>NC_137174.1:43320200-44800200 GCF_951804945.1 Podarcis cretensis | reverse complement strand
TTTGTTTTGACTATGGCAGACCAACACAGTTACCTATCTATATTTAACCGAGAAAGCTTTCTTTCAGGCCCCACCTAACACTTCTCAGCATATTCTCTATTTTAGACCATGAGTCTGGTTTTACAATTTTCAAAGAAGGATCTAGGTAAACCGAAAAAAATAACAAGATCTGCTCTGCCAGCCTAGATATCTAACCTAATACCACTGTAATCAATGACCAGAATTAACTGATAGAAGATGTCGAAAATTTCAGAAATTCTTTTTTTTTTAAGATCCACTGAGTGTAGTTATATCCATGAACATTTCTAGGCCCTCTAACACATAACTAAAGGACTTATTTAAAATGTACTATGGGAAATACCAGGATTCAAAGAGCTACTTTAGGCATCCCCAAGGACTTGGGTACACCCTGGGGAATTTTTGACTTTTGCTTTTTCTTTGAACAGATCCCCATGTCATATCACAAACGGCTTTTGAAAGTCCCCTCAGTTTTAAAAGCTGCTTGCTATGCAGGCTATTTTATTTTGTTTTTTGGGAAATACAAGTATAAATGCCCCTTGGGTACATGGAACTAGTTCCACCTTTGGACCTCAGTTTATGTATGTAGTAAATGAATTCACAATTATTCAACTTAATGGTTGAATAATTCAGCTATACTTGAAACCATTTGCAAGACTGCAACAAAAGTAAGAACAATGTGATACAACTAAGGAAATGCTGTAGTGCTCCCTCTAAGCAAGTTAATTAATCTCACAGCTAGAGTGGTGCCTCACAGGGAGAGATTAGACAGTCAGCTGTTGCCCACAGTTAGCTTCCAGTTTCTTTTAAACTGGAGAAAAGCCTTCTCCAGCAGTTATTCAAAAATTGTTCAAGTAAAGTCAAGTCTCTCACACTGTGTTTTTGTGACATCATATACCACCTAATGGCAATCTGCTCATTCTGACATGTCTATTCTGTTTTAGTTCATCATAAAAGGATCATACATACTTCTCAGAATATTCCTAAACAGTGGAAAAAACAAACAAACAACAGAAATAAATAGATGTCACACTAATTAAAGCCAGATCAGAACATAATAGACCAATGGCTTAATAGCCTCTTTTAATCAGTGGCCAAAATGACAGATGGTTTAGAAATATAAATCCCCCTCCACCCTCAGACACAGATCTTTAGCCTTTTGCTCTATTCCTGTTTCTAAAACATGGTTGCTGTTACCGTGAGCTCAGCAAACACCAGACTAAGAAAGAATCCAATTAAACTTAACATGTAGTAGGTTGGAAACAAAAAAACAAAAAACAGTTTTTTATTCTCAAAGAGAACTATCCTGTGAAAGGTTGCATTACTTGGGTTTGATGTTTAGCAAGAGCATATTCCATTCAAGTTTTACTTCAGCTGAACAAATTCCCTTCAAGTTGCTAATTTTTCCCTTTTGAAGGATACCACTGTTGATTACAAAGTGTGCAGCTGCTTGAACTGTAGGAAATAAAACCAAAACCTCTGGGATGTACCCTCATAGCTTCACTAAATCACTCTACTGGGAAGGAAACAGTGATATTTAACCCCATCCTTAAAATACGTTTGAAAAACACAGAAGGCATGCCTCCTAAATTAATATTACATATAGAAATAATGAGACTCATTTCTTATGTATGTTCTTGTGCATTCAGAAAAGAGTTAGCCAGCTTAATAAAACAGAATAGTACAGCCATGTATTCTTATGCTTAAAAACTTGGACTGCTGAAAGTTAGTTGTGAAATCCATCTATTTCCCTTCCTCTACATTATACAATCTACAACAAGAATGAACAGACAGAGGGAAATTGGTCACATAACTGAAGAACCATCTTTTCCCACATGAACCCATGTGGTTCTGCTTTGGGTCCTGAGCAGAGGGATTGCTAGTCATGAGCACACCCTACTCTAGCTCCTCTTGGCTTAGCCTAGTTGGCCGGGGCATAGAATGGTTGTGAGGGAAGTTGTAAACATGGTAGCCATTGTAGCTGTAGCGCCCAAACAGCCTTCCATAGTCTTCAGAGCCATGAGGAAAGAAGCCCCTTTGCTCTTTCAGGCTTTGGTGATGGGACTGGAAAGCAATCTGTACACTCTATCAAGGGACTCTGCCTCATACTCCTTTGCTTTCCCCTCAATCTCACCGAATTCTGAATTTCTTCAGATTCAAACCCTTCTGCAAAATCTTAATATACCTAATGTTCTCAGAGGTGGGTATCTGAATCTATAATCCAAATTGTCTTAAATACACCAATCTCTATCTCTCTCTGCATTTCAAACATGGTAGGTAGTGATGGAAGACAGGTGTTTTTGTTTTCTTTTAAGCCCCAGGTGAAAACCCAGGACTTGCTGGGGACTTTTAAGCCTCTTCGCCTGCAATACTTTCCAGGAAGAAATGCTCTATTGAATTGAATATATTTTGCAATAAATGGGACTTACTTCAGAGTAGATGTGTTTAAGATTGTGTTATATGTTTATGCTGGTATTTTATTATTCTCTGCCTCAACTTCTAATCTGTAGATGTTTTATTGCATGTTATTCTATTGCTTTCATTGTTTTATTCTGTAAGGCACTGTGAGAGTTTAAGCAGAAGATCAGCTAATAAATAGTATACATGCATGCATACATACATTCAGAATGCAAGGCAATCTGTGCAGCTCATATTTAAGGAAGCCCATATTTATGTGCTTTTTCCTTCATCAAATGACATTATTTCCTGGTCTATTTGTTTGCAATTATAGGTGGTTGCTTTTTTTTAAAAAAGTAAATTAATAATATTTGAAAAATAGTTTATCCTGTCTGCCATCTGTGTCTTGCAATTTGCTGCAATTATTCAAATAATCTGTAAATGTTTTTAATTATATGCAGTTAAATAAGAAAGATACCCCTTAACTGTCTAATTCTTGATATCTGTTCAGTAATCTGAACAATTTTTATATCCATGTAAAGCATACAAAATGGATATACTAGAAAGCAATCATAGGTCAAGAGGTTCATTGATTTTTGTACAGTATGACTGTTATTGTGTTTTTTTTAATTATTCCAGATCTACAAACAAAGTTGTTTTATCAATAGTGCTTTCTCTCTATTTTTCTTTTCTGTTCTGTTGGAAGAAGTGATACATCTCTCCATTTAGTTTTTATGAAATCATTAACAACAACAACAAAATGAGGGTGACATGGGGACGACAGGTGTACAGCACCACAAAAAGGCACCTGCATCCAGCATTGAATGCACCTTATAATATACACCCTGAGAGGAGAACATGCATTGAGATAGATAGCTTATGTTAGCTCTACTAACAGCATCAGAGTTGCCTCTCTCTGGAGGTCTATATGGAGCAGTGGATTTGATTGTCTATCTGCATGTTTAATCTGTGCCTCTACCTACTTTTAACCTCTATATTTGTACATGAACTCAAATATTACAAAACTCCATAAGCTTCCAGTGATCTCCTTTCAAAGGAAACAGAGCCCACATAAGCATTGTGCCCTAGAACTTCCACTGCTCAGGAAAGTTGAGGTGGACATAGCATCATGGTCATGAAAATCATATCAGTGATTGTCCAGTTCAGATGCTATTTTTATCCACATGAACCTGTGCCTGAGAAAATACAGACCAGTTTCCATGACAAAAAATATTGCCTGTACCATCTCTAAAATATTCAGATATTTAACAAGATTAGATTAATAGATTATTTTATTAATATATATTTTTTCTTTAGATCCAGACTGTCATGCCAGTAAGATACATTAGAAGCTAGATTCTGATGGGCTTATATAATGTACTGAATAAGAGCTACTTAGAGCAGGGATGGAAGACCTGTGGCCCTCCAGATGTTTTGGGACTACAACTCCCATCATCCCTGACCACTGGTCCTGTTGGCTAGGGATGATGGGAGTTGTAGTCCCAAAACATCTGGAGGGCCAAGTTTGCCTATGCCTGCTCTAGCTGTTGTTAGACTCCCAACTCCCATCAGCCCCAAGCAAATGGCCAAAGGTCAGGGATGTTGAAAAATTTAGTCCAACAATATCTGGAGGGCCACAGGTTCCTCATCCTTAAGTCTTAAAGACATAAAAAACAAAATTAAGACGGCCCTAAATGAAATAAAAGTCATTTTATTACATTTTACTATCAACATGTATAATACTATAGCATATAAACTGGACAAAACTACATTTGTGCAGTCAAAAGTGAAATTGTAAGTTAAAACTTCTGTAATACTTTACAGTGTACAATTAATAACATTCAACATATGCCCAGAATATTACAAGATTAATAATATGGGTAGAAAGTTACGTTTACAGTTTTTAAAACTGAAGCTAATTTAGTTTTTTTACCTAATAAATAATCAGTCTAGCAAGTAGTCACAAACATTCATACATCAAATTGACACTCATGAATGCAAGAATGTTTACTGACCTTCTCCCGAACTTTGTACATCTGTGGCAATCTATTGTTGATTTGATTAGTAGCTTCTAAATTTAGTATCTGTTTTTGCATAGAGGCTGTAAGAGATTCAGGAAATATTTGCAGCTTTCCAGACTGTGCAAACTGTGAAACATAAAAAAGAAACAAAAATATAAAGAAAACATAAAAACATAACAAAATATAAAAAGTAGAAGCAAGTTTGTATTATTTGTATTGCAGCAACACCTAGAGGCTCCATTAAGAAGCAAGAATCCCACTCTACTTTCACTTAACAAACCAAATATCAAATGCAAAATAAAATATAATTCCTGTTTTCAAAGCTTGGGTAGGTAATTTAAATATATGGATGAAAGCAGTAGAACGCACATAAATTTCATAATAAATGGCAAGCCTATTCAATTGGCAGGGCTGTAATTCTGGTCCACTCTAGTGGAAGAGTGACCTTAAGTGGGAACAGGGTTTTCAATGTTATTGCAGTGTTCACATGTTTCAGGAGAGATCCAGACAGTGATGTCATAAACCTGCTCTGCATATTATTAACCGCTTCAGGATGAACTGAAGAATTGATACTAGAGCTATGAACACTTCCTTGTACTGTCACTTCAGTTTAGAACTTCAAAATATTTTCCCAAAGGGTAGCCATGTTAATAACTTGCAGCAACAACAAAAATCAAAGACTCTTATGGCACCTTAAAGACTAACGAATTTATTATGGCAGAAGTTGTCATGGACTATAGCACACTTCAGAGGCTGTTATGCTTCTGCCCATTATATGACTGCCAGCAGTGACAAAGGTAATGAGGTGTTTTCTCAGCAAATGGGGGGGGGGGGAGAGCAGCATACTAACTGGGCAGTAAAATTTTGGAGAAGACAAATATTTAGACAAGTAAACCTGGGTGTTAGCAGGGGAAGAGAAATAATAGAAATGCACCCAAAAAGGGGGGGGGATTGCTTTGTGTGTGTTGTTGTTATTAGGGGAAAGGGTGCACCTTTGATAAGATTATTGTAGAAAATACAGCTGTAGAAACCAGTCTAAGAAATTCTTGACTTTCATGATGACAACAAATCCAAAGCAACCACCAACACTTGATTTCTTACAGGATTTGTCCACACTTCCATTTATCCTGTATTGTTATTACCTGTCCCTTATTTAAAGGAATGGTTCCTTATATTGGTGAAGCTAAGGCTGGACTTTGGGGCCCCAAAGTCTGGGGCCCCAAAGTCTAGGGCCCCACAGTCCAGGAGGCTCTGAATGACAATCCAGAGAATGGCAGAATGATGAGGATAATGGCAAACAGGCCCCACATCAACCCCTGGATGAGCATGTGGGTATCAGGACACAGCAAAGCCAATACTCATAGCTGCAGGTGGCACCCCATCCAGTCAGAGGTAGCCAGTTATATACATGGTTACATATTCTCATTTCATTACTTTTACTTTAACATTATAGTATCCCTTTCTGCAACAAAAGGATGCTTGTTTCCAAGAAAGTGTGTTTAGCATCAGAGCAAATTGAATTTATATACTGCCCTATACCCAGAAGTCTCAGGGCTGTTCAAAGAACTGTCAGCCAAGCTGGTGCTGGAATTTTAAGCGAGTTCAAAATGCAAAACTGCACAAGTTCATAGTATCATTGGGGGTTCTTTAGATCAGGGTCTGCACATGAATTTTCCTCTAACTTAACAGGAATGTAGAAGTCCGTGGATTGGCGTATTTGTTTGAAAATAAATGTTGTGTGCTTAAATTTCACACCTTTAAGTAATACACATGGCCTTATAAAACCACCACACACACCCCGCCCCCCAAGACCGTTATAGGTGAAGGTCTAAGTACTTAGCTGCACTACTCCATCCTTGTTTCCTAGTGGAATTTAGCACTAAGACGAAATAAGCAACAGGCTGCAACCTGAGACGTTGGGCTATGCCTTTCTCTCCCTTCCCTTCACACACAAACACCCGCCGCCGACCGGTGAAGAGAAAGGAGGCAGCCAACGCCAGCAGAGCTGCTCAGAGGCTCCTTCTCTAAGAGCTTCGCCTTACCCAGGCGCCATCCCGCGCGGTGCTGGGGTTGGCCCGCCTCCCCTTGGGCATGGCCTCCCCACGACCCAGCGCGCCCCGAGTCCTGCTGTAGTCTGGCGGGGTTCAGCTCCGCGAGGGAGCCGGAAGGGAGAGCGGCCCCTCCAGGAGGCTGAGGCGGCTCTCGTTGCCATGGTCACTACTGTCTAGCTCACGTCTTCTGCGCCGGGGACTCCCTCCATCACCCACCTACCCTACACGCGGCCGGGTGGAGAAGCGCCCTCCGTAGCTCGCCCAGCAATGAATGAAAAAGGCGGAGAAAACCCTCATTATTTCAAGAAAGGCCAGCGCCTCTTCTCTCTACAGTATTAGTTTCCCGGCTTTTAAGAGGCAGCACTGACTTCGACTAGGCACACTGGAAGTTGAAACACGCAGATTTATAATTTATTGCCACACCGGCGCGGGTGGATTTAGAAGCGGAGGGGTGGGTGAGAGCCCGGGGGAAGGGTCTCCTTCATTCATCTTACTAGGGGAGCGGGCGAACCTCGCATTCAATGCATTAGCCACATCTTTTAGCATCTCTTTACACAGCTGAATGCAAAGAACCACGAGGGCTAACCGCATGCATATGAATTGCAGTTTGTTGACAGATGGGCTGGGGAGTAGACCCAACTGCTGTGAAAGTTTTCACGCATGCAACGCTGCTCTGCATGCAAAATATTCATGTTTAGAGCTCATTGAAACCACAGAGAAGTGCAGCTAGCCCAGCCCTTTACTCAAAAGCATAACGATTGGACCCTCACTTCATTTTTAAGGAAAGGACCTGTGCTAGAGCACCTGCTTTGCAGCGCTCGGAGACTGTAACCCCTGGAGAGGGTGTGCGATCAGTACAAAGCTGGGTAGTCCAATGGGCTGCCCTTCTGATACTCCTAACTAGCCACTGTTTGGCGTGGCCTTGGATATTACATGTTTGGGGGTGAGTGGTTGAGAATCCACCATGCACTGTCTCAGCACAAGGCGGCACTTCTTTCATTCGCCCCATTTCACAGAAGATCCCCCCACACAAGAAATGATATAGAGAGCGAGCATTAATTATTTCCACTTAAAATTTTAACACACACAAGCTCTGTGGGCAGAAGGCACAGGTGGAATCAACCTCACTGCTGCTCAGCCCATAGCGGCCTTTACAGTTTCCCCTCTAAATCTACATTTCCCAGGATTCATAGGAGTGTCTTGGGTTTGAGTTCTGGAAAAAACTACTAAGAAACAACCAACTGTCAATTGGCGAGGCTCCAATTTTGAGCCTACTACAATTGAGCTTTTGGCTCCGCCTCCACGTTTTAACCAATCCTCTGCGTCCGAACCAGACTGAGAGTTGAACGGCTCCCTAAGAGATCTCGCGAGAGTTCTCCTGTCTTTCACGCGAGCCTGTCCTCTGTTGTTTAGTGAGTAGCCTAGCGAGGAAACGAAGTTAGCGCAGCGACGGAAGGGAGGGGGCGGAGCCTAGGTGTGCGTGGTAGCGTCGAGCTCTTTCCGGTTTTCTTCCTAGGTCGCCGGAATCTCCTCTCAGGGAAGCCAGTGAACTTCCGGTTCTCACCGCGGTCGCCGCTGCCGGAGGAGCGAAGCGAATGGGGGACCCCCGGGGAGCAGGGGCCGAGTCGGGCCTAGCGGGGAAAAGCGACCCGGGGGCACCCGCGCCTGGCCCGGCGTCGCTGAAGGGGGAGCGAGAAGAGCCGAATCAGGTACCCTCACTCCGCGTAGGCGGCTGTTGACCTTTACGCGCGCGCGCTCCCACACAGCGCACCTTCCCTGGCCTCTGTGCTTTCGGTGTCTCCCCGCCATAGTCACTTAACCACGTTGCCAAATTAACGTGGAACCCGCGTGTCGGTCACCCCCCCCCCCCGTCGCTGTCTTAAAGGAAAGGAGCGGGGGCAATTCGTGAATTTCTCCTCACACGCTTCGAGTTCAAGGTTGGGACCCTCCTGGGAGAGAGAGAGAGCTAAAGTCAGAGTTCACTTTCAGCTGTGCCTCCAAATAAGCGAAGTGACGAATTTCTAATGTCGTCTCTCCCTGCCACCCCTGTCGTGTCCCATCCCCCCTTTTCCTGTTATGGTTCCCCTTGTACCGTTTTTGTGTTCACTGCTGGCAGCTGGTAAGTGGGTAAGAGTAGGAAGGGGGATGCTGTGAAAGGACCGAAAAGAAAAAGTTTGCTGACCCCTGATCTAAACTTTAAAAACAAAGCCATTATAAATATAGTTGGTAGATTGTCTGGGCAGAGTTTGGGCATGCAGGACTTTTTATTGAATGGAAAAATATAATACAAGCAGGATGTTATAATACCTGTAATTGTACTCTGATCTCCTTATTCTAACCAAACTATTTATGGTTTGTGCAAACTAGGGTTCTGTGCTGTTTCTTGGGGGCAATGAAGTGAAGAGCAGTGCTGTGGTAAAGTATTCATCTGCTCCACCTCAAGCAGCATTTGCCCGCCTTCAAGAGAAGACTGATCTGAAACTTCCGCCAGCGAATTGGTTACGCGAAAGTGCCAAACTGGGACCAGCAGGGGCAACTATTCTTGGTAATAGCAAGAAGGGCAAGCCATTTTCAAGGTAAATATTGGAAAAATTATTTATCCCCACTCAGCCTATAGAAAAGTTGCCCAAGTTTGATTAAAAGCAAATAATGAAATACTATTTAAAGAAATGTGACAAGTTAGAGTACTTAACTATTAAAAAAATGATAACATACATACTTTCATAAAATCAAAATATCAAACATTTTAATTTTCTTTTTTTTTAAAAAAATGAAGCTAGTTAGGTAGTATTTGTGTATCCTATTTCCTATCAACTATTTGGCAAGGGAAGCTTTTCTTTTCATTTACAAAAGAGTCTGTGAATCTAGCAAATGCTTTTACTTACAGAATTATGGAGAAGCTATTTTTACTGCTTCCTGTGGCATCACTTTGTTCCAGAAAGTCCTCAGGTCCTCTGACCCAAGTGATTTTGGCAAAAATATCATTTTACCCTTTCATGAGTTGAGTTCCACTCAAGGATATCTGGATCCAACACTTAAGAGAGAGGAAAATCTTGCTATGTAATAGATTTGTAATGATGATTTGACATGTACCTATAAATATATTTATTTATACAGTACTTTAACTAATACAATTCTGCTTCAATAGAATGCATTTCTAGTTACTTTTAATGTTACACTTTACACTTTTTATTTTTAAAAATAGCTTTGGCATGGCGTACGATTTTATTGACTCAATTGGAAATGATGTCGATGTTGTATCTGATTCTGAGGTATGTATACATTGCAAATAAAGACTTAACTCAAAGTTGTTATTAATGAAATTAAGTTTTTTAAAGCTCTTACCTTTGGAAAAGAGAGCCTTTTGATGAATAACCATAATGAACTGGGTTGTGATTTTGATAATTATATACTTTAATTTTATTCAACAATTTTACCTGCATTAATGTATCATGTATCAGCAAGCAAACAATGTACTGACAGCATGAAAGGTGTACTTTTGTCAGTATTGAGATTTTATATTGCTTTTTAGAAGAATAGTTGTGTAGTGCATGGCATCTAATTTAAGAATGTGTAAGTGTCATCTATTATACAATGGGCTGGATACAAAAGTGCCATTCTGTTCATTCAAGGGGCTTGCATCAAGCAGAGCTTCTGTAAATAGAAGTGTACGTGTTGGTGATGTTTGTGATTCCTCCTTCTGTCTGCATTCTCCCGTATCATTTTCAACACTTCTGGTATGTGCATATGGACAGGGAGCTACAAAGCAGAGCAGCCGAAATTCTGATCCACTTCGAAGTTTAAATTAAGAATAAACTCTTTGCACAATTAAAGTTTTTATAAACTGCTGAAGAGCAGGGATGGGCATCATATAGTAATAATTGTTTTAAGCAGTTTGTTTCATCATTTCTGAAATTAGAACTCTCCCTCATGGAGCTGTCACAGGCTCCTTGAATTTTCTCACATATTTACACATTATAATGGTACCGTTAGTGGCTAAAATATTAATTAAATCCTACTTTTAGTATTATTGACTCTTGTAAAGGTACACTGAAAGATCAAATAAGAGTTGAAAGTATCCACTTGCTGTTGTGCAAGTTCAGATATCTATATTACACAAGTAAGAGAGGCTGTAACTTTACTTTGAGTATCCATGACTGCTGCTTCACATAAGAAATTCCCTTTTACCAGGTGAGGATTAGAAGATTACAAACAGGAGGATTAGAAACTCTTCTTTCCCCACCCATCAAAAGCTGATGCATCACTTTTTCAACTCTGACATTACCTCACCCCAAACCATGATTTGACCTTTCTCATATTCAGACAAGCTATGTTTCATGGCTGCTTTTTTGCTTCATTTTTAATTTGATCAGCACTCCAGTCTCTAGGTACAGCAAGGACACATAACTGTCATCTGTCAACTCAGACATCCTGTCAAACCATAGTTAATTGGAGTATATTTGGACAGGGTGGGTGGGACAGAGAAAAGTAAGTTCTGTTGCATAAGCCGAAGTCCACTCATCAGACATTGGAGGTCTTCTACTGTCTGATTCTGGTTTGCCAATTGATTGCTATATTTCCAGTTTGATTGGCATATAGCAGAGCAGCCCAACTTTTCATACCAGGTGGGCCGCAAGAGTGCTTTGACATAGAACCCGAAGGCCACACACTACCTTGTTGTGCATAGAAGAGCGTGTTGCAAGGGCAGATTTGACACCCCATCCCCCAGGCTGTGTGTGTGTGTGTGTGTGTGAAATGTTGCTGAGGGCTGCCAAGAAAAACCTTGAGGGCTGCCAAAAAGGCACGTGGCCCTTCAGCCACAAATCGAACCACCCTGAGATACAGTGGTACCTTGGTTCTCGAACTTAATCCACTCTGGGAGTCTGTTCGACTCCCAAAACCATTCAAAAACCAAGGCACAGCTTCCGATTGGCTGCAGTAGCTTCCTGTACTCAAGCGGAAGCCGCGTCAGAAGTTGGGCTTCCCCAAAAACGTTTGCAAAACCGAAACACTTACTTCCGGCTTTGCGACGTTCGGGAGCCAATTTGTTTGGGAGCCAAGCCGTTCGAGTACCAAGGTACCACTGTATATGATTTGATAATTGTGGTCTAAAGTTGATGCTTTTATTAAATATTTTACTGTCCATTTTGGCCCATGTAGAAAATATACTTAAATGTTTGAAAATGAACAGAAAAGTTTGTCTATCTTTTACTCTGCAGAATATTAAAAAGCTTCTTAAGATACCATACAGCAAGTCTCATGTCAGTATGGCAGTACACCGGATTGGGAGAACTCTCTTACTAGATGATCTAGATATTCAAGAGCTCTTTATGAGATCATCACAGGTGATAAACTTAGTTGTAGTTATTTCTTTGGCCATATAGTGTTTCTATTTCTTGTTTAATGTTGCCTTTTCCCTCAAGGACATTATAGGAATTATGGATGTGTAGCTATCTGCTTAGCAATACAATAGCTATGCTACAGAGGTTGATACATCTTGGATTATGACCCAGAAAATGTCCATCAGTGCTTGATCTTCATAGAGCCACTTTGTTTTACATTTAGTACTGTTTCTTAAAATGGAATGCAAGTATCATGTTCTTTAAAATATCCACTAAAACAATTATTTAAGAACTTAGATGTTGAAGTTGTAAAAATGTAACTCTTTAAAATAGATATGAAATGCTTTATTTTATACAATATCCTATTCAATTGAATATCTTTAGTCGGGTAACTAAAACACTTTACAATATTAATTGTATGCTTTTTTATTTATATTACTTAGACTGGAGATTGGACATGGTTAAAGGAATTCTACCAGAGATTAATAGATCAGAAGTGGCAACGAAAGAAGAAGAGCAAAGAACACTGGTACCAGAAAGCTATACTTTCCAAATTTTTATACTACAGGTATCTTTTGTAATTTTCCCCCATAAACTCTGTTCTGTTTTATCAAAATTAATTGGTCTGCTTTGTGTTTTTCCTGGTATGTGTCTACGCCTGAAGTAAAAACAAGCTTTTCAAAACTTGTGCCACAAGTCTTTTTGCTACAGAAGACTAATATGGCTGGCCCTTTGGAATTTAGCAACCAGTTCATTGTTCTTGAACATTAGTTGAAATTGCAAGTGCAAATTGATCTTCTTGACTCATTCCTCACAGTTTCCCACTAGAGACCATTCCCCATCCTCAAGGGGGGCTTCATTTTTGTCTTTCACAATGTATATTTTATTGTTGTAGGCTGCTGTGGATTTCTTTTGGGGGGGAGGGAGCAGAATATAAACTTTTAAAAGAATATTGGAGAAGTGCAAGGGCCTGCTGCAAAAGGGAGAGCTTTAAATGGGGGGCTTTAAAATGTGGGGTTTTGAACATGATTTATTTTTAATTCCATTTTTTCCCCTAAGGGACAACTATAAGAGCTAAGGAAATTAAATGATCTTGAGTTAGGGCTGAGCAGTGAGATGGCCAGCTTTGCTGCTGATGCCACATTATTCAGGATGGTAAAGACCAAAAGGGGATTGTAAGGAGCTCCAAAGGATATTAATAGGCATCAAGAGGAAAATGTGTTCATTGTCAATGAGTTTAAAGTGATATGTATTTGGGTAACCTCCGCCCCCAATTCACATATACCCTGAAGGGGTCTGAGCTGGCAGCGGTTGTGGTAGAAAGCTCAGTAAAAAGATTGAACCACGTGTGACAGCTATGAAAATAGCAAAGTCCATATTGTTGCTGGTGGTTAATTTATATACTGCTTAATTACCAAGGTGGCTTCCATGCAGTTTACAGAATAAAATCAATTATAAAAAAGGTATGCACATAATTTAAACACAAGATAAAACAATTTTATCACAACATTAAAATGAACATCACAAGTAAAATGTGCAGAAAAACAGCACAGCAATTAAATCTGTGTTAAAAAAGGAGGGTCAGGTCAGGAAATGTTGAGTATAAATAAGGAAAGGTTATAGGAAACAGATCAGGATCTTTAGTGTTGGCCATTATTTTAATATCACATAAAAGAAATCAAATAAGAAACTCAATATTTGACATCTCTTAGCTTTTTTCAGAATTGTTTGCACTGAAAAGATATACTACTTTATTTGGGCTTACCTGTATCATGAATCATTGCATTATGCTGCTGTGATCTTCATCTGTACTATACTACAGTTGTTTTCTTTTCTTTTCTTTTTTGTAAAATTTAAAGTTAAGAATATACTACATGGGGGCGAAAACAAATACTGTACTGACAGACACATTGGGTGGCCAAAAGCCCCAATGTTGCTGTTCTCTGCTTCTGGAAATCAAAATAGATGATAGCAAATAATAAGATGCGAAAAGAGTCCCAGATGTGTTTGATTTTGATATCATATTAATAGTAACAATAAACAAATACTTAATGTTAAATGGTACGGGTTGAGAAGTTTCTGATTAAAATTATAATGTCTGTTTTGTTAGCATCAATGGTGATGGAGCTGCTCAGCCTGTTCCTCCTGAAGAGCAACATCAGGAAGAAACAACTGAAGATCAAACTGCCGAAGCAGGACGGGTTTCTTGGCCAGCCCCTTTTGAAATGCCTTCCTCACTTTCTGAAGATGCAAGTGCTTCTAATCAGGTTAATTTGGCAGGTGCCTTCCTTAGAAAAGCAGTCTTGATGCTTCCTAGGCATGCTTGTAAAGATGGTGGCAATATACTAAAAGGAAGAGTAAACAATTATTTTGCAGTGCCCAGTCCAAACACTGTAAAATAGTTTCCCATGAAATCTTAGTTTACTTTACATAAACAGTTACTATTCAGAAGGGGTCAGGTGGTACGAAACTGAGAGCGAATATTTAGAGTGCAATCTTGCATATACAGTTCACTAGGGTTCAGCATTGCTGTGCACCTATGGAGAGGCTTTATTGTGAGCCCGTGACTTTACTGTCTTAGCTGCCACTGCTGCCTGTTCCTGCCTTTGTGGTAATTGTGTTTGGGCCTAACTGCTGTCCTCTGCTCCCATCAATGTGTGTATTGCCCATGGTGGTGACAGTGGCTCCTCCAGTTCTTCCCCCTGCACATCTTCCTGAGCAGTAGAGGGTAAGCAGTAGTAGCTGCTGCTGTTGCCGCCATTAGTTCATCTGCCACTGAATGAGTCGTGGTGGCTGTTAGAAGCAGAAGCAGCTATCACTTGAGAGGGAGCATGGATGCCTGCTGCTAGTCACTATTGCTGGTTACCTGTTTGCCAAAGTAAGCTAGTGATTTCCTACTGTCTTCCTCTGTTGATGGTAATGGTTGCTCCTTGCAGGAGACATTTTCACGGTCCACTTTGGTGGCTGTTTGGCGGCAAGCAACAGCTGCAGCTGCCTGCCTCTGTCCATGGGGAGAGGGAACACAACAAACCCTGATGCTAGTCCTGAATGCACACATAGTTGTGGGAAAGTCCTGTTGAGGTCACTGTGACGTACTTCTCAGTTAGCATGCTTTGGATTGCACTGCTTATGGTTTGGTTCGAATGCGTTTCAGCACAGATGACAAAGCTTGTTGATCAGTTTTCTGACATAGAAAAAAAGTTGTGAGAGAAGTTTTGAGAAAGATGGACTCTGCTTTCTGTTGTGGTGCAGTTGGAGTTTATGTTTGTTGCTTTTTTGTTTGTTTGGCAGAACTGGCTCAAACTAGATTTTGAGTAATACTTTTACCAGAGCTATATGAGGGTTTTATACAACTTTTTCCTTTTCCAGAAGCAAATGTAATTTGCAGGCACAGGAACTTCTTCAGAATGGGTTAAGCTTGCCAAACTGCAGGTCTGGGAGCTTCTGTGGGAGAGATAAAAGAAATTCCTCCATAACTCTTATTAGGGAAATGCCTTTATCAGGCCCACTAAAGGTGTAAGATCCATATTAGTTTCATGTTTTTTTTTGGGGGGGGGAGAGCAGTTGTTTGTTTCTTATCATTTAAAGATAAGAAAAAAACAAACAAACAACTGCTCTCTTGAAAGCTGACTGAGTGTTGTGTGTACTCTTTAGAAAACTTTGAATCTTCAAACTAGCCAGAAGTCTTTCCAGTACTTGTTTGTGTTGGGAGGACACATCCTCCAAAATGTATTACAGGATCAAGCTGTCCCTATGCTATCTGTTAAATAGCTCTGGAGGATTTCCCCCCTCAAGCAGAGTAGCATATGCTGTTTTTTTTTAAAAAAAAAGTTAAATGAAACTTTAATCTTTTTTTTAAAAAAAATCAACCATTCTCATCTTTAACAAATAAAAAATTTAAAAAATCAGAAATCTTCAGTGCTCTACAGGCAACATTTTCTTGCAAAGCTCATTGTCCTAGAGGAGAGAATCATAGAGAAATAGGAAGGCATAGAAATGTAACAAACAGAAATACTGAGTGGTTTTGTGGGGGCCCTGATCTGATTTGTAAGTGGTAGTCTGACTTGGGGAGGGGTAAAATCACTCCAATTCACCTCAGTAATTTGCCCCAGCACAGGGTAGTTGCACAGTGAACAAAACCTTTGACAGTTTGATCATCTGCTACATACGTTACTTAAACCAAGCTTACTTACTCTCAGCAGTAGAATCACTTATATCCTTGTGCTTTTCACAGGGAAGTGTGCCTCTTGAACCCTCATATGTAGTGGGGGATGTGTCCTCAGTCCCCAAAGAACAAAACCTATCTACTTTGTTCAGTGACGGAGGAAACAGTGAGGTATGGTTTTATGTGGCATCTGATCTAAAAAGTACAATCCCCTTACTCAGTTTGATCTACAGGGTAGCTGAGAGAGAAATTTCACTTGTACCAATTGTTTTGTGAAATCTGTGATCTTGATCTTTATTGTGGATGACCAGCATAGTCATTATGTGCTGTACTTAATTTTCTTTCCTTGAAATTTTCTTTATTGCATATATGCAGGCTGTATTGTATTTTTCTTTGTGTAAAGAGAATGGTTTCAAATGCTTCACTATTTCCTCTGCACATTTAAAGGGTCTTAAAAATGACTTTGTTCGGAACATCTTGTGGACATTTGAAGATATTCACATGTTGGTTGGATCAAATATGCCTATATTTGGAGGAGGAAGATACCCAGCTGTGAGCTTGCGTCTCAGGTGAATTACTAAACACTTAAAATCAGTGCAACATATTCTATAAAGCAGGCTAATTTTGCTGTTTGGTTCATTCTGTGTGTCTAGCATGATGATTAAATGTGGTTTTGTGAGCTGGGATACTGTTTATACTATGGGGTACTTATCACCAGCATTCCGTCTCTGGCAATCGTTCTGTTGTCTGATAAAGATTCTGAGTTCCCACTAACTTGAGGGCCAGAGTCTACTCAGAGTGGCCATACTTAGAGTAGACCCAATGATTTCAGTGGGCCTACTTTGAGTATGGCTATAGCCCCATACATTTAATCTTGATTTGACTACTTGACTACTTTGAGAAGTTATCAGAGTTATTTTGAAACCTTTAAACAAACCGTCATCTGTAAAGTGTTATAAAGACTTTATAAGGCCACAGTCCTATGCATGCTTACCTGGAAGTACAATATTTTAATTAATCTCACATTTGCAATTTGCCTTCAGATTTTGAGAGAGGCTTGGGTGGAAATCAAAACATTGCCTGTTTAAAAAGCCTTGATAGATTTATTTTCTGTATTTTGATGACACTCCCTGCTCCTGTTGTTTTGTATTCTTTCCCATGTATTTCCCTCAAATATTTATTATTATTATTTATTCAATTTATATACCACTCTTTATCCAAAGATCCCAGGTTGGTGAACAACGTTAAAAACATAATTTACACATCTTCATAACAAAGACATAATACATGACATAATAATACACAGTATAATTTAAAAAATACTCATAATAGCATTCCTCCAGATTTAATAGGCCATAGATTATTTAATGGCCAAAGGCCTGGGTAAAGAGGAATGTTTTTGCCTGGCTCCTAAAGACATGTAATGATGGCACTAGGCAAGCCTCTCTGGAGAGAGCATTCCACAGACGAGGAGCCCCCACAGAAAAGGCCTGTTCTTGCATTATCACCCTCTAGATCTCTCATGGAGCAGGCACATGAAGAAGGGCTCCAGATGATGATTGCAGGGTCCGAGTCAGTTCATATGAGGCAGTCCAGCACATTGAATTGGGCCCGGAAACTGATGGGCAGCCAGTGTAGTCAGGCCAGGAATGGTGTTAATATGCTCAAACCATCTTGCCCTGACTGCCGAATTCTACACCAGCTGAAGTTTCCAAACCATCTTCAGAGGCAATTCCATATAGAACACATTGCAAATAATGTAACCTAGAGGTTACCAGAGCATAGGCAACAAAAGTTAGGCTATCCCTGTCCAGATAGGGGTGTAGCTGGGCCACCAGCCAAAGCTGACAGAAGGCACTCTGTGCCAAGGCCACCTGTGCCCCAAGTGACAACAATGGATCCAGGAGCACTCCCAAGCTATGTATCTGCTCCTTAAGAAGGAGCATAACCCCATCAAGAACAGGCAGTCTCCCATCTATCCAGTCTAGGGAACCACCCAGTAACAGTGCCTCTACCGCATTTGGATTAAGCCTCAGTTTATTGGCTCTCATCCAGTCCATTACTGAGTCAAGACACCAGTCCAGGACATCAGCTGTCACACCTGTAGTTCTTAAAGGAGAAATAGAGCTGAGTGTCACATAGGGTGTGTGTGTAAACATGTAATCACAGTTCTTTCTTCCGCACAATTGGACTGTGGTGGCTTATGCTTTTCTCACTTCTGGCCTCTAAACCTTACCTGGAGACTACTCTTTCTCCCTACTGGTGATTCCCTAACTTACTGGTTCTTAAAGTGTTGCCTTAGAAATGCTTCTCATAAACTTTTTTTTTATTCACAGTCTCGAGCTTTTAACACAGTGCTGTAGCCAATACCAGAAAGTAAAAAAGCAGTTCTTGTTTAAAAACCATGTGTTTTGTGCCTTTCGCAGCCTTTGTATGTACCCTACTGACTAAAATGTATTACAGATACTCTGAATTTTGGACCTAACTGAAGGGGAACAAAGTTTCTATTTGTAGATTTTAATGAGTCTGATTCATTTTACTGAAATAACACTACATATATTTCTGTTTGTAGGGATAACAACAAACCAATTAATGTACTAACTGGCATTGACTATTGGCTGGACAATTTGATCTGCAATGTGCCAGAACTTGTGATGTGTTTCCATGTTAATGGAATTGTTCAGGTAAGCTTTGAGTTCTGTTGCTCTGATTACTGTATTTGTTCTTGGTCAGTAAAATATGATTTCACAATTGTTAAGCCACAGTTTTCAAGCAGGTTTTTTTCACTTAGATGGCAACCGGTTTAGGGCATCATTGCATTGGTGTATTGAAAAGGAATATTTTGTTGATACTACTTCATAAGCACATTCAGACTTGGCAAGAGATTTTAGTGGGCACGTTAATTCTTAAACCACAACAAAAATACGAAAGGTGCATTGGGTTAGTGTGTATGACTGTTAACCAGAAGGTTGGTGGTTCAAACCCACCCAGAGAAGGTTGTGGGCCAGATTCTGGCATTACAGGGGGTTGGACTAGATGACCCTCAGGGGAATGTTCCAACTCTACAGTTTTCTGATTTTAAGAATGCATGGAAGGCAGTGACTTCCTTGTAGCATAAACAATACTTCTAATTGGTTTTTTTGTTTGTTTTAGAAATACGAAATGATTAAGACAGAGGATATACCCAACTTGGAAAACTCAAATTTCTCTACCAAAGTAATAAAAGATATTGCTCAAAATATTTTATCATTTCTGAAAGCTAACTGTACCAAAGAAGGGCATACTTATTGGCTGTTTAAAGGTGAGCATTTTCCCATTTTTTAAAAGGTAACTTGCAGAATTACCATGACTTAGGGTAGGGAAGACTCCTAGGTTCATAGACAATTACACAATGTATGGTGCCAGTATTTTTGCCTCTTTCCTGAGGGTCTCTGCTGGGCACCTGGCAATGTAGATGGTGCCCTGTCTCTCCCTTCTTTCCTTCCTCCCTCCCCATAGCATGTGGTGGCAGCATGTTGTGTACACAGACAAGGGTACTCCTGCCACAGACCCATGCTCTGTTAGACTAGGGGCAGCAACTTGGGCTGCTCTGGTAGCTCAGGAAAAGAGCAACGTCTTATTACATGTACAGTGTACCAACAGATAGGAACAGAATATTGCTCCCTCTTGTTTTCTGTGCTTCCTTCATTCCTACTTTTGTGATGCTAGGAGGGAGGGGCTTGGAAGCGGAGCAAGGATTAGGGAGTCTAAACTGAGATCACTCTAGCCATTCTGTCTCGTGTTGTTCTTTCCTTGTTTGATCATACTGGAGTGCAACCAAAAATTCTAGTTTTTCCTTATTTTATTGTGGGACCCATACTTTTTCAAGCATACACTTATGGAAAAAATATTTTTCTTTCAGCAAGTGGAAGTGATATCGTAAAGCTGTATGACCTGACCACTCTCTGTGAAGAGACAGAAGATAAATACCAAAACCCCTTCACGATGCCAGTGGCAATTCTTCTTTACAAGTAAGTTTGCCTTGTATGGTTAGTACTATAAACACAGGAAAAGGTCTGAATGATACTGTTCAGCTTGAGGATTACAACCCAAATCTATGCAATCTGTAGAACACATGCTAGGCTTGTAGGCCCACTGCAGGAAGTCAAGAAAGCTAGCATTTCTCTGCTTCTGTACTGGCGTACTTTGCCGTTGTAGCAGGATGGTGGCAAAAGTCACTATGGGGATGCTAAGGAGAACTGCATGATATTGGTAGAGAACTATTATGAAGCTGTCCTGAGAGAGAAAAAGTGAAGTGGGGCTGAAAGTGGTTTCTTAACTTCACTGTAAGGCCAGCCAGAGCAATTCAGTGTCTCTCCATGCTGATGAAAATTTGTCCTAGGAAAATTTTCAGAGTGTTGGGATCAGAGTGATTTTTAAAAAACCCTCCTGCAAATGTCAGGGTAAAGCTGATCTTAAAGGGGTACAAAATATATAAGCCTAATTTTCTACTCATCTGTTGTATTCCACAATTCTTTTACACTAGAGGGTAAGTTCTGTTTTTGTGTTTCTCTTAGCATTATTAAATTTGAGAATTTTTAATAGAAGGGTGGTGTTCATGTTGATGAAGCAGAAGAGTTCTTAACCTTTCAATATATTTAAATGCATTCCTTCGAGGGGTTTTGAGTTGGAAGGGCAGAAGTAGAAAGTGCAAGAACAAAGTATTTGATTGGACCAATGTCAAGTAAGGTCATTATAGCCCCAAGATATTATCTTTTCTGTATAGTTATATCCAGAACCAGATGCAGTATTTAATTGTATGATGTAGCCTTTGTTGCAACTAAGGCAAAATTGATTTTTTCTGTGAATGTGTTTTGAAATAATCTTTAATACAACACACCATATATGAAACTAGCTAATTTGGAAATAATAAATACAAAATTGATAACAGTTGTTTCAGTAGATGTTGCACAGTCAGTATGAGAGGGCCTTTATAGTTTGCTTTCTGTTCATTTTACTTTCTCTTAGAGTTGCTTGCAATATGATGTTGAAGAAAAACCAAAACAGGAAGCATTATGGTACTATCAGAACATTACTCCTTAACTGTGTGAAGTTGTTGGACAAGGGTAGACATCCTCAGGTGAGAATTGTATTCTGAGGCAAATGTTCCCGATACCAGTGACACCTAAAGGGAAAACACTTCATGGAGAGAGAGAAGTCACAACTAACCCCATCAGAATAGTTAAATGAATTATGCATTAATCATTTGATTCCAATGTATAAGTATAGGCTCCATATGCCCTAAACAAAGCATCTGGAAAATTCATTATATTCCCTCCTCTCTCTTGCTCTATTCAGTTTCAGGAGAAATCCCAATCCATGTGCATTTAGCATTATGTGAATGATCAGAAGCAAACCTTGGGCTCAAGCACTCCCATTTTAGGTAGTTCAGTATGGTATGGGTGATGATCTAGGGGAGGGGTGAGTTAAATGGGCAAGAGAGAAGGGAGATTTGGCTTCTTGTAAACATGGTGGTTTGCCTTCTGTTGGAGCAGAAAACTGGGTCATCAAAAAAGTGGCTTAATCTCTGCCTTGTACTAAGTTTCTTAAAAAGTCAGCTCTATCTCATTCAGTATTGCCTATATTGCTTGCCAGTGACTCTCCGACAGGGGAGCCCTAAGTGCAGATGCCGATGACTGAATCTGGGAACTGGTGTTTCTCTCCCCCAAAGGCCTGGCTGTTCTTTATTCCCCACCTGCACTCCAGCCAAGGCAGATAGTTCCATTTTTTTCTTCCTTTCCTAGCCCCCGAGGCTTCATTTTTTTCTTCCTCACATTATCTACCTTTCCTTAACTTTTAAAGGCATAAAAATGTTGGTGTCTGTAACTTTGAGAAACCACTTGAATTGATCTTTCCCCTTTTCTGAATAAAGATTATTGCTTCAGCAAACTACATGCTCTCAGAACTGTTCCAGCTTGATGAGCCAAAAAAAGAAGAGGGCGGTGAGTTCCCCTTAAATGGTAATTCTGATGAAAGCTACAGTGAGGAGGAAGAGGAAATGCCTGATAGTGATGAAAATGGTTCCTATAGTACCAGCTCAGATCCTCCTGATGACAACAAAGCAGTTGCTGTAATAAAATCAGTTGGAGAACTGTCTGTACCTGAAAAATACAAATCCACTCATCAAATACGTGTAAGTGTTAACTGGCTCAATTGAGATTGAGATTATATTTTGTAATAAGACATAATCGTGTTAATTTGCATACCTTTGCCAGGGAAATTAGCATGAGGTAAAGCTTTCTCTCAAATGCCAGCTATCAGCACAATACTAAAAAGGCATAGAGGAAGGCATAGGACATTTTCACCGTATATATGTATTTTTCTTCCATAAAATAATGTGTGGAGAGTGAATAATTTTTCTTAATAGTTTATTTCTGAAGATCGGGGGTTTTCTGAGTGACGTTTTTGAGGAAAATAGCCAGGGTCAAACTAGGGCAGTAGGTCTTGGGAAAATAGATGTGGCTGCAGTATGGTGCTCATTTAAATGTTTTCAGTCAGTCGCCATTAGCTTAGCTTCATTATATCCTAATAAGAATATTGAAAGCCTGAGTCCATAGCTCTTTTTAAAGATTTAACTTTATTGAGAACATAATCATTGATTATTCCTCTAATGGCTTCTGATGAGAGGAATTTCTGTTGAATTCTTCTGATTCAATGCAGCTGTTTTCTTTTGTCTTTTCTGTGCAGCCTAGTTGTGCATTTCCAGTTTGCCACGACACTGAAGAAAGGTGCAGACTAGTGCTCAACTATGTTCTTGAGGTAAGTTTTGTTTTACTATTTGTTTTAATGCATTGGATCCTAACATCCTTTGAAAGTGCAAATAATAACTAAAAGGCTTTTTCTTTTTGTTTAAAACAGGGCTTAAAATCTGTAGACAGCAGCATCAAGAAGGAAAGTGATCTTCCTGCAGCAGATCCCAGCACTCCCATTCCATTGAAGTATGAAGATGAATCAACAAGTGTTGGACCTGAGTGTCTTGAAAAGCAGATGGCCTTGTTTTTAGACAAAAGTAAGCTTGTCTTACACCCTCTTCTCAAATTTAGTAGAATTTAAAAAAAAAAACCTTTTTGATGGAAGCTTTTGGTCATCAATAGCAGCTCCCCCCTTTTTTCTGAAGTTAACATTATTTTTGGTGGTATTTCCTTTTACTGTGTTCTTTAATTGTTTTCATGGCTGCTTTATTGTATTTATTGTTGTCAAACTATTTTGAAAATGTTTAATTTTATTAACTTGAGCTGTTGAGGAAAGGCAGGTTATAAACATTCAAAATCATTAAATTGTGCTGCCAATTAACCTTTTCAGTTTTAAGCTATGGATGCTACATTGCTTTATTATTTACTAGTGGGGAGTTCCCACTGCTGCCTGAGAATTTTTAGAAACCAAAAAAATGTGATTTTTAAATGGGTAGGGCAATTTGTGAGTTTGGACCCATCATGCCAAAAATTGGTGAAGTCAAACCAAAGTCACATTTTGGCCGCCATCTTGATTCAAAATGGTGGCCAGTCCCCAAATGTCAAGTGAAGACCCCCACCCTGGGAACATTTCTGCCAATTTTGACAACAGTATGTCGAGAGGTGGCTAAACCTATAGAGAAAAGATTCCTAAGAATGAATTGCTTTATTTTTTAATTATAGTGGGCTCATTTCGGGAAGTTAAACATTCTAGTCAGTCAGGAATGATCCCTGGATCCTGGCAGTACAAAATGAAGCTTCAGCTGATCTTGAAATCCTCAAAGGCTTACTATGTTCTCTCTGATGCTGCTGTGAGTCTTCAGAAATATGGGAGAGCATTACGGTACATAAAACTAGCTTTACAGTGCCATGGTAAGTTGGAATATTTTTATTGTAGGTTCCAGATATAAAATGGCAATTGGTTATAATACTCAGCCTATGTCTGCACTCTACATTCATGAACAAGAAGGAGCTGCTATGGACTTCCATGTTTCCCTCCTCTCTTCCTCCTGTAGTAGGGAAAATAACTTTGGTGGAGTTTAGATTCACCATCCATGACGCATGACTTGTTATATACAGACAAAATATTGTGTATTAAACACTGGTTAGTTACAGAAATCAGCTATATAATCCATGGTTTGTAGTTGACGTATTTAGAAACTGACCAGAGTTTGTTTTAGATGGTCAGACCTAATAAGTCCCACAGACTGGACATTTTCCAGCACTGTTTTAAAGCCTTCTTTAAAAGCACACTTCCAGCACATTCCCTCACACTCCGGTATTTTGAATTCATATGCCCTTAGAGAAATTGCAAGGAACATGTGATGCATTTTACCACATTGAATAAAAAGCTGAAAAGAAGAGGTGATATAGCCCCAGAACCAGGGTGTGTAATGTTGCTCTAGCCCTGGGGTAGTCAACTTATTTATACCTACTGCCCACTAATTCATCTTTCTTGATGGTAAAATTTCCTTACCGCCCACCAGTACTCGATGGAAGGAGGATTCAGCTTGTGCCGTAGAACCCCCTACTGCCCACCTAGATTCCTGAAACACCCACTAGTGGGTGGTAGGGACCAGGTTGACAACCCCTGCTCTAGCCAATGTACAGTTGTCATTATCATAATATTTGAGAACACAGCTGTGCTTGGTACTGGCAATCTAAGTTGACAAGTTTGAACTTGTATAAATAAGCATGCATACATTAATGCTTCCAGAAGATGATGAGGAGGAGGATTTATTGAATTTATATACCATCCTATATCGTACATGTGCACAGTTTCTTTGTGTGGCTTCATATCAAAAAGGCATTCTGTTCACTGGCTTCCTTTCTTACTTCCCTCCGACTAGATACATATTGCTGTCTCTGCACGAACATGCTTTCTGAAGTACTCCTGTTTCTTTGTCAGAGTTTAACTCTTTGTGGTGATATCCAACTAATGCTGGCCCAGAATGCAAACAACAGAGCTGCATATCTTGAGGAGTATAACTATCAAACAAAAGAAGATCAGGAAATACTACATAGTCTTCACAGAGAATCCAGTTGCCAAGGTAATGATTTAGTATCTGAATTACAGTGTATTCAGCTAATTGGTTCTTTATTTACTCCTGATATTTATACACCACATTTCACTGTACAGGATCACAAAGTGGTCTACACAACAATCTGTAAAGCAATACATAAAATAATGCTTTGTTTAAAACCAAAGGATACAGGTGGAACCAAAAGGTAAAGGTAAAAACATAAGGGGCATCAACACAGTTGTAGGTTGGGTTGTATATATTTGTAGCATAGTTTTTGGAAGGTCCTGTTCAAAATAGGAGAGAGGTATTTGCAGGTGGAGTCAGCATTCTTGGTCAAGATGCTGCTGATCCCATCCTTTCTTCTTCCCTTGCTCTGTCTTCTTAAAAGACATGAAAAATGCCCTGGACCAAAATAATATTTGCATAAACTTTAAAACGTATCACACTTGGCTTGGCAGAGGATGGAGATCCTTGTTCGTTTCATCCATTGGCAGCAGTTTTTGCTAAAGGTCTCACTAAACTGTAAATTACCATGGCATCTAAATACAGACAGTGGTGATAAGACTATACAAGACAAATACAGACAGTGCTGAAGTCCCTGTGGAATGGTAGTTTTCACTCTCTGGATGTCCCCTGCTTAAACTACTGAGTACAGGTGTTGGCTTCACAGCTGCAGGGTTCAGACAATTGCTCCACTCCTTTGAGGAATGGGGGTTATGGGGCCAGGTGAGCTAGTCCTGCCCTTGTCACCATGCCCCATTTTCTGCATGTAAAGAAGTGGGTAGCGATCCTCTGTACAAGGGCAGTGCTTAACTGTGTGGCCCCACAACTGAACACCTACTCGCCCAGAATAGGGCATAGAGAGAATTTTATTATTTCTAACCATATAGTATCACTTTGCAATGAATGCTTGAGACACTTGTGCAGCAATGTTCCAGACAGTACTCAAAATGAAAATGGCCACCGAAAGGTTTTTTTCGCATTCATAAAATTAAATCAATATAAAGTATTTTTATAACAAAACCATTCATTTCGCAGAGCTTTTAAAAGCTGTAAAGTTCTTTATATACAGATATAATCTCTTGAGTGGCTGTTGTCAATTGTTTCGAATACACTTGTTCTTTAGAAATAGCGATATAGCAAAAATTTACAGTGGTGTGTTAATTTTCTCTTCTAGTATTTTCTTGGGCTACTGACTTGTCTACAGATTTGGAATGCCAGCTTTCAGTTAGCTGCAAATGCTATGAGGCAGCTAATGAAATTTTGCTTTTTAGTAATTTAAAAGGGCAGAATCCAGAACAATATACACAAGTGCTGAAGAGAATGGGTAACATCAGAAATGAAATTGGAGTATTTTACATGAACCAAGCTGCTGCTTTACAGAGTGAAAGAGGGGGCAAGTATATTTATCTCTTTCTATTTATCTACACACACACACACACACACACACAGAGAGAGAGAGAGAGAGAGTTTTCTACTGGTGTTTTAATTTTTGTTAGATATAGGACTTTTAATGATCTGAAAAGAAGACTAGAATTGGAGTAGTTGGTGAAATATTCTCTTTGGAGGCATCTTCCCTTTCTGGAGGCAATTGTCCGTATGGGTTTTATAAAATTACATTTAGGTCCTTTAATGTAGCACTTTTTGAGCCACTATAAATAAGATAATACAGTTCTCGCTGGCAGCCATTTTGGAAGCCATATTTCTGAGAAGAAAGACTGTACTTAAATTTGAGAATGGCATTAAAATAGCTAATCCATGGAAGTACACATACTACTGATTTCTTAAAATGTACCTCTTTCTCTTTCTACTGTTCTAGAGAACAAAACTGTATCTGCAGCAGAACAGCAACTTTGGAAGAAAAGCTTCTCTTGTTTCGAAAAAGGGATTCAAAACTTTGAATCCATTGACGATGCAACCAATGCTGCTCTTCTCTTGTGTAATATGGGAAGATTAATGCGGATTTGTGCTCATGCTCACTGTGCTGCTGCAGTAGACTTCAAAAGAGAATTTTCCCATGAAGAAGCTCTTTATTATAATAAGGTAACAACCACCCCAATCATTTTAAGCTGATTGCAATTCATAGATAGAAGAGTAGGTCTCTACTGTGATTAGTGGATGCCTAAACGCAGGTGGCGCTGTGGGTAAAAGCTTCAGCGCCTAGGGCTTACCGATAGAAAGGTCGGCGGTTCGAATCCCTGCGGCGGGGTGCGCTCCCGTCGTTTGGTCCCAGCGCCTGCCAACCTAGCAGTTCGAAAGCACCCTCGGGTGCAAGTAGATAAATAGGGACCGCTTACTAGCGGGAAGGTAAACGGTGTTTCCGTGTGCGGCTCTGGCTCGCCAGATGCAGCGATGTCACGCTGGCCACGTGACCCGGAAGTGTCTCCGGACAGCGCTGGCCCCTGGCCTCTTAAGTGAGATGGGCGCACAACCCCAGAGTCTGTCAAGACTGGCCCGTACGGGCAGGGGTACCTTTACCTTTACCTTTAAACATACAGATATCCTTTGTTCCCCTTTTGAAATGAGTATTTATTGAGCATTTCTGTCTTGGATTTAGAATATATGTCTATGTAAGTTTAGTTCCAAAAATATAAGAAATGATTACAGTGGTACCTCAGGTTAAATACTCAATTTGTTCCGGAGATCCGTTCTTAACCTGAAACTGTTCTTAACCTGAAGCACCACTTTAGCTAATGGGGCCTCCTGCTGTTGCCGCGCCGCCAGAGCAAAATTTCTGTTCTCATCCTGAAGCAAAGTTCTTAACCCGAGGTACTATTTCTGGGTTAGCGGAGTCTGTAACCTGAAGTGTATCTAACCTGAAGCGTATGTAACCCAAGGTACCACTGTACTAGAATAGGGATGAAGTAAGCTTTTAAATAACTTTACTCTGAAGATCCATTTTATATTCTTTTTCCACTGGCTCATTTCTACAAGTTACTGCTTGTATAATCGGTCTACTCACGAGAATAATGTGATGTTAATTAAGGATCTTACAGAACTCTCAGTGGCAGCTCAGTTGTAATGAGAGGTGGTTATTGTGTTCGTGCCCTGCTTTCCTAAGGCATCCATGAGAATGCATTGTTGGACTAGATGAGACTTTGGGGTCTAATCCAGCAAGGCTTGTACATTCTTAGCTTTTTTGGTTGTTCTTTTTTGCATGCCCTGTAGACTTCCTCATGAAAGATGCAGCTAAAATATCTGTGGGTACTCTTATCTGATGTTACTTAATACTTATTTGAGTAATCTGCTAGTGTAAATAGGCAAGTAAATATTCTGAGCCCACATGATCTCACCAAGTTAATCAAAACTTTCTTGTTTAGAATTAAACCCTTGATACTGAGGGGAACAATAGAGACCATGGTTAGTGGACATGTACTTCTCACAGATTTGTTCAGCCTGTTTTTACTTTTATAAAAGGTACAGCATTGGGGGGTGGGGGGTGGGACGCAAGTATAGGAGGTTCAGATTGCAATTGAGTTCATTGGATAATGTACAGAGAATATGCAAGTTAGCAGTGAAAATGTTCACTTATCAGTGTACATGCTGCCAGAGGGGCTAAAATATGTTTAATAATAGGTCATATGCTGTTCAATTATTGCATACACCCTGTATTCAGAATCAATAAGTATTCAGTACCTACTGTGTGCCTTGACATAAATATTAGTAATGAGTACAAGCCTGTCAACAACTCATTTTGCTATGCAATGATTGAATTCCGTAGGCCGTTGACTACTATCTGAAGGCCTTGAGGTCCCTGGGTGAAAGGGAAGTTCATCCTGCTGTTTGGGATTCTGTCAACTGGGAGCTGTCTACCACCTACTTTACTATGGCAACTCTGCTGCAAGATTATGCTCCCTTATCCAGAAAGGCTCAAGAACAGGTAACACACTCTCTCTCTCTCTCTCTGTGTGTGTGTGTGTGTATGTGTTTGTTTTAAGAACTAACCATTCCTGTAGCACTTAAAATAGAAAAAAGGAAGAAGGACTCAGATTCATGTTGAATATAGCATTTGAATCATCAATAGAAAAATTAGGTGATCATGATGATGATTGCTGCAAGAATGGTTTATAAGTATTTCTTAGCTAAATAGGCTTTTTACTTACCTTGAGCAAATACTATTGCATGCATCTCTGTCCTTTCTGAAGCCCACACTCTGGTAGCAGCCATATGTATCTATGATGACAGATCAATGGTAGATTGTGGCATCCTGCATAGTGTTGTACAAATATTAATTCTTCTTTGACGATCACTCATAGCCGAGTAAGATTGTCTTCCATTAATTTGGTCTTAACTGTGTGTCCGTGACTGTGGAGGCCAATTCTGGATCCACACGTCCTTCCATAGTGGAGACATAGGTTTCTGTGCAGGAGTTGATCACTGTGAAGATTTGCCAAACGTGCCTTCCTCTTAGCATATTTTTCCCTTGCGTCCTGAGTTCGTGCTTCTTCAAAGTCCATGATTCCTTTGGTAAAGGCTATTCTCCAATTGGAGCACTCGCAGACCAGTGTTTCCCAATTATCTGTGCTTATACTGCATTTTTTTTAGTTTTGCCTTGAGAGCATCTTTAAACCTCTTTTGTTGTCCACCGGCATTTTGTTTTCCATTCTTAAGTTGGGAATGGAGTAGTTGCTTTGGAAAATGATAATCAGGCATCCAAACAGCACGATCAGTCCAGTGAAGCTGATGTTGAAGAATCATTGTTTCTACACTGGTGATCTTTGCTTCTTCCAGTACACTGACATTAGTTCACCTGTCTTCCCTGTATAAATGTTATGGGAGTCGGAGTGGTATTTCTTAATTTTTCTTATTGATGAAAATAAATAATGCCAAATACTCTATTTTGAGAAATTCATGTATTGCAAGGTATTGATATTACAAATTTTGAAAGCTTTTTCTTTGTGTGTTAGATAGAAAAAGAAGTTAGCGAGTCAATGATGAAATCCTTGAAATATTGTGATGTTGACACAGTGTCTGCACGGCAGCCCCTTTGCCAGTACCGGGCAGCTACAGTTCACCACAGGCTGGCTTCCATGTATCACAGCTGTTTGAGAAACCAGGTATTTGTCCAAAGAGAATCTACAATAATGTGTCTCTGATGGTGCACACTTAATATATATTGGTTAGTATATATCTCATATATAAACAGAGGGGCATAGTATTTTATTTTTTAAGCATAGGTTTGTTACATTTTTTAAAGTGTGAATTTCTGACTTGTTGATTTATGGCCACATCAATGTCTGCATGGCACTACTGGTTTTTCTAGGTAGTTGGTAAACTTCTTTTATTCTCAGTAATTATGCTAGCCTTGATACATCAGCAGTAGCCTCATTGTGTGGTACTCTGGCAGGAAGATATTACTACATCCAGTAGGTTTCTAAACGTATTTAATAGCATGTATATTTTTATAAAAAGAATCTTGTAAAACAGTCACAAAGAGAAATTGATTTCATATGCTTCCTGCGAAACATGTATTTTCTGTAAATATTTAAGCAGTTATGTAGTAAGCATTGTTAAAGGGAGGATATGCTTTACCATAATACATAAAACTATGCTTTTTATTCACCTGAACAAATTTTAAACAATTTTTTTTGTTAAAGGTTGGTGATGAACATCAGCGGAAACAGCATAGAGTACTAGTAGATCTTCATTACAGTAAAGCTGTGAAGTTTTTTCACCTCCTGAAGGATGTGCCATGTGAGCTTCTTCGCGTACAGCTGGAAAGAGTAGCATTTGCAGAATTTCAGATGGCAAGTAAGTTGAACAGTTGCTCTATTCTGAATAAATATTATCCAAACTTTTTTTCAAAAATAAATGATGAACAGCAGTTCCCTAGGATGAAACAGAATTTGCTAATTGGTTCACTGGACTTGTCTTAAACTCAAAATATTATTAGAGAAAGAATTTGGTAATTGACAAGTACTTAGTATATTAATATCATTCTTATCTACTTCTAGGTCAAAATAGCAGTGCTGGAAAACTAAAGACTTTGTCTGGGGCTTTGGATATCATGATAAAGACCCAGTCTGTGTTTCAGCTCATCAGAAAGGAACTTGTTGCTGAATTTGAACAGGTAAACTACCTACTATTATTATTTTTTAGATGTTTATGGTTCTGTCATGTTTGTTTACACTGGTTTAGAATTGAGTAAAAAATATGTGTTTGAATGGTTGTGTTATACTTAATGTCTGTATTTTTAATTCCCCCCAGCAGCTTTTTTAAAATTTCCCTATAATTACATAATTACATACATGTGCTGATACTTAACCCTTTTTTCTTTTGTTTGAGCAAATCTGTATACCACTTTTCAAAACCAAAGATTCTCCCCAAAGCAGCTCACAGTGCTTTTTTTTGTTAAGACTAGAAAACCATTTTCATAAATGTCCTTTCTGTTTAGAGACTTGAGGATAACAAAAGCAATGTGGAAAGTGTGCCTGCTGAAGACTCATCCACTAGCCTCAATAAGGAGGAAATTGTAAAACTCCTTGGTATATTTGAGTCTCGGTTGTCTTTCCTCCTTCTTCAGTCCATCAAACTGCTTACATCAACTAAAAGGAAAGTTGGGTAAGTCAGTACATAGTACTATTTCTCTTAACTTCTTTGCTTTGCATGAATTGTTTTTTATTGAGCTTTGGATCCAAACTATATCATTTACAGAAAGAGAGTAGCAATAGCGCAACAGCAGATGAGGTTTGTAGTAGTACTACATAAACAGACCCATTTGGGGATTTAGTTTTTTGTGCATTTCTTGCACAACCCTGTAGAATGATGTGTAAAAGATTTGTTCCTTGAAGAGCATATTGACATCTAGCCAAGAACTTTGTTTTGCCTTTTAAGCCTACTGTGTATTGCAGGGCTGTCCAACTTCCAAGAGACTGCAATCTATTCCCACTATAAAAAAACTGCCAGTGATTTACCCATTGGACTGACCAAAGTTGTTTTTTAGGGAGCCAAAGCTGTTGAGCTTTGCTACATTGGTGAGGGTCCAAAGGCAGAGCAGGAGCTAACACAGACATCCCACAATCATCCAGTATATCGTGATTGACCTGTCGGACACGCCTGGTGTCTTGTATTAGTTTTATGTTTGGCGTATTTGGGAAAATGTTTTGTGTATCAGCCTTTCGTGGTGATACCATGTATTCATTTGGGAATGGAGAAGAATTGGCACTGATGTTTCTGTAGGAAAGGCATTACCATCGCTTATGGTGCCTACAAGGATCAAGCAAGCTCTGTTTAGCTGCACTTACAATAAGCCTGCAGCTCAGGAGGAGGAGGGAGGAAAACAGAGTAAATAAAACACATGCTGCTGCTGTGAGGTAAAGCTCACTCTGTATGTAAGAGCTGGTAGATAGTACAAAATATATGTTGTTTTTCCCAGCTTTAAGATTATGTTATGTTCATAGAGCTAGGCAAAAAGAAAATTGGGTTTTGATTTTTATCTGTGCAAGGAAATTGCAAGAGTAACTTGGAGTGCCCAGTCACTTACAAATCTATCCACATGGAATTGTTAACTTAGAAAGCTCTGAAGTTGTGTTGGCATGTGTGCTAAATATAGTATAGCAACTACAGTATTCCAAGTGTAAAGAAGCTTCATGGGGCAAGACGATCAATACACGACAGGACAGAGTAATAGCAGAGTGTTTGCTGTGCTTCTCTTTTTTCAGTTTTTGTATTAGAATTCTGAGTCTCCACAAGGTGGCAGTATAAATACAGAAGGCCAAAACATAGGGTTGTTTTTTTCAGAGTTACTCATTTACTATATAATATGATAGCACTTGTAATTGTTCATGTAGTATATTGTGCAGATTTGGAAAGGCTAATAATGTCATGGAAAAATATTTAGATTTTTGTGTATTCTCTCTTTGAATTACTAGTAATTCTCTTTAGCTTTTTCTAAAGTCTGCGCACATCAATCCCAGCTACATCATTTTTAAATATTAATTTTTCAAGCTTTCCAAAATGATAGCAGAAGGGTGCTGTAGCCATTTCATTGTAGCTGGAGCCACATCAGAATTGTACTTCTGCCATATCCATGCTCAGTTTTCCTCAACCTCATAATGTTGTCATTTATTATTGCCATGTATTTATTTATAGACAAAAATGGTGATTTCAAGAGTATAAAACAAGTAGAAAACAACATAATTATAATTAAAACAGAAGAAACAAAACCCAGTGATCCAGTATTAAATCTCTCTCTCTCTCTCTCTCTCTCTCTCTCTCTCACACACACACACACACACACACACACAAATATACAACAACAGCATGATCACTAGCACAGTTTTCAACAGGGTCACACCCCTGTTTTCCTGACAAAGCTTGTCATGCAGGGCATCCAAGCCAGTTTCAGTGCAGAACCCATGTCCAAACCCTGATTGAAATAGAGCCAGACAATTAAGTCTCATCCAAAAGTAGCCACAGAGAATACTGCTCAGAGGATAGGTTTTGCCTGCATACTATAGTTATCCTTTATTAACTGACATTTTATCATCATCAGTCTCCTTCAGTGGGTATGATGTCATAGTGCTGCCTTTTTATAAATACAAATGAGTTTTTAGATCTTACTCTATTTTAGTTTTATGTTTGTTTATGCTTACATCTTGTAAAAAAAGGAACTAATTAAAGTTCAATAAGTAATGATAAATGATGCTGTTGTATAGTACCCCTATATATCAACAAGAGCAAGGGCCACTGTAGTAATATTACGGCTGCCAGGGACTGCTGCTGCCTGGGGCTATGGTTGGATCTGAGTGTATGGTCACCACATGGCTATGTGTCGGACGTGAGTGGCACTGTGGTCTAAACCACTGAGCCTCTTGGGCTTGCCGATCGGAAGGTCAGTGGTTCAAATCCCTGCGATGGGGTGAGCTCCGGTTGCTCAGTCCCAGCTCCTGCCAAACTAGCAGTTCGAAAGCATGCCAGTGCAAGTAGATAAATAGATACCGCTCCGGCAGGAAGGTAAACGGCGTTTCCATGCGCTGCTCTGGTTTCAGTGTTCCATTGCGCTAGAGGCAGCTTAGTCATGCTGGCCACATGACCTGGAAAAACTGTCTGCAGACAAACGCCGCCTCGGCCTGAAAGTAAGATGAAATGCGGCAGCCCCAGAGTCGCCTTTGACAGGACTCAACCGTCCAGGTGTCCTTTACCTTTTACCTATGTGTCGGTGCTGGGATATTACCAGCTAGTACAGTGGTGCCCCGCAAGACGAATGCCTTGCAAGACGGAAAACCCGCTAGACAAAAGGGTTTTCCGTTTTGGAGGTGCTTCGCAAAACGAATTTCCTATGGGCTTGCTTCACAAGACGAAAATATCTTGCGAGTTCCTGCGGGTTTTTTTTCCTCCCCCCCCCCTTTTTCTAAGCCGCTAAGCCACTTATCAGCTGATCCGCTAAGCCGCTTAACAGCTGATCCGCTAAGCCGCTTATCAGCTGATCCGCTAAGCCCCTAAGCCGCTAATAGTGCTAATCCGCTAAGCTGCTAATGGGCTTGCTTCGCAAGACGAAAAAACCGCAAGACGAAGAGACTCACGGAACGGATTCTTTTCGTCTTGCGAGGCACCACTATACTGTGGTAGGCTTGAGTTGTTAGGCATTTTGTAGGGGAATCAGCTTAATATTGAATGTGGTGATCCAGTTCACACATGCACACAATGACTCAGGAGTTACTGATTTGCAGCTGAATGTATGAACAGACACCGTTTAAAGCATATTTCTAAAGTGCTGTGTGTGATTGTGTGCTCCTCCACAGTTGAATCACAAAGTCATGATGTGATCATTACAGAATGTTTTTAGTCAGTTGATAAAAGAGAGGCATCCCTAATAGAAAAGAGGACACAAAGGGAAGTAGAACAGAATTGCTATAAAGGACAAAGCACATTGGTATATATAGTCACTGTGCCATGTTGAATGTGTGCTCAGAAAGTTAAATTGCCTTAGAGAGCTAAGGTCACTTTCAACTCCATTGTGAGGCTTCTAATGGACCCTTTGAGTTAATAATTCTGTAGTGAAAGATCAGGGGTGTAAAGAGGTAAGCCTTGTCAGACATTTGATTGTGTTTTCTTCCCTGCTGCTAAATGTTTGGAACACCTGAAGCTTTTAACTATGAGAATGTAACTGCAGACAAATTGGGGTGGGGAGGAGAGTGGTATCTCCAGAATGGGATGTTTAGCTAGGAGGCTTAGATATTGGGAACTACTAACCAGCTTTATGTATCATTTGGAATGCATATGCATCATCAGTGGAATATCAGTGCATAAACCATCTATAATAGAGAAATGCATGGATAAAATAGCTGCTCTCTCAATTATAAAATAACTGTGCTGTTTGGCAATGAAACAGTTTTAAAACACTTATTAAAAGAAATACTTAGTTCTGGATATTCTAATAGAATTCATTGGAATTTTAAATTTACTAACTGGTCTGTCTGCATAATAAATAAAGCTGTCAATTCTATTTGCCAAATGTTAGGAATTTAATTGCTTCTTGCTTTCTTGGATCAAAGTATTTCCAGTGGCAATGCTTTCTCTGTATAGTTCTGGATAATGCCAGCTGTGGCAGTTGTTCATTTTTGAGCACATTTTATTAGTGTCTAAAAAGAGATGGAGAACTTGCACTAACAAAAGCAAAAGATCTAAGCTTATTCAACACACCTGAGTTCCTCTGACAATTAGCATTGTGATGAAGCATGATGAAAGAGAAAGGTTTTTCTAAAAAGTACTAATGTAGAGGTACACAGAGGCTGGTGCATACTATTGTGGTGAACCCAAGTAGTTGAAAAATAAGTTGCCATTAAAGGAGAATGTAATAAATGGAAAGATTCAACCGTGACAAAAGTGAGATTCCATTAGTACTCGGAAAGTGTAAGTGTTGCAAACTTTTGAGTTGCACTGATGAGAACATGAAAAACAGGATAAATGGTATTTGCTCCAGGTGGAAGGAAGGCAGTGGGGATGAATTGTGGTCCTGCTGTCTCCCAAGGGTTACTGCTCAGCTAAATTCCCCTCTATTTGCTCACAGTACAGGATCTTCCCTTGCACTTAAATCTACTTTCCTATGATAGAGGTAAGGGAAAGAATATGCTAATAGGCCCCTTGTGTCCGCATGATTAAGGAGGATGTAGTAGTGGCGCTGTGGGTTAAAGCCTCAGCGCCTAGGGCTTGCCGATCGAAAGGTCGGCGGTTCGAATCCCTGCGGCGGGGTGCGCTCCCGCTGCTCAGTCCTAGCAGTTCGAAAGCACCTCCGGGTGCAAGTAGATAAATAGGGACCGCTTACCAGCGGGAAGGTAAACGGCGTTTCCGTGTGCGGCTCTGGCTCGCCAGAGCAGCGATGTCACGCTGGCCACGTGACCCGGAAGTGTCTCCGGACAGCGCTGGCCCCTGGCCTCTTAAGTGAGATGGGCGCACAACCCCAGAGTCTGTCAAGACTGGCCCGTACGGGCAGGGGTACCTTTACCTTTACCTTTTAGTAGTGGTAAAAGTCTAAAAGTGGATAGGTTTTGATTCAACATACTGCAAGCAGAGTTCTGCCACCCCAAAGAAAGCTGCTCTTAGGGTAAAGGATGTGACACAAGAGGCTTCATTTGGCAGGGGGAATCGTCTCTTTGCACAAATAAAAGTGCATCTCACACACATTATTGCTCTGTTGGAGCCAAGCCACTATCTGCAGACTTTGTTTATGCATCAAGTACTAGATTAACCTAGTCCCCCCCCCTTTCTTCCAGAGGTAACAGTGAAGAAGAAGAAATTCTTAAGACCAATAAGAATGTTTATTCACTTCTCTTGCGATCAGCAGCAAATAAAAACCTGACTCTGCTAGAAAGAACGGAAGTTGTTTTAAACTTATTGGAAAAGCTGGCTCAGGATAATGAAGGCAATAATCTGGGAATTCAGTGACCGACCTTAATGGTTGTACATGTTGCAACCATTGAATCAGTGCCTTGCTCAAAAAGGGATTTGTGGTTCTCTTCCATAGATTGCCTGCTTTATTTATATTGTTCCATATTTATAAGATTGTACAGTTGGAAAATAAAACTATTGTTACCCTTTGAATGCTGTTATGAATTAGCATATATTTTTGTTTTTACACTTCTGGGTTTATTTTGAAATGCTCAAAGAGAAATGTACAGTTAGTTTATTTAATCTGAACTATAATGGGCTTTGTATTGTTGCATAGCAGAATGGTTTTGCTAGCACTCTACTCTGTTTCACCAGGGGTGGGGAACGTGGGCCCCTACAGCTGTTGTTGGACTCCCAACCATTGGCATTCATAACCACTGGCTGTATTGGCTGGGCCTGATGGGAACTGGAGTCCTGTCACATCTCAAAGGCCACAGGTTCCCCACCCTTGTGTTACAGCAAAAGTCCCCTTTGCTGTTTCTTTCCTCTATGCATTCTCTGCTAAGCAAAACGTCCATGAAAGGCACATGCCAGCAGTATTAATTAAAACCATAACATTACCATTACAGATTCCTCCAAAAATGTGCCTTTTGCACTTCAATGCAAACACTTAAAATAGACATTACTCTGAGAAATGAAACGGGCTTGTTTGTACCTCACTGTCACTTTTTCAGAAATGTGAATAAACAGTTGTATATTGAAGAAATTTTATTAAAAATTTATCCCACTGGTCAGCATTTCATTTCTGTTGTCTCATTTTCCTCCCAGAAAACCTCAAAGGTATCAGTGCATACAAAGGTTGCTGTGTTGGTTCTTTTGTAGAGGTTTTGTAACACCATCAGGGAACACAAGTTTCTTTTAAAAAGAAATATTGTTCCTGCATTGCACAATAATCTCATTCTGCAAATGGCTACCATTTTGCCTAACCAAATATTCCGAGTAACTTGAAAGATTGCTCATTCTTGCTTTTCCACAGAATCACTTTCTGTTGCCTGCTGTGTCTTTTCTTGTGTATGACAGACAGGCTATATTATCTTGTATTATTTAGTAGGCATCATATGCAGTGTTCAAAATTGTGACCCTATGGTGTCTTTGCATGTTCTAATTCGGCCCAGATATTCACTGCATGATATGACTGAGCTACCAACCAATAGTTCTCTCATCTTATTCTGAGTCATTTTGACTCATTGGCTTGGATCCTAACTTTTATTTTGCTCTTGGGGTTTGGGGAACCCTTGAGCGGTGTGGAGAGCTGCAGGCAGCCAAAGAAACATGGTTCCTTCTATAAAAGCTACACTATGTTGGTTATTAGCAACCTGATTCTGTAAGCATTTTCTACATAGTAGCTATATAGATATTTCAGTGAATTATATTTTTTAAATTTGCAGCTCCAAAAAGATGAATAGTCCTTATCTGGACCACCTGGAGTGCATTTTAAGCATCACTTCCTTTGGCAGTTTGATACGGAGTTGTTTCCAGCTGCAGAGAACATTTTGTGCAATGGGACAGTTCTCTTCCTTTCTTTTGTCCCCCATATACCCATGGGATATGCTGTGGGCTAAATTGTCTGGACCTGCAGTGGGAGGGCATAATTGTCCCAAAGCAGGTAGGGAAATCTTGCACAAGATTATTCTGCCCAATACCTGGTGATTCACCTCCACCCTGTTCTGGATAACACAGCCCACAATGTTTGGTAGGTCCTGCTGAGTATCTAGAGAGACTTTTTGTGGGGGGTGGGGAGAAGGAAAGGGAGATCAAATGAGCTACCTTAACTTGTGCTTGTGCAATGTTCAATACATCTCATGAGCACAAGAACTTTGCTACAGGTAAGCTTGGAGAACACTTGTGGATTTTCCTCTAATAATTGGAATTTACCTTTTTTTAAAAGATGTTAAATGAAAGGCCACTTCATAAGTAGTACCAATAGATTGTATTACCACCAATGTAAATAATGTGAGATAACCAGCTTCGTATAACCAATATGCTTAAGTCTAATTAATGCATGAAGGGGTTAAAACCAGAGTAAGCTCTCCTGCCATGCTTCTTGAAACTTGGGAGGGACTAGCTTATCAAGCCTTTGTTCCATCACTCTACCCAAGATGCTCAGGATGTAAAGAGATCCAAGCTGGTTGTTCCAAGCTCAGATTTCATGGCTCTAACTTTCTTGAGTTCATATATCAATAATTTAGGAACTTTCACCAATGTAACTAAACCAAGTTTTACTGTCTGCAACCTTTTCTGACTGCTGTATGGAAAAGCACACGAACCTGACCCGTGGGGAGTTTGTAAGTAAACCATTTTTAACTTAACCAAATGTGTGTCTTTTCTACACTAAGGGAAGACAGAAGTTTTGAAACTCACAAGGATATATTTTAAAGGTCTAGCAGCCTGTATTTCCACACTTTAATATTCTGCATATGTGGCGATTTTAAAACCTCTGCTGGGGTTTTTGCACCAAACCTGGATGTTAGCATTCAGGAATTCTCTTTCCTATATGCCTATTTTATTTTTTGCCGCCAACAAATAAAAGTACTTTACAATTCTGTTGGTGGCGTCTTGCCTACATTATCATCTTAATGAGAGTGATATTTTTTATATTCAGCATTTTATGTCAAGCAGAGTAATAGTGATTGTTTATATGTATGAAATATCTTCCAACTATTATAGATAACTTTATTATTTTGGCTATTGTCTAGAAAGAGATTCTGCTGGAGTTTTTAGAGTGAATTAAGCAACTGCCACATAGCTACTGGATGTTTTGTTGCATGCTGACATTTTCCGTTTATGAGGAAGCCAACTGTTTGGTTTAACTTGTGCTATCTACATAACAACCACTGCCTATATCCTTTTGTGCTTCACCTATTTAAAGGTTAAAGAGAACCAAAGTAAACTTACATACCGTATTAACCATTTCCAGTCAGCTGGATCCAGGTGGTGTTTAGAGTAACAATGGCATATATAACTTGTTCAAGAAGCCATTTTAACTTGCAAAAGATGCTGATAAATATTGTAGCTCATTTTTTCCAGGCCTTATATTTGACCAGTTTGCAGGGAATCTGTCTTGCAAAACACTTTACCCCCCACTCTGAATGTAGTACTTTAAAAGTTTGCATTGCTTCCTAATAATAGTGTTTAGAAAAGTTGAGTGAAGGCAAAACTGTCCAGAGCAGAGATAGGTTTTCCAAATGCTAGGCAAACAGCTTGCTGTAAAACTGAGTTTCTTGCTAAGGGGGAAATTGGCAGGTCTGCATCTCTTCTTTCCTACTCCCTACTGTAGATTTAAGGCTGCACCTTATTGCTTTGGGGCTCCCATGTGAAGAGGAGCTAAGGCTTTGTTGACATTAGATTTTTTTATATATATAAAAAATCAAACACTTTAACAATTAGGCAGATAACAGGGATTGAATTCATTCTACCTAGCCTGACTCTAGCAGTCTGGATCATGGAGTTATGCTGACCACTGACTGCAAAACAGTTAAATTGCTGTAGTGCCTATAAACTCTGTCCCTTATGTTTTATAAGCAGCAATTCTCTCCCCTCTAGTATCAGTTAATACACTTTGGCATCAGAGAGAAATTACACAGCAGGAACTGTCATTACCCAAGCCAGAGTACTAAATAACCGGTGTAATGTACCTTTTCTTTTGCTCTGTACTGGGGTAGTCAGGCATCATGCCTTCTGTCTAAGCAAATTAGGAGGTGATACTGATGTGTAGGCTTGATGCTCTTCTATGGCCTCATTCTGTGTTGTAAGACAGCATTTGTTTCTCCTTTATATTCTAAGCATTATTTATTAAGAGCCATTATGTGAGCTAGCCTAAATGAATCAGTGCATTTTCTTTTAACTTTTCTTTCTGTTAGATGAGCCCTGTTAAATCTCTTTTAATTAGTAATGATGGCTCTACATTTTGCTATCCAGCATATAGGCAACAATCCCAGAGGCATAATAAAATCCACAATATTCAAGTACACAGATTATCTAGTACTGTTGCCTTTGGTAGAGAGCTGATCATGTTAGACAGGACAAGGTATTAGAATGCTGTAGCAACCTTCTACTAAGAACATTTCACCATGAACCACAGACAAAATGTTGTAGTTTCAACACAGAACTGAACAGTAAATGGCTGCAAAGTAGATGGAGGCCCCTTTCCCTTTCTTCAGGCATCTGAAGTGGCTTTGAAAGGGACATCCATGCTTTCATTCCTTTCCGTCTACATGAATATGTTAGTAAGACAGTAAATGGAGTAGTTTGTTACAACTCCCTCCCCCAGTGGTGGTGCAGCAGTTGTCCCAAGTTCTCCCTATGATTTATGAAAACAAAAATACCCTAGTTGCATCAGACCAGAGGTCCACCTGTACTTTGCACAGTACAGTTTACAAACATGGCTTAGAGTTGATAATCCTCTCTTGCTATATTATCCTACATCTGTGGCAAATTTGGAGGCAATTTTGTGCAAAACATTATTCCACAGTGGTGGTTGATGCTCACTGGGATTGCTAGGGAAGAATGGAGGCAGGTGAAGCCAAAGCAGACTAATTCTAGTCTTGTCTCCATCTTCTGTTCTGAATTCCACAATAGCAACATGAGAATCAAGAGGAGGGGACAGTCACCGCCATCCAGTGGACTGCTTGTTAAGGAGGAAGGCAGACAGGTTGGTATGGCAGTGCGCCATTTGCCCCAGTGAACAAGATTCCACTGCTATTCTGTATCGCCATCATGACCAAGAACCAGCGAGAGATATTGTCCATGATTCTGAACTGGTCTAAGTACAACAGAAAATAAAATGGAGAGAGAAATGCAAAGCTTACAGGGAGTGTTTCCCTGCTACCTGTCTTAACATTTTGACAGGTCACACAGTAGGACTTTGTAGGTTGATCTGAATGCCTGGCAGTCTCATAGGGGTGTAGTTGGTCCTTCAGATAACATGATCTCAGAACTTTGAGGACTTTAAAAGTTCAAAACTGAAACTTTAAATGGACCTGGAAATGAAACTGGCAAAAAGTACAGAATTGGCTCCCACAAGCATTATTGCTGCTGCATTCTGTACCAATGGAATTTTCTTAACTGAAAGGTAACCACACATGGAGAGCGTTATTCTAATTCATTGTGGATGTAACCAGTGCATGAGTCACTATGGCAAGGTCACATTTCACCAGATAGATTCCAGCCAAACTCAATAATAATAATAATAATAATAATAATAATAATAATAATAATAAAAATTTTTATTTATATCCCACCCTCCCCAGCCGAAGCCGGGCTCAGGGCGGCTAACAACAATAAAACAGTACAAAAGTACAGCACAAACAACACTCTAAAATCATTCATTATAAAATTAATTCGTATCAAGCCACTGGCAACCATTGGGTCAGAGCTCTGCGGAGATTGCCGAGGGAGGGAGTCAGGCTGTGCGCTGGCCAAAGGCCTGGTGGAACAGCTCTGTCTTGCAGGCCCTGCGGAAAGATGTCAAGTCCCACAGGGCCCTAGTCTCTTGTGACAGAGTGTTCCACCAGATCGGAGCCACAGCCGAAAAAGCCCTGGCTCTAGTTGAAGCCAGCCTAACTTCTCTGTGGCCTGGGACCTTCAAGATGTTTTTATTTGAAGACCGTAAGTTTCTCTGTGGGGCATACCAGGAGAGGCGGTCCCGTAGGTACGAGGGTCCTAGGCCGAATAGGGCTTTAAAGGTTAAAACCAGCACCTTAAACCTGATCCTGTACTCCACCGGGAGCCAGTGCAGCTGGTATAGCACCGGGTGAATGTGATCTCGCAGCGAAGACCCCGTAAGGAGTCTCGCTGCAGCATTCTGCACCCGCTGGAGTTTCTGGGTCAGTCTCAAGGGCAGCCCCACGTAGAGCGAGTTACAATAATCCAGTCTGGAGGTGACCGTCGCGTGGATCACAGTGGCTAGGTCAGGGCGAGAGAGGTAAGGAGCCAACTGCTTAGCTTGGCGGAGATGGAAAAATGCCGCCTTTGTTATAGCTGCAATCTGCGCCTCCATGGAAAGGGAGGTGTCGAAGATTACACCCAAACTCTTAATGGACGGTGCTGGCACTAATTGCGCCCCTGCAAGAGATGGGAGTTGCCCCCCCCCCCAATCCCATATTGTCCCGTCCCAGCCACAGGACCTCTGTCTTCGAAGGATTTAGCTTCAACCGGCTCCCATGTAACCAGCCAGCCACAGCTTCCAAGCATCTGGTCAGTGTGTCTGGGGCCGAGTCAGGATGGCCATCCATCAACAGATAGAGTTGGGTGTCATCGGCATACTGATGGCAACCCAGCCCAAAACTCCGGACAAGCTGGGCGAGGGGGCGCATAAAGATGTTGAAAAGCATCAGGGAGAGTATCGCACCCTGAGGTACTCCACACACCAAGGAGTAGCGCGATGACAATTCCCCCCCCAAACTCAAGCTGTGGCCCCTATTGCAAAATCAATTTAACTAGGTGACCAGTTCTGGCATTGCAAGTAAGGAAAGGAAAAACCTCTACTAACTACTTTTACAGCAGTAGAACCCCTGAAGACTACTGTTCTTGGCAATCTTGAGATCACTTTAGGAAATTAATGTTTTTAACAGTTCTAGACTTTTGAATTGTTTGTTTTTAAATTGTGGAAGTGTTTGCCACCCTGGCCTTCTTCAATAAAACATACAAACGGTCTGAATTCACAAGGTTAGGTGCCTATGTTTTTCAAGGTATAACCAGAACATCAAGAATATTTTGTAACTTGTTTATTGGAATTGTGACTTGGAAATCATTCTTTCCCTCTTTCCAAGGATGATGCAAAACATGATTTAAACAGGAGCACACAATGTGCTTGTATAAACTGAGATACTTGATATACAGAACACTTGTCAGAAGCGACTAATTTGAAATGAACATATTCACAGCCTATGATCTAATATCCCATTTATATGCTATTATTCACAGTAGCAGAGAACGTACAATTACGAAAATCTGCATAAGGTGTAAAGTACATAGGAGGCAACCAATATCCCACCCCAAGTGTATGGTGGAGTGTCTCTGGAAGTCTGTTTTTAGTCAATGGGCAGATTTCATGTAAAGTGTCCAATCAGCACGAGGGTTTTCACTCATGCAATTGAGCTTTCTCTTTTCTCTTCCCTCTGCTCCCCATCTGAAATTGGCTCAGGGGCGTAAGAAGAATTCCCAGAACAGCACATAGCGGATTAGTCTGTCTGGCAGGTTGCAATGCTTGCACTGACCATAACCCGACATTGAAATCTACTCTGGATTATAGCAACATTGCTTACATTAAATGTGAGACTTAATTAGAAGGCAACAGAACACCTAATGCTTCATTATTACTATTTCTAAAACTTTTTTAAAAAAGCTCACATTTATCAGGGTACGATTAGACAAGCTGTTAACTGTGCTAGACAGCTACTATTACTGTCCATTTTAATTTGTATTTAGCACCACTGTTAATACAGTATAAAGGCATACATTAAGTGTCTTACAGGCCAGAGCTGAATATGACTTCTAATCCCAATGAATGTTACACCCACTGACAATAAGTTTTCATTTTAGAGATGTCATTTCTGCGAAATAGTGTAATATCCAATACACACAGCCTTAAAATCCGTCAGTTCTACAACTGGAGACTCCTTTTAATGCAAGCAGTGAGATCCTCTGGAGTTGGGCTACTGGCAATGCAGCTCACTGAGACGCCTTGAGCAGTTATAGCTTCAGCTGTTGTTGGACCTATAGCAGCAAACTGAAATGACACTCGTGTTAACACAGTAGAGACCGATACAGTATTGACTTCATCTCTTGCTATGTCAGCCAGCTGCCTGATAACATTTCCCCATGTAGATCAACATTCTAGCCTTTCAGAAATGTATTCCAAACTCATGTATGTATGTGGTTTTGGATCAAGGGCTAAAATGCATCCCTTTTCATTGGTCTTCAAGTTGCAATAAAGATCTATTGAACTTATTTTCTCATACCAATGAAGTTTGGACTAATAAATGTCAACGTACCCTCTTTAACTTACGTCTGGTACCAATAGCCAGCCTTGAAATTACATACCAAGCAAGTTCGCACTACTAATTCAAAATCCAAGTAGGGCAGGAAATTAAGCCCCATCTTAATATATGCTGTGTTCATGCTCAAACTATAGAATGGCTTTGCTCACACGTCATACTACCCATCTTTAATGGTTTCGTGTGAACATGCTGGTCTCTCCTGTTTTGCTCCTCCTTGTTGGAGCCACTTGGTTTAGCATTACATCCAGACCAGATATCATGGTTTGTCCTGCTCAAAGTGTAAACCATTACTAGATTGGGGTGTGGTGCAGCTGGGCAACTATTTGCACCCTGCCCCCACTATTTATCCCAGGCTGAAAGCAGCTATTGATGCCAATAGCGTTTTCAGGATGGTGACTTTCATCAGAACTGCAACATGGTGGAAAATATGATCTCCCTCTCTCCTTGTGTTGTGGCCTCAATACAAATCTCCACCCCCACCCGGGTGGTAAAATATAAACACATGTGAATATGCACTCAATGTCACAAGTGGTTGATAATTCATATTCTGCAAACAGTGAAGTGAAGAAATAAATCAAGTGAAATGGTGTTGGCTTCCAATGGCGTGCATGCCTTTGCTGCTGCTTTTCCCTGCAGTTATTCCATATGGGTTGTATATCAAACTCTCATTACTGTTTGGTTGCTAACACACTGAAACATCCATAGATTAATGTGATTCTGAGTCAGTAAATAAGTTCTGTATCCCTCGACACTATAGGAAAAACATGTCCCCCAATTCATAAAGCGTCTTTCTACAAAGGATATTAAGGCAATTGACAGTGAACAGTTGCCACCCACAGCACAAAGTTAAGAGACAGAAAAGCTTAAAGCAAAATGATAATCAGGAATCCAAGACCCTTGAATCAGAATTCTGTTTGAACCAAATGCAATATTACCTCTCCAACAGATTTGTACCTTAATTTGGGGAAAGAGATCACCAGCCAATTCCTGAATCTGCTTCATACAATATTTGACGCCAGATGGACTGAAAAACGTGATACTTGCAGGAATACCCTGTGGAAAAATATTTAAAAGAGAAGGAGAGCTGATATTTCTTCCTGGTTGAATCTCTTGATGTATGTTCAACCAGGGTTGTTTTTTTGTTTTGTATTCACCATGGCCACTTTGCAGCTTAAAAGTCGGTTCTGAAGTTGCTGCAGTGGATATTACAGCTAGTGGGGGGCTCTTACAACATGTACATATAGCAACACACATCACACTTCATTTGCTGTTTTGCCCAAGAATGCATGAAGTTTGATTTTTCCAGTTTGATTGGGAGGAGGTCACTAGAAGACCAGGCTATGTTTCCTGAAAGAAGTCCTTTTTATTCCTGTCTACAAACAGTTCCTCATAGTAACATAGTTACTTGAAGTTTTGCTCATGAACCTCACATTTCTAATTGTAATAGGCAACTGCGTAGCTTGGATTCTACAGTCAAGATCCCACAGCCAATATAACCTCTCCTTTCTAATGCACTTTTAAACAAACAAAAATCCTTCAAGGGCTCCCTTCTAAACTTACTCTGGGCTACTAATCCAACACCAAGTATATGTTCCACAAATGACCATGCAGAGTCAAGCATTCAGTTGTGTGGAAGACAGCCTGCTGTGGCATAAAAAATATACGTGAGCTAGAGAACTAATCTCAACAATGGCATTAGAGGAAGATCTCTCCTAAAAGTATTCAGCATGGAAAAAACAGAATCCCTTCAAAATTCCTACTTCCCACTGAGGGGCATGGGCGGAGATGGTGCAAATGAACAACCTGTGTTAATCCTTTACATTCAACAGAGTGAATTCCCTTAGAACAATAAATGCTTTACTGCAGAAAGGGAAAAAAAAGATTTTTCTACAAAAATAAAAAGTTTTAGGAAGTACAAGATGAAGCCAGTAAGATATAACCTCAAGTCCACCTAACTGGCAGCAACCCCATTTATTTTAGTAAAGGTAAAGGGACCCCTGACCATTAGGTCCAGTTGTGGCCGACTCTGGGGTTGTGGCGCTCATCTCGCTTTATTGGCCGAGGGAGCCGGCGTACAGCTTCCGGGTCATGTGGCCAGCATGACCACTTTATTTTAGTACTTTACTTTAGTAGGACCCTTCTAATTCTAGATCGCTGCCATAACCCCTAAAAAACCCCCATGAAGCTGGGAACAAAACACACAAGTTACCTGGAAGGTAAGATTATTTGATTTCTTTCTGTGAGTGCATCTAAAATAGGTTGAACATCTCAATTGCAGGAGGAAAAACGATATATGTCTATACCATTAGTGTGGTAAGAAATGTTCAAGGATTATATAACATAAAACCATCAATAGGTTTAAGAGCTATTGTGTTTCGTATCACAAAAATGTCTGGGGACCACTTCCATTTTTATCAAACAAATGCATTATATCTAAGATGACTAAAAGCACAGCCAGAGGAATTCTGCCTCCACAGCTAGGGGAGGGGGCTGGAGAAATTGCTTAAGCAGCTTGCTGGTTGTCCTTGGCAATAGTAACTTAACAGACAACCAAGGGAACGTAATAAAATTTATCATAATGTAGATAAATGCTCACTTGGGAAGTGAGATACCTGTTGTGAGAAATAATTCCTCAAGGAGTCTTGAAGATTAAGATGTTGAGTAGTTTGGTAAACAGTAAGGCCCTCTAGTGCAATGCCTGCAACAAAAACAGTGAAATATATTAGTGATTAAGCTTATCGGTTTCAGTTAAATCAAAACACAAACATTTAAACTGATGTCATACTGAGCATTAATACTAACATGGATGGGTATCTAGCATATGCTGCCCCAAATCTAAAAAAACAACCACCTCTGTGTTTTGACAACAAAATTATTTGGGGGAAAAATATTTTAAAGGTTTATTGTCATTTACAATAAACATGCAAAGACTTGCTAATCAAAGCATATGAGATAAACGGAACAAAAATCCCACACAACACTATGTACAAGTCTGGTGTAGTGGTTAGGAGCGGTGGACTTGTAATCTGGTGAATTGCGTTTGCTTCCCCACTCCTCCACATGCAGCTGCTGGGTGACCTTGGGCTAGTCACACTTCTCTGAAGTCTCTCAGCCCCACTCACCTCACAGAGTGTTTGTTGTGGGGGAGGAAGGGAAAGGAGATTGTTAGCCGTTTTGAGACTCCTTAGGGTAGTGATAAAGCGGGATATCAAATCCAAACTCCTCCTCTTCTTCTACTTGAATATTTTTCAAGGGCTAAAAAATGCAGGCACTGTAACTGAATATGCTATGCCAAAATAGCATGCTGAGTCATCATCACCAACCCCAGGAACCATCTTAATTGATTGTTGTGCTTGCCAGAGAAATGGGTGAGGATGACTTATTGTATATGGGGATGATGTATAGGTTCACTTATGCACCACTCTTCTGACTTCAACAAAGGCAAACATTGGGCACACACTGAAACTTTGCAGGCTGCATTAGGATGAACTTGCCCCTTGGACTGATCCAGGTTGTCACAGAAAGAGCATCAACATAAACTACCCAGTAGCACCACTGAGATGGCAATGTTTGATGGAGCCCACAAGTATGCAAAGCCGGTTATTGGTCTGATAATCGGCACTGTCTCTCATGCACTCTGTGTTCCTCAAATTGAAGGACCAAACTTCAAAAATACTTTAAACGATTTAAATCAAACCTTTCCCACTGAGCACTGTTGGAAGTGTTTCCCTTTTGAGAGCCCCGCAAGGAAAAAACAAAGGCAATGAATTGGGTGACTCCCCTGTTTGAAAAAATAAAATAAAAATATATTTAATTCATGAGGTCATTTTAAGCACAAAGTCCCCTAAATAATACTTTTAAACCATCACACTACAAACACACAGTGAAAAGTATGGTATGTGTTACTTGCACCCTTAAGACTACTGCAAATAAAGTTCAAGGCACATAGGTGTTTCACATACAGCAGAAGCTCTATAGCCTTTTTTTGTTATTAAAAAAACAGGTTTCCATTGCCAAGGCATGGATATTTGGCTAAAGAGTTCTGGCAAAAAGATAAATTGCCTTGCTATGCTCCATTTCTTTGCTATTCAACAGAGAGCTACCAAGCACAATGCTTCCAATCATCCTAATAAGTTTTCTCCCTCCCCTTCAGTCACTTGGCATTCCTCATACTTGTTTAGCTATTTAAAGACTCATTTCAGCTGAATAAATTTGCTGTCTGACATTCCACACAAAGGAAAGGTCAAGGCTGTCACAAGAAGGAACAGGGTGGTTTGAAAAATGTTCCAGATACAAGTTGTCTTATTGAGGATATATAACACACCCATTTTCTGGTCTTTAAAATGGACATTCACTTTTTTGAACCCCTACAAGTTCTCTTAGGGGAACCATCACACAAATGTCCTCAGACAGACCTTCTTCTTGGAGAACAGTCATCCTTGTATACATTCATACAACATATTCCTACTAATATGTTTTTTGTAAATCAATTTATGGAATTCACTGTTGCAAGATGTGCTGGTAGTCATTATCTTAGCTGATTCTAGAAATGGATTAAGACACATTCATGGAAAGGAAGTCTATTATTTGGCCACAAAAACTATACCTCTGAATATCAGGTGCTGGGGACAAAGAGAAGAGGGCTGTTGCCCTCATATCCTGCTTCCCAGAAGAATCTGTATGGCCACTGTTGGAAATTCAATTCTAGACCACATGCAGCAGGGCTCTTATACAGTCGTACCTCGGATATTGAACAGAATCCATTCCGGAAGTCCATTTGACTTCCGAAACATTTGACTTCCAAAATGTGGAATCATAGAGTTGGAAGAGACCACAAGGGCCATCGAGTCCAACCCCCTGCCAAGCAGGAAACACCATCAGAGCACTCCTGACATATGGTTGTCAAGCCTCTGCTTAAAGACCTCCAAAGAAGGAGACTCCACCACACTCCTTGGCAGCAAATTCCACTGTCGAACAGCTTCTTCAGAACTGATTTAGGAAACACCAGGCAGAAATCACATGGCTCCTACTGAAACCTCATCTCTATTCTACTCATTCTTCTTAAAGACACTGTTGTGCCCCCACCCCCCAGCACTAGATAGATAATATAGATTTATGTATATATTTCTGTTGCGTGCTTGCACATTCAGGATCAGTGCATACACATATTAAGGAAACATGTGTTGCACTTCTGAGCCAAGCTAGGAATGCCTGGAAGATTTGATCTGGATTGGAGAAAGTGGAGGGGTAAAACAATTTAAAATTCTCTGGTCCTACTATTTCCAGAGGATTTGCTTTTTTCCAAATTATTTTTAAGCCGAATAAAAGAAAGCATGGTTTGGGGTGTTTATTTTAAATGCTACAAGTACATTCTTGCCTCTTTTTCTTAAGCTCCTGAGTTTCCTTCAGGGTGAAGAAAACAGGCTCATTCCAGTAAAATCAAGCTAAGGGACCTTATTAGGAGTCTGCACAGATTTATCAGAATAACCTAATTGCAAACTGACGTTTTATTAGGCACCACAGATATGTTAGTAATAAATTACAGGAAGCAACAAAGGGCTTGAGACAGAATACAGAGCGTTATTTTGAGAGATAAAAGCAAAATATCTTAATATCAATCCTACCAAGGCTTGTGTCGGTTAATTGAAATGCCAATGTGATATCTGAAAAGTAATGCTAATCTTTTTAAACTTGTGTTTACAAAAATGAAGAAGAAAAAGAGTAACAGCCTGATAGCTCTGGCCAATGTAAGAGGCACCAGCCCCGGCAGTATCTCCTTCTTCTATAACAAATTATGCAGAGACATTAAATTCTAAAAGACCTTAAGATCTGTCTTGAGGAAAAAGACTAATACTACCTATTTAATTAAGGAGCCGGTTGATATATTTGCCCAAGCAACTCAGCCAAAGTCAGCTCTGAAGACAAGGAATCTTGAAAAACAATGCAACTATTTTCATACAGGTCCTACAGGATTCTGGACTTTTCATTGTCAACCAGGATAGAAAAATATGCATTCTTTATAGAGCATAACCCTTTTTAAAAGAAAATGTGTATGACAATAGAAAATGATAAAACAATAACCCAATCGTTGAAAAATGTTATTCTGCTTACGGGAACAAATGTATTCAGCTAGTTTTTCAGCATTCCCAGAGCTCTCTCCTTGTGATGTGAGACCTATTTCAGCCACTGAAAGAAAAAGAGAGAAATGATTCCTTAGGATGAGTTGAAAGTTCTACTGAGTCAGTGAGGATATTCATATTTTAAAAAATACTTTGTGACATTATCATAAATCAATGTTTAAAATGCACTTTATAGAGATACATACTAGTGAGAATTATAATTTGTTATCCAACCACTTGATCGACTTCATGGAAAACAACGCAACAGTACAGCCACGGAACAAAACAGGATTCACCTTTGTAGCTCAGATTCTGATAACTGGAACACTGCACCAAGGAGTGCACCAAATACCTTTTTGATCCATAGTAGCCGAAGCAATGCAACACAAACAAAGGTATAGCAGCAGGGCTTTGCTTCCACTTCTATTCAAGATGCTCCTACATGGGTAGGGGTTCCCCTGCCCATCTCTAAAAATTGCCTGTTAAATAGAAATGTTTGCTAGTGTGTTGTAGGACTGGAATTAGAGAAACAGGTTCAAACTGCCATAAAGGGCAAGCTAGAAATGTGTTAAATGACAGCTTGCCCTTGAATCCTCCTATCTCTCATTGTAGTAAGGAGGACACAAGTATTTTGTGTGTGTGTAAAGAGAAAGTAGGAGTTTGTGGTAGAATTAGGAGAGGGGTCTATCTGGAAACCTGGGTTCAGAGTAGAGGGATTTAAATGTAAAAACCCAGCACCCTGTGTTGTGCCAGGAAGCATACTTGCAGCTCATGCTATCAATTGAGCATTGGAATAACAAGCTCTCTCAATCTCACAGCAGAAACAAGGTGCACTGCAGCAGTTTGCAGGAGCTGCAGTTTCCAAAACAGTCTTATTCAAACCACATTACAGCCATGAGTCATAGCAGAGCACAGCATATATACTCTCCGTTTCCACCTCCTGACCTGCACTGCTAAACCTAGAATTATGCAAGACTGATGGACCTTTATAAAAGAGAATGAGCTGAGTGCCACTAGTGGTTGGTAACACCACACTAAATTCTCAGGTGGTCCATCCTGGAGGTTTCACACAGATATTAAGTGAAATCAAAAGCAGATAAAATGTCCAGAAGAACCAATGGGGCTGCACTTTCCCTGGAGGTCCCTAGACTGACCAGCAAAACCAGAGCAGTATCTATTTTATGCTCGAGTCAGACGGTCCCAGCAGGACTCAAAAAGGCCATGGAAACTCTCTTCACTTAAGAGTGTGCTCAGTTACCTTCTCAAAGAATAGAAAATTTGAAAGTGAACAATAATTTTAAAAAATATTCTGGGTCAGGGGAGATTTTTTTTTTTTTTAAAAAAAAGAAAACATCTGTTTCTTTTAAAGAAGATGATATTCTGCCTACTTCGAGAAGGTCTTTAATCCTGAGAAAAAGAGGCCAATTTCTTCCAGCACCCAAGGCTGTAATCCAAGATACACCTAACTGGGAATAAGCCCAATGGGGCTTACATCCAAACAGCCATGTGCCAGGCACCCTGTCCCATCCTCAAGCGAACCTAATCAGAAGTGATCCGATATATTTTCACAAGATGGTGAAGTTCAGTCTGTAAGTTCAGTTTCTATTGGCTAGAACCAATGGATCTACTGCCCCTTACAGCAAGCAGTCCAAAAGGGCTCCCAAAGGTATGATGTCCTCCCAGACTTACTCACACCACCCACTGGTTTAAAGGACCTTGTTAGGTGGGCCTTCTATAGCTGCTCTTGCTCATATGATTGCTTGCTCCCTTGCTCCAATCCCAGAAACTTGTGCTTCCTGCCTTGACAACAACCTAGGCTGCTTATGGCTCAGCATTCTGGCATGAGTTTAGATTTGACCCATTTTCATTTCCTGGTCAGATGCTGGCTGACAAATCCTGCTGGCTGACAAATATTTTGACCATTAAGAAGTAAATAGTAGGGAACTAGAAATAAGCATCAGTATCTTTTGCAAAGTATGGCGTATAGCTTTTTATTAATATTTTTATAGGCCTTTTAAAAATGTGGCTTACCTAGTTCAGCTGTAGCTTTTCCTACCACATAAATGGATTTGGTATTCCACTTTTCTCTCAGAGAATTTTTCCAAACTGTGAAACGTTAAAATTATGTGTAAGCATTTTGCAATACAGTATCAATACTAAAATGCTGATTTGGACATGCCCCACCAAAGAACGTTTATTTGAAAAATGTGTGGGCTCAGCAAAATATTAATAACTATTACTACAGTATAAATGTCAGTGACTATGCAAAGCAAACAAAAATGTGTTTTTGTTCAGTACTCCAATATGCTTCGAAAATATGGCTGAATAGACGCTTCTTTCAGTTACTTGTCTGAAGCTGCTTTCTTAATCCATATATTTAGACTGCTTCCAGATGGGTGTTCATTGTGGGATGGGTGATGCTCATGGACTCAGTTTTTTCACAGCGTCCACATGACGCTGCTGGCATCAAAATACTGACATTAACACAGCACTGCTCAAAAGAAAAGGAAGTCAGGGCATATAATAAGTTCCTAAGCAATGCATTGAATTAATACCACCACTCATAGGTAACTGCATATCCCAGTACAAAAGGATGTGGTAGAAAACTTCTGAAAATATCTGATCCAGTGAGTCACTAGGATTGCAATCCTAACTCCACTTAACTGGGGCAAGTCCCACTGAATTCTGTAAGTCTTCCTTTTGAATAGACATGGTTAAGATTCTGCTGTAGGATGATAAACATCCCCCCCCCAAAAAAATGATGGAGAATTCTAATAGCCCTTCAACTGTTTATACACTCAAGGGCTTTTTTTTGGGGGGGGAAGCATTTTAAGGCATATACAGTGGTTCCGGAGCCCCGTTCGCATCCTGAAGAGAATGCAACCCGTGTCTGCATGTCTGTGCAGATCGCGATTCGCCGCAGCTGCGGATGTGCATGACATCATTTTTAGCGTCTGCGCATGCACAAGCAGCGAAACCCGGAAGTAACGCGAATGTGTTACTTCCGGGTTGCCGCGGAGTGCAACCCGAAAACGCTCAACCCAAAGCTACTTTAACCCGAGGTATGATTGTATCTCGAGAGAAAAGAGTAAAGTAATTCACCACATTTAATGGTATTGTCTAAATTCCCACTTACCTTTTTTTTTAGTATTATCATCCAGACATAATCTGAAGGCTTCTACAGCTCTTGGGCTGGTAAAAATTAGTCCAGAATACTGTTGAGGGTGAAAAACCTATTCATCAACAAAAATTGAGAAAAATAAACGTAAGTTAACAATGAGAAATCAAGCACAATAAAAAGTCTTCCATCTGCTGCTTTTTAAAGCAAAGGCTCCTGGTGTCCTTAGTAGTATTTTCACCAAATTATTAAGTCCTGCATTAACAATACTGTTAAGTCTTTTGTGTGTTTGTTTGTGTTTTCTATGGTCTGAGTTCAACAGCAGCCCTATCATTTTACAATATAACTTTGACATGTTGGTGGCATGACCTACAGCTGACTTCAGGTCAGTAAGAAAACAATTGCTTGATGGGACTTCAGAATCCAAGACTCTAGAGTTGTCACTGAGTGTCCACAGCCTACTGTAAAGTTACCCCAGGATAGCAAATAGATGTTATTGTGTGATTCATTGCCTAAAGGGAAATGTTCCTTGAATAACTGACAAGTGAATTTTTGATATCACTGTCTGTATGCCTGCCTAGTCATATTCTTTCATAAGGAGGAAATCATGTGTGTTTAAGTTGGGCAGCCTCAAGAACTCTAAATTTTGAGAATCCTTGTCGACAATAATAGACTCATTGCTTTCCCCATAACTAATGGGGCAGGAAAAATTATTGTGGAACATCATAATAACTTCAACTTTCTCTCGGCAGAATCAGTGAGGTGTAGAACAACAAACTACCGCTAAAAATCTGATGCTCTGCTCTGCTGAACTGAGGCAACAGCTTACAAGATTAGAAGAATGGATCTCAGCACCCGCAGATCAATACGAAAACTAGGTTCTAGCCTTAGCCTTTGTACACAAGCAAGGCCACATTTTACCAGATGAAACCTGACCCCTTAAAACATCCACGGTATGCTGTAGTAAATGGAGTTCTGGTGAAGCTTCCACCAGCTTCCCAGGGATCTTGGTTTCCCCTACAAAGCTTAAAGGATGCCATAGCCATACTCAGCCAGAATATGTAAATAAGGGATCACCAACATGGTGCCCTGCAGGTGTTGCTGGATTCCAACATCCATCAAGCCCAGCCCTCATGGCCTATGATCAGGGATTATGGAAGCTGTGGCCCAGCAACATCTAGAGGCCAGTAAGTTGGCTACATCTTATATAAACCCTCAGTGTAATTATGTGTCCAAGTCAATTACCATGATCCAAAAAAATAGCCCTAAACATATAACTAGGGCTTTCCTATTGTAACCTAAGGAAAGGAAAGGAGCTCTGTGCACTCTCAGAACTTCACTGGCCATAGCCAGCAAAGCAAACTCCAAGGACATTCAAGACTCTGGACTGTAGCTCACTGTCTTGGAAATGTGAAAAAGCTTAGTCTGAAAAAGAAATATTACTTAAGCTTAAAAATACCATTTATATATAATTCAGTTACATAGTTTAGATACTGATATGGCTTTATAGCCTAAGCCTTCAGCAAGCGTCTACAATTCCAACTCCCATTATCAAGCATATTTGTTTGTATGCTTGTGTGTGTGTGTGTGTGTGTGTGTGTACAGAAAGAGTGAGAGAGAAATCTCAAGATTTGTTTCTTTTAAGCATCTCTTTAGAGTACTATTTATATAATGCAAGTGTAATTACAGAAATAGCACCATCCGGACACTAGCTCAAGGGAACTATACCTGTGATCAACTGTGGTTCATAATCCTAGCTGTGCGCATAATCAGACTCAAAGCTGGCTCACTTACTGATTGGTATTTTTTTCTACATCCCAGTAGCTTTGTTTTTGCAGCTGAAGGGTTTGGCAAGAGATATGCGAAACGAAAGATTGCGCTAATAACCTGCCCCAGAGTAACCTCCAAGAAAATAAAATGCTTTTCATGCATTTACAGTGTGCTAGGAAAGACACACTAGCTTCTATGCCCCTATTTAAATGGAGGTTAGCAGCTCTTTTCTTAGCTTCAGAAGCATGTGCTCAGCTAGTAATGAGGTTTAATTACTCAAATTTATAAACAAGTAATTAAAAAAAAAATTTCCTTTAATCCTGTGGCAGAAACAAGTGTCCTTGTCAAAATGGTAGCATCAAAGCAGGATCACCCACAGCTCAACTCATTGCTATTTTGTCATCACACTACCTAGTATTTAAAGCTCTGTTTCAGTGACTGACAGGCCCTATAAGACCATTCAGTTCACAAGCTCATAAACATGCTGAAAAAAATATTCATTTAAGTCACTTAGATACCTAAAAAAGCAGGATTTTTTTTAAAAAAACAATTCTCATATTTTTATCTAGGTTGTCAGGGCACTAAATTCACCTTTGAGATTTAGGATGCAGCTTTAAACATATGTAAGTAGGAAGCAACCCTTGGGGCAATGAATGGGACCAACTTCCAATGAAGTATTCTTTGGAATGGAGTATAAAATGGTAAAAGAAATAGGGCTCTTACAGTTCCAAAATGCATGTGTTAACTGAGCGTCACATCTAAAACCCCCAAACTGGTAAACAAAAATCATATTCAAAGAGTATAAAATTTCTTCCCAATCCTCCCCAAGCAAAACAAAACATGAATGGCAAGGACTTTAGATAAATTCAGTATGCGTGCAGTATTTGTACGTGGACACATTTTTCACCATTGTTAGATAGTTGTCTTTGCAGGAGTATCAATTCTCATGGAGGTCAAGCAAAATAGTAAGGTTTATCCTTTCCTCCACCACGGAATATAATTACCAGACTGGTCTCTCCGCTGATACCAGATGCCCCTATGGCCAGAAGCAACTGAGGTTCAAATAGGGCAGAGACCCCTTCTAGTCAACATAATGCTATATACCATGGCAACCTGCATTCCTAATCCAACAAATGGGTTTTTAAAAAATTAGATGTTTTGTTGTTGTTGTTTTTTGCAGAACAGGCTATTAACAGAAAGAGAATGTTAAGACTTACCCTTTCAGAGAAAGCTTGGAGAGATGTAAATTCAAATGCTAAAACTGGGATCAAAGTTGCTTCAAGCCCGTGCAAACCCAGTTCCTATGAATGAAAGGACATACAATTTTGGGATAAGGATTGACACATTAAAATTATTCTTAACATTTAAATCAGCAAGGTAACTTAGGCTGGGAGTAAATGTCACTGAAAACAATTAGATTTACTTCTGAGTAGACATGTATAGAATTGTACTGTTGTTTAGTGGTGACAGCATAACTTAGAACAAATCATGATTAGGTAAAAAAAGCAAACTTCTGTTTTTATTTAAAAGCCAGCTACATTGGACCAAGTGCCTTAAGTTAGTGAAAAAACGCCCCTGCGTGCATAATATGTTCATAATTACAAGGCTTATGCTAGAGAACATGCAACAGCTGCCCTACGGTGTAAAGCAGTTGTCCTTCAAAACAGGCCTACATTTGGTTATATGTAGACTAAATAGCTTTGCTGTCCTTGAAATCATGCAGCCCACTTTAAGAATAATTATGGAACTTCATATCTGCATGATTCCCTTATGTACTTCGCACACCGGTCTGTGTGTAACATGGATAAAACACCAGATTATTGTTGCATGTTTCCTAGCGACTAGAAGTGGTATTTTAATGTACTCTTCATACAAGTGAAATGAAACCCCAAATAAATAAATCAATAAATAAACAAACCGCACAGCTGTTAGCTTGGTTTACACCTAATGCCAAACCATGGTTTAGAATCATGAGGAGCAGCTGCAGGAAGACTTGAGCTGGCACATGCCTTCGTTCCCCTTCCATGACATGGCTGTAAGCTTCAACAATACATTCAACATTACATTCAACTATCAGAAATGTGTTTTTCCTTGTGAACCCCTATCTTGCTTCAAAAGATGCAGGCATTTTTAGCGAGGCCACTTCACATCTTAAGGTATTGTGGGGGTATATGGGAGACAGCTATATTTTACACCAACATATGCTTCCTTAGAATCCAAACTATATGTTAACTACCGAAGCTGTACAGATCAGTTCAAAAACAATGCTGTACATCATCTATTTTCAGGAAACAATTCCTACCAGACAGAGAAACATGACCAGTTTTTCCCCCTGTAGCGGAGAAGCTTGAATATATGAAATCTGAGAATATAGTACACTTGAAGGGTATATTATTAACCTTCTGGGTTACTAACTTTAAGCATTCCCCTCCAGCCTACAGCTAGCTTAAACTGCAAACGACTCTTTCCAGCGACGTAGCGGGAAGAGAGGACATCTATCTGGCGTGCTGCCCCAACCTGGCAATAGGTACTTTTTCTAACAATGCAGTTGTACCCTATTTATGATCTGCGGACCAGTGGTTGTCTGTGGCTATCTGAACAGGTCCATTAACCTAAAATGCAGAACTCAGTTAAGTTGAATGACAATTCAGATACAAATATCTAAATTTAATCTCTTTCAAAAGGTTACTTACTTTTATATATGGATCTGGTCCGTTTTCACTTTCTTTAGGCTCTTTCAGCAACAGAACTTTCATTGTTTACTGGAGAATACAAAAACACAACACAAAATTGTATCTAAATTGGATCTAGAGGATTCAATGTCTGCATTAGTTGAATATCACAGGAAACAGGACAATTAACAAATGCACTGAAGGGCCGTTGGTTGCACAGTGAGTAATCAGCTAATGTGCATTCTCTGGGCATGAACATCTACCCTGATAAGGCGAACAAAATGCATGTTGCTTTCAAATGATATGGCAAGGAAAGTAAGAGTGATAAGAAAGAAAAGGCATTCATTTTGCTTTTAACTCTACTACATACTAGTGCTAAAACGACAAACCTTTTTAAAAGTCTGCCAGACCAGTAGGACTGCAAAATTCCATGTAATTGTTGAGAGAATTATTTTCCAGTACAGCTATCATTTAAAATATTTGCACATGCACTCCCTAGAAAGGCTACCCTGAATTATTTTGTTGCCCTGCACAAAATGGGTAGTGCTGCACCTGCCATGATTTCCGACTACATTCCTGTTTAAATATCAGCCTGTAAATAAGTAAACCCCTCCCTCCCCACAATGCACTGCAGAATTTCCAAATCTGCAGAGTTCCAGCAAGGGACACCACTCTTTTGCTTTAAATGTATTCTGAAGAGCGAGGGAAAGAACCTGCCAAATCCATATCCAATGAAGGTTCTCTGACATTTTCTTCACAAATGTAATTGTGGCACAGGCTGCAAACCACCAGGCACACTAGCTCAGGTTCAAACTACACAAGCAATGTATCCAGGTGTGCCAATTTTATTTATACAGGTCACTGACCCAAGTCAAACTGCACGCAGAATTTACAATGGAGATTGCATGCTTGATAGTATCCACATATAAAAACCTCTTGTACAGTGGTACCTCGGGTTACATATGCTTCAGGTTACAGACGCTTCAGGTTACAGACTCCGCTAACCCAGAAATATTACCTCGGGTTGAGAACAGAAATTGTGCTCTGGCGGCGTGGCGGCAGCAGGAGGCCCCATTAGCTAAAGTGGTGCTTCAGGTTAAGAACAGTTTCAGGTTAAGAACAGACCTCCGGAACGAATTAAGTTCTTAACCCAAGGTACTACTGTACATGGAAAGCTTAGACACATCAGGACAAAGTTAGTTGAGGCTACAGACTTTTCTTTGACATGTGACCTTTCAGTAAGATGAGTTTTACATGCATGCATTTTTAAACCAGCAACCCCTCTGTATTCTGAGGTAGTACACTAAGGGAACAACCCTATGGCTAGATCTGCTGGAATGTGCAGGGTTAGGATCCAGCAGATCTCCAGCCGAGCTGGGAGGCTCTTGGCTCAGCTGGGCTATGCCTGCATAAGTTCCCAACTCCAGCTCAGCCAAAGATACACTGCACTAAGTCCTTCATCCCAGCTCAGCAGTTACCCAGCTGGCTGAGCCTAGTGGAATTTCAGCTTGTGTAAACCCAGAGGGGTGGAACTTAGGCTGGATCCTAACCCAGCACAGTCACATGACTTGGGAACACTAAGTTAAGCTGACAAAAAGGATGATGTAACTCAAGTTCTATTTTAAAGTCTTGTTTTCCCTCTGACAGGCTTTGGTCAAACCCAGCCAGCAGTAGCCCCACACCTGATCAGAGTTTGGATCTGGTACTACACCAGCGTAACTAAAACTGGCTTCTCATTCTTAGGACTGCTTCCTAGCACAGCTGTGTCTGCTCGTTTGAATTGGTTCCCAGAGCATCTAGGTGCAACTGCATTAAAGGGTCACAAATAGGCCAAGCTCCATCACTAGGCTAACTGTGGAATACATGCGAATGTTGCATTATATTTAAGTTAATCGGTAGGAACTAAACCCTACATAAAGTGAATCAATTGTGAGGCAAAGTGGTCCATTAAATTGTACTCAAGTCTCTCTCCATCGTGTATCTTACTTCACCACCGGGAAACAAAAATAAGTATCAGTGCAAGTTTTCCAAATATTTTGTAAATCAGCATTTCAGGTATTTATCATTTGAGAAGCTAAATATATTTCAAAATAGACAAATTAAATGGAAACATCCCATGAGCTCAGAGATAAATTAATTCAAACCATAACCTAAATGTTATTTTCACACTGATCCCAGAGAGTGCAGTGTATAGAAGACAACTGATAAAAGGATGCATGCTTTTGAGTTTGAAGAGGGATCTTTTGCCAGGATAAAAGAACAAAGGCATTCTGAGTACAAATATTAAGCTGCAACATAAATCATTTCTTGAAAAACAAAACACCCAGCTTTGAAACCTGTAAATAAGCTGGTTGTTGACCAAAGTCAGCCAGTTTAATGGGACTCTGAAAACAACTTCCGGATTTAAAACCAAAACCAAAACTCTATTCAAATCCACAGGCAAGGCTGGAAAAATCCCCTAAAAATGTAATGTGGATACCCATTTTCAGGGGATAGAATGGATATATACAGTGGTACCTCGGGTTAAGAACTTAATTCATTCTGGGGGTCTGTTCTTAACCTGAAACTGTTCTTAACCTGAGGTACCACTTTAGCTAATGGGGCCTCCCGCTGCTGCCGCACGATTTCTGTTCTCATCCTGAAGCAAAGTTCTTAAGCCGAGGTACTATTTCTGGGTTAGTGGAGTCTGTAACCTGAAGCGTCTGTAACCCAAGGTACTGCTGTACTGGGTTTCCAGCACAGAGGCAGATTTAGGGAAGTGCAAATGGTTCGCCCACATTGAACGCAGAGCCAAGAAGGCGTCACAGGGGGCACTAGAACAATGACGAACAACAGAAGGTGAGAGGCAGGGGAGGGGTGCCAAATTTTGGCATCACACAGGGCACTGCTGAAATTTGGAAGCCCAAAGTCCGCCACTGCCCAGCATCTAAAAAGGCCTTGGGCCTAAAGGCTGGGAAACACATTGGTCCAAGACGTTAGAGAGCTGCTACCAGTTAGAATAGGCAAGACTAAGGCTAGATAAATTGTTAGTCAGACTCCGTATGACAGCTCAATACCAAATTTAATTATACAGCTCTGGTGCCTCATTACATAATAGTGATTCTCAGGAATCTATCCCCCATATTGTAGCTATACAGTGGTACCTCGGATTAAGTACTTAATTCGTTCCGGAAGTCCGTTCTTAACCTGAAACTGTTCTTAACCTGAAGCACCACTTTACCTAATGGGGCCTTCTGCTGCCGCTGCGCTGCCAGAGCCCGAGTTCTGTACTTATCCTGAAGCAAAGTTCTTAACCTGAAGCACTATTTCTGGGTTAGCGGAGTCTGTAACCTGAAGCGTATGTAACCCAAGGTACAACTGTATCTTAAAAATTTGTTGCGTGGTTTGCAGAATCTAATGTCAAATTAACTAAACACTCACTTCCTGGAAATCAATACGTACTCTGTTTTGAACTTTTGTCAGTTTCAATATTTTGAAGGTATGCTTACTTATCTCATTCAGCCTTATGCTTACTTTTCATACAGTACACCTGAGATGGCAGGCATGTAATGGAGAATTACACTTTGACCCACATATTGCCCATAGGGGCTACATCCGCAGGCAAGCATAACATTCATTTTGGCCTCCAACCATCAACGAGAAGCCTATGGAAATAGCTGGTTGTCTTTTCTTTTTAAATACCGACAGGCTTAATTGGAAAAAACACCAATTACAAGGTGACACAGACTGCATCAAATATAGTGATGACCTCATATGCCAAGGCTCTCCTGTAGGTGAGATAGTCCTGGAAATAGTTCGGACTCTACATCATTTGAATGCATTTTTCCTTTGCAATTGTGTATCAGACTAAGTTATCACTACAAGTCTAGGCATTATGCCATCCCAACAGATGTGCATGAATATAGGCACCCAGGAAAGAGAATGTGCATGCCCAATGAGCTAGCTCTCAGCCAAAATGGCTAAAAACAGCTGTCACTTGCTGAGTTTGTGTACCAAAGGCTACAGGAGTGCATTATCATCTTAAACTCTCTCGCCGCCACTCACCCCACCGCCCAATTACAGCAATATCTTGTTTTTCAGTCAATTGAGAATTATATAAGGAGATCCTGCTGGATCAAACAAAAGGCAGACAACCAAATCCCTATGTGAAGCCCACAAGAAAGACCTCATTGAAACAGCATTGTCCTCTCCTGCACCTTCCAGCAACTGGCATTCAGAAGCATACGGCTTCCAGCAGTGGAGGCAGGACACAACTCTCAAGGTTAGTTGTCACTGATAGCCTTCTCCATGTTTTTGTGTTTAATACTCTCTTAAATCCATCCATATTTCAAGCACTTGTAAATGAAAATTTATTTTGCATTGTTGCATCCATCATTGATCTCTCTTTTTTTAATGCTATGTATCCTGTTTTATATAAGGTTTCAAATTCCACAGAAACTATAAAAATACACTGACAGTTTTGAAAACTTTCTCAGTGCTATTTTGACACAAACTCTTCAAAATCAAGGAAGGATTCTCCACACACGTGCTCTCTTGCAAAAAAAACCCTACTACTACTAATAACGGTAATATTGTTGGTCAACATCCTATCCACAATCTCAGGAACAGGACTTTATGTTGCTTTTGGCAAGGCTGCACTACAAAATATGAGTGTTAAATCAAAGATTTATGTAACTGCAGAGCATAGGATAATTGGCACAAACACATCTTTAGGCAGGCTTGCGAAAAACTCCTCCCTGAAATACTGGAGAGTGGCTGTCTGTCAATCTTCCTCTGCGCCACCATTGGCTATGGTCATGATACACACTAGTATGTACTTATGCAAGTAGATACTACATTCCAATGCAAGTTGACCACTGGAAGCCAAAATTCTGCATCAACTTACGTATACAGCAGTATATTATCTGCCACCAGTACATTATCTGCCACCAGTACATTATCTGCCATCAGTACATTACTGTATCTGCCATCAGTAAATTCTACAGTGGGGTTGGCTAGCCTTTTCTGGCCAGGGACCACATGCCAGCAATGAATGTGGCAAAAGCAACAAGCCATTGACAAAATAAATTGCACATGGAAGACTAAAAACATTGGAAGACAAGTTTAAAAATCTCTTTCAAATGGGTACATGAACTTATTTATTTATTGAGGAAAGCAAAGGGCACAGTGCCATCATTTCTAAACTGCCTCATGTGTACAGCTGTCAACCAAACAGAAGGGACTGTGGAAGTTCTGCTTAGAAAGAAGTTATTAACATTCTTGCAAGTTAGCTGAATACTGCTCAGCAGCCAAGCCCCATGGAGCAATATTTCCACCACGAGTGCATCCGCAAGGACCCTGAATGGCTGTGGCTAGCATCTTATGTCTGGATCTGGGGCTTTTAAGCGTATAAAGCAGCATAGTATGAGGCAATTTTTATTTCAGAAATAAAACTGTGGTACAGCAGAGCAAGGACATAGTACCTTCAGTTACTACACAGCAGGGCCGATGAAGTTCTTTCCTGGGGCACTATTTGCCATTTGTCTACATGCCAAACAAATAAGCCTCTCTCAAAGAGAAATAAGCTAAGCAGAGGAAGAGGTAGGTTACATTAGCATGCATGGCCAAGCTGCCACTTTTATTTCGAAAAATTCCTAAGTCCTTTTGTTATTACCAACCAAAATGTCACAAAATCGTGAGCAAGCTTTCAAGTTCACCAGAACTCTTCATCAGGCTGGATGTTAAGCAAAGTGCTGGGAGGCGGGGCAAGAAGAGAATATGTATGTGAGAAATTAATAATAATAATAATAATAATAATAACGAAAAGCTCGTTCGTAACCAAAAGCATAATATCTTCCTTGATCAAAACATCGTCTTATAGCGTATAAGCCAAACGGACTGCGGACCTAAGTTGCTCCCTGACTATTAATCAAAAGGAAAGAGGGGGAAGCACTCTGCCCATGGCCAGAAGCTCTCGTTTCAGTTACATATTTACCCCAGCGCTCAGCCCTGGCACTGGGAGCAATGCGCTGCTTCTTCCCAGGCAGGGCTTGGCCCCTGAAACTCCTGTCTTGGTGCCCAAAGCTCCACCGCTGGCGACCCCCGACGTCCCCAGGGGTTCTCCTTTTCCGAGGAAGGGGCGGAGGGCTAATTCTGTTCACGACCCTCGCAGCCGCAGTGCCCCGCCTTCCTCGAGCCACTCCAGGCGGCACCGGGGCGCCCCGCCCACCTGCGCGCCCGCGCTCACCAGCGCCAAGAGCGCGGCCTTCCTTCCCGGCTTCCGTGGCCGCGCGGCCTTCCTTCCCGGCTCGCGGGCGCAGGCGCACAAAGGAGGAGGGGAGAGCTCGGCAGCATGGCCTCTCGGGCTAAGCGGAGGCGAGCGGCAGAGCCGCCCGAGTGCCGGGAGGAGGAAGGCGGCGGCGGCGGCGGCGGCGGCGGCGACGCGGAAGACGACTCCTCGGAGGAGCCGGGCAGCGAGGAAGACAGTGACGACGACGACGATGAGGAAGAGCTTAACCAGGTAAAAGAGCGGCCGGGGTTCGTTCCTCTCCCGCCGCCGTGGCTTTGGGAGCAGCTTCTGCCGCCGCGAAGGCCCCTCTGCGCCTCAGGGTCGTCGGCTGGGACCCGTGGCGTCGGCGGCGTTTCTTCCGTGCTTCTCTCGCAACGGTCCCCACCTCCAGGAGTGGGGGGTGGGCGTGAGGGGAGACGACCACCGGCGACCTTGTGACCTGTCTTTATAGCCTCCACCTGCCTCATCCGTCGAGGGGGCTGGAAACCAAAGGTTCCTCGTCCCTGTTGTAGATGCAAGGGGGCTGCATGGGAGGGCAGGGCTCAGTGCTGTGTTTTTTTAAGGGCCAGGGCTCATCCTAAGACCATACGAAGTAACTTCAGAGAGTGATTGATTGATTGGCGGTTCTCTGAGTATGTGCTAGGTTACCAGCTGAAAGTGCAGGTCAGCTTTTGCCACTAAGAGTGCAAGAATAGGTTGGTGTTAAAGCAGCTTTTGTCCAGTTGACAGATGATGATGATGATGATGATGATGATTACTATTTTTTTTATACTCCACTTTTTTCGTGGATGGGACTCCAGGCAGCCTCCAGATAAAAACAAGAACCACAAAAAGCATAGGAAAAAAAGCAATGATATACTATACGCCTGTATAAAATCTGTTTAAATAATTGCAATAAGAACAGCATGGCACCACCAGCCCTTAATGAAAAGCAGTCAGTTCTGAAAAGCCTATTGGGACAAGAAACTTAAGATTGCTTCGGGGCATATTAATGCCAGCACAAAGTCTGAAGTAGGCTTTAGCAGGTCACTCTTGAGAGTAGTGCAACTAGCACACTGACACCGTTGTGCTCTTTCTTTCATGGGACAACAGAAGTAGGGTGATCTGCTTCAGGGGCTGTCTTTGAGTGCCTGCCAGTAAGATTGGTAGGTTACCTTAAAAAACAGGCAGGATCTTCTCCATGGTTGCCCCAAAACTGGAACTCTGTTCCAGTTGACATATGCCTTCTTGCTTTATTACATACATTTAAGTTGACCTTGAAGAACTTTTCAGTGCTGCATTTAACTGAGTCCATAGATACCTGTATGTTCAGAGGAGCATGCTAAATGTAAATTACAGTGGTACATCTAGTTATGAACTTAATTCGTTCCAGAGGTCTGTTCTTAACCTGAAACTGTTCTTAACTAGAGGCGTGCGTTCGTTAATAGGGCCTCTTGCTGCCTCTGTGCCGCTGGCACACAATTTCCATTCTCATCCTGGGGCAAAGTTCTCAACTTGAGGTAACTCTTCCAGGTTAGCGGAGTTTGTAACCTGAGGCATTTGTAACTTGAGGTACCACTGTATACACATTTCTAGTGTTACTTTGTGAGGATGTAGCCTTTAAAAATGGCTTTAAAAATAAATAAATGAGACAGTTCATTGCACAAGGAGAGGGGATGTTACTGATCATTGTCCACACTCCCCACATCTCATTTAGAGTAATGTATGGTAATAGATACTACAGATTGCCACTTGTACATGGTAAGCATCTGTACCAGGTAAATCTTTAGTACTTCTAAGATTGGATGTGTCTAGTTCCCCCCGCCGCCCTCTGAACTTCTTTTGAGGTCAATATTTCATTGCAAACACCTGTGTGATTGTCTTTTGTGCTTATTTACAGGAAGTAAATATTGAATTTGAAGCTCATTCAATATCTGATAATGATAAGAATGGAATAAAAAAATTACTGCAACAGGTATGTATGTTTCATCTTGTGACACTTGTAGCTTTTTATGTGAAAATGGAATTAAGAGGAAGAACACAAATGCTATGAATAAATGATAATGCGAATTAGTATAACTGTGACTTGAGTTCATGAGTCCCTAAACTATTGCAGAACTTACATTGGTTGTTCTGTTGCATTCTGAAGCATCTTCACACTCTAATCGTTTGCAGTATCTGTATCCCAGTTTTGGAATATTTCAGGGTCAAACTAAACATTTATCTTAAAAGCATGTTTGAATTCCATGCTCAGGATTCCGACATCTTTATTTTATAAAACTAGCCTTGGGGGCGGGGATGCTGAAGGAGGGGGTTAACTCTTTTCTCCCACACTGCTCTGTTTTCCCTTGAAGCTGCTCTGCTTGTTTGTGAGCAGGTGGAAGTGGTTCAGATCAGGGACCCTGCTATTGCATTCAGTAAAGAAAAAGACATGGAGAATCCCAAGCACAGGGTTCAAAAATGCCTTTAACATGCACTCCATTGTGTCTCAAGACAGACGGATGCTAACAAGTTTGAACCTCACTATAGCTGGAAACCTCATTTTTCTGATTCCTAAATTGATTTCAACCCCTTTCCACTTCAGAACTAAAGATCATGCCACAATTCTGATATAATAAATTCATTTGACAGCAGGGCTAGTCTTCTCTTGCATAGTGTCCTCTGGATGCTTTGGAATAAAGTTCTCATAATCCCTGATCATTGGCCATTGTGGCTCAAGTTGACTGGCATTGTAGCCTATAATGTGGAGAGCACAAGGTTAGTGAAGGCTGGTATAAAAAATTACATTGTGGCACTGAAAATATATGAACTGGAAAAGAATATGATTACACTCACTAAGAAGAGGGGTTTACAACACAATCCTATATGACTGCTCAGAAGTAAGTCCCATTGATTCAAATGGTACTTATTCCCAGATAAGTGTGTATAGGATCGGATGCCTAAATAGGGTGAACCTAAACGAATTGTACCAAAATCAATTTGTTTTGGTCCTAGAATGCTAGCCTAATGTTAGTTTTCATGGAAATTCGGTCTGTGGCTGTTTTTAGCTTTCAGGGATAGAACACTAAAAGTTGTAGCTGGGAAATCTGAGTCCACAAAGCAATATGAATCTTAATAAGTGATCCAGAAAGTGTTTAACTAGTAAAACCCTGCACCACTCTTTCCCTTCCAGCTGTTTCTAAAGGCTCCTGTTAGTACAGCTGATCTGACTGATATATTGATACAACAAAATCACATTGGGAGTGTTATTAAGGTAAGAGATCTAAACCCATGTTAATTTATGACATTTTATGGAATAAATCTGTTGATGGTTAACAAGATATTTTGATCCTTGGTTAATACAGCATTTGGGGCTGAAACGTACATGCTTCATTCAGGGCATCTGTCCACAGCACACATGGTCCAAGAGTAAATAATGCATATAAACAATTATTTAAGCAAGCAACAAAATGGACTTTCCGCTTACTGCTATGGTAGCAGTACTTTTGTTCCAGCACTAGGATCATGATAGTTGATAAACAAAAGTAAGGGATGAAAACACATATCTCTAGGGGGCAAAAGGCTACTTTGCATCTTTTTCCTAATTATACCTGCCAGTCCTCATCCTGTATAAGTTGCAGTAGACCACAAACAGCATCTAATCTTGGCAAAATAAAAACAAAAGAATTTGAATGCAGGGCATTACAGAAAGAGAAATTATTCTTGCACTTATATTTTTAATGGGCTACTGGTCATACCTCCACCATTGATGGGACCCAGAGCAGAGCCTTCCCTACAGATTGCACCCTTACTTTTAATACTGAAAATAGGAACTTTTGGAAATACTTACTCTGGCCACACTTTGGGCATGGAGTAATTGTTATTTGTTGTTGGTCATGCCCAATAAGTGCTTGCAACAGTCACAGAAAAATGTACTGCATATGTTACTTATAACACTGCTGGTTATGCATTTTTCCCTGGTAAACCGTCACAAAAAAAACCAAAACAAAACCACTGGCCAGAAGTTGTAGCACTAGAGAACAGCACGTCTACAATACTGCTACCAAGTCTCTGAAACATTCATAAAATCAATGGACTTAGATTGGGACATTTCACCTTGGGAACTGAGTTGCCATCAGTTTTTACTCTCAGCGACCTTTGGTTTCTGTTTCTGTGTTCACTTATTCTGAGAAGGTGGCCCACTGCTCTGCTTGTCTGCTTGTGCTACCATATAGTCATGCAGAGGGATGGAATACAGAATAACTGGAATTTCAGTGATCAGCTGGGAAATTCTGGCAAGATTCTGGTATGATTGCAAGTCTCTGATCCTTGATAGTTAAAGAATCTAGACACAGTTTTATCACTTCAGATAGACATTTATCTAGCTGCTGGAACTATGGAGCAAATAGGTCACAGTGTTGAGGTGGATATAATGGCACGGTTCTAATAGAAAAGTTATTTATTAAAATTCTTTCAAAAATATGCTACAAGGATGACATACAGCTCAATTCTACGAATGCCTACTCTGAAGTAAGCCGCTTTGTGTTTAATAGGCTTTTTTCTTATATATATATATTGACATTTTCTTCTTGACTATGATGCTTGCAGAAAGACTTAATAGTGAACATGCATTTGGTTGTATTTTCTCCTTTGTTTTCTGTTTAATAGCAAGCAGAACTTTTAGAGGAAAGTGATGATGATGATGATGATCCTGATGAGGTTTTTGGCTTCATAAGCCTGCTGAACTTAACTGAAAGGAAGGTCAGTAATACTACTTTGTATTTAACTATGATGATAATCTGCCTGTCAACTAAATTTGAATATTTTGGCACCTTACTGCTATCCATCCTTTTCCCTGTTTTATTTCTGTCTGGCATCAGAGTGAACACAGTCAATACAAATAGAAACATCTGCTGGAAATGATTAAACATCACACCCTTTCCAAGAAAAGGGAGTGGAGGAAGCCTTCACTGAGAATATTTCTTGTTCAATATAGTTGCACACAATTCATTGGGGTCAACAATACCCCACAATATTAAATACAAAAACCTACGCAGATTAGATGTGGGGTCTAATTGTGGCCACATTTTTTAAACATAATTTGTAATTAGCATACATATAGCATAATTAAAACTGTTCCACAAGTATAACAGTCCAATACTCATAAGCTTTGAATTATCTGTAACAATAATATATCTCAGAACTTGCAACCATAGGGCCGCAGCATACTTGGGGTTACGTTCCAGGTGTTTGTGCACAAAGGTAAAATTGTGCAAAGGCAGGAAGACCCCCGGAACAGCCTTACCTTACCGGGCTGTGGGAAGGTTGTGCAAGACTTCTGGAAGGTTGTAGGAGGCACCCAAGAGATCTCGTGGTAGCCTTACAGAGCCTTGCAAGATGTTCCCAGAGTCTGGTAAGCAAGGTGGAGGGCTTTAAAACTCTTTTATCACTAGAAAATCTGATGTGGAAAGTGCCTTGTTTTGCTGAGCTCTAGGAACGCCATGCAAGATCTCATGGGCTCTTTACAAGATCTTGCAGGATCTTAAACAGCCCCTTTCAGCTGCCCCCTCCCCGCTCTCCATTAATTTATTTATTTTCCCACCGCCCACACAAAACTGGAATTGCATAAGTAAATCATGTGTAAGTTGTGGGCCTGCTGTACATAATTCTCAAGCACCCTGTGCGCAATCACATTTCACAGCTGCATGAACTGGATAGGTAAAACAGTTCAACTAAAACAAATAATTGCTGTAACTTTCTGTCATCATTTTGATTGCAGACATGACACATTTTTCCTTCTCTTGTTGCCAAGCAGTTCTGAGGCTGCTTTTCTTAAAGTTCCAGGCAAGCTGGCTCTGTATATCAAAACTCAACTCAGGGTTTGATAAATCGTAGACTTGGGTCCTGGAGTGCTGGTGCCAGTATGGGTTGTTGAACTTAGGGTAGGCAATGTCTGCTAGATTGGTTTTTTTTTTTTTTATTAATTTTTTTATTAAATTTTGACATAAATATATTTCACAAACATACAAAAGACAAAATGAAAAAGAAAAAATAGAAAAAGAGAAAAAAACAAACAAACAGAACATGAAATACATACAACTTTGATGACATTGATCGACTTCCCTTTATCTCGATTTCGGAAATTATTATCTTGTTTATCTATCTGCTGTGTCTATTCCTTAATAAAACTTTTTACGTAGTAAGCGTTATCTCATGCCTACTGTGATTTCTATAAGTACATATGTGTTTCTGATCAACATTTTAATTTTCCCCTTGTCTCTATTTCCATATATATCCTAAATTTATCCCATTCATTGTTAAATTTTGCACTTCTTTGATTTCTTATTTTCTGTGTCAATTTAGCCAGCTCCAAATAATCAGATAATTTAAGTTGCCACTCCTTTAGTGTTGGGATTTTTGGTGTTTTCCAGTACTGTGCTATGAGGGTTCTGGCGGCCACCGTTGCATATTGAAAAAAGGTTCTATCTTCTTCTTTGATATCCTTACCAATTATCCCCAGCAGGAAGGCTTCGGGTTTTTTAACAAACGTGTATTTAAGAATTTTTTTTAATTCATTATAGATGGATTCCCAAAATTTTTTGAGAATCTCGCACGTCCACCACATATGAATGAATTCGCCCTCCTTGCTCTTACATTTCCAACACAGTTTATCGCCCGTTCTATACATTTTATGTAGTTTTACCGGCGTTATGTACCATCTGTACATCATCTTGTACATGTTTTCCTTTAGTGTCGTGCATGCTGAAAAATTCATATCTTTACACCACAATGCCTTCCATTTGTCAAACTCTATGTTGTACCCTAGGTCTACCGCCCACTTCACCATTACATCCTTTACTTCCTCGTCCTTGGTGTCCCACTCAAGTAACTGGTTGTACATTTTTGATAATAATTTTGTTTTACTTTCTATTATTTCAATCTGAAATCTAGATTTCTTGTCATTTATTCCGATCTTATTATCTTCCCTCCACATTGAATTAATTTGATGGTATTGAATCCAGCCAGTCAGCTTGCTTTTTATTTCTTCATAAGGTCTAATCCTCCACCCGGATTCTGTTTTGGTTAGTAAATCTTCATATGTCCATCTTTCCCCCTCTATATTTAATTTTTTAATTGTTAGAATGTCTATTGGTGATAACCACCAGGGCGTTTTCTGCTCCAACAGTTTTTTATTCCTTTCCCACACTTCCAGCAGTGGCCCTCTGAAAATGTGGTTAGAAAAACCTTTATGAACCCTTCCCTTGTCTCGCCATAAATAGGCGTGCCAACCGAATCTTAGATTAAACCCCTCTAGATCTAACAAATTTTTGTTTTTGATGACAATCCAGTCTTTTACCCAACAAACAATGTCTGCTAGATTGGAAAAACCACCATTGGCTACCATTTGATTATGCATTTGCATGTGGTCACAGATGTCAACACTACCTTTGGTTTCATTTAATAAATCAATAAATATAGTAAAGAACAATCTCAGGCAGGGAATTCTGGTCTGAGATTGTTGCACTATTATACATTGACAAAATAATAAGAATTTTCCTTTCTTCCTCTGATACATTATTTACAAATGTCAGATATTCTTGAAAAAACAAAAACACTGCTGTTGACACTTTTGGATTCATGAGCCAGGAACTCTAGGGGAATTTAAGGCTTGTTTCTTTTTCTTAGCTAATCTCCCAAGCAGCAACACAATAGTGAAATTATCAGTTGCTATATTCTATCTAGCAGGCTATAAATGTGTTAATTTTTCAACCACCATCTACCTATGTTTTGAGCTGCTGAGACAAAGGAGCCATAATTTTATGCCATATTTTGTGGGTCTGGATGGCATATATTGCCTTGTTGGACGTCTTCCTCTGAACAGCCCAAATTGTTCATTAATTGTAACATTCTCATACAGCACAAAGCAATGTGAGAGTGGCTTGATGAACATTTCACAGGTCGTGTGTAATGGGCAAGCGTCCTTCACATGAATAATTCAACATTAAAGCCTATCGCCACATCTTTTGATTCTTTTGAAGGAGGCCAGTGACATTGCGTCCTGGAAGTTTTGCAGCAACCCTCAACAACACATTTTGCAAAGATCTTTCTGTAAACAGAGAAATGTGATCATCCAAAGCTTCTTAATTAAGAGTTGCCATTAAGTCTAGCCATCTGCTGAAGTGAAGGTGTACATTGCTTGCAAAAATGTGCAGATGCAGTTGAGGTTGCGTTGACCAAGTTAGTAACTTTTGTATAAACAAAACAGGTTTTTAAACAGGTTTTAAAACATGTAGGGGTACTGTCAATGACCCCTAATACCATTTGTAGTAATGTTAAGGAAATGTAATGTAATGTTAAGGAAAGTGAGTAATTTTTCTGGTATGAAAATTATGGAAACAATATTTCACCTTCTGTGCTCTCTTCCTGCATGAAAAGAATGAAGAGAGTCTAGGTGTCTGTTGAAATGGCATGTGAAAACTTTTGGAGGGATCAGTTTGACGTGACACTTCATGTGTCTGGCTGTGTGACTTTCCAGGTTATTTAAATATTGAAATGATAATATATATTTTTAAAAAAATAATTTATGCAACTTTAAGAATCCTTTGAAGGATGTTAGTTTGCAGGGGTGTAAATATGTATATTAATCTAACGAAGTGGAACATATGCAACAGCAAAAGTGAAAAGAATAAAAGTGCAAAATCGACAAAAATAATCCCAGTGGTTGACTTTAATTTGGCTTTGCAATAGACATGCATGAGCCATTACACTGTTTTAGAACATCACCAATGGTGCTATTAGGCAATAGCAAACTAAGTCATACTTGGAATAGATTCACTGAAATAAATGGATTTAACATTGTATATCACCTAATATCTGTTCAGTCTCTCTCTGGATGAGTGCAGTTATACTTAAGAGCTGTGGAAATAAGAAGAAGAAGAAGAAGAGTTTGGATTTGATATCCCGCCTTTCACTCCCTTTAAGGAGTCTCAAAGCGGCTAACATTGTCCTTTCCCTTCCTCCCCCACAACAAACACTCTGTGAGGTGAGTGGGACTGAGAGACTTCAAAGAAGTGTGACTGGCCCAAGGTCACCCAGCAGCTGCATGTGGAGGAGTGGAGACGCGGACCCAGTTCCCCAGATTACGAGACTACCGCTCTTAACCACTACACCACACTGGCTCTCACCTAATAACTGTTTAATTGAAGATTATTTCTGTAAGGAAAGATCATGTTGGTACTAGAATGGTGTTACTCAATAAACATTTAAAAACTCAGTAGGATCCGGTTGTAGTTTCCTGTTGTTTGCATTGCTTAAACAAAATTATAACCCAATGTTTTAATGCATTGATTTATCACTTTCATTTGCTTTATTAGGCCATTTATGCTGAGTACTTCATATAATTTTATAAAGTATTCTTTTAGTCATGTGGCTGGCTCTGTGGCCCTAAGCAAGAGTGGAATGCTAATGCTTGGTTACCATTTTTGTCGTCCTTTCCGAATTAAAACTCCCCTACATGCATTCGTTTGAGCGTTGATTAAATAATCTAAAAAGAAATTCCTACAAATCATTAAAAGTCACAGCAAGAAATTTCCCAGAGTCCTGTAAAACAATGCCCAGAAGCTCTCTTTTCAAGTTGCCTTATGTAAATAATTATTCTGTAATGCAAAGAAAATCTATCCTTTGATTCCTAGGGTACCGAATGTGCTGAACAAATTAAAGAGCTGGTTTTAAGCCAGTGTGAGAAGAACTGTGAACAGAGTATGGTTGAACAGCTGGATAAGCTCCTAAGTGACACCACCAAGCCTGTGGGCTTCCTACTAAGTGAAAGATTCATTAATGTACCTCCCCAGATCGCTCTGCCCATGCACCAGCAACTGCAGTAAGAGCTTTTCCAAAACCATTTTTGAACAGAATTATTTTTTTTTTTATCCTCGGATAACCTCTGAAATCTTATTTAAATGGAAATGTGTAGAGTGGGAAGAAAAAGGTCCCCCGAGAAGCAGAAACCAACATTTTTAGTATTGATCTCTTAAAGTGGCCTTTGGTGCAAACATTCAATATTTCACATATTGTGTATAGGTGAGTTTTACTCATATGTGAAAGCACTTTGTAAGGGATGAAAAAAGCCACTTAGAATTACTCTGCAATATATTGGATCCAGACAAATGTGTTCTGTGAATTGTTTTGAGAGTTGTGCTGTCGCTTGGAGAACACTCACTAAAAACATCTACATTCTAACCATTTATCTTTTATTATAGTGGTTTCTGTTCCTGGCAGATTGGTTACAGAAATTTGTATAAATTTCTGAACTTTTGACTAAACTCTGGATATTTATTTTAAGAATTAAGGCTGATAAGTGAGATGCATAATCAGAGATCAGTAAGCAGTTTTAGCAAAGCTGATGCCAAGAATTCAGAGAAGAATCTTTAGTTGTTTGTAAAGATTTTAAATAGTTCTGGCAGTAGAATAATTTGCTCTTTCCCCCTGGTTTCATGACCTTGTTTGTTTGTTGTTGTTACACCAGTTTCCTGATTCAGACATCACAGAACACTGGATTTAAGGAATATTAAATATTCATAAAAACTGGGAGCAAGGAGTGTAGTACAGACATATTCCTGGTCCAATAAGCTATGGTTTATAGAACTGGAAGTGCCCACAGCTTTGGTTCATGTAGAGAGAGATTCACCACAATTTGGGCCATATACTAAAACAAACCTTGCTTAGTAGAGTTGCTGCAAACCTCTCTCCAGGCATTTGTGGTCTAGCTAAGCCAGAATTTGATTTAGCATGTTGGGTGAACTAGGCCAGTGTTTTGCCCAGTAACCACCAGCTTTGTTTCTGGAACGTTAGGTGATCTTCCTTAATGCACTTACATGTAAAAAGAGAGTGGAACAGAAATATTTAATTTCACAATTATTCCCCTAAGCAGATTATAAATTCTCCTGGGGGACCATAGGTCTGCAGGGCTCATGAAGGACAAGTCTTCAGTTTCAACGAAGCAGCTTTTTTGCTGTGGAGTGAGATGAAGAGAGGCAGTGTGAAGAAGAGGAAGGAGAAAAAGATGCATAATCCTAGTTTCCTTTTATATTTTAACAACAGCAGGAGCATTTGTTGCTCAGAATGTTTTCACTCACCTCTTAAGGGATGGTGGAACAGTGTGTTTATGCACACTTCTGAGGATTGTGTTGGCACATGAGAAAGCACTGTTGTGGCAAAGCAGGAATCTTTATTTGAGGATTGGGCTGAAAATATGTGAATCTCTTGAGTGAGGTCTGGACACAATAGAAGTGTTTTCCGACTGATCTTTCCTGCAGTTGTGCATAGGTTTGACTGAAGCATGAAGAAATTTTTGGTGTAAATATGTGTTTATTTCTAGGAAAGAACTAATTGAAGCTCAAAAAACAAACAAACCTTGTGGAAAATGCTACTTCTATCTTCTAATTAGCAAAACTTTTACTAATAAGAAGAGTAATATCAGAAAAAAGGGAAGCAGCAGCCACCAGAAAGAAGAACTGATGTTTTCAAATGCTGAGGAAGAATTCTTTTATGAGGTGAGACTTCTTTGTTGTTGATCAACTTTTTTAGTGTATTTTGATGTATACTGGGGAACCTAAAAGATTTGAGGCTGTTTTTCTTTCTAGTGTGTAGCAGCTATTGAACGTGGTCAAGGCAAATTGTTCAGCATAGATAAGGCCCACAGTGCTGGAAAGGGGGCAGGGAAAACAATGACAAAAGATCTCCATTGCTCTTGCACCCCAGTTCATGCATCCTGATTCAATGGAGTCAGCTCCAGGTTCAATTGCCACCACTACTGCAGCAGCAGCTTTGCTCGGAATGGCCTGCATTGAAGCTGTCCTTGGGGCTGAATGGGGAATGAATTTGGTTTTGCCAACCCTAGTCACAAGGACTTGTGTCTGGCTAGCAGAAGTATAGCTTGGGTGCTGCAGTCTGCTGTCAGGGATATTTCTGTGTGCAGATCTTGCCTGTGTTGATTTGAGGGGTGGCAGCTAGTGGGTTGTTTTTATTTTTTTGTAATGCTTCCCTGCCCCATCCTCTCCCTACTCTTTTAAACTTCCTCATTATTTGCATGCAGTGTCCCACTTGACTTAATACAGGGAGTAGTGTTTTTCATTAATTGCCTGATGATCTGCCAGATTTCAGAAAATATTCTTTTAGCCCCAGAAGCACTTGTACACACATTCAGTAGTTCAATCTGTTGTTTTCTCCCCAGCCATATCCCAGATTAGCCTAGCCTAGCAGACCAGACATAATAAGTTCATGGCCATATTGTACATTGCTGTAAACTGCTTTGAGTGTGATGTAAATGGAAAGGCAGTCTATACATAAAAGTTAAAGACAATTGCAATGCCTAATTTTTTAAAAAAAATAATTAGTCCTGCTTGTAGAGAGATTTGAAGATGCAGTTTCCTTTGTATGTTCCAGTTTTCAGGGGTTGCCACCATATCTGTACATTTATATATTGATTTCTAATGTTTTTAAACTTCTCATGACATTGTATCAGTCCTTGCCATAATACCTTCTGAAAACTAAAATGTGGTTTAGAACACTTTAAAATTGAGTGACATCATGAAGAAATAATATAATTTACATACATCCTATTTATTTGCATGATCAGGTAGGCATACCATGTGCTTTTAAAACAGAATATGGGAATTGTCTGAAAAATAAAGAGTTGTCCAAGGCTACATCTTAACATGATGCTATTTTCCCTTGGTTCAGCCTACTGGTTCATTATATGTTTCCAGAGTCTCCTCTAGGGTGTGCAGTGACCTTTCTCAGCATTTATCTCTGCATACTATGTAGAAGCATTCAAGCAAGTCTTAATTTGGTATGCAAGTTTATGAAACATTGCACACCAAGTTCCATAACAGGACATCGAATCTTCGGTTACCACTGTGTCTTATTAAAATGACTTTACCTGGCCTTTCTTTGTAGACAGTGTAAGTTATATACGCATTCTTAATTCTTTTTTAAAAGGAAGCAGAAATACGGCAATTCAAATGCTTTTACGAGTTTGCTTATTTTGTTTTAGAAATCGCTTCTGAAGTTCAGTTACTCAGTAGAAGAGGAAAGCGACTCATGTTTGGGAGGCAGATGGTCTTTTGAAGATGTACCCATGAAACCTTTACGAACTGTGATGGTAATCCCTGCTGACAGGATGAATGCCATCATGGATAAACTCAAAGAATATCTTTCTGTCTGAACCACTCTCTGTGCTAACGGTTTTGTGAAGTCCCCCTGTAAAAGTTATTCGACTTTACAGTGGTGCCTAGAAATTTTCCATACCAATTCTGCATTATTTCAGGATCTCCTTTATATTCTCATAAAATACATCACCTACACAACTTGTTCTTATTGGCAGAGAATTGCCATTTTGAAACATCAGTGATTACAAGTGCAATAAAAAACCCCTCAAAATAGTAATCATTTAATAATTGTTGAACACTTTTCTAACTAACTGTAGGTTGTTTCCATGTTGCCAAAGATAATAACAAAAAACTCCTGCGATTTTGTTCTGTTTTAAAATCATTTCTCATGTCATATAAAAGCTGGTGTTGGGAATATATTGTACATAGAGGTTATATACTTCAACACAGTTTGGGATAGCAAACTTATTGAATAATGCATCGCTGTTCGGCAGGTGTTTCAGGATATTTTTTATATTCTTTATCTTTGCTGTTTGTCTTTTCTTCCTTGCCTGTTGTTGAAATGGGTGATAAATGATTGATTTCTTCCTGCAGAATAGCCTTGCTCTCACTGGCAGGCAGATTACTAAAATAGTATTGAGGTGCCAGCTCCACAAATCTGTTAAGAAACAGAATAAACAAGTGAGGGTATATTTTTTTTAAGAAGGCAATTTTTCAATATTTTCTATGACTGTTTTATGACTCATGCAGCAAATGCTTACAGGCAGGAACATTTTGATGCATTAAATATAGAGCTGCATAGCTGGAATCGGTTCCAAATTATATATTCCGGGTAAAGTGTACATATAAGATTATACAGTTTCTTTACAAATTAATATGTTCCGTTGTCCTTGGAGTGCTAGTAGTTGGTTTCCAGGTGTTGCAAACCTCAATCAAAATATAACATAGTCCTGGATATGAGTATACCCTTTGCAAATTCTACCTGAAGCTTCAATGCATAACCTATTTAAATTTAGGGAAACTGTAGAAGGGCACAATTTTTATCTATTTTAGTAGTTTGGGGAAAAGGAATGGTTTCCTGCTACTATGTGCATTATAGCATTTCAAATAAATTCAGTCATCACTAGCCACACATGTGCGGAATTATTAGTTGTTCATTAGTGCTCCTGATTCAATGTATAACATGAATTTTGTTTAACTTTGATTTCACATCTGTGTATTGGTTCTGTGTGCCAGGACACTGAGGAATAGATATGCTCAGAGTTAACTTGTCCATAAATTTCATACTAGTCTTAACACCCATATTCTTCAGCCTATCTTACTAAAAGGGGGATTGCATTGTATCAATTTGAACTTACTACCTGCTTGAGCAGGTGCATCAGACCAAGTGGTGACATAGGACTGAAATAACTGAAGGCTAAACATTTCATTTTTTAATTTCTAAATAAAACTTTACTCCCTTATCCATGGTTCAGTGAGTGAAATGCTTTTAACCAAAATGTACTTATTTATTTAATAGAAAGCACTTCTGAAGTTCAGCCATGCTGAGCTGCAAGCTCAAACCATCTGCACAGAAACAAATTCTCAGTATGAAGTCAATAAGAACATGTGACTATAGTCTGCACTTTGTTTCCTCTTGTAAGGCCCTTTTAAAAAACAGTTGTTTATCTATGCCACCAAGCAAACAGTGAAGTTAAAATGATTTGCTCAATGGCTATTTCTGGACAACTAATGTGGAGCTTGTCAGGTAGTACTTCATTACTGGGATTTTGCTTGAATGGGAGACTAGGAGCATAGCTTGGGCTGATGGGCCCAAAATAAGCAAATCTATTCTGCATTGATTCTGCATTTATTTGGATCATAGGATCATGCTAGCCCTGCAGATAAAATCAGTTGTGAAATGGTGAGATTTAAAAACTTTAAAACATTTCACTTCCTTGCCTCCCTTAATACACTTTCAAAATGCTGACAGATCTATTATGCACTTCCATGAGATTGTCAGTTGGATTTCTATAATTCAGTGTGAAAGTATCCTAATGATATTTCAAATACCTCCCATAAAATAACTTTCAGCACAAGTCATACTATTTCCACCAAATCAAAATTATGGAACAGGTAGCCCAAACTCTGCAGAAATGTTAAAGCACACACTTTGTATGCAGAAAACCCCACATGAAATACAGGGCATCTCCAGGTAGGACTAAGAAAGACACTTGTGTGAAACACAGTCTGCACTGACAACACTGAGCTAGATAGACTAATAGTCTGACTCAATATAAGGCAGTCCCCTGTGGTCATAACCTGCTTAAAATAAGAAAAGTGCTAGGAGACCTTTCAACACTAACAGTATTAATGTGGGTGGTGGGGTGCCAGCTTAAAAACACACACACAAATGTATCTTGCTGCTGGAAGCTAAAGGCAGAGATCACCCACCCCTCCTGTCTCTCCAATTTTCCCAGGAAGCAAGCTGTGTAATGTTGGGTTGTGCTCTTAAATGGAAGTTGTATGCTACAAACATGAATGAAAACCTAAATTCCATCTTCCTCTTACTTACAGATCAGGTGATATCGCTGAGATGATTTTTAGAGAGTTGTTTTCAGCAATACTGAATTCATGGAACACAACCCACTCTGGGATCCTTGCAGTGTTGTAGTATATTGACAGAGGGTGAAGCTGGGCTACTTGCCTGTGTGACAACATTAAATAGTTTCCAGCACCATCAACATCACGAGCTATCTAGAACATGAAAAGTCAATAAATGACATGTAATTTACCTGGACTTATGCCTACTGCAGTGTATTACCTGCATTCAGTTATCCATTAAATACCAAAATACGATCCAAGAATGGTTCTGTTGTAGTCAAATGACTACACAAATTAATTTTACAGCTTTAAATGAATTGTAAGAGGACTGAAGAGTAAGCTATAGAATTAAAACAAATTGGGGGATAGGAATCAAAGGGACAGAGCATTATTATGTCAATACAAATGAAAGCAAAGTATTTTGATTAAATTAAGCTTTTCCAAAACATTATTAAACTTAGATGAAGCTATCCATTTGGTTTCCTTACTTGCATAAAGTAACCAGACAAGAGTGCTTTCTTTATCCTCAGTACATTTTCTTTCAATCCAAAAGCAGGTGCTGAAATTGGGAGTTCAATTCGTTTCATAATGTCATCCAATTCAGCTCTGATAGCTTCCGCCATTCTTAGTGCAGAGCAGTTCAGAAAATACTCTTGACACCACTTTTCAGTACTACGGTCTGCGAGGGGGAAAAGGTAAAATTGTGTTTGTTTTTGCTAGAGAATCCAGTTCCATTACACTCAAAGGGACTTATTCCCAAATACATTTGTACAGGACTGCAGCTTTCATCCTGAGAAGACGTTATTCTGTCATGTAGATTTTACCTGACAGAATAACCCTTTTTTCAGGATAAAGGCTACAGTCATATACACACTTATCTGGAGATAAGTCCCAGTGAACTTAATGGAACTGACTTCTAAGTATGCATTTTTTACATTAGACTATTTAATTTACCATTTTAAAATTGGAATTCATTGCTAGCCCTCTTCAGGCATTCCATAGGAAGGGAAGTATGAAGCAAAAGGAGCCACTGGAAAGGGTGAGCTCTCTCCCCATGGTCCTCATTGTCCTCCATGAGTTGAAGACTCAGGGTTCTTAAAATATGCAAGAGCCTCCACAAAAAGAGAAGAAGGCTCCCTGCTTCAGTCACCCTCCCAAACAATGCCAGTGGCAGAGCTAGCACAGTCATTCGCATGGATTTGCCCCGCTTGTATTTGCTTAATGCTGAATATGAATGCCTGAAGAGGGCTCCTGCTGCCTATCCTCATTGCTCACATTGCCTCTTTCCCTGTTCCTTTTGCTGTTTTTTATGATTAAATAAAAATAAATTAGTCTGTTAGCTTATAGGCCCTATATAAGTGAAAGCTGGAATAATTGTTCAGAAACACTTCAGGATGAATTTTTAAAGTGTAATTAAAATATTTGACACACTTACACAGGCCCGTGGAGCTTGTCCTAGCTTCCTTGTAAGCCCTGTAGACATTGATAAGGGTAAAATGATCTCCAGCAGGATGCAAGAATTTTTGCCAGCAAGCGACTGCAATCTCTTCTGTTCCCTGTGGTGGGTTTAAAAAGCAACTAGGAGCTTGTGTTCAAAAGGAAAGAGAGAGAAATGAAAACAAGCTGATACGGTGAAATAAAGCTTACTATATGCACAATGTATGCTGTGTAGTAATTTTTCCGTTCTAATGTTGCCCTCACTCTTTGGTCCTTCAGCAAAACATGTGGTTCACTCTCATCCTCTCCATTTTGACTGCCACAATGTTCTGAAAATACCCCTGAAAGAGTAGCAGTGTTTTCAACTAAAGCAATGACACCAAAACCATTTTTTTCTCCAGGCTTACATTCTGGGGAGAAATGCTGAGTTGGTGATGTCTGGATAGTCTCCCCATAATACATAGCTTTGACCTCATGTTGTAGATAGGAGCACACATGACTGAATGTTTCCCCATGGAAACATTCCTGCAAGCAAAACTTGATGAACCAGGCTTCTCTGACATGCAAGTCTTCTATGTATTTTTTAGGGGGAAGAGGGAGTTGAGAATTCCATTGTGGGATCTCCCAGTTAATGTGGTACATTCAAGAGAAGTGCTCATCACTTCACTGAATATTTGCGACAACTGGACCCAAGTGTTGCTACAATTCTAGAAAACAGTGGGATTTATTTGGAATTAAATACAGTATGTGTAGAATGAGACAGAAAAGATATATATACATAACAATGGGAGTATTGGCACAACATTGCTTGGTGTGTTAACCTTTTTTGCTACATCATTACACTAAAACCAGTGCCTGAGTTTTACTATATTGCAGAGCAAGCCTCTATAGGCCTGTATAATTTTATTCTCATTAAATATTGTGTGGAAGAAGTGACATAACCCATCCTGAACATCTGTGCAAAACAAAAAATAACTTGAATCCTTTTTAAATTTACATTTCATTAATTGTGAGTACTGTGATTTTTCTGGCTCTGATCTTTAATCAATTTAATAAGCAGATTAATTAAGGAAACCTCTGCTTGATTAATTGATAAGGAACAAATTTAACTGATGAAGTGATGAGTTAAGGGCATACCTCTTGTCTTTTTTCAAGCTTATTCTGATTTAGGTGTGTTAGCAAAATACAGGGTGAAATTATTAATGAAGCAGTAACTTTTTAATTAAACTGTAAGGTCTTTCACTGTTGCAAAGGGGCACTACTGAGGTTTTTGTAATATTTTAATTTTCTCATTTAGTTGGTTAAAAGGCAAACTATGAATCAACTAATCATCCTATAAATGGTTGATGGCAGTAGTTCTATATAATTATACTGGGCCTGAGCAGTAGCCACAAGCGCTTCAGAAAATACCTGTTACCATGGCAGCAATGGTGAGCATTTCTTCCACACAGTCAAATTCACACGAAGCTAAAATAGCCTTTGACAGCTGTGGATCGACAGGAAACTCTGACATTATTATTCCAAATTCTGAAAGGTTTCCATCATTGTCCAGGGCAGCCAAATAATCCAGATCTTCCAGAGCTTGCATGAGACTTTCAGGAGCTGGGGTGGGGAGAAATGTTTAGTTACACTGGTTGTTACATTCTGTCACTGTTCAGTGAAATGCCTATACAGACAGAATTAAACTAAGTATTTGATTATCACAAGGTTACAGGAAATTTTGCCTAATTTCTCTCTCAGGTAAATTGGTGCAGCAGTTGGCAACTTTTTTGGGTCCAGGGGCACATTTGGAATTTTGAGGCAGTGCCAAGTCAGAAAATTGCTGCTGGGGGTGTGGCCTAGAACAAAATGGCTGCCACACCCTCCAAAAGAGCAAAAAAAGAGAGAGGAATATGAAATGGTTCAAAAATGGAAAAATCTATTTTTATTTTTTGCTCTTTAATGAAAAAGTTTGAACATTTCTTCTTTTCCAGAAACTTAAAACTGTTTTCCCCTGTACTCGACAATGTGGGAACAAACAGGAAAAAATGTGATCATATGGATAATGATGCTTCTGCACTAGGTCCCACTAGGGGATCAAAAAGGTACACACACACACACACACACACCGCCCTTGCTGACAGTTCTGGCTATCTCGGCCTCATCACTGGAACAAAGAGCAAGTCTTCCCCAGAAGCACTGGAAGCCTTTCCAGAGGTTGCATTAGTTGCATTGTTTGCGAAGAAAAACTTGGTTCCACAGCAGAGCTTCAATGTGTTTCCAGGGGGAGGGGGGTCTGATACATACAGGTTTTGTGTGCAGTGTTGCTTCTACACTGAGGGCGATGGAGCTGACAGATATATTGACTGGGATCATTGTCCTTCCTTCTATGGTCCTGACATTTTCCTTGGCAGTGGAAAAAAGGCTAGAAGGTGCTTTCCTGCAATCTGCTATTTGGAATGCCAGGATTAATTAATTAATTAATTAATTAATTAATTAATTCCATTATTAATAATAATAATAATAATAATAATAATAATACCCCACCCATCTGGCTGGGTTTCCCTAGCCATTCTAGGTGGCTCCCAACAGAATATTAAAAACATGATAAAACATCAAACATTAAAAACTTCCCTAAACAGGGTTGCTTTCTAAAAGTCAGATAGTTGTTTATTTCTTTGATGGGAGGGTGTTCCACAGGGCAGGCGCCAATACAGGGAAGGCTCTCTGCCTGGTCCAGCCACTGTCCGGAGGAATGCCTGCTGCTTGTGGCTGCAGGAATTCTGTTGCTTTTCTGTCCACTGGCCTAGAATTCTACCCAATTCATTGTGATTGGAATGGCAGCTCTTGTTTTTGTAGGGTTCTCTGGCAAACAGGTTATCTTGCCACATTTGCCTGGAGCCAAACCTATGCATGAGGGACAGCCTAGGGAGTTTCACACCTAATCTGTGCTACCTGTGGTGGTGTGGATTCCTCCTAGCAGCACACAAGTGCCATGTGTGTGGCAGAATGCATGGAATGGGTTAAGAGACAATCTCATGGCATCCCCGCCATTGCCACATATTGGTTGGTGCACACATACATTGCTAACATTGGAGGAAAGCATTAAATTCCTTCTAGTTATACCAGGGTAAGGTATAGCATAATGACAGCCATCACAGTTGGACCACTGGGCTTCTCTGAAAGGCTGCAATCTTCTGCAAAATTCATGTGCACAATTACTTAGCAATAAGCCCATTTAATTCAGCTGGACTAGCCTTGATACCATGTGTGTGTGTGTGTGTGTGTGTGTGTGTGTGTGTTGCATTTCTTAGGAGAAGGACACTAAATAAAAGAATTGTTTGAAAGGGAAAATATGGTATTCATGACAGAAGTATGGAGGAACAGTGAACAATTATTTCCCAGTAATGCGATGCAACTGACCTCAACAGGAATGACGACAATATCTATGGAAAGCAACCACTGTTTTCAAAATATGCAGAAATGATTTGTATGAATATTTAAATTGCTAACAATGTTTTAATAAACTACAATGTGATACAGTGGGGAAAAAATAATAAAAAAATTCAGCTGGACTAAATTCTAACGCAGCAGATGGGTAACTCTAGATGTTGTTGGACTACAGCTCTCATCCTCCTTGCTCATTGGCCATGCTGGTTGGGGCTGATGGGAGATGGAGTCCTGCTACTTTAGGGCCGCAGGTTCCTCATCCCTGATTTAATGCATAGGAGTGGGCTGCATGTCAAACAACTTGAATTTTTGACCATCTTACAATACTCAGCAAAGATACCATGTGTTTGCCTAGAGATCTGATTTAATATTATTAGAATTCAGATCCCTGCCTGCACATCATGGAGAAAAGAGAACATTTATTAGCCAGCCTGTAAGGTTTAATGCGATAAAAGATGAGTCCTTGAGAAAGTCAAAGCATTGAAGAAAAAAACAGGTTGGATATTTAAGGGGGGGAAAGTTTGAGAGTTTTATCACTGAGCCATGAAATGAAAAGTAACAGCTGATGAATGGGAGAAACCAAGAGTCGGTGACAGAAAAACAGGGATGCAAGATTTAAAAGGGGGGCGGGGCGGCATGAAGCCTTTGAGGTAATTACCAGGGAATCATGGTAAACTAATTTCTATAAATCAATAAAGCAGTTTGTATTGTGAGCTGAATATATGGCTATTGTCCTTGGAAGCATCTGGCTCCACAGCCAATTCTATTCTCTGGGGAGTCTTACTGTTTTGCATTTTTATATCTCCAAGTTGGTTGCTCCGAGACTGGGAAACAGGAATGACTCTAGGCTTTTGCTTCAGCATTATAATAAAAAAAGTGCTTCATTTTTTATTATATTGGAAAGGACAAGTTAATAAATGCAGATTATACAGGTGAAGGAACAGTAATAAAATAAAAGAAAACCTTGAATAGGGTTTTCAGATATTAGTCTGCATTTGCAGGCACAAATGCAGCCAATAAAAAAGTCATTGTAAAAATGGCAAAGGTTCATTTGAGAATTCTTTATGGTATTGTTCAGGTTTAAATAAAGCTCATAAATAAGAGAAACAAAAGCAACTCCTGTGTTTAATTCTGAAAGCCTTTCTTAATAAAGGACAGGGACATGTAGTGCTTTACAAAACAGGGCTTTAACAACATACAATGTCATTTTTATTACGTCTAGTCTGACCAGGTCAATGTTACTGGGAGCCAAGAGGTAAGCTCCACCTAGGGCTTTGTGAATCAAGGGCTGCCACAGTCACAGTGCACTGAAAAGGAATCAGCTATATAAAAATATTCAACTACATTTGTTCCCTCCATTATATAAAAACAAAATGGAGCTGCCTTTCACATATACCTTTGCCTACTTAAACTGGTTAGATTTTTAATACATTTTAAAAGGGATAATTACTATGCAAAGCAGAATGTAAATTTTACAGGTGAAATTTGTAAAAGAAACTAGTAAACAGCTAGCCATCATTATCTGAAGTTCTATTCAGACAGAAATAGACATTGCAAGAGACATCGTGCTGCTTCTCCTATCACTGATCATGTTGTTCTGTACAAGACACTAGTATGAAAAGAGGAGAAAGAGGCACAGAGAAGCAGCAACATTGAACCACTTGAGTGCTATATTCAGTGTTATTCACTGTATTATAAAATTCCACATTCCCATTTAAACAAGTTGCCACAGATGTCATAGGAAAAACACACTATCTTATGTCCAAGTAGTTCAATCACTAAAAAAAAAGAAGGATGGCATCATCAGTAATCCTTTCTGCAGCTATGAAAGGTGGGCCAATACAATTATCCCCATGATGCAAATAGGAAGCTGATGCTCAAAGTGATTTCTTATGGCCACCTTAAAGAGAAAATCTGGAAAGGCCAACATTTTTAAGGAGAGGAAAATGGTTTAGCTGTCCAGACCCAAATCTATCTTGGTAAAAGTGTGCTAGTGCTACAGCAGAGAATTGTATTTGCTAACTTTTAAACATGGGAGGAAGGAGGAAGATTTGTCTGATAATGTGCCTTTTGGTCTTTCCAAGCTCTTTCCCATAGCATCTGGACAAAGCAATTCTCAATTTCACATCTGAATGCTGAGGACATTGGTGCTTAACCTCAGAGGGACAACAAACATACTATACAGCTTTGCAAATGTCTGCATTTTTCTATACCTTGCCATGAAGAAAGAACAGCTTTAATCATAGTCCTCAGAAACAGGTGTGCTTTTACTGTGCCAGCCCAATGGGCTGTAGCTTGGGACACACTTTGACTTGTGGACATTAAACAAAGAGAAGGTTCACTGGCTGGCAAATGGCAAGCTGTAAAATTATTGTTTTGGCTTAGCTAATCTACTCGGCAAGCTAATGTTGCGGGATAGTTGACTTGGGAGCACCCATCCAAGACTAGTGCCACCAGGTACTACTTTTCTAATCTACTGCATGTATGGAGAACTTCTAATGTAATGTAATGTAATCCAACACTTGGTAAATCACACTTCTTTGAATTACTATGCTGTGCTACTCTGTATTTATTATCATTGGTGTTCAACCTTACCTCGAAATAAAGCAAAACTGTACTTTATGCTGAGAGAGTGACTGTTCAAAGATTGCTCTTTGAGTTTCATGGCCAAGAGGGGATTCTAATTTAGGTTTTGCTTATGCAAACGCAACACTCCAACCTGTTCTTAGCAAGTTGATGTGCATTATTATTTAAACAGAGAACACACACACCGAAAGCTGTCTCAGGACAGTTTAAAATGGGGCCATTGGATATTGTTCATATTCACTCATATGACTCATCATCAGGCATAAGTCAAGAGATCAGAAAGTGGATAATTGGTTCACAATCAATTATTGGGCCCTCCAGATGTTGCTGGACTCCATCTCTCACCATCCCGGCCATGCTTGCTAGGGTTGATGGGAACTGCAGTCCAACAACATCTGGACAGCCTGATGTTAGTTAACCCCAATCTATTTTAAATATATTTTGTCCCACTCTTCACCTATAAAGGCTCTCTGAACATATTATATATAACTAAAAAAAAGACTATGATAAAGTCAAAAGGAAATGGCTAGGTTAAAAGATGTAACAGGGCCCCAGTCTAGTAAAACAAATTGCTTGAAGTGGGGTGTCATCCCACCCCTTTTCACGTGGGCCTATAATCACCCCATGTCTTTCAGCTGATTGAGACTGGCCTAAACATTATACTTTCTTTCCTACCCCAAACTATGAAAGCATCCCACTTCCTTCAAATTTGCAGGGGGGGAAGGAAGTGGGGTGGGGTGGGGCACTGCCCACGTCTAAAGGCTTCCCCATTCATTTAAATGGAATAAGATTCTAAAAAGGAATCAGATCATTTTTGGCACACAAAATCCACTATTGCCAAGTACACAATACATGTACAAAAAGCTGAATGATGCACACACCATTCACAAGTGAAGCGATTTTTGTCATGGGGATAAGTCCCTAAGTACAAGTACCATATGGAGGGAATGTACCTGAGAAATCAAAATAGATCTAATGCAGTACCACTAAGTGATCAAAAAATAGTACCAAAATAATCAATCATCCTGAGAGTGAATCAATTCTCTGCAAAGTAAAGATGAAGTATACTCGGAAGGCATAATGGCAACTATAATGTATTTCTAAAATGGCATTGCAGAGAAGTCTGCCAGAGAATCATCTTAAGCAATTATCACCCTGAAAAATTCAATCTCTTACTGAAACGCATTTCTGGCAATGTACTTCAGAACCTCCATCTAGTCCAGTTTCTGCTTCCCACAGCAGTAAACTATATAACACTTGGAATCACACAAGAAGAGCCTGAAGGCCCTAGCCATCTTCTGCTATTTATTTATGTCTATATTACAATCATATCCTCTCTTTCCAAGAAAGAGTCCAGGATGGTGTACATGTTTCTCCCCAAGTTTTCACCTCACAACAACCCTGTGGGGTATGCTATGCTGAAAGGTTGCATGATGGCTTTATGGCTGAATGGGAGTTTGATCCTGGGTCTCCCCAGACCTACTATTATTATTTTTTAACATTCCAATTACTACAGTATGCTGTTACTTCCTAGCAATTGGTACTCAGTGGACGACTGCTTCTGAACATGGAAGTTCAATATAACCACAGTGATTAATATTCCCTATCCACCAAATTGTCCAATCCCCCTTTAAACACTTCTAACTAGTAAATATCACCACATATTGTGGTAGTGGATTCTGTAAATTAATTACATGTATGAAGAAACAAGTTATCTTTCCTGAGTCTACAGAATTTAATTTGATGATCCCAAGTTCTACTATTATGAGGGAGGAACATGCATAATTTTATAAACCGGTATTGTGTCCCCAGTTAGCAATCTCTTTCTAAACTAAAAAGCCCCCAAATGCTTTAGCCTTTCCTCATAGGAAAGATGCTCCAATCACGATAGTTTTTCTGGACCTTTTCCAGAGCTACAATATCCTTTCTGAGATGAGCCAATCAAAACTGTACATAGTATTCAAAATGTGGAGAGACTTCCTTCTGAGGCCATTCCTAATGCAACCAAACAAGTATTGCTCATTCTTACTTAGAAAGGAAATTGGCTATGGATTTTCAAGGGAGACTCCTCACATATTTGGATGGCAGTTAAGAGTTCTGTATTTTCAATAAAAACATAACGGATTGTGAGGTTGAGTGATCATCTCCACAGCTGATACTATCCAGTTTGACCTTGCTTTATTCTTGCTTCCACTTTAAACTGAAAATACAAAACCCACCTTTAAATTATCCTAGTCAGTACTGAAAGCAGACACAAAGCTTTCTGTGCAGCATGCCAAAGGAGATGCCTAGAATGACAATGTTGAGAGGCAACACTATATAGGGGAAACAGTAACCGATGTTTCTCACTCCCTTTTGAAAGCACAATGCCTCAGGAAGGAAAGTGTTACCTTCCCATATTTTTTCATGGTTTTTTTAAAAGGTTTTTTTTTTTAAGGTCAAAACAAGAGTGATAAATGCAATAAATCTGGAAATACAAAAGAAGTACTTGTTAAAGATCTGTAAAAGCTGTTTTATTTAAATGAATTGCTCCATCTTGCTGAAAGTCAGGCTTTATCTTTTGTAGAAGTGAAGATTACATTATTGTTTAATGTGGCATTTCCATTAAATAAAAAATTGGCTTGAATTGCAGGTTATCTTTAGTAATTGCTAAACACAGAGCACTTGCTAAAGGATAAAGCTAAAAGCCAGGAATTTCACCAGAAACAAGACCTGTTTACAAGCATATACTGGTAATATTTTATCACTGCAATTGTTAGCACTGGCATTTGCATGCTTTCTGCTTCCCTCCCCAACAACGTTCCTTTCTGTATCATATCTATTAGATTGTGATCAGGGATTGTCTTTCTTTTAATCTCTGTTCAGTGCCTAGAACATCTTAGACACTGTAAATTAATACTAATACTATACACATGGCTTCTGTTTCTGATGGCCACTGTGTCTTTATTGTAACATCAAGTTTGACCTTAACAGTTAGATCATGGTAGTTATCAAGCTGCCACCCTAAGCACAGTATTAGCAGAGCTTGGGTTATGATCTTATTTGTGAGCGTCCATTTTATTCTAATGGTGTAACTGATAAGCACTGTGGTCACATAATCTGTGCTATATGAAGCTCATGCTATCTTATATTATCCATCCATGTCTTTATTTATTTAGGGGAATGCTAAAGGTAATGAGGCAGGTGCTAGGTAGCTATGTATCTATAGGCAGATCCTGCTACCTGAACACAATGTGTTCCAGGGAAATCGTTTTGTTAGGCGAGTGTATCGAGTCGACAATACCCATTTGTTAATATGGGAAATTTTCTAATGCGTTCCTGACCAAAAATTCCCCCCAAATACTCAACTTTCATTCTGGAATACGTATAGCAGATAAAAATAAACAGGTTGTGTGCAAACACACCATAAGAATAGACCTTAGTTACAGTTTATGGTTAGCAAGGAGAGAGTTGAACCATGAGCCCTGGTTCAGACAGCAGACTAAGGCTAAGAAAATGGATAACAATTTGGTATTACCTGGCCTATCCATGAAATCACAGTGGCCTAGGCCTGCAATATCCATTCTTTTCAGAAAAAGAACCATGCTGGTCAAGTTGGATTCCTGAATTTTGGCCGGTGGTAGCAGCTTCACTTCATTATCTGTAAATTCTTCAGGGTAGAGGCAGAAACATTTACCTGCCAAGAAATTCAACAACAACCTTACTTCAACACATTCTCTTGTGATAAACATGGTTGTTTAAAGCTGACAATGATTCCCCCCCCCTTACCTGAAGACATGCCCAGAATTTGCCTACGCATCTCAGCTTGGCTTTTACTAATGGGCTGTATCACCACAGCATCTGTTCTGATTCGAGGACTGTATACCTTGCAAATCAAGAGAGACATGACTGTGTTGAAAAAAAGAAAGATTGAGCAAGATTGCAATGGATTTGCATTGAGTTTTTGCTTAGAAGGTTTTTCTCGCTGTGTTTCATGAAATGCTTGGCTGCAAATTCATTTCCTTTCCACAATATTTATTATTGTTTCACTTGTCTTGAAATGAAAAAGTGAAAGCAGTTTGATAAATTGACTGAAATACCACTTGTTCCTGTCAGGATCGTTGTAGTTTTGCTGTCATATCTTGGAGAAATTCTCTTCAATAAAACACACCAGTCCACTGAGGATGCTGTGCCTGAACACACAGTACTTCCATAGACTCAAAATAGCTCTTTCCCCCCTTTTCCTATGTCTATGTAAATATAGGTAAAGGGAAAGGACCCCTGCATGGTTAAGCCCAGTCAAAGGTGACTATGGGGTTGCACACTCATCTCACTTTCAGGCCGAGAGAGCTGGCATTTGTCCACAGACAGCTTTCTGGGTCATGTGGCCAGCATGACTAAACCGCTTCGGTGCAACAGAACACCTTGATGGAAACCAGAGCGCACAGAAATGCCATTTACCTTCCCACCACAGCAGTACCTATTTATCTACTTGCACTGGCATGCTTTCAAACTGCTAGGTTGGCAGGAGCTGGGACAGAGCAACGGGAGCTCACCACGTCACAGGGATTCGAACCGGTGACATTCTGATCGGCAAGCTCAAGAAGCTCAGTCGTTTAGACTACAGCGCCACCTGCATCATACAGACACAGGCAGCACTGGGAGATAAGGGGTGCATAGCAGGTCTATGAGTTCCTCCTGTATTCCTGTCCAGTCCCACACCCACCACTGCTTGATACACTTAACTCATATTCCATGATAATCACAGAAAGCAGGTGCAATAACCCCAAATGTGGGGAAAGTGAATTGCAATTCTGCTTAGAGCTTACAATGGAATGTGATGGGATAAACATGGAGAAAATATACAATATCCCTGATACTGTGGGGAAAGTCAATTGCATTCTCAATTGTAGTTTACAGTGAAAAAGCAATGATTTATCAGGGCTAGCAGCCACCCATCTGGAAGCATCAATGGTTCAGGCTGGGAGCTCTGATGTGCAGCAAGATCCCACGCCTGGAATAGTTCCCCATTCATTTCAGTGAATGGAGAATGGAATCTGCAAAAACATTCCTTAGCTCTTTTCATGTCAGTGTTTTGTTTTGTTTTAAACACAGCAGAGCACACATGGAATTCTGTATTGACTGCATGGCTATTTCAAGAAAGGACACCCCTTCACACATGTATATTTGTCTGGACTGACGTTTCTCAAAAATAAAACCAAGAAGCTTGAAAATCAATTAAAATACAATTTGGCCTCTGCACTGAAAACCTGTTTTAATTAAAAATGTTGATTGAGCTGACTTCCAATGCTGCAGCACAGAGTTTGAGGGTGTGGAAGGATCTATGGGGGTGGGGGAAGGGGACAAGAGGCAGGTGAATCCCTGTTGTGCATGGGGGGAGGGAATAGAAAATTATGCCAGCCTTTTAAACAAGTACATATCAAGATCCACACCTTAATGAACTATGCAGGTATGTGAAACCTCACCTCTGAGACATGTGTTGCCCCACTGGTAATTTATTAAATATTATTTTACTTACCTTTCTTTTCTCTATCCCAACATCTATAACAAAGGCCACAGTTTTAATCCAAACCAAAGATCCCCCAAAGCTTGTAGTTAGCAACACTCTTCTCCTGTAATTTTTGCAAGGTCCTTCTTCATTTGGCTTGAGGATTCTCTCTCTTTCACTGGGATAGAGAAGAACAGGGACCAATTCACCAAGTTCAGGATTTAAATTAGGCCCTTCTTGTTGAATAATCTTGTAGGCTTTTCCAATTTCCTAGAAGCAGTGAAGACATCTTTCATGAAAATTAAACAGGCTCACTGTGCCAATTCTGAATCTATTCTCTCTTTTTAATGGATTTTATTTCTATGTTAAGCTCTAATGGCAAAAATATAACAGTCATGATGCTGATTAAATTGAGGAAATTGTAACAGAAGCATACATAGAAACATCATATACGGTAATGCAGCAATTCTGTTTCTTGAGGAATTTATTTCAGCCCAAGAAGGGGCTTCTTTCTCTTCCTTCCCCCATTTGCTTAAGTGCCATATTCCTTACAGATTTCTGCCATTTGACAGTCTATCATGGCTATACCAATCTCACAGAAAGACATTCTAATATCCATAACAAAACATTAACACGCTACTAGAACAGTAATACTGTAATGAAAAATTATAACATGGCGCCTTGATTTTCCATATCAGTGTGTTCCATACACTTCCCAGAAATAGGACAAATTAATTTGGAAGAATCTCTATCTTGCTAACTTTGAAAATTACTATTATGTTCTTAGTCTAGTTAGAATTTAAAGTATCAAAAGTGCTATAAACCATATATGAAAGTGACTAATTTTTCTTTATCGCTATTAAAATAATTGAACATATAGGAGAATTGCAAATTTGCTTTATAGCATTCTCCCCAGTGGCAGATGAACTCTCTGGGGGTAATAAAAATCAATAAAATGCTAAAGCAACCATTAATTGAAAAATTAAGTTTGAGAATTTAAAGGCATAAAAGTGTAAGAATTCAACAGCTCTAAAGTATTTGTTAAATTATGTCGTTCTTCTTTCACATTATAAAAAATGATTGCTTGCAAAAGATATGGAAAAGAGTATAATGCAATTTAAAATGCATTTCTCTCTCTCCAAAGGCTTAAAGTATTTCTTTTGAATACTACTGCCCCCCCCCCAAGTCTTTTAATGTCAAAGTGATACATACAGGACCAAAACGCTTTGCCTACATGATTATTCACCTTGATTTCTTAGTAGCAGTTTTGATCCCAGAAAATCTAAAGACCCACTATAATAGAATATGCTATCTAGGGCTCCGTCTGCACTATACACTGAAAACAGTTTTAGACCTCTTTAAACCATAATGGCTTCTCCCAAAGAGTCCCGGGAGCTGTACTTTGTTAAGGGTGCTGGGAGTTTTAGGAGACCCCTATTCTTCTTATAGCGGTACAATTCTCATAGTTCCCTGGGAAGAGAGATTGACTGTTGAATCGCTTTGAGAATTGTAGCTCTGTGAGAGGAATAAGCCACAACCTAGATAGCAGCCCTGGTAAAGTGAGTTGCTGCTAGATCTTCCTAAAAGTAGCTTGCTACGGTTACCTTACAGCATAATTATTGGCATGCCTACTCTGAAGTAAACCCTACTTAGTTCAATGGGACTTTCTCCCAAGTAAGTATATATAGAACTGTAGACTTAGTGCAACATGAGTACTTTTTAAAAATTGGCCTAATTACAGAAGGTTTTAAAGGGGGTATGGAAATTGCTCATCCTAACATAGAAGCCCAAGTACGCAAATACTTTCTGTGATACATTAAATGGCTTACTTACTTGCTCACAGGCCAGAAAGATCACAATATCACCTCTCTCTTTAGAGTTATGAATCTCAAAAAGCAGTCTTAAAGCAGAAGAGAAATTATCTTTCTGAATGCAACAGGTATACACAACCTCCACCTGGTATCTGCTTTTCACTCTTATGAGAGACGTGCTGCCATAATATGTCTGTAGTTTGGTGCACATCTGAGTAGATGTAATTACAATTAGCTTCAGCTCGGGTCTTAATATCACTACATCTTTAAGGAGTCCAAGCAATACATCTGTTGGGAGAGTTCTTTCATGCACATCATCCAAAATGATGATTCCATAATTGCTCAGAAAGGGATTGGACATCATTTCTCTTTGTAGCATGTCATCTGTACTGTATCTGTAGCCATGCAAAGAAAGAAAGATCATTATTCAAAATTGGTGATGACATAAGCTGAAGGAGACAGCACGCATTCTTCAGGCTATGCATAATCTGCCCAGGTTTTTCCTTCAAAATGAAAATATCAACAAAATTGCACTAAAGTGGTGGGGTCGGAGAAATCATGGCAGATTAGAATAGCCTGTCAGGCTTATGTTGTCATACCTGCAAGAAGAAGAGTAGAAGAGTTTGGATTTGATATCCCACTTTATCACTACCCAAAGGAGTCTCAAAGCGGCTAACATTCTCCATTTCCCTTCCTCCCTCACAACAAACACTCTGTGAGGTGAGTGAGGCTGAGAGACTTCAGAGAAGTGTGACTAGCCCAAGGTCACCCAGCAGCTGCATGTGGAGGAGGCAATAATTCAGCATATATCTGGTATGAGAAAGACACAGCGATCCCATGTGTGTTTCCTCAAAAGGAAGTCCCAGTGTGTTTAACAGGGATAACTCACAGGTAAGTAAACACAGGATTGCAGCCTAAATTCCACTGACTGCAGTAGGTTTTAACATGCCAGACTGTGAGCACAGAGTTGATTTATGCTCAGAAAAAGTAAAAAACAGCTTGTCAGAATAGGAAATAAAGTACTAAGATGGGTCCCAAAAATATACACCTCAAGTGTCAAAAGCTAGGGTAAAGCCGTATGCCATACATGTACACATATGTGTGTGCATCACATGCACAGAAACATGATGCATCTCCTATAGGGTAGGGTTTAGGCCATCTGACAGCCAAATTTTACGTCCACAACCATGTTCCTAAATGCAGTAGTTTGTTTTTTCACATTTCCACATCTAAGTTGGTTAATTAAAGGGATCCACAGAGACATCAATAGCACATGTATTTGTAAGGTTGGGAACGATAACCCTGTCCCCAAGTCAATTTGACCTCAGTATCTGGTTCAATGCAACCCATTCACTTTATCACATAGAACTACTGAAGATCAAGACCTTTATAGTTTTGTCACATAATCTTCATAGAACTGTATCAGGCTCTGTTTCTTAGCTAGTGTGTGATGCTAGAGCATACTGGAATTACACATTTGTATGTAGGTTATATAGAGTACCTGTACATATTAGAGGGACTGAATATGAATGCACAAACCTCAGGATCGTTTCACTATTACAGCAGCTCTCACATGGGACCACATAACCCACTTCATGACCAATATTGACGTCCATCTCGTCAGCTACTTGCAACGCCAGCCATACTGCTGTATGTTTATGTGTCTGTGTGCACACAATTGTTCCGTGTTGAAAATGAGTGGAAAGAGAATATTCAGCACACCACTGGGGCACCTTTAATATTAAAAAAGTTAGAGAGAAATGAATCCATCTATGAAATGAATACACAAGCTTATTTGATTACATGTGCTGTCTCAAGTGAACAGCTGCTGTTTGCTTGCTAGCTGTCTGCCTACTAGCAACTGAACAGTTCAATAAATGGAAATTATTTTCCTGGATAAATGTCAAGACCCCGAGTCAGTTAAGTGGTCAAACATAAAGTGAAAGACAGTTCTGGGAATTTCTTGTTCTGAACTAGATTAGCCTGAGTATATTAGAGAAGTGACAGGAATGGCCTCTGGGGAGAAAAGGACACCAACCCTATCATACTTGAGCATTTTGGTTCCTTGCTTGGTTTAACAGTGTGAGGGACATTTCTGATCAGGGTCAGGGGGCCAAATCCCTGTTTGTGTTTCCTTCTGGGCTTACAGCCCTGGCTCTGCTCAGTCACTTTAGCACAAAATGACCATCTGTCAGAAAGAAGTCAACAGCTGATGTTAATGTTTATTTGAAGCAGAAGGATTGTTTGTATTCATTGCCATAACTCTGGAATTTGTAGAGGAAATCCATGGGGGTTGTACATCTGTAGACAATGAAAGTGTCTTGGAGTAATCCACATGGCCATAAAACAGGGGAACAAAAGATATTCTTTCCTTTTGAAAGGAAAATTAATAAAGGGTCAGTTTATGCACCATCATGTATAATTGTATAAATGATTGAATTAGATGTTAAGGGAGGGCAGTATCTCTGGTGGGGACACATTGTGTTTCTTCTGGGGAAGTTCGTCCATCTTTGTTCCCCAAACCTGAACTCAGCTCTCACCTGTGGCTCATAGAAGCAGTCAACATGTGACAGTGGTGACATCCTGGGAAACAGCTGCAACTGGCCAGCTAAACCAGGTAAGGGTAGCCGATGGGTCTTAAACCCTCAGTGAGTTAAGGACTTATCTATCCCCTGCATTTGAAGATGAGGCCAATAGCAGGTACGATGGTCAAGAAGACTTTTCTTCATGTGCTGTTAAGGGAAATCGGGCTCACCAGCCTGGGAAGGTAGCCTATCTTGGGGAAGGAAAAAACCTCCTAAACCTCTGTTGCCTTGTGGTTATACAATTCATGAGAAAGGCTTTGGGAGTAAGACCCTGAGGTGTGTGATTCCTCAGCTGGAGTAGGCTCAGAACAGGTGAGGGTCACCTGCCTCATCAAGCCCAGATGCTGCAATCAGCATGCAAAGTACAAAAGGGAAGCAAAGCTGAGGTGCTCTGTCTGCTCAACTTCCCATGTTGGTTGGACCACGGCTTGGATGGATGGCCCAGGGTGCTCTTCAGGACTATACTTGTGTGGGACTGACCTCCAGGTGCCCTGACCCCGGATCAGAGACAGGAACCAGGCTGGACTTTGGACCTGTTGGCCTGCCAGACTGCTAGACTGTGTGCCAGCATATGCTGTGGGATTGTGTACTCCAGCGGGACTTGCCACCAGGTACCCATTGTTCAGGACACTCTGGTTTTTGTATAACCAGAATGTGGCCTATATTGCAAAGCTAAGAATCACATCCATTTCTCTGCTCACTGTTGCCTCTGGTCCCCAGTAAAGTTTCCCATGAAGGAATGTGGCCCTCATGTTGGAAACGGTAGCTCACTCCTGTTTTATCGACAGTATGGCAAGGTATAAGTCTGCTGGAATATAAATGTCTTCTCCACTAACGAGAAGAAAGAGGTCCATTTGAGCCTTGGGTGTGTGGGAGATATTCCATAATAGTGGAGTCACTGAGATGGCCCTATATATGTCATACATTAGTAGCAGAAGTGAATGTTCTTAACTTTTTGAAATGCTTGTGGTGATGAAAGTTCAAAGTCCTTGTGCCAGTGGAGGAGGCTGGCAGATGCCCTTGGGAAACAGATTGCCTTTTCTTGTCTTAGTGAATTGATTTCAATGTAGCTCATATGGAAGTAATTACTGATTGATTATGCTTGTCTTACACATGATAAAAAATTCATGGAATTTAAAGTTAAAATTCTCTGTCTATATATCTAATCACATATTAATCTGTTTAAGTACAATGTTTTAACTTTTGTATGTTTTGAAGTATGGCTTTGATATTTTTTCTTGCTTTTATTTTATCTTTTTGTAAAGATAAAATAAGGTTATTTTTTAACAAACAAGCAGTGTATAAATTTATGAAATACAACATTTATCAGTTAATTTGTCCTCTGTTTCTAAAACCATATCACATTTTAATTCTTGTCTTTTCAACCACCTACAATGAAATGTTGGATAATATAATCAAATAGGCAATAAGAAGTGCATTCTGTCAAACTATATGGTGAAATGAACTTCATGTACTGATCTTTTGAACTTTGTTTTAAAATGGCAATCTCTCGTATACTACATGCCAAACAAGTATTGAAACTCAGTAGCTGAGAGAGATCCCCTCCTGCATGAACAAATCTTTAAAGGTGCAGTACAGAACTGGATCATGGGTCCTGTTTTTTTTAAGGACCTCAATCCTGAAGCCCTAGTAAAACCATTCCTGTCACCACCACTCCCAAGCCTACTGCAATTAATACTGTGCAGATGAGATTTTGATTGGCCTAATAATACATTTGACAGTATTGGAGTACTACAGGACATTCACTGAAAGCAGGCAACAGTTTTACATTCTAGGATTTCATTAAGTGGTAACATACAGGATCACATGCCTAAAAACTTAGTTCAATGTTCTGTCCATTACAAGATCTATTTTAAAAATATGAATGTTGCATATAATTAATTCATATCATACTGCAAGTCCTTTGTTACAAACACTCACCTGGGAGCTCTTACCAGTTTTGGCATCTCCTGAAACAATCACAATCTGATGATGATGCAGACTTTCCATGAAAGCATATTTCACTTGCCAGACTGGAAGTTCCTCTCTTTCTTTGAGAAGTTTGTAGTAACGGGAAGAGAACGGCAATCCATCAAAAGGATTCATCTCTAAATCTGCTGCATATCTCTCCATCCTTTCCTCTTCCATCTCCTCCCCATCAGAAGAGTCAAATAATTCTGAAAAGCACTGCTTCTCAGAATAAGAAACAAAGTAGTCCATAGCTCTCCTTCATGTATTATTCCCAGCAATGAGTATCAGAACATCAATGAAAACCTTTTACATTAATAAATCACCAAAGTCACCCAGTTCAGAAACAGTATATTCCAAAAGTTCAGTTCAAAAGTGCCACAAAGTTTATATTCCAAGGGTTTGTTTTCTCTTTCCCTTCTTTATTATTTCTTTGTCACCTCTGTGGGCCGTGAGGTTGATTCATCAGAAAGTTTATCTGAGAGACGTCTAAAAACTAAAACACCTACATTTAAAATGATTCACTCCTGGAGATACAGTTCTGCAGAAACCAATCACTTCCTGCATATTGAATTGATGTATTTTTCCTCCAGATCAGACCAATTAGTAAGAAGTTGGTTTGCTTTCTTGCAGTGTATTCTGCAGCTTCTCTCTTGCTGGTCTGTTGATTAAGGATTCTGCTGAGTTACCGCTTTGTCACACGTGTCTCCATCCTGATTCATTGTGAATAGAAGCCTACAGGATGAGATTATTGTGTCTGATTGTGAAAAGGGTCACATGGTTGCTTAATCCCATTACAATAGATTTTACCACAGGATGTGCAGTGCAAAACTGGGGGAAGCAGGCAGCTCTGCGCAGCAACCATATAAATGTATACAGTGGTAATCTCGGGTTACATACGCTTCAGGTTACATACGCTTCAGGTTACAGACTCCTCTAACCCAGAAATAGTACCTCAGGTTAAGAACTTTACTTCAGGATGAGAACAGAAATAGTGCGGCAGCAGCGGGAGGCCCCATTAGCTAAAGTGGTGCTTCAGGTTAAGAACAGTTTCAGGTTAAGAACAGACCTCTGGAACGAATTAAGTACGTAACTAGAGGTACCACTGTAATTAGAAATGTGTTTTTAATTTAGGCCAAACATTTGAAACACTGTAGTAAAATCTGAAGTGTTCTAGAATTTAGAAAACAGTATGGGAGAATGAGACATTATTGTTTAAATCACATAAAGGACAGATGAAGGGGCGGTCCTAGACAAAGTGCACTGGGATGAGCAGATATTTGGTTTAGCTGGCTGATTCCCAGCTCAGCCAGTGTTAACTTTCCAATCCAGCTCAGCCCAAGTTATGCTGGTGTAATTGCCTTATCCTTGCACAGCTGGCTCTGGCTGAGCTAAAGTGGTTGCAAAAGGGACTTAGGCTGGATCCTAAACCCATTCAGCTCCAGTGGCCTGACAATCTAGCATAGCACACTATTTGAAAGGCCTATTTCCTCTCTGCCAGGCTAAGGCAGAACAGTAGCAGCCTTGCTGCTGAACAGGGTTCGAATCTTCTGTAACTACACTGGCTTCATTTACACTCGCATGCTTCTTTTGCATAGGATTGCTCTTGCTCCTGAAAACATTTTCAATTAAGAATTTTTAAAAAATAATCCAGCAGGGCTTCCTAGTGACTCTAATCTAAGTGACTCTTAATCTGAGTCGTGCATTCGAGTCGTACCCAATTCCTGCATTGCACCTGACATGGCCCCTTCCTGCTACTTCCTCAGCTCATTCTCAAAATTCAGGGTGGCGGTTTCGACTTCGGGGGATCCCAAGGCCTAGTTTGGTCTCCGGGCCAGGCCGTTGGCGTTGCTATGGCAACGGGACTCTGGGCGCGGCCCAGCCGGCGGGAGGAATCTCAACCGGCCGCTGCTCATGGAGGCCGGCGGAGGTGAGGAGAAAAGTAGCGGAGCGGACGGGAAGGCTGAGAAGGAAGGGAAGAGGGGTGAGAGGACCTCGTCGAAGACGGAGAGGGCGGGGGGTGAGGGATGAGGAGGGAGACATTTCTTTCAGCCACGACTCAACAGCGTTTGAAATAATATTAAAAATAAAAAAATGCACCTGAGCATGCACAGAGTGCATTCCCCCCCCCCACATGAACCATGTCTCCTGGTTTTTCATTACCGCATGGCTCCGAGGCGGCCTCCTTAAACGGAGCACTTGCCGTAGGATTTGACCCCACGGGGAGGAGGTAGAATAGGGTGGTGGTTGGTTTTTTTTGGTAAGGTTCCCCTCACTAGCAATACCTGCAGAAAAAGTCAAGGATCCAGATTTTTCTCAGCATATGGAGATTCAGTAAAAAGGGAAGCTTAACTTGCTGGGTTTCTGCCTGTTGGTAGATCCCCAGCTGATTCTGGTAAATTGCGGGATCCTCATCGTGCACAAAAAGTTACGGGGGGAGGAAACTAAAAAACTCTGTGCAGTCCTCCCCCAAAACAGCTCAACAACTCTGGGCGATCCACCCACCCCACGTAGGCTCCTCCTGCCTCCAATGACAATGGTAGATCACTGCCAGTAGTTTTTTTTTAATACTGGGAGTAGATCGCAGTCTCTTGGGAGTTGGATATGCCACTATAGCTGTTAAAAGCGCAGGGAGGAGGTGGCAAGCCATCTCTGGGTTGATAAGCCTATGGGAGTTAGTTGGAGTCTTGGGTGCCCTTACTTTAGTAGTTGCCAAAATACCACACACACACACGCCTACTGCCTTTAAGGGATACACTAGTTGCATGTCTGAAATGGGATACCTGTAAGATAGTTTCTGTGTTTGTAGGGAAAGGGGCTTTTTTTTTTTTTAGGTAATAGAAAATTGGAATCCATAAAAAGGAGGGAAGCCTGGGGTTGTGAGCTGTAGGAGTGAGAATAGGAGCAGCAAGGATGATGTCGAATCAATGAAGATTAGGAGTGTGAGCCTCAGAGAGCAGTGTGTGTATGTCGCTTGGAATAGGAGGTATTGATGGAAGAAAATGCTGGAAAGTAGGAACATGTGGACTGTGAGGAATGGGTAGCATGATTTTGCACAGCAAGGACTGAATGGGAATAGTGCTGTGAAATTCTGTAGGTCAGGCACTAGAGAAAACCTGGAAAGATTTTTCCATAGCTGGTAGGAAATTGTATCAACATTATATTGTAAACCACTAGATTTCATCCTGTTATTTATCAGTTGTTCATGAGAGACACAAGACTTCATTAGAAAACAATGATACCTTGAAGGATCACTAGCAGAAATAGTCAGTTGTATCATTCAGGAAAACAAGCTTTATTTATCAACATTCAGAATGTGCATTTAAAACCCATTGACTAATTTCTGAACAAATATAGCCTTCATTTGCTGGATTTACTGCCTCCATCAGCAAAAAGAACTTTTCATACAAGTAAACTAAACCTCACACAATAGGGGCAAGGGGAAATAAAAAAAGTCCTTGATCCCAAAGTAGTGATAGTTTAGACCAGAGGTGGGAAAACCTTTTTCATATAAAGTTTCATACACGTAGTGGGCAGGGTCAAGGCCAGTAGTGAATGGGGGACATTCCATTTGTTTTAGACGCTAGGCATGATGAAAGCTTATCAACACCATATCAGAGCAAGCAAAATTTAACTGGGTACATTCCGCATCACCCCAAATTCAGTCACTGGTTATTTCTATTTACTGTGGTACCTCGGGTTACATACGCTTCAGGTTACAGACTCCGCTAAGTCAGAAATAGTACCTCGGGTTAAGAACTTTGCTTCAGGATGAGAACAGAAATTGTGCTCTGGCGGCGCGGCAGCAGCAGGAGGCTCCATTAGCTAAAGTGGTGCTTCAGGTTAAGAACAGTTTCAGGTTAAGAACGGACCTCCGGAACGAATTAAGTACTTAACCTGAGGTACCACTGTGTTTGGTTTTTCATAAACCAGAGGAATGGGGTAGTGATGTTGATAAGACTCTGTGAAGGAGCAGTCCTTCCGAACCTCAGTGGACCACAGTTAAGACCCACCCTTCACAAACTTATCCAAACTGGAGGTGTTTTCATGAAATTGTGATTGGTGTCTAGAGCCTGGACAAAACCCCAACAAACGTTAATTTAAAGGAATATTTTGCTTTGAGAAATATTTTATTTTTGTATGATTTGTTCAGTCGTTCTGAAGGAAGGTGAGGACAGGTGACCTCACCTAGGCCTGAAGTCACCCCCCACCAAAGCAGGCTCAAAGCTTCTCAAAGCTTTTCAAAATCATTTTCTCAGCAGCTAAGCATCAGAAACATTCCGCTCTGCTGTAACAAAGGTAGAGAACAGTCCATTGTTTCTCAGGCCTTTCTCATGCCTTCTGGCCTTGCTAAAGAACCACACTGCAACTTGCTTTCTGTCCGGGAACCATGCCAGAACAAGAGATTGAAACATATCTGAACATTCTGAAACCCCTTTCCTGGGAAGGGTGCCAAGAGTCCACAATAGTTCCAAGACAGCTTTCTGTACATGCTCAGGAACCTCAACATGGGGCAGGACTCCTGAGGGAGGAGAAAGGAGGAGGGATCTAAAAAGGCGTATATATGTTAGTGCACATGATTGTGAACTCGTGCATGCTTTTTGTGACTTATCACACTTGCTCCTTCTACCAGTTCATGGATGGTAGAAATAAAAGCCTTTTCTCCAAAACTATTCCTTGAGTGTCTGTTGACTCCCACTTCCCTTTCCCGGGTGCAATATTTTTCCCACCCGAGGGCAAAGCCTCATAAGGCTACATTTCAAGAGTGGGGTTTCCCTCATTAAGGCTGCAAACATATACACATTTGCTCAGGTCTTACTGGGGAGAGGTTCTTCAGATGTTAATGTGTATTCATTCACCTACTTCAAAATGTAGTCGGCCAAAGCTTTTATATTTGGGGGAATTTCTGCTCATTCTGTTGAGTAGGGTCCACAACTTCCACCCCAGAGACTAGCACTTATGGCAGGATGCAAAGCAACCCCCACCTCATCTCAGAAGTTGGAGGCACACTGATCAGGGTTTGATAATCCCCTGTTCAGGAGGCAGCAAATACACTTAAACTACCAGCTTATTAACACATAACTATGCTCTTTGCGTCACAAATTAAAGTTGGTTAACTGCAAATTAAAGTGGCTATCTGTGTGGCTAGTTCTTTACCCGCCAGCTTATAGGGGTATTGGGCTACTTCACTGTTGTACGAACACTGGAAAGGCACAGTAGCTCTTTGTTGTTGTTTAGTCGTTTAGTCGTGTCCGACTCTTCGTGACCCCATGGACCAGAGCACGCCAGGCACTTCTGTCTTCCACTGCCTCCCGCAGTTTGGTCAGACTCATGTTTGTAGCTTCGAAGACACTATCCAACCATCTCGTCCTCTGTCGTCCCCTTCTCCTTGTGCCCTCCATCTTTCCCAACATCAGGGTCTTTTCCAGGGAGTCTTCTCTTCTCATGAGGTGGCCAAAGTATTGGAGCCTCAGCTTCACGATCTGTCCTTCCAGTGAGCACTCAGGGCTGATTTCCTTCAGAATGGATAGATTTGATCTTCTTGCAGTCCATGGGACTCTCAAGAGTCTCCTCCAGCACCATAATTCAAAAGCATCAATTCTTCGGCGATCTGCCTTCTTTATGGTCCAGCTCTCACTTCCATACATCACTACTGGGAAAACCATAGCTTTTACTATACGGACCTTTGTTGGCAAGGTGATGTCTCTACTTTTTAAGATGCTGTCTAGGTTTGTCATTGCTTTCCTCCCAAGAAGCAGGCGTCTCTTAATTTCATGGCTGCTGTCACCATCTGCAGTGATCATGGAGCCCAAGAAAGTAAAATCTCTCACTGCCTCCATTTCTTCTCCTTCTATTTGCCAGGAGGTGATGGGACCAGTGGCCATGATCTTCGTTTTTTTGATGCTGAGCTTCAGACCATATTTTGCGCTCTCCTCTTTCACCCTCAATAAAAGGTTCTTTAATTCCTCCTCACTTTCTGCCATCAAGGTTGTGTCATCTGCATATCTGAGGTTGTTGATATATCTTCCGGCAATCTTAATTCCGGCTTCGGATTCATCCAGCCCAGCCTTTCGCATGATGAATTCTGCATATAAGTTAAATAAGCAGGGAGACAATATACAGCCTTGTCGTACTCCTTTCCCAATTTTGAACCAATCAGTTGTTCCATATCCAGTTCTAACTGTAGCTTCTTGTCCCACATAGAGATTTCTCAGGAGACAGATGAGGTGATCAGGCACTCCCATTTCTTTAAGAGCTTGCCATAGTTTGCTGTGGTCGACACAGTCAAAGGCTTTTGCATAGTCAATGAAGCAGAAGTAGATGTCTTTCTGGAACTCTCTAGCTTTTTCCATAATCCAGCGCATGTTTGCAATTTGGTCTCTGGTTCCTCTGCCTCTTCTAAATCCAGCTTGCACTTCTGGGAGTTCTCGGTCCACATACTGCTTGCGTCTTCCTTGTAGAATTTTAAGCATAACCTTGCTAGCGTGTGAAATGAGTGAAATTGTGCGGTAGTTGGAGCATTCTTTGGCACTGCCCTTCTTTGGGATTGGGATGTAGACTGATCTTCTCCAATCCTCTGGCCACTGCTGAGTTTTCCAAACTTGCTGGCATATTGAGTGTAGCACCTTAACAGCATCATCTTTTAAAATTTTAAAAGAAGAACTCAGAGAAGCTATGAACTATGCCGAGCAGGGCACCCAAGATGAACAGGTCATAGTGGAGAGTTTTGACCAAACGTGATCCACCTGGAGGAGGAACCGGCAAGCCACTCCAGTATCCCTGCCAAGAAAACTCCATGGACAAAGACAACAGGCATATAAAAGTTATGACGCTGGAAGATGAGCCCCTCAAGTCGGAAGGCGTCCAACATGATACAGGAAATTGAATGCAGATTTCCAAAAAATAGCAAGGAGAGATAAGAAGGCCTTCTTAAACAAGCAATGCAAAGAAATAGAGGAAAACAACAGAATGGGAAGAACCAGAGATCTGTTCAAGAAAATTGGAGATATGAAAGGAACATTTCGTTCAAAGATTACCATAATAAAGGACAAAAGTGGTAAGGACCTAACAGAAGCAGAAGACATCAAGAAGAGGTGGCAAGAATACACAGAGGAATTATACCAGAAAGATATGGATGTCTCGCAAACCCCAGGTAGTGGGGTTGCTGACCTTGAGCCAGACATCCTGGAGAGTGAAGTCAAATGGGCCTTAGAAAGCACTGCTAATAACAAGGCCAGTGGAAGTGATGGTATTCCAGCTGAACTATTTAAAATTTTAAAAGATGATGCTGTTAAGGTGCTACACTCAATATGCCAGCAAGTTTGGAAAACAGTAGCTCTAGTAAGACATAAAATAAAATAGGCACCTGTATTTCATGTTGGAATCTTGCCTTTCATAACAATGGAATATCTGTGTCAGTTTTTGATTGAGATTTATTCATGTCAGAACCTTTAGATCTTGCTTCCTAAGCTACTCATCACATTTACACTGAAAGGTTTAAGTTAAGTGTTCTGTTCTTCATAATAATGTGTGTGTGTGTGTGTGTGTGTGTGTGTGTAGTTGCTGCTAATGGAAAGGTTTGTTCAGTAAATGAGGTGTCTCTTGTTAAGAGTGTATGTACTTCTGTGAGGAGGAAAAGGCCAGCAAGCTTGTTATCAGGTTTTTTTGCAGCTCTCCCAAGAAAAAAATGTTCCTTTTCCTGCTGTTAGATTTCTTTGGTGTCAGACAAATATTATATATGCCTTATCGGCTTAATGAGAAATGCTGTAAGAGAATATAAAACTTAAAAAAAAAAAAAATCTGAATTGTGCCCAAGGTATTTAGTCTTCACTTCTGATCTGATCACTTATTTATGTAGTAACTTTATTAGCATAATGAAATAAAATTTTAAAATAGATAATTAAAAGCCAGCATGCCATTAGTTGTTTAAATTAATTAAACCTGGATATTTTTTAGTAATCTATGAAGTTTTTATTTATTTATTTTTTATGAAAGTCTGAATGCATCCACCTTTCCTATATGCAGCAGTGTGGCAGAGCTCTGCCTTTCATATTACCTCTTTCCTGTTGAGTTGATGCAGCATACCAGGACCGAGAGAGAAGAGAGAGAGAAGTGTTGTAAGGTTGTGTGATGCAAATGTGCCAGCAGAAGCATGGACCCATTTGCCACACCCCTCTGTTCCATTTTGCTGTAGTGACTCAGCCAGACAGAGGTCAGGTGAATGGTGCAACCCCAGCACACCATCCACTGCTGCCTGTGTGACATGCATGTGGAACAGTCCTCTGGATGTTGCTGAACTATATCCCCCATCAGCTCCAGCCAGCATGGCAATAGTCAAGGCTGAATGGGAATTGTTGTTAAACAATTTTGGAGGGCCAAAGCTTTCCCACTTCCGCTACATGGAATATAGAGCTTTCCAGTATTTTTTCTGTGGCAACGAGTACAGTGGTACCTCAAATTAAGAACTTAATTTGTTCTGGAGGTCTGTTCTTAACCTGAAACTGTTCTTAACCTGAGGTACCACTTTAGCTAATGGGGCCTCCCGCTGCCACCGTGCCGCCACCGCACAAATTCTGTTCTCATCCTGAAGCAAAGTTCTTAACCCAAGGTACTATTTCTGGGTTACCAGACTCTGTAACCTGAAGCATATGTAACCCGAAGTGTCAGTAACCCGAGGTACCACTGTAAAATGAATGGTTGTGGAACTGCAGTCTCACATATCTCTGTTATACTGTATCTAATCCCCCCGCCCCAGAACTGAACTGTCCATGATAGGCGATACAATTCTATTTTGAGGAACCTATTTTATCTGTGCTCCATCCTGTAATTGGTTAATTAAATAATCATCCTGAATTATAACCATGACTGTCCTAAGGGCTTGGGGGTGGTTACAGTAATTATTTGTCACAGTATGTACTTAGCAGGCCACTACACGCAATATAGGAAAGATGTGTTCACAATATAATAATTTATTAGATTAATATAACTGTCCATCAATAAAAAAAATCCTAAATGACTTACAACAAAATATCAAAAACAGAGAGGAATTCAATGACCTAATGTGATTGTTCCGTCAGCAGAACAGTGCCATTTATGCTTGCCAGACAGAAAGATCTCCAGCCCCATGTGCTGCTTTGAGGGTTCTCTTGAACCCCCCCAGCTGATTTGAGGGTGGGAATGATTGGACACCAGACGCGGGTGGCGCTGTGGTCTAAACCACTGAGCCTAGGGCTTGCCAATCAGAAGGTCGGCGGTTTGAATCCCCGCAACGGGGTGAGCTCTTGTTGCTCGGTCCCTGCTCCTGCCCACCTAGCAGTTCAAAAGCATGTCAAGTGCAAGTAGATAAATAGGTACCGCTTCGGCGGGAAGGTAAACGACATTTCTGTGCACTGCTCTGGTTTGCCAGGAGCAGCTTAGTCATGCTGGCCACATGACCCAGAAGCTGTCTGTGGACAAACGCCGGCTCCCTCAGCCTATAGAGCGAGATGAGCGCCGCACCCCCAGAGTCGTCTGTGACTGGACCTAACGGTCAGGGGTACTTTTACCTCTACCTATGAGGGGACACACTAGGGGGATGAAAGGCCCATTGTGCTCGTGGGATTTGTGCTGACTCCTGTTTGCACAATTACTTAGTTGAATCCAGCCCAAAGAACAGTGAAAAACATTTTTGCATAGAAGCAGCATAAAAGGTATAACCCTAATTAAAAACTGCTTAAAAGAGGAAGTAAAGAACATGATTTTTACTTTGTGCTGCAAAACTAAAGAAGGTTCCAGATGAGCCACTCTCAGGAGGTTCTATAGTTGAGGTGCCAATGCTAGAAATACCTTCATCGTAACCATATGCCTTCCTTCAGTTACCGGGTGCACCCTGGTCAGGGTCTTAATGTACGATCTTAAGGTTTAAGCAGGCAGAAGGTGGTTATCTTAAGCCACTTAGGAGGTTAAAACCCACAATTTAAATTGCTCCTGGAAATAGGCTGGGAGCCAATACAACTGGTAAAAATCTAGTATCAATTAGTAATCTTGGGGCTCTATTTTGAAACAACTGCAATTTCTGGACTGCTTTCAATGGAAGCCCCTTGTATACTGCATTGAAGTAGTCTAAACAGGCTGTTACATTCATCACTTATCTGCCCCTTCATTAATCTCCCCTTCAAATATTATGTTTTTTTAAAAAAGTTGCTATTTAAGGTATTTATATACACTGTGTGTGTGTGTTTATGTTATTGACCATGCCATGGGACACATAGGAATCATTATCATCATTCATTATCTCTTTATGAATTCCTTCCTATGAGACATCCCAGAGTAATTTACAATGTAATAGAACAATGGCATATATAAAAACAGCAATATCATTTGCATATATAAAAGCATACATATAAATCAGAACAACACCACTTATATTAATTTAATTTGAATCCAATACAGATGCTAAGTCTCCACTTAGCAGGTTGTCTTCAAATGGGAAAGAAATGTTGCTAACACATATTTTTTCATATTATGTGAAGTAGCTCTAAATTAGGGGAAAAGGAGGAACCAAAGAAGGAAAACTAAGCAGAATCTGGCATATATAAATACATTTAAGCATCCTAATTATGGCTTCTATAACAATTCCTAATTGACTTCCTGCTAGAAAAGGATAGTGACAGGAGCCAGACTGTCCCTGCCAGTTTTTCTTTTTAAAGTATGCGTGCATATGATAGAGTTGTATAAATTATCTTGTCAGCTACTCAGCACTCTTACTGAACAGTTCCATAAAGTGCTGCTGTTGCCACCTGAACTGAACAGTTTTGCACACTACTGAAAGTCATCCACTTCCTATGAGTATCCACCCCACCTCCTTGCCATCCAGAAAATAGTTTTTCTGCTTTGTTTTTTAAAGCAAAAATAGTCTTCTTTTTTTAAAAAAAAAATAAATTTATTTGGTTTTTCAAATTAAAGTTTTACAATCACATATCCAACATACAACATAAAGACAAGATTCCAAAGAATCTCCTGGACTTCCCTCCTCCCCTTTGTGGGTCCTATTAATCATTTCCAATTCCAAGGTGCTGAGGTCCCTTCAGCCCCCCCCATAAAATATTTGAGGGGGCCGGGCCCCCAAAGTTAATAGGCATTGCCATTCAAATGGGGGGAGGGTGTGCCATGTCTTGTGATGGATTATGTGGGGCAGGGCTTACTTTGCCGCCCCCCCTCAATATTTTACTCAGGTTGGCAGCCCTGAGCAGTGCCCTCTGTGATGCCAAAATTCAGTGCCCCCCTGTACCTCTCCTTCCATTCTACATCATAGTTGTGGCACTCCCAAGGCTCTGCAGCCAGTATGGCCGAACTGGTTACGCTCCCCTAAATCCTTCTCTGATTTGATCTGTATTGGAAAATGGAAGGGACAGAACACATCTAAGCTAGGGATGGGAAATATTTTTCAGCCTGTGCTTTCCTCATGAGGAACCTTCTGAGAGACACATGCCAACAATGGGCAGTCCAGAGGCAGAACTGTGCAGAACAGTGGATATGACTCTTGCCTCACAAATGTCAGAGGTTACCAGACATGCACATATTTCCACCCAGGCAAGCTGGAATCAAGGACACATTCCTGTCAGGAGTGGGTGGAGCAGGGTTGGTGAGGGATGGGGCCTGGTGAAGAGTTACAAGGGCTGGATAGAGATGCCTGGAGGGCCACATTTGGTCCTTAGGCCTGTGGCTCCCAAGGGCTGATCTAAGTCATCTGTAGAAGCTGCTATGTAGAAGATGTATGCTTGCTGTTTTGTTACTTTTGACATTCCATGTTTTTTTGCCTCATCACTTTTATTTCCCCCAAAGCAAGTGTTGTACAGTGGTACCTCGGGTTAAGTACTTAATTCATTCCGGAGGTCCGTACTTAACCTGAAACTGTTCTTAACCTGAAGCACCACTTTAGCTAACGGGGCCTCCTGCTGCTGCCGCGCCGCCAGAGCACAATTTCTGTTCTCATCCTGAAGCAAAGTTCTTAACCTGAAGCACTATTTCTGGGTTAGCGGAGTCTGTAACCTGAAGCGTATGTAACCCGAGGTACCACTGTATAGAGAACGAAGACTTTCGATCAAAGTGATTCTGCTTAAGTAATTGGTTTCAATAATTAAGCAGATTTTTAAAAATGTAATCAATTCTATTTAATTTTTCATTATTCATGAGTTTCAGATGTCTCCAGAGAATTTAAACTCCCAAATTGACTTTGTAGCAAGAGATTATAAGGTTGACCAATTTGGAACTTTTTCTGGGTGATAGAGGCAGTATCGGTAATTAGATAGATGAATCTGATCTTTCCCTGTTCACTATAAAAGGATAGTGGAGTGAGCTGTGCCATCACTGGCTTTTTTCTTTCTTGTCATTTTAAGGATATGCCACTGAGCTATATGAATATCTGTACTGTATGAAAATTATGTAGCAGCTTTCACTGCAAAAATAATTATGATAAAAGCTTATGATTTCCTGAAGAGGTTGTTCTTTATGTTTTAAAGTCATAGTTTTAGTTAGTGTATTGACACTGAATTTAACTTTCCAAATGCAAGACAATCAATAGGACAACCTCATAACTCACAATTTCTGTTTCCTGTCTATGATGTCATAAAGCTCCATGTTGGTCATAGCAATGAAATGAATATCAATCAAGCTGTTTCTGGTTGAGCTGAAGGTGAAGCCGCTGTTAATCTGGTTTCAGATATTTTGTGTGTTTTTAAATAGTCCAGCTGCTCTTTTGGGCATCATAGTGATAGATTTTATGCAAATATTTTGCACTTTGGCATAATCTTTTCAGACAATAAACTAACAATATAATAAAGCAATTATTTCCACATTTAACCAAAACAAGAAGTAAATAATATAGGTTTTGATATTTTTGATATTTTCTCCAACAAAGGGTCTTGTTGGAGAACAAGTATGACCGACACAAATTCGTTTGGAGATGCTTTTGTCATCTTTGGAATGTCTATGGCAGGACAAGCTGTGTGAAGTGAATGTTTGCCTGCTACAAAGCTGTCATGGGGCCTGTCAAATGTGCCAAGCAGAATGATCAGCACTTGGTTTATTGGAAATAGAACTCATATACTCCTTTAACTTTTCATTAAGTGAAATGTAATATAATATTGTAGGTAATCTTAGCTACCTTAGAATGAATTACCTGAATTATTCCAATATATACCTTATCCTGAACTTAACGGAACACAGTGTAGTGTGTCTTATAATGTGCTAATACCTTTATGAGAAAAGGAAAGTGCACAGAGCACAGGATTAGCGATGGTGTGAATTTGGAATATGAACTCACCTAGTTTGGAAAGCCAAAACCCATTACAAACCAGACCCAGGCGTTTCAAGGATCAGCTGGTAATGAAATTCATCCTTGCTACCTGCTGGCTCCCTTCGCCAGTATTTTAAGGTTATTCTTGGAAAGGGGAGTAACTGAGGGCTCACTAGAGACAGTACTGGTCATTCTGACACTCAGGATTGTATTTTTTTGCCCAAGGCATTGGAATTTGTAAGTTCTTTTGCTTCCTTCACTGAATTTTGGGGAGAGTAAATAACAAGTTCCCCAGCTTATTATTTCCTGCTGGGGAACATGGGATCTTAGTTTCCTTGGCTGCTCTGGAGTTCTAAATTCCCATGCTCCCCCAAAAGCATATGATGCTCCCAAGTATGTTGTGGAGTGTTATTTCCAGGCTGGCAAGGGTTTTCCTGTTTATAGCTTTCTCTCCCTGTCACTGGCTGTCTCCTACTCCTTCTCAAAAGTAAGCATATTTGGAGTGAAGGGTGAGGGGAACTGGCAAGTTTCTAGTTTTCTCAAAAATAAAAGAAGATTGAGGTTTGTGTGCATAGGGTTATTGATTTCAAGGGATTTTCACCCATCATTGCATACTTGCATACTTGGATACCCTTGCATCATTGCATACTTGGATACCCTAGTATACAACATGTTGCATGTCAAAAAGATCCTTCTGTAATCATCTAGTTTTAATAGTATGCATTCTTCCCTGTATTGAATGTTAAATTGAGAAGATGATGTATTGCTTCAAGTTAGCATCAGAGTTGTTTGAGAAAATGGTAGAATCATATAATTGTAGAGTTTGAATGGGTCCTGGTGTTCATCTAGTCCAACCCACGGCAATATAGGAATTTCAACACATAGTCCCCAAGCTGATTTCAAACCATACTAGATCCTGCTTAGCTTTGCACATGTGCTAGCGGTTTTTATTGCTACATCTCTAGGAGGTAATGCCAGTTGTTTCTAGGCTCTGAATTATATCAGTGTTTGATGAATAGCCACATTCCACCCCCACCCCCCATTTACTATGGGCCAGATGAGCAAAATCTTACTATAGGAGTAACATACTTGAATGTCTTTATAATGGATGCCTGTTGCCTCTAGTTAGAGTATCTGCTTTGCTTTCATTCTGAGTGATGGTCCACTTATGGCTACAACAGAATAGGTGTTTAGTGACAAACTACCCCCAAGTCAATGTGTTTACATTACGTCTATTGACTAATTATTTTTTCTTTTTTAAAGGAACATAATTTTAAGCACTGAGAAAGTAATATTTCCACTATACAGTACTTGCTAAAATGGTCACTAAGGTCAGGCTGACAGAAATACGGAATGCTTTATGAAATTTGTTAGTCATCCTTGTGCTGGGGCCACGCTTATCTTCTGTGTATTTTTCCAATTTTTCTATAGATTACTTGCATTATAAAATGTAAGACATGTTTGATTGGTTGCTTAACTAATACACTTGTTTAAAAGATGTGAAACTGCAGATACAAATAGTATTTTCTGGAAAAAAGTCATTGTTCCTTCTGTGTGACACAAAGGGTGGTTTTGCAGGATGGGGCCTTCTTGGTAGTGGTGCTGAGACTTTAGAATTCTCTCCCTGGGGAGATGCACCTTGCTGCTTTTTTGATGGCATAGAGATTCCAAGTTAAAACTATCCTGTTTAAAAGCCATTTATGAGAAAGTTATTGTTAAGTTGTGGGTGAACATAGCAGAAGACACAGTGATTCTTCCAAGCAGCTCTTTATTTGTAAGCTGGAACAGAACTGAACTGAGGAGCTCAGTCAGCCTGCTTATATAGAGCTCCAGAACAATGTAACTGTTGCCATTTTCTAAAACTATCCAATCACTGAATGTCACTTTCGATCCTTCATTTGCATAACTATCTACAGTATCCCCCTGCTGGCCCAGGGTGAGAACTTCAATACATAACAGTTATTTAAAAATTAAGTTGTATGTTGCTGCTGTTTTGTTAATTTTATTTCTTGGAGGTTATTGCTTACTTATTCTCAACTATCTTGTGGATATTTTGTGATCAAAAGGAAAGATATAAATATTCCACAAAAACAAACAAATGCTTAGGCTGTGCAAACTTTTGTCACAGCAGCTGAAGTCCATAGATACAATGCAAAATTGTTTTACAGTTCTGTTTATTGTATTGCTGCAAAGTGGGGGAAGGTACAAAAGAACAAATAACACAGCAATTGTCCTACAGTTCTTATGCAGTCCTAGCCATATTCCTGTTTGAATCAAGATAAGTATCAGACATGTGAAATGATGTAATTCATTTGTAGGAAGACATTCCATCTCAAAACCACGCCCTCCAGTTGTAGTTGTACGCCATGTGAGCCACCACAATATTCACCTTAGTTGGGACTTGGAAGAACAACGAAAAGGTCCTCAGGAACAATGGTTAAAATTTTCAGTTGAAGAAGAGGACACAAAGTTGCATAAATATGGTCTAATTTATACGTAAGTGAAGTTGTGCTGCCCCCCTACAAAATAATTTGAAAACTTGGATAACAAGGCTGACATACTTAACATAAATCAGTGGTTCTGAAAATGGTCTTTGTGGTTGTAGGTGTAACAAGAGTATATCAATACTTCCATGCATTGCAGACTCTTCCCCTAAATCTGTACATCTCAGTGGAGCAAGTACCACTCAAATGACATGAAAGGGGAAGGTTCTTTAAACATGGAATCAATTCATTGATGGGTCTGACTTGTTGCTGTTGGATCCCGAGTGTGGACCACATGACCCTTCTTCACCCAGTACTCTTGTTGCTTTTTATGGCTAAAGCATAACTCCTTCACTGTTTTACTCTTGTTTCTTTTCTTCTAACTTTATGATTTAATTTGTAAAAAGTTTTCTTAATTGTTGAAAAAGTCAGTACATTAAATGATAAAATTGATCTTCCTCTTGATTTTCGACAAAAAAATAGTTTTATTATCAGTTACATTGAGCATTTGGAGAGGTGGTTTATGTGTTGTAAAAGTAAAATAAATAAATTGACTGCAGTGCTACATAAGTTACCAGTGGTCCCCTGACTGCTCTGAGGTTTGCTCTGAGACATCATACGTTCTGTTGTCATCAAACAATTTCTATGTAGAGTTTGTCACTAGGTGGCAGAATTAGACTGTTTGAATACTACCTATTTCATCATATGTCAAGCTACATATCTTATACTATAAACAGTACTTTAAAATTTAAAGCATTCTGAGCGTTCTAGGAAACAATCTCTTTACAATGTCAGACAGCTTAGAAGGATTTTTGCTTTTTAGTTAAAGCAGTAGCACATGGCAAAGTAATGGTAATTCTGATAGACATTTTTTGGTATTCCAAATATTATATGAATACATTAAATTAAAATATTCAAACCTGAACTTTTGCCCTTGAAAAATGTGCTGGGAGTATATATTTGATGACATTTATGTAGATGTTCTAGTTCTTGTTTTTGAAGACCTGAAGTCCTTGGGTGATATCCAGCATAAGTCATACTCAGAGTAGACCAATTGAAATGGTAGATTTCACAGAGTCTACTCTGAGTATGACAGATATTGGCTATCACCCTTTCTTTCCTTTTGGGTTTTAAAGTATGTACAGCTTAGGTATTCATGTAGGCTTGAGAAAACTTTGGATTGGTATGTGTAGTTAGGGCAAATGAATTTGCAGATGGATTCACAGTGACACAACAATAATGTGTATTTAAAAAGAACAATTTTGGCACATATTTCCCATCTAAGCGGATGGGTTTTTCCCCCAGTGACCTTCATACATTCACAGTAACAGGTGTTCGGTAGTCGATTTTTAGTACCATTTGTATTTTTAACTTTATTTTTAGAGTTAGTCTTGTATAAACAAAACATTTGAAAATGATTTAAAAAAATTTTTTTTGGGGGGGAAATAACATTACTCTGTTTTAGGGGCTATGCTCAACAGCATGTGGTGGAAGGTCTTGAACCTAGAACAACCTACAGATTTCGACTTAAAGTGACAGATCCTTCAGGGGAGTCTGCTTACAGTACACCTGTTTGTGTAACAACAACGAGTAAGTTGGCAATTCATTGTTAATTCTAAGTATGCACAATATAAATTTGATTTCTACCCAATGAAAATAGCTATCAAATGGAAAGCAGAAGTTTATTAAGTAAATTTAACATACAGCACTGCTCTCAATTAAGCATTTTTATGCAGTATCTTATTTGGGATACATTTTAGACCTTTTGCATTTGCTATTTCTCACTGTTATCTAAAGTGGGGGAAACCCTTATCTTAAAATGCTTGCTTGCTTTTTTGATGTTGTCTTCTCGCTATTCAGTCCTTGGCTGCCCAAATTAAAAAACAGGAAAAGAAACCTCATCAGTTTCATAAAGTCTCCATGTTCTTTAATGAACTGAGCTTGGCATCCAGACAGTATTGATTATTTAGGAATTCGATCTGCAAAAATATTCTCTGTGGTGATCCCACAATGAATCACTACCTATGGGTGGCTAGCTAAAATCCAGCCATTAGGAACAACATGTACCACTTTGTGTCCTTTTGAAGATACATATCTAGTAAGAAGTCTGCTTCTTGGCAGCAGAACTGCTTGTTCTGGGAGTTAAGAATGGAGTGTTGTATATTCCAGTCCCCAAGAAATCCATGCACCTCTCCACACTCCCTGAGTTGGGAGTAAATTATCCTGTTGAAATTAATAGACTTCTGTATTGTATCAAATAGGTTCACAGCCAAAAGCTTGCAACTGATTCACCATTGTGCTCTAGCCCATGGTGAGATACCTAGAACATTTTAGTGAAAGTATGGCTGAATCCCTTTGCCATAGCTTCCTACGTAACCACCAGAAGCCATTAGACGTTAGCATCTTAATATAACATGCACACATTTGTTCAAAGGCCGCCATTCCTGAATTGAAACCTTGTTCTGAAAACGGTGTGAGTTTTCGGGGCGGGCCGCGGGGATCTGGGAAATAATCCTATGCAAATTAGGGTAAACATTTCAGTTTGCATTGGAAAAAATTCTGATACCTAGAGAGTGATCTAATTGAGCATGCTTATTTTACTTACATTCAGTTAACAAAGCTAAACACTTTGAATGTACAAAGCTTGCCAAATATTGTATCAGCAAATGGCATCCATTTGTTGTTACTAATGCATTTATGAAATGGAAAATTTTCCTCAGGAAAAGAAAGCATTGGAAAGAATTCTGCCCGTCATTATCTAAAAATATGTTATGTGTTTGGCATGTTCATAGTTCATTTTAATATTGCACTTCACATAATGTTTGCTTTCTAAATAGCATAATGGATTTGGATAACAATCTGAATTGTAAAACCAGGATTTTCCTATACAATGCACAGCTTTATTATATGTAAATATCCAAATCCATTCATATTCATATTTCATAGCTTCGTTGTTTTAATGTGCATGTTAGGAATATGCACATTAAAACAAAATGTCTCTTTTGGTTTAGCATTTGCATTCAGCTGGAAAAAGCCTTCATAAATCAGAATGCAAGTACTTTGCAAAAGGGTGTGATGCTGCTTCTTTTTTTCCTCAGGTAAAAGACAAGAAAGTCCTGTTTAAATGAGGCGTGCAATTTTAATCAATTGGTCCCTAAAATAGAAAGACAAACAGCTGCTGCCTGTTAATTGGAGAATGTCTTCACCAATGAGTTCATCATTTATTCAGTTTTCAATAGAGCCTTCAGTTCCATAAATAAAATTCTTATAGCCACTTTAGAATACATTGCTCTGTTCATCTGCAACCCAATACCTTTTTATGAAGGATTTATTTCAGAAGACAAAAGCATGACCTTCACCTATCCAGATTCCTTTTGTTTATCCAGTAATCACATTTATTGTGTGGACACAATTTTAATGAGTAACTCTGTCAACCTTAAGCTTCTTGTCTGAAAGTTTTATGTACTGCACATATATTTTAATATAACTTCAAAGAGAGAATGATTGTACATTTTAAATTGTTTCTCTTAGCTTTTGGTTCTTTTAATTATTTGCTCCTACACACCCAAAGAATTGTTTTTGAGAACTGTCATAGAGGTAAACTATGGTCAATATGGGAGGAACATGTCCTTAATAGAAAAGGTCTCCTCAAAGACATAATAAAGGGCTATAAACATAAATTGAAATAAAAGCATACACCTATTTTGTCCAAATGCATTATTCATACAACAACCCCAATATTATTATCCACTCCATATTGCAGATGGTGGGGAAGGCATTAGAACTAATGGGTTGCCTAAGCCCTAAAGCTACCTCAGGAGTTTGTGATTGAGGTGAGATTTGAAGCAGGGATTTCCTCACTAACACCTTTTGCTACTCCCCCCCCCTTTTTTTGCAATGCAGAGACTCAACAGTGTGCACAATATTTTAGATGTTGTCATTATTCATGAGTGTTTATTTGAGAGATGGTGCCCAGGTTTTAAAAATAAATAAACAATCGTCTGGGTTTTTTGTGTTTTTTTATATAAAAACAACAGATTTCAAAGTCACCTTTGAAACATTTCATCTTTCTGCTAAACAGTGATAAAAGGTCTATTGTTTAATTTAGGAACCTGGGAGGTGTCCAGATGCTGTTCTGAAAAATGTGAAAGCTAGTTATTTGACAGCATTTTAATAGCTGACAGAGTACCAGCAAAACAATTTTTTATCCATCCTGCTTTCATGCATTGTTTTCTTCAGGTGAACCAATGAGTGGAGACCATCTCCATCGTGCTGTTAGCAGAAATGATGTAGATCAAGTCCTTACTATTCTTAAAGGAAGGTGAGAAATGATTCACCTTTTAAAATCTTCATATCTGTGTAATAATGAGTGAAAGATAATGACAATTGCATGACAAATTGTGCTCTGACTTAAAGTGTCATTTTTCCTGTCACCTAAATATTAATGTTAAGCTTATATGTTAAGTTCAATGTGATAGATTTCTAATTGCAAATTATGCTATTACAGAAATGGGTGCTAATATGTGTGTGTGTATGTGTATAGATATATATAGATGCACGCGCGCACGCGCGCACGCACGCACACACACACACATATATTATAACATTGACCCCTGTGTAAGTAGAAGGCAGGCATTCTATATAACTGACAATTCCCTTTCCTAGTGATACACTAGTGGGAGCCAGTGTGGTGTAGTGGTTAAGAGCGGTAGTCTCATAATCTGGGGAACCGGGTTCGCGTCTCCGCTCCTCCACATGCAGCTGCTGGGTGACCTTGGGCTAGTCACACTTCTCTGAAGTCTCTCAGCCCCACTCACCTCACAGAGTGTGTGTTGTGGGGGAGAAAGGAAAAGGAGAATGTTAGCCGCTTGAGACTCCTTCGGGTAGTGATAAAGTGGGATATCAAATCCAAACTCTTCTACTCTATCAGAAAATGCCACTGCAAAAGGTCCTCAATCCTAGGGAATAATTTTTCAGGGAATTTAGAGGTTGATATCAGAAATGGGAGCATATAAGTACCCTTTCATGGGGAAAAAACATACTGTGCTTCTTGGATCTAAGCCATATAATTCTTTTATGTTATGAAAGGCAGCAATGATCCATGAAGTTGTGTGCTGAGGTGCACTAATCAAGGCAGACTCGGTGCTCTTGTTGTTGGGCACTGCAAGGTGAGTAGGAAAGACATGAAGATTACTATATGAGCATTGTGCAGCTGCTGACTGGCCAGTGCATGGTGTAAAATGTGGGCCATGATGTCAGTGGCCCAGTCTACTTGCTTGTCAGCAGGTCATAACTGCAGGGTGCTGACCTAGTAGGTTCATAGCTTCCTGCCATCTTGCAGTGCCTATAAGTAAGAACACTGTGCCCCCACCTCCTCCATTGGTACACAGTGGTGGCAACTTTAATGGATCCTTACCACTGATGAATAGGCAGAATATGCATCTACGTACGTTGAGAAACACTGGAGAAGAACTGTAGTGATGGAAATGATAACGAGTCTACTTTTTTCTTTTTTGAAAAGGCAAGTGGTGGTAGATACACTCAATAAACTAGGATTTACAGCGTTGATGGTGGCTTCACAAAAAGGATATACTAGGTAGTATTGTAATATTTCTTTTACCTTTCTTGTATGAGACTCTGTACAGATCAGAATATTCAGTTATAGTTCTCATTAGTTTCGTGGTTTGGGGTGTGTGTGATATGAAGCTGCCATTATCTGCTTGAAATTCAGTGATAGCTGATTGATGACCCATTGTAATATCTAATCGCCAACCAATTTTATCTGGCCCTCCACTGACTACCTAATCCCTCCCCCAGCAAAAAAAATAAGTAACAAGATTCCCCACTTCAAATTCCTCTCGCTCTCTTTCATATTGCATTTATTATATGTATTTATACATATTATATGTACTGATATGCCTGGGCATATATGATTCATTACTGTGAATGTTTGACTAGACAGCAACAATTTTATTGTGGGGTATTGGAATCACTGACAGAACAGTACTCTTCAAAACTGCAGAAGGTGGCCACCTCTCCTTTCAGATATATTAATTTTGGGATCCCCTCCCCAATTCATTCCTTAAATACTATTTTATAGCTACAGGCCTGAAACTGATAATTTATTTAGTGTTCAGAGTATGTTCTTTCACATTCATCCTCATAACACCACAGTGCAATGAATAATTATTCTTTGTTTTGTAGACTGAGAGCTAAGACTGAAGAACAGTGACTTGCTCTTGCTCAAAATTACCTAGTTAATTATAAACAAAGTTTGGCTTGAAACCAGAATTTTGTATAGTACTCTAGTCAATGGATCACATCAACTTTATATTCTAGACTGGGATAACTTGCTGCAGCAGTTGCTATTGTTTATAGTTGTATTGACTTACAAGGCAAGCTGTTAGTTGATAAATAATTTCAGTGTGGCATATGAATTTGCACATGGTTTGAAGACAGTGGTCAGTTTGCCACATAACAATTTCTTACTATAGCAGCCATTGAAATTGGCACCCTAACTGAATATTCTTTATATGTCCTGGCAAGCTGCTAGTTGCTGAAAAATAATATAATGCAAATGTTTTCTATCTAGACTTGCACAGATTTTGGTAGAAAATGGAGCAGATGTAAACCGGAAGAATGCCAGTGGGAAAGACAGGTAATAAATGCAGTACATTGCCTCATCATATAACATGGCGGATGTTGTTTTGTGGACTTAAAAAGTAATGTAAACCTGTGTCCATGGGGGAGGAAATTTCACTGGGATATTTAATGTAAACCTGTGTCCATTTAATGTAAACCTGTGTCCATTTAATGTAAACCTGTGTCCATGGGGGAGGAAATTTCACTGGGATATTTAATGTAAACCTGTGTCCATTTAATGTAAACCTGTGTCCATGGGGGGAGGAAATTTCACTGGGATATTTAATGTAAACCTGTGTCCATTTAATGTAAACCTGTGTCCATTTAATGTAAACCTGTGTCCATGGGGGAGGAAATTTCACTGGGATACTGTCTGCATCGGAGCTTGACATCGTTTCTCTACTACATGGTCTACTACATGGTCCTTGATGGTGATGGGAAACACAACATGACATGGATGGAGGAGCAGTAAAATGTGGAACAGCATGGGTGCAACATTTGTGAACAGCAACAAAAAAAAGCAGATTAAAATTATTATTTTGTGGGGAGGGATTGGTTTTAGAGCTCATAAACCCTCAATTTTTACCCATGTGTGGTACTTCAATTTTTCCTTGGAATGAATGATAGCCATTAATTTAAATGGCAGAAAGGAAAGGTATGCATTCAGAGGCACACATGGACTAGGCTGAGGCTGATAACTGAAATGAGAAACAAGTTTCTCTCTTCTCAGGTGTTGCAGGCTGCAGCCCATTTATAATGGGAGTGATGGTTGTGACAGCCTCTACTGACACTGCTACTCTGATTTGGGTTCTGTTTCTTGGTTTATTTGTTTGTTTTTTACAATCAAACGGTATATATAAGTTTATGAAATAAATATGAAAATAAATTATGAAATTGGTTATAACAGTGTATGACATTGTAAAAACTGCTCATATATATAGCATGAGATATATTTTCATTTCCATTATTTAATGGATTGTACTTTTGCTATTCTGTGAAGCTTGTTAAAATTTGTTTTAGTTGTTTGTTTCCTTAAATACCACTTTTGTATGCAAAGGGCCATTGTGCTCTTTCCTAAATATTCAGTCTGTTTAGTGCATGCAACACTCTTACTGACCAGGAAGGACTTTAAAGTAGTAAAGTAAGCCAATAGATTCATATAATTTTGGACAACCAGTCAAATTAGCAAGTGAACCGTGTTCATCAGCCAGCAGAATGAACTTCTGCTCAATGGGACTTCCTTTTTCTCTCCTTCAAACAAATGCAGATAGAAGCCCCATTTTAGACCTTCCGCTTTCAGCCTGAGAAGGTCAGGGACTCAGCAAGCAGGGATGGGGTTATAGGGAGCATGGTTGGCATACACCCTATCCAAGCAGAATGTCCAGCCAGGGCTAGTTACTCATTTTATGGCCCAAATCAATAATAGTGTCTGTTGGGTTTCCCCAAGTGTTTAATAAACAACAAGGGTGTTCCGCTCTGTTTTTTTTAAAAATAATTTCTGACAGAATTAGTTTGATAAATAAAGTTATTTTACTATCTCCTCAAGACATGTCCTTATCAGAGCCTTTCCTGGACCACCTCTAGCCTCAACTCGCTGCTGATCAGTTGACATATCACCTACTAATTACTAACTTTTAATTTGCCCGCACTTTGTCTTTCATATCTGTTTTGGCAGTCTAATGTCGATCCTAAACTATTCAGGCAGTTTCTGGTTCTGGCATTTGGCGTGGATTGTACTATGTTGAGAGTACCATGTTGAAAGTATCAGCAGTATATATAAAAGAATCTTCCTGAACACAAAAGTATGGTGATTTTCTAAAAGTAAATGTGTCCAAAGCCTCCAAAAAGGAATCTAGACAAATCAGAGGAAAATACAGAATTACAACAATTAGATGTCAGCATATGAGCAGCAGCAAGAAATAAGATACAATAACCCATAGAATAACAATACAATTTTTTTATAACTTGGTCTATGAGCTGGTTAATTTCTAGTATTATTTAGATAACTACACAAAATCATGCAAGTTTTCTTCCCGATTATATTTTAAGTTAATCTGAAAGGCCTGCTTTTAAAGGTGTTTCATAAGTGGTACTAGATGTCCCTGGTAATGTTGGCTGATGTTCTGTGGTTGGGAAATCGTAAATCTTACACTGAAGTCAATATGTTGTGTCTTCAGTTGATGTCTAGGATTTTGTTCTCTATGGAAATATTAAAATGAAGTAATGTCTCAAAAGATTCAACAGAATCCTCAGTGATACACACTGAACTGCAGATGTTAGCAGTTACTAGGAAAATGTTCTTTTGGTTTTTTCTTTGGCTATTTTTGCTAACCCCAGTTATACATTTCACAAAAGCCCTTATTTTTTATATATAAAGGCTTCTTTTACAATTATCAGCCCATTTTGTCCATCTGGACAATTGGATATTGTGTTTTGGTTTTGTACTACCATTTCCTTCTAGCACTGTGAATAAGTTCTTCTGGTAGCTTGTTTACATATACTTTATGTAGGCTTCAGTTTTACTAGTAATATAATAGTGATTATATCAGTGGTCATATAACAGCAATATACAGTCATAAAATGGTGTTTAACAGAAAATTAACCAACTTAGAAGAGTATTTAGACTAAGGTGTGGCTCACTTAAACAGGACTTAATTTTCAGTTCTAGAAATTGCAAAATAACAATGTTTTATGTTACTTTAATAAGTAGGGTTTTTTTTTCCCCTTAGTTTAATGATAGCTTGTTATGCTGGTCACCTGGACATTGCTAAGTATCTCAGATCCCAAGGAGCTTCTTGGTTATCCAGAGATCTTGGGGGATGTACAGCTATGCACTGGGCTGCTGACGGAGGACATGTCGATGTTATTGAGTGGATGGTCAAGGATGGTTGTCAGGTATGGTGTTCATCTGCATACTTTGAAGCAGTTTATCAGATGTGTACATGCCACTGTATATAGATGTGCTGTTAATCATTATGGAATGCTGCACCAGTTGTTGCCATAATTTCAAGGTTATGAAGAAATTGCATTACCTGCTTTAAAAAGCTTGTATATACCATAACTTTAATAGTCATTGGTTATTGTATTTGAAACTAATCTTGTTTACGTAAGAGGATACTTGGTGAAATAGATTCAAATGACCAAATAAATGTATACTAGGATTGAAAAAAAGTACAAATTTTGGTTGAATCCAGTGTGTGCCTGAGTGAAAGACACTTGTGCAATGTGACTTTCCCATCCTGTCCTCCCCACTGTGATCTTCTGTGCTCCCCACAAAGCTATCCACTCTGACAAGCTGCTTCTATACTATTTTTTATCATTTACAGTGGTGCCTCGCAAGACGAAATTAATCCGTTCCACGAGTCTCTTTGTCTTGCGGTTTTTTCGTCTTGCGAAGCACGGCTATTAGTGGCTTAGCGGCTATTAGCGGCTTAGCCGCTTTAAGAAAAAGGAAACAAACTCGCAAGAACCTGTAAGACGTTTCATCTTGCGAAGCAAGCCCATAGGGAAATTCGTCTTGCGGAACGACTCAAAAAACGGAAAAGTCTTTCGTCTTGCGCGTTTTTCGTCTTGCGAGGCATTCGTCTTGCGAGGCATCACTGTACACTGTATTCCTCTGTGCCACATCCTTTCCTAAGGATTTTCCAGCCCTCAGGAGAGGCATTTGAAAGGCCCAGAGGACTGCAATGAAGAATGGAGGGCCTTGAGCTTGTTTGGAGGTTCTAGCAGGGGAGCGCAGCTATTGTATACCCTTGACTGAAGAACGGTACACTCCTTCTATCTGGGATGGTTGTCCTCTTCCACCGAGCACGCAGCTTTGGGAGGGACGCACATGGAGCGGTGAGGGAGGAAGGGGACACCCGCCTAGCCAGCCAGATCAGCCGAATCAACCCTGGCAATCAATGGGGTGACAGATGTCGCAGCCAGATCGCCCTCACATCGAACATTATCTATTTTCCAAAGTTTGGTGAATTCTGGTTGTGTGACCCATTTGTTCTCGGTAGATAAAGGCAAACTTTCCCCTGTTGTCGGAGTCACCAACAAGATGATCCCTGAAATAATTTTTAAAAACCAGGAAAAGGAAGTTCAATTGAATATATACATTATTGGATTGTATGCAGTACTGTTTTTCATGGGCAGGGTGGGCTTCTTCTCATACAATAGGACTCTACCCCTCTGCAGCTTCCTGTATACCCTCAAAATCTGCTCTGGAGTGTTGGGAACCCTCTGGGACAGAATTTTAGGGTATTGGGGAACTGCAGTCGAGTAAAGTGAGTGGAAGTCTGCTTGTACAATACTTGATTCCACCCAGTGTATTGGAAGAACTAATAAATTAGGAATTATAATACAGAATGAACATCAAATATTATGTTAGGGTCAATTTGAAAAACACAAACACACAAATTATAAGTGCAACACCTGCAAATGTAACAGGGAAATAAATGTAAATTGTAAGTTAAAAATATGGAATGAATGGGCATTATCTTGACCAATAATGCTACCACTGCTGTTGCTATTACTTTACTTCTATCAGCAGCATGCTGTGCACTCTGCAGATAACAGTAATGACACCCTCCTTGCCAAGAAGTGTTCAATCAAAATAAAATGGAGAGGATGAAACTGAAAAGCAAAGCTGTATTAAGGCCAGCGAGTCTGTAAAATAAGACTGAATTTGGTTACCAGGTGGAAGAAGGCCCTGACAATGTCAAGTGGTCTAGGAATGATTTTATGGAAGGAATAGATTTTGAAGTGGGAGAATGAATTGGGCTGATATATAGAAAAGGCCAAGGAGGCTGCTCCAGGCATCGAGAACTGCACAGCATGAGAAATAAATTGCTGGAACAAGCAGGAAAGAGTGATGCTGAAGATAGGTAATAAGCTCAGCAAGTATTCAACAGAACAGAAATTTCGTCAATTTTCATTGAATTCATGTTTCAAGTATCAGAAGAACATCCTTTCTTTGACAGATTGATCCTAAAGACACAGGCTTGGAGTGGACTCCGCTGATGAGACTATGTGCAATAACAGGAAAAGCAGATGTGGCCACAACTTTACTAGACGCTGGAGCTGATGTGAATGCAAAAGATAAGGATGGCAAGACACCTCTCATGGTATGCTCTGCTGCTAAGCAGTGTGCTGGTATATTTTGGAATACACTTTGCAACCTCATGGAAAAGTGCTGTGTGAAAAGCAACCCCAAACCCAGAGTTCTCCTTTTTGTACACTTTTCCCCAATATTTTTGCAGTGCACTAGAGTTTATATACACTATACGTGGTGGTTTTTGTGGTGCAAGTCTACAATTAAAAAAAACAACTGTGTAAAAAGCATATGTTGGTGAGAAGTGTGCACAGAAATGCTTTATAATTAAGGAAAATTGCTGGCAAACATGTATATTAGGTTAAATGCACCAAAATGTACACAAATTTTCACAGACAGATGCAAAAATGAGGTGAACTGAAGACTGGAAAAAATAAGAAACTGAAATCAACAGGTTCATCCACTCCTGCCACCAGTACAATGTGGGGCTGCACTAGACTTGCTGCTAGTGGTCTGCACAACAGTCCATGGAACTGCACTAATACATACATACTCAAACTTTTGTCTGCTCTTAGAAAGGTCTTTTGAACTTACTTGTATACTATAGAATGAGGCAGCTAGATGCTTTGCTCTCAAAGATATGTAATGTATGAAACTGAGTTATTAATCCTGCCTGTGCCCTTCAACAAGGTTGTGTTGGTATAATTTGTGTTTGGGTGTGAAGCTTGTTTACCTGGTTGTCTGTTTACCTGAGAACTACCTGCTCATTCCACTACTTTTCTTCTGCAATATGAAACATTTTGATATGGTGGTGTGTCAAGAGGTCTACTTAAGAAAGGCTTCTAGGTACTACTGCTCCATACTGTTCCCTGCCCCATGGAATATATTTACTGTTATGGAAAGCCTTTCTTGCACAGATGACACGTCCTTTTTCATTCACTACTAATTTGCCCACAGAATGCAGTGGCTGTGCTAGAAGCCTTTTTACCTGTATTGGGATGACAGGAGGATTTGCAAAGTAACACTTCACTTCCCCTTTGATTTCTCTTATTAAGGCACTTTATCTCACAATCTCTTTCCTGGTTTGGTGCGTGAAATGAAGTACGTAGTCTGAGCAAATTCAAATGTTTCTTTAATAGGATGAGCCCTCTTATTCCTTCATACTTGGAAATTCATCTTTCTGAAGTACTGCATTTCTATTTGTAGATTCTATAAAGATCAAAATGCTCTGTTAACATTTTCATTCCAGTCAGCACACACAGAGAGCGAGCAAGTACTTCTCTACCTTTACAAACAGGTGTTTGGGATGGTATTTTAATGATCTGTAGAAGCAGGTGTATTATCACCAAGCTCTAATGGCTAATATTCAGATCCTTCATGTAAAGGCAGACTTCAATGCTGCAATAGAGGATGGAGATCGACAGAACTCCAGGAGAGCCTAGAGAAGTTCAACATACTGAAGCAGTGAACAGATGACTTGTAGCAAATCACTTGACTATCACTGCTCCTATAAGCAAAATTCTGGTCAGGATTATATAGCTTAAGATCATCACATACACTGTTTTACTATTTATGTAAGGCATTTATATACCACTTAATCATTAGCATTGCTAAGCAGTGTGCATAAACCTAAACTAGTCAGAGAATATAATGATAAAAATTCATTGTAAAACTGAACACAACCCCTATGTCCTACTCAGCCCTTTGAAATTAAGTCATGTCTATTAACTTGGTTGGATCTACTCTGAATGGGACTTGCATTTAATACCACCTCTGATATTCAGTGGTGTAAATGTAAGTTGTTTCAGTTGTGCAAAATACACTTGGGATGCTATGACTGATGGCAGCTTCTTGTTAAGTGCACAGATTCACCCCCATGCAATGATTTGTAAGGCCCTTAGATCTTGAGTTCCGGCTGCTAGGCCATGTTTAAAATTATTTTGAAAGCTATTTAAAAAGTTTGGCATACTTGTAGTTGGCTGATGATAACATTGTCAAGAGAATATTTAAATATAGTCAACAAAATTAAAAATAAATAAAGCACAGACCCTAGCTGTCAGGAGTATAGACCAACCCAGCCCTCTGTTAACATTCTAGCTGCTCTTATTCTAAAATACACACAGCTATGGGGCTGTCAGATACGTTTGTGTGTATCTCAGTACCAGAAATGAAGATGCATTTGTTACTTTCCTTCTAAAAGTGATACCATGCCAGTTCCTCATAGAAGTGGTAGTAGCTTTGACAATTACTTCTCATCAGTTGGAGGTTGCTCAAACAGTAACTTTCAGAGTTGGAACACAACGGTGTTTGGAGTTTATTTCCAAATTTGGGATGGTGTTCTAATATTGAGTAATCTTTGCATTGTGTCAGTAGGTAATCTGTGTTGGCTTTCATTGAAGAAAAAGGTGCCAATTTTTCTTTTCTCGAAAAATATTTCCAATAAGAGAACAAGTTTATTTTATGCAAACACCCAACTATATATATCATTTCCCCCTAATTTTACATATATACATTTTGCATATATAATTTTCCCCTAACCTTACTTCCAGGTGGCAGCATTAAATAACCATGAAGAATTGGTAGCATTACTTCTAGAAAGAGGAGCAGATCCTGATGTTAAAAATGAGGTAATAGCAGTAAGAGTAGCTTTTTCTGCACCTGTTTTACACATACATCCAAGAACTGTTTAAAATAACAAAATTAACTTTTTTTTTGGGGGGGGGATGTTTTTTTCAGTTTGGCAAAGGTGCCCTGGAAATGGCTAGAGGCATGAACAGACAGGTATGGATATCTTTTACTTGAACTCTTCTCCTGATTTCTATTCTTTAAGCATTTTATCCTAATTTGCTATTTTTCTTCCCTTTTTTAGAGTGTGGTTTCAATAATAGAAGAAAGGAAAAGACAATTAAGTAATGTGAACGTGGATTCTTCTGCATCCTCTGCTACAATTGTGTGAAGCAGACAATTTGAAGCCTAATGTTACCTACGAAGGAGGTCAGGCCACAAGGACTAAATCTTAGTTGTTTTCCTTTTTCCTAATTAGCTGTTACACACTCTTGGGTGCCTTGATTAAAATGCTAACTTTGCTTCTCCAGCATTTTTCTCTGGCGTTTAAATTCATCTACATTTTAGCAGCATTATTTTCTCATTATGGTCAGTTTTTACAGTAATCCTATTTTTTGCTCTTCTGTCCTCTTGTTCTCATGCTAGCAGCTGTTCCTGTTTCATGCCCTTGAGTAGCAGCAGTCACTGACATTAAGGGCAAAAGTAGAACATGTCATAAATTATCATGTAGTTTGCTGTAGAATGCATGGCTTCTCAATAAATAAATAGGTGGCATAGTAGGCCAAATGGCCAGGGCGGGGGAATGAAGAACAGGATTGGGAGCACAACATAGGAGGTGGGGCTTAGCGCTTTGTCTCTGCCACGGCCCCAGTGGGAGTTGTGTACATGCGCGTACTCTCTCTCTCTCTCTTGTGATTCATAACGGGGGGAAATCTCCCGTTATGACCAATGGTAGCTTTACTCCCAAAAATACGTTGATCCCATTTTGACTCCCCCCCCCAACAGTTATATATTAAAAAACAAAAATCCCAAGGATGCCTGGGCATACTATATAATAAAATAATTACGTCTAGCTTGGCTCCAATGCTAAGTTCTTTGGATGTCCTTGTGCAGTGTAACTGGTTTTTGTAGAGCAGAAAGTAGGTAGCAAGATAATTGGGAGAGGGCAAAATGAGCCACTGTCCATGGAGTGGCATTCTGCCAGAGTGACCCTGAATTCCTAAGGCTTGTGCTGCCACACTAAAGGAATGACTCCTTGCAAATGCAGAATGGATTTTATGCAATACTTGGAAAAGTGTGAGTTCAAAGTGATGGAACAAATGCCATTAAGGACTTTATATGCCAATAGTATATTGGTCTGGTAAGAAATTGGTATTTGTCCAAGTTTCCTGGCCACATAGATGCACAGCAAGCTGCTCATTAAAATCAGATTCTCTCAGAGTAATTGTACATGCAATTACTGCAGTTTTTGTTCGGAACATAAACACACATGAAAGAATTTAGAATGTTAGTTCGTGAGGATAGTGAAACAAGCTGGTTCAAATGGCTCAGTTGGTTAGAGCATGGTGCTGATAACACCAAGGTTGCAGATTTGATCCCCATATGGGAAAGCTGCATATTCCTGCATTCCTGCATATTCTTGCATTGAATGGGGTTGGACTAGATGGTTCTCAGGGTCCCTTCCAACTCTACAATTCTATGATTCTAAGTGACAAAAAGCTGAACAGCATAACAGAAAATCCATTCTAGAAACACTGTTTTATGTGAGTTAAGTCTAATCTTTCTGAGCAACACAAGACTTATGATGACATCAGAACCATCAACTTAGCTTTTAAAATATAATAATAATAATAATAATAATAATAATAATAATAATAATAGACGCTGTACTTGCTTGCAGTAAGTACACAAGTTGGAGGAAATCAACTTTTTTGGGAAGTATGTGTTTATAGGATTGCAGTCTTAATAGCACATTCAGGAGAATCTTATGAGATGATTATTTTCAATGTTCCCCGTTCTTTGCAAACAAAATAAATTGTCCCATACCTGGTCAACAAAGTATTCAAAGTTTTATTTCCTCAATAAATTATTCCATTTTCAAAACCTTTTAATAATTGCAGAAAACACAAATCAGTATATAACTAAGGATGTATTTACTGTTTATTTAATACAGAATACTTAATAGCGAATAGATTGTCCTGCTATTGAAACATGTTTGTAGGCTCTTAACATGTTACTGCAATAATCATTACAAAAAGTGTATAAAAGTAAGACAAACTGTTACACAGTGCATTATGTAGAAAGTTTTAGCAAACTGACATTTAACTGAAAGCATTATAAAGGTATGGTTCATAAAAATTAATGGCTTATGTCACTCTAATATTCATATATAGTGTGCTAAATGGTTTACAATTAACAGTCTTATCACCACAGTCTTAAAAACATCACATGGAAGAAAGTCCCACTGAATGCAGATAATGGAACTTAACTTCCATGAAAATGTATCAAGGATCAGGTTATCAGCAGTTAAAATATCAGTTGCTACTCTTAATGCAAAGAGTGATAGCACCTTTTGTTCAGTCAGTCCTGATGGCAATTCACATTGCATTTTATATGCCTGCTTCATGCTAAAAGAGATACCTAAATGTAAAGTATAACAGAACAATAAAAGGTCTGAAATGTCTTTGCTTCCCAGGATGATACAGGAAATTGTTTACTTGCATTATCTTGAGCAATAAAGACTATTTATTACATTGGTACAGTTACCCTGTGATGATGATTGCATGTGATTACAACTTAGAAGGGATATTCGAATCAGATTTATTTAAGGGCTGTATACCCAACGCTTTAACAGGTTCCCAGGCTGGCTTACTAGGTAAGTTCATTTGGTGGGTTTTTTTCCATTAATGCATTAACAAATTTATTATATATCAGGAAATGTAAATCAAATTGTATAATTCCAAGAACATTTTTGTTACATTAAAAAACCTACTATAAACGGCAATAGTTAAAAATGCAAAAATATGTCATATGTGCCTGATTAAACCTGCAACATAACTAATTTTGCACCTTGGTTCACTCTGAGTGTGCAATGAGAGCTTATTTAGAAGCTAAACTAACTTGAGGAAGAAGCATATCTGATGGTTTAAGGTGGTTTGGTTAACCTGTGGGCCTCCAGTTCTTGATGGACTACAACTCCCACCATCCTTGACCATGCTGACTGGGGCTGATGTAGTTCAGCAATAACTGCAGGGCCACAGGTCAGCTAGCCCTGATTTAGGGGCTCTTGACTCATATTTATTTCACGTTCAAATTAATTATGTAAATATTCAACAGATGTGGAAGCACATGGAGTTCTCAGTTTTATGTAAGCAAAATTCAAAATTATGAACAAGGAGGGATGTGGAAGAGAACTTGGTATTTTCTGTTCATTTAAACAACAGTATTGAAACAGTAATATTTAATTACAGTACTTAACATTTATCTAGCATTCAAAACACCCAGTGTAGTTTGGGTAATTCCTATACGGCTGTTCCCCAAACCCTCCCTATATTGAGGGCTTAAGTTGATTAGAAGTGCCTTGCCTAAGGCTGCCTAAGAAGATTGTGACTGAGGCGATGTTTGATTTGGAGCTCAGGGATTATGCAGCGACAGGTCAGAATCAACAGCTTCTGAAACAACTTTGGACATCTCTGTTTGGAGTAATGTAAGCAAGACCCTACCAGTGAGACAAAGATCAGGACTGAGGAGAGAATTAGTTATCATTATACTAAGAAATATACAAAAGTTTCAATGAACTGAAAGAGGCTCTGGTCTGTTTCAACACTTGCTCAAAATCTGTTCTGTCGTGTCTTGTAATGGTTCAAAGTAGTTTAACTTTTACCAGCATTTTATAAAATGCTGGTAAACCACAACTAAAACTATTGGGCCATAATCTAGCACTGAGAGCATGCAGCTGGCCTGTGTTGTGGGTGGGGGAGTCTTTCCCTTCCCCTGGCTCATCCAGAATTGCAAATAAGCAAGCTGCAGTAAAGCAGCAAGTGTTATGAAACACTTAGCAGATGTCTTTAGGTAATACCTAGGACCTGACTGCTCACAGTGCAGGAAAGTAATGTATATCTTGGTAAGACTGGCTAGTGAACTTTTCCTTTTGCCAGTTTACTATAATGACTTTTGCTTATTTGCTTGAGTCAGCTGCTGCTCTTTTGCTCTATGGTTCGTCTGCTCTGTTTATGGCATATCCTAGTCTTAGGACAGGGAGTTAAAGTAGAAAAGGCATCTAGGTTCGTCCAAGTCAATATTTTGTGATTGCTCTGTGAGAACAATGTCTAATATTTGAGAATTCACAAAATCATTCTAAACTAAACTATGCTACTCAAAAAATTAACAGATTCTTTTCATCATTGAATCATTCCTGGGTTTAATTATTTGTTTATCTGCTATGTCATCCATGTTTAGAAGTTGTGGTTATCAATGACTGTGTAGCAATGATCACTTTCCTCCCTCCACCATGAGACGCACACAGAGAGAATACTATTTGACTTTGCAGGGAAAATCATAGCTTCTTGGTTGGCAAGTCAGTCACTGCAGCAGACTTTACTTTGTAGGAGAATAATCAACTTTCCTTTGAGACATAATTGTTTTTACCTATTTTTTCTGGATTGCTACCTGATTTTGTTAGGAGGACTACAATGCATGCAAATCAAGTGGCCTAAGGTTTCATGATACAGGTAAATCGAGAAGCAGCCCTAGCAAAGGGACTGAGCACATGCTCTATATACAAAATGTTCCTGGTTCAGTGGAAATTATCTGGAATAAGGGCTGGGAAAGGTCCTGAAGTAACTGCTGCCAGTCAGAACAAGCAGTCCTGGGCCCAATGGTATGACTAGGTATAAGCAGCTCTTTATGTCATTATATGACACATAAATCTCAGCTTACTGAAATCTATTGTGCATGTTAAAGTCGAGAAAGAATATCGTGTTTGCCATTGAAGTGTGCTTCCCCAATCCAATATTTTTTTCCAAATCACATCAGAAGCTCCCTGACATGAAATGGTTTTCCTTTCAGCTGAATGTGCCAGCCCATAGGGAAAAAAGAAATGTGCACAGTACTAGCATTGACAGTGATATGAGAGCTTTTTCTGTGCATTGAATTTCATATGGATTTGTATCAGGGTGATGGCTTGTAGACCATAGAAATTTAAATCTGTTTAACATTATAATGTTAAATATATTTTTATCAAAATAAATTCCGTGCTTTAAAGAGAATGTAGGTTCATGTTACTGATAGTAATGTTATTGACAGTAATATTAGTGACTAAGCCATCAAAGATTAATCACCACAGATAGGAAAATTCTATTACACGATATCAATTCTGTTACAGAATATCAAGTGAAATACCTTTCATCAGAGACAATTCATATATTTGGCTGAGAGTGAAGAACTGGTAAGTGATGATAAATCAAGTGGAAAACATGTATGTGTGAATCAGCCTTAACATGTATGAGATAAACAATTTAACTCCACTGAAAAGCAATGGGCCTTCAGGACTCCATTGACTGCCTTTGGTTTCACTGCAATGAAAGCATACATGACCTTATCTAATAACGCAAAATTGTTTGAAAAGTGCAGCTGCTGCTTTAAAATGCTTAATTAATTAGATCTCTGATCCACTCTTTACCAATATGTCTTAAGGCAGGTTACCACTTTAACACACCGTGTGTTGCTTCTCCTTGCTGACTCCACAACAAGAGCTTCCCCTTGCTCACATCACAATAAGAGGTTTAAAAGCATTTTCTAGTGGGGGAAGCTGATAGATACAAAAACAGCCAGAGAAAGCAAGCTGCCATGAAATTCAGGAGAAACCTAGTGTTTGCTGAAGGCTAATAAACATAAGTATTTGCATTCAGCTTTGAAGTAATCTTGCCTATTTAAAAGGTATGTTACAATCCTTTGTGGAAATATTATGACTGTTTTGTATTATGTGCTGACTAGCATATTGTATCTTTAGTCTTGACATATACTACTTATATGACCTCACCTATCTCTCTCTGGTTAAAAAGATACTTATGCATGACTAGTTTTACCATGATGGGGATGCACATTAAAATACAAATTGCATTGAAGATTTGCAGTGTAATAAATATATGAGAGCAACAGTCAGTTACAAATTCTGATGCATGTTTTGACGCTCTTTACCCAGCAAATGATAAACATAGGGAAGAAATAGGGAAGAGCACATACAGATCCACATGGTGATATGCATTTAAAGACTACCAATCTGATTTCCATTTTGCGCATGCAGTGGTATATAGTGTGAACTGAGCTAGGCAGAGGAGGATTATGTTCCTCATGTGAAACCACCTGCCTTTTGTAAAGCACAGACTGTTCATTGATTGAACAGTTCAGTTCTTAAACAGTATTGCTTTAGCTCTTTCATGATTAGGAATAGAAAAAAAATAATGTAGTGATTAAAAAGGGAATTTACAAACCCCAGCATCTTTTTACGGCAATCACGCCTGAGGATTTGATTCCTGCTAAATAAAATAAAACGCTACTTTAGTAATAATCAAGTTGGGGTTTCCTATTAATGGCAGTCAAATGAAACAACATGGAGTGAAGAAAAATATACTACTCAAGATGCATGAAAGGTAATTTAAAGAGCCCCAACAGCACCTGCCTTTCATTTAAAATGAAATGCCAAATCCTATCTTTAAAAAGTTGAGTGCTACCATCATCAGCAACTCTCCTCATTTAGCATAAATGTTACATTGACATTTTCCAGAATGTCTTGTTGTGTAATTACTGATACTATAATTTATATCATATGCAAGCTTCAGGAGCAAAACTGTTTTCTGTGGATTCTTTCTTGCTTTATTGGTTTTGTTTGTGATGTGGATATATTTTATTTGCTTTGTTCATAAGCATGACTGTGTGGTTGCCTAGTTACAGGGCAAAGTAATTGGGAAAGTTAAATTACTTACTGGAAAAAGACAAAAGGTCTTCAAGTTCTGTTTCTCTGTCTGAAGAAGCACAGACACTTTGGATATTAGCACACTGCATAGGCAAGAGTAATGGCCAAAGGTCTAGGTGCTGGAAATAGTTATATAGCGTGGAACAAATAATTTGCCAACTTTATGTTGATATGAAAGAGAATATGTAAGCTGATTTTCTTTTGCAAGGGTTGAAATGAGAGTATCAACTGTTCAATACTGGTAAAAGGGAGGGAGAAAGGAGAATAAAGCTAGTTCTAATTGACTATTATGAATATGACAGGGGTTTTCCCCCATAAATATGCTGAGCTATAGGTGGAAAGGAGTCCATGTCTGGACTCCCAGTTCTATCTGGGCCATCCCAGTTGCCCCACCAGCTTGGGCTTTCGAGGCTTGTTGCCCAGACAGCTTCGGCTAGCTAGGCAGTTTGAAAGTTTATAGCCTTGTTTGCTGAGTACAAGTAAAATATGCATGCTACATTAGAACATTTTCTAGGGCATCAGAAAATTTCAAACTGAAAAATCTCCTATGCAAATTCTTCTAATTCCAATTGTTTCCAGAAAATCCACAGCAATGTTGCTCAGAAACAGGAGAGAGAGGAGGGAAAACCAGTAAACAATCTCTAAATTATGATCTACTGAACCACATAGTCCTTGTGCTGCACTGAGAATGCAAACTGCAGACTTTTCAGTGCAATTAACACAGAAATCATGTACCACATCCAACAAAAACAATGAATTTAAAACTGTCTTGTACAATATACAGTTTTTTTAATTAAGAAAACATGCTGAAAGCCTATATACTCTCTTGAAATACAGACTTTCAGTTAGTTTCAAACAGCTATAGCAGGCCTTTTAAGATTTAGAACACTGAGACATGACACATGTGGGCAGATGTAGGGGTTTTTCGCTGTATAATACGAGAAATAGTTTGTGTGATCTGTTGATTTATCGAAACCAGTGGGATTATAACTTGAAATCTGACAACTGCTCAATGAGAGCAAGTACTAGAGTTGAAGTGAACACTTCTGTGAAACTAGCTTTGAAAGCTGTTGCTGTGGCCTCCAAGGTCAAATATTAGAAACTTATTTGGGGCCAGAGTTCTCATCAAAATGAGAATGTTGATTTCTGGTAAGTCTCCAGTGGATTGGGGGTGCTGTGTGCGGCCCCGCAAAGGGCGCCCACTGACAGATGGGTGAGCGAATGACTAGCCTTTTGTTGAACCACCAAGTTGGCTGGGGTTAAGTATTGTGGTCAGAGCACAAGTAACTACTGTAGTGCTGTTTCAGCAGATCTAACCCTCTAAGCAGGGTTTTGCTGTGCACAGGATCAGGCCATTTATAATTTTTAGTTACAACACACAATGATAAAGGTCTGGTTGTATAGGAAAAACATGTACTTTGTAAAATCTGAATTTTTATGCAGAAAATGTACATCTGTTTGATGATAGAGCCAATATCTAAGACCTGATAAACCTAGACATGTAGGTAATTCTTTGTTTTGGCACTTACTTTCTTAACCTTCCTTGAAAATACACCCTAGAAGTAATATTTTCCGTCCATAGAAGTAATATTTCCCCTCCAGATTCTATTGACAAAATGTCAGCCGTTAGCCTTTGAAATTTCACCTGTCTCTTGGTTTCAGTAAAGTTTCAATTCAGCTTTAGTCAACATTCTGTATAGGAACAGGTCCAAACTAAATAAACTTTGAGGAGTTTGTACCAAACATTGAGAAATGTGTAATGGATGGTTCAAGACTGTTTAAACATCACAAAAATGGCTTCCTTCCTAGGAAAACTTGGTTATGGTTAAACAATATCTACTACAGTGCTCAGCACTGTAATAAATATTAAATATAAATTAATAATTTACAAGTACCTGAGCAAAGAAGCAAACCACCTTCACACAGCATAGCACCAAAGGCAGTAGCTCAGAGTTCTTTAAAATAATGGGTTTTGAGCATTAAAAATTCTACCTATTGATATAAAAATATTGATCTCCCAATGGAGATGAAAATAGTGCAAAATTCTGTCTTCACTTTCCAGGATACAAATGATGTTCCATGTTGTCATTTCATATAGGCAGTACTGCAGGCTCTAGGCATTTGAGGTGGTTGTTTAGGTGCAGGCCTGTTTAAGAAAAGGGTCAGAAACAGAATAATAAAATTAGCAAACCTGCTAATTGTGGAGCAACAGAAATTATGTATAAATATCTTGGCTTTAAGGAATTGTTAAAGGTTCTTTGGAAAACAGGAGCATTCCTCTCCATTCATTCAGGTCATGTAGGGTTTACTGGCATCTCTTCACTTTAATATTTTACTGTCATTTGTTTTATGCACATTTTATTCATGGCACAAAATATATTTTAACAATTAATAATTTTAAGTGGTTGTAATTTATGTCAATCAGCTTTTTTCAAGTCAGTGAGGGTACTGACATCTTGAAATGACAGCATCATTCAATAAATACTAGTGTCCTTAAACTGGTATTAATTAAGCCCCTTCCCCATATTTTATGGCAGAGCTTTGGTGGAATTTGTTTGTTTCAGGGAATTTTTATCCAGTCCCTCTCACCACATCTGATTGCTTCTCAAATTTACCACGTGGGAATATACTGGCTGGTAAGAACAAGCAACTGCAGAAGAACTGTACCTAAACACATGCTCAGGAAAACAGATGCTTATTTAGATAACTGAAACAATTTTGTGAGTGAGAAACTAAGCTAGCCATCACGGTACTTCCCAGATGTTGATCTGCCCACCAACTCTTCATCCCTGACCATTGCCCTTGCTGACTAGAACTGACGGGAGTTGGAGGGCACCATGTTGGGTATCCTTGAGCTAAGTTTTCCCAACAAAAAAGAGCCAATTCTAAGATATATTTTATAATATTTCTTAAACATGTTTTCTGTTGGAAATGCACAACTGAACAGCCAAACTAACCTGACAGGGGCAATTTGAGGCACAGGTTTTGGAAGCCCAAATACTTCTGTGGAGGAACTCTTAAACTGAGCAGATTTGTTCTTCTGAGGATCAGCTGGCAAAGGTTTTCGAGGAGGACTTGGCTTGAAAGATTCCTATAATACAATGTAAGTTCATAGAATTGTTACTATAAGATTAATGAAATAGCCATTTTATTATATAATTCTTCAGTCATGAAAGTATAATTTATTTCCCATAAGTCCTTCAAATCATGCTTTGAATTGAAACAAACATTAAAATTATGTGGCTCCTCACTATTTCTGTTTATAGAAAATGAAAGTACAATATTAATAGACAATATAGTGCTTTAAATTGGGGGGGTTTGGAGGGGTTATTGTCATTGTTACTATGGTATGTGTTTTTATATTATAAACTGCCCTGTGATCCTTGGATGAAGGACAGTATAGATATTTAATAAATACATCAATACTCAGCTACAAGTGATTGCCAAAGAAGAAAGAATATTAATGAATAAATAAAAAACCAAACAGGTGCAGAAATGATTCCCTCTGAAGGAGGTCCAAAATTATCTCTTTAAGCAAATCTCTAGTGCATTTTAATCACATGATTAAAACAAAAAAGAAAACACTGAGTACAGCTATCATGGGGACACCTCAAATTTACAACAAACTGAACCATAGATCTCTCCTATCTCTTTTCTTTTAGGCAATATGAACAGATTATTGCTGGATACAAATATAGGTATAGCAAATGCTGTTTCCATTTTTCTTTGAAAGATGGTACCAAGAGATAAGTCTGATGATCTCTTGTTAAGAATTGACATTACACACACACACACTTCAGTTGTTATGCCTGAATTGTTCAAAGTAGGTTAATTTCAAATAAAAAATTACAGTCTGTAGTAAGAGTGTCTTTAATTATATCCTATAAGGAGGAAATGCTGCTGTTAAAATACGTATCAGTAAAGGTGCTAGATTTCACAAGAGGAAAACCGTTCAGACTTTACATCGTTTTTTTCAGGCTTTACAAGGAAAACAAGCTGAAACATATGGAGAAGAAATATTACTGAAGTGTTCAGTAATATTATTGAAGTGTTCTCCTACTGGTTTCTCTGTCTTGTGATAACATCACACATACCATCTCGGGACTATTTAATTGCTCATCGTCTAACATTGTGTATGCCATCAAATGCCAACTGTCCTTCAGCTCTCTATATTGGACAAACAGGCCAAACCTTACGCCAAAGAATAAACGGACATAAATCTGACATCAGGAACCACAAGACAGAGAAACCAGTAGGGGAACACTTCAATCTCCCAGGACATTCTATACAAGATCTCAAAGTAGCTGTTCTATTATAAAGGAATTTCAGAAATAGACTGGAAAGAGAAGCTGCTGAATTGCAACTTATTACCAAACTTAAAACCATGGAGAGACCTGGTCTGAACAAAGACATTGGATTCTTATCTCATTATACATGACAAAACCATTTTTCACCTTCTCACCCCTTGCTTTTTCCTGTAAGACCTATTGCAGTCGTTAAGAGTCGTCAACAGGCTCATCACAGCTATCTGCCAATCACCCAACCCCACCACCCTTCTGAGTAATACCCCTCCCCACCTTCTCACTATATAGAAGGGTCTGGTGACTTCTGTTTTTTTTTTGTTTTTTTTTTTAATAAAATTTTTATTAGGTTTTCACATTTTATACACACACACACAACAAAAACAAAAACAAAACATATATAATTTCACACTCTTACTTTCTTTGCCCTCTTTCCTTGACTCCCCCCCACCCCCTCTTCATACATCCCAATTCCAATAATTAATTCAGCAAGTTCTTATCTCTCATCTTTAACATATTATTATTATTTTTAAAACTTAACTCTTTTTACTTATCCACATTTAACTTATCCAATTCTCTTATAAACATTAAATCTTTTTTCTAAGGTCGACCTAATTTCTCTCCCACGAATTTCTCCCTTTATATTTTAATTAATTATATGTCATGATGACCAAATACAAAAATCATAAAATTTTAAAATTCTGTTCTCCCCTCCCTCCCTACCCCGGTTTCCATCCCTTATGTCCACAGAAACAGTTCCTAGCCCGGATTCCTCACATCCGAGGCCTTCAAGTCTCTGTCAGTCTCTCTCCGCCGATTTTGTTGGTAACCCTTTTTGTTGGTCCTCAGGTCTCCAAGGAGTTCAGTCGCAGTCACACCAAGTTTTCTTCCATCCAAAATACTTAAAAGCAGTTGCTGCAAAAGGTCAGCTGCTCTCCCATACTCAAAGAGGAAGTCCCAATCATATTTCTTTATTCTTTTAAATTCCAGTATTCCAGGTACTCCAGGGACTTCCTCCTTCATCTTTCTCATCTTTCACAGATTTGTAATCCAAAGATCTTCTTTATTTCCTGACAATATAGGCTTCTGATTGGTATTTTCCTTTTCCGCTCCTTCTTTCCTCTCCACCTGTTCCAAAAATGTCTCTTCTGGTTCAGCTGCAGATTTCTTATTAGTCAAATCCTTTATGCATTCAGCAGAGTTGTTTGTTTTAGAATTCAAGGTCATAAGTTCTTTGTTCATAGCCGTACTCTGCTGTTGCAGGATTCCCACGAGAAAAAACATTTTTTCTATCTCTGCCAGTAATTTTCCCTCTGCAGCCATTGTAATGTCTCTAGTTCCCCCTAGGGGGATTCCAATTACTTGATAGTCCTTTTCCAACAGTCCGTTACTTATTGTTTATAGCTACGTTGTTTCCAACCACCTCAGTTCAAATGCAACACTTTTAATTCAGAGAGTTATTAAGTAACAAAGTTCTTAACTTTAACCGCCCGTTTGACAGCTCCTTTGACAGCTGTCAAACTCCTTATTCTTTTTCCTCCGGCTTACGCACAGGACACTCCCGGGTTCGGGGGGGGGGGTTTACACAAAAGCTTCCAAAATTCCTCACTTTCTCTCCAGCACAAAGACTTCTTCTGTCAAATTCATTGAAGTATCTTTTATCTGACACCAGAAACAATACTCTCCACCTTAGTTCTCCAATCCTTGCTTTAGATCGTTTGTAGGTAGGGGGGGTGCGGACTTCCCTTTAGCACATCCCCCGATTGTACCGAATTCAAAGGTATAAATTTTAAAGTCTAGATTCCAATCTACTCACGGGTTGTTTATTTTCCAGTCCGAATTTTGGGAAAAAAGTCAGCGCTCTCCGGCCATGGCTCGCGGCTACGCTCCACTGAAGTAGCGGTCTACTCACAGCACCACGCCGCTCCCCGTACCCTCTCTGTAGCCTTTAAAAAGGCTCTTCGTGGGTCGGGGAAGGCGCTTAAAGGTGCCCGCCGAGTCACCAAGTCCGCAGGCTTCCACGCCTGCGGTTTGTAAGGGTCCCCGCGTCGCCGGCGCGGTAAGACCCGTCCTCAGCAGAGCCGATTCCCTCCGGAGCTCGGAGGGAATCCGCCATTAATCCGATCGCGCTAACCCGGAAGCGGGGTCTGGTGACTTCTGTTTCAGTGTATCTGAAGAAGTGTGCATGCACACGAAAGCTCATACCAAGAACTAATTTAGTTGGTCTTTAAGGTGCTACTGGAAGGATTTTTTTTATTTTGTTTTCCCCAGGGAGTGTTACCATAAGTCTTTATAGATCAGATGGATTTATTCCTTTAGCTTTAGATCAGTAACTTTGAAGGCTTTTTAAATGTGTCAGTTTTTTTACAGGTAAGCCAGGGAAATGGTTTTCAATATAACCACTAGCTCTTGTTACTTATGAAAAAATGTTTTTATACATTAGGCAGTTATAAATAGTACTTCAATATAAAATTCCTGTGGACTGTCTTCGGATATGAAACATAAAAGGGTCACAATATACCCAATTTCACATTTTAAAACACATGCTTCACTGCAATACCTATATATCTTTCGATAGTGAGTTCCAGAGACAAAGGGTCAGACTCAGCTATGCAAATATTTTCCCTGATATTTTCCCCTCTAATTTTAAGCAATTGGGGAAGTAACAGTCTTGATGACATGATTGCATATGGGAGAGGAAACATATTTCTTTCCCTGTGGTTTGTTTTTCTTATCAAAATCACCCCTCTAAACTGATTTGGAGAAGTATATGAGGCCCAGAACACATTGTGCAATGAAAAGCCAGTCCAGTTCCCTGGGTGGATAAGAGCTGAGTTAACAGGCCATTTACCTCCTCCCATGAATTCCTTATTCTCTAAATGGCTCTTATGGCTCCAAATAAAATAAAATTGACTCATTGACTCAGTCTCCAGATTACAAAGACATCATATAGTACAGCCAATATGAAACTGCAAGGGGGTTGCATGTTTGAATGATTCTGCATGTAAAAATGCACTTCTTGCATTTAGAAAAATTAACACAGATAGGAAAAGGCAACACTTTCATTCCAGCTTCCCACAGGAAGGGTGTTCTTGAATTATGGGGTAAGGGGCATTCCTATCCTGGCACGCATATCGTAAGCATACACATCAGAAAGATGCCACAAAGTACCACAATATATTGGTGTAGCAGGAAGAGATGTCAATGGTAATATTTAGAATGGAGGTATGAACAATAATTACATGCCCTTTCAGCATGCCCTTTCACTCTGCTATGAAATCAACCAACAAAGACATAACAACAGAGAGAGATTGACTAAAATGGAGCAAACTATTCTGTGGTGTGATTTGAAGAATCAATATGACATCTAAATAGCTAGCAATCCAGTTCTGCTCTGGACTGATGGTGGCTGTAGGTGCCATAGAGTTGAAACGGATAAACAAACACGTACCTGATCACATCTGGGTGAGGGGCTGGCAGGCAGCAACCTTCTGGAAGTGGGCTGCGGACATGGTAATTCACACAGGGGTGGGACAATACGCTCTGGTGGGCTTGACCGTGGTGTATTCTGTGTCTTCACAGGATTGCTAGCATTACCTGTGTAATATCGTTGCAATCCTTGTGGATCATGTCTCTGCAGATCCATAAAACAATATTATACCAAATCAATTATAGTTTAAGCATAATGAGGCCAAAGTTTGGCCTTTTTAGATTTCACTGATTTGAGTGAAAGAGAGAAGGCAAGAGGAGGGGATCAGGGGGAAAGACTCTGTGTTCCAAATATGAGATTAACTCTCCCACTGAAATCAGTAGAACCTAAAATACTTAACTTTCACTGGAGTGGACCCTTATAGTTCTTCTCAGACGTATATTATAATTAGTAGGTGTAAACACTATTGCTTTCAAGATTGCTTTTAACTGCCACTTGTTTCATTTTTAATATGGCCACTTTACCTTTCCTGAAGCCAAGGAACAACCAATTAAGGTTCCAGAAGCTTACTCGAACAATAATCCTTGAATGTTGGAAAGCATTGCCCCTGTCTGAGATGGTGGCTGCAATCCAGTGTCGAAATACATTTATTTATTTTCTCTATTTTCTCCATCTGTCTAGAACTTAGAGCCCAAAGTGCATTTTTAGGCCCAGATGGCTTTCCCTTTATTTCATGTATTAATAGAAATACTCTAAAATTTCACTATTTCATTAAAGCAGCCCATATAAAAATACTTCAAACTTACGGGAAATATTTTTATCAGCAATACTTTGTGTGAGAACCTACCTTAGGTGTATTCAAATTTTGTGACTTTTTCACCAGATTTGTACTATTGCGGGTTGTGATAGGAATATGATTAGGTTCAAATGAACTGGAAGGCCTTGCTGGAGTCACAGACCTGAAATACATACATGTTTGTATACTTTTAACAGAGGATTTTTTTAAAAAAAATCTTTACTTTCTTTAGTAAACAGTGAAAGTAAAATCCATCCACCACACTTGCAGCAGGAATAAAAAAATAATATTGATTTTTTTTGTTTAGAGCCACTAGTCTGTTAAATTAGCTCTTGCAATCTGTGGAAATGCTGCTTTACAACACCCGAGAGACTCTTCTAATGATGCTGGTGCTTAAGCTGTAATGACCTCAACTATGGATATTGTGGTTCATTCAGTGGACTAGAAACAACAATGCTACTCCAAGGTTTCAATATTTTAAGCAGGCCAAAATAAAGGCAAACTTCCCTTTTTAACTGCTTATCCACAAAGTGAAATAAAAAGAAGGGTGTGTCTGAATAGCAGGTCCCTGTGGCCTTGATGCAATCTGAGAAGTGCAATCTGAGAAAAAGGCAAGCATGTAGTTTTCTGAAACAACCCTCTTATATGAGGGCCTCACCACCTGTGCTAGTCTGGCAATGACCCCCATTTGATGCATGGGTAAGCAGCAGAGGGTGAAATTTTTATTTGCATGGAGCAGGGATGAACAGACCCATTAAGAGTCTGGTCCATCCCAGTTCTCAAAGGGGACAGGACTAAGCCCATTCCATTCTGAAGTGGAATTTTAAAAACCCACCTAGAAGCACACACCTAAAAACACAGTTAAATGTTCACACACCTCCATTCTCTTTCCCTATTGCCCCTTTTAAAACCTTTGAAATAGTGTTTCCAGTCACCTAAAAGCCTGAGTGCTAGAGCACAGGACTCCTTGTTATTGTGTGCCTTGAAATGAATGGAGAGTCCCTGTGGGAGTAACAAGGCTTGATGATATTCCATTGCTCCCAGCGGAAATTGTATGGGGGAGAGAATGCCTTTCCCACTGCTGCCTTTCCCACTGCTGTCACTGAAGATTTTTAGACTTCAGCGTGTAATAACCTTGTGTGATCTCTATCATGGTTCATTTTACAAAAGAGGGTACTTATATATCATACCTTAGTTTCTCTATTGTAGTCTTCTTATTAATAAAGAACAATCTAATCAAGATCTTCCTTTTGATGTACATAAGTGAACCAGCAACCAGAAGGCACAGGGTGGTTATGAGTAGCCCTATTATTAAGCTTCTTTTATCTGAAACCAAACAAACAAATCCACAGTTCTTATGACCAGACCAGTCTTGTCTACCTGATGTCCGCAGTATAACTAACCTTCAGTCAAAAACAAATATTTTGTTTTACTCAGCTAACTTGTATATTAAAAGAAGTGGCATGGTTGCTGCTCCCCTGTGTCTCCATCCTCTTTGCTCCTATAATGTAGGAATGCATAAATTATATGGGACTGAGGAATTACATGTAGGAGCCATGGCAAAACTACCACTATGGGCCCCACCCACCTCAACCGCCTTGAAAATAGCATGGCTCTTCTCAGATGAGTCCATTTCTCCAACTTTGTTTTCACATCCCATGTTACTACTATAGCAGAGTTTAGTAACTTCATGGAAAAATACAGTGGGGAAATAAATGGCAACCACGCTGCTCCATAGCAAGAAGAGGTCCTGTGTTTCAGCACTGACACCCTCCAGACCTATTCTTGCCCTCGTTTTTTTGGTATATCTGCTGTAAATATTAATGGGGGTTGATAGGAAACAGAGGAGAAATGGGTAACAGCAGGACATCCCACAGCACTTTTCTTCAGGGCAGAGCTTCTGTAGTATAAACTAAACCAATTGCATGGAACTTAGAATAAGCAATTAAAAATAATTTGTCTTCACATAACTCTCTTGTATATTATTTGAGGTGTCAGAAAGATATAGCAAGTGCGTGAAATAGTTTTGAGTAAAGCTCACCAGGTTATTTACAGTTTTTCAGAGGTGCAGCTTTGTTAGTCCATTGCAGAAAAAACAAGTTTTGTGTCTGGAATCTTAAAGAATAACAGATTTATTGTAGCATTAAGCTTTACTTAATTTTTAAAAGATACTTAAGCCACATTTCTGTATTTTTTTAATCAGACACAGTTGATGTGCAAATGGTCAGATAATAATTTAAGCCACTTTAGTAAGGGGTCAAGTGTAAAAGAACAATTAGCTTCTGTAGAAACCCCTAATTTACAAAGCACAGTTTTGTCATTGCAAACAGATTGTTAAAGTAGCAGGACATGTTAATGTGAAATGCAGCTCTTCTAAAAATAAAACGAAGCGTAAAATGAAGCTAGTCGATCTTGATGTACAAATTACATGAAATCAGTTTCTCTTTTCTAGCTACTGCAAATAGCTTACAGTTCACACACACAAAACCATGATATAGATTAGCATCCCTACGTACTACAGCTATGGTACACATTCCTAGCTTAAAATGCAGCTAGATGATTTCTTTTTCTTAATGTAGATCAAAGCGGGTTTAGGTAGGGGGAAATCCGCCAAAACACAGTATTTCATAAGAAACATCATGTACAGGATAGGTATGGATTGTGGCAAACACAATGTGCATACCGCTTCCCAAACAAGTGGGGATGAACTAGATGCAGACAAAACGGGAGTATGTACGCAGACTAAATTCATTATTCACTTGGAAATATGGGCTGTTTCACACATGCATGTACATTACTTGATTTATTTACAGTCAAGTAGAGCTAAAAGTTAGCCAGTTGTGAGGGCCCCTCAAAGCTGGAGCTGGCCCTGTCCATAGGATTGCTCTGAAATGAGTTTAGTACTGTGGTCTAATTTGCTTGTTGAACTCCTATGTGTGTGATTATTATAGCAAAGGTCTCGCTCTCTTACAGTTCCCCCTTTAGTCAGCTATATCTTGCTGTGAAATTGTAATGCCACTGCATTGATATGGATATTATTATGATGTAATAAGCTCAACATTACAATTCATTACAGGGACTGGTATGCAGTAAATGCAATCTAATTTGCTTTTCAATAGCACTGTTCATACAAAAAGCGATATCATTTCCAAGCCAAATCCTAGCTGTATATGTAAATGTAGGTTGGATTCTTCTGTCACATTAGTTAAACTCGGAGTACAGCCACAGACATCAGAGCATGGGATAAAGTTAAAAGAGGGAAGTCAAATCATGTGGCACTTCAGGCACAGGTGAACCAAATCTGATGCAGCTTATTGCTGTAGAAACATGAAGTGGTGCTGTCCCCATGACACCAGATGGTGGCAGGAGACCACGCACCCCTGGCAACTGAAGCAACACCATCAAGTCCATGGATTGGGAAGTCACCACCCAGGCTGTCATCTCCATCACGACCACCCTTTCCAGCTTGAGGCACATGCAGGAATGGGTTGGGGTCTATCTGCACCCCCAGGTGAGTGAGCTCTTGTTCAAGCAAATGGCATAGTGGAAAAGAGCAGGAAAAAAACAAGTTCTCACACGGAGGGAAAATCCACTCACAACTGCAAGAAGCAGGGCCGTCTTTAGCATATGTGCCACTGAGGTGCAAAGATTCACCCAGCGCCCCCCGCCCAAATTTAGTTTAGCCCCCAAATTACCTTTTATTATGCTTATGTCAGACACCACCCTTATGCCTTATGTCTTGTTTACAAAAGAAGGGAGAAAAAAGGAACAAACTTTTTTATTTGCTTTTTTATATGCTTAGCATTCATTGTAAAATGAAGAAAAAATGCAGCTCGTGGAATTCATAGTGTGTACTCTAGGCGTGTTTTTGTGGAAATGGAAAACTAAAACCACGTGCTGAAATGCATGTGTAGTAGAGCCCTAAGTACTAAGTAGTTAGTCAAAGAAAGGGGGCACAAGACTGTTTAGGGCTCTGCCTGTTGCAGGAAAAACATCCTTGTCTAACACATCCTGCTCTGCCAGGACAATCAATGCCTTTGATGAGGCTGCAAAAAGCAGTTTTCACCCAGGTTAAACTGTTATCTTGATAAATAATTAAGTACTTCTTCAAGAGTTTGAAACATTGTTTTCTATTAGCACATCTATGATTGCTACTATAGTTTGGCAGTAATTGAGAAGAAAACACAAGTAGTGTGTGCCCTGACCTACACAGACTTTATCTGTGATCTTGCTTGAGCTTATTCCCACAACATCACATTGCTCACATAAGTGGACCACTTGCACAAGCATTTTCAATCTGCAAGAGAGCTGACTGAGGTAACAAACGAACCAGGGAATAGGAAATCTAGAAATGGACACGAACTCTGGAGTCCTCTGTAAACTTGGTGCCCAAAGCAAACACCATATGGCTTTTGCTTCATAATAAAGCTTGCTCTGCAGTTAAGTCATTTACTTACCAGATTGTCTAACTGGCCCGCTGTCTACACTGCCACCAAATCCTGCCTTGTCACAAAAGGGAGGAGCCCAGTGGGCCTCACAATGGCAATTTTTTTTATTGTTGCAGACCTTAACAACAAAGGGAAATATGCAGATGAGTATGGAAAACAGTACATGAACATGAGGCCTCTCCACTGCCTGTCCCAAAACTGTACTCAATAATAATTAAAAGTTATTAAAACAGGGCAACACTACATCTTGATGTGATTGCAGGCTGCACTGTTCCACAGAAACTTTGTTCAAAATGTATCTCCTAATGGAACTAAAAAAAAAGTCAACTGCAGAATTAAAAAGCGGGTGGAACTGTAGCCACAGAATTGTTTGGAAGTTGCAAAAGGAGGTAGGTAGTTCTTCAGGGAGAACACCTAGCCCCCTACTTGTATTTTGTATTAATAAAACTATTGTCTTTTCATCATTCATGCCCACTTGCCTGTTATTTCCTCAGTCCATTGAAGAAACTAAAAAAGCCAATCAGTGGATGATCAAGTGAGACTCGAATCCACAATCCACAGAATTATAGCTGAGTTTCCACCTGACCTCACGCCTTAAGAACTGGCAGTAAAAACAGGTAAATGCTGGGAGCTAATCTATATGTCTTAAGGAATTCAGAGAACTTGTGCAAAAGGGCAGGCATCTGAGTTTAACACTAAGATGCTTAACATCAGTTACTGGAGTGAGACCACATAATTTATAATACACTGTATAGTCACTTTTCAGATCTGCAGGTTGAGGCAGATGATTACCAGAGAGAGGCCTTTCAAACAAAATTCCCAGGCTTTTTCAACACAATTTTAATCTTGCTTGCTTGTTCTTATGTTCTTTTTGAGATCTTCCTGCCTTTTTGGTCTATTATGCAGGTTGTATTTATATTTTAAATGTTTAATTGATTTTTAATGTAAACTGCCCTGGCAACATGTTGGAAGGGCCATATATAGAAATATAAACAAACAAATAAGTAACAAGATGTTCATTTTTTAAAATATCTAAGCTCAGTTACAAAACTCAGGTTTGAGGTCCAAATCAGACTGTAATATGTGAAACATTAACAGGAAGTTTTTGAATTAATCTTAGGTTCAAAATTATGTAAAAGAGAATGAAATTCTGTTTTTTAGCCACAGAACATCAATTTGTAGAAAGATAATGATGTTGTAAACCTCAGAAGATTAATTTTTAGAAATATACGGATATTGTAAACATAGATATTTCTGTGTTAGGTAAAAACCACGTTTCCTTTCTTGGACACTAAAAAGAGCATTCAAATTGATCTTTTTGGAAGGATAAAAAAAACACATTGACAGATATGTGACAAAGCATCATAGATTTCAAAAGCTGTAACCAATGAATACTTCATTGCTCAGCTGGCTGTTGACTGACTGTAAAAAATTGGATCTGCAATACTTACTCCACGTCCGTGACATTTTTTTGCACATTCATGAACCCCAAATACGCTGGTATTTTGGCAGCGGCGGTTAAGGCAGATCTATACAACAAGAAAAGGAGAGCAGGCTTACTATTGCCAGACAATGTATATGCTTATCTTACTTTTTTCTGTGCTGTGCTTTCCAGAAATGCTTAAAATGTGGGAGAGTTTGCAGTCAAGCCCAACAATGCATGTCTGTGCTAGTTAGTAACCAAAGGGGTTAATGTCCACATAGCTGTAAATTGCTAGAGAAGGCCCGATCACACCCAACTTTTATTTAACAATTACGCTACACCAACAATGTTGTACCAGAATAACACAGTACAGTAGTGCGTCGCAAGACGAAAATAATCCGTTCCACGAATCTCTTCATCTTGCGGTTTTTTCGTCTTGCGAAGCATCCCTATTAGCGGCTTAGCGGATTAGTGCTATTAGCAGTTTAGCGGCTATTAGCGGCTTAGCGGCTTAGAAAAAGGGAAAAAACTCGCAAGACGTTTTTGTCTTGCGAAGCAAGCCCATAGGGAAATTCGTCTTGCAAAGCGCCTCGAAAAACGGAAAACCCTTTCGTCTAGCGGGTTTTTCATCTTGCGAGGCATTCGTCTTGCGGGGCACCACTGTAAGTGCCAAATAATTTGATATCAGAATTTTTTCTCCAAGCTACAATTAAAGGGTCAAATCTCTCTAGATATCACAAGATGGCTGCTCTCAGACTATTTCCTCTGTGGTTGTCCCAAAGCACTCAACAGAATATGTGCCAGGTATTTTAAGTTGCAAACATGGGTGTGTCAATACCCTTGCATTCGGTTGCTGGGGTTCACTAAGAATGAAGGTAATACTTAAAAATAAATCACAGGGTGTTCATTGTCAGTTCAACTTTTTAAATTGCATGACAGATATTTCATCTCACATTGTGTTAGGTGGGCTGTTTCCCTTGCTTTAAGTGCTATATTAATTTATATATTAATCTTTTGCCCATTTTTTAAAAAAAGGAAACACTTTAAGAAAGTTGCCAAACTGCTGGGCACCAGCATACACCTGCTGCAAACTTGCAGGACTGTATCTTTGGTCTTCCCTGTTACAGCTTCAGGTGAACAACCAGGTAGCTGGCAAAAAAAGTAAATTTTAGCTTCTTCTTTTTTTTAATGAGATTTTCACTCTGGTTCATTTTGAGCTGCCTGATCACAGTAAATGGATCTATCACTACAGTTTTGCTTAAAAGCATTACTTGATTGAAATCATGGATTTGACAAAATAACCTTAATGTTTCTTTAATGATTTTGGGATTTTCTATGAATAGGAAATTTACCTGCAGAGGCAGCGTCTCACACTGGTTCTCTGCAGTGTGTGTGCATGTGTGTCTGAACATCTCTGTGTGAGAGGGCAGTTTGCTGTTGTGAACTGACAGAATCCTTAACCAGAGTTAGTTCGAAACTAGAGCACAGCATTGCAAAGACTACACAAGTTACTTCCTGTGAATCTGCTGCCTGCTATAGGAGAGCTTGCTTACATCTTCACCTGCGTGCTGCCTGCATATTTGTTAATAAAGCAAATATCTGAAAGTTTTTTTTTTGTTGTTTAGTCATTTAGTTGTGTCCGACTCTTCATGACCCCATGGACCAGAGCACACCAGGCACTTCTGTCTTCCACTGCCTCCTGCAGTTTAGTCAAACTCATGCTGGTAGCTTCGATAACACTATCCAACCATCTCGTCCTCTGTCGTCCCCTTCTCCTTGTGTCCTCCATCTTTCCCAACATCAGGGTCTTTTCCAGGGAGTCTTCTCTTCTCATGAGGTGGCCAAAGTATTGGAGTCTCAGCTTCAGGATCTGTCCTTCCGGTGAGAACTCCGGGCTGATTTCCTTAAGAATGGAGAGGTTTGATCTGCTTGCAGTCCATGGGACTCTCAAGAGTCTCCTCCAGCACCATAATTCAAAAGCATCAATTCTCACATTTGGTCAAAACTCTCCACTATGACCTGTCCATCTTGGGTGCCCTGCTTGGCATAGTTCATAGCTTCTCTGAGTTATTCAAGTCCAAGGCAGTGATCCATGAAGGGGCTGAAAGTTTTACCCCAATGCTATTTCATTCAAAGGTAATTAAACCAATGGCACTGCCCCTGGAACTTCTCACTTGATAAAGAAGTGGGAAGCATGTATCAGCATGAAACCTGGGGTGGCACTCCTCTTCACATGCTGATATCCCCGTCCTCCAACACAGAGGCAACATAATCCATGAGCTCGAAGCTCTATGCCAATGTCCAATCCCTACTTATGCAATTTCTCGCTTGAAGCAAAAAACAAAGCAATACAGGAGGGAAGAGATATGGTGAAAATGTTCACCTCATATGTTAAATCATTTGCATTGTTGAAAGCAGGTGCAATATCTGCCCACCACTCCCCAAACCCCAGGGTCAGCTTTCCAGGGGCTGCATGCCAATGGTGCGCAGACCAGAGGCAGAAGTGGGTGGGGACAATGGATGCACCTCTTTGTACAGCAGGCTAAATTCAAGGCACACAAAAACCAGATGTTTCTACACTTTCCCTCACACATTTCTCCAGCCTCTATCTGGGCAAGCAATCTTGTAACAGTTCAAAGACATAGTCCAGCCAGGCAAAGTCGGGGAGCGCATGGAGCAGGGCTGGTGAAGGATATGGCCCAGGCAGAGCTAAAATGGACCAGAATTGGAGCTCATCTACTCAGGATTAGCCAATGCCATGCCCTCCCATCAGCCTCCTGGCCTATGGCTAGGCACAATGATTTGTCGTCTAATAGCATCTGGTGGGCCTCATGTTAGCTACTCCTATACTACATTCAGAAAATTATGGCAGTATCCCTCCACCCATTCACAAACTTATTTCCTTTTGGAACCACATGCATGCAGAGTTGCACTTTAGATATAGCCATTATGTTCGCATTGGTCTAAAAAAAGATGCATTTGCATTTTATCTCCGGAGAAATGAACAAACAGGGAGTGGCATGTAATCAAAAGCATTCATTTGAGACTTTATGCAATTGTTACAGAGAGTTAACTTCACTATTCCACTGTAGCTGAAAGGCCGGGACAAAGCAAGATTGACACTGCAATAAAAGCAGAGCACAATGCAAACTAAAACGACCCATTTACAGGTTGTCTGATAAATCATCCAAGTTGAGAAAAGACTATATGCTGCTGCAATGAGTATTAGATGCCAGGTCAACAGATATATGACATATAGCACCTGCACACCTCTAAATTTGGGGTTTATTTCAGCAGGAATAAAAGTCAATCACAATCATATAAGAAGCGGGCGGGGGGGGGGGGAGTGAAGCAGAAGACAACAAGTCTGCTTAAGCAAGGCAAATATTCCCTAGAGGAAAGAGAAAAATGGGAAGGAAGTGAAGTGAAGCAGCCTCAAAACACATAAGGAAGGAACATAGTATAAGGAACATGGTATAATTACAGCATGGTTCACAAACAAATAATCTAGAATTCAATGGTACATAGAATTCTGTTCACATTAAAAGGGCAGCTGTTAAAATCATGCATACTTAAAAGCTGAGACTGGTAACTAGGATAGCCATTCACATATCACTAAAGAGCATGAAGACATCACCAAAAAGTACATAGATTTGCATAAAATTTGTTGCTGCTAATTTCTATGTATACTTGCAAATTTAGGAATAAATATTACTTAAACAGAAATACATCTCATGAACAGTCTTCTGTCCAGATTCTGACTGATGATGGACAACTTGTGCTCCCTGGACTTGGACTGGAGAGCCCTACAAATACCTCGGGTTACGTACTTAATTTGTTAAGGAGGTCCGTTCTTAACCTGAAGCACCACTTTAGCTAATGGGGCCTCCTGCTGCTGCTGCGCCGCCGGAGCACGATTTCTGTTCTCATCCTGAAGCAAAGTTCTTAACCCAAGGTACTATTTCTGGGTTAGCGGAGTCTGTAACCTGAAGCGTATGTGTCAGAGCTGCCCCTAGGTCCCAGCTCACAGAGGACCAACGTGAGGCTGTCGTTATGTACAAAAGTCTTTATTGAGGTTCAGTTTCCATTTCAAAGCCGCAGCGCGCAGCTCTACGTCTTAAACCCTAGACCGGCGAAGTCCCGTCTGAGTCTCCTCCCCTATGACACCAGTTTAAGATCCTAGCCCTGCTCCACCTTTTATGCTGCTCTCTCCTCCTCTGGGTCCTCCTGCCCGCTGGGGCATTGCCCTTTCTGGACTCTTCCGACGCTGAGTCGCTTAGCTCCTCCCCCTCCCTCCGGCGGGCTTTAGGACCCGGTTCTCAATCCTCATTCTCTGCTGTCCCGCGCTCCTGTACATTTGAACTTGCCTCTCGCGCCAACCCAGTGACCTTCCTCCTGACCGTTACACTACTTCTGTCACTGCTTCCCTCTTCCGGGATACTGGCCGGATCTGACCTCCCCTCCGTTGTCTGACTCTCCGATGGAGGTGTGGTCAGCCCTGCCTTATCTTCTCTCCCTGGTGGGGAATGCACTGGCCCCGATCCTTGGGACTCTTCCCCCCCACTCTGCTCTGGTGGGGAAGCTGGTCCTGATTTCCAACTACTGCTCTGGAAGTCCCTGCTGCCCCCTTGCTCCTGGGGCGTTCCCCTTGGGAACCCCCTACCCCTGGCCACTGGCGCCCCCTTCTGTGAATCTTCCGATTCGCTGGAGAGGCTCATGGAATCCCTCGGTCCACTGTCCTCTTCTCCTACGCTCCCCTCGGATTCTTCCCCTTCGCTCTCCATCTCCTCTCTTCCCTGTGCCTCTGCTCCTGAGCCCCTGACAGTATGTAACCTGAAGTGTATGTAACCTGAGGTACCACTGTAGAGGACTCCTTCAAACAGAGGACAATTGTCCTCTGACAAATCTCTAAATAAGAGGAGTAACCTTGTAAAATAGGACACATAGCCACTCTATCTGCAGCCTACTAAAAGCTTGTAAGTAAAGTGGGGTTGGTTACATTTCAACAGAACTAATTCAGTTTATGCTTATAGATCTAATATGTTTCAGTTTCACACATCAGCCATTCAAATACAAAATCGGTAATATTTTAGTATATATAAGGCTCTGCCTTGTATTCAGTCAATTCATTGGTCTTTCTAGCTTATGACAGTCTCCACAAATACTGATTTCGTACCACAGGACTCCTCTCTAGCAGTCTCTTTGAACAAATGTTTTAAATATAGTTTTATAACCATAAATCTTTCTTATAATGCTTTGCTGCACTTCTTTTGTTTTTGTCAAAAGGAGTAGAGTTCTGCTCCTGTACAATTCTCATTGTATTGGAGCAACCTGGAACATAAAACTCAACTCATAATCACATTATGTTTAAAGTTTGCTGTCAGTGGGAATTAACTACAATGGGAACTACTGAAACCTCAGAAGCAATAATAAGTTTTGAGGCTTTGACAAAATATACCCAAATGTCTTCACTTGAATTGCAATCTGCCAATAACACAGAAGTCTCCTTCAACACTGCTTGTTTCAAATTCTTAGCTGTAGTTTCCCATGTCTTTTCATAATTTTATTTTCTAGGATTACCACTGTACATAGAAATCCTGGCAAAATCTGTGCACAGATACATTAAGCAATATGCTTCTTATTCCCTTAGAACTGAAAGGCTTTGCCTTTGTCTTGCAGACGCTGCTGTTCATCTTGGCAACGTCCCCAGATTTGAAGCACGCCAAAACAAATAGCTAATGAACAAGCAGATGGAAGTATCAGTCAAAAGCCACTACGTATAATGGTTATTATTTGTCAGGCCAAGGTATTTTCTGTAAGCCAATAGGAAACACCATGAGCTTCAGGAAATACAGCAGCATGTGAATTAATTTTTGCAAAAAAAGCTTCTTCTTTGGCGATCACTTGTAGCCAAGTAAGATTGTCTTCCATGAACATAGTCTTAACAGTGAGTCCGTAAGTGACTGTGGAGGCCAATTCTGGATCCACACATCCTTCCACAGTGGGGACATAAGTTTCTGGGCGGAAGTTGATCAAGGTGAGGGTTTGCCAGATGTGCCTTCCTCTTAGTACGCTTCTCCCTTTTGTCCTGAGTTCGAGCGTCTTCAACGTCCACAACACCTTTGGTAAAGGCTGTTCTCCAACTGGAGCACTCATAGGCCAGTGTTTCCAAGTTGTCGGTGTTTATACTACTTTTTAAAGATTTGCCTTGAGAGAGTCTTTAAACCTCTTTTGTCGACCGTCAGCATTATGCTTTCCATTTGTAAGTTCGGAATAGAGTAGTTGCTTTAGAAGACGATAATCAGGCATCCGAACAACATGACCAGTCCAACAAAATTGATGTTGATGAATCATTGCTTCGACACTGGTGATTTCTGCTTCTTCCAGCACACTGGCATTAGTTCACCTGTCTTCCCAAGTGATATGTAACGTTTTTCAGAGACAGCATTGATAGAATCTTTCGAGGAGTTGGAGGTGGTGTTTATAAGTGGCCCATGTTTCATGAGCATACAGTAAGGCTAGTAGTACAATAGCTTTGTAAACAAGCATTTTGGTTTTCCTGTGAATGCCCCAGTCCTCAAACACTCTGGACTTCAATCGGGAGAAAGCTGCACTCACAGAGCTCAGCATCTGGATTTCAGCATCAATGTTGGCGCTTGTGGAAAGATAACTATCCAGGTAGGAGAAGTGATTGACACTCTCTGTTACACCATTGAGTTGGATTTGTGGCACTGCAGAGGGGTTATTTTGTGCTTGTTGGTGCAGCACTTTGGGTTTTTGGATGTTTTTGTAAGCTTCTGTGAAGATATTTAAGGTGGTTTGGAAGTCATCCTCTGAGCGTGCACACACTACGTTGTCATCAGCATACTGAAGCTCTATGACAGAAGTTATGGTAACCTTTTTGCTTTCAGCCTATTCAGATTAAAGAGCATTCCATCTGTTCGATATATCTGTTCTTTATCTTTTAGAGGTGTGGTACTGTCTGTTGAGCGTAGGGGGCACATGCCATGATTTATTGGCGCATAGATGGTCTTTGTGGCTTTAAAGAAATGCTGTGCATCATGAGTGTTATCTAAGTGCTCGATCTCTTGAGCTTCTTTTAACCACCAGGTGTTCTTTAGTTCTCTTGTTCTTCTTTGAACCTTAGCGTTGGCAAAGGTTTTTTTCTTAGTGGCGCAGTTTCTATATCTCTGCCAGATCTGAAGGATCTTCCTTTTTAATAATGCGTTCAATCTCACTATCATTCTCATCAAACCAGTCCTGCTGTTTCTTGGTTTGGTATCCAATAGTTTGTTCACAGGCTACAATAAGGGATGTCTTTAGCTTGGGTCCAGCTTTCCTCGATGTTATCAGGGAACTCCAAGAGCAGATGGTCCTTAAGAGGCGTTTGGAAACAATCCCGCTTAATAGGATTTTGAAGGACTTGAGTGTTCATTTTGTGCCTTGGTTTCCTTCCTTGAAGCTTATGTTGAGGTATAATCTTGATAGCTATTGTGGAACATATTAATTGGTGATCTGTCCAGCAGTCGTTGGCACTTGTCATACCCCCTCCCCAATTTCTTAAATAAATTCAACAGTCCACAATTAAACTCTGGGAGAAATGGTTGTATAGTGCAATACCTTTTGGAATGTGTGTCCTCTGATCTGCAATTACTGAATCCGTTTAAGCCCAGATGGGTATAAGTTGTCTATGAGTTATCTTTATGTGTATAAAAGGAAAAGGGATCCCCTGACCATTAAGTCCAGTCGTGACCAACTCTGGGGTTGCGGCGCTCATCTCGCTTTATTCGCTGAGGGAGCCGGCGTACAGCTTCCGGGTCATGTGGCCAGCATGACTAAGCCGCTTCTGGCGAACCAGAGCAGCGCACGGAAATGCCGTTTACCTTCCTGCTGGAGCGGTACCTATTTATCTACTTGCACTTTGACGTGCTTTCGAACTGCTAGGTTGGCAGGAGTCTTTATGTGTAGAGAGACACACTATTCTAACTAATTATCTCAACCCACTTCAATCTGGGTTCTAGTTTTGAGACAGACTTGGCTTGGTCGCTCTGATTGATGACTTTTTTTACAGGAGAGGGATGGGGGAGTGCAACCCTGTTGCCTCTGCTTGATCTCACAGCAGCCTTTAATACCACTGACAATCGTATCCTCTTAAACTGCATGCATGAGTTAGGGGTACTGCTTTATGGTGGCACCACTCTTATTTATAAGGCCAGTGCTAGTGAATAGCCCTGGGTGACTGTTTTGGCCTCCTAGCAACTGAACTGCCAATTTTCACAAGGCATCACCTTGTCCACAGTGCTATTTAACATCTTTGTGGGGAATCCTTTTTAGCCCTAGGGCAGTATTCTGTTCTGGCCAACCTTCTGAGGGCTATAAGCCGTGGTGGGTGAGGCTAGAAGCAAAAGTAGATGGAGCAATTAATGTGAATTTTATGTTTGTTCAGCAGGTCACAGTGGCAAGTTACAAATGCCTCCTGTAGACCCATTCATTTATGCAGGCTTTTCTTGGCTCATATGGTCCACCACACTGATCTTTTTATTGTTTTATTAATGTTTCACTGAATGTTTTATTGATGGATGCACTGTTTCTAATTTACATTTCTTTGTTCTTTTGGTTATAATGCTGTGATACTGATATTTTAAATGGACTTTAATGAAAATTAAACTGGTCAGAGATTTTCCATATTAAATTGTATGTAAATATTATAAGTGAATAACTTGAACTCTCTCGTCAGCACAGCTGATTCTTCTGGATACAGGAAATTCTGTAAATCACATTCAGTGATGAACTGATAATCAAGCAGATATGCAGCTCTACATTTAGCCACCATCACTCACTCTTTGTTCATTCAATTCTATTCAGAAATAATTTGTCAATAGCTGGCTGCAGCATGTTAAAATACAGACAGAATGACTTTCACTGGCACAATAAATTCCTTTTTCAGCACTTTTATGTAAAAATTGATAGTCATGCCTTCTGGCTAAACAACAAACTGATTCCATTCATTCTCAAAAAAACTCTTGAGTATACTTAAACAGCATAATTGTTTGCATAAGCATCTCCATTTGGCCTGCCAAACCTTTACTACAAAATGCAGAAAGTATGACTTTCATTTCTAAAGACCAAGACTGAGTTTTCCTTTAGACACATAGACTGGATTATCATGAATAAGATTTTTCAACCTTACTTTTCCATCTTCACATTTTGTTCCAGCAAGGACAAGACCAGGGTCGGGCATGTCATCGCCCAGGTATACGTGGGTTCCACGGCATAGAATTTTGCCTCCTCCTTGTAATGGGATGTTTGTTTCTATGGAGACAGCATTGGTACCAATTACAGGTCGATTTGCTCCCCCTTGACACTGAATTTTCCCACACTTAGCATCTCTAAAGGGAAAAGAAATAGTGTTAATCATTTTAATGATGTTAGCATCTACCATTGGCACAGTTCCAACCTCTTTTCCAATTAGGCAAGACAAGAGCATATACCTGGGTTCACACTTGGCAAAAGAACTTTTGGAATCCTTCCCACAGTTTCCATAAGGATCACCGGCAGAATTGACTCTCTCAAAGCATATCCCAGGGGCAGGTTTAGCACCTACAAAAGAAGCAAAGCCATTTTAATCTTATAAAGTACGCAACACTTTTGGTTGGGGACAGCGGAAGAAGAGAGTGGAGGAGGAAACGAAGGGAATGGATTTTGTTGAAGCTGCGCTGGGTTCCAGATTGACTGGGGGTTTGGAGGCATGTGGGAGGCATTCCCAAGTTTCACTGTGGACTACAACTTCCTTCAAATAGTTGTCTTGTTCCATTGGGAGCCTAATGCTTAAGGCTCACCCAGCTGGCCCTGGATGCAGAGATTCACGACACAGTTTCATCAGCTTAAATGTTTCTGGATGCTTCAACTGCTGCTAGCTCCTTCCAGACCTCACAGCCGAAAGGAACCAGTGACAAATACATCATCCAAGATTTACGAACCTCAGAGCTTGTGACAGCTCTTCTAAAGTATGGTTACCAGATGTCCCTGTTTCCCGGGGACAGTCCCCTGATTTACAAATCTGTCCCTGGACAACTCATGATGACTTGAGAATTTAACTTCATTAGGGAGACAATCCTATATCCTTGAATAACGTTTTAAATACCTGAGGCTGCAGTCCTACAACATATCCTCAGAAATAAATCTACTGACCACAATGGGGTTTTCTTCTGACTAAATACATATAGGGTTGCATTTAGGTTGCAATGTTAAGTGTGCAAACTATTAAGCAGCATTGAGCTCAATGAGATTTCTGAGTGAACATGTTTAGGACTGGTTGGACTCTATGTATATTATGACAGCCTCAAAATAAGCCACCTCTCAAACAAAACACACACAAAGAAACACTCAGTGTTTAAGTTGTAATAAAGCATGTAATTGCTTGGGAAGTTATTAAGACTGGGCCCCCATAACCATAATTAATAGAGTGACATTGGACAGGACTGGGGGTGCCCAGGTTCAAATTCCCCTCTTGGTCATGAAATTCACTAGGTGAATGTGGGCCACAGTCTATCTCCCAGCCTAACCTACCTCACAGGGTTGTTGCAAGGATCAAATGTGCAGATGAGAGAATCATGTATAATGCACTGACTTCCTTGGGGGGGGGGGAAGGCAGGAAATAAATGTAATAAATAAATTCTGTAGGTGGGTTACACCTAAAAGAGTACATTTAAATTATGTATTATACCTGGAATGGGTGGAGAAACCAAATGTGATTTAAAATAATTATAGAACCTAATATTAAAATTGCAATTAGCTACCTTCATTTCATAGTCAGTAGCCTGACTAATAGAATATCTTTAACTGAAGATTAGCTTAATGTTACATTTAAAAAAAGTTAAAGTGCAATCCACCTAGATTTAAATGGTCTACTGATCTCTCAAGCTCATAACTCAAATGCCATTTCATGCATTACTGAAAAGTGAGGAAGCAAACATACACTCTTGCTCTTTACCACTTTGCTGTGAACTGGGACTCAACAGGGCCATATTTAGCTAAGCCGTTGCACTAGCAGAAGCTACTGCAAGGATTGCTGCTCGTGCCATGGGAATTCTTCCTCTCCCTCCCCCATGTGCCCCCCACCCCATCCGCAGTGGGGAAAAGTTCCATTGCACAAGGACTATCTTTGCACTGACGGAACCTTGGTCTTCGTGCTATGTTGAATACAAGCCATGCATATGAAAACTATAGAAGGTCTGTCCTTAACAAGAGCAGCACACAGAGCACAAAGTGAGGTAGTAGTTGTAGCACCATGGAAAGCTCTATATGACAAATGTTCCAATTAAAAGTATAAGCCAGAACTGAAGCCTTTTATGGAACCAGGCTTGATCATTCTTCCTAGGCTCTGCCCCTTCCTTGAGGAGTGGAATACCTTAAAGACCTGGGCCCCTTGTTTGGAGTCTAGCGTTCTTACTCTTGAACCATTCACTCCATATGTTTGCCTGGACTAATGGGCTTTTAGCAGAGGCAGCTGGTGGAGAGCTACATCTCTGTCTATAACCTTCTCGTTGCAAACCAGGATATATGGCATAGTCAGGAATAAATGACATATAAATGGATATTTCTTATCAAGATCAGTTTGAAGAGTGCTTTTTAGTTTTTACAAGCTAGTCCTACAAGTCCAATAGGGGTAGCTTTGCTGCAGCCTTAGCTTTTTGCACTTTTAGAGCAAAGTGTACCTCGTTACCCGTTTTTTACAAAAAAGATTGCACACTGTGTATTCCAGCACAGAATATAAGCAGTGCTCAGCCTGAAAAGATGGGACATGCAAGGGAGCAGAAAATGCTTTTTCTCAATATGCAATCTGAGGAAGCTATACGTTAAAAGTTTCGGTACAGCTTTCAAGGCACTGCCGTGGTTGAAACCAAAAGGGGCAACTGCAGATTACATTCTGTCTGAGTACTGACCGAATGTGATATCAATGAATTGGAAGAAAGCCATTGAGAGAATATTTGGCTTCCATGTATCAAATTAGGAACAACTACGTATTTGTTGAGCTATAAACTGATGGTCTGGAAAGACACAATGAGGGGCGGTATCCAAGCACAAAGTTCCACTAGTGCAATATGTTTTAATATGTGCAATGGAACTTATCCCCCCCCCCTCATTTCCCTATGCACCTTCCGTAAATTTGCTCTAGAGAGTTAGGGAAACTCCCAGAGCAGATTTAAGGGGTCACACTAAAGCTTGAAATTTCTAAGATATCAAAAGGCCGTGAATATCATTAAATCTCTCTCTGAGACTGGCTGTCCTTAAAGATCAGGAAGTTTCTCACATCTGGATCAATTAAAGAAGGGCCAACAACAACAACAACAACCCCACCCTCTATGTCTGTCTTTCTTGTTCCTAAATCACAAGCAATACTTGTAACTTTATTGATATGCTGAATAAAATGTGCAGGAAAGGGTATAAAGTTAATTTTAATATTTTTGGAATGCTTGAAGTGCCTTTCCTGATTGCTCAATGAAAGGCAAATGCATTGGAGTAGAATGCACACATGTAGGATTCTTCTGATGAGCTAGGCCGAGGAGAAAAATTAAACTGAAAGGCTGTGAGTATATTTCTGACTGATTTTTCACTTTCGGGCTTAAAAATCACACTTTAACCAGAGCATTCTCTCACCTCCATGACATAAAGGAATTTAACAGTGAATGGAGAAATTTTACAAATGGGTCTCTCTCTCTCTCTCTCTCTCTCTCTCTCTCTCTCTCTCTCTCTAACTGAATACATTCATGCAGTGGCTAACTTGAGATCTGCCCTTCTGCATCAAGCCAAAAGGTCCACTTAGTCCAGTATTCTGTTTCCAACAGGGCACAGACAGATGTCTCCAGATGTCACAGGGCACAAAGTCTTCCTTATTGTTTACCGCTCGCATATGTCATTTAAAAAATGGATCTATTTATTGAAATTTTGAGATTGTAACACTAACAAATAAAAGCAGCAACACAAACCAACATTTGAGGTACATTTGTGGTCACCTCTATGTACACCAAAGGGACACGGGGGGCACTGTGGGTTAAACCACAGAGCCTAGGACTTGCCGATCAGAAGGTCGGCGGTTCAAATCCCCGCGACGGGGTGAGCTCCCGTTGCTCGGTCCCTGCTCCTGCCCACCTAGCAGTTCGAAAGCAACTCAAAGTGCAAGTAGATAAATAGGTACCGCTCCGGTGGGAAGGTAAATGGCGTTTCCGTGTGCTGCTCTGGTTCGCCAGAAGCGGCTTAGTCATGCTGGCCACATGACCCGGAAGCTGTACGCCGGCTCCCTCAGCCAATAAAGCGAAATGAGCGCCACAACCCCAGAGTCGGTCACGACTGGACCTAATGGTCAGGGGTACCTTTACCTTACTAGGTACACCCCCTACAAAGCACAGGTACCGCCCTGATTTATTACTTCAAATGAGTGCACAGATCACTCTAGAATGACTTTTGGGTATTTGGAGAGAACACGCTGGGGGAACTCGTGTGGTGGAGTGCTGTGCTTCAGTAGTTGGACTGGGTGGCCTTTTACTAGAACCCTAAAGCCCACCCACCTGAGCTACTGTAGATGGGGGGGAAATGATGCTGATGGTCTATTATCTACTTCACCCCCATGAACCATATGCTAAATACCCAGAATCTACTTCTGTTACACAGATCAGGGATTCGTCTTTTTTTAAAAAAAGAATCATTTTGTAGTTGCTATTATTAAACAACTGAGAGTCAGAAACCTTTGCCAAGTGATTGTAACTCACTGAGCATTTGCTCACCACTGCTGCAGCTAAGGCCTGTCTGTAGACCTGTCCTGCATGAATGCATTATCCTTTTTCAGTGCCATTCATTATGCTTGTAGCTGTTATGACATCTAGAAGTAGTAAGCGATTCCATAAATAGGACGGAAAACAAATTCTAAGGATGCGTATGGTTCTAGGACTTGTCTTAAAAATGCCAAGAGCTTTGTTTTCAGCGAATTGCTTTTATCAACATATTCAATAACTGTATTAAAACTGTCCCTGGGTGGAGGAATGCAGAAGTAAATCAACTGTGTGCATAGTACTGTCCTGCTTTCTTGATAACTTTTACCAAGGCTGCGAAAGGACCTATTTTTCATTCCATTCAAAATATGCTAACCAAGAGCCAACAAGTGTATTGATGTGCATGACAGAAACTGTGCAAAGCTATGCAGTTCCCCTGCCCCCACCCCCGGGCACTTTAAAAAGTTGTTCCAGTTTAAATGACCATGATGTCAAAAAACTATCCCTTTTTAGTACAGCCATCCTGACCCTCTTGAATTTGCAGTCTAAAAGTGGGCATGCGTGTTAGCAGGATGGAAGGTAGGATTTGGGGGCCTGCAACCATCCTTTTGACAGAAACCTCACATGCACATAGAGAAACCCTTTACTGGCTTGGTGATAACGACTGGGAAAAGCTATTAAAACATCTGAATTGTATTAAAACATCTGAATTGTAAACACCTGTATTGGGAAGTTTTTAATGTAGGATGTTTCTCTGTGATATGTTATATTCTGCTAGAAGCTGCACAGAGTGGCTGAGGCAACCCAGTCAGATGCGCAGGGTACAAATAATAAATTATTGTTATTGTTATTATTGAAAAACAATAGTTTATTTCCAGTTTTGCTGCAGCCCCTCTGATTAGACTTTTATAATCGTGTGCTAATGTTGTTGTTATTGTTATAGGTATAGGTATATGCATGTAAGAGTAAAGAGAACAGACAGAACTAGGGGAGTTAAAAGAAAAACAAACAGCAAAAGCTTCTAAAGGCACTTAAGGAAGCAAACCATGATGTTGTGGTTCTTGAGGGAACCCATTTATCATAATTCCAGGAGATAAACTGAAGTAGAAAGCCTTGTCTCTCTTTATTTTGTTACTTGAAGAGGCAAAGACAAAATGATTTGTGAAAGATTTGCAGTCGATATTAAACTCGTTGGGCTGGGTGAGCAGAGTTTATCTTACTTTGGTATTGACAATCAGAGTTTGGCGCCCTAGTAATTAAGGTCCTGTCAACCTTTCTAGCCTAAAGCTTTTGCTTTTTCCTCTCTACAAGAATTAAATCACCTGCTTCAAATCATGCCAGGTTAAAAACATACTGGAGATGGCACCAACTTGGATATGTCCCCTCTGCTCCAGAAGTACAAATTTGTTTAGTTACAGAAGAAAAAGACAGTTCTCACACGGCCTCACTTGCTTCTATGATCTAAACCATTAGCTTAGTAGCCTCTAGGATGGCTGAAGTAGATGGAATTTACAAAGGAGCCCTTCCAGAGCGGATTAACCCTGCAAAATTATAGGCAAACTCATCCAGGGGTCTTCATGAAGGAAATCTTTCTTTCTTTTGTCCTAAAAAGGAAGGTCTCTGTTTTTTTTAATCTTCTGCAGAACTGGATGAAATTTGCAGCCCGACAACTGAACTGAGGGAGAGGGAAAGTAGAATGACCCTTTATTAAGCTCTCCTAATTGGCATTGTGGGTTAAACCACAGAGCCTAGGACTTGCCGATCTGAAGGTCAGCTGTTCGAATCCCCGTGACTGGGTGAGCTCCCGTTGCTTGGTCCCTGCTCCTGCCCACCTAGCAGTTCGAAAGAACATCAAAGTGCAAGTAGATAAATAGGTATCGCTCCGGCGGGAAGGTAAACGGAGTTTCCGTGCGCTGCTCTGGTTCGCCAGAAGTGGCTTAGTCATGCTGGCCACATGACCCGGAAGCTGTATGCTGGCTCCCTTGGCCAATAAAGCGAGATGAGCGCCGCAACCCCAGAGTTGGGCACGACTGGACCTTATGGTCAGGGGTCCCTTTACCTTTTTAATTGTTTGCATACTAAGAATTAAAGTAATGCAAATGGGGGTGGGGGGGGGAGAGAAAACAGCAGAATGAAATCAATTTGATTGAAGTATTTATTTTTAATTGTTAGGAAACAGAAAGTGATTGGGAAGGATGCCAGTAACCTACTGCTCTTATATACAATTCCTGCTTTCTCAGGTAGTACCTGCAGAAGAACAATGACCGTGTGGAAAGTTGCCCCATGTTGAAAGTTCCACAGGGCCAAAGAACACTTCCCAAGCCTCACCCTCTTGAAACATCCATTATCTGACAGTTAACACTATCATTTATATCAATGTGACTATCACCGGCATTTCTTCATAATCACAACTTACTCTCTTTTTAAAGTATGTGCACACCCATTCACACACCAAGCACTTCAAAGAAAGGTGAAATTGTTTGGCAGCCTAGAAAGTCCCTGTTTCTTAAAGGTTAATGTTTCCTTTCTCTCAGAAAATCAATAACTTTTCTCTGCCAAAAGATTTATTTGCATATCTAAGTGCCTCTTGAAATGCCAATAAAAGCTGCAGATAATATCCAAATGCATTACTCTCTACATAACTTTCAATCATATCACCATCAATAGGGTGACATCTTTAGCAATGTGACTTTACAAAAATGAAGTATTTAAAAGTTTCATTTTTAATTAAAAGAAGGCACATACTGCAATATTTAAACAGGACCGAATTCTCCTGTATAACACAGAACATAGCCTTATCTTGAAGACAAGTTTTCTAAACAACATTTCAGTAATACACAATTCTTCATAACGGGTAGATCAGTATTCCCTGCCCTATATGATGCCTTGTTGGGATACATATTTTTGTAGCATTTTTTCCCCTGGGAGACCTTGATGGTCTAACCCATGGGTAGGCAAACTAAGGCCCGGGGGCCGGATCCAGCCCAATCGCCTTCTAAATCTGGCCCACGGACGGTCCAGGAATCAGCATGTTTTCACATGAGTAGAATATGTGCTTTTATTTAATATGCATCTCTGGGTTATTTGTGGGGCATAGGAATTCGTTCATTATTATATTTAAATAGTCCGGTCCCCCACAAGGTCTGAGGGACAGTGGACTGGCCCCCTGCTGAAAAAGTTTGCTGACCCCTGGTCTAACCTTGGTAATCCACTTTTTGCTCCTGCTTGTACTTTGGTGTGGAGGGGTCAGGGTCATGTACCTTCAAAATCTTGGGTAGTTAACTAAGAGTGCAATTTTCTGGTATCTAAGTCAATTCACAATGACAAGATGGCATAAGACAGTGGTTTTCAACCAGTGTGCTGAGGCACCCTGAGGTGCTGTGAATGATGGTCAGGGGTGCCGTGGACAACACTAACCTCTGTCCTTTCCCCCCTCCCTCCTCTGATGCCCTCTCACATCTCTGCCTCCCAAAGGCTTGCACAGCTGCTGTTGCAGAAGCCCTGGCTACAAGCTCCGCAGGCGAATGGCGTCAGGGGTTGTTGGTTGCCAAGAACTGAGGTAGCCTTGGAGTAAGCAAGCAAGTGGGTGAGGGAGCTCAGCCAGTGAACGGACAAGTGGGGGGCTGGGCAGGGAAGCAGGCTCTGCACTGGCATTTCTTCTGCTTGGGAGCTGAGTGCCCAGTGCTGAAGGGGAGTATTTCTGTCATCCAGGCCCAGCAGCACCCACTGCTGCCACTGCTGCCTCCCAAGGTAAGGTGCTGGCTTCACCTTTGGCCAATCTCTATTGGGTCACAAAGGCTGGAGGCATCCTCTTTCCAGGCCCCTGTGGGGCAGTGTGAGGAGGCACTTCTCTTTGGGGCAGTAGCTCAGAGACCAGCAGCAGCAGCAGTGGCTGCCCAGAGGACTCCTAAGGACGGGGGAGAGGAGGCTGAAGGAACACTTCCCAAGGGAGGGTTTCAAGAAAGGGCGAGAGGCTGGCAACTCTGCAGGCAAGGGGTGACATAACTGGGCTCCTGAGCCCCATAGGGGTGCCACAGAAAGAATGGAATTGGTCAAGGGAGCCATGGACTCAAAAAGGTTGAAAACCTCTTGGTCTTCTGTGCTGGGCCCAGTGAAAAGATACTTGACATCTAGGTAGCAATTGTGTCCAGAAGTGCTTTTTATCAATTGCCTTAATTAATCAGACACATGATGGAATCATGTTTCCAAATGAGGAGTTATTATTATCCATTCATATGTAGTCTAAAGCACACATTATGGGGCTGCACTCCCCAAGAACTCCCTTTGAAGAGAGATCAAACATGGGCTGCAAAGATGGTGTTGGAACTGTAACATGCACTCAAATATTAGAAGCGGGCACAAGTATTAGAAATGGGGGGAAAGTAACACAGCATACTAAGCGAATCACCATGGGAAGGCAGTGCCTCCTGAACAGCAGCCTAACAATCTTTTAACTAACTAACTAACTAACTAACTACTAAAGGAATTTCTTAGGGCACCTTTAATTTTGAGAAGATGGACCAAGGGGGTTCACAAACATGTAAAAGCCAACTGCAAAACAACTAGTAAAACCAAATTATAAAAATATAGCTCACCCATAATTAAAATACACACTAAAACAAGTTCATTGAAACAGTAAGACATCCATAATTAAAATGCATAATAAACAAGCAAAATAAATTAAAAAATAAATTAAAAAATAAGAATAAAACGTTAGGAATAGGGTGCACAGGGAGATTAGCAAATTAAGTATTGAGTAAGTGGATATACAGTTTTCAAAAACAATGCCCCTCCATCCTTGACTATGATGCAATGTCAGCTGAAACCAGATGACTGTCCAAGTCAATTTGCATTACTGATGGAAATATAATCGGTGGCACAATTTTTTCTTAATCCGGCAACAGCGATGAGTTATGTTTGCGTAGTTAATGCTATGCCCTTGCATAGTGGCTTTCATCCCAGAAATCTCTAAGTGCTAAAGTAAACATTACAGTAATTACTTCTGAGAAGTAGGCAAGTATTTGCATTTTACAGTTAAGTAAACTGAGGCAGGGCAAGGCAAGCTCTGTTTCTAAAAGGATTCAAATGTGCCCAGCAGTCATAGCTTCAAAGAAAGCTAATGATCGTACCTTTGGAAGAAGACCGTAAAACCTTATGCTGTATTTAAGCACATGTAGAATTCTAACCTGGGGAGTATGGCTACAATCCCAGCATTTCTCCAGCAGCACAATCCCAAAATAATTTGTGGGACTGGTGCTAATGATGTGCAACTGATACTCTGGAGAACCCGAGGCTAGTTAGGAGCTGAACTGAGGAAATGATTAGTTTCTACAAACCATCTTCCAACTCTATGATTCTATGATTCTATGATTAGACCACCCAATTATATGAAGAGGTTAATATACAGATATCACGTATCTTCTCTCCATTCTTTCAGCTCACCTTCAACTGTAGGGATGCAAGAGGGAAAATGACCCTCTACTGTAGAGGTTGGGAAACCTTTTCACCCCAAGAGCCTCATTCCCTTGTGGGGACCATTTTGGGGCCCACATGGGCTTGGTGGGTATGGCCAAAGGCGAAAGTGTGTGGAGAAACAAATGTGACTCTTGTTTTGTACAGTAGATCACATCCCAACTATGCAAAGCTACACAGATACTTCCATCCTTCATTCAGGCAAGCAAAGGGCATTATTACAGTTCAGTCAGGTATTTCCACAAGGATAAAGCACTCAAGTAGGGCATGGAGCAGGTCCGGTGAGGTGTGTGGCCTTGGGGAAAATCCAAGGGCTAGACAGAGGGGCCTGGAAGGCTACATTCAGCCCCCAGGCCTGCGGTTTCCCATACCCTGATATATTGGGATTGGGCATGCAACATCTATCCCGCAGAAATGAACTGTCAAAGATGGGAAATGCAGAATTTACGGACCCAGAATCACACGTGGCTTCAAAGTCTCTGCCTCCTCCAAATATCACAAGCAATTTGTTTCTGTGGATAAATACCTAGAGAAAGAAACAGCGAACAGGAATTGGAACTCACCTAGTCCCCAGAGTGTGATGCATTGCTGCTCATGTGTCTGGCACATGCCATTATAGCAATACCCATCTACCCTGTGGCAGGGGTGCCCGTCATGTAAGTAAACATTGGCTGGGCAGAGAGGGCTGCCTCCAGTGCAGAATTCAGGAAGGTCACAGGAATTACTGGAGTGCCTGCATAAGACCCCTGCTGGCTTCAGCTGCAGGAGGAAAAGATTTGGCTGTAATTCCAATCAATAAAAGTTACTGCACAGTGAAATTTATGCTATGGACTAATGCTTCCCCTCCCAGACTCTGCACCAAGTGGCCATTAAGCACAGCATAAAGGCACCACAGCATTTATATGCATCTCTTTGATATACTGCACAGCGGTTTACGGCACACTTCTAAAGGGCCTCCTTCATTCCTTACTAAAATGCAAGCACAAGGCTCTGACACTCTGCGCACACAGAAGCACACAAGTTAAAACTTCAGCTGACTCTGCAGTGGTGGAATTATTTAAGTGGACATAAACTTTTAAGGCTGCTTTTTAATACTGTCAATTTATGCATAAAATAAAAAAAAATACACATTGTCTTTTAGGAGAAGAAGTGCTGCATTGATTTTTTTTAAAAAAAGCAGCAGCAGCAGCAGCAATAGATACGTTTTCAGTGGTGCAGCTATAGGCCAATGAACCTCTTGAGTACCAAGTATATTCCACTGACAATGCATAATAGCTCACATAGCAATGCATGTTTCACACGGCATGAAGATTGTTATGGAGGCCTGCCCACCCCACATGAATTAGGAAGCAGGAAAATTCACCTTGCAGTCTTCACAGCAAAGCCCATGGGCACATACTGCTCCTGGTTTTAAAGTGCAAGTAGTAGCATTACAGCATTCATTTGTACATTCCTAAAAAAGAAGCCAATAAAACCTAAGAATTACAATAGGCAGGAATATGTACATAGAGATCGACTGGGATCCATATGACCACCCGATTCTCTGCATTTAGGCTAAAGAACACACTGCTTGTGCGCTGAACTATATTCCATTCTTTCTTTTCCCACCTCCTGAAATGTTTTGAAATATAAATAGTACAGTTGTCCCTCGAGTTACAAATGCCTCAGGTTACAAACGCTTTAGGTTGCAAACTCCGCTAACCTGGAAGAGTTACCTCAAGTTGAGAACTTTGCCCCAGGATGAGAACGGAAATTGTGTGCCGGCGGCACAGCGGCAGCAAAAGGCCCCATTAGTGAAAGCACGCCTCTAGTTAAGAACAGTTTCAGGTTAAGAACGGACCTCCAGAACAAATTAAGTTTGTAACTAGAGATACCACTGTATTCTGTCTCCTCATTCTGGAAAAGCATTCAATATTGTAAAACATCCTTGTAAGCAAGGAAGCACAAAGTTGCAGAATCACCCAGTCCAACTCTTAACTTGTGCAGAAAATCCAGGTTCAATTTTCAACATCTTCAGCAAGGGTTGGGAAAGACTCCTGCCTGAAACCCTGGAAGCCCGTCAGCCAGTCAGGGTAGACAATATTGTCCTAGAGATGGACCAAAGGCAGCTTCCTAGGTTCCTACCTCAGCACAATTCCCACTGGCTTTCAAGCCTGCCAGGAACCACATGGGCTTCCATGAGTGGCCACACTAGGCTCTAAAAGTGTGAGCTGAGGCAAAGTTTCTGTCACCTTTCTCTAGCCCCATGATCTCACCTATAGCTGCTTTTAGAAGTTTAGGACGACTCGCTTGCTGTTTAACCTTGGGTGTCTCATTTTAAAGCTTCATTTCTTCAGTGTTCACCAACCATCACACAATTGTTCTCTGCCCTTTTTCTTTTCTCTGAACTAAATACACCACATTCAGATTCTGTTTGGTCTGGTTCTAAGCATATGTCTAGACTGTGGCAGGCAGGGGAACAACTGCTGAATTTTCTTCCACATAAAAAACAGTCCTGAATTCAAAAAACTAGGTTTCATGGAGAATACTAGAACATTCCCCCCCGACACTTAGCTTTCTCAGTAAGAACTAGGCATTTCTGTGATTTTCTTCTAGAACTTTATAAGCATTACCATTCTCCTCTGAACTGTCTCCAATTTATCTTGTGCTGATCAGAAGTGGCACAGTACTTAAATGAGATCTAATCTCTTAACTGAGCTGAGCAGAGGAGTACTATTGTTTCATGAGTCTAGGAAATGATGCTTCTGTTAATGCAACTTGAAAGCAGATTAGCCTTTCTCACCAGAGTATCACACACTTGAGTTTGTTATTCACTGTAACCTTCACACGTCCCTTAGAAGTGCTGCCTATTTAGTTATCCCCAGCCTTAATCTTTATCATTATTTATAAATTTTACTTATACAGTGCCAAGTTGCTTTGAGTTTCATATACAAAGGATAGATCCATTCCCGCATGGAACTTCTGAGCCAAATATACAGGCATACCTTGGAGATATTGTGGGTTCGGTTCCAGACCACCATGATAAAGTGAATATTGCAATAAAGTGAGTCACACATTTTTTTGGTTTACCAGTGCGTATAAAAGTTATGTTTACACTATAGTGTGTTCTATTAAGCCAAGCCCCACCTGGCTACAGGGGTGGGAGCAGGGAAACCCGGCTCCAGCCCTGGCCAGCTTCACTCCCATGGCCAAAAGAGGGGTGGGAGTGAAGGGCTTCCTTCCCCTGTAAGCGGAGCAGTATCTGCAAAGTGCAATACATTTCACTGCAAAGTAAAACGTAATGAAACAAGGTTTGCTGGTAGCTTTTTTTCCTTTCTATATGTAACCCTTTGGGGGGGGCATAATTTCATTTTCTTGGATTTTGTCTTACTAAGTCCTTATTTGTAGTCCTTGGTCAAATAGAATGGGTCAGTTTAGCCTTGATAAATGGAAAACTTACATTTCAAGGTCACAGAGAATGGCAATCGATTGACATTAAATTCAAATTTCAATCTAGTGAGATTTGGCAGAAAGTAGAACAAAAGCCATTCTGCTCCACCGAAACTCTGAAGTATTTTATTTTTATTTAATTTAACGAAATATATATACTTCTTGACTGTAATAAAATCTCCAAGGGTTTTACAAGTAGTATTAAAAATACCCATTTAAAAATTTCCACCGCCGCCACCATGGCTACATCTCAACTGTCAGGCCGATGGGAATCGATATCCCAGAACATAACCTGCAGGCACATAGTCAAGAACCTTGCTGAAGTGGAGCAGGTTTGTGCCTGGATGGGACACTACCTAGGAATCACATGTGTGCTTCCTTGTGTTTCCTCATGGGGAACAGTGGGATAGAAATGTACTACATAAATAAATCTGCTACAGTCCCTTGGCTGGGCTCAAGGCAGAGGGTATATGTAATTTATTTTTTTTCCAGGTGAAAGCAAGTACATGAGGGAGATGTGAAAAGAGAATCTGCATGTGAGATGGAGGGGTAGGTAAGGCACACTTGCCCTGCTTTGCAGGGATGGGCTCCCTATACTTCCACTGGAAAGCTATATATTTGATCCAGTCAGAAAGTGCTTCTACTTCCATTGTAAACTGTGGTTCTGGCTGGATTCTGGTGGCGATGGTAGAATTTGCCTCATCTCTTATTTACGTAGATGCAGGAAAATTAGTTTATCTCATCCTCAAAAGATCCTATTCAATGAGCATACCTCAAACTAAAATGTATCAGGCAACCTGGCAAAAGAAGACCTTCAGAAGCAACTGCAGAATCTTTCTAAGGAGCTTACAAGAAAGTTATGAATGCAAAAGCTCTCATTGTTTTTGTAGAAATGTGATTTTAACACTTAAAGTTCACCAACAGTCAACAGGTTTCTTCCTCTCATACCCTGGAATCAATAAGGTGAATCGGGGTTAATCTTTCTTATTGGGGAAAAAAACTAGTGTCTGCTAGACTGCTGTTTGAATATTATTTCATTTCAGTAGATTTGGGGTACGGGTTAGGGTGAAACTGGCTCTTGTTAGGGACCCAGGCCTGCCTGCCCTGCAAAAATCACCACTGGAGATTGACTGGTGGCAATGCTAATCCCATTTACTAGGAAGTAAAACCCCCATTAACTGAGTGGGACTTATGCCCGAGTAGGTTTGTGCATTTAGGCAGCGATCCTATCCACTGAACCTGAGAGTAAACCCCATTGAACTCCTTGGAACTTCTTTCTGAGTAGGCCAGCCTTTACAAGCCTTGCCTAACCTTGTATGTATACAGTGGTACCTCTTGTTCCAAAGCCCCGTTCGCAACATGAGCAGAATGCAACCCGCGTCCGCGTGTGCCGTGATTCGCTGCTTCTGTGCATTATGTCATTTTGCACGTCTGCACATGCGGCGAAACCCGGAAGTAACCCTTTCCGGTACTTCCAGGTCGCCGTGGGACGCAACCTGAAAATGCGCAACCTGAAGCAAAAGTAACAAGTGGTATGACTGTATAAACAACATGCCCTATATATTGATTAGGGCACACACAGAGGGAGCATTACTTCGCAAGTATTTTGGACTGACACCCACCGGAAAATTTGCCTTTTAAAAATAAATAAATCACACCCCAAAATACTTCAGAACCTAGCCTGTATTCCAGTTTACAAGGCTTGCCAAGGTTTTGAGTACTAGGGTCATGGAAAATGTAGTAATTTCTAATGCAGCTATTGCAGTAAAGTGATTTTTTTTCCTTGCTGGGGGCCACTGATACAGCTCTTTGTCAAAGGCTCAAGGGACCCTAGGTATACCGCTGGGGGTAGATGTGACCCATGACCAAATTCCATCTGACATATGGCATCAAACCACTCTGGTGGCTCCCCCTACCACCTGGCCTAGACTGTAGCCTGTCTTCTTCTCACCTAAGCCTTAATATCATGATGGAGGTATGATGCAGCACTGAGCCAAGGAGAACAGAGAAAAGATAAAGAAGTCCCCCGCTAAAGCAAGTGAAAAAATGCAATCAATTGAAACAGTATCAGCGAGACCTGAAGGGTGAGTGAGAGGCCGTACAGAGCAAGCATTTCTGCCCCTCTTCCTCATCCTTTTGTTCCACCTATGGTGGCTGTGAACTGGACACTAAGTACAGCTACCCCACAGGCAGACAGGGTCTCTTATCTAGGCAAAGAGATGGGAAGATCAGAATATGAGAAGAAGTGGGAAAGCCATAAAAATGCAAACGGAATAAAGATATCTCATGGCTAGAAAGGCGAACCAATAATTCACTATTGCAGCTCTAATATGTGGTGAGCTGCTTATATTTAGCCTTTGACATTTCACTAGTTAACAAATCTTCCTCGCATAAAATTTGCATTGCAGAATTCTCTTGCAGGTGACACGTTAAATGTATTCTGGTTCTCTTCACCTTTGGCTCTGACTCTGCCCAACATTGTTTTTTTAGCTCCTGACTGAATTCTTCCCATGGGTCACAACCCCTCATAGAAGAAAACTCCTCAACCTCTGCACTGGCTAATGAAAAACAGATTTGTATGCAAGCTTCATGCAGAGTTACACACAGAACAACATGATGCACTCAAAGATTAGAGTGGTATTGATGTGCTGATCCAATTTAAATTACATAGCTAATGCAAAACTAATGTACTGGATATGCTGGTACCACATAGATTACAGTGGAAGACTGGGACTAAAACCAATCACAAGTGAGCCACCATTTCCCAAGGAATTTAACAAAACAAAGGAAGAAGCCACAGTTCAAACTGCTTCATGGCAATATTAACGGTTTCTACTTTAAAAGGTATCAGTAACACTGAGGAGTGAAAAAGTGAAAGATAACTGGGCTAGAATGAATGTGAAAGCTACAGATACTCTATTGACTTTAAACAAGCAGATAAACCTACTTCTCATGCTTTGCTACCCAGAAGAATGAGTATGCTGTCAGGAAATCCTTATGGCTTGATCAATTCAATAAACTGTATGGGAAAGCTATGCAATTTCTTGCTATTTCAATGTCTTTCAGTCTATTATGCATATAACTATGCTTACAGGAGAAGACAAATCCATAATTCTCTGGTATATTTAGTTATGATAATCTGGGAGAGAAATACAGTATCAACTTTTAATGCCGACATCTATATGAAGGAAGGGTAGGTCTCTTCCCTGGCAGAATGAAGTCAGAGGAGTAGTCACTTTCCTTGTCTTGGGCAGCCATGGAAAAGGAAGAAGAGATGTTGGCATAACAAGCCTTTTCACTGGGCATGTGTTATGTACTGAGCTGAATCCTAGAACAATAGGATCCAGAATGCAGCAGTCTGATTGGCCTGGAGGAGCCACCCAATCCAGCTCCAGGTGAAAGTGAATCAGCGACCTGATTGGCCCGCAGGAGCAGCCAATCAGGTTCCTGAAGGAGGTGAATCCGCAACCTGATTGGCCTACAGGAGCAGCCTGGAATTAGCCAATCACACGGGGCCCATTGTGTAAATAATGTATATATAGCTAGACATTTTGGGGAAAGTTTCATTCATTGCTACTATGAGCTGAATAAAGTGCATTAAATTCACACTCGACTCTGAGTATATTTCAGCATGCTGGGCACAACATACAGCAGGCTCTTCTTGGTTGAGGAAGAGTACCAGAATACCAGCCTGCAGTCTTTTCGAAAACACTGCATGGCTTTTGTATTTAGACAAGCATTCAAGGAATACCGAGACTGGAGAATAGTGATGCCTAAGGACTGATATGACTTGATATTCTAAATTGAAATTTCGAGTCTTCTTTTAAAGCAGTCACGACAGACAGTCCTACCTCAGGTTCCCCACAGTCACACTCCTCTCCTTCTTCTACATAGCCATTCCCACACTTTGGGCCACCAAAAGATTCTTTAACTTCAGGCAGGTTGAATAGGCACATCCCCACTCCTTTCTCCAAGCTGCTTTCCAGGTCTTTCTTGCTGCAGCTGCTAAACATCATAGGAAATGGGTAGCTGGGGGGAAGAAGGGGTAGGAACAGGGGAGACAGAAGGAAAAAAAATTACCATTATCAAAGAATTATGGGTTTGAATTCGGAGACAAGATGTTCCATAACACAACACTCCTAGCAAATTCTACGGCATCATCGTAATGTGTCCCAAGAAATGAACAGAAGGGAATCAAATGTCATTGTGCCAGAGGCTGGTATAGTGCACACATAGTTATGGCAACTAATGCTAATATTTCTCAAACAGCACTCATTATACTGATAACCATTATGATAATAAACATAAACAGATTAAACATAATGAATGCCAGAGCTTCCTTAAATGCTCCCAGTCCAAAACCACTCATGGGTATCTACCCCTTGCTACAATATTTTCGTCCCACAAACCCCAGGGTAGGTTATACAGTGTGGGATGTTATGGGGCATGGAGGGAATGAAAAATCAGATTCAGTGGGAGAGAGGTAGAATGAAGGGGAGTGGGGGGTCTATAGAGAATGTGGCGGGAGAGTCCAATCCAAATGCTTGGACTGGTTCGGCTGCTGATTGTTGCTCCTATGGCTATATATTCGATATTCAAAAAGCACCCCAAATATTTTAGTATACACTGATCTTGTGATGTTAATATGTCTTGTAACTCTATCTTTTTGTTTCTGCAAATATTCTCCGCAGTCCCACTGGAAGCTTGCCACTTTGTTAATTGTGAGTGAGATAAAAACTTTTGAGAGTCCTTCAGCTCAATGCCAGCTGCATCAGGATGTTTGCAAGGACACCATGCCACAGACACTGTATAGGATGCCAAAGTGCACACTGTGATGCCCTGTGATTATATTAGGTGTGGATGATAGAATCATAGAATCATAGAGTTGGAAGAGACCACAAGGGCCATCGAGTCCAACCCCCTGCCAAGCAGGAAACACCATCAGAGCACTCCTGACATATGGTTGTCAAGCCTCTGCTTAAAGACCTCCAAAGAAGGAGACCCCACCACACTCCTTGGCAGCAAATTCCACTGTCAAACAGCTCTTACTGTCAGGAAGTTCTTCCTAATGTTTAGGTGGAATCTTCTTTCTTGTAGTTTGGAACCATTGCTCCGTGTCCGCTTCTCTGGAGCAGCAGAAAACAACCTTTCTCCCTCCTCTATCACAACCATCTGGCAAATAAAAGACAAACTGTCTTATTTCCCTAGACTCTGGAACCCACTGACTTCCTCTCTGCATTCAGGCAACAATTCCACACTATGGCCGTGTAGGGCGCCAGCCAGCTTGATAATGACTGGGCTTTGTTCCCTAAATGTTTTTTTTTTTTTTTGATGGACAGCAGAGCCAGACCAGAGTCAGAACCAGTTCTCCCTATTTCCCAACCTGAAACCTGTCTAACATCTCAAATCAAATCCTATTCCTCTTCTCAAATCCATCCCTATCTCTCATCTTAAATCCAGCCCTGTCTCTCTCCAACTCAGAAACTGCTCCTTTTATTCTTCCCCCCCAAAGTGCTGTTCCTGCCCCCTCTGTGGCTGGTGGACTCTGTAGCCCATCAGAGAGAGGCTCCAGCACTATGGTGGAATTTCAAGGGGACTGCATCACCAGACTTTGGTCTGGCTCTGCTGTCCGCCACAGTTTTCTATCAATCATATATTATTAAGAACAGGATGCAGTCTTAAACAGGGAAATAAGATAGTGAGGAGAATTCCCATGCTGCTAAATCAAAAAGTTTAATGAATCAATAGTTATTTCTTATATTACAGACAGAGGAGAATTCAGTGCTCAAGAGTTGCTAAGCAATTAAGGGTATATTTTAGCTAAAGAAAAAGAATCACCTGCAATCCTAAGTGGTAGCAGAAGTTAAAGCATTTCCAGAGCAACACAGATACGTAATTTGGATCTCATGAATGATACGTTACAGTATGATTTAATTTTACAATATAGGGAGAGAAGTGGGAAGAGAAAAAAAGTTGGCTGGTAGAATGGTGTACTGTTTGTTGGACTAGGACCTGGGAGACTAGAGTTCAAATCTCATCTCAGCCATGAGGTTCATCAAGTAACCTTGGGCAAATCACAGTCTCTCAGCTTAACGTACTTCACAGGGCTTTCGTTAAGATAGAACGGGGATGAAGAGAACAATATATGCCATCTTGAGCTGCTTGGAGGAAAGGTGGCTATAAATATATACAAATCATAGGGTCATCTAGTCCAACCCCTTGCAATGCAGGAATCTCAGCTAAAGCATCCATGACAGATAGCTCTCCAACCCCTGCTTAAATAAATAAATAAATAAATAAGTAAAACAATTCATTTCTGCATTAGGTAAGTTTTAAGATGGAGTGTGGAAGAGGTAGTGCACATTCAAATGAGGCACGATTTCTCACTTGATGGCAAAGCCTGTAATTATATGCACTTATTTAGAAAGAAGTTCCAAGTAAACAAACTGAAATTTACTTCCGAATAAATATGCATGGGATTGTAACAAATGTCAAAAAGATCTTTCATAAGTAAAGCATAGTAGGTAGTACTGGACAAAATAGCATTTCTCTACAAGATGGAAAGTGACTTAGCCATGCTTTTGGTTGGCGAGAGTCAGAAATATGGGGGGGGACCCCAGTTCTCAACACATGGAAGAGCTCAGGTAGTTGGAAGAAGAAGAAGAAAAAGAAGAAGAAGAAGAGTTTGGATTTGATATCCCGCTTTATCACTACCCTAAGGAGTCTCAAAGCGGCTAACAATCTTCTTTCCCTACCTCCCCCACAACAAACACTCTATGAGGTGAGTGAGGCTAAAAGACTTCGGAGAAGTGTGACTAGCCCAAGGTCACCTAGCAGCTGCATGTGGAGGAGCGGGGAAGTGAACCCGGTTCACCAGATTACAAGTCTACCACTCTTAACCACTACACCACACTGGCTCTCATAAGCCATAAGCTGGACTGCAAGTTCATTTATATGGAGTCAGTGGATGATCCTGGGTGAACTACAAAAATGCATCACCAGGAAACTTAATTCCTGTGATGATTTGCTAGTTTCTAGTTGATTTGCTAATTTCTGGGTCTAGTAAGGAGCCCACAGTAATAAATAGAAAATAATTGTTTTCTTGTGAAATTTATTACTAATTTAAGAGTGGGTCCCATACTTTACTCTTTGACATTGAAGTCAATGTTAGGAATGATTCCATCTTAAGAGACTTTCAATGGGAAACCCAGCCAGATGGGTGGGGTACAAATAAATTATTATTATTATCATTTTTATATATTCATACTTTACATATTAAGCAGTACAAAAATTGCTTCAAAAGCCACAACAATAGTTTTTTCGTACAAATTCATTTTAAAACCAGGTTAATCTCAAAAAGTGAAACTTTTTAGAGACGAAACTTGGTTTTTTAAAAAACACACAAACGTGTATGTGTGTGCATATAATTTAAAGCATCAAATTTAAATTCATTAATTTTCATCCAAACAGGTGTTTAGGATGACAAAGGCCACTCTTGACATTATAAACGTATTCCAGTGTGCAAATACTGGTTTGATAGGTATGTGAAATAGAAACCAAATGAACAACAGAAATATTGTTGGTAATCACTAAATCAGAAAAAATATAAGAACCAGCGAGTGTTTCCACAATGAACATTAAACAATTATGACCACCCTCTCCAAGTGCATACAGATTCGCTCACTCCTGCTTATAAACGTTTCATGTGACCATCAATGGGGCAATAGGTCCTTTGGCCTATACTGGTGACCACAGAGTGTCACTGCTAACTAATGCAAATTCTCTTCACCTTAAAAGAACTCAAGCTGTTTCCTATTTTGAAGCAACAGAGCCATTCAAATTCTGGCCTTTCCTGTCCTTGACACTGATTTCCTCAGCTGACATCAGTGCCATATTCACTAGTTACCAAAGAAAGCACAGATCCACTCAAAACATTTTGTTTTGAAATAAATAACCTCACAATAAACAGGAGATGAGCATGTGAAATCTGAAGCCGAAAGTATATGAATGAATTATTCCATAAAGTCGGATGGGGTGACTTTATTTCAACTAAAGCATCTGAGATGCACTAAAATTGTAGCTTAAGGAGCATTTTTTTAAATGGAACCATACATATTAATTAACTTTTAAGGACTCCTTTTATATAGTGCACACTTCTGCAACAGTATAACAAAAGGGAAATGAGGTAATAAAGGAGCTCCATATGCCCATATTGAAGATAAGGGGGAAGGATAGAGAGTTTATTACATTATTCTTGTAAGACAGGAAGAAACAGATATCTGCTGCTGGGCAAGGCACGCCCACACTGCTTTTGACCCTTAACAAAACACTATATTCAGCATCTAGGCAAGACTTAAGTAGTAGAAATTTAAGACATTAGTAGGATGATATGGGCTTTAGGCAGAAGGGATCTTTATGGCAAAATTATCCTCATAGGCTGAGCCCGGAGGAAGAATCCACAGTCCATCTGAACAGTATAGGATCAGGTATGTATGTATCACTTTAATAAAAATAAAGTGACTTTGCTTTTGCACAATAGGCCAATAGAAGGGGGAAAGTCAAGAACAAGACCCATCTGTTATATCTACTAATGCTGCTCCCCCTAACCTATGAATTACTACGCTGGGGGAAGCGTCAGGAATACAAAAACCAGTCTCCACGGTCTGTCTGGTAAAGGGTTTCCAGCCCTATGGATGGGGGTAGAGGGGGAAATAACAAATAATCATATAATAAAATATGGAAATTGAGATTGCTATTATTATTGGCTGATTTGAAACTGGCAGCCAGCCGTGACAAAGCCAATTAGAGCTAGCTTTCCCTACACAAAGAGCTGTTGCTGCTCCATCGGAATCCTGGCAGCTCTTTACAAAAACAGCAGCCAGGACAAGAGCACAGATGCTCAGCCATACATGTTGGCAGCCCGTTTGTTGGCGGTCACTGGGCCCCTTGCCGATTGTGTAGCATTAAAAACAAGAAGATGAATACGTTCCAAACAGGACTTCCACAAACTGTGTATTGCTTTGGTTACCATCAGTTAGTCGAGGCACCAAAATATTCTGTCCGGATAGCTACTCACCTGTGGCTGCCTCAGTCACTGGCAGAATCCGTCAGTGGGCGTTTCTTGAACTTCTTCCAGCAAAGAAGCTCTTTGACGCCTAGTCTCCTCCTACTCTCCCTGCGCGGAAGCCTTCTGCGCAAGGAGGGTGTAGGCAGCGGAGGACCCTTACTCTCCCCGCTGGTCCCTGGCAAGGAGTCATGGGACCGCCTCGCCGATTCCCCCATCTGCCTCCCTTCTCCACTGGTGCTACGCTGATTCTCTTCCCCAGAAGATGGGCTGCCTCTCCCCATCCCGGGACGCTCTCTGGAACCCCTCCGGAGCCCACTGTCTCCCTCTGGCTCTGATGGCAGTTCCCTGACAGCAACATAGGAATTTCATGGAAGTACTGTGCTAAAATCTGTCTCCCAATTTCACAAAGAAGTTTATCTCTCTATGACTCTATGAAAGGGGCTTCTGGGTTTTTTGGGGGTGTTGTTGTTGTTGTTGTTGTTGTTTTTGCCTCATTCTCAAGGATAGTTGACAATTTCAGTGATGGGGGTTTATAGCTTACCTTATAGTTTCAAGGTGTCTGAGAGTTCTGTGTGTGATTTCCTTTCAAGTAAGCATTTCTCTAGCACTCTACCAGCATTCCTTGTTGCCCACACTTCCTGATCTAAAAAAAAGCCTCATGAGAGGAGCTATGGATTCATTATGTCTTCCTTCTGGGCTTCAATTGAAGGGTAGACACCAAAGAAGGCTGCAGAGTGTAGACCACAGCATAGATGATTTACAGAATGAAAGGACACCCACAAACACCCCTTAGCCACCTCAAAAATAAAGGAAGTGCAACCAAAGCCTGCATCCAACCCATGATAATTTCATCAAAAATTTTCTCTCCCCTTTGGTAATTTTTAATGCAATTTCTTTTCTCATCAAGAATGGTTGAAAAAACATGGGGGGATTTTTCAGCAGACCACTCTTTCATGGATGATGGAGGGAGTGCCTGCCTTGGATCTCACAGACCTTTGCATGATTGATGTGTCCTGTCAGTCTGGCTTTTTAGGGGAAATTAACATAAGAGTATTGTTCTGGCATACACGGACCCTTGCTTCAAAATTAAAAGCATAACAAAACCCCATTCCATCAGTAGTTAAAATTAGGTAACATTAAAGTGCTTGTTTCTTAAAAATAAGTAGATAATATTTAAGGACTGCAGCAGTTATGATGGAAAAGTTTTATTTGTGCCAAATACATTGGGAATTTTGAGAAGATACAAGACCTAGGATGGATTTATCTGCAACTGTTGCTATGTCATTTTAGCGGAGCATCTATTCATGAAAGTTGTCGGCAGAAAAAAAGATTTCTAAAAGGTGTAACACAGAACACTTACAGAATGGATCTAGAGTTAACTTCATGAAATGGATCCTTCTAAACCCAATACCTCTGACGATTCCATCAGGTTTTATATAAACCGCTCTAGTCCAATAGCCCTTCTTTCCAATGGAAAGCTGCCTAACGGAGTCAGAACATTGGTCCATCTAGCTCAGGCTTCCTTAACCTTGGCCCTCCAGATGTTCTGAGACTACAGTTCCCATCATCCCTGACCACTGGTCCTGCTAGCTAGGGATCATGGGAGTTGTAGGCCAAAAACATCTGGAGGGCTGAGGTTGAGGAAGCCTGATCCAGGCTCAACAGAGTTTCATATAAGGTGCTTTTACAGCCTTACTTAGAAATCCCAGGGGTTGAACGGGGATCTTTTGCATATAAAATACGTGGTCTAATACTGACCTATAGAATGGAGAAGTTGCTAGTGACAGTGAAAGAGGTGCTTGACCCTTTCCCTGCCTCTGCCATTTCCCAACTTTGGATCATTTCCTGTGCCATCCGCCAGGCAGGATTCTAAAGACATGAACAAGCTGGGAATTTAGATTTTTCTTCATCATGATCAAATGTGGGGGACTAATGTGGGGGAGGGAGACAGTGCTCCTGAAGGTAGGAGTCTATCAATTGATGAAGATGATCATCCAAATGTCATAGACCAAATGGAGCAAAGAGCACGCAGACCTAGTGGTGGGAGGAAAAAATCCTTAAATAAGAGACACGGGGGAATGATTAATGGACTTCAATGTCTGTACACTAATGCGCAAAGCATGGGAAATAAACAAGATGAGCTTGAGCTCTTGGTACAGCAAACTAAATATGACATAATAGGCATCACTGAAACCTGGTGGGATAAGTCCCACGACTGGAATGTAATAATGGAGGGATACAATCTATTTCAGAGAAACAGACCAGACAAGAAAGGAGGAGGAGTGGCGTTATATGTCAGGGATGTGTATACCTGTGAAGAGATCCAAGATTTAGAACCTCAAAGCCAAAGTGAGAGCATTTGGGTCAAAATTAAGGGAGAGAAGAATAACAGGGACCTCATTGTGGGAGTTTACCAAGCCAAACGGAGGACATAGATGATGCCTTCCTGGAACAGATGGCCAAGCATGCAAAAGGAAGGGAGATAGTAGTAATGGGGGACTTCAATTACCCGGATATTTGCTGGATGTCAAACTCAGCCAAGAGCATAAGGTTAAACAGATTCCTCACTGGCCTTGCAGACAACTTCGTTGTCCAGAAAGTGGGAGAAGCAACAAGAGGAACAGCCATTTTAGATCTGGTCCTAACCAATGTTGATGACCTGGTTAGTGGGGTAGAAGTGGAAGGATCATTAGGCACGAGTGATCATGCTCTTCTTAAGTTTAATATACAGCGGAAAGGAGCAGCCAAGCATACTAGGACTCAATTTCTTGACTTTAAGAAAGCCGACTTCATAAAACTTAGGGAAGTGCTGGGTGAGATCCCATGGACAGTAATACTAAAAGGAAAGGGAGTTCATGATGGCTGGGAGTTTGTTAAGAGGGAGATAGTAAAAGCACAACTTCAGGCAATACCAATGAGACGAAAACATGGAAGGTGCCTAAAGAAGCCAGGGTGGCTATCTAAAGAACTTTTAACTGAGTTAAGATTAAAAAAGGATGTGTACAAAAAATGGAAAAGGGGGGAAACCACCAAAGAGGAATTCAAACAAATAGCCAGCACGTGTAGACATAAAGTCAGAAAAGCTAAAGCACAGAATGAACTCAGGCTTGCTAGAGAGGTTAAAAGCAACAAAAAAGGCTTTTATGGGTATGTTCGTAGCAAAAGGAAGAACAAAGAAACAGTGGGGTTACTCAGAGGAGAAGATGGTGAAATGCAAACAGGGGACACAGAAAGGGCTAAACTCCTCAATGCCTTCTTTGCCTCAGTCTTCTCCGATAAAGAAAACAATGCCCGACCTGAAGAATTTGGAGCAAATGATTCAGCAGAGGAAACACAGCCCAGAATAACTAAGGAGATAGTACAAGAATACTTGGCTAGTTTAGATGTATTCAAGTCTCCAGGGCCAGATAAACTGCATCCAAGAGTATTAAAAGAACTGGCAGATGTGATCTCAGAACCACTGGCAGTCATCTTTGAGAATTCCTGGAGAACAGGCGAAGTCCTGGCAGACTAGAGGAGAGCAAATGTTGTCCCTATTTTCAAAAAGGGGAAAAGAGAGGACCCAAATAATTACCGCCCAGTCAGTCTGACATCAATACCAGGGAAGATTCTGGAGCAGATCATTAAGCAAACAGTCTGTGAGCACCTAGAAAGGAATACTGTGATCACCAATAGTCAGCATGGATTTCTGAAAAATAAGTCATGTCAGACTAACCTGATATCGTTTTTTGACAGAATTACAAGCCTGGCAGATGAAGGGAACGCAGTGGATGTAGCCTACCTTGATTTCAGCAAGGCATTTGACAAGGTGCCCCATGATATTCTTGTAAAGAAGCTGGTAAAATGCGGACTTGACTATGCTACCACTCAGTGGATTTGTAACTGGCTGACTGACCGAACACAAAGGGTTCCTCATCAATGGTTCCTCTTCATCCTGGAGAAGAGTGACTAGTGGGGTGCCACAGGGTTCTGTCTTGGGCCCGGTCTTATTCAACATCTTTATCAACGACTTGGATGATGGACTCAAGGGCATCCTGATCAAATTTGCAGATGACACAACCTGGGAGGGGTGGCTAACACCCCAGAGGACAGGATCACACTTCAAAACGACCTTGACAGATTAGAGAACTGGGCCAAAACAAACAAGATGAATTTTAACAGGGAGAAATGTAAAGTATTGCACTTGGGCAAAAAAAATGAGAGGCACAAATACAAGATGGGTGACACCTGGCTTGAGAGCAGTACATGTGAAAAGGATCTGGGAGTCTTGGTTGACCACAAACTTGACATGAGCCAACAGTGTGACGCGGCAGCTAAAAAAGCCAATGCAATTCTGGGCTGCATCAATAGGAGTATAGCATCTAGATCAAGAGAAGTAATAGTGCCACTGTATTCTGCTCTGGTCAGACCTCACCTGGAGTACTGTGTCCAGTTCTGGGCACCACAGTTCAAGAAGGACACTGACAAACTGGAACGTGTCCAGAGGAGGGCAACCAAAATGGTCAAAGGCCTGGAAACGATGCCTTATGAGGAACGGCTAAGGGAGCTGGGCATGTTTAGCCTGGAGAAGAGGAGGTTAAGGGGTGATATGATAGCCATGTTCAAATATATAAAAGGATGTCACATAGAGAAGGGAGAAAGGTTGTTTTCTGCTGCTCCAGAGAAGCGGACACGGAGCAATGGCTCCAAACTACAAGAAAGAAGATTCCACCTAAACATTAGGAAGAACTTCCTGACAGTAAGAGCTGTTTGACAGTGGAATTTGCTGCCAAGGAGTGTGGTGGAGTCTCCTTCTTTGGAGGTCTTTAAGCAGAGGCTTGACAACCATATGTCAGGAGTGCTCTGATGGTGTTTCCTGCTTGGCAGGGGGTTGGACTCGATGGCCCTTGTGGTCTCTTCCAACTCTATGATTCTATGATTCTATGAAATTATGACCCCTGACACAATCAATCATGTGAACATTTTTGTGGGCTGCATTAGAGATTTGGCTGTACACAGGGAACTCACTTCTATGCCATATCTGTAACATCTGAATAATTAAATTTTCTCAGGAATGTTTATCAAATACCAGAATTATGAACAAAGATTGCATTTAAAAAAACTGAATGATGAATGATGGCTCTGCACTTATCCTCCCAATCTACTTTTACTCTCTTTTGTTTATTGTTTTAATCTCTAGAGCATCAATAAAATAGAACACAATGTTCCCATAGCTTTCCCATCTATAGTTCATGTTCAATGCTTGTACCAATTTTTACAAGCCCAATTACCTGTCATTTTCACAAATAACTGAACTGATGTGTGGCATTAATAGCTTAACACAGAGGTTGCCAACCCTGCACCCACGAATGCCTTCCTTGGTGGCCTCCGAGATGGCCAGTGCAACCAGACTAAAATGTATTAAACTAGAACCACCTTCCTGCACGCAGCAATTTTTTGAGTTGGAAGAGCCCACTACTTCCACTCCAGCTGCATAGGATGAGGGAAGGCTAAGCGTCAGCTTCACAATTTGTATGTGTGGAAAAGACTGTGGCAAGGAGTGAGTGCTGTTACTTTTTTGAAGATTTATTTTTGTGGGGAGGACAGTTGTTTGGCCTCTCAGGGGGCTTTGTTTTAAATCACAGGGAGTAAGATGCCAGCCTTTCTTGTTCTTGCTTCCTTCTCCATAGCAAGAATTGTTCCCAACTTGATGGTGGGGGGAAAACAGCACAGAGACAGACACACTTCTTATCCTTATCCTCACCCCCACCACCATCTTTTTGCTCCAGTTAGAACTGTTCTCAAGTTGATTGAAGTGGGGGTGGGGGGAGCACAGTGTAGAGGCAGAGACATAATGTTTCTGCTGCCTCTCTCACAGCTGGGGTTCTTTTCAGGCTGATAGGATGGGTGCGAGGAGTACTGTGCAAAGACATGATCTTTATCCTTATGTTTCTGTGGCCTATTCTGCAGAAGGAATTGCTCTCAAGTTTATGGGTGGGGGAGCACCGTGCAGACACAGAACAGAGACATCAACAGCAGCAGCATCTTGCCTGTACCACAGCAGGGATCATTCTAAAATTAAACCAAGCCACTCCTTGTGGCAACCATTTTGTGTTAGGTCATACCTTGCAGTGGCCATTTTGTGAGTGGTGCCCACAACGTTCTCAGAAATCTGAATGTACCCCTGGGCCCAACGAAGTTGGCAACCATTGGCTTCATTTAGGCGGATATGAATCCATGCTGGCTTGGGAATACTACAATCCATAAGATTTACCTTACAGAGAAAAAAGATGGATCTGGCCTGTACCACTGAGGCTTATCTTTTCAAGCTGTGAGCTTTGTAAGAAGGACAGATTTACAATGCAGAATGCAAGATTCTGATCAGAAAGTATTGACAGAACCAACAGCTGGAAGATTTCAGAAATACTTCCAGGAAGAAGTAACAGCTTTTAACAGCCTTGTGCAGGACATACTGTCACAGCTTAATATCTCCACAGTCACAAAACTGCCAAGTAAAACATTATTAGGAGTTGCTTCCACTTTGACAAACGTACAGTCGGAAAAGTTATTTCTTGTCCAGAGGTCTATTGTGAGCCTCGTTTCCCATTGCAAAGGTGAAGCAATACTAAACCAATTTATCAACCTTGACAGTATTCTAACTGTATTCAGGAGTTATCTGCCATGCAAAGCTTTGTGGGAATTGTACGCAACTACTTTTCCTGTAGGAAACTAGGCAGTCAAGGAGAGTTGCTATAATCATTTTGCATTTGCCTCTGGCTCATCTTCTGTTCAGTTTCCTTTTAGATTGCTACCTCATTAATAACAATTAGCTCGACAGCAGAGGGTCTGGGTTTCACAATTTATTGTTTAGGACTTGATGTTAATCCAGTGCTGAATCAAGGAAAAAGGAAACCATATATGAAAGAGAGAGAAACATAGGTCATGGTAGTGTTGCATTAATGGAAAAAAAGAGCAGAAGTTGTAGCATACTTTGTCGTTATTGCCAATGTTAGAGGAAATTGTAGATAAGAAACCAAACTAGATTAGCTTGTGTTTAAATTGGTTGCGTTAAACATAACATCCAGTACTAGCGATAAGTGAATTATGATAAATGGCTGACATGGCCGTTAAAAACACACTGCCTGCATTCAGTTTACTACTGTGCTATTTTCCTCCACTCTGTTCCAAAAAGGGATGTTGCCTGGCAGGAATTAAAATACTATCAGAGAAGTGCCAAGTCTACACAGCCTGTTGGGTATTCTCTAGCTCTTTAAAATTATTTTTTCTAGTATTTAGAAAGAGCTCTTTTCTCAATTTTCATAGACACAACAATGCTTTTCTATCCTGTATAATAGGAAAAGGTGCCGATAGTTGGTGCATTAGGGTTGCAGGCCAGTGCTGCCTCCCCTGACAGGATCCAGTGAGGGACACCTCTTGCAGGCAGGCTTGGGGGCAGGACATTCCAAGGGGCAGATCCATCTGGGTCTGCAGGCTTCACTTGGGTCCACCCCTGGGGAATATAAGTTGGCCTGTCCCTGCCTCCATATCCAGTAGGATTTCCCTCCCTCCCTCCCTTGTATGAGGCTTGTTATGTGCTTGACCTTGCTATGGACATTGTTGGTCGCCATATTTGGGACCAGGTAGGAATTTTGGCACCAGGCCAATTGGCTCTCGCCTGGTGATTTTGCCTACCTCCTAGCAATCGTCAAAACTTTTGGCAGTTTAGGCACTGAGTAAGCCTTAGTCTTGGTCAGAGGGGAGGTTGTAGCATCTGCCTGTCCCTCTGAAGGAAAGGGTATCCCGTTAAAGGGATCTGGAAGGAGTTGTTCAGAAACTCCTTGGCGGTGATCCCGTGGGGGGGGGGGGGTTGTTCCTATGTGATGTATGTCACAATACTCCTGTCTTTCTGTGTTGATCCTACCAGAAATACTTCCAGCAGGCAGGCTGGGGGTCTGGTTAAACCCAATGCCTATGCCAAACCTCTGCATTTGTAATCAATCAAAGTTGTAGCCTTATTTGACCCCAAGACATTACAGTGGTGCCTCGCAAGACGAAAATAATCCGTTCCGCGAGTCTCTTCGTCTAGCGGTTTTTTCGTCTTGCGAAGCATCCCTATTAGCGGATTAGCGGCTTAGCGCTATTAGCGGCTTAGCGGCTTAGAAAAAGGGGGGGAAAGGGGAAAAACTCGCAAGACTCGCAAGACGTTTTCGTCTTGCGAAGCAAGCCCATAGGGAAATTCGTCTTGCGAAGCGCCTCGAAAAACGGAAAACCCTTTCGTCTAGCGGGTTTTTCTTCTTGCGAGGCATTCGTCTTGCAGGGCACCACTGTATACTATAATGGAATCTGCTGAGAATGCTTGCAAGATCTGGACACACTACTGCTTAAACTCACAACTTTTTCTTCACCTAAAAACAATTAAAGACCTCTAAAATGTCCCTGAATTATTAAATAATAGCAAATGGGCACTGTCTGTCCTTTAATTGCACACGATTGTTTCAGTAATTTAAAATGTTGAAATAATGGCATCCTGTCAATTCATGGTAGTTTTTAACCAAAAGAAAATGGGAAAGCAATTAACTAAATCATCCTGGTCTCTCTCTCTCTCTCTGTGTGTGTGTGTGTGTGTGTGATTTCACCATGTGTAGAAGAAGTGTGTGGGGGAGATAATCATGTAGACAGGCCCAAGACTCTGCAGCGAAGCAAAATTTTCAATAATACCACATTTCAGGCATTTAGTTGACAAAGAAAATACACTGCTTTAAATGTCCTCTGATCTCATTCACGTGTAACACTATGGCTTAGTATGAATGAGCAAGTGTGCAGGATCCTGCAGGGGTGGGTCATTGCTTTGGTTGTTCTGCTGAGCTAAGCCATCGTTTTGCTTACGTGTCATCCAAACCAAGGCTCATGGTTTGGCTCTCTCCAGAGAAATCATGAGCTGCAGCCAAAGTTTGCCCAGTGTTATACAGCTCATGGTTAATATTCTCCATGAAAATACCAATTCAATAATCAGAACAAAAACAAAAAAACCTGAGATGAAGGCAATTAATCATGCTCCACTGGGAGGCATATTCTCTCACAAGCCCATCAACTAATTATCAATGGTCAAAAGGTTGCAAGAGGACTAGTTTCAAATCCATTATAAAAACGATATGACACAAATGTCATGATCCTCCCCACAAGCCACAAATCATTTAACACAGAACTGGGCACATGCAGCACACTGTGATATGATCATCAGAGAACTTAATTTTAGCAATTAAACCATGTACTGGCACTTTATATAATAATGTACACCATGGCAGTGTTGAGTGAGCACCGATTCCATATTCATTAGGGGTAGGGCAGCAAAAAGACATAACACTTTCTTTTACCATCATGCAACCTGAAAGGCCAAGAACACAATTCAAGGAAACCTGTTACCGGTATTTCACAAAACCCTCAAAACAGATCTCAATGACTGTTTAGTAATCTCCCTGGTAAGAGACAAGAATACAAATCTTTACAACTCTTTCTGGTAGATGTTTTTCCATGCTATATAAAAAACAGACTTACTAAATACTACTCACCTGGTCACTAGTGCCAGGTATGAATAGGCTCCAGGTAAAGTCTGACAAAACTGTATTATTTACACCACAGTTGTTTAGCAAAGATTTGCGTGGACAGGAGGACCAGTTAAGATTGTAATGGGCTACTGACTTTCCTGCACTTATTTTCAAGGCTTGTTAAAATGCTCATTTATCAAATCTCCTAGAAGAAAAGTGTGCTTGTTGAACAAAGTCAAAAAAACAGCCCAACCTCAAAAATGTCACTGGGGCTTTAGTGCAAAGTACAAGCAACTTAGCTCTGTCTGATTCAGCATGAAGGATTTTTAGCATCCTGGGGAGAGCAACACATTTCAATGAGATAAAAGTGAAAAAAGCTTTCTTTATTGCAAAGCAGCAGGGCAGTGGAACCCCACTGAAGAAAGGATGGAAATTATAATGGAACTGACATCTGGATGTGATTGGTATACCAGGCTATCATTAGCAGGCACTTGTGTTACCGTTAACACCTGATTTTTTTTCCCCTTTAAAAGAGAGACAGTAAAGCAGAAATGGAATTCCGTGAATATTCAGAAAGAAAACTGTGTTTGCCAGCTGTGTCTTCAGTTCAGCTAAAGGACAGTTGCAGAGCAGATTTTTTATTCATGGAAAGGAGATAGAGAGCTGTATTTTGAAAAAGTGGAAAGAATATGGCTCACCTAAATGGGGCAGCCACAAGACAGAATTGCCAAGATTGAGACAAATTGAACTAGTTAAGATTTAGTTCCATTCTTTTTGAAGTATAGTCTGATTCTGTACATTCCACTGAAGTCCAAGTATCACCCTTCCCCCCCCCCAAAAAAAAAAAACCAGGAAAAAGAAACGAGTTACAAATTCCATTAAGGAGGCTAGCAGAGACAAAAACAATTTGGACTGGCAATATTTCTAATGAAAATGATGCAGCGCTTTTAAATTCATTGATGCTGACTCAGGATGTTCCTTGTGCAATATGGGTGTAACAAAATTGATTCGTCTTTGGAAAACTCACAAGACCAGAGAAGAGAGCTACAAAACTGGTAACACAATATTCAGCTACATCTCAAGACTGCCTGGGCGGCACCCAATGATGTCCAGCTACTTGCGCAATGGGGATTCAGTTGTCTAACTGGGCTTCTCGTTTTTCTTCTCCCTCCTCCGGTCCCTCCAAATCTCAAAACAAATAAACTCATTTTTTTTTCCAATAAACTTGCTCCATTTTTATCTGCCTTCTCCGACGAAGTTAGTTAATTTCACCATGTATACCATTTCCCAAATTCTAGCTTGCCATGAGTCAACATAGTGGTTTGGGGGGTTTTCCACTTCTGATATGGTTTTATTTACACAGATATACAACCTGCACCTAGATGGAGGGATTGCAGAGCATTCACATCCTATGAGGGTCTGGCTTCTCCCTTAAGGGCAGCATTGGATTCAAAGGAAGGCAAAAAAACCAAAACACCTCCCATACTCTGTGTCTCTTTGTTCCAGCCCGTCATTCCCAGCTCACTTGGAGTTCTGCCCCTTCCTTCTCCTTCTTGCTGTTAACCAGCTCCAAGGACCTCATCCCAGCCTACGTCATTCAAAGTTGAAACCCTAAACCTGGCCTTTGCCTCTGACCACTAGCAGAGGGCTGCAATGCAACTTCTGCAGACTGCCCTCCGTTATTATTATTATTTTCTTATTTCCTTTTTCCTGAGTGGAGATAGAACTTCGTTATAAATTCCTCAAAGGGAGCTAGGGAGAACAAGGCCTTTCAAACAGACTGCAATTGATTTTGTGTTTTCTAAAAGATTATTTTTCTATCTGGACAAAAAAAAATCTTCGGACCTTCCTTGTCCTCTGTGTGCCCCTTTCCTCCTTCCTAGTGCTCACTTTCATACCGTTCTCCCTGAAGCACAGGGTCCTTTAAGATCCCACATATAACACTAGGCCCTATGCTATTACCCCAAAGTTAACATTTTGTTTTAAAGAAAGGCAAAGCTACCATTACAAAGATATGAGTTTACAAAAACTAATTTCTCTTTATTAAGCATTTTTGGTTGCAATTCTTTTCTTGAAAATGTTCTCTTGTACTGTGATTTATTTTTGTAGCCAGAAATAATCTGAATGTCAGGATCACTCTGTCTGCTTTCTTCTTTAACCCATAATGCCCTATAAAATAACACATCATGTGTGCTTTGCTAAATGTGCTCAAACCTTTAAAACATTTTGTGGTAAAAATGATACATGTCCTGCTGGTTCCTTTTAAAACATACACCTACAGGAAGCTCATTAATGGACAGATCCAACAGAATTTAATACAGCACTGATCCCGAGACTGCTTCTACCAAGAACACATTTCTAACACAAGTTTTTAATGCTGGACTCTTCAATTATTAAAACTGGAAAACTGAAAAGGAGATCACAATAATTAACGAAACACCATTTGAAGTAATAAAATAACCCTTTGAACATTTTCCTTCGTTAGACTTAACTTCAAAGTTAAGGTGAATGGAATAATTTTAATCCAAGCTGGTTTTTCTCATCACCTTATTTGAATTACAGATATCTATTGGGCACAAAGTAAAAAAAGAAGAAGTGCAATGTCCATACCCTCTTCCTCAAAAATGACTGTAGCAGTCACTTCTACCCACTGAAAAATCTATGGCTTGAGAAGGCTAAGAGCTGCATGAATAGGATAGAAAAGCAATAGCCCAAGGTGAAATGAAGCAGAAGATGGGCTAGCACTGATCCCAAATACACAGATATATGCCTTGGATCCTAGGAAGAAGAGAGGATGAAACATTTCATACCATCAAATACACCATAAACCCAAAGTGTAACCTAATTTAAACAGTGTTAGAAATATTCCATTTGACCAGCTGGATGCGCAATTCCAAGAGTAATGAGAAAACCCATTGAAAAGAGTCACTAATGTCTGTGGATCTTAAAAGTTCTGCATGTACACTAGGGGGTTGCTTGACACATTCCTGTCATTTCTGAAGATTTATTATTCGGGAAAGAATTTGATCATGTATTATTTGAATGTTCAGATACATCTATACACTGATGATTAAACATTTGCTCATCTATTTATAACATTTGTACAGGGTGAAGACACCCCTGCCCCCCCCAGTATGTACAAGAAGTGCAAATGCAGCTTGAAACGCAGTGGGGGCAGGGGGATGGCCTCACTGGATTTCAAGCTACTAAGGTGTACATAGCTTGAGGGCTAATTCATACTTCCTCTTGTCCCACTGCTTCCTCCCCTTGGGAAAACTGCTCTTTAGTGCTCCATCAGAACAAATGGCAATTCGGGTTTTCCTTGGATTGCTATTTGTTCCTATTTATTGCTGAAGAGCAGGTTTTCCCTCGAAAGGAGCAAGGCAAGGGGAAAAGCAATTGGGCCTGTGCCTAGAAAGCGTGGGTCAAGCAGAAAACTGCTGAGCCCTGTACTTTCTAGGCACAGCACAAGCGCAAGTCTGGGTGACCCCTTAGTCACATCACTAAAACTCTTGTTTTGAACAGAAAGCATGAAGGCATCCTCAAACTTCAAAAGCTGAAGTTAAAAAAAAGAAAAGTGAAGAGAAAACCTTCCTTTCATGACTAACATGCTTCAGTAGTTCTTTATAGCATTTACTTCTGAGATACCGTGCACCTCCACCTAGCAAATTGCATACTAAATTGATCTCACTTGTCATAACTCTATCAGCTGTGAAAGATGGCTAGGAATGAAGAATGCACTGGGTAACAATTGCATTTTTGGACTGAGGCAACTTTAGTGAGACCCCAGCCAATTGAGATGAAAGAAAGCACATCAGACATCACAGAAACAAAGATTGTCTTCAGTTTATATTGAAAGCTCTTGGTATTAATGCAGTTCTGCAGCAGGAAACACAAATAAACAAGCACCAAACCTGCTCCCCTATTTGCTATGGTTTATTTCTTATGACCTCCCCTGCTTTTTCTCCCATACTAGTAGGGGAAAACAACAACAATAATACACGTTAATTTCTTTGCACATTTTCTTTTAATAACAAAGAGGGGGAATTAAAGCTATCCTCTAGGGATTAAAGTTTCCCTCACAACAACATAATTTGTCACAGATTATGGAGAAGGGTCTGTGATAAAGTCTAATTGGCATAAACAGGATGTAAACCTTTGCTTAAAATGCTTCCTGGAATAAAAACAAAGGACTGTATCCAACTAAATAGCACAAGCTAATTTGGCTGAGGAAAATAAATTCCTCAGCCTCTTGTCTTACAGCAAGCTCCCTAAATATGTTCTGGGTCTGCCCTGCCCCAACCTTCCAGAACAGATTTTGGGGTGGAGAAGAGAGCGAAAGGAAAGTTATACTGTGCCCACAGTTCTAGCTAGTTGCACCCACAGTTCTTTTTTCCTCCCAAACAAAGCTTGTTCAGTACTTGCACTTACCCTGTTGAAGGGTTCATGATGCAGCCTCCTTTGTCAGCAGATGCTTTGCAGTTGCAACCCCTTTCCAGTGTATCATGGTTCATCCCAAAATTATGACCCAACTCATGTGCCAGAGTTACTGCTGCTCCCAGAGGGCTGTCAGAATGGTCCTTAAAACAAAACAAAAAATAGAGAGAGATAAGAGTAAAGCATTTTATTAAAAAGGATGAAATAATATAGTCTAACACGGTGACAAATGACCAAGCTAATTAGGTATTAATTGTTATAGATGTGGCGCATGGCAAGAGTAATTACACTGTTATTACGGTAAATAAACAACAACACCAAGATCCTGCCCATTTGCCTTATTCTTCCATGCAGACAGCAGTGAGAAGTTGCTTGAAAATGCAGTCATCTGGAGGCAGTGCCACAGGGAAAGTGGTTTATGTGCCAGTAGGCCCCGACATAGTTTTGTAAGCGCTAGGTCTAGCAATACAAATCCTGAACACATCAGGATTGTACTGGCATCGCTGAAAGCTACTTTACACAAATAGCTTGCAACACGGAGCTTTCTCTGCACAGTTGGGTTTCAAGCGGTCCACTCAAACTGCTGCTTTTGTGTATGAACTGGGCCACATGTCTGGAAAGACCCATACGGTGACTTGAGAGGTCTAGCTACCTCCTTACCCCTACCTCAACCCTACTGTCCTGTGATGGAAGCTGGTATATGGGCTCATCCATGGCTTGGTTCACACATGCATGCACATGATGAATGCAAGACCAAGTGATGACTTGAATGCTTGAATGGGCCATCTAAGACAGAAGTTTCATATTCATATCATGCTTTTCAACTGTGTCATTTCACATGTTCAAGTGCCATTAAACAACTGCAGAGAAATGAACTGATGTAAATGTACTTGTACATTTACATGAACTGATGTAAATGTACTTGTGAACCTAACTAATTTATCAAAAGGCGGAAGTGGCGCATCAGAAAATGGCTCATTCTACAAAATGGACAGTAGGAAACATGTGCTCGCTACGCTACCAGCACATTAGTACAAGTGACATGCAGTTTACAGGGCAAGCCCTGGAAGATCTGTGTAGTCAATAAAAGTAATGGTGGTATTCATTTCTTTTTTTCTGGACAAGAAATATTCTTGCAGAAACTATTTTCGTTGACTGAAAGCTATTTTCGTTGACTGCCACAAACATTTAAAAACTTTTTTATACTGTTCTCTGTGGCATCCATCTATTCCTTTTGAAAAACTGACCTTCTTATAAAAGTTCTCTAAAAAAGAAAAATGCATAAAACATGTAATATAAATGGCTGATCTCCTGTTTATCAGTCAGTAAATGGAATTACTATGTTCATCTGCCTTTTCTAAAAGCACATATGAATTTATTCATCTAAAATCACTCTTCTTCATAACCTTTCAAGCACTCTGATGTGTACAGAGAGTAAAAGCTTAGAACTGTCTAAAAGCTTAATTAAAAAGTAAAATGAAACTCCTAATAAATTATTGGCTTGGATTTCACAATTTTTGTTTAAGGGGCTTCTGTTAATAGTATGAATAATTGAACTCTCTAGTGAATGAAAAATTGAAAGTACAATCAATTCACAAAAGGCATCACTCTCTGAAATCTGAATGCACTTTATCAAAAGTTGCGTGTCATTTAGTACTTCTGAATACATTAGAATCATACCAAAATTTCACTCATTTTTTAGGACGACACTAAGTGTTCCTGAAAAAACACACAACTGTAGCCTTTTTATTTTTATTTTGATCATAAGTCACTTTGTTCTCCCTTCTGTTGCTTCTTGGATACCATTTTTTTCTCCGAAACGGCATGATCCCAGTAAATCATGGATCATTTACTGAGTAAGAAGTGTTATAACAGTATTTATTCAATCAAAATTTGGCTGTTTGTAGCATTATCACTGAAATCAAGTGAAGTACCATTACTGTTATAGGAACAGGCTCCTGTTTTGAAGAGGCAGCTGGCTGATTCTTCTTGTATTCCTGCAGCGTGTGGATGATTTTATTGCACCTTGCAGTGCACCCAGTAGCAGTTCGCAGGCCAATGTTTCTCACCTGGCTTCTCAATGTCATGCATTGCTGCTGGTAGTTGAGAGGGAGAGGTGAAGGGGCAAAACAGCTGGGAGCTCAGCATGGTGCTGGCACAAGAGCACTGGATTGGCTCTTCTACTGCACCTGTGCAACACTAAGCTCCCTGCCCCTCCCTCTCAGTAAATGGCAGCAAGTCTCAGTTTCGGGAAGCCAGGTGAGAAATGCTGCCAAACATTACAGGGTGCAGCCTTGGCAATTTGGGACTTTGTTTCCTTTCCCCCAGTCTCACACTATGGACATTTTTGCCCTTGTCTGTGTACTGAACCAAATTATTACCATTTTATTTACCAAATTATTTTGCAGGATGAAAAATGTTGAATGACATCCCTCTTCTCATTTCAGCTCAGGCATACCATATAAATAAATTTTGAAAGACGAGTTTCAATTTCATGAAACTTTCAATACCAAATACAAACTCTGCATTGTGTTATCAAAATTGTGTTATCAGTCTAGTTCTTCTTACCTCCCTCCCCAAATTTCAAAAAAATGTTGAAACGCAATCTTGGCAATTACAGACAACTGCAGCGCAAAGAAAAACTAAAGTGGTAGCTAAACATTTTTAAATCCTTCTATATAGCACTGTTTTGCAAATAGTGTTTTAATGTCTAGAGTGATTCATCTCCACTCCTATGAGACCTGAATTAGTAATGGATTTAATAAATACAGATATCATCAATCCTGACTCTACATATGTAGTTTTTTAGAAGTTGAATGGAAAAAAACCCAGTATTGTAATTTGGATCAATTTGGCAGTGGGGGTGGGTAGAGAAAGAGGGAAGAAGAATTTGAAATGCTTGATCTGTACACAACTATTTTCTTTTTGTATACAAGGAAATGTTAAGCTTTCTCTTAATCCGGAAAAGGCAAACTGATCTCCAAACCATGTTTCATGCTTTCAGACACTTATTCTGTATTGTAAACATATTAATTCAATACAGTTATACAATAAATAAAAACAAGCATACTCCCACAGATGGACCAGGGCAGCAAACGATAGGGCTTTAACATGTCAGCATTATTACCATGTAAAGAGGGAGAACTATTTGGTTCATTTTGAATATAATTTTACTAGTTATCTAGAGCAATTTCTTCAACACAGGAAATGCAATGTCACAGCAAAAGAGATTGCTTGAACACATTTTGAATTAAACAACTGAAAGCATTTACCCTGAGGATGAGAAAAATATGTGATACCAGAAGAAAACTGAGACTGATGTGTTTCTAATTTATTCTCCCCCCCCCCAAGCTCTTTCCAGTTGTCAAACATTTGAACAAACAGAGGGTAGCATTCGGGCAGGGGAAGTGGCAGTTTAAAAGCAGTGAGAAGGGAGTTCGGGAAGGCTCTGTTATTGTTTATTTATTTACTTATTTACAGTGGTACCTCAGGTTTCATACGCTTCGGGTTACATATGCTTCAGGTTACAGACTCCGCTAACCCAGAAACAGTGCTTCAGGTTAAGAACTTTGCTTCAGGATGAGAACAGAAATCGGGCTCCGGCAGCAGGAGGCCTCATTAGCTAAAGTGGTGCTTCAGGTTAAGAACAGTTTCAGGTTAAGTACGGACCTCCGGAATGAATTAAGTACTTAACCCAAGGTACCACTGTACTTACTTACTTACTTACTTACTTACTTACCTACCTACCTTACTATACTGCCCTTCAGCCAAGGGTCACAGGGTAGTTTACAATATGAAAACATGGGTTAGCTAAGGTGTTGTATCCATCTCTGCTATTTCTCCTTGTTGAAACTGGTTTGTTTTCTTAAAAAAACAGCAGCCCTCCGATATCCCTCCATTCCTGTTACTCAGACTTATGCCATGGCTCACCGCCCCCCTTTCAATGTCCATATCTTCTTAGTGCACTTAAACTTCTCCCTTTTCTATTCCTCAGCTGCCTCATTTGAGACAGATAATGCATGCACAGCCCTCAATATCCCATAGTACATTCACACAATAGGTTTCCAGTGCTAATTAGCTGGAGAGATAAATATAAGCATGCCTTGTGCCCAGATAAGTATCCTAAAGCCTTGGCCAGTTTTGAACCACTGCTACATCTCACTCTAAAACTTAATCAAGATTAAGGTTAAGGACCTCTGACAGTTAAGTCCAGTCACAGACGACTCTGGGGTGGCGGTGCTCATCTCGCTTTACAGGCCGAGGAAGCCAGCATTTGTCCACAGACAATTTTTCCTGGTCATGTGGCCAGCATGACTAAGCTGCTTCTGGCGCAATGGAACGCTGAAACCAGAGCAGCGCACGGAAACACAGTTTACCTTCCTGATGGAGCCGTACCTATCTATCTACTGTAGATTCCGGCGTATAAGATGACTTTTTAACCCTGGAAAAGAGGTTTAAAGGTTGGGGGTCATCTTATACGCCGGGTATGGCTGCAGTGGGCGGTGGACTCCACACCGGGAGGAAGCTGCCTGGCGAAGCTGCCCAGCAATGCTAAGCCAGCTTCACTGGGCGGCTTCCTCCCGGCGCGGAGCCCACCACCCACTGCTGCTGCCCAACGAAGCTGCCAAAGCGTATAAGACAACCCCCCAAATTGGCAGCTGCCAATTTGGGGGGGTCGTCTTATACGCCCAGTCGCCTAATACGCCAGAATCTATGGTACTTGCACTTTTTGGGCGTGGTTTCGAACTGCTAGGTTGGCAGGAGCTGGGACCAAGCAACAGGAGCTTACCCCGTTGTGGGGATTTGAACCACCGATCTTCTGATTGGCAAGCCCAAGAGGCTCAGTGGCTTAGACCACAGCGCCACCCGCTGACCTTTAACTTTAGGCAATTTGAAATGCATGCACCTTACTTATTAAAAGTGACAAGTTCTAATAGAAACTAAAATCAACACACACACACACACACTGTGCTGGAAAGGCAACAAAAACATTAACATATTCTAAAGAGCTATGCTGATAACACAAAAGCTTTGTTATAGTTACTACCACCTGTTGTCTTTTGTCATCTGACTTATAATAAAAGCTATTACTGGTAAATTGAAAAATAAGCAATTAGGTAAGAGTGCTTATAATTATTTCTCTCTGGCCCATAGCAAAAATGCAGCATGCCTCATAAATAATTTTGGGAGTGTTTTCGTACAAAGCATAGAAATAAAAAGAGAAATTACAAATTTATATTTTTTATTCTGTGAGGCTGTTTTGGTTTTGGTTCACTACTCTGAAAGGAGACAACAAAGAAAACATTAAATGATGATATTTCATTACAAGGCTAAGTAAATAAATTCTCATAATTTCTTGAAACAAGAATAACAACAATAAATAACAACAATAGAAATGGACTTGGTACTTACCATAACAATACCTCCAGACTGCTCTGCAGTACACATGCTCATTATAGGTGCCATACCGATGGTAGTCCCTTGGAAATAAGCTCCACTGATGGAAGAAAAGAAAGTTTTTTTAAAAAATAAAAATTCAACTTTAGAAGGCAGGCTTAGCCCACATTCAATGGTAACCTTTTTATTTTACTAAATATAATCCAAATCTAATAATACGGGCTTTGCTGCTCTCTCCTTTAGTGCAGTAAGGACCTATATACTCTCAGAAAGGAATTAGCCACCCCTGAGTCACATGTCTCCTACCCAGCCCTGGCCAATTTCAATAGTCAAGAAGGGCAAGAATCCAGGACAGAAGTGGAAGGCCTCCAAGCTGTTTCTCAAGACTGCACAAGGTGAAAAATATCCATAGTGACATGACTAGATGTCCTAGTTGCATCCATCTCTGACTCTGTCAAAGGTCGGCATGAATACAAGAGATATTATTCACAAAATAAACAGCAAGCCTTCAAGGGCTCTAAGTTTTGAACTCCACAGCCTCCAGAAAAAGGCCCCTGCTTGACACAGTGTGGTAAGGAAGTGAGATTCTTTGATGCTATCATCACCACCACAGAGGGAGCCTGCAGAAGGATTGTCACCTATGTTTGGTCACATTAATTATGACCCTTCTGTTATTTTGTTCTCTAGTAGGCCACACAATCATTTTATCACCCTCAACTCCTCAGGAGCCAATACCAAGGAGCCACTGTGGCCCATCAACTGGAGTGAGGAAGTTTGGGAGCAATCTGGAGTGTGGGAACAGTCTGGAATTTCTAGAATTTTGCAACACTTTTTTTTTTAGAGTAAGAAACCTTTGCTCAGTGTGCAGTTCTTGCATCCGTGGACGTACCTCACTAGTTGTGCATTGTCATGGGGTTTACGAGGTAGAAGTTTCAACTTTCGCCAGTCCAAAAACTCATGAAGGCTGGTGAAGGGGTCTTGGGTTATTGCGCACTTATCCATGTCATTCCAGACTTCCACTCCAACCAAGGCTATTCGTATATTTAGTGGCCTATAGAACTGATGAAACAGCCAAATTAACATGCTGGATTTTTATTTGTAATTTTATTTCAAATTAGAAAGTAGAATATGGCTGTATAAACAGCTTACATGATGGAGGCCTGGAATGGACAACATTTTACATGCAATGAAGAAGGAAGTTAGATCATGCTCTCTGGTTGCACCTGTTCTGCTTCTAACACCCCGGGATGGTCAGGCATGGGTGAAACGTTTATATGTAGATATATAAAATGCAATGAACATATCTAACTTCATAGATGACAACTGGATTATAAGTGGGTCAGCGATTGCGCTGCAGGTCTATGCGAGTTGTACTTCAACAAAAATATGCCCTGAATCCCTGAAATAAGGATGGAACTCTCTCTCAACAGTGAGATTGCTTAGCCTTGCAGACATTTGAGATCTGACAGGTGACTTGTAGTTGTAAGCTTCTTCTCTATTGAAGTGTATTTAATTAATTAATGGTCATTATACAGGTGCCTCCCCACTTATGCGTGTTCAATTTGCACATGACTGCGTACACGTGTGGTGCCGGGAAGCGATTAAATCATTCAATTCAACTCTGTAAATGGCGGGAGAGAGCAGGAGATTCCTCCTGGATCACAAGGAGACTCTCCCCAGAGCTCAAGGAGGACATCAGTCCCAAAGAGACCAGAGGTGCACTGGGGCTTTGTTTACGCTGCTCCGCCTCCTTGCCTTACAGTTGGTGTGTGGGGTGGCACAGCAGCAGCAGCTTTCCCACGCATACTCCAGCCTGCTGCCAGCCACAGAACTTCAATTTTAGTTGTGGATATTTTTGAATATAGTATTCTTAGTATGGACTGAAGAGAGAGCAGCAGTGAGGCAGTCTAAAGGATGTTTAGAGATGCTCCTCACTTTATACAATTTCACTTATGTGTGTGGGGGCCTGGAACGTGACTCATGCATAAGTGGGGAGTCACCTGTGTTTCCCCTTTCCACACACATTTTCTCAATGGGGAATGACTTCAGTAAGAGCAGGTTTGCTATTGCTAGAAAGTAGACTACTTCACAGCAACAGAAAGCATCATTGTCCTTTTAAAAAACTGTTGAATAGTGGAAAAGATGGACGAAAGACACAGCTCTGTTGGATTCACAGCTCTTTATTGCAGCAGTTAGAACTGCTCCTGGAATCAGACTGACTGCAACCTAGCTGGCTGCTTTATATAATACTAATTAACTTGAAACAGTAACAACTCACAACTAGCTAACCAATCAGGAGCGACAGTTTTCAATCCTTCATTTACATACTGGTGGTCCTGAGTGAGAACTGCTACTAATCTTAATACATAACACAAACGTTACCTTATCAACATAGTTGGCAATTTCTATCAGCCTCAGCTTCACTTTCTCCACGTCTTTGCCCTGTCTCTGAAACTACACAAAATAGTAACAAAGAGCCATCAACTCATGAGTATTATACTCATTATTCTGCAGACATTATTTGCATTCTCCAAGCAGACATTAACTGACATATGGGTTTTACATACAATATGGGCCCATAGTAAGCTCCTACTGCCGACAGTAGAACCCACGTATGCCTTAAAACAAGCAAACATTGTGTGAAGGGGTGTAGTTTTTCAAACAACAAAAAAGGGCTTCTCATCCTGCTCCCACACAGCTGACTCACTGGGATCCATCTTATTGTGCAAAGAAAAAGGCTCTCATTTTAGCTGTCTCTCTGCCATAGGAAGAAAGCAATTCTGCTGTTTAAGCAGAGGTGTTGAAGAGGCAACGTCTGTCATTCTGAATGAGGGAAAATGCAAATTGGAAAACATTTCAATACGAGGTTTTTCATTTTTGGTTGCACTTCAGAAAGTTGAGATACTTTCAACCATCTGTCTTGTGTATTTGTTTTGAAGCTCTTTTGCAAATGCTCAGCAATTTATGCAGCCTTGCTTAATTCAGTAACCGGCAAACTGTATCTAAAGAACCTACACCACAGAATTGGTATTATTAATGCAAGCCAATCATAGTCTTAGTTCTGTTGGGTGAAAATTAAATAATGCAATGTAGCTCCAAGCATTCAAGAATTATGTTTCCTGAATCCATGCACATTTCATTAGTATGAATTAGCAAATTTAGGGATAGGGATTTCTCTCTCTCTCCCCCCCCCCCCACTTCTTGCTTTGAGATACCTGCAAAGAGGCTTAACTATTTGTAACACCTTAGCATGCCTTGCAAATCAGTGTGGAGACTTGGCAGAAACTGGAATTCTTTACGTACTTTTTAGTTACAGAGACAGCATTATACATTATATTATATTTAGGATGCCCGTATATATTTTAATGTGAATCTAATTAATTAGCACTTCCCACACAAATATGTGGAAGTATAGCTATCCTTTGAAATTCACTTCTCTGAATTTTGTGGTGCAGTTCTCCAACCCAAAAACGTGGATAAAAAGGATTTATTTTGGAAAAGTGTGCACAGATATGTACACATGTGTGAAAAGAACATCAAAAAATGCATTGTGTTGGGGAAAATTTGGTTGAAAATGCAGATGGTTGGAGAAATGTGAACAAAAATACATACACTTTTCCATGCTGTACTTAAAATTGAAAAAGGAGAGAATGTGATAAACTGAGATAGGCAGATTTGTTCATCTTTGTATGCTACACATCAAACTTTGCAACCCTTGGATTGGCACCTTGTTTCACTTGGGTAGCTCACTGGTGCACTACTGTTCACTTAATGCAATATAATATATAATGCAATATAATGTATATAAAGAAGTCCACAAATATGGTTTCTAGGCTGTCAGTCGTGACTAGAAATTTAATGCTGACAGCCAGCAAAGATGACCATACCAAGCTCTATCTAGCCTAATGCTGCCTACTGTCATTGTCGCAGAGTCTCCATGGTTTCAGGCCATGGAGGAGATGTCAAGAACTGAACCTGGGACCTTATAAATGCAATGCCTGCATTCTTACACTTAGCTATGCCTCCCTCTTTTCTGGTAGAAATCACAGCACAATAAAAAAATCCCCCCAACACTTTTAAAACATGTAGGCAGAGAGTGGAACACTGCATTTACCGTTAATAGGTTAGTCCACCACACTAATTTAAAGAAGTACTTTCGTTTTATCAGTTTTTTTACATCATAGATATCAATGAAGCAACAACATGAGGACAGTGAAGTATTTATCTGATTCCTTCTCTGAAAGAAAATGAATTTTCAAGGCATATCATTCCACTAGTTTTATACAACCCCCTTGCAAATATATTTCTTCACATTTTTAACTTTAGAAGTTGTGTACCTCTCGATTATCGGCCACAATAATGAGTTCCACGTACTTGGTAGATTTCAGGGCTTCCCTCTTGTGCTACCAAAACAAAGATATTTGTTTGTTTATTTATTTATCAGATTAGGGCAGATAAAAAGCAGCCAGTTAAAAACATAATTAAACTAAAATACAAGTTAAAACACAGAGCAAAGAGATCAGATTAATGCTATTAGTAATCCAAGGACACCTAGGTCTTTAGATATCTATTTCCTATAACAGTGGTATGTTATAAAATAATTTAAATATCACTAACAGTATTTACTTCATTTGCGTGTGTGTGTGTGTGTGTGTGTGTGTGTGTGTAAAATGAAATTCGTATCGCATCTCTCTTCCATCATGGAACTATGGCTAAACCATAGTTAGCAATGTCACAACCAACCAAGTTTTAGTACAGATGAGGTTCTTGGGTGGACTTCCACCCATGTACTGACCAGACCAGTCCGAGAGCTCCTTAGCTTCAACAAGGTTGTTGGACAATGTCCTGGGCCCACCATATTTCAATATTCCCATGCAATGTGATAAAAGTGCAACATTCTTCAATATTAGCATACAGTGTACAGTGGACTGCCATGATGGTCACTTCAGTCATAACACATTTTAAACACATGGATACACTTTGCCTCTCCTGTTGTTTGTATTCACATGTAAATTGCAAACATAATGAAGTTTACGCCATGGATCATCTAGTAAGGACCACCAACATAGATTTGTTTATTTTCATGCTATGTTCATACACATCTACAGATACTAAAATTGAAATATAATTTCAAGGCAAGAAACTAAGGGGTCAGAAGTGATGCACACCTTAAATCAGGGGTAGGCAGATTTAGGATTATTAGATCTACGTTACTTTTTACTAGAACCCTGAGGTCCACTGACCTAAGCCTGGAGCAAAGATATTAAACAATAGAATTTGAAGCCTAAGAACTGAATGGAGTTCATGGTTCTTCCACACAAAAATCCACTCTTGGTTACCCTAATAATACTTCATTTCAGTAATATAATTTAGGACGGTGTGTGCGTGTGTGTCATTTTGTAGCTGCTACCGTAAAATATTGGGAGTCTGAAATATTTGCTGAGATGGTGCAATCCATGTATCAGTAGATTCAATCTAACCTTCTGCACACCCCTCCTTTAAATAACTGAATCAAGAAATGTACACACACATTACACATTCTTCATTGTACCCCAGAACAGGGTATTTGAACATGAAAAAACACACTGAGATTAAAAAATGAAGGGTAGATCAGCCTTAGCACAGCGGGGAAGTATATATAATATAAATATATATAAGTAAGTTTGTATTAATGTAGCATTTTTACATGTAACTGGTTTTTTGTTGTAATATTTGGTTTAAGTTGTCTATTGTTGCTTCTGTTTTCTGCATAGCACTTAGAGATATTTTTAATATACTGATACAATAATCCATCAAAGTACAGTCGTACCTTGGTTGTCAAACGGAATCCGTTCTGGAGGTCCGTTCGACTTCTGAAAATGTTCAACAAGCAAGGCGCGGCTTCTGATTGGCTGCAGGAGCTACCTGCACTCAATCGGAAGCCACGGAAGACGTTCGGCTTCCAAAGAATGTTCGCAAACTGGAACACTCACGTTCGAGTCGCAAGGCATTCAAGATCCAATGTACGACCATATTAAATGTTCTGACGCTACTAGTAGGCAGTAACCTTTTTGTCTCTGAAGGGCTATATCGGGCAGTGGGATGCAAAGGGTCATGTACCAGTAGGTTTAAGCAGCAATCTTTTTTTCTGCTGCTCCACTGACTGCTAATCACTTGGTTAGTGGAAACGTATGGGTGGGGCATTCTTGGGTTTGGTGGACTGCGCAGAGAATCATGGTTCACAGGTTGTTCATATGTGGTGCCAGGATGCTCCATTTCAAGTAAGCTCATCAGCACTATTTTCTAAGCTTGGCAAAAGTTTGGAGGGGGATGAAGCATCAAATTTGATCTAGCTGTTTTTGGCTTATCCTATTAAATAATTGTGGACTGTAAAGAATCTAAGAAAATGGCTTCCAGTTTAATGAACTTTAAAATCTAGAAATTTCAACTTCTAGATTCCTGAAAGAGACTGAAACAGTCTGAACCTGGAGTTTCCAGCAGGATTTAATAAGGAAGTTTATTTGTTTACTGATGAAACACTCTTTGTGAAATAGTTCATTTATCAGTGTTGATGTCTTGCCAAAATATGAGCATGTGTGTCTCATGACAAGAGTACCAAATATACAGAAGTTCTTTCATTTTTAAATGTGAAATTCCTGAGTCTGCAATCTGTGGCAGTAATATTGGACAGAATACTCCTACTTTTGTGTGTCCATCAATCTACCACAAAGGTGGGGGGAAGTGTATTTGGTGACTTTTGGAGTGGGGCAACTTAGCATTCCAAATGGGGTGGGCCAAGGATTCTCTTGCCCTACCTTAAACACAAAAATATTATGATGCCATACAATATGGCAGAAGTGCTGCTTCAGGAGCCCATTGGAATGGTTTTCTGCTTTTAAAGTGACGAAGTTGGAATGATGCTAAATTTATGACATAGCATCACTCTCAGGAGTATTCTTGGGGGGAAAGGCAGCTGCCCTCATTGACCTCTCCTTCTACCTCTTCTTGTGCACAGGGCTTAGTTGATGATTTCCCCTTCTAATCAAGCCATTGTTTAGCAAGCCTTCCAAGCTAGTTCACTAAAGGTAGAAGACGTAAAATATTCCTGCTTGGCTGAAAAGGTTCACAGCAGTGATATTTTGAGATACACTCAAGATTCATCTTCACAAACAGTACAAACAGCCAAATGAGCAGCATTTTCATGCTCCAAAGAATTTAAACTACCTCAAAATAAAAACAAATGGGACAAAAGAGCTCTTGGAGATATGATGTAAGCTCCTGAACTTCTTATGTCTGATTAACATTATTAATCTGCTCCATGACTTGTCTGGAGGATGCGTTTCTTAGACAGACCATTTGTTTCTAAAATACACCTAATTATCACTTCTCTCTGCTTGCACAGCACAGCTTTCATAGTGCAATCAACTCCTCATTCATCCAAGACCGTAATTTTTTAAAAACAACAACAACACAAACACAAAATAATTAAGCAAAATAACATATTTACAAACTATGTAAATGCAAAGGGGGGAAAAACAGTTTAGAGTCCTTGTTTCACCACACATTATTTCACAGTCTCTGCAGGATTCTTTTTATTTAATCTAGTGTCGAAACAGATAAGCAAGAACCCTAAAGTAGCTTCAGAGGAGCTTATTCCGTGGTGGCTGAAAGCACATGGAGATGTAATTGTTGGCAGTTCCAACCACATGTCTTTGCACACTACCGCATCCTGAGATTTCTGGGGAAAGCTGTGAGGAAAGGAACCTAATGCTGAGTATTAAAAGTGGCTGAAATCTGTAAACGATCATCTCTTCATGTAGTAAGATTTTAAAATGGCCACTACAAACTTCCTGAAGTTCTATTTCCACCAGATAGGGATTATCATTTTAGGAAGAAAAAAACACCACTTTTTAAAATCTTTAAACAAGCTATGGAGTTTATCTGCAGCCTTGCTGAAAATTGCCTTTGATTTGTTTTGTCTTGTGTTAGGATTTATTCTGGAGTGAACTGCTCTGTTACAGTGAAGTCTGCTTGGAGAAAGTGCTTTTCATACAAAGGAGCTTAATAACTGAAAACAAAGGATGTGTGCGCAGGATCAAATATCCCTATTAATGTGAATAGGAATGTGTTGTGAGCTCCATACAGGTATCTGAGTGCATCTTAGATATCTAGACCAGAACACATACTTGTCTGTTAACTTGCTTCCCTGTAATTTATACAGTATAGGTACAAGGCCAGAGATTTTTTTAATTAAAAAACCCATTTAAATCCCTTTTAGATCATTTATCTTAAAGCTGAATTGAAACACTTTTGTAACACTTTTGTTTGAAAGATATTTGGAGAAATATATTAAAAACAAAATCCCCCATTTTAAACAGTAGCTATTTCTTTTTTATTAAGGTGACCTAATTGCTCCATACAGTATTTGTATGTGGGGGGGAAAACTTTTCCTCTTGGGAACATATTCAGTACAGAATCTATATGAATGGAACCTTAAGTATATAAGGTTGAATTCAGACTTCACCTTCACCAAATGGGAAAGGTTTTTTCTGCCTATGGAAGGCTACTGTTCAGCAGAGGGATCTCACTAACTGAGGGAACCTCAGCTGATTTTTCCACTCCCAATGCATACAACTGCACTACCTCTGCCTCCCAAACATCCAAAAGAGTCTGGGATGTGGTGCTGAGGTCTGCAGGCAAAAAAGTGCTTCTCCTCTTCTGCTGGTGGAAGTTTGAATCCAACCCATATGTGTACAGCGGTGCCTCGCAAGACAAAATTAATCCGTGCCGCGAGTCTCTTCGTCTAGCGGTTTTTTCGTCTTGCGAAGCAAGCCCATTGACGGCTTAGCGGATTAGCGCTATTAGCGGCTTTTAGCGGCTTAGCGGATAAGCAGATAAGCGGCTTAGCGGCTTAGAAAAAGGGGGGGGAAGGAAAAAAACCCCACAGGAACTCGCAAGACATTTTCGTCTTGCGAAGCAAGCCCATAGGAAATTCGTTTTGCGAAGCACCTCCAAAACGGAAAACCCTTTCATCTAGCGGGTTTTCCGTCTTGCGAGGCATTCGTCTTGCAGGGCACCACTGTACTATGTTGGCATAGAATCTGTCACAGCCTTGAAGATCACATATGTTTATACAGTATGTTGCTCATGGCTCCCTCACTTTTATAAATTATTTTGCGAGACTGGTTATTCTGATATGGAACTCTATGTACATTTATAGATGAGCTGTTCTAGTGTTAATGAACTGAAACAGTCTACACATCCATTGTACAGTTGCAGCACATACAATGGTAAAATGGATTTTAGAAGCATGCGGTAAGGAGCAATAATATTTGGAAATGTACCTTTTAATGCTAATAAAATGCAAATGCATTTGTTCCATCATATAAATAATACCCCTTGATGTTGGGCTAGGCTGGTGTACCTAATTTGAACTTAATAAAAATGATAAGTGGGTTACATAGCCAATGTGCCTTATGCACTACAATACTTCTCATGCAATAAGTACTTTAGACAGATTCTGCTACCACGTTATTCCCTGACCCTCTCTTTAATGTGGTCTTATTTGCTGTATCTGCCAAAACCTCTTCCCATTTCATTACACAGTATGTAGCTCCCATTATCTTGATATGCATTTTTATTCAAGTGATACACCAATGGGGAAAATGTTTGAGACCCTATACTTTAACAGTGTAACTGACTGGGGCATTTATAATTTTTCAACAGCAGAATCTTCCATAATAGTCTTTAGTCATTAGGAAACTCTTTTCCTAAATTTGGAGTTTGTTATTAGAATAGTAACAGAAATCAGGCCACCAGCAGCACTTGTTGATCCGCTAGCTATCAGAAAGAATTATAGGGACAAACTACAGACGGCAACCTATTTCTGTAAAGCAGAGATAGGCAGCTTATGGCCCTACAGATGCTGCTGGACTGCAGCTCCCATCATTCCTGACCATTGGGCATGCTGACCGGGGTTGACAGGAGTTGGAAGCCCAACCATATCCAGAGGGCTACAGGACCCCCATCCTTGCCACAAAGCGTTTAGTCATTAAACATTATGCAGACATATTTAACCTTTAGCTGACAAAAGATGCTGCTTAGAAATTCAAGTGGCTTGAATAGTTAATGAGGAAGATTCACAAAATGGAAAAATAAACAGTGGATGCGAACCTTTTCCCGGCAATAGCACAATGTACAAAGTAATCCAGCTTTCCCCAATATTCTCTACTTTTGCCATGTATTGCTGCAATATGCTTCAAAACAGACTTTACCCCAAGATACGGAGACGTAATGTCAGATTTGCCTACATTTGATTCTTTAAAAGCATGAAGGAGAAAAGTACAATTTCCACCTACCCTGCTAGCAAATTTCTGGATAAATTGTGTGGTATCCTCCGGAGTGATGCCTGAGATGTTGAGATGATGACCACAAGAACCCAGAGCTAGTTTTAAGTCCCTTGCTTGGTATATTATATGTTCATTTGTAGCACCTTCCAGTGGCTCCAAAATATAGGCATTATCCTCAAACAAAATAAGTCCCCTGTAGTATAAAACAAATAAATGATGCATTCCTTTATAGTGCTATGTTGTATGCTTGGTTTGCAACAAAGTGACAATTTTCAATAAGTATGGAAGAATAGCATATGTTTAGATCAAACCCCAATGGGGCACAAACTATAAATTCTGCATACTGTAATCTTGGCATACAGTTCGCTACAATGAATATATTGTTTCTCTCTGCTTAAACCCTGCAGCCCAGTGCCAAACTGCATTTGCATTTTATAGCAATGCATGAACATTCCTCTTCCCAGAGAGACGACGTCATCTGGCACAGGGCTGGTGCTCAGCAACTCTTTCTGATATTTTGAATTATTATGACTTTACTAAATTGTATTAATAAATTTATTCTTGTTTGCTTTACTTATATGTTACTGTATTTGATATTATAGTGTTTGCAACTATAATATCTATAGATATATTATATAAATAAAATATAGATACAGATATTATCACAACTATGGTGATTATTGTGAGCTGCTTTCAGCTCAACACTTGTTGGAAAAGTGGAATACAAATATCAAATCAATATCAAGTGACCATTGCTCAAGCCTTTGAGGTACTTGTTTTGGAAAACTCCAAAGAAAAATTAACAAACAGAAACAACAGTCTTTAAACTCTAGTATGGGTATTCAACATGCCAAAGGGTATGACTATCAGCAAATACCAATGAAAACAAAATTAAACAAGGAAACAGGATCAATTTAAAAGAACTTTTTTTTTTGGATCAGTTAATAAGACCAAATTGGTTTGTTGAGAATGGTGAGAGTGGGTGCATGAAAAATTCAGCACATATTGTTAAGAGTCTTATAATTACTCCACTATGTGTTCAGCTCAATGCTCGATCAATGATCACTGTGCCAAAAGCACACACCATTTTAAGCAGCTTTGTACCATCATTGTCATCCCACATTTAAGAGTAGAAATTCTTCCAAGATAGCTCACAAGGAAAATAAAAAAGACATTAATAAAATCACATTCAAACGACACCAAAAAATGAATGAGTCTTCAGGATTCTTCCCAAGTGCAGCCAGTTTTGTGGGTGGGAAGTTGAATGGGAACAACCCTGATGGAATAGACTCTGAAGTCTTCTCTTCTTTGCCTACTTGACTCACTCTCCTTCTTTCACAGGTTGGAGGGGAGACAGAGAACCCAGGTAGAGCAGGCTTTGAGAGCTGGCTCTGAGATCTTTGAGTGCCTACCTGCTTGCCTGGTGCTCCTGTTCCTTCCCCTTTGTATGTAATGACTTGCAAGTTGGATATGTGAACCAAAACAGGACTGTGTCACCACATGCCCTCCCTGCATTGGGAACGTCCAGTCTACATTCTCACTATGTTCAATGAAGAATGAAATCAAGAAGGCATCCAAGAGAGAGCTCAAAGTACAGGTGATGGTGTGGAAGCAAGAAGTCTGTTACTTGTTCCTCTTCAGCTCAAGACCCCTCTTCCACCAATGGGGACTCACTCACCTTTAGTATCATACCCATTGCAGGGGCCAACACGCAATTTAATTCCTGACAATGAATGTGGATCACCTCCATAAGGGATAACATGAAAACTAGCTCAGTCTTTGTTGCAAAACTGGTATTGAGCTGGAGACAAATATATCTCCATTTCTTCTAAGCACCTACCTCTCCAGTTTTCATAGTGCAGTACAAATCACCTCTCTACACCACACCTGATTCTCCTTCTGCAAGATAGGGATAACACTTAGCTCTCTCAACAGGGTGTTACAAGGCTTAACTAGATCCTTTCAGAAAGCATCTTTAGGAATAAACAGCAATAATTCCTACTGCTTTTGAAAAGTGGCTGCACTCCGGCTTATGTAATTACTGCCAAAAGCTTTGAGCTGTATAAGAGATTCTTTAATTCCTGTATCCAAATAGCTATGAGCTACTGGTACTTAATACACAGTATTAGCTACTTTCCTAGGCAAAGAGAACTTTTCCTGTGTGTAAGACCCTCCTCCAGGGAAGCTGGGAGGGCATAGTCTTAAAAATTATGCCAAGCCTACAAGATGATCTAGAATCTTTTATGGGGTAATATAAAGATCAGGTTTTACTTATCACATGCCAATCGACACAGCATTCCAATCAAAAATTTGTTTCTAAACAATTTTCTTTCAAATATTCACCAATAAAATAAAATAATGGAAAGCTATAACATGTGCTATAATTGTCCTTAATTACCAGAGTTATTTTTTCATAGCGTTCCTTCCTTAATCATTGTCTTCATTTTGTCCTTTTTTGAGGACATCAGATTAATAGGTGCCTAATGTGACTTTATGGCATTGTGGGCTAGCAAGTAAGCAGATGTCTTATTTTTAGCACACGTTGATGTAATTGCTTTCCTATGAATACTAAGGCTGGAATCCTGCACTCCCTTACCTGGGAGTAAGTTCCATAGAACGAAGAGTAGGATTACTCACCCTCCCACAGAACAAACCTTGGAGTGATGTAGCCCTGATCTTAGTTGGTTAGAGTGTGGTGCTGATAACACCAAGTTTGCAGGTTTGATCCCATAAGGGACAGCTGCATATTCCTGCATGCAGGGTCCCTTCCAATGCTATGATTCTATAATCCTCACTGTGAGAAACTGCACATTTGCTCATTCTCACTAGTGAAACACGCCAATGATAGGATTGCATCACAATGCTGGTGCAAAGGTGCCAGTCATATCTTCTACCAGCACTGGATTCCTTAAGCTTGATCCTATATACCAGGCATCCCCAAACTCAGTCCTCCAGCTGTTTTTGGACTACAACTCCCATCATCCCTAGCTAACAGGACCAGTGGTCAAGGATGAGAATTGTAGTCCCAAAACAGCTGGAGGGCCGAGTTTGGGGATGCCTGCTATATACTCTTACAGTGGAGTACTCAGAGGATAGGATGTAGTGGTGTTTTAAGTTACCCTCAATAAAGCTGAGAATGACACTGAAGATGACTTATTCAGCCACATGTAAACATTCCTAGTCACTGCGCGTCCTGCAACATGAATGAGACTCTGCAAAGATACAAACAGCAGTGGCCAGCAACTTCCCACAGCTGCTAACTTTATGAGAAAGCTTAATTAAATAAATGTGGCACTCTTCTGGGGATTTCCCCCATCCCATGTTCACAGCCTTTATAATATCTAAATAATGTGCAAAATGTAGAAGTTTTTGTCTTAAATTTGTTGACAATATAAACTTAAAATAGCTCTGCTTTATTTAAGGTCAGGGGGAATTCTTGATTATTTCCTACTGAGGGGTTCAGTTTTCAGATTTATATTTTATTAGTAATGATAGGTTTTTAAAAGCTATCACATGTTCATCACGCAGCAGCACTGAGTGCTAGATTGTCCCCCAAATAAGTTCTTTCTGTAACCACAGTTCATCCCTTCACAGCAGTAGGGAATTGGGGTGACATGGAAGGTTGCAATCCGATGCACACTTACCTGGAATTAAATCCCTAGAAGTAAGTAACTCAGTGGGGCTTACATTCATTCTGAGTAGACACTGTTCAGCTTAACTTTCATGGTGTCAACTAAAGGTCAGTGGGCTTTCTGGTCCAAGATCTGCTTTGCATGTGGTTAAGTCTCAGGTTCAGTCTCTGGCATCTCCAGGTAGCTTTGATAGACCTCTGTCTAAAACCCTGGAGAGCCGAAGCCAGGCAGGGTAAACAATACTGAGTGAGATGGCTCATTGGCCTGACTCAGTATAAAACATTGCTTCCTAGGTTCACTAGTGCTATAAGATATTTCCTCCATCCCATACCTAGAGACAAGATGGACAAGACTGTACAAAAAACTGCTGATTCAACATAAAGGGGGGGAAAGGGAAGTCAGACACTGTGACGCTCACTTCTGTTCAGTAGGTAGTAAAGAGTCGGGAAAGGATGAACACTTCCTCTGACTCAGAAGACGAGGTCAATTACACTGTTTTACCACCAGCAGTGAAACAGATCTACCCATTTCAGAATATAACTGCAGCAGCACAGGGTAGGGGCAACTGCCTGTTCTGCTGTCTGCCAAACCAGGGGTGGGAACCTCTTCCAGCTGTTTCCAAAGCTCTCCCATCCAGAACCATTTCGACAGGTGAACAAGACTGCCCACCTGCCAATAATCTGGCAAGGTTAGGTGTTTTCATGATTTCAGGTGGTCCCACTTACCTGAGTCCAGAACATGTGCTCAAAGTTACTGCAGACTCGGCATAATCTTGGACATGACCATGGTAGTAGCAATGAGCCTAATTGAACAGAGAATAGTAAGGGGGGAATCAGTATCTATAGCTCAGCTCATTTCATAAGTAATGCTAAACCAAACTACAGTTAAGCATGAACAAACAAGCTGCAGCTCTTCAGAAGGAAAAAACAAGGATGGTTCACTCTAGTCAAACTATAAACTATAGTCATGGTTTGTTCTTGGCTTCTCTAGGTGAAACAAACTGAGCCCAGGTTCAGGGGTGCCAGCAGGCTTTCCTGGGCCCAGTACACTGTTAACAATAGCTAGGGCCAGCTCTAGCTTTCTGGGGGCTCAGGCTATCAGCGGGCCTCTTATCCTCAAACCACACACCCCTTCCTCAAGGCCTCCATTGTTGGTTGTTGTTGGTATCCATTTGTCTCAAGAGACATTGGAGTGTGCCTCCAGGGGTGAAGTAAAACCACTGAAGAATAAGAGCATCTGCTGCTGCTGCTGCTGCTGCTGCTGCTGAGACCAGCAACTCGTAACTGCTGCCTCCTGTGTTACTTCTGCTGTGTGAGCAGCTCTGAAGTGACTTTTCCAGGGCGCAAGCCTGGGCAGTGTGTATGGAGATCCTGGGCTGCCCAGACGACAAGATCCCCACCCCCTCAGCCTCACAGATGTGCTCTAAAGGAAAGCAGACCAAAACAAAACATGTGGCACCAGCTTGGTAGCAAGAGTTGCCAGAAGGAGGTCCCACCTGACGGTTGCTACCTATTCCTAGAAAAGTGGGGTCATCCTTTTTCTTTTTTTGGAAAAAAGTGGCCTCCCCCCATATTTCAACTCCTCCTCCTCAAAACTGTGCATGTCCAGTGGGAGGAGGAGAATGAGAGTCGGAGTGGGAGTTTGTGAGGGAAAATGATCACAGGACATGGGCAGAGGGTGGAGTGAGGCTGGGAGGCTCAGCCATGATGGTGTGTCAGGTTTTGCGTGGGAAGGGAGATGGCAGGTGGGTCGGGTTGCAGGGGCCTGGTCTGGTGCGGGAAAGAGTTTTTGTGCAAGCAGAGAGGGGGGTTTCCATCAGGCAGCCAGGAGAGTAAGGAAATTTGTTTGTAGATTAGGGGAAAGATAATAACACCACTATCATCAATTCCTCACTGAGAGTATCCTTAAAAGAGCTTGCTGTCTTTGCATGCTGCAGTGTTTGGTGGGAAAGCTTTCCTAAATTGGTTCCTTAGAAGGCTTAGTTGGTCATTCATGCTCAGTCATGGTTTGGTTTAGAATTAAATGTGAACCAGGTCAGTATGTGTGCTCTTATTGTTGACACACAAAACTTTATGTTCCTCTTAATGGAAAAGCCTTCTCTGAATTCAGGCTATTAAGGAATTAACCTGAAATAATCATTTTACCTGTTTGTATTTAATGCTGGATTAAAATGAGTTTATGCCAATAATGATGCTGTGCCTCATTCAATAAAAGACAAAGATCAAACAAGTATTTAAAACATTTCTTTATGAGACGCCTGCTCTTTTGATTATGTTATTGGAAAACTATGATGGGAAGCATTTTGTAAAATTAAACAGCAGAGCAAATTACACTGTCATTCACCTTTAGGCTTTCACTGTAAGATGTAAATTGCCGTTAGTAATATGAGGGAGATCCATAAGACATAATTAAGCATACTGTGCAATGTAATAAAACAATTTCCTGGTTTTATAGCTCCAGAAGAAGAAAAAATCACGTGAAAAGAAATTGGGAGGCTGAAAGCATTTTATTAAACTATGCTGACTTGGAAGTGATGTGTTATTAAGAACAGGAATAACAGAGAACTGTATTTTCAGCAGCAACAACGCTGTTATGTTTTGTGGCTGGGTTATTGTATTTCTTTAATAAAACCAGCTGCTTACAAAGGACAACCACAACAAAAGATACATACTCAGTAAAGATGCACATTTGCTATTGTTGATGAAAGGTAATACCATATTTCCAATTATAGACCTGGCTGGAAAATAATGATTATATTATGTCCAGCATTTCTTTTTCATTTTCATTTCTCGCTCCTTTGAATACCATATGGAAGCCAAATGCCTCACTGTCAAAGGTTGCTATCTTATTAGTGCAAGGGAAAGTTATCACTCATATTTCAACCTGACAGTCATCTTACTTCGCCTCTTATTACTTGGTTCATTCACATCTAAGCTGCATTAATTAACCTTTTCAGTTTCAGGGCATGGTTTTCAATTACATAGTCTCAGACAGAAGGCTTCTAAAGACCACCTTGATTTTGCTGGTGAAAGCAATAACATGAAAAGATCAGGGTTGAGTTTTAATAGTTAAGGAGCATGAATTTTTGGCAAATTCGATTACACCATAAAGAAAATATTAGTTTAGCGCCAGAGTATTTCTTCTTTTCTTTTCTTTTCGATGGAAATGAAACTGTACACAGTGAGAAGGTTATAATGTGTTTGCAGCACACATGCATGGATAAAAACTCATGTTATAAATTAAATGGCAATCTCAAGATATGTCTAGATCTTTTAAAACCTGAACTAGAACAACAAATAACAATTTTATTGTTAATAAAATGTAAAATAGCAAACTTTTAAAATGCATGGTTGATATCCAACGTAAGTCATATTCAGCCAGAGCAGACCCATTGAAATCAAAATATATAAGGGCTATTGACTGTCTGGCTCCGAAGCGCCCTCTCCGATTGCATGGAGCCCGGACAGCCCCGTGGTTCTCCCCGGAGCTGAGGGTGATGAAACAATCGTTGAGACGGCTAGAGCGCCGGTGGCGGAAAACTCATTCTGAATCAGACCGGACACGGGTTAGAGCTCAACGTCGAGCCTACCAAGTGGCAATGGCGACGGCGAAGAGGGCCTTCTTCGCCGCCTCCATTGCATCTGCAGAAAACAGCAGCAGGAGACTTTTTCAGGTGGTTCGCAGTTTATCGGAACCACCTGTACCACCGGGGCCTGGTAGGGACCCCAAGATCTCCTGCAATGCTTTTGCAAAGTTTTTTGCAGATAAAATCGCTCAGATTCAGAAGGAAGTAGACTCCACAGTGGGAGCAGGGCCAGGGCGGGAGAGTGCTAGAGTTCTGTCTGGTCCTGTTATATGGGATCAATTCCAATCTGTTACCTCCGAGGATGTGGACAGGCTGCTTGGACGATTGAAACCGACCACCTGTCTTCTTGATCCTTGCCCATCCTGGCTGATAAAAGCGAGCCGGGAAGGGCTGGGCGATGGGCTTTGCGGGGTGGTGAATGCTTCCCTCTGTGAGGGAGCCTTCCCAGACCCGCTGAAAGAGGCGGTCATTAAACCGCTTCTTAAAAAAACATCTTTAGACCCGGCCAATTTGGCCAACTATCGCCCAGTCTCAAATCTTCCATTCTTGGGCAAGGTGATTGAGCGGGTGGTTGCTGAACAACTCCAAGCACGCCTGGAGGAAACGGACCATTTGGATCCCTTCCAATCGGGATTCAGGCCTCACCATGGGACTGAAACTGCCTTGGTCGCGCTGGTTGATGATCTCCGGCGGGCTAGGGACAAAGGTGAGAGCTGTTTCCTAGTTCTGCTGGATCTCTCAGCGGCCTTTGACACCATCGACCATAACATCCTTCTGGACCGTCTAGAGGGGCTGGGAGCTGGGGGCACTGTTATACAGTGGTTCCGCTCCTTCCTCCTGGGCCGTGTTCAGAAAGTGGTGGTGGGGGATGAGTGTTCAGACCCTTGGGCCCTCACTTGTGGGGTACCTCAGGGTTCCGTCCTCTCCCCCATGCTTTTTAACATCTATATGAAGCCGCTGGGAGAGATCATCAGGGGGTTTGGACTGGGTGTTCATCAGTATGCAGATGACACCCAGCTCTACCTCTCCTTTAAATCAGAACCAGTGAAGGCGGTGAAGGTCCTGTGTGAGTGCCTGGAGGCGGTTGGAGGTTGGATGGCGGCTAACAGATTGAGGTTGAATCCTGACAAGACAGAAGTACTGTTTTTGGGGGACAGGAGGCGGGCAGGTGTGGAGGATTCCCTGGTCCTGAATGGGGTAACTGTGCCCCTGAAGGACCAGGTGCGCAGCCTGGGAGTCATTTTGGACTCACAGCTGTCCATGGAGGCGCAGGTTAACTCTGTGTCCAGGGCAGCTGTCTACCAGCTCCACCTGGTACGCAGGCTAAGACCCTACCTTCCCGCGGACTGTCTCGCCAGAGTGGTGCATGCTCTGGTTATCTCACGCTTGGACTACTGCAACGCGCTCTACGTGGGGCTACCTTTGAAGGTGACCCGGAAACTGCAATTAATCCAGAATGCGGCAGCTAGACTGGTGACTGGGAGTGGCCGCCGGGACCACATAACACCGGTTCTGAGAGATCTGCACTGGCTCCCAGTACGTTTCCGAGCACGATTCAAAGTGTTGGTGCTGACCTTTAAAGCCCTAAACGGCCTCGGTCCTGTATACCTGAAGGAGCATCTCCACCCCCATCGTTCAGCCCGGACACTGAGATCCAGCGCCGAGGGCCTTCTGGCGGTTCCCTCATTGCGAGAAGTGAGGCTACAGGGAACCAGGCAGAGGGCCTTCTCGGTAGTGGCGCCCGACCTGTGGAACGCCCTCCCATCAGATGTCAAAGAGATAAAGAATTACCTGACATTCAGAAGACATCTTAAGGCAGCCCTGTTCAGGGAAGTTTTTAATATGTAATGCTGTATTGTTTTTAACACTGATTGGGAGCCGCCCAGAGTGGCTGGGGAAACTCAGCCAGATGGGCGGGGTATAAATAATAAATTATTATTATTATTATTATTATTATTATTATTATTATTATTATTATTATTATATTTGAATGGGGATATTTAGAGTATGACTAAAGTTGGATATCACCACGTGGCTATATAATTTATGTTAAAGGTTTTTATAAACTTATAAAATATTAAGGCAATGTAGAGAAAACAAAAAAATAAATCTAAAATACACACCAGAGTAAAACTGTTAAAATAACAGCACAACACTAGAAAATAATCTATCTATCTATCTATCATCTATCTATCATATATATACAAACAATGTTATTTTTAAAAAAGTATAAACCAGAGGCTTAAACTCAGTCCCCTTTAAGTGTCCATCTTCTCTCTGACAAGAGAAGACAGGAGGTACAGTGAACACTAGAATCCAGGGAGAAGACACGATGATCTGAAGGGAAACAGGGTGATTTAAACATTCCCCAGTAGAACCTATATTTATGCTGTCATTAGTTTTGCATCAGGCTAGAGCACATCTGTGACTGTCGAAAAACTGAGAGCTAATATTAAAACATACATGCATAATTTCTACTGTCATAGACGCTAAATCATGGAATCAAGCCATGTAAGTTGTTCTTGCCAAAATAAGCCATTCCTCGTTTTTGGCATTGATCATGCCAGGTATGATGAAGTCAGGGAAAGATCAATTAGACATCCTTGTTGATATCTCAATAGTAGTGTCTGACTCACGAACCCCCACATGTATTTTTATTATTTTTAATTTTTTGTATATTTGGGGATCTAGATAATGAACAGCAATGATATATTTTTTCCTTAAGTCAGTGACCCAAGACCTTAAGTTGGGTGGTGATAGTGCCAACTCCCATGCTAATTCCCACCTGTCCAAACAGCACAGTGGAGGAATTAGCATGGCCTGCACAAGGGAATAGAGTACACATCATCCACTCCACATATGCCATCCAAATATGCTAACTAACATGTTCAGTACTTGTATGTTTTGCTCTACTGGATGAAGAGCAGTTTGGGGGATTAATTTTATTCAGGAAAACAGTGGGGGGAAGGGAAGAGTTATCCCTTCTGCATGCACTGAGGCAAGCTTCCTTAAACTCGGCCCTCCAGATGTTTTTAGCCTACAACTTCCATGATCCCTAGCTAGCAGGACCAGTGGTCAGGGTTGATGGGAATTGTAGTCTCAAAACATCTGGAGGGCCGAGTTTGAGGAAGCTTGCACTGAGGTCTCCTGATTGGGGCACCGGAGGGTGTTTAAGCTATTTTTAAAACCTGTAAGATATATGATAATGGATTTCTCATCATTTGATTTTAATTTGATTTTAATTAATATTAATTTTTATAATGAAATATTTTTAGAATGTGTGATTATTTGATTGTTTGATTATTTGATTATTGTTAGCCGCCCTGAGCCCGGCTTCGGCTGGGGAGGGCGGGATATAAATAAAATTTGTTATTATTATTATCATCTTATCTACTTTCTAGGTGAAAATCATGCTTCACAAAAATCAGAATTAAAATCAAAAGTCAGCAGTATAGAACACTTTGGATGAAGCTTTACTTAACAACACTTCCTTAATTCTGAGATCTTGCCATTTTGCAGAGGTAAAAATATCTAAAATTAGTAGCAGCTCACTTTCACTATTTGAAACTAGCAGTGAATATTTCACAAACCGTGGTGAAAACATGCTTTATTTGCAGGAAAACGTATTTTTACAATAAATATATGTGTAAGCATTAAAATGTTGGGAGTGCAAGATGCACTGCATTTTGGTATCAAAAAGGGTTTTACTGCGATATTTAAAAAACTGTTTTAACTGGTTAGTCTACCAGGGTATAAATTGCTGCTTCAATTGTTCACCTTAACGGCTAATTAAAAAAAACTTTTAAAAACCTTATGGCTCCAATCTAAGACAAGAGGCGTCATGAACCTCCATTTAAAGGTAAAGGTAAAGGTACCCCTGCCCGTACGGGCCAGTCTTGACAGACTCTGGGGTTGTGCGCCCATCTCACTTAAGAGGCCAGGGGCCAGTGCTGTCCGGAGACACTTCCGGGTCACATGGCCAGCGTGACATCGCTGCTCTGGCGAGCCAGAGCCGCACACGGAAACGCCGTTTACCTTCCCGCTGGTAAGCGGTCCCTATTTATCTACTTGCACCCGGAGGTGCTTTCGAACTGCTAGGTTGGCAGGCGCTGGGACCGAGCAGCGGGAGCGCACCCCACCGCAGGGATTTGAACCGCCGACCTTTTGATCGGCAAGTCCTAGGCGCTGAGGCTTTAACCCACAGCGCCACCTGCGTCCCTCGAACCTCCATTTACTACTGTCTTATTAAGGAACTTAACAAGATGTGTAATGCTTCTACTTCTACATCAAACATATACATTTTTAAAATGCAGTTAAGCTGGATCTAATCAGCAGATAAAAGTAAAATGTAGTAATCCAGACCAGCCACTGTACTTTTTTAATTAAGAAGGATCTTAATTTGAGTCAGCAGTGTGATGCAGCAACAACAAAAAAAGCTAATGCTATTCTAGAGTTGTTTGACAATGAAACCGACTCCCTCGGAAGGTGGTGGACTCTCCTTCCTTAGAGGTTTTTAAGCAAAGGAATGATGGTCATCTATCAAGGATGCTTGAGTTGAGATTCCTGCATTGCAGGGGATTAGACCAGATGACTTCCAAGACTATAGTTCTAAGATTCTGAGTTTTAAATACAAGTGGGACAGGAAAATACAATTGCTCCACAGCATCTCTATATATTTATAGAAACAAAGGTATATAATCCCTTCTGAGGAAAGATCAGGTAAGATAGGGAACTTTTTCCAGTCCTACTCCCCCACCCCACCCCCAAAAAAGACCTACTGTGACGGAAAATTTTGTTTTGCTGGGCAGGTTGAGTCACCAAGTGTTTTCTTTTTCTTTTTCCTTGCTAACAAATGGTTAACGAATGGCAGCTTCTGATTGGCCAGGGTTCCAGGAGTGGGAGTTTAAGAGACAGCTGAGTAGGTTGGGAGATAGGGAGTGAAAGGAGAGAGTGTTGGTTCTGGGTAGAAACATCTGCTCTTGGGAATATATCAAAAGCTAGAGAAATAAGTCTCTGAGCTTAGTGTGAAGGACAGTGTGTGGTGTCCTGTACGAGTAATTAGACCAGGAATTAACTGGGAGGCTGAGGCTGAGCCAGGAGGAGTAGAAGCTGGAAAGATACAGTCTACTTAGGTCTCATTCCAGTCAGGAGGGGAGAGATTCTTCTACAAAAAGAGAAGACTCCCAAACCAGTTAAGAGGGGTGTGGAGATCCCTTGGGTCTGTTACTTGGAGTACCTCAGGAATAAGGGGTGTGCAACTGACAGGAAGTACCACCTTGTTTAAGAACCAAAGTATAAAGCAGCAATAGCTGTGCAACAACTGAGAAAGAAGTGAGGTGAAATTACTGGAAATAAGCTGAGCATTTACCCTTTAGTGTAAAAATCTGTAAGATCTACCTGAAGTGAAGTAATTGAACATAAGCAACTGAAGTTTAAAAGAAGCTATGTTTTATTAGAAGTCCATAACATCAGTTAGATTTAGTATAAATATTATTAGGTGAACGGTTACCTGAAATAACATAATCTGAGGTATCCTTTGTTTTACCCACTTTGTGTCATAAACTTCCTTTGTTTAATAAAATCTTTCTTATTTGATCAAATCCTGCCTGAGACTTCAAATCATTAAGTTTTCCCTCACCCAAGTCCCCCACTAGATAATCTGTGGTAATTTGTAGAAATTGGTGTAATTGGTGTACTGTGAGGTGGTCAAACTATATTTAAGTGAGGGCTGGCCCAACGGCGCCAAGGGGAAAAATGCCTTTGCGCCGTTGCACCTACATTATGGTCTAATTCAATGAAAGCAAAGAAAGAAAGAAAGGACAAAATTTGGCTTCCGCATTGCAGAAGGCCTCAAATGCCTTGTAAATCCCTTTTTGAGAGCTCCTACATCACAGAAGCTGGATCTTATGCTGTCAGGGACTCAGCGGGAGCGCAGGGAGGAGAGGAGATGGAAAGCGAGGGGGAGCAATCCGAGGGCAGCGTAGGAGAATATGACAGCAGCCCGATAGATTCCATGAGCCTCTCCAGCGAATCGGAAGATTCACAGAAGGGGGCGCCGATGGGCAGGGCAAGGGGCGACCCAAGGGGGACACCCCAGAAGCAAGGGGCCAGCGGGGACTCCCAGAGCAGCAGTTGCAAATCAGGACCAGCTTCCCCACCAGAGCGTAGTGGGGGGGAGGAGTCCCAGGTGTCAGAGCCCACATATGCACCACCAGCGAGAGAAGATGAGTCAGGGTGGACCACGCCTCCATCGGAGAGCGAGTTAACGGTTAAGAGGAAAGTTGCAGGCTGGGCGCGCGCGCCAAGTTCAAAGGTACAGGCGAGCGGCACAGAAGGTAGCCCGGATAGGGAACCAGGTCCTAAAGCCCGCCGGAAGGAGGGGCAAGAATCGTCAGGGTCAGCGTCAGAGGAGTCCAGGAAGGATGAGACCCTAGCGGGCAGGAGGGCCCAGAGGAGAAAGGAATTTAGGAAGAGGTGGAGCAAAGCGAGAGTCTTAAACTGGTGTGGAGGGGGAGGAGACTCAGACAGGACTTCGCCGGTCTAAGGTCGGGACGTAGAGCTGCACGCTGCGACTTTGAAATGGAGACTGAATCTCAATAAAGACTTTTGTACATAACTACAGCCTAGCGTTGGTCCTCTGTGAGCTGGGACCTGGAGGCAGCTCTGACAGTAAGTCCTGTCTCAAATTTCAAAGAACCTCGCAACGTGAGAGGACGCAGCGAGGGGCGAAGATTGGTGCTTCGCGAGCTCACAAAAGCAGCACAAGATGACTACAGAAGAACGACTGGCAGCTTTGCAAGAAGCCGTGGTACAACTTAACGCAGAAATACGAGCGGCAAGGAGGAGAGAAGAGGAATCAGATGCTGTCTGCAAGGATCTGCAAAACAGGTTGGAAATGTTGACTAAACAGGGGCCACCGGCAGCCAAATCAGAAGGGATCGGGCTCGGGAAGAGAGGGGGGAGCCTGGTGTCGCATTTCGATGGGAGTCTGCAGCAATATCCTAACTTCAGAGCAGACGTAGTTTTTGCGCTAAAGTTGCTGGAGAAGGACTTTAGAGATGAGCAGGAGAAAGTAGGCTTCATACTAACGCATCTCCATGGAGAAGCTAAAGCGTGGTTGCGCAATCTGTGGAGAGATAATGATCCAGCCCTCCAAAACGCAAAAGCCTTCATTAAGGCGATGGACGATTGTTTTTTATCGGAGATAGACGTAGATGTCGCTAGAAAAGAGATTCACGGTCTGAAACAAGGCAGAGCCACTGTAAGGCAATATCATTCCCGCTTTTTTGCATTGGTCAACGCGCTGGGATGGGAAAAGGACTCAGCGTCCGTCAGGGACCTGTTCTGGGAGGGGCTCAACGGGGCTGTGAAAGACGAAATCGCAAGGGGGGAGAGGCCACGGAGCACTCAAGAAGTGGTCCAGAAGGCATTGACGATTGGTGTGCGGCTGGAAGAACGTCCCTGGAGCAAAGATGAAGGGCGTTGGGGACGCACGCCAGCAAGGGCACCTCCTTTCTTCCCCAGAGACTCAGCGCGCGCTCAATCCACGCCTCCACTGGGAGGGGGAGAGGAGCCGATGGAGATAGGTGGTGCCAAGGCTCAGTCAGCGACCAGAGCCCTCACACCAGGAGCAGCCAAGGTGAAGCCTCCTAGAGGGAACAGGAAGTGTTACATCTGCGAAAGTGCTCAGCATATGGCAAAAGAGTGCCCCCAGAGGCTCCACAAGCACAATGCAGCCTCAGCAAAAGTAACAGAAGCAGCTCAGCAGAGGGAACCACAGCAGGGAAACGACGAAGTCTGGCTGGAAGCAGAGCCGCTGGGGCCCAGCCAGACGAATCAGTGAAGCAGTCCCCAGGAATCTTACAGCCCACAGACCCCCTCCCGCCCAAACCAGTGGTGCAGCTCACCGCAACACTCCAGCTTCCCAATGGGCTCACCATGGAAGTGCCTATTACCATTGACTCTGGTAGCAATGCAGACTTTATGGGGGTGGATTTCATCAAGCAACATAGCATAGCGCTCCTGCCTGCCACGATGCTCCTGAAAGTAGTGACAGTCGATGGAAGAGAATTGCTGGGGGGACAGGTGGTACAGCAAACGCCGCCAATGGTGATGCGCATTGGAAATCACCGCGAAGTCATCAGCTTCAACGTCACCCAACTGTCAGACACGCCCATAGTGTTGGGCATGAGCTGGTTGGACAGGCACAGCCCGGCATTGGCATGGTACCAGCGTAAATTGACCTTCTGCTCCTCCTACTGCGCAGAACATTGCATCATGACTAACCAGGAGGACGAGGGGCAAGAGGATGACCCACAGCTACAACTGGGCATGCTGCAAGCTGTACCCGACAAGTACAAGGCGTTTTTGGAGGTCTTCTGCGAGAAGGAAGCGGACAAGCTGCCTCCCCACAGACCCTACGACTGCAAGATTGACCTCCTGCCGGGGGCAACGCTGCCGACCGGAAAACTGTACTCCATGTCTGAAGACGAACTGCAAGAGCTCAGGGAGTTCATAGATCACAATTTGAAGCGGGGATTCATCCGAGAATCCAAAGCAGTGGGGGGCAGTCCTGTTTTCTTTGTGAAGAAAAGAGACACGCCCCAGAAGAGGCTTGTAGTTGATTTCAGAATTTTAAATTCGAAAACCAAGCCCACGGCTTTCCCGATGCCCAAGATCGACGACTTGCTCGCGACGGTGAGAAAGGGACGCATCTTCACCAAGCTGGATCTACGAGGGGCGTACAATCTTATACGCATGCGGGAGGGCGACGAGTGGAAGACGGCCATGTTCACGCCCTTGGGCACCTATGAGTATAGGGTTATGCCTTTCGGTTTACAAAATGGCTCCCACTGCTTCCAAGCCTTCATGCATCACGTGTTAGCGGGGCTCCTATACAAGAAGTGCGTCTGCTTCCTGGACGACATTCTGATCTTCTCGGAATCGCAGGAGGCTCACGAGAGAGATGTCAAGGAAGTCCTGCAAAGACTACGGGAGCACAGGCTTTACGCCAAGCTGGAGAAATGCCAGTTCGACATGACGGAGGTGGATTTCCTGGGCTACAAGCTGTCCGACAAGGGAATTGCCATGGACAGCGCCAAGGTACGGTCAGTACTGGACTGGAAGAGCCCGCGCAATCGGAAGGAGGTCCAGAAGTTTGTCGGCTTTGCTAACTTTTATCGCAAGTTCATCAAGGGTTTCGCTATGCAGACGGCGGCCATCACGGACACCCTCAGCTCCAAGAAGAAGAAGTTCATCTAGACGGACCAGGCGGAGCAGTCCTTTCAGAAACTCAAGCGTCTTTTCGCTTCCGAGGAACAACTGCTGCATGTGAACCCCAGCAAGCCCATGAGGGTGGAGACGGATGCCTCCGACAGAGCCGTGGGGGCAGTCCTGTTGCAGCGAGACCCGCAAGGGGATTGGAGACCGTGTGCTTTCTACTCCAGGAAGCTCAGCAAGTCGGAGCAGAACTACACCATCTGGGACAGAGAGTTGCTGGCCATTCATGCAGCATTCAAGGCGTGGCGGCACTTCCTCATCGGAGCCAAACACACGGTGCAAGTTCGCACGGACCATAAGAACCTGGAGTACTGGCGCACGGCGCGGTTCCTGAACCAGAGACACATCCGCTGGGCGGAGTTCTTTGCGGATTTCGACTTCAGGATAGAATATATCCCCGGAGACAACAACGTCATGGCTGATGCGCTATCCAGGAAGCCGCAGTATCTGGAGGAAGCAGCACCGGTAGCGGCCAAACACATTTTCGCACCCAAGGCGTGGGCATGCGCTTCTGCCACAATAGACCTGGAAGCGATACGGCGCGAGCTGCGAACAGATTCCTTCGCGCGCTCCAAGATGGAGGAGGTGCGCAGCGGCACGGCAAAGGACGACGAGTTCCAGATACGCGACGGACTGCTCCTCCGCAAGGGGGGCATCTACGTACCGGGAGATGAACTCCGCGCGACAGTACTGCAACAGCTACACGACGCACCCAGCGCCGGACATTTCGGCAAGGAAAAGACGGTGGAATTAGTAGCCAGAGACTTTTGGTGGCCCAAGATGCGGGGAGAAGTCGCGGAATACGTCACGAGGTGCGACACCTGCCAAAGGGCCAAGCCAGTACACAGACCGCCGGCGGGACTGTTAGAACCGCTACAGACCCCGTCCGAACCGTGGGAGAGGGTAGCCTTGGACTTTGTCACTGACCTGCCCAGCTCGAGGGGCAAAACAGCAGTACTCGTGGTAGTCGACATGTTCACCAAGATGGCGCACTTCATTCCTTGCGCGAAGGTGGCCACAGCGGAACAGACGGCCAAGCTGTTCATAGACCACGTGTTCAAGGTACACGGCCTGCCACGGTCTATCCTGTCTGACAGGGGGCGCCAGTTCATCTCGAGTTTCTGGCGGAAGCTGATGGGGATCCTGAACGTCAAGGTCAACCTAGCGTCGGCAAGACACCCGCAGACCAACGGACAAGCGGAGAGGGTCAACGCCGTCATGCAGCAGTACCTGAGATGTTACGCCAACCAGCAGCCCTCGACCTGGGTGGACTATCTGCCCCTGGCCGAGTTTGCCTACAACAACACACAACACGTGTCCACGGGGGTGACACCGTTTTTTGCCAACCACGGGCGACATCCCAGGACCTTCCCGGGCTTAGAGAAAGAGGGGGAGGGGGAGCCACAGGGAGCAGAGGCATTGGCAGAGGAGTTACAGGAGGTCCATGAACAGCTCCGTAGACAGTTAGACCTAGCAAAACACGTATACAAGATGCAAGCAGACAAACACAGAAGAGTGGGGGAGGACATACGGGTAGGGGACTGGGTCTGGTTAGCGGCCCAGGCAGTGCCGGCCAGATCCTTAGCTAAGAAGAAGCTAGGACACAAGCAGTTGGGCCCTTACCTAGTCGAGGCACAGATCAACCCAGTGGCTTTCCGTTTGACACTACCGGAGGGTTCCAGAATGCACCCGGTCTTTCATAGATCGGTGCTAACGCCCTACAAGGCACCTCACAGGTTTCAGGAGCCAGGAACAGCTCCCAGTCCGCTTAGAGATGCACCCATGACAGGGGGGTCGCCGAGGGCGGGGCCACTCAACGAGGTGACGGAGATTTTGGACTCGAGATGGGGGGAAGAGGGAGTCGAATATCTCATCGCAAGGGAAGGTGCCCCGGCCAGCGCCAACAGCTGGGTGCCGTACTATGCGGTGGAGGAGCACTACCTCAAAGACGAGTTCCACGCACTCTTCCCACACAGGCCCATGCCGGAGGATTATTTTGACGAATATCTTTTCACCCCCACACTCTCAGCCAGTACGTTTCAGGGATTCTCCTCGGTGGAGGAGACGGTTCCAGAGATTACCTCGCCGGAGGGGTCGGTCTCAGACTTGGGTGCGGAGCGCTCTTATTGGTGGGACACTCAACCCGAGGAGGAGTGGCGCAGGAGACTGCTCAGAGGGCCCTGGCACGCAGACTACCCAGAGGAAATGGGGGAACAAGGGGGCATGGACGGGTTGGGGGAGGATCCTGGTTTCGAGCACGCCGGCAACGAGATGGAAGCGGAGGAGAGCGACGTCGATGTACCCGTCACGGACTGGCAGCATGCCAGGGGGGAAGACCGGTATCCGGCATGCACCCCCACAGCATTGGAGCACCCGGAACCCACGCCAGAAGAGGGGGAGGGGGGAAGGGGGGGCTTCGAGGGGGGGATGGATGTCAGGGACTCAGCGGGAGCGCAGGGAGGAGAGGAGATGGAAAGCGAGGGGGAGCAATCCGAGGGCAGCGTAGGAGAATATGACAGCAGCCCGATAGATTCCATGAGCCTCTCCAGCGAATCGGAAGATTCACAGAAGGGGGCGCCGATGGGCAGGGCAAGGGGCGACCCAAGGGGGACACCCCAGAAGCAAGGGGCCAGCGGGGACTCCCAGAGCAGCAGTTGCAAATCAGGACCAGCTTCCCCACCAGAGCGTAGTGGGGGGGAGGAGTCCCAGGTGTCAGAGCCCACATATGCACCACCAGCGAGAGAAGATGAGTCAGGGTGGACCACGCCTCCATCGGAGAGCGAGTTAACGGTTAAGAGGAAAGTTGCAGGCTGGGCGCGCGCGCCAAGTTCAAAGGTACAGGCGAGCGGCACAGAAGGTAGCCCGGATAGGGAACCAGGTCCTAAAGCCCGCCGGAAGGAGGGGCAAGAATCGTCAGGGTCAGCGTCAGAGGAGTCCAGGAAGGATGAGACCCTAGCGGGCAGGAGGGCCCAGAGGAGAAAGGAATTTAGGAAGAGGTGGAGCAAAGCGAGAGTCTTAAACTGGTGTGGAGGGGGAGGAGACTCAGACAGGACTTCGCCGGTCTAAGGTCGGGACGTAGAGCTGCACGCTGCGGCTTTGAAATGGAGACTGAATCTCAATAAAGACTTTTGTACATAACTACAGCCAAGCGTTGGTCCTCTGTGAGCTGGGACCTGGAGGCAGCTCTGACATATGCGTTATCTTTGCATACTTGCAGCTTATAAAGAACTTCTAATGGGCACATGTCCAAAGGCGTTTAAGTGCACAAAACTTATAACTATTAAAGCCCCTCCCATCATGCACTACTTAGGATATTTCCTTCCACAGATGTGCATTTTGAACAAAGAAACCTGAAAACTGCCTAAACAATGATTTCAAATCAAAGGTAGCTGACCACTCTATTTCATAGTTCCCCTTTTGTTCTTTTAATGACCAAGTATTGCACACCTACCTCCCCACAAAGTCACAAAACTTACCGTGTAATTACGCGTAAGAACAGCACCAGTACCATCTTCCAAATAGTGTGTTTCTGTGAAGTTGCCAGCAAAAAGGTCACTGGAAGAAAAAGAGGATATCTTAAAACATAATTTCGAGACCAAATCTTTATTACTTAATTACTTTTTAAAACAAAATTAAAGTGGAAGAGTTGAAAGCTCAATAATGGAATAAAATAGTTATAATACTGAACAAAGTCTGTGCACATTGTTATAAGGGGATTTACTACAAGGTTTTATAAATTAGCCTCTCTGATTGCAAAATCACTGAGTGGCTATTATGAGGTGATTATTTATGAATTCAGATTTATTTAATATGTAACACTTAACCTAACTTGTGTACTTTATTGATGTATCCCCTACTTAAATATTTCAGATGAACTGCTTTTTTCTGTTAGAAAATGGTTTGAGATTTTTATGCATCATGTCAAATTAACAAGGCAGAAATGTAGACTTTAAGCTGCCTCAAAGAGAAATTCCACTCTATCTCAAATTTACAAATATTGTGAGTGAGGCTGATGTAACTTCTTAGGTGTATATGCAAACGTCCTAATACTAGCTAAAGTAAGGGTTGGTGTCTTATTCTGGATGTAAGCTCTGGAAAGGGAAAGAGTGTCTGTAACACTGGCATTGGTCAGAAGGTGTAGTCAAGACAATTCATTTCTCTTTCTACGTGGTTTCGTCCAATCCAAGGAATTATATGATGCTAAGAAAGGCAGTACTACAGTGGTCTGCATTGCAATTACCCCATGCTGGGGATCAAGGGGCCCATGTCTGAACAGAATTCCGAACAAGCAATTTTGCTATTTAAGGCAATTTAAGGGAACAGATGTCACTGCGACTTAATTGCTGAAAATTTAGCATGCAATGTAAATTTTAAAAAATCTAATTATGCCAGTCTGAGTTCTGGAACAGAAGACAGTTCCTTAGAATTTCTACAGCTTCCAAAAAACGACACTATTCCTATAATGATCAGTCTTGTTTCAGAGCTTGATTCTTGTAGCACCTACTGAGTTACATGATTGACTGAGCTCATGATTAGTGGCTACTACTTCAAAATAAGGGAAGCAACCTAGTTCTCTCAAAACTTGGGGAAATTCTCTACTTATAGGTTCTCTAGTGCATTAACTATGAGAAATAACCCAAGGACACTCCATTGTTATACATTCCAATTAAAACTAATACCGCCACTGCACATGGTTGCTACAATTTTCTGCCAGAAGCAATATTCCTGAAGGTGGAACTTTGCTTTTCTCTATATGTATATTATGCCCTTATAAAGAAATGTGCTTCTTAGCCAAAGGGCTGTTTCTTCTTGAAGTAGTGGCAAAAAATGGAGAGAGGGAGTGGTAACTAGATGTGAGTCATTTGGAATGGAAAGTCGCAGAGGATTAAGACAGAAGTATTATTACAACAGCATATCCTATATTTTCCATGCACCACATTTTATAAATGTGTTGTATAAAAATGTTGCAAGTAAACAAATAAATGAATGAAATATTTGTGCAGACAGAATGCACATGGGAAAGGGGTGGGGTAATGCTTGCTGGCTCCAGAACCTGCATAATCATTAATTAAAACTTCAGAACAGAACCTATTGGCATACAAAGTGGAGTAATCACCTGTAAACAACCTGTATCACATGGTTTACGGATCATCAGTATTGTCTCAAGCAAAAGAATATGCTTCAACTTTCAAATAAAGTCGCCTTCATTCAGTTGCAAATATTTATGATTGAAAGTTGGGTTAGGGGATGAAGAAGAAGGGGGGGGGCTTGAATATATTCATAGCAACTATGTGAAAACAATATATGTGAGAAAGGTTCTCATTTTTTTTTCTGGGAACTTACAACCACCTGAAGAGGAATTTGTGTATGCAAACAGAATAAATGAAAAGTTAATACACTGTGGAAGCGGTGGTGGTGGGGGACCCTGTGCTGGTAATACAGGTGGAAAAAGAACTCTTGGGGGGGGGATTCCTGCACAACTGAGCAGGCTAGGAAGAGCTAGGATGAACGTTCAAGAACTACTGTAGAAGGAGCCTTCACAAAATATCAGAAAGTCAGCATGTTTCTCTGCTGGTAGTCAGCAAAGAAGTTCAAACAGGAATTGGTCTTCATAAAAATAATACTAACCCTTTCCTTTTCTGACTCAAGCTCTCAGGAAGATTTAAGGTCAAAACAAGTAAGAACAAGTAACATTAAAAACAAACAAACCCCAAAACCCTGAATCCCTCAAATGCGATGCCTTGCAGAAACCCTAAACCCAAGCCCAAACTCCTTTGGGTATGCAGAGCTAGTATTTGGACTCTGACCTTTAGAGCACACAGGTCAATGCATATGCCCCTGATGGTATAGTAAGTAACATCATGTCCTTCAGGGCTTCATGTGGATAAGAGATGTGGAACAGATGTGTGATTAATGACATTAGTCCTCATGAGCTTGAACATTCATTCATTCATTCACTGAACTTATATCTCACCCTTCCTCCCGAAGGAACCCAGGCACTCATGCAGAAAACTCACTGAAATGTTTCTACAACTATGCGTGAAAGTCATTTTAGGTGGCAACCAGCCCACTGCACCCTACAGTAGGTGAATGAAACAAAAGGAGAGGATATAGGCTGCTACTGCTACTGCTGCTGCTGTATTTGCTATTATTAAAATTTACAGGCACCAACATATTATTTCTGACTGTCTGGTAGGGATAGAAACAGGAACCCTTGACTCCGTGAGCAACTACCTCGTGTGGGAAGGCACCAGAGTTTCACTTTAGAGCATCTTCTAGAACAGTAAAGTACTTGAGGCCAGCGGTCATCCTAGGCAGGAAGGGCTTCCTGTTTGAACAGGAACTTTGAGCAACCATGGTCTTCCTGGTACATCTCCATGCATTTTGCTGACTTTGACTCCCCTTTGACATCTGCCCATAGTTCAGGACTAGCACCACCTAAGAAACCTGGCACCAAGTATTTACAGGACGTTACTTACACCTGTTAAAGTCAATCAATATTCTGCCATTGTGTAAGACTATATAAAGCAACAATGTTGAGCAGTATTCGTTGCAGGAATAAAAGCAGGCACTGTGGTGTTTCATTGACCTAGGTTTCAGAGAGCAGATTGGTTTTAAAAAGCAATGGATAAAAAGATACAGGGGTACCTCGGTTTACAAACTTAATCCATTTTGGAAGTCCGTTCTTAAACGGAAGCCATTCTTAAACAGAAGCACGCTTTCCCTAATGAGGCCTCAAATCCATTCAGATTCCGTTCTTAGACTGAGGTAAAGTTTGCAAACCAGGACACTACTTCCAGTTTCGTGGAGTTTGTAAACCGAATAGTTTGTAAACAGGGCTGTTCTTAAACTGAGGTACCACTGTACTACAGACTTGCAAAAATCAAAGGAATCTTTTGTGTAAGTAGAAATATTTTGTTTTGTTTACTTAAACAGAACTTAAGATTCTACTGCAAGAATCCTCCTTTGCCCCTTCCTCCTCTAAATGTGATGTACTGTATTTTACTTGTTCTATGTTTTTTGATAGTGCTCTGACAGCTAAATGAAAAGGTGAGTCCTGAGCACCATAGCCTCTAGGGTAGACACTTCTCTTTTTTTGGTAGAAGCAGCAATTATCTCCTCTTTCGAAAATGACTTTAAAAGCTGCCCAGTGGAATAAACACTTAGTGCTGGTACAAGGAGATTTACAAGTCATGTGTGGGCACTTCTCTGAAGGGTTATCAACAGTAAGTACAACAAGCACTCAAATTCAGCAAGAAGGAAAGGTGTGTGCAGACGTCGCATCATGCATGGCACTCATGCTTAACGATCAAACACCACATTTGATACATGTATCCATTACATAATTTGTCTCCCTTTGGAAAGAGATGTAATTTACAGAATTGATTTACATTTCTTCCTGCACCCCTCTGGTAAAGGAAAGGTGATAAATAAAAGAAAGTAAACCAGTTTAGATGGTAATCTTATTAACATAATTGAATGAATGCAACTAAGAAAAGACATGGGTTAAAACAACATTAATTCATCATACTTCGGGATCTACCATATGTTTTGTCACCACACTTAGGAAAAAGAGCACATCTCTTTGTACAGTTCCTCTTTTCATCTTGCTATAGGTTCCTATCAGAAGATAACTGATAACTATGAATGCTGGGACATGGTTTTCTCATCTGTGGCCTCCCTGTTATTGAATAAATTCCCTAATTAATCCTCTGAAGCCCAAATTAGTAAAAATAAAATACAAGTTTTCCTCTTTTGTCAGGCTTAAAAAGATGTACTCTAGTTTAGGACTAAACTAGATTATACAGTAAACATGTCGTCACATTTACCATATCTAGTGCTTTTCCTTTTAAATTTCTGTGCCTGTTTTCCATTCTTTCCATACCTCTCCAAAATTTCCCTGTGTTCCATCTTTAACAAATTCTTCTTATGGGATTTCCATAAGAGAATTCCACCATAAGCACCATATGAAACGAAACTCTCTCTGTATTTATGATACTTGTAGATAGAAAACTGAACACAGGAAAGATTTATTGGAAAAGGGCTAATAGGTCTGGGTTACACCTACTAGCCCAAAGAAAGAAATCAGACTCTCTCTCACACACATGCGCTTCCAAGAGAACAAATTATACTGATTGTGAATACCAGTTCTATAGATTTAGTGGAAGGTATATTTCAGCACTTGGCAATAGCTGCTTCTTTTATAAGGCATGTGCAGGTATGCACATTTTGAAGGATGGCTGTGTTTCCATTTATGTGTGGAAAGCGGAAATTTGGTGGATTCGTGTTTAAACGTGACCTGAACTGATTTTCTTCCCCAACCCTAGCCAACTCTACCTCTCCACTCTTTTTTCGTGGAGGCAAAATGTACCCCACGGTAACCTATGACCAGGGCTGATATGAAATTCTATATGACCTAATGGAATCCTTTCCAGGCAACCTGTCCAAATTCACACCCACACCGGGGCTTCTATCAGAAAAAGGACCTCACCTGGTCAACCTCATGCCACTTAGAGATGACTGTCATTAAGCAGTATCTTTACCCCAAGAGTCCTCCCAGCTGCTACACCAAAACTCCCAATGTTAATCTATGTTAAATCCATCCCTTCTTCCATCCCCCAACCAACTAGCTGCATTCCAGAGAGCACATACAACTGCTGTTAAGTGCTCCATATGTGGCGCTACCTGGTTCAGAAGCTGCAGCTAATGCAAAATGCAGATGTTAGGGTGCTTCGTGGGACACACGCCCTGTAGAACACCCTCCCATCAGATGTCAAGGAAATAAACAACTACCTGACTTTTAGAAGACATCTGAAGGCAGCCCTGTTTAGGGAAGTTTTTAATGACTGATGTTTTAATGTATTTTTAATATTTTGTTGGAAGTTGCCCAGAGTGGCTGGGGAAACCCAGTCAGATGGGTGGGGTATAAATAATAAATTATTATTCTTGTCATTACTACTACACATATTATACCAGAAATAAAATATCTGCACTGGTTAGTTACCATGTCATGTCATGTTCAACATTTTGCTGTTGACATTTTAAGCAGCAAACAACTTGGGACCAGAAGTCAAGATCTTCAGAGGAGATCCTGCCGGTCATTCCATGACCAGTGGCTTGTCACCTGGTGGCAGCAGAGAAGTGGGCCTTTTCAGTGAAAGCACCCACCCTCTGGAATGCCCCTCTCAAATCTGTGTGGCAGAGACAGTAATGACCTTTAAACACTTCTTACAAAGTTAAATGCTTTGAGAAAAATACAGTTTGGTTTGGTTGCTCTTTCTTTTTGTATTTGTCTTCCTGTCTGTTCTTTGACACTGACATTATTTTCTTGCTCTCTACCTAAACTACAAAAAAAAAGAAGGAAAAGACTCTGGATCTACATAATTTGTACTCATTATTGCTTGGTGAGGCAAGCAAGATAGATAATATTTTCAAAATGTATTGAAACTGCTGTTGATATTATAATCGCCTGCTTATGCTGTAGCCTCTCCACTTAGGTCATCTTGACCTTTGTAATGGGGGTGGCTGTTCTTTATTCCATTCCTAGCCCTCTTGATTATTATATGTATTCACAGGAATAAACAGGTCTATTAGACATGCTGCTGCTTGCAAAAGTTGGCTCACTATGAATATCTGTGGATAGTTAGCAACAGCCTTTTCCAACTCTTGTTTCTCATTACAATATGAAGAACGAAGGAAGCATGTTAATGAGTTCCCCATGCACCTGCTTTGAACATCACCCCACTCATACAATTATTGCATCTTCTTTAAACACATTATATTCTTTCCTTCTGTTTAATTATCTAAAGTGATTCAAAATGCTTTTGGACATTTTCCCATTCAGTGTCTGCATTTTATAATATTCCTATCTGTACCCTTCAGTAGGCTTTCATGGAGTAAATACAGTGCTGTAAATATTTTTTTAATTTTTCAAACCCTGAGATATTGAGGTGTGCTCTCCTAGGAAGGAAAATGACTGTGGAGAAGGGGAAGGAGAAAAATAAGGGCAATCCCTCTTAGGACGCCTGGAATTTGCCTGCAGGGTTATTATTCCAGGCAGGGTCTTCTGTGCATGTTTAGCCCGCCTTACAATGGGGCGATCACCTTAGGCTTACCCAGGCGGCGAAAGAGGACCTGAAGGTTTGGTTGGCTTTCTTGAAGGTATACAATGGGATTTATTTTTGGCAAGACCTGCTGGACATGCACCAGGACTTTCTTGTGCATTTGGATGCCTTTAGCAGCTTGGGCTTCAGTGTCTACTTAGGGGTCACTGGTGCTCTAAGCCATGGCCTTTGCATTAGAAGGTGGAAGGGATTACCCATGATCTCACATTTTTGGAATTCTTCCCAATCATGTTGGCAGTGCACATCTGGACTGAGGAGTTCCATGATTCCAGGGTGTGCTTCTGGTCTGACAACCAGGTGGTAGACAGGGTACTTGCCAAACAGACCTCACAGTCTGAATGGGTACTGAGGGGTACTGTAGTTGGACTACAAATCCCATTGTTCTTACCAGTGTGCAAGAAGAAACAGCCCTTACTACTTTCAAAAGTTTCATCAGGAGCATGTAATTTTCTCTTCAAATCGAGGAAGAAATGAGCTTATAATGACATTCAGTCAGTGACCCAGATTTAACTGCTATCTTGTATAAATCATTTTAATTATTTCTATTAACCAAATGCTCAAGAGCATATAGTGCTTTCCAAGTTAAAAAATGCATTGTCAGACATTCTTGGTTCTATGTCTGCTTGAACAGGTCTATCCACATTGGTCAAGCTCAGTATGTATTTCATCCAGCTGACTTTATTTAATTAAAAGTATGCTTTGCTTTGATCATTCCAGATTTTGTGCCTAACAGTGAAAATTGCTGCTCACACTATACAGGGTTTCAGAAAGTTGTAAATCTCTGTGAGCTGAAAAATACAATTATAGGATATTATAGATATATATGAGAAGGTATGTACATGCCTTTCTCTGTGTTTCTATCTGCTAAACACAGCAGAAGGAAAAAACTTATTTTCCCTTCTGATGTGTTTAAACATAGAACACATATAAAAAAACCATAGAACTGTAGAGTTGAAAGGGATCCCAAGGATATTTTAAAATGTTCTCACCATTCCTACCACCATTTCCTCATGTGACATGTCGACTTTCAACTCTTTCCTGCAGTAGGCAACTTTCTTCATATGGAAGAACAAATCTCCACATGAGGAGAGTGATTGGGCCAAGCAGTATTGACACACCAACTTACCATGCCTCCAGTGGCCATACATTCAGCCTCAGAGAGGTGTCTGCCTTCCTTTTGTGGCTGGAACTCTACAGTGAGTCATCCCCCACCTAATGCAAGAATCAGGTCAGCAGCTGGCTACCTTATCAACTGGAGCAGCAGCAGCAGCAGCAGCAGCAGCAGCTGAAAGTGACCTCATAATCATCTTCTGTTATTTTGTCTTGCAGAAGATGAGGACCTAATTCTACCATGTGTCTCATGTTTTCTTCCCCTTCTCTCCCCCCCCCCCTTAAAGTTCTTTATTGGTTTTGGTTTATTCAGTTTAACGTCCTCCTGATAATGTATCTGTGTCTAAAATCAACATAGTATGTTTGTTAGGCTCAGTGTCAAAACATTTTAAAGAGAAATTTGTCTTCATATTCTGCCTACAGAAGCAAATAAAGGTAACTTTATATTGTCAACATAGACCCATAAATATATTTCTCTCCTCCCCATCATATATATTTAATCCATTTGTCAATGTCCAGAAGACTTAGGGATCTTGAGCTATTAAAAAAATCTCTGAATTCTGCCCATCCCTTAATTAAGCAAAAGTCTGTCAGTCAAGTAGTGCGTTTGCATGTTACAGCAGAAATTCAGTTAAAATAGGCATTTGCCAGTACTTCTTAAGATTTTACTGCAATGCTGACTGTGACTATGCTGCAAAGAGGTAAAAATAACATGCTATTTCATATTCCTGTTGCAGCAGCATTAAGACCAACTTTTAATGTAAATAACATCATAAATTAACCAAGTACAGTGGTACCTCGAGTTAAGTACTTAATTCGTTCTGGAGGTCCGTACTTAACCTGAAATTGTTCTTAACCTGAAGCACCACTTTAGCTAATGGGGCCTCCTGCTGCCGCTGCGCCACCGGAGCACAATTTCTGTTCTCATCCTGAAGCAAAGTTCTTAACCTGAAGCACTATTTCTGGGTTAGCGGAGTCTGTAACCTGAAGCGTATGTAACCCAAGGTACCACTGTATGAAAAAGAGTTAATTTCTTCACAATTTGGGGCATGTTCCAGCTTTGCATGATGCATGCTGATACATCAATAAATGATTAAATTAAGCTTGAAGACACTTGGTAATTCTTAGATTGTACCAGTAAATGAAAGAAATTGTGGTAATAAGGCTTTCTTTTGATATGTGCCTTTTATTAGTAAATGATGGAAAATGGGTTGGATCTGACATTTAAAAGCACTTGGCATTGAGATGCGCTGATAAATGTCTTAAATGTATTTATCATAGGGAGGTTTTTGGCATTTATACATAGGCCTTGAATATTATTTCTTTACACAAAAAAAGGAAAAGGAAAGAGAAATGAAGATAAAAATTGGAAATTTATCAACAGTTCTGGGTGCCCTTGAGATTTACCAGTAAAATGTCAGAAATGCTTGTGTAACAAGGCTTGTTTTCAGACGCCAGAAATGGAATCCAGCTAGATAAACAGTTTATAACAGAACTGGGGATGCAAACTGGTAATTAATAGAGGCATTTGCTTGGCTTGATAAAAACTTAAAAGTTCAGCTCTTCTGTTTGCTGACTTTTTATAGGTGATCAAGGTACAGCGTGCCATAACACTGAATTCTATGAACTTCAATATACTTTTCTGTGAAAAAATGCTGTCACAGGCTGCCCCACTCTCTGCTAAACATAGCAAGATTCCAGTGGTCTTGGCACTTAGCCAGGCTTTGTGTTTCCTTTGGGGAAAATGAGGGACAGCGGAGACTGTAGTATCTTTTAAGATATATGGATTCATTTACACATATATACACCTTAGCCTTGATGGAGGGAGTGTAGAATATTACACCTCGTGTGTCTTTTGTTGCTTCTCCCATAGTTTCAGCAAGCTTGGGTCCACAGCAGAAGCGAGTTATGGTCCCTGAATACAGACTCTCCCTGCCAGCTGTCATGGAGGTCTGTCCACTTCCTGCTTCTTTTCCCCAGAACCCCTTGCCAAATGCAACTCCCTTTCCGCTTACATTATCACCCGCTATAACCCTGGCAACCTCCTCCTCTGTGCCTGGCAGTGTCTTCTGTTTTGTTAATGACTGGGCATTTCAATCTTTGTTGCTTAATAGCTTATTCCCAGCAAGCTATGTCAAACTGCATTGTTATCCTAAACTTAATCCAGCAGTGTTTGGCACAGTTTTAACCGAACTTTTAATTAATTCTAACTTTTACCAACTTCAGGAATTATGGGTAACTTGCACACACAGACTCTGGTGCCCCAAACCTGTAACAATACAGTAAACAAAATTCTATCAGCATTTTAGCAGTTACCTTCCAATTTAATCACATATTCAATATGTAGTGAGTGTCCTAACAATTGATCCATTTGTAACTGTGCAGGTGCACTACTATTTTAAATTAATAAATAAAGAGAAAGCACTGTATTGAAACAGATGCTGGGTTGCCAAGGAGATCCTCATACAATGAAGGGAAAAGGCATCTTTAAATGCGGTTCAGACAGGCAAAAACGCAGGAAGATTACACAGTGGGAAAACTGCACATGACACTTCGTTGCTTATAGTTTGTCCCCCCCCCCCCCAAATTGTGTTTGTTTTACAAAATGTAGCAGCAGAGACTGCAAATTAAAGTGGAAGGTCAATATTGAAGGAAACGGGCTTCTTAACCCTTTCCTTTCTTGTCGTATTTCCTGCTTACAATTGCTTCCTTCCCCTGTTTTTCAGCTTTGGGCCCTGAAAAAGAAAAAAGTTCTCATACCACCCCCCCACCCCCACCGCCTTTCAAGACATGTCTGGCAAAAAGCAGCTTGTTTTTCAAGCCTTCGTTACTAAAAACAACAACAAAAAGTCAGGGGAAAACTCCACGTAAGTAAACAACATATGCAGGGAAGATAATAGCAAGGGAATTCTGAAGATAATAGAGAGTGGTTCACTTTGTTGCCTCAGCTAATAATTGGGGCTAAGAAGTTCTCCCCACCCCTCCAAATATCTGATTATTTGTGAACTACATTAACTAATTTAGCTACAGGTAGTGAGAAGCTAGGCTGATTTTCAAAGGATGCCACACCATGGGGGGGGATGGGACCCAACTGCTTCCATTCCCCCTTGAAAAGACAGTATCCTAATATTTTGCAGTGGATAGCGTAGATAAGGCCCAAATATTCCCTTCAATGTCTTTGAGAAACTGTAATACAAAACACTAAATAATAGACAGTTGAAATATTGTAATTGTGATTTCTTTCTATTCCTTACCAGTTTGTCCCCACTTGGTGCCCTCCAGATGTTTTGGTCTATATCTCCCATCAGCCCCTTCCAGCATAGCAGTGCTGGGAGTTGCAGTCCATCATCATCATCATCATCATCATCATCATCATCATCATCATTATTGATTGCATTTGTACACTGCCCTTCATCCTTAGATCTCAGGGTGGTTTGCAGTACGATTAATACAAGATAAAAATACAAAACATTTGGAGGATACCAGGTTAGGAAATGGCACCTTAGTCAGTGAAGGTTATTTGAGGATTCAGCAGCAGAGTGGACAATTAATTTTCCACAGTTTTGAAAGGTTCTACTCTTGTTCTCTCTCCTGCAATTTATGTTGCATATTTAGACTGTGTTTTTTTCTGGCATGTACCCCCTTGCAAAAAACCCCCCTAATCCATTCATCTCCATTTGAGTCATGCTTTGACCAGATTTTCCACCTGGGAACTATCCCTTAAGCTTTGCTAATGGACTTAATGAACCTTGCTAATATGGATTATAATTAATCAAAGATTGTAAAGAGAGCAGAGTTATCCATGGCTGTGTCACCTCCAGATTGCATTACAGAAAACTATTATTTGGAAGTGCCTTTGGAACAACTGGGATGAAATGTAAATCACTCTAAATTGCACCTCCTAAGTAGGTGGTTACTGGACACAAGACATGATCACTCAGGTCTAGGTGACCCAGGTCATGATGTAATGTGCATTCTGGGAAAGGGTGTATTGTTCATAAATTTCTATGGCGCCCTTCAATATAAATAGTCTCAGAAAAGTTTACACAATTAGAATAAAACAGATATAATAACTCAATAGTAAAAAAAGGAATAAAAACTGACAGCAATGAAATCATCGCAGTAAAACAACTGAAAATTAAAAAGCTCTTTGTCTGGGACATAGTCACCTGGTGCTGAAAAGATAGCAAAATGACATCAGGCAAGCTTCTCTAAGAAAGAATTCTATAAATTGTGTGCCTCCACTAAGAAGGCCATCTTCTCCCCAGTTCCTGCCCACCTTACTTCTCACTGTATGGACATTAGAAGAAGGCCTCAGATTATCTCAGCAAACAGGCAGGCAGATGTGGTATCAAGCACATAGTTTGTAGCCTTATGCATTGCCCTTAGATTTGCCAACACTTCTGAAAAGTTAAGCTGTAATCAACAGGAACAGGTTTAAGAATACAGGATTTTTTTCTTGAGTAAAAAAAGAGAGAAATTTCAAAACTGTAAAAAGACATACACCCCACACCTGTTATTTATCTTTCCTTTTGGAAAGTCAACTTTTATTAAGAGGATAGCCAACATGATGCCCTCCAAACGTTTTTGAACTCAAACTCCCACCAACCCCATCCATCTTCAGTTCAGTTTGCCCCAATTCTGCATCACTATGCCATTTTTTTTAAAAAAAAAAGATTTGTTTTTGAAAGCAAATTTCACTAATATAGTGCATTTTTGGATATGATTTTCACTAATATACACCTTTCTGTGCACATTTCCCCAATATATGGATTTTTGTACATATTTTAGTTAGAGAACTGCATCGCAAAATTCTGTGAAGCAGACTTTAAATGATAGCCATGTTTTATTTAGTATACTACTTGACAAGTGCAAATTATGTAGGTTCATATTTTAATGCGCACTGAGCAAATTTCTACCCCATCCTTCAGAGTATCTTTTAAACACAGATCATTAAAATTGCAACAGCTGTGACTCAAGCTGCTAAAATTAATATAAATATCCTAATTGCCCATCCTCTGGCAAATATCCTAAGACATGTGGAAAATCTGCTCCAGTTCACACTTTTGAGTTGTAGCTGTTGGTAAACTTCACACAGCATATGCAATCTCGCTTTCACTTGGAATTTTATCATTTCAAAGGACCATGAGGGTCATCTAATTCAACCCCCTGCAATGCAAGTATCTTTTTGCTCAACACAGGGCTCAAGCCCAGGACCCTGAGATTAAGATTATCATGCTTTACTGACCAAACTATCAGGGCTACTCATGAACAGCCTTTTGTGTGACATATATGAAAACTCATGGAAGCAAAACTTTTGACTCTGAAAATTGAATGGGAGGCCTTACTAGGGTCAAGAGTGCTGCTGAATTGCCCCAGGTCATTTCCCTCTCCTAGAAATATAGGACCAACATCTTATTAGTTGGGTGCTATTCTGACCTGGAAAAAAACAGTAAGATAGACTATCAGGAACTGCAAGATTTTCACATGTGAACACAGCAGAGCACAATGGAGAGAATATATTTAGTCCTGCAGTCCTCAAAAGCTATCAACACAACCAGGAAGCAGTAGCTAAATGGGGTTTCCTTCTGGCCATAAAGATGCAAAGGAGTAAAGAGGACCAGCTAAAGACAGATGTGTTCCAAGTACTCTGGCATGCCTTCCCTGACTCAGCATCTAATTGAACCAACTTCTTAGCTAGTTAAGTCCTCATGCTCCAATGCTGGCTGAAGAATAGTTAAGATCCAGCACTCCTTTTCTATGTCCTTTGGCTACAATGTACACATTCCCATCCTCGTCGGCAAACTACCACAAACATTTACTAAACATCTGTTAAAAACACACTTCAGAGGCAAGTGACATGGTGATGGAGGTGGCAAGGGAAGGGATCTAGCTAAAGTCAAAGGCAATGAGAAAAGCCAGCTTTTGAGGGGTAAAGCATCTGATCAAGTGTAGCATGGAGCAGCCTGCTAGTGTGATTCTGAGCAGTTCAGGGCGTTCAGTTATAAGTAAGCCATATTGTTAAGTTGTGGGTGAACATATCAGACGACACAGCAATTCTTCAAACAGCTCTTGTTTATTCACAGGCCAGGACAGAACTGAACTAAAGGGTTCAGTCAGCCTGCTTATATAGAGCTCCAGTACAATGTAACTGTAATAATTTTCTAAAACTATCCAATCACTGAACGTCACTTTCAATCCCTTATTTGCATAACTATCTACAGTATCCCCCTGCTGGCCCAGGGTGAGAACTTCAGTACATAACACATATAAATAAAAGTCATCCTGAATCTGAACAGGGCTTTTCACAGATGTCCAAGATCAAACATGAGTACAGTGGTACCTTGGGTTACAAACACTTCAGGTTACAGACTCTGCTAACCTAGAACTAGTACCTCGGGTTAAGAACTTTACCTCAGGATGAGAACTGAAATCACGCGGCGTGGCAGCGGCAGGAGGCCCCATTAGCTAAATTGGTACCTCAGGTTAAGAACAGTTTCAGGTTAACAATGGACCTCCAGAACAAATTAAGTTTGTAACCAGAGGTACCACTGTATCATTATTTATAGAATCTTATTCTAACAAGGTGATCTTGCTAAAAGACTTGGACCATTCAAGAAATGTAAAAAATGACTTGGCTTGTTTAAGGTAGAACATGTTGCTTGGTTGGGTCCCATTCATTTAAAGGTGGTGATTAATGGCTGAATTAGTGGTGTTGCCTGAAATAGATATGGCGCTGGGTTCTGGAGGATCAATTAGGCAATTGCAATCTACTGCTTATGGCTGGTGTGGGCTGAAATCAGTGCTGGCTTATACCATAAGGACTTTTCCTGTTTACCTCAATGACACTCTCATTTGTCAGAGTAAAGCCAAATCACACACATATTCTTGGGGCAGGCAAAGAATTCAAACTGAACCAAGCTACTCAGTAGCACAATAGCAGAGCCAAATGATTCCAACTGAATTTTCTATTCCAAAAGGAAATAACTCCCAAAGGCCAATTCTCTGCAAAATCAGCCCAGATCTACATCAGTATCTTTTTAAAATTCCAAGTTATTTAGACTGAGCTGAAGCTAAGCAGGGAGCAAAATTATGCACTAGTTGAAGATAAATAAAAATAAAAAACAGTCACCCGGCTGAGTTTCACAGGCATCAGATGAAGTTTTATGTGAGGAACAGTTGGGCAAATATATCACTCTGCTTTGTAAAAATGAGGCAAGTCAAAAGCTTAAAGAATAAGCAATCATGAGTAATCTTTCATTTCTAGAATTGTACTTTGACTGTACCTTTAGATTTTGATAGCATTTTAATTTATGGGTCTTCACTGGAGTGCGCTATGTAAATCAGTGCATTTTTTATCTTTTCAAATAACAATCTGTTTCTGATAAAAAGTGGACATGCTGCAAGGTAGGGAATTGCACTTTTTATGTTCACCATCACTGTTTCAAATTTATAATAGCTTCCTGAATATACAAGAGTGCAGGAGGAAAAAAGGTATAAACTTCACACACCTCAGTCTTTGTTAGATGATCAATGGAAGTGGTCAAAGAGGCACACTTTTCATGAGTGAAATAATTTCATAATGGGTGATATATTTATTTTAAAATGCATAAATAAATCTGTATGCAGCAGTGCTCAAGTTATAGGGGAAATGTAGCGGGGGACTTAATCTAGCAGGGACTGACCTTCCTTGTGAGGACAAAGGAGCAGTTCGGTTGGTGTGCTCCTGAAGACAGATGGAATCTTATGGATTTCTGGACAGTCTGTGGGATGCTCCTGGTACATGAGCTACAGTTGAGGCCCCCATTTCACTGTGCAGTGTTGAGATGGAGAAGGCCATTGAAAGGTTAGCTCCTAAATTCCCAGGTTAGCTCCTTGGTTTTCTAAGGTGCTCTGGGTAAGTGAGCCAGTGGATAGCTAGAGCACAGGTGATGCATCTCCTGCTGTGAATCTGACTGGCTTATAGGAGAATTATTATAGAACACTCTGAAGATAGAAGGAGCTATTTAACTACAAAGTGTAATTATTATCAGTTAGCAATGCAAAAGGCATCATTAGCATCTAACCATATTACAGAAGTTAATAGAGACCTTTCAACTTTCACAAATTTAGAATAAAGAAATCCCCATTATGAGACATTAGCGCCAGATGGCCAACTAAGGTAATGAGTAAGTGAAAAAGATGAAATCGCATGCTAAATAATTACGTACATGTGTTTGGAATTGTGAATGGTAGACTAAAGTGCAATTGCAGGGTTGTTTTTCCTCTTCATGTTTTTCATGCAATGATTGGTTTTTAAGTCTGCATCACTCTATCACCTTCTTTGACCTTTCTCTCCAAATGGGATTATAGTGTATAGTATTAAAATGTCAGGTGTTCATGCAACAGTAACTTTGCTCAATTCCTTCAAGCTTATGATATTCTATTAAAATAATTAGGAGTCATTACCTTTGAGACAGCATTTGCAGAACACAGTGGTCTCAAAAGGCAAATTGACTGTAATCTTCAAACTGCTCACTAACCCTATTAGAACTAATCTACAACAACATATAGTCTACATATTAACTTTTTTTTCTGCTCATAGTAGCCCTGGCCAAAAAGAAAACAATAGTTGGAACAGCCAGCATCCAGACACAAATAACTGGCAAAATTCACACTGCATTTTCTTCTCTGTGCCTGGTGAGTTCCAAACATCTGTTAAAGGAAATTATAATTTTAGACTCACATTCTCCCAAACTCTTTATAGTGCTCTCTTAGTTTGAATCCTTCACTTCCTTCATCCCATCCCCATCTTTACTTTTTCAGGATTGATTGACACACACATACATACATACATACATACATACGTACATACATACATACATACATACTTACACCCTGCCCATCTGACTGGGTTGCCCCAGCCACCCTGGGAGGCATCCAACCGATTTTTTTAAAAAAAACAACAGCAAAACACCAAACATTAAAAACTTCCCAATACAGGGCTGCCTTCAGGCGTCTTTGGAAAGTCGTATAATTGTTTATCTCATGGACATCTGATGGGGTGGCCAATACTGAGAAGGCCCTCTTGCCTGCTTCCCTGTAACTTCTTACGGTGTGGGAACTGCTAGAAGGCCCTCAGAACTAGATTTCAGTATCCAGGCTAAATGATGGGGACGGAGACACTCTTTCATGTATACAGGGTCGAGGCTGTTTAGGACTTTAAAGGTCAGCACCAACTCTTTGAAATGCGCTTGGAAATGTATTGAGAACTAATGTAGATCTTTTAGGTGCAGTGTTATATCGTCCTCGTGGCCACTTCCAGTCATCAGTCTGACAGCTGCTTTCTGGCTGTATCCCCTCTGGAAATTCCAAAGGAGGCTGCTCCGGGGGGGGGGGGGGGCGGAGTGCCTTCTGCAAACTAGCTGGATGGGGAGATTGACCAACCAGCCTCATCTCTCTGGGAGAGTTAGGTATGTCTTCTTATAATATAATGTTTATAAAGTTTATGTGAAGGAGAGGGTGGTGCTGTGATGGAGAGGACTTTGCCATACCCCAAGCACCATCCTCACTAATAGAAAATTTCCCATTGGTGATCATGGACCACTGACAGATAATCAAGTGATGAAGTCTGTGACTTGAAGCCTATTCCTATTCCAGCAGAGCTTACTCTTAAGAAAATATGGTTGAGTGCACAGCAAATTAGTGAAATAAGTCTGACTGACCACACAGTATGTGTGTTTAGGATTGCAATCTTAGACATTCAGGTTGGGAACAAGGGCATAAAAAACTCTGACTAGTATACAAAGCAGTACTATATATTGTAAACTGTAAGATGAATTCAAATTTTAAAACAACCACTTTGGCAAACACTATCAACAAGTATAAACAAGTGAAACATGCAAGAAATGCAAGAAATGCCATAAGTTACATCTTCACAATTGTTTTCTGCCAGGAAAACATTTGTAGCCACAAAAATGAATACACAGTTTATTAAATAAAAAAACAAAAACAAATTCAACACAAAGTCCTAATTTGTTTGGGACAAATGTAATCTGTACCTTTTAGTGTGGTTTTCAAAAAGTTGCATGCAGACAAATCCTTTGTCAAGGAGGACTTCCCTCTATTTTCCTGGGGCATTTTAATTAATGGCAGTTTAACAGTTTGCATGCAGTTTATTTACACTGCATATTATATACCTTAGGTACATTGCTAAATTAATCATACTGATTTATTAACCATGTTTTTCTCAAAAAAAAAATTATTCAAACCATATTTTACTAAAACTGAATTCAGGGGTGGCTTGAGACCAGCTTTATTTCCTTTAAGAAATGTCTAGGCCCGTCTCGCTAATCTCAAATGGGTTCCTTGAACATCTGGGAAATGGTACTACCATCTGGACTTACTTCATCTTGTATTATTCCACTTTTCTGAATAATTGTTCATGTGCAACACTACCATGTTTTGTTTGCTCTGTATGCATGCTACTTTCCATCCCTTCCCACCATTTTCTGGGGGACGTTTAAGAAACAATTTCTGGTAACCTGTAAAATCCTACATTAAAAAATGAACATGGATAAATGTTAAATAGAAAATGGTAACCACTATAATTTATTCCTCCAGTAATCTTTCTTTATACAGTACATGATAATCTATTTTCCCCCTTTCACTTAATGAAGGAGGTAACATCACAAGAATGTTCCTTTGTGTTCAAAAACCTACCCATCTGTTGTTCAGGAGGGGCTACAGCTCTGTGGTAGAACCAGGAATGGCTGGTAGTTATAGGACCTGGAAGGGCCACTAGAGGGTGTGGCCCAGGAGGCCTCAGAGGAATGGGCAGGTTGTTCTGGTTTTATTCATATCCTCCTCTTTTTGCAAAGATACAGTGGATGTTTGAGTACTACACCTCCACAAATAGCCATCACCTAAGTAAACCACACAGTGTTTTACCTTGATTCAGAAGGGGTCCTCAGCACATCCAACGTCTGACTATCTTCTGGGACAAGATTTTGTGGATAGGGTGTGTGAGTTAGGTGCAATCCATGGTCCTCTACTACTTTGCACACTAAACCATCCCCATCTCCCTACTTTTTATAATAGCATTTTAAATTTGCAAAATGTTTTATAGTCTTCATGTAAATGTCACTCTTGCATCATTAATTTGCCGACCACAGTGACCCGTTCTCCCTTTGCTGATCTGTTAGGAATACCAGCTCTTGAACTGAGGAACTGGGGCAGGAGAGGAAAATACTGCTTAAGGTACTGTAATACTTTGAATATCAAGAGTTTTGAATTTCAGTACATTTACATTTATCTAACAAGGAGGCAGGGTGCACATAATTACAGCATTATCACCTTACTTAATCATTTTTTAGAGATATAATTTTCCAGTAATATGATATTACAAACCTTAGTAAAGCCTTTTAGCGGAGTAGACAATTGCTAATAAAATGGAAAGAATCCTTAGGGAAATGTGACATATCTTTCCTGTTTCTTCCACCCAAATAATTTTCACTTTTCCTCATTAACACTGCCTGCAAAAAGAGAACCAGCAGCATGAAATCTGAAACGAAATTGCAATCTGCTGATACTGGTGTATGGAATGTACTTTGGCTTTTCCAGTGGATTCCGTGGGCCTGCTTCAAAGCAGTAGTAAACCAATATGGGCAAACCTACTTATCCTAAGATGTTTAGCTTATTTTTGTATTCTCTGGAAATAAAAGCTAGGCATTTGTCACTGACAATGGTGTTTTTTTGAAGAGCAAAAAGTCAAGACTAGGTCTGCACTGAATATGATTAATTATGGCATTCGCCTTACAATGTAAACATGCATAGGGTACTGCTGTTGATGTGACTAGATTACAGAAATCAAAACAAAACAAATCCCTTCACTGTGCCAAGCCTTAGTGTTGTCCAGTCGCCTCATTTTCCCACGTTATTACTTAGTACTATTGGCTGTGGCAACTACAGTATGGGATTCTTCTTAAGAACATCAATAGCATTGTGATAACACTGGTAAAATTGTGTGGGTCACAACAGCCAATAAGGATTAAATGGCAGAGTGGGCAAATAAAGCCAAGGGCTGTAACAAGGTAGAAGGAAATAGAAAATGTCAGTGACACTATACAGTGGTACCTCAGGTTAAGTACTTAATTCGTTCCGGAGGTCCGTTCTTAACCTGAAACTGTTCTTAACCTGAAGCACCATTTTAGCTAATGGGGCCTCCTGCTGCTGCCGCACCGCCGGAGCCCGATTTCTGTACTTATCCTGAAGCAAAGTTCTTAACCCGAAGCACTATTTCTGGGTTAGCAGAGTCTGTAACCTGAAGCGTATGTAACCCGAGGTACCACTGTAGTGTAAAAATGATGCAAATTTGCAACAAATGGCCCAAACTGCCGAAACAAGCAAGTGTATTTGACACTCTGAAAAAGAATGTGAGAAGAAGTAAGTTTAAAGTCCTGTGATAGTTTAGAACAAATTATCTATTGTAAAAAATACTCCCTCACCCCCTCCATCTAAAATGATCCCAGAACATAACAGCAACCAGTTTCACAATATTCAAGAAGCTTCAAACATGTAATTCTTATTTGAAACTCTTTAAATACCAATTAATCAATAAGCATCCTTGTTTCATAATCTTAAGAAAGAGAGTAAGCACCTCTTTATACAATAGCTTTGGCATTAGATCATGACTGATGGCTCTGATGAGCAACAGGAATGCATGATACCATGACACTCTTGTTTCAGTATAATTTACAAACACTGGCTTAAGTAGTGTTTAGTCACTGCTGGCAGATGCCATGTGAAAACTGTGTCAACAAATGCATTTCAAAGATTTAATCTCTGCCCTGTTACAAATTAGAATAAGTAAAAACTGTCTGGAGACTAGCCCGGTGAAGTGTCAGAATGCAAAATCCGATAAAACCAGGAGTGCAGCCAGAGAAGCTCAACCGAAGGCCTGAACATAAGTGCCATTTCTTCAGTCTCTGCAAAGAGGACATCAGGGGCAGCCAGATGTTTCTGCCGATCTCACTGTGGCACTTTCAGCAAAACACTTGCCATCTGGTTTGTCAAGGCCAAATGGGCACATGAGTAACCCTACCCCCAATAAACAACAACAACAAAAAAACTCCCTCTGAGTTTGTATTGAATATTAAAATTTTTGCTTCTGTTTGTGAAGGTTCAGACTGGAAATATTTGATGGCAGCATGTAAATGGAACTGTGTAAATGGAAGATAAAAAGAACAGAATAAGGTCTGTGCAAAGTTAAACAGTTATCCACTTAATGACAACTTTGCACTGAAAAATATGAAATACCGCCATCAGCAGCAATCTAGGGACATATAACATTGATCTCTCTCAAGTATTGGTTCCTGTGTGTAGTTTTGCAGGTTTGTCTACTACCATGCACCCTAAAAATTCTGAAGCGTATGTATGCTCACAGTTCATGTATTATTATGTATAATTATGACTGCCAAATTGGTGATTTAGTTATCTTTACAGTGCTTGTTATATATGCAAAAGGCACAAACGTGGCTCAGAAAGTATGAGTATTTATACAGAAGACAATTTCCCTAATATAAATAGTATGTTGAATTTATTTATAACAATGTTTCTCCTAAACCATGTGTAGTTTTCTATTCAAAGATAAGAAAATGCAATTGTGGTTAGAAGAAACTCACATTTATAACCCACACTTATTTACAATAAATCTGAGTTCACTTATGAAGTATAAAAGAAAAAGAAAACTGGAGCAATGACATTTGGCTTTAAAAGATATACTCATTGACAGAAATCACATTTCAGAGAGACACTGGGCTACTATAATGTATCAGGGCAGCACTCGAAAGTAGATGTTTTGAAGACGAAAAGTGGATTTGGAAAAAGCTTTCCTCCTCAATCTGAATCCAGGGAGTGTTTGGGGATGTGTTTTGGGCTTGTATGTTCATTTCTCCATTAACCTCTTCTTTTCCACCATAAAAACAAGCAAACAAAAACCAGTGTTTATTTGAATGTGGAATCTCCTGACAACACAAGAATAAACCCTCTTTACTAGATCTGTTCTAGCTTCTAACTATGCACATATGAAGGTGGTAAGATTTCCAAGAAATTGAGAAGCACAGTATTTGAAGTTTCAACTAAAAAGCCAGAGGCTTCTTTGGTAACAAAATATACAGGACAATGTATCTTTATTTTAATGTATCTTCAAATAAGGAAAAATATAGCATGTAGATTTTTGGCTCACAAACATGTTTGTCTTAAGTAGATACATTTAGGCTCCCTCCTGGTGGCAACATCTGTAGCATATATCTGTGGGTCTTTCAGATGTATTTGGATTAATCCGTCAAATTGTTAACTGACAGCATTTGCACCTTGAAAAAAATTATTTTTATAATGTCTTAATTTTTAAAACAACACTTTTATGACACATTCCACTATTTTCCCTGTTGGTGGGTTGTTGGTTTTTTTTTAAGGTACAGTTGGTTTATAACAAGGCATTGATAACACCCACACACACCCCAAAAAATAAATCAGAAATAGGTAAAGGGACCCCTGACCATTAGGTCCAGTCGCGGACGACTCTGGGGTTGCGGCGCTCATCTCACTTTATTGGCCAAGGGAGCTGGCATACAGCTTCCAGGTCATGTGGCCAGCATGACTAAGCCGCTTCTGGCAAACCAGAGCAGCGCACGGAAACGCCGTTTACCTTCCCGCCGGAGTGGGACCTATTTATCTACTTGCACTTTTTGGTGTGCTTTCGAACTGCTAGGTTGGCAGGAGCAGGGATCGAGCAACGGGAGCTCACCCCGTCACGGGGACTTGAACCACCAACCTTCTGATCGGCAAGTCCTAGGCTCTGTGGTTTAACCCACACCGCCAACCGCATCCCCAAAATAAAATGGTTCTAAAATGGGCTGGCACAACGTAACTTTGTACAAGTGCCATAATTATTAAGGATAGTTGATTTCAAGACTAAATTTGAAAAATATTTCAGTACTGTTGGACTTAAATGGTAGAAGTTTTGAATAAAACTGCAGTGCCATTACAAAATGCATATTTGTAGCATGTTTACTCAGAACAACCCCTCCCATGTTCAATGGAGCTTACTCCAGGTAACTGTATATGATTAGAGTCTTAAGTTTGCATTTTCTAAAAGAATTTTTCTGTCCACAAGTTCTTGTTGTTTGGTCAAAGAGTTACAATACAATACACCTATGTGGCTCCAACATTTCATTACATCTCAAATACTTTAGATTCACATACTTCTCTACAAAGAGACAGTTTTGAAACAATTGTCTATAGTTATTTAATGGGTCAGGGTGTGGCTCAAACTGCCAAAAAGAAAAAAAGAATCCATATGTTACATCTCAATGTTCTTATTTGATTGCTCTAAACGGTTTTGTGGGCTGTAACCATCTACTGCAGACAAATGATAGATCTGTAAGTTGGTTATCAATGAATCACTGTATTAAATGTGTGTTTTTTTCTGTCTCTAGACTTGCACAGTTTGGGCTTGGTTGTAGGTCAAGAGTCCATTTTTATATTTTCTGAGCAGCCTAGGAGATATTGCTGCATGACTCCTTCCTGCACTATGGAGTTAACATGAGAAGCCATAAACCACTGAGAGGAATCTGTAATATGGCACTAAGGTGACCATATGTCATGCTCTATAGAAGTCAGCACTATATTTCAAAGGCTGCCCAGTCCAAATTCAGTTTAAAGATAAAGAGTGGTATTCAACTAGGTTTTACACAGTGCAGATGAACATGACTAAATTAGGTCCATGAACATCAATGGATTTACCCTTAGCAAAACTTTGTTGAGTACTGCCCAAAGAACCATGAGCAGCATTAGAGGTTGTTGCATTAGAACAGGCATGGCCAAACTTGGCCCTCCAGCTGTTTTGGGACTACAACTCCCATCATCCCTAGCTAACAGGGCCAGTGGCCAGGGATGATGGGAATTGTAGTCCCAAAAACAGCTCGAGGGCCAAGTTTGGCCATGCCTGCATTAGAGCAAATGGGGCACTGCTCCACCAAACCCAGTCTGTCCTCACCCAGCCCACACCTTCCTGCCTCTTTGGGGACCACTCACTGGTGAGGTTTGGGCTGAACAGGACTATTCCTACTCTGCAGAGGTGGGGGGCATATTGAGATGATACGCCTGCAAAGACGCATGGAAATGGGTGGATTCCTGAATGCTATAGGGAACACTCCAGCTGATGCTTCTGTTGAGTGGGATGCTACATTTGCAGCAAGCCCCATAAAGGAATCCATTAATACTGAATCAGTTTCAGCTATTGAGACCTTAGGATACAGCAAGCTGCTTGAGAAGTGCAGCTGTCGACTTAATGTTTTGATCGTTGCCCATCTGGGCTTCTTACAGCTAACCTAAGGGGACTGAGTGGGAGGGTCTAGGGAATGATTAATGCTTCATTGGGGAGGTACTGTCTGCTTTGAAGGGGGTGGTGGTGTGTCCTCTCCTTAAGAGAACTTCCTTGGACCCAGATGTATTGAACAACTATCATGCAGTGATGAATATGACCCCCTCCCCTTTTGTGGGGAGATGCTTGAGAACAAAGTGGAAGCCCAGCTTGAGGCATGTTTGGCGGAAAATGATTATTTGAATCCATATCAATCTGCCTTCAGGCTTAGCCATAACAATGAAACTATCTTTAGTCACTCTGGCTGATGGTACTTGGGAGAAGGACAGTAGGAGTGTGGTCCTGCACATTCTCCTTAACTTTTTGCAGATTCCAGTACTATTCACTATGGAATCCTTGACAGGCTCAGGGAGGTGGGCGGGGGAGAGACGATACTTCAGTGGTTCCACTTCTATCTCCAGGGCCATTTCTAGAAAGTAGTTGTGGGGGACATGTTTGTCACTATGGGGATAACGGTATTCCTTCCCCACAGAGAGATGTTCACTATCTTCATTATGCAACTTCTGCTGTAAGCTGAAGATGCCCCTCTTTACTCTGGCTTTCAACAGTTAAGATATTTTGTTTTGTGGGACCCACCTCTTCTGCTAAAGTTCTACTGTTCTGTTCCATCTAGAACAGTTTTATGAGTTTTATAGTTGCCATGGTTTTACTTGTTGTCATAATTGCATATTTTATAGTTATAACCTGCTGTGGGACCTTGTGGTAAGGGCTGGGTAAGAAATCTTATAAGTAGTAATAATTACAATAACCTCTAAAGTGCAATTAGCAGTTGTACTGCAGCTGCAATAGTTCCCAACCTACCTGGGTAGGACAAGTGCTAACAGACTCATATATTTTGCAACAAAGAGAGAAAGCGTGAACAAAGAGCACCATGTCTAGGCCTGTTTAGATAAACACATCCTGGCCACCAAGTAAAGCAGAAATGCTTTATTAGAAGGTCTTCAGTATTAAATGTTGTCATAAAATAATGGCGGGGGGATTTTAAAGCAGCAAAAACATAAAATAAATAAATAGAGACAATGGTAAGTACAGTATGTGTTCCCGGTCTGATGGTGTCCAGTTCATCCCAGAGTTGTTTGTAATATAGCTTAAAATACTATGACAATAGCAGGAGCAGTGGGGGTTTCCAGTTGAAATTGCTAGTCTTGTTATAGCTGGCATGAGTCTTAATTACTGTTTCTTGCTTTTCCGAGGGAAATCCACTGAAGCAACAACACAGTTTTAGATATAAAATAAATAGATGAAACCGCAGCTCAGCAACAACTGTAATTTGTTTTAGGGCTACATGCATATTTTACTTTATTTCCTAAAAGCCACAGCAGTGGAATTCCTTTATGGAATGTCTATTCCTCTGCCAAGGAAAATTATGCTCTATAGTTTCTGGATGTATAAAATATATTAATTCAAAATTAAATATTCAGAATGGAAACACACAGAGAGACACTTATCCATTCAAACAGACCGTGCACAGGAAGAGAACCCAACGATTCTAGATTAAGTAGCAAGATTAAGGCCCTTAGGATAGAAATACAAGTTATAAGGGAAACATGGGATTCCAAGTCACATTTGCTATGTAATGCTAAGCAAGTGAAACCTGCAAAAAAATTACTGCAGCACAGAGTGCTCCAGTTCAGGGTCCTAGCCAGTCAGCCATACCGTATTTCAGCATACTGTATTTCATTCACCCCTTTGTCTGATTTTCCATTTCCTCCCACTGGCCTGTTTTCTGGAACTCTCCCTCTTTAGGGTTCCTAATTTTTGTACATCTAGAAAATTTGGGTTTCTCTCAAGGTTGCTGAAACATTTTCCTCTTGTGCATGGATAACTTCCTTTTGACTGCATAGCAATACAATATAGCAAGTAAGTAGGTTGAAGAAAGTTGGGGCACTTTCAGGGGAGAATTGGTGAAGAGGCGTGTTTAACTCCTCGTAGTGAGGAGAAGGGGATGACAGAGGACGAGATGGTTGGACAGTGTTCTTGAAGCTACTAACATGAGTTTGACCAAACTGCAGGAGGCAGTGGAAGACAGGAGTGCCTGGCGTGCTCTGGTCCTTGGGGTCACGAAGAGTCGGACACGACTAAACAACAAAAAAGTCTCATCAGTTACCTCTGCAGAACAGTAATGGCCCAGAGTAGGCAAGTGCAGAGAAGATTCTAGGTGTGAAAAGGTTAAGCACCACTGTCACTCATCAGTTCTCCCCTGAAACTGCTACCTACCCCCACTTCCCTGTTATTTCAGCAAACATAGCACTGATGAGTATGTGTTTGCTAACATCTAGTACATAGTGTACAAAAGTTTTTTTACGTTTATAAAATACACAGATGGATGGACTAATCTGACATTTTAAGTTTATCTCGCTTTCTTTTTTTTCCACTCTTAAATTTGGTGCTCTACATTTTACACATCAGTTTGAGATTTTCAGTCAGGAGAATTCATCAGCATTTTAGTGTGAGTTTTTCCTGATATACATATATTTGTATATGTAATTTTGTCAATTATATGCATTTTTGAAAAGCCATTTCCCCTAATATAATGCATTTTATATGTTTTCTTTCATGAATATATGCATGTTGATGCACTGTTTACCTGTGTATATGCAATTCTGTACACATTACTTTGCGAGAGAACTCCACTGCAAAATTCATAGAAGTGTGTGTTTTGAAAGATGGCTGTGTTTGGCCCGCCATTTCAGAAACTGCCATTTTGTCAGGTTTGCCTTTAAATGTGAACTGAATTGTATTTCTCCACCATCCGTACGTGTGAGTGACTTGTCTATGGTGAGATCAACAAACTCCAAATGATCTCAGAAGCTAAGCAGGGTCAGGCCTGGTTAGTACTTGGATGGGAGACTGCCTGAGAATATCGGGTCTCACGAGGCTTAACTGCTGGGATAGCTCAGTCGGTAGACCATGAGCAGCGTTCGAAACTCCCCATTGTTCTAGGTGCGTTTTGCGACAGGGAATTACATTAATGTGCACAGTTTCTGAGCTCTGGGTGCAGTTCTGCAGCTAAGATTTCAGATTAAAACTGCCACTGCTGGAAGGAAAGGAGGACTTATTTCTTGCCTCCACACTTCCAGCCACTCTCTGAAGACTGGAGAAGGGACCCTCAATAAGAAGACTGGGGGGCGGGCAGAGGAAGTATGGCTTTGGGGTTTGTTTGTTTTTGCAGTCTTCAGATGTGGACTAGACCATGTGAGAAATGAACATATGATTTTTGCTGCAGTTCATTCATTTTCAGGTTGTTATAAAAAAAGCACGCCTAGACACTCCGCTGTGGTGCCCATAACCTAGGTTTAAGGTGCCATTTAGCTCCTAGCTTTCATATCTCAGTTTCTAACACTGAGCATGAGACTCTTAATCACAGGGTCATGGCTCCAAGCCTAAGGTAAAAGGTAAAGGTACCCCTGCCCATACGGGCCAGTCTTGACAGACTCTGGGGTTGTGCGCCCATCTCACTTAAGAGGCCAGGGGCCAGCGCTGTCCGGAGACACTTCCGGGTCACGTGGCCAGCGTGACATCGCTGCTCCGGCCAGAGCCAGAGCCAGAGCCGCACACGGAAACGCCGTTTACCTTCCCGCTGGTAAGCGGTCCCTATTTATCTACTTGCACCCGGAGGTGCTTTCGAACTGCTAGGTTGGCAGGCGCTGGGACCGAGCAGCGGGAGCGCACCCCGCCGCAGGGATTCGAACCGCCGACCTTTCGATCGGCAAGTCCTAGGCGCTGAGGCTTTAACCCACAGCGCCACCTGCGTCCACGGCTTCAAGCCTAATGTTAGGCAAAAGATTCCTGCATTGCAGGGGGTTGGACTAGATTACCCTTCCAACTGTACAGTTCTATGATCTAAGGAATTCATTGTAGTTTTGCTGTCTACTGCTATGAGCAAAGTCTTGAATTTTTACTGATAGGACAATTTCCCCCAGCTCGTGTGACATCTAATATTTCAACAATATATAATGCCAAATAATTTGTAAAGGATATATATGAGAATCATGTTAAATATTTCAATGTATCATAACACTAGCAGAAAATCAATCTATTATTATTAGCGTTCCATGAATAATGGCAAAATAAATGATTGTTAATGCTGTTTAAATATTTCCTTAAATTGCTGCTATGGCTGCTATCTGATCTCCATTGCTCATTCTAAGCTAATTATTAATCCAGCAGGGAGGATGAAAATTATGGTTAACTAAGCAGTGAGATCCCAATTGGAACTGAGTCAGCATTCTTCCAATTATGCCTGCTTATCCACTATGCCTCAACCTGAGCTATCTCTTACTTGGGAGCCATAAAGCATGTATAATTTTCAGGGAATGTGACACCATGACCATTTTTTAAGGAAGAGTAGCTATTGAATAGTTGTTATAGTATAAACCATTAAGAACGAGTTCAAATGTTCAAGACTGCAACAAAAAAGTATGCTGTTTTAAGTAGCTGATAATACTATGTTTTAAAACCTGAGATGCAAATACGATATCATTTTCTTTCACTGGACCTAGAAGCCTAGCTGATCTATCTTCCATTTTAAAATTTTGTATGCACTGATTCAGAAGTGCACCTAACTTTTAAGTTAAAGGAGAAAACATAAATAAATCTAGTTTCCTCACACAACTTTTTTTCAGGAAAACAATCCCATAAACAATTTAGAAATCCTGAATTCTGTCCTGCAAGTTCAGGACACTGCAAGAACTACAATCTAAATGACATCAAGACTTACAAGTGTAAGAACTCAGGAACTGTTGTTCTGATTGAGATCCCCAGTGACCCAGAGCTCAGATCAACACACTTAAGACGGGAACATCCAGAACAGAATATCCAGACCCAGACTAGATACAAGTGAATTATGCTTAAAGTTTGAAAACCACAGAAAGAACACCACAATGCTGCTAAATGGTGCAGTACAAATGACATTTACACTTACATTTCAGCTTTTCCATGTCAAAGCCTTTGAGGCTGTATTGGTAATAGGAGGGCTGAACAATTACGGTAAGTAAGGAGAGATCAGCTTGACCTCTGCTTTTTTGCAGGGGTTTTTGTAGAGATGGAAGATACCTCAAGGATCATTCTAGCCCAACCCCCTACAATGTAAGAATCCGGCCCACAGCTGCCCCTGAGTGGGCTCGAACCACCAACATTCTGGTTAACAGCCAGACACACTGATGCATTGCATCACAATAAACTCAAAATATATTGGCTAGCTACCTTTCACAAAGTGCAGGGGTGGGAGGCCAAGTTGGCCTGGACAGGTTGGGGGCGGCGGCACACATGTGACATCATGCACACGCGAAGGGTGTCGTCGCCCCCAGTTGGGGGCAACTCAATGCATCTGCTTTGGGAACAGAGAGAGCAAAGTTCACTGAAATACACTAAGGACTAAAAACAAGACTGGATGACATGGTTTGCTTGTTAAAGAGGAATGTGTTGTTTTGTATCTTGTAATGTTTATTTGTTTTAAGACTCTTCTGCAGTAAAGCTTTGGAACTCATTTTTGTGGTGGCGAGCAAATTCATTTCTACTCTGCACAAGGTCTGGATCAAGGATTCCGTTGCAGCAACTCTAACATGCAGGACCACCAGAAGGCATACAAGTCTTTTTGATATAGAAAAGAATGCATAGGTGGGAGCTGCTGAAGTTCCCTTCATTACAGGCATATGTTAAAGGTGCGTGGAGGGCATACTTATCTCTTCATTCCCCCACAGTGATAGGATGGAGGACTACCTGTTCGCATACACAGTCAGAGAAGAACTCAACCTCCCCTCCCTGCACACTGCCTTCCCAGTAATATTCATCCTGCTTGTCTGTAATTAAGAGGAAACAAAATATATAGCTACCTACCACGTATTAAGCAAATGTCTGGTTTGGCCCACACTTCCAAAGGTAAAGGTGGGGACAGGGCAGGCAGCAGAGACTGGCAGATTCTACCAGTAGGAGTGGAGCTGATACCAAATAACTACAAATTCAAGCATGTGCAGAAAGTAAAAATAATATTGCTGAATCTAAAATCCTAATGTTTGCCTCTATTTTGACAATAAAGAATCCAGATGCCTAAATATTCAGAAGAAGAGTTTGGATTTGATATCCCGCTTTATCACTACCCGAAGGAGTCTCAAAGCGGCTAACATTCTCCTTTCCCTTCCTCCCCCACAACAAACACTCTGTGAGGTGAGTGGGGCTGAGAGACTTCAAAGAAGTGTGTCTAGCCCAAGGTCACCCAGCAGCTGCATGTGGAGGAGCGGAGACGCGAACCCGGTTCCCCAGATTACGAGTCTACCACTCTTAACCACTACACCACACTGGCTCTCTGTGACCTTTCTCATTCTACTTGAGAACTTTGGAAGATAAAGTTGGTATATAAATGTACAGTGGTACCTTGGTTTAAGAAAAGCCCTGTTTACGAACGATTCGGTTTACAAACTCCGCAAAACTGGAAGTGTTAAGTTGTGGGTGAACATATCAGACGACACAGCAATTCTTCAAACAGCTCTTGTTTATTCGCAGGCCAGAACAGAACAGAACTGAACTGAACTGAAGGGTTCAGCCAGCCTGCTTATATAGAGCTCCACTACAACGCAACAGTAACAACTTTCTATAACTATCCAATCACTGAACATCACTTTCAATTCCGTATTTGCATATGTGGACCTAAGTGAAAACTATCTACAGTATCCCCCTGCTGGCCCAGGGTGAGAACTTCAGTACATAACAGGAAGTAGTGTCCCGTTTTGCAAACATTACCTCGGTCTAAGAACGGAATCTGAACGGTGGAAGGGCACCGGCAGCGGGAGGCCTCATTAGGGAAAGTGCGCCTCGGTTTAAGAACGGTTTCAGTTTAAGAACGGACTTCCAGAACGGATTAAGTTCATAAACCGAGGTACCACTGTAATATAAAATAAAAATAAAATGCTACACAAGACTATAAGTCATTACAGGAAAAAATATAGGGTTCTTGTAGTTCACTGGAATGCAAAGCATAATTGATGATGATGAAGAATATTTGAACAACAAAATTATCCTCACTACTTTTCAGTGTACTATCAATGCCACCACGCTAATCATTTCCAAAAGATATGAAGTATTGACAATGGTTAAAAGGAAAGCTGGTGGGAAAACTGTTTTAGTATATTTTAACACACTGTCAGTTACAGTTAATCTTCATTCTGTACTGGACTGATTTCTATACCTTCATCTTAATGAGAACATGTTGTTGCTAAGACACTGCCACTCCATGTGATACATCACTCACTCACTGGTACAGAAGTTGAATTCTGGGAGGAATTGCTGCTGTGCTTATACTTTAAAAGATATATAGAGTGGCAGGATCATCAATATATACGACCATCAATAACAATATAATGCTCAAGTAAAGGTGGTAGAAATTTCTCTGAATTTGTTGTGATAGATCGGAAAAGTGCCTGTGATACCTATGCCATTGTTCCCCCTCACATCTTTTTCAACCGTTTCTGCATCGTGATTTATATTTTATTATTCTGAGTAATTAATATGATTTAAGTCTGATTCTATTTCCAGGAAGAAACATTCATTTCCTGAAGAGTTCCCTTTGCTTTCGGACAATAAATGGGTTGAAGTCCAAGAAATTACTCATCTTTTTTACAGCAAGATATCCGAGAACTCATGCAGTCTACTCCTTATGATGGGTTCATGACCCAATGTACTTCGCTAGATAGATGTGTGCAGGAACATTTGTTTTGCATGCATATACACACACACCACTAAGATGTAGACTCCTTTTTGTTGTGTGGATTTAAAATTATATTACTGTTGAAATCATGAGGTGATATCCAAGAAGAAGAAGCCAATATTTTAAAATGTGCCACGTAGGATATAAAACTTGTACTCAGTAAAATCCAGATTACTAAAGGCTGCTTGCAATGTGCTGGTGATACAATTGTAGGCAATTCAGTGAAAGCAGGTTCCACAAGCAGGCAGGTTTCAGACTCACTTTCCCTATTCATAACAGATGAAATTATTCTTTGATTTGGCAAGTATGGATGTGAGGCTCGCATAGATAGTTTTAAACTTGATGATTTCAAGCATTTTGCAACTAACCTTAAGACAGGCATTAAAAATGGGTTGAATGGGGAAACCAATTATCTACAAAGGACATCATGTATTGTGAGAGAAAATTACTATTTTGGACCCAACTACAGTGCAGATTCAGATATTTTGAAAGAATGTGCACAGTAATGAAATTAGTTAGAAAAAGTTTAAACAGAAGATATGCTGGTAATAAAAAACATTTGCCTTATCTCTAGCTAGCATTTATGCTGTTGCTTAGTTTACTCTCCCATATTTTAAGGATATTTCTTGTATTCCCAGAAGAATAGTTTATTTTCCTGAACACAGCTGATAACTGTTTGACTGCCAGCATAATCTTTAAAAGATAAAATCTTTCTGCTCATGCTGTGCTCATGGACAGAAGAGTATATCCAAGTCTGTTTTTACTTGGAACAAATTTTGTAGATGCATGTATAGTATTTCTTTCAAAGGTGCTGCATGATTTTCATAGGCACAGTAGACATTTACTAATAGACTTTTTAAATACAAGGCAAGGGATAACATTTAGCATAATGGCATAAACACTTGAATGACCCCTGATAGGTTGATCAAAATGGGAAAATAAACCTCATTAGACCACTACTGTTAAACCACAAGCATGCTTGATTTTTGTTTGGAGAGCTGATGCCTTGTTTGGGGAGCTGATACTTCTGCACATCACTCAAATTATAAGCTTGTTTTGACTTACTAAACAGTATCATCTTGTCCTTGACAATGCACCCATACAATGGCCCCACCTTGTGTGAAGAGCCAATAGTATATGCTAAACTGGCCACCATGTGCTCTGATGATCTTGTAGACTGCTTCAAGCTTCAGCTTGTTTCAAGCTTCAGTGTTTTTAGTTATTGTTACTGTTCTATTTTCATTTATTACCTGCCCTTCACTCTAAGGTCCTAGGGCAGGTTATAACCAAAACACCACTGAAGTTAATACAGACAATCAAATAACTTAAAACAGCTTCCATATTTTTGAAAAGTATGAAGTACTATTGTTTTTAGTTTATAATATGACAAATTCATTTGTGCAATATTCAGCAGAAGTAAGTAAATATGCTTGGTGGCTTACTGGATGGGGCAGTAATTTTAGTCATAAGGCAACTTGCGGAGCGGTAACATTAATTACTAAGTACCAAACCTATAGTTCTACTCCCTGAAATAGAAGAGTTGTTTGCTTAAGGCCCGTTCACATTATTGATGGCTAGAAATCTTACATGTGCAGTGGGCAGCAAGGATGCATGTGGTCACTACTGCACATAAAATATAACACCGTGTATGAATGCATACATCTGTATGCCACATTTTCAGTATTCTTGCCCTATGAAAGAGAGGATAATAGAAGCGAGCATATATGTCACTACTCCAGTGCCCCATCAATTTACAGATCTTGCAAAACAGGCACAGAACCAAATGCCACTCAAATCAGCCTCTCTTGCCAAGTCACTTTCTCTCAGTCACTTGTTGTCCATAACCATGAAAGCTATTTGTGGTTTAGTCTGTTTTCATATCCATGTGTCCTTTTCAGCGTTTTTCATGAGTTCAGTGGACATGCATATGAGGGTGTGGTGCTACCATGGAAGAGCACCAGAGGGGGACAAGGGGGCAAGCACCCCTTCAAACAAGAAGCTTGCCTCTCACCTGAGCCCCCAGCCACCCAATTGCACTCATTAACATATACTGCTATTTTTCTTTCGGAGATCTTAACATGTGAGACACAACTTACCCACCTAGAAATATACTTTGCCCCCCGCCCCATTTTTTCCCCTTCTGGTGCCAGCACTGAACATTGCAGTAACAAGCTCTATCCTAAGTCTCTATACAGTGGTACCTCAGGTTACAGACGCTTCAGGTTACAGACTTCGCTAAGAACTTTGCTTCAGGATGAGAACAGAAATCGTACTATGGCGGCGGGGCAGCAGCGGGAGGCCCCATTAGCTAAAGTGGTGCTTCAGGTTAAGAACAGTTTCAGATTAAGAACAGACCTCCAGAACGAATTAAGTTAACCCGAGGTACCACTGTACATTAATTGTAGTGTTTGAAAAGAGACATCAATGCACAACTAGAAAACTTCTTTGAAAGTCTGGAGAGAACTCTACATACAAGTATATGTACAGGGTTCATTTCAGACCTTACAGTAACTATGCATAAGGCTGCAAAACACAACCCATGCATTGATTGAACGGAGGAAGATCTCTAAAAGGGGCTATAGTCAGACTTATTTTAGGTTTTATATACAGTGGTACCAAGGTTTAAGAACAGTCCGGTTTAAGAACGATTTGGTTTACAAACTCTGCAAAACCGGAAATAGTGTTCCGGTTAGTGAACTTTACCTCAGTCTACGAACAGAATCTGAATGGTGGAAGGGTACTGGTGGAGGGAGGCCTCATTAGGGAAAGTGCGCCTCAGTTTAAGAATGGTTTTGGTTTAAGAATGGACTTCCGGAACGGATTAAGTTCGTAAACCAAGGTACCACTGTATTCCAAATCTTGATTCTGAGGTTTTCCTATGCACCAAGTGTTTTACCACACAGTTTAGAAGGACTGTAACTGGAGCAGTATGGTATTTATCTCAAACAAGATTACAGCATCAGCTGTTGATAGAAATAAAATCAGGGAACGATGAAGTCATTTGGTTGAGGTCTTCCAAGAAAATGTGCTGATACAGCAGTTCTTTTAAGGGGGTGAGCTCCTCCTCTCCCTGTTGTGCTCCCCAGAGCTCTCATATGACTTTCCAAGTTAGCCTTTATAATAAAGTCTGAATCTGCTTTATCGGAGGATGCAAGTTCTGTATTCTTAGATTTGTGTTGCATATTCAGCACTTAAAACTGTGAAACAACATGCTTTACCTGCCGTTTTCTGCAAATTACGGTATCTCTTTGCTTAATTTTGAACTTTATTGCCAATTCCTTTTTCATTTCTTTCACTTGATGTCTAAGTTTATAGGCTATTATTTGATGGGGATTTTGTGTTTCAGCAGTCAAGGATCAGCAGTCAGCAGTCAAATTTCTAAATGGTTAGTATTTATTTCTGAGGCATTACGACAAGTTTAGGGAATTGGAACTGGTACACATAAGTATATTTAGTCAACATTTTAGTTCCTACATGTATGCACACATTTTTAAAAAACAACAACACATGCTGACTCTTGTTTGAGGAATGTAGATCACCCTCTTAGCTACCTCTTTGATAAAGAACAGAATTAATTATTATTATTATTTTATTTATTTATACCTTGCCCATCTGACTGGGTTTCTTTAACAGTGTACCACTGTTGCGAGCAGCTTCAAATAAGAGCACCTCCACCACACCAGTTAAAATGTGTGTGGGAAGCAACAGCATGTTTTACTTTGAACAATGTTATGATCAAAAGGCCATTGTATGGGGGAGAAAGTTGGCTGTCTGCATTCTGTAGAATGTATATACAGGGCCATTGTATGGGGAATCTGTATTTGTACTCATGGGCTTCCTACAAGTACTCTGCTTAGTCACCTCGAGAACAGAATGCTGGACCAGTTGAACCTTTAGTCTGATATAGGAGGGCATTTTGAGAACTTGAATCATTTTTAACCTAAATTTTCTGTTTTCCAAAGTTCATTAAGGCTATGTACACACTAACCCATTTGTAACACTAAAATGTAAATTTTCTTAATCCATCTTAGTGTGCTGCTTTCAGTCTAGATTTATTGCTAGATTCTGCTGTCCACAATGATGGGTTAGGTTACTTGATGTGTGTTTGAAAATCCTCTCCTTGATTAGGTTATCCATGCCTTTTCCTCCCTGCACGTGCGAATGAAGGAGGATGTAGTGATTGTGGTCTTGGGATACATCCACCCACAACATCATTGGGCAGGTGTAGACAGACAGCCCCCTCCCCCCCAAAAAAATTGCTGGAACTGTTTTAAAATGGGCACACTGGGGTAATACAGAATCAATCTGCAATGAGCTTTTGTTTTTAGATTGAAATCAGTTCCTCAAGAAGCACTTTTTAGGGGCAAAAACACTACAATAGAGCTTGATTGCATGGGGAGGATGCAGAAAAAAAACAAGTCCCAGCCTCCATTGATTCTAGAATAAAGCATATTCAGAACACATTTTCCCCCTCAGAGAATTCTGAGCACTGTAGTTTACCCCTCACAGAGTAACAATTCCCAGCAACCCTTAACAAACTACAGTCCTCAAAATCCTTTGAAAGAAAGAATGCACTTCAAATGTACATTAAGCTCATCAATCCTCAAGTCCATTTAAAAACAAAGCAAAACACTACATGTATTTATTGGCTTCCCAATGACAGAAAGCACATCTTCTTTTTTTCTGAATGGCTCTGGTAATATACTGTAATTATCACTATTTGTACTTTTCTGCCTTTCTTTCTCCACAGACCTCACTGCCCCTTGTCCAACCACATATGTACATTTGCACTGCAGGATAACACCTCATGACTCTGATGAAGTGGACTGTAGTCCATGGAAAATTATGTTATAACTCATTTGTCAGTCTTTAAGGTGGCATAAGACACAGATGCAAAGCACTCTCGTCACAGAATTATACTAAATAAGCAATTAATAAAACATACTTATTCCTGGTTTGACACTGGTCCATCGCTAATGAGTCTCTGATATTACTATTTTGTTCTGTTTTATGAAGCACATTGAGCTAGCCTTTATCTCCTTATACTACTCAAGGGGATCTTAATGTTGTGCTAAAAGAACAAAGATGATAAATAGTAATAATCTTGTAAATGGGCCAGTATTATGTAGCAGTGTATCTAATGTTATGTTGAGTAACATATACAGAATCATTGGTTCAAAATTATCCCATTTACATTTTCTTTTGAGCAAGTTGCTGTGTAATATATAATAAATTCCCATTTCACTATTAGAAAAAGTGCACTGAACAAGACTGACTGGTGTGTACGCTTTTTGTATTTTGGAATGTTACTTCCAACTCTGAAGAGGGAATGTCTACCTAAAATTAGGTGTGTCTCTTGCCTCATCCCATTCTACTGATGTGGCATTATGTACAAAAAATAAAGTGAAAATCAAGCCCAAGAAAATCAAACACAGATGTAGTAAAACCTCTAGCTCCAGATACCTTCTGTGTAATCTATGGTGATGGAGTCTAAACCCGCAAGAAGATGGGATTTCTGTGACTGGCCAGCTATTGAAAATAGGACCTTTGGGAACATGTCAGATGTCAATACAATATAATAACAGATTTAGGGGCTTTTAAGGAAAAAACTTAAAAGTCTAAGAAGAATGCGCTCAAACCAGCATTTGAATTCCAAGTGTTTATGCAGTCATGTCACAGTTTAGGGCTGCATGACTGCACTGTAGTTTGGCAAGGACTGAGTATTTATAAATGGCAGATACTTGAATTCCATTCTTGCTCCCAGAGGACACCTGACTGAGATCATTCTTTTCCAATTAAACTAAAACAAGCAAACAACTAAGTAATTCAGGGGTGTTGTCCAATGTAATCCCTTCCAGAACACAGTGAATTCCTCCCTCCATTAATTATACTATTCCCTTTTTTACATTCCTTCTATAAACATTCTTTTTATATGACATACTTCAGGATAGGACATTATGATGAATGTGCAACATTATAAAACATGACATACTGCAATGTGACCTACCAAGAACCTCACTAATATAGCTATATATGCTAATTATTTTGGCTTTTGAATCCAAAATTAAGAAAATGACAGTGTACTACTAACGTCAAAGTAACCGTAATTCAACAAAAATACTGAAAAAGCCAAGCTCCAGTGTGAAATTGCTGAAGCAGAACTTATCAGCATATGTAAATCACTTGCATTTCAACTTCATTAGAACCATGAGTTTCTTTTCTCACTCTAGCTAATAAATTAGTAAAGTTGTACCTTGGTAGTCGAACACCTTAGTTGTCAAACTGAATGGCTTCCGAACATCGCAAACCTGGAAGTGAATGTTCCAGTTTGCAAATGCTTTTTGGAAGCCAAATGTCCAACACAACTTCCGATTGGCTGCAGGAAGCTCCTGCAGCCAATTGGAAGCCGCGCCTTGATTTTCGAACCGTTTTGGGAGTTGAATGGACTCCCGGAACAGATTAAATTCGAGAACCAAGGTACCACTGCATAGCACAACTAGAAGGATATTATCTCCAAGTACAATTGCTGTGACTGGGTCACTGTACTTACATTGTATGCATTTTAAGTCTAGACCAATTGCCCCGTCTCATATTTCACACCCTTTTGGTTTCAGTATTTAATTTCTCTTTAACTTATGTGTTTATATGTATACGCACTGTAAACACACTTACACACAAACCTGCAAACTGAAGATAACATTTAATCGAGGTAAGGAAGTGGACTCTAGTTCATGAAAGCTTATGCCACAATAGATCTGTTAGCTTTTAAAACCGCACCAGATTCTTCTTGAATTTAAGCATATAGTTATCTCACACAATTTTTTTGATCAATTTGCAATGTAAAAGTTGCACCAAAAGTTGTGACTTGACTGTTGTAAAAATAATGACAATTTCATAGCACAATGGAAAGTATGTGGAATACATTTTCATTCTAGTCTTTGATAGCTGTTCAGCTGTAGAGCTGCAATATTTGCTGCCAATGATTTTCAAAGGATCTCTTCAAAGTGAATCTCCGGCTGAGGGGAGGGGGCACACAGAGCACAGGAAATATTGTTTCACTAAGCTTGACATTTACTGCAAAGAAAGAAATGTATGTACTGAATTTATGAGTCCCTATGATCCATCTATTAAACACTAGGTACTGCTTTTACAACTGGCCTTCATCAAGATTTTTCATCTTGCAGCCAAAGTGTCGTCTCTTCTAATGACTCATAATGAGGATTCATTCCAGTTAACTTAATTTCAGATGACTTTTGCTGTTCTTTTTAGCATGTTCTATCCATAGAAGGCTGGATATTTGCTGTCCATATTCTTTATGTACACATCAGCTAATCAGTGCTGTCCAATAAATAATTGACATTGTGATTAAAGAAAGATACATCTGTTTAAGATTACCCAAAGTTCTGCTACAAAACTGATAAGCTGATAATTTGTCATAGCATTTAGGCAGAACAAGCATGAGTTATGCTTCTTTTTGTCTGCAGATGTAAGCACTCTTTAATGCAAAGCTGTGTTCTAGAGTATGCATCTTACTGATTTTACAGAAGACTAAAATCTGTTTGCAGCAACTGTTACTATCCCAAACTATTTACGTCATGTTAGAAACTGAGAATGAAAGAAAAAAGCAAAACAAATCCAAGCAATATTCCCAATAAATGTGCTATTATGGATAGCTATTGAAGAAGAAAGCCAGACTCTACACATGGTTTCATGAATTATGTAAATTGCATGTGGTACTTACATTCTCCAAGACACAATTATAATTAACACCCCTCCCGCATTCATAGTATTAAGAACAAAGTACTGAGCTTTAGTAGAAGAGTTTACTCATTTGTATTGCTCCAGTGTTTTTCTGCTGTGCCAACACAAGAGAAAAACCACAAATCAACAGCTATGGACAGGGACTGAATGTGTGTTGAGACAAGCAAAACCACTAACAGTACCTTGAGCTACACATCAAGGGGAGGGGGCGGGAGAGAGAGGGAAAGAAAGAAGAAAGAAGAAAGAAGAAAGAAAGAAATGGTCCTACCATTAGGTAAAGTGACACAGCTGCCTCAGGTGGAAGCTGCTGGGGGAATGGGGAGAGGTGGCAGGGTGTTGAAGGACAGGGCTACATGTGCCACAAGGCCAGCTCCTGAATAAGCTAGTCTATAGCCCTCACATGTAGTATTCAAGCAGGATTCTGTATATGTAAATCCAGCTGGCTTCTGTACATGAAAAGAGGGTGCCATCTTGTCCTTTGTTTCAGGCTTGTACTGTGCCTGAAATAGTTTAGGATATAGGAAGCTGGGAAAGTGAAGAGAGAGAGAGGTGTACATGAGCAACAAAAGGAAGGAGGTGAAGCTGCCAGCAAATTTCATATGGAGCAAAATTCTAGGCAGATTTGGAGGGTTCTCTGCAGGCAGCCTTCATATCTGAAAATAAAAGCACCTGCTTTCTCTAGATTATGGCCAAGCTCAAATAATATATCCTATGTCATTGTGGGGCAACTCACGCAGAACCCAATTGTCCTGAAAATGAGGGAAATTTGGAAAACCTTTGCACTAGGCCTTATCAGTGGATCCTGCATTGCTTACCTGTCTTCCTACTGAAAGGGAAATTCACAGTTTAAAATTATACACATACCTATGTTTTAATAGGTGGGTGCCAAAAACTGGATCCTATGAAAGCAGATGGATCATCATTCTTCCTCCTCATTATAATGAGCTGAAAAAATACTTTTTCCTAACTAATATTTAGAGGACATGCTAATCTTTCAGTATAAATTATATATTCACAGGGGGAAAAACAGTACTACTTTAAAAGATTCTAATCAAATACAGGTAAAGTTTGTTTACTATAGACCTGTAAAATTTCAAGGACAACACTGAATACTGAAAGAAGATAAATTAAGTAGTTGGTGTCTATCCCTGTCAAATTTGTTATCCTGGAAACATGATTCAGTCTCCTCCATAGTGCCTTCAGCAAGGGCTAAAGACTTTATTTTTAAAAAGAAAACACAAAAATCACCCTGAATGTGAGCCAAGGGTCTGTCACTTTGAGTATGGAGAAGGAGAGACATTTTAGAAGCCTTTGCACATACTGTCATCTATCCTGCTCTAGTTCAACAAAATTAGGCCCTAGAGACTATGTATCAAACTGAAAATAACTAACAAATAATTAATTAAGGGCAGGTTCAACCCTGCTTTCAAAAAACATGTTTACAATTCTCTTTGCTATTTTAGAGTTACTATGGAGGACGTGTCAACCTTTTGCAGGGGGGCGGAGAAGAAGAGTGTGGAAATTAACTTAGTTTCTAACAATATGTGATAGTATATGGAAACCCAAGGCTTTGGCATTAAGCCCAGCTAACTTTCAGAAGAAACAGGAATGCAATCAAATGTGTTTTGGAAGACACCACAACCTGTGCTATACACCACTTTAAGACAAAAAATTGTGAATGAAAACATACATTTAGCATTATGAGTTGAGGGGTTTAGCCTTGTTGTTGTTGTTTAGTCGTGTCCAACTCTTCGTGACCCCATGGACCAGAGCATGCCAGGCACTCCTGTCTTCCACTGCCTCCCGCAGTTTGGTCAGACTCATGTTTGTAGCTTCGAGAACACTGTCCAACCATTTCGTCCTCTGTCGTCCCCTTCTCCTTGTGCCCCCAATCTTTCTCAACATCAGGGTCTTTTCCAGGGAGTCTTCTCTTCTCATGAGGTGGCCAAAGTATTGGAGCCTCAGCTTCAGGATCTGTCCTTCCAGTGAGCACTCAGGGTTGGTTTCCTTAAGAATGGATTGGTTTGATCTTCTTGCAGTCCATGGGACTCTCAAGAGTCTCCTCCAGGACCATTGAGGCTAGAATCTCCAAAAGAGAACCTGGTGGACCAGCCAAATCAGACCCTTTGTCAAGGTGCACAGTTAAGTACCCAACATCTGCATCTAAAAGGAGTGTGCTCCATCCTAAAAGATGGAGCTCCATTGCCTTGGGAACAAATGGATGAATCTCCCCACACCCCACCTGGTTGATGGAGAGAAGAACAAGATGAGTAAGCTGGAAGCATGAAACACAGAGACATGTTTGCTGTGCGCTGGACTTTAGGGCTCCCCTGGAAACCTAAGGGGCAGCAAGATCGATGGGTGTGCTAATGCTGTGAACCCCTGCATCCTATGGTCAGGTTGTATATATGGGTAAATAAACCTATATATCCTAAAGATACCACAGTCTCCACTGACCTCCATTTCAAGGAAACTGAATCTGGTATGTGCAAGAATCCCTGGAGTCTCTCGCCACTTGGAGACTGGAGTAGCACATAAGGGGTTCTAAAGGAGGAATACATAAGGACACCTTCCTCTCTTTTGTTGCCAGTCATGCACTCCTATCCATATTACAGGTAAGAAACCAGACGCCTTTCTCCTGGGTATGGTTAGCCAAGTGGTGTTAAAGAAGGACAGAACTTTCTTTATGTACGCTACAACAGCAGCAAGGATACTTATCGCAAAGTATTGGAAGACACAAGATCTACCCACCCTGGAAGAATGGCAGATGAAGATGATAGACTATATGGGATTGGCAGAGATGACTGGCAGAATCTGGGACCAGGAGAAAGAGACAGTGGAAGAAGATTGGGAGAAATTCAAGGACTATCTTAACAAACGTAAAATTAATGAATGTTAGAATGACGTGGGTTTAAAAGTCAAGTGGTTTTCAGCGGTATTGAATAAGGAAAAGGAAAAGAAAGATCAAAAAATTATGGAAAATAAGGGAGAGGATTTGCTGATTTGACAATTAAAAATTAGAATACAGAAGGGGGAGGTATGAGGAGGTCGGGGAAACAAGGCTCAAGAAAATAAGGTTTAAATTATACTTGTTTTTGTTTTTGTTTTTGTATGTTTGTATTGTTTGTGTTTATGTGTATTAATTGAAACTTTAATAAATATTATTTTTTAAAAAATACAATTTAGGGCAAAAGAGCTATGACAGTGGCGGACTCATCTCTTTAAATATAGGTGTGTCCTAGCTCAGTACAAGCAGAGGGTAGAGATCTAATTTAAAGAGCAAAAGAAATAAGCACATGTGTTTGCTGGATTTTCAATACCCTGCCTTCATATATTTTGGACTACAGCTCCCATCAGCCCTACCGAGGAGGGTTCTTGTGACTGGGCTGATGGGAGTTGTAGTCCAAAACATGAGGTCACCTCAGGTTGGCAAAGGCTGCTAGAGTCTACCCTCCAGATGCTTTGCTTCTAGCCAAGCTCACTTCAGAACAGGAGATGGAAAAGGCAAGTCAGATGATAAGACTGCAGAGTAATATGCCACATGCACGTGAGGGGTCACCACATGCATTCCCATGCCTTGTGTTACTTAAATTGGGCATCACCTTGGCACCCTAAATTGACATGTCAAACATACGCTGCTGAAACCCCATTCATGATGCAATGTTGCTTGTAGAGGGGGAAAGGGGGTATGCAATGATTGTCATGGATGCTGAGAAGGGAACCTGGTTAGCATAGCTTTGCTGCTGGGAGTGCACAGGATCCTGACACTAACCTTATGCCAGCATAATTTGGCTGCCAACTTGCTCAAACCATGCTGTTTAAAAGATATCTGTCGAAGATCAATTTGTCTCCTATGTGGTGGAAGGAACACTACAATTAATGAGTTACTGACCTATATGAGGAAGAGGTTTTTCTTTCCTCGTTCATTTTATATCCATAAATGATTATGTTACATTTGCTCTAGGTTCTTGTTAATATTGCATTCAGCACTGCATCCAGATAAGCTGAAGGTGAAAGGAAGCAAGCATCACTTGGCCAATTACCCTCTTGTATTCCCTTCAAAGTGATAGTAGAATAAAGTTATCAGGATACCTGGCATTCTGCTGTTGCAATTATAGATAGGAAGGGGTAATTTAAAGTGAGAATTTCTTTAATATGTTAATTGCATAAGCAAGCATATCTTCTCCTCTACTGCTTTCTCTACTTAATTAGCTGGTACAGCTTCATGCTGTGCTCCAGTGCTTGTTTTAGATACTTTCTATGAGACAATGGCTCATGTAGTTGTTCTTCAAAGTCACAAAAATGAGCTGCTTCTAATTATGCAGGCTGGGGAAAAAATATATCTTAATCCCCAAAATTTCTCTTTCATCCTAATGATGGGATTAAGCATATATGAATTGGCGTTTTGTTACAAATTCATTATAGTTCTCAGTGTCTGGAGCCCACACCAAAACAGAAGAAACTAAACCAAAGGAGAGACAACAAGAGGAGACCAAACACAGTCATCATAAGAAGGGATGATAGATAGGGATTGAAGAGGAGCAACATAATTGTTTACAGTTTTTCCTAATGGCCCACAATGCAGACAAACATGTTAGTGTAACCTCTGAGCTGGTTTCTAGTTCATCAGACAGAAAGAGATTGGAGTTTACATTTTCCATTTACTAAACTATAAGCTTTGTGGTACCTAAAAGACACATTTAGGGCTTATTCACACACAACCTTTTGCCCCACTCTTTCCAGGCAGAGGTCCATGCTTTAACGTTCTGTGTCCAAAGCAAATGTCAATTTGTTTTTTCTGTGGATTGAGGTTTGCTCCAATTCAGCTCTAAAGAGCAGGTTTTCATGGGGAAAGCTGAAGAGCAACAACAAAAAAGGGGGGTTGTTTGGACATGGAGCCTTAAATCACAGGCCTTGCCTGGAAAGAACAGAGGGAAGGTAATTGTGGATAAACCCTTACTGTAACATAAGCTGTTATGGAGCAGAGGCATAACTAGGCTCATTTTCACCCCGGTCAAAGATCCCGTTTGGCACCCTCCTCCAACATGCATTTGCGTATGCACACACACAGGCTAGGAGCCTCAATGGCACCCCTCTGGAGACTTCACCTTTAGAAAGACGCAACAGCTCACGACAGCCTGTGAGCCCAGCACCATTTTTGTGAGTGTCACAAAGCAGCACTGGGCTTTCAGGGTGCCACGAGTGTGCCCTTCAAAGCAGGGTGGCGTCGGCCAGCTGGACTCTTTACTGCATGACTGGGCAGACGGCACAGCGTGGCCCAGTTTTGCTTCAGTGGGAGAAAATAATTTGCACAACCCTGCTGGATGGAGATAAAGAGAGAAGGGAGCAGCCCTGCCCACTTTTGGCTCTGGTCTCGCACCACCAGCATGCAGCCTCTGACAGGCTGCCCCCCAAGGAAATGTAGCCCTTGACAGAGGGCTGGGTGTAGGCAAAAGAATTATGAGAATGGAACTTACTTCATTAAAGCAAAACACAGACAGGAATAATGACACAAGCACTACCACAATGACTGTGAATGTGATTGACTGCGCTGCAATATGTTGGCATTGATGTAACAGCGGAGTGTAATTTTTGAAAAAGCAACTTTTATTTTAATTAAAGGGTAACTCCAGCTGTCAGCTTTCACTGAAACACTACACTGCAGCAGCTGGTTCTAGGACTGACAGGTGAAATAGCTCAGTCAGTGGTCCAAGGGATAATTTATAAACTTTTTAAACTACAATATAGAAATAATTTATAACAGCCATATACTTCTGGGAGGTCCCGTTCCCCACCATATAATTTCTGCTGTTTGTATTCTTTTAGTTATGTTTTGAGCCACTGATAATATTGTTGCATACCATCCAATCTCTGAGCAATGCGAGATTCCAGCGCTTCCAGGTGCCTACCCAGATTTCAGTTTCCTTGGAATCGAAAGGCTCAGGTTGTATATATGTGTAAATAAACTATATATCATAAAGACTCCAAAGTCTCTACTGTGCCTCATTCCAAAAGGAAACATGAAACCTGGGGTAAGTGCTTAGAACTCTTCTCCAGGAATCTCACAGCCTTCAGAGATTGGGGTGGCATGCAACAATATGTATATACTACTAATAAAAATATACTACTTTCATTTGTTCCAAAAGGAAAGCATTTTCAAAAGCCAGAAATATTGAGGAAACAAACTTGGAGGGACTTTGATAGACTGGTAGAATATGGTAACTTTAGGAGAAGTTAGGGCATGAATAAAATGATATCAGATACTTCAAGGTGCCTACCTGGCCCAGTAAAGGAACCTAATTCTTCCCTCTTCTGGAAAACAACCATATTTTCTCTCTCTTTGGTTCCTATATTATGCACAGTCTATTATCCTGTATCAAGGAGAGACAGTGTGATACAGTGGCTAGAGTATCAGTTTTGGGACTGGTAGGAGATCTAGGTTCCAATTCCGACTTCAACCAAGATCACTGGGATGATCTTGGGTCAATCACTTTTCTCTCAGTCTTACAACCACAGGGTTGTAAGGTTAAAAAGTCAGGGAGAGAACCATGCATGCTAATTTGAGCTCAACTGGACGAAAAGTGGGATAAAACAGTAAGAAATGAATAAATAAAATATATTTGCAAGAAAAGTAAACACATACCATTATTCTGCTGGCAAGGACAACTTAAATACACCAAGAAAAACTACAACATTAGACAATGTTATGGCTATTATCACTTTGACCCACATACATATAACATTTATGAGGACAAAATTCTTGAAGCTTGCTTAATACTTGCCCATAAATTATTGTTGTACACAGTATAGCTAAGTAGAGAGATGCTTAGTCTGAGAAAGCAAAGGTTGTGTAAATGGTCACTGAAGTGCCAATTTTGAAAGGCTGTTGGCACTGCAAGTGCTTCTAACACATTTTTAATAGATTGCAAGTCTCTAAAATGCATCTATTTATTCTCATCATAATGTGGTGCTAAATTAAAATGTGTGATTAAAACCTACATTCTCCAGGAAGAGTTGTATCTGATGTTGCAAGAGAGGAATTCTGCTTGTGCAACCTCCCCCCCCCCCATGCTGCCCCAAATCTACTCTGGAGGATCCCAAACCCTCAGGAGCATATTTTAAACATATTGAGGAGAGGCTTTAGGGGAGTGGAGAGGAAGGGAAAGTTCTGTTGCCCAAGCATATGTCTGCGGCATGAGTAGAACAGCAACACTGGATACCACCCTTAGCCTTTTACACTTTTGCTACTAAAATCATTGCCTGCTTTCAAAACTCCGTGATAGATTTGCTAATCAGGCCTCATTTGAATGAAATAACGTATCTGAACTGTGATCTGAAATACAATTCAATCAAAGTTTTCAGGAAAAGAGTTTTAATGCTATAAGCAGTGCTTTTTGTGATGTTATTCATTGGTATGAAGTACCGTCATCTCTTTAATTGCTGGCCATGGAAGCCATTTAGTGTTGGCACCCATGACACCATTACCAATATACAAGCACTGGCACCTCATTTTTATAGCACCCCCCCAAGCACTGGCTAAAAGTAGTTGTTTCAGTCAAATGAACACCATTACAAACACAGGTTTTTCGCCTCCATACTTCACATTTTTATATGTATACTCTAGGTGTGCAGCTTACAAATTTAACACACAAAATGGACCCAGTACAGTCATTTACTAAATCTACATACAGTAACTATACCAGATTTTGAGCTCTGTAAGTTATTTATTATAACAACTCTCTAACAGAAGTCTTCCCTTATATATTGTCTGCCACAAAACAGAGGCACACACACCGTCCACTGACTAAGTGCCACCGCAGTTCTAACGGCAATGACTTCTCTTTGGGAGATATGAGGTAAGGATTAAACCTTAGCAGAGAGGACGTCTTCCCTGAATCCTTCCTCCCTTTGTTTTAGCTTATATGGTTATCTGTAATTCTTATAATGTGTACAGGATATTTCCTATTATCAAAAACATATTTGGAAGAAAATAATCATTGGGATTGGGATCTTGAGGCTTGCTAAATTAGGCTCTTAATCACATTCACCTTATCCCTCCCAAACACATAAAGGAGATACCACCAGGGAGTATATCTATCAGGATTCTACTTCTTTGGTTTTGCATGTGAAAGTTATACACATCCTATGCTTTAGCTCAGTTGCCTCACCCATACCACAGTTGTGTACCTAGTTGGACAGAAACCATCTACACAACCTCCGACTTCTTATTACTCTATGTATATGTATGTATACAGTTATTATGTATTAGGAGAATCAGGTTGAGAAGACTGAAACCAGCTGAACAGCTATTCTAAGATATGAGACACACACACACACACACACACCAAGATTGCATTACTGATAAATACTGCACACCACAGGATTTGTTGCCTAATCCAGTGCTCAACAAATAGATGGTTGGTGTGCAACTCTAGGTGGAAACAAAGGAGACACACCCAAGTCCTTTGCCATGCTCTTTGCTGATTAGCAACCTGAAAACTCAAGATCAATACATTGCTATTCTTGGGAGGAGCGAAGCTGTAGGAAACATTTTAGCCGAACAGCTTATTATATTTCCTGCAGTTTCCCCTCAGCATTTAGAAGGTCAGGTAGGGCTACTAGGTGGTTTTACCCACTAAAAAGAGAGTGACAAACCAACTGATGATTGCCATCACAGGAGCATTTTGCCCACAGCACAGCAAGGGCCCGGCAGCGTAGAAATAAACACAGGAGATTGGTACTTGGGTTGAAATCGGCCAAATTTTACAGACTGATTACAGATGTAAGTAGGGTTTGGCCAGGCACTGGGTATGAATCTGGTATTAAGCAGCCTTCCTGCTAGTTGATAATTATGGTGGTGTCAACCCAGAGCTGAGGAGCTGCCCCTGACATGGATCAGGTGCATCAACTCCACTTGGGCCGCTACTAGGAAAAGTGCTATGGCCCTCTGGCCCCCATATGGGCCCCCAGACAGAAACACCCTTCCTGAACCCCTTCAACAGAGTACCCAATCAAATAAGGATCCAACCTAATGCCTTATCTGCCAGAGTTGTGACCTGCAGACCAGCCAATTTGTCTGCAGGGGGAAAAATCCCCCCAGGCCCAGAATACAGTGACCAAAGAAACCATAGCAAGGTCCTCACCCAAGCCTGCACCCTCACCTTCAGCCAGGCCACCTCCAGCTTTGGTGGGTGCTGAATCTGCAGTTGGCCTCTAAAGAGGGTGAACTTCATGCAACCATGCTCTTAAGTACTAGAAGGGAATGGGGCAGGTCAGCCTCTTCCCCTGTGACCAGATTTGCCCCCTGGGCCAGGGCTTTTCCCTGTGGGCTAGCATGGCTGGAAGGAGAGGCTATGGTCATCCCCTCATGGCCACACGTGAAAATGGCAGTCATTGGACCATGCCACAGCCGTGCCACATGGCAAAAGCTGCTCCCCTGGAGTCCCAGTTGAGCAGAAACTGTCACTGGGCCACAGTCTATCAAACTAAGCAGTGATAATGAAAGGAAGCAATAAAGAAATACCGTTTGTTTCAAGAAAACTGGGCTGCCTTTAACCGTGTGAATAATGGTTACAAAGGGGTGGGGGAATGAAGCAGGCTTAAAGCAATGTAGAAAGAGATATACGTAATTATACAAGTACTTACCATCTTGTTTTGAACAAGAAAAAGCCTAGAAATATGGTTACATGAGGCTATTTTCTAAAGCTAGATAGCAGTCTGAGCTACAGTTCCTCATGCATTATGTAACCCATCAATTTTAACTTTGCAATCGACTCACTAACACTACTAGACTGCAAGGAATACAAATTAGAAGTACTTACTCATTTCTCTCCAGGATGATGACAAGTTGCTCACTTTCAGTTTGTATAAGAAGTTTCAGCACTGCTGGGTGAGTCTGAAAAATGAAATTGAAGACTAATTCTATTACTCCAAACAGAAAATGTAGGCACCCCTGCTCTGTGACAGGTAAAAATGTGTAAGATTGGGACCCTTATTGTCAAGAAGATTGTGACAAGATCAGCAGGAAGATGGGGTTTAAGGTAAAGTGAACAGCAAGGAAGCATTAGTAGGATTTTGCAAAAAAAAAAAAAAATGTATTAAAACATTGGCTAGTATCTCAACAATCTTTCATTTTCTTTGACATCTATTTTTAATTTATGCTGCCAACTGCAAATATATTTAAACACATTTTTTTTATTGATTTAGTACCTCAGATAAATTAAGGTGTGTGCTTGAACTGCAGATTGATAGAATAATAACAATATATTGCTACAGGCCTCAGTATCACTGATTGACAGTGTGCCCTTAAACTATTAGCAATAATTAAGGAAATCAGAACTTGTTGCTATAATTAAAAACATTATTAGAGACAATGGGGTGTGTGTGTCCATAAGTGTTTTAGCATTTCAAATACTAGTCCTCTTCTAGAAAGCTATGCACAAGGATTTTGCTTGGAGTAGATTTTTAAACTTTGAGGGATTATAAAAACCACAGATAAGGGATTGACGTATATATAAAATACAGTGGTACCTCGGGTTACAGACGCTTCAGGTTACAGACGCTTCAGGTTACAAACTCCATTAACCCAGAAATAGTACCTCGGGTTAAGAACTTTGCTTCAGGATGAGAACAGAAATCGTGCAGCAGCGGCGCAAGGCCCCATTAGCTAAGGTGGTACCTCAGGTTAAGAACAGTTTCATGTTAAGAACGGACCTCCAGAACGAATTAAGTTCTTAACCCAAGGTACCACTGTATATGGACCACTGCTCTTGTTCAAATCCTTGTGCAATATTCAGCGAACAAGCCCTGCTAGCAGAAGCCCATGCAAGGACTTCTGCTAGCACAAGGTCCCCCTTTTCCTCTTCCAAATTAGCAGGAGGGAGGGTTCAGGAGAATCCTCCAGAACTGAACATGAGGGGAGAAGACAACAAATCATTCCATCAGGCAAACAGAAATGTTTGTGCTGACTAAGCAACCTGCTAAGCGCCGAGTTGAATTCCTCTCCATATGTTTGTAAACAAGGTCCCTAGATCAGGAATGGTATAGAATTCACACTTCAAGATGAAATAGAGTCTTAATTTCCTGGTCACCGCGTACTGGGGGTCTGGTAAGGGCATGATGTATAGAACAAAGACACAGGAGCGGAGGTATTTACCAGAAGATTTCCTGCTCAGGTCTCTCTCCTGTTAAGTTGTTTTGCCCAGCTTGTTTTGGTACATTACTCCAGTATGAATTGTACCACATGACACCCAAAGGGCTTTCCCTACAGAAGCATGTAAGAAGCTGAAATTTTTTGCAGTTCTAGTTGTACTCTCCTTCTCCTCCTTGTGAGGTAATTGCATTACACACACTGGGATGGGCACAAAGAGCTTAGTCACCTAAGCATTTCCCATGACCTCTTTCTTTTCCCACAGGGACAGAGCAGGTTCTCTTAGGCCAGGGCTGCTCTGGGATCCCATGAAACCTTCAGTGGGAGTAAGTTTGGGGGGAACTGCTGAAGACGTGCAAAACTTCTCACAAACTCTCAGGAAAAGATTGCTACAACTTGGCAGAACCAGAACTTTCTCAGGAACACTATTAAGAATGCCTAGACTTAAACAAACAAACAAACAAATAAAAACTATGGTCACCAACATCTGGAGTAATCTATTTCATGTCAATACTGGAGATTCATAAATATCATTTTCATGCAAGAAAGCAGCTAGATTAAAATAAGGCATTGGAATGAACTTTGCAATAACTGGATCCCTCTACCATACTAAATAAATGCTTCAGGCCAATGCCTTGGCATCCACCAGGCACTTGGGAGTCATTGATAGCCATGAATATTTAGAGGCAATTTTGATTACCACTTTAATATTAGGCAAATGGTTCCAAGACTTAGAAGAAATAAATGCTATATAACTTGGAAAGAACAAAACAGAATTGCAACAGCTTAATGGATTCTTCCAGGTCTGAGACTCTCTCACTCATTTATTTATACAATTTATATACTGCTTAATTACACTCAGTGGCGTAGCGTGGGGGGTGCAGGGGGGCCGGCTGCACCGGGCGCAACATCTGGGGGTTAGGGTTAGGGGTAGGGGTAGGGGGCGCAAATCCACGGGTTAGGGGGCGCAAATTACTTGCCTTGCCCCGGGTGCTGACAACCCACGCTACGCCACTGATTACACTATTCTCTAAATGGTGTGCAAGAGACCCAAAACAATTAATCAAATATGAATTAACATTATAGAATCATTCTCTAAGTCTAAGACAAAACAACAACCATAAAATCAGAGTTCAGTTTAAAAGCTTGCTGGACTAAAAATGTCTCCAGGAAGTTCCAGAAGCTCATCAGGGACCAGGCTGAGCTCAACTGGCAGTTCCATAAAATTGGGTGCGGCTCCTGGTGGAGACAAGCCATGTATCTCACATGCACACTAACAGTGATTGCCCTCACAGACTTCAGTGAGTGAACAGGGATATTAGGGATCAGGCATCCTGACCCCAAGTTGTTAAGGGCCTTGTAAATGACCACAAGAGTCTTGAAACTGGTCCAACAGCATATGGGCAGGCAGGGCAAACTTTTGAGCACTAGGAATTACATGCTGGTGACAATCTGTCCCCAATAAAACTCTAGCCACAGCATTTTCTACCAGCACATTGCAATTTTATTCCAGCAGGCTTTTAACTGAAGTTTCATGCTATAGCTTTTTAACTGATGCTAACTTTTTGTACTGTGTATTTGTAAATTGCTTGGAGATTAGTGTAGATAAGTGATACATGAATTGTTTAAATAAATAATCGAGCATGGAGGTTACCAATGCATAGATCAATATGGCCAGACCGTCCCAATCTAAAAACAGCCCAATTACAATAGTTGTAGCTAGTAAAAGGCATTCCTAGCCACTAGGGCTACCTGAGTCTGCACTGACAAAGATGGATCTAGAAGCAGCCCCAAATTCTGAGCTGTCCTTCCAGAGGGAATGCCTACCATTCTAGAGAAAGTGCATTGTGAGCTGTACTTCCCCAGAGAAAGTACATAGGGGGCAACATAAGACATGATCTTCTTAGTGGTGATGTACTGATTAGGGAACATCCTTCTCCCTGGAGGGGCACAGGTGGCACTGTGGTCTAAACCACCAAGCCTCTTGGGTTTGCCGATCTTAAGGTCAGCAGTTCAAATTCATGTGATGGGGTGAGCTCCCATGGCTTTGTCCCAGCTCCAGCCAACCTAGCAGCTCGAAAGCATACCAGCGTGAGTAGATAAATAGGTACCACTGCGGTGGAAAGGTAAACAGTGTCCATGTGCTCTGCCACTTGTCATGCCATGCGCCAGAAGCGGTTTCATCACGCTGGCCACATGACCTGGAAAAGCTGTCTGCAGACAAACACCAGCTCCCTCGGCCTAAAAGCAGAGGTGAGTGCCAAACCCCATAGTCGAATTCAACTGGACTTCACTGTCTGGGGGTCCTTTACCTTTACCTTTTTACCTTCCCTCTGAGGTACAACTGGCACCAACATTACTGGCATTGCCAGGTTAAAATACACCTGTTTGCCTCAGCTGTTGGATGTTAGTCTACTTCTGTGTTTGTTTATTTGTTTGGTGGTTAAATGTTTTAATTCATATAATCATACCTGCTCTTATCTTTTATTTTAAATACTACTCTAACATGTTGTGGGACAATCCAGTTAACGACAGGTTAAAAAATCTCTCGATAAAAAAAAAATAAAAGATGCAAAATGAAGAGTATGGTTATTCATGAGTCCTCAAGAAATCTTCATTGTCAGGCAATTATTATTAGGTTCTATTTAAAAACCTGTATATATAATTACATACTCTCAACAGAGAAGGCAAACCATCTTTGATGACAGTACATTATTTTGAAGTATATTTACCTTTTCAGGTATTAGATCTGTTTCTACAAGCTCAGCAACAACAGAGGTCATTCTGAAGATCAAGAGCTTGAATATATATGCTGGTTTTAGAGGCACCATGTAAGTCATTGTGATCAGCCATTTCAAGCAGGGCAGCTTAGGAAGCTGGTTATCTGCTGTGTTTTAGAAGTGTGGCTAATTCCCCACTGCTGAAATTATTGTTGGAACAAAATGCAAAGGGGTTGGTATCATAAATTAAGAACTAATAAGCCACTTTTTAGTTGCAGCAGATGCTATTACTGCCAGGCACTGAAAGAACTTCTATATTACTATACTGGAATCTTGGTATCAAAAGGTCTGGCAAGTAGCACCTCTGCAAAAACTTATGAAAAACGTATGACTATAATGAAAATATTAAGGGGTTAAAGTAAATGAAAGGCTTTTAAAATAACCTGATGGTACTTGATTGACTACAACAATACAAGAGAAGGGGTGGGCCACCTTCCCCTGAGTGAGTATGTACATTTATGGACGTTGTAAATAAATATTCATATTAAATGTTTGATTATTTAATTTCTATACCACTTAATATATTTAAAATATTTCTAAGTGGTGTAGAAAAAAAAAGAAAACATCAATGTAGCAGAGACATATGGATAAGAAATGTATCTGTATAGATTTATTACCTGTTTGTGTATGTATATTGCTTAAACTTATTAAAATAAAATAAAATTCGGCAGTGCCAAGTAGGTCTGCAGAAAATATTTCTATTTGCTTTTTGCAAAATGGGACAACCTCAGTTTTAAATACACCCTGCGCTAAACTTGGTAAAATGCTGTATTTTCTGCACAAACGTTACCTTATATATTCCGCATAGAACATGCAGAAGATTTTACATTTCTCCCAAGAGAGCTCAAGGAATGTTTGTTCATGCTTATTTTAGCCACAAATTACATAGGTTCCATTTGTGTATAATAGTAAGCCATAGTTAGAAACAAAGTGCCTCTCCCTCTCTCACATAGTTAGCATCAGACTAGGAAGGTTTAAATTCCCGCCCCCTGTCCCACTAGCCACCCTTTCATAGACCTGCTGCTTAGAGGGGAAGGGTGAGTGGGCTGCAGTGGCTAGTTACACTTTTATAAAGACAGCAACATTCATGGTGTTTATGCAATTTATGTCACATCTTGTATGACACTAACAGAGTACAACTTCCCCATTAACTTCCAGGTGGCAATACTTCACAAAAAATGTTCCTTCAATCTTTACAGGCTAGTTCCTGCTATTTAAAGCTGCATGTCTTTTTTCTTCTTCTACAGAGCTTTCCCCACAAAAACTCACTCTTTAAAGTTCAATCAAAGCAAACATCAATCCCCGGAAAACCTAAATTGATGTTTGCTCCAATGGAGCACTAAAAAGCGGGGTTTTGTGGTGAAAGCTACAGGGCAGAAAAAAAGGGAGGAGCTTGGACATGGCACTTGAAAGCATGGACTTGTACCTGGAAAGAGAGGGGCAAAAGATAGGTGTTGATAAGCCCAAATTCTCAGTATCTTACCCTGATCAAGAAAAGAATGGCAGAGACACAGAAACAAATTTAGAAGGGTCTGAAGCTGGAAAGCAGTAACCGATTCAGCTATTTTTTGGAAAAAAAGAAGTCTGGGAATTGAGCAGTATGTGATTGTCTTGAGTAGAGTCCAAGCAACTGAAGCCTTGAGTTTAGCAACATCTTCTCCTTTAGGGACATATTTGTTATTGCAGCAACAAAGAATCCAGTTTCTTTTGACTAATTATTACCAACCTGGCAGAATGGGCATGCATCCACTATTAACTGGGAACTTACTTTTATGTTGTGAACCACCCTGTTATCTTCAGATGAAGGGCTGTGCACAAATTTAATAAACAAACAAAACAAAACAAAACCCACCCAACTGTATCATCTGCATCAGTGGGACACTAAAATGCATCTAAATTGTGTAACAAGTATAATTGAACGTGGATGTTTATTTCTGTGCATAACAGATCTGCACTAAACCAAGTAATGGATAGAGTAGAATCTGGTGGGCTCAGAGACATCAATCAGCCTTTTCTTGTAGGAAACATGTTCCATACCCCTAAAACTGTGGCCTTTTCTTGCACCTTTTAAAGCTGTACTGTTTCCCTTTTTGAGACAAGCAACAATAACTATACAGTGTATTCCAAATATGGATGAACCAGAGATCTATAGCTAACATCTTTATGATCATGGCCATTTTATTTTCAGTCACTTAGGCTATTTATTAACAATCCCTAGCATGGATTTTGTCTTTTTCAGCAGGAGCACACATTGAGTGGAGGTTCAATTTAAGGTACTGGTATTAATCTTTAAAGTCCTAAATGGTTTGGGACCAGGATATTTGAATGACTAGCTGCACCCATATGAATCTGACAGATTTTTGAGATCAGCCTCTAAGGTCCTTTTCTCTGGTCCATTAGCATTAAAGACTTTCTTGTTTAAATCCACATTTGGGTAATTGCATCGTACTGAGCTTTAATTAATGTTTTTTTTCTGCAGCTGCTAATTGTAATGTTCGATGTGTCTGTTCTTTAATAACTTGGCATTTTAGTATATTGTTATTTGTCAGTGATTGTGACGTGAGACATTTTGTGAGGAAAGATAAACTGAAAAGCTGGCAAAAAACCCCAATTAAAATTTTAAAAAATTGATCTATCCACCACAATCCCAAGTTTCTAGTTAGTTGCTGTTATTCCTTACAAAGTTCAGTTCTTAATTAGAAAGGGTTTTTATAGCCCTGTCTGTATTAATTCATTTGATTTCTTAAAATCTCAGCATCAGAAAAGCTGATTGGAACCAATTTGTACTGTGCCCTCGGAATAATAAGAATGAAATAATAAGGATTTGAAGAGATCATAGCTATCCAGATTCTAATCCAAGCTGAATTTATTTTGAAAGTCTTGAAGGGGTAATAACAGATAGGTTTCCTCCCTGAATGAACTCTCAAGGTCAGACAGCTTAATATATCATCAGTTGATTACTTGGCTTTTATTCACCTAATATTATTCTCTCCTTCTGGAATCTCACCCTTAACTCCAAGCCAGTTACTATGTTCTATTACACAGGTTTCATGCCAAGATCACTTAGCACAGATTTCAAGCTCTCTAAATATCTCTCTGTAAAATGTAACCAAGACGAAATTCTTTTTTTTTTTCTGTTAGACTTTTGTGTGAGGTAATGGAATTTAGGCCAAAGTAAAGAGCCAGCAGCTAACTTTCTTTTCTTTTAAATTTCCATGGTCTTTCATGATCTTTTAAAGATAAATTGACTAAGTAGAAAAATAGATGAAGTCTTGTTTTAAAAAAATGAAGGGAGACATTTCACCCCTGATCTCAGCATATATACTGAATAATGCAAAAAACATTTCAAGGCTGTATTTCCAAGGCACATTAATTATTTTTATGTGTGGTAAATGGTTGTCTACTAGAAATGTTGATTTTTGACAAATGTATTAGTAAATTAAAATACAGGCACATTCAGTTGGCTTAATAAGGGTAATGCAACTTTTTGAGTAATTGGAACAACTTCTATGCATTTCATGGACAAAATAAAAGCACCCTACAAGAGAAAACAATGGAGTCTTGTGAACATAAATTATGAATATTTATTCATGTGTATTGTATATTGCTTTAAAATAGTATAGTGCATAAAAGTTTTTTGCCTTTTTTAAAAAAAAGACCGAGATTACTGTTGATTTACATCAACACAAGTAAGAATTTCTTTCTTATAGTTTTCATATTTAAAATGGAAAATCCTAGATCAGGGTTATATGTAAACTTTATTGTAGAAAGAAGTTTCCAATCCACATTGGATGATATTCAGTGTCAAGTCATTCCCACTGAAATCAATGTCCATTAATTAAGGCCAATTATTTGTTGGCTACAGCCTGTTGTTAACCATGAGACCAGGTTCAAACAACATAAGAAGCCAAATATTGGCTTAGTTCATCACTTGATGGCTGCAACATCATGTGATATTCTGCATATGGAAGACCACTAAGGCTGAGCCAAATTTGGGGGGGGGGGGCACAATTTGCAACCTCCTTGTGAAATGCACTTTTTCAGTGATTTTTTCAACAGACACAAAAAGATGGACACAGGTATCTAAGCATACATTCAGATTCAAACGTTGCCCACAGCATATAACCAAGTAGCAACTGCTTTACAACCATGTTTCCGTTCTTCAGCTTTCTTCAGCCTTGTAACACTGTAGCTGAATCTGATCAACTATGCGATGTCATTTTTTACTATAGCAAAGAATGTGTACTTAACAAAAAAGGGGAAGAAAAACTGCAACTGAGGCAGTGAACTGGCATTATAGGAAGGCGGTGGACTTCCCCAAAGCTCATTTTTGCAGCAAGATGTCACACTGAATATACAACATTGACCTACAAACCACCACCCAAATACTGCCTATATCATTTTACAAGCCTTCAAATCCTTTTTCTGGATATACTTTGACTTGCAGCTGAATGCATTATGAAATACTGCATAATTTAGCTACATGTTTGAATAAGCACTTGGCTAGGCTAGCTGCTAGTTGTTATTTTTACCACTCAGTTATCCCATTTCAGCTGGGGATTGCCACATTTTTTCAGAGCCTTGCTTCAGCGAAAACGCTGGCCTACAAAAACTCAAATGTTCAGATATTTATCTTTTATTTCCACATCCCCTTCTTTACTTTTGCATTATGCATGCTGATAGCCACTGAAGCCCAGTATAAACATAACAAACATCTTGCCTATCAAGTTGTTATATAGCTCTGCATCTTTCACACACACACACACACACACACACACACACACACACACACATTACGGTAACAGCAGCTTTTCAGATGTTTCTCTAAGGCAGGCAAGAAATGCATCTGCCAATTCCCATCCACCTCCAACTGAACTTCCATTTTAAATGAAAATTAAAGGGGGAGATTCAACTAGCCATCATTCTTCAAAGGTTTCAAAATACATTTAAGGAAGGTTGGGTAGTGCTTAGAGAAGGGAAATGTTTCATGGTTTCAGCTCTCCCCTTAATGTATTGATAAACCATTAAGATGAACATTATAAATGAAAACTGATTTGGGAAACACACACACACGTGAGAAGAAGACAGAGAAAAATAGGAATTGCTTATCTGAAATGACTTTGTTTTGGAAATTTTTGCAGTGCAACTTTCTTCCTTTGTCAAATTCAATAATTGGTCTCAAATTCAATAATTCATTAGGTTCCTTGAATTGTTCTATATTTCTCAATACATTATGAACAGAAAAGCAAACGTTCAAGGAAGGAGGAAATGCTGCCCCATCTTATTTGCACACGCACACAATCCACTATATAGAGTTCTCTTTTTAAAAAAATAAAAAGAAAATCAGAGTATGGAAATGAGTTGTCCTTGAGGCCTGGTGGAAAACCCTTTGCACACAAATTCTTTCAGTCTTTGTCCCTAAAGTTGTCATATCAGTTTCCAACATGCACTTTAGCTCATGGGCAGCAGAGTTGCTGCTTGTCTCTCAGGGTAGGCAGCTGTTCAGGGAGAGAATGGAAACTAGAATCTGCCATCTATTTTGTTGTACTTGAACTGCAGGGGCTTCAGTACTGCCACTGGCTGTTCTTGCCACACTCTAATCTGTTTGCCTTGGAGTGGAGATGTAGAGAGCTGCCATCCCTTTCCACACACACACAGACACACACACACACACACACAGAGAGAGAGAGAGAGAGAGAGAGAGAGAGAGAGATCCTCAATGCTGTCAGTTTCGTGATATATCAAAAGCTATCCTCAGCACTTTCAAATGGCTCCAGTCACACTTCAACCCTGCACATGGTTAATTGGAAGGAATAAAGGTAAAGGTAAAGGTACCCCTGCCCGTACGGGCCAGTCTTGACAGACTCTGGGGTTGTGCGCCCATCTCACTTAAGAGGCCAGGGGCCAGCGCTGTCCGGAGACACTTCCGGGTCACGTGGCCAGCGTGACATCGCTGCTCTGGCAAGCCAGAGCCGCACACGGAAACGCCGTTTACCTTCCCGCTGGTAAGCGGTCCCTATTTATCTACTTGCACCCGGAGGTGCTTTCGAACTGCTAGGTTGGCAGGCGCTGGGACCGAGCAGCAGGAGCGCACCCCGCCGCAGGGATTCGAACCGCCGACCTTTCGATCGGCAAGCCCTAGGCGCTGAGACTTTAACCCACAGCGCCACCTGCGTCCCAATTGGAAGGAATAGAAAATGCCAAAAAAGAGCTTTACAGATACCAACTGTTTGCTGTCAATGTCTCCAAGAGACAAAATAAATATGGTTTCAGAGCCAAAAGGATGGCAGGTCACCAAGATGGCACCTGCTTGTCTACATGAATGGTCTCAGTCAGTGTTTTGTTTTTTTCTAGAAAAGAGGTGCCAGTATTCAGCACACAAGGGAAGGCTCTCGTATCCTGCCAGAGCATTGCAACTCCCTCACTAATCTGGACAGAAGCTTCCTGGCCTTTGGGAAGGTGGTGCAAAGCTCCGATTTAGGGGACGAGTGTGCGCACAGAGTTGCCGGTAATGTGTACCAGCGCGTACTGCCAGAAAAAGCACTGGTCTCAGTACGTATCCCTCAAAATTCTAAAACGCACAAGAGATCGTTTGGTCTTCCTGTTCAACTCCTGTTTGCACCAGCTTGGCCTCTCTTAACTGAACACCTCCACCCCAACTGAAGCATTTCAACATTTCACTGGATGCTAGGATTGAGCATGCACCTTCTCTTCTTTTCAGAACAGAGTACAGAAGCAAATATCTTCACAAGTGCAGTGATGAATGGTGTAGGTGCTTTTTCCACCGATGAAAGTGGCTGATGGTGGGGTTGTGGGCTCCCATATTAGGTGGTGGCCACATCTCTCTTTTTTGATCTTTTTGACGTGGCTTTGACTTTGTGCTTTGACACACACACACACACACACACACACACACACCACAGACTGCTGTTGGAGCCTGCCGTTACAAGTGGCACTTCTTTAGGGTAAAATAAAGATGCAGAAAGCCAGCATATTTCCATAACTGTGATGACTCCCACATGCCCTCTTTCTTTATTTTATTATATCGAGTGCGATAAGCGACTCTTGTAAGGGCGGGAGCGGGCCGCGGACTGGACAACCATGCAGTACATATAGAGATTAAAGAAGGAATACATTGAATACAGCAACACAGAATAATGCAAATAACTACTATAATGATCACTAAAATTAATAAATGTCGAAGCCAACTTCCATCCGGAAGCCAAGAATATAAGAATTCTGATTCCAAGCTGCATGGTAGGCTTCCTTTCAAGTTTATAGCCATGCACTTGTGTCACTCCTACAGCACTAAGATTGGTCACTGTATGTTCCTGTAAGAGAACAAGAGCTATTAAAAGTGAATTTCAATGTATATTGACAGTTTGGATATATGCCCCATGATTCTTTCCCCTCTCTAATTTGAAAACAAATAGGGGCAGGCATACACACCCAACATTTAAAAGCATGCAATAAACTGGTAAACTTAATCATATCTTGTACAAAAATATTATCCCTCCATATCTTATGATAATTTTCTCCCCTAAAAGTCTTATTCAATAAAGCTGTTCTTATAGTTCGAGAGTGGCTGAGCCGTGGATGCTGCCAGCCAGAGTAGGATTCTGACGACTGCGGCTTGCCAGCTGATAAGGTGAAATATGGTGGTTTCAACTGGACTGGGTCGTCTGCTCCTCTTCCTTGTATAACGGTGCAGCAAAGGATGGCAAGGCAAATGGTTAGGAAGGCAAACACTGCCAGATGCAGTTCGTGTGTAGCACCTCTAGGTGGCGCATGCAGAAAGGTTTCGATGCTTCATCCACAAAATGCTGACAAAGTGTAGGGGAGTTCCGCATGCTGTGAGGCAGGACAACCCACTGATATTGCTGGGTGGGCTGCAAATTGTTATATACTGGCAATGTAAAAGCAAACTGTTCCTGTCTGCTGGGGCCAGTGGGATGAAGATGGTTCAACGTGGCCGAAAGTCAATTGTTCAGAAATAAGCTGTTCAGAAACGAGATGGTGCCATTGCTGCGGATTTTCCTTTTGGTGGAGGCCACTCTACCCACACTGAGGTATCGGTGATCTTGGTTTGCCACGCTGGAAACGTTGTATCGGTGGCTACAAGCTGGTTTTTATTTTGCGCTGCCACCAGCAGATGAGCTGCTGTACCTACAGACTGACAAATGTGAAGCATGGCTGCTGTGTCTGTGGCAGGATTGTGTATTATCGGTTGTAACGCAACCTTACAATCCTCATTTGCATTTTCAAAGGCCAATTGCTTGATAATTATTTGTTTGGCTTCAGGATTTTCAATTTGTCTACTCACTGCTGTAATCAGCCTGTCCATAAAGGAAGAATATGATTCTCTAGGTTCTTGTCTGATTGAACCCCACCTAGACTGAACACTGGAGGGTTCTGGGATTTTTCTCATTGCTTGTTGAGCAGCAAGAGCAGTATCCCTCAATAAGATCTGCAGCAGTGTGGCTTGCACTGAAGCCTGAGCAAAGGGCCCACGCCCCATCATAGCATCCATCACATCTGCGAGGGTAAGATTAGGATTATTCCCTCTTGCTTGTTGCAGTAAAGCAGGAGCATAAGCACAACAGGCGATTTCCCATTCATGGGCAAACAAGACACCTGCTGATGGGGGTAACACTGTACGTGCCAAAAGCTTGATGTCATCTGGCACCAACAGCTGGGCTAATGTAGCTTCCAAAAGAGCTTGTGTAAATGGAGCTTGCAGTCCATTTGTCCTAACTGACAATTGCAGTTCTTTCAAGATTTTAAAGTCAAAAGGTTGGTGCTGGGCTTGAGTTCCTGCTGGAGCACCAGCAGGGGGCACAATAACAGGGAATGCCATGGTATCCTGTGATAAGGAACAGGCAAGTACTGCACGTTGAAAGGGGGTAGCTTGTTCTGCTGCTGAAAGAGTAGGGTCATTTCCAGCCAGACCACTGTATTTTTGCAGGATTGGGTCCTCTGGTGAGGCACTGTAATCCGGAGGTTTGGGGTCTGGGGCTGCTGGCAAAACAAGTGCTGGAACACATGGCATAACAGCATGCTGAATTAAGGAAGCTGAAGGTTGTTTTGGCAATGAAGCCATGGAGATATTTTTTGGTGATAAAGAGCCCATAGCATAACGAATCTTGCACCAAGCATTTAAAATTTGAACACTTATGCTGGGATGTCCATGAAAATGTGCTCCAATCTTATCCCATTGTTTTAGTTCCCAAGTCCCATTTGCAGCAAGCCAGGGGCAATGCTCATCGATGGCTTGAATGAGCTGTATCAAATCACCATCAGGAACTTCCAATTTGTTGGAGGAGAGGAGAAATTTTAAGTCTCTTAAAAATTTCTGTTGGGGAGTAGTCAAAGAGGTGCCCATGTTTCTAAAATCAATATAAAAAAGGGATCAAACTCACCGGGATCTTTTTTTAAAGATGTATAAGCGCTTTGAAATCCTTGCCGGACGTGGTGAGCCGATGATATCCACTGCTTGGATCGAAAGTCCTCTCACAGTGTCTTTTAAAATCCTCTTAGTCTGCCTCAGACTGTTTGCTTTAAGTTGCTTCTCATGGTTCTCTTTGAAGTTCGAAGTCAGTCTCACACTGCTTCCTTTAGCCTGCCTCTTTTCTTTTAAGTTTTCCTCTTCTTTTAATTGAGCCTCAGAGAGGGCACCACTTGTTGGAGCCTGCCGTTACAAGTGGCACTTCTTTAGGGTAAAATAAAGACGCAGAAAGCCAGCATATTTCCATAATAAGAGAGAGCAGCTCATTCAGACTTCTTCTCCTCTCCGGTCACTTTTTATTGTCCTTTGTTCTGTCCAGCCGCATGGCCGTTTGCCAATCTCATGTTACCTCATCCGGTCAAGGCTTGACACTTGACACTCCCCTCAATATAAGGAAATGCAAAATAAGATTATCTTTCCTGAGCAAGTATAGTAGCTCTGTTGCAGTTCAAAACAATGAAATTCCCTGCTGCTATCCTAAAAGACAAAGTGAGGGGAAGGGATGCAAATGAAAAAGGCTGATATGTCTTCATGTTGAGAAATCTCTTGCATGATTGGGTTTGTTTGTGATGGCCTCCATCTGTACTGCAACTGCTCCTCAGCAGGAGGGTATTTTAAAATATATAATGGAATGCCCAAGTATTGACTCTAGATGGTTCTATTACATTCAGTTGTAGCAGACATTGTTAGACATTCATTGGTAGCACATCATCCAAAACACATGTAAGTGTATATAGCATGCAAATTCAGGATGACCAAATAATGATTTCCGTCCTGCAGAAACACCAGCAACTTAAGAATTTTATTTCTTATTAGAAAAAGTAGCATCTCTAAATGGCACTTATGAAGCAGCACCTGCTTGGCTCCAATGTCACACTCTGGCTTCCATTTGTGTGCCCACGCACAGGAATTGTGCAGCCCAGTTTGGGAAATCCCAGGGAAGCAATAAGACTCAAGTATTTGGATTTGGATGCGGGTGGTGCTGTGGTCTTAACCACAGAGCCTAGGCTTGCCGATCAGAAGGTCAGCAGTTCGAATCAGGGGTCCCTTTACCTTTTTATTTGGATTGAAATAGGCAACACCTTTTTTGATTGCACCACATTGTGTCTGCAAACCAGCGTACCCCAAGAATTTTCAGGTAAGTGGCCTTGGCTTAGCTGCGGTGTCATGGAGAAGCTGTGCAGCCTTGAGACAGGTTACTGAGGGCAAAGAAAACTTGGAATCCAAATAATTTTAATTCTAGGAGTAAAAACAATATATAAAAGCATTGCATAGAAACCTAGGATTTGCAAAATTATCATTTTGAGGTCCAAATTTGCTAAGCAGCTTTAGAGCCTTTTAGGAAAACTGAGGCATATGGTATTTGTAGCTTCTGATGATATGTAATTATAAATGAGCTTCATTTAGCAGAAGAAGGAAAATGGGCCAAACACGTTGGCATACTTCAGTTTCATACTAAGAAGTTGTGCTTTATAGGTTACGCCAGAGACACAAAATAGCATTTAGTGAAAATATCCAAAACGTTCACTACCTATCACATAATATTTCCACTACTTCAAGGCAACACAAGTTTGCTGTTCGCCACAGCTCCAACAAAACCAAGATGCAGACAGCAACATGCTGCAGATTTCCCAGCAAACAAGCTCAGGGACAGAATACCTCTCCAAGTGAGCATTTCAAATTAAACCCAAATAAGAAGCCCTCCATGTCTCGGCTCACTGCTAATTGAAAATAAAACAGTTAAGCAACATAGTCTGTGTGATCTACCAGAAGGATTTTATAGCCCAGATGTCCCAAAATGTGTTTTGAATTACCTCTTGCTCATTGTAAACAGTTAAATCGTCATTGTAGAGTTTTGTATATTTATGAGGCAGCATATTACAAGTCTTTTTACCTCCCGAAGAGCTTTTGAAGTTTGGATTTGTTTTGCCATCAGGCAAGTGATACAAATAATGGATGTGGATTTTATTGTTACATGCAAATTATTTTTGTCTTACAGTGCTAGACGTAAATCAAGATGTACTTGCAAAGCAAATTTCAAACTCTTTCCAGTGATTAAATATGACGTAAGTCTTGTTCATTATAGTGGTATAGGTGGTCCAGCATAAGAGAATACTGGAGGGGGGGAAACCATGCAATAATGCCATGTAGACAGAGGATTCACTCCACCCCCCATGCCCCAATATCAATAGCTTAAAAGATTTTGTAGATGCTGCTCCCAAAGGTTTAGAGAAATAAATCTTTACAGCATTCATGCCTTAATCTCATAGTACACACCGTAGATCCTTCCCAGGCACTATTTCATTCCTATAATTCAGAGAACCATGTTTTCAAGCAATGATTGCAACTGATCATATGGTAGCCTGGAACTCAGGACCATCCAATAAAGCTGAATTTTGGAAGATCCAGGGCAGATAATAGAAAGTACTTCTTCAAAGACTGCACAGTTAAACTACGGAAATCATTCTCATAGGATGTGTAGTGATGGCCACTGGTTTGGGTGAATATAAAAGTGGGTTAAAGGTAAAGGGACCTCTGACCATTAGGTCCAGTCGTGACCGACTCTGAGGTTGCGGCCCTCATCTCGCTTTATTGGCCGAGGGAGCCAGCGTACAGCTGCCAGGTCATGTGGCCAGCATGACTAAGCCGCTTCTGGCAAACCAGAGCAGCGCACGCAAATGCCGTTTACCTTCCCGCCGGAGCGGTACCTATTTACCTACTTGCACTTTGAGGTTCTTTCGAACTGCTAGGTTGGCAGGAGCAGGGACCGAGCAGCGGGAGCTCACCCTATTGCGGGGATTCGAACCGCCGACCTTCTGATCGGCAAGTCCTAGGCTCAGTGGTTTAACCCACAGCGCCACCCGTGTCCCAAAAGTGGGTTAGACACTTTTAAATTCATGGAGACAATTCATGGAGAATAAGGCTACCAATAAGTACTAGCCACAATGGCTACCTCCACTGTCAGAGGCAGTTTGCATCTTAATACCAGTTGGTAGGAATCACTGATGCACTCAGGATCTACTCATGGGCTTCTCATAAGCATCTGGTTGGCCACTGTCAGGAGAAGATGCTGGACTATATGACTCATTGGCCCGATCCAGCTGGTTCTTCTTGTGTTCTTACATTCCATGTTTCCTCAACCCCTCATTGCACAAATTATCACTACATAGAGTGCTGGTGATTGTTTATTTCATAGAAACATAGAATCGTAGAGTTGGAAGGGACCCCGAGGGTCATCTGGTCCAACCCTCTACAATGCAGGAATCTCAACCAAAACATACATGACCATCTGTCATGTAACCTATGCTGAAAAACCTCCAAGGAAGGAGAGTCCACCAAGCGACTTCAGCACAGCAACTATCAGATTTGAGACCCCCACTGGGCAGAGACCAGGATGGTCACTCGTATTCCCCACCCCACAAACAGCCCTGACCCTCCACAAACCCGAAACTGTTACTCATTCAAATGGAAGCTGCCATTGCATCCAAAAAAACCCTAGTCTCTAGGATCATAGACAATTTTTAAGTATGTATCTTCATATTTAAAATCAAATTTTCAGTTCATGCACAACATGGAAAATTATACTGTAGAGCAATGGCTTTTAAACTGTGTTCCAGAAAGTCCTGGGTTTACACTTAAAGCACACACAATGTTATTTTTCTAGAAAAATATGAATGCCTCTCTTGTTTTCTTATATTGGCAGTGGTGCCCAGCTGAGTAGTGCTGGAACTGAGTTCCGGTGAGTTTCTGCTGGAAAAAAGCCCTGGGCACACAGATTTCTCATTGAGAAGCGCATTAACAGTGAGCAATCTTCTCTGAAAGGCAACTTGTCTCCAACTATTAAACTTAGTGTGCAGATCCAAGGGAACATTGGGTGTGTTCTAGTTCATACTCTCTGATTATATAGATCAACAGCAAGGCCAACTCTAGTACTGCTCAGTGTCCTTCCCATATGAACAGAGCACGTACTTTAATATTATTATAAGTTGTGGGTTCCAGGGCTTGGGGTGCCAGATTCCCCCAAATTCCTGTTAGGTGTTAGGGGGCTTGACTTAATTCTGAATTCTGGGAACCAACAGGGATTCAATTGCCAGATTAGCCGACCCACCTGATAATAGCCACTAAGTATGAGCTGTTAACTTAAAAAATGCAAGGAGATGAGCCATTAAGAAAGCCATACTAGACAGCTCTTGGAAGGGGCCCCTCCTCCAGCTCTGAGTTAATAAGCAGGACAAAGGCCTGAGTTTGAAGGAGAGCAGTTGTTTTTTTAGGATTGCAGTTGGCTGAGATGTGAGCTCAGGGGAAAAGGTGGTAGTATATACTGCTGACCAAAACACACCACTTCCATTTGTTCTGAAAGGGGAGAGCACTTTTAAAAGCCAGAAGTGGGATTTGTGTTTCCTAGAGGAAAGGCCTGGGAGCAAGGTGGCCTGAAGCCGAAATGCAGGGAAGAATAGCAGTACTCCTTGAGCTACTTGAGCGGATGCAGCAGCAATAAAGCCAGCAGCAGAGTGAGCAGCTTAAGGGAATGGAGCAATGACAGAACCAGCAATTTGAGCAGATGCTCCAGTAGCAGCACCAGCAACAGATGGAGCAGCTAGAGCAAATGAACCAATGGGCTGAGCCAGCAAGTTTGATAAAATGGACCAGCTGCTGACAGTGTGCGAGAAAAGCCTCCGTGGAGAGGAAAAGGTGATCCGAATGCAAGGTGAGAGTCCTGCTCCATGAGATGCTTACAAGGGGCTAAAAGTGACCCAGGACCCCTGGAATCTCGCACAGTTCAGAGACTGGGGTGACGTGCAACAACATATACCCAGGACATCCATGGGAGACTTCATCAGCAGTGGGTCTGTATGAAAAGACCCTGAAGGTAGAAAGTTGGAAAACTGGCTGTAGAATAACCATCTGAAATCCTAAGACATCTAGCAGCAGAGAACCTGATCAGTCTTACAGGGTTCGACCACACTTACTCCCCCCACCATTCCTAGGCACAGGTCCGCCCTTTAAAGCTCTGGGTGCAAGCTCTGGGTCTTCTTTTTTTGCCCTTCCACTTTCCTCAGGAAAACCTGCTGCTTTATGCTAAATCAGAACAAATAGCAAATTGGGCTTTCTGTGGATCACAGTTTGTTCTGATTCAGCAGTAAATAGCATGGGTTGTTTTTTTTTTTTGCCAGGGCAAAAAATTATATAGGGAGGAGCATTTGGACACAGAGCTTTAAAGAAGAGGCCTGTGCCTAGAAATGCAGCACAAAAGGAAGTCTGGATGAGACCATGGTTTGAGGCAGGGCAGCCACTTATGCATCACCAAAACAAAAGAAATGGCCAATAGAGAGTTAAAATGAACTCAGCACGAATATAGCACTGTACTTATAAAGAGTGTAACATGCCATAACTGTATCAAATTAGCTGTAGCTTTTAAATTGTTGTTAAGACCATGCTTTGTTCCAGCCTTTCACTGTATTCCGAAGTAAGATCAAAACCTCTTTTATGATGGAAATTCTTAATGCTTGAATTAAAGGAATATCACATTATATACTACTATATATGAACCAACCACGATTCTAAGAGCCAAGTTTTCTGATGCTACCTTATAGCTGGTAGATCAAAAGAAGGAAGTATTACAAAGACACAGTGAACACCAGCCTTAAGTGTAACACTTTCGCATTCTCAGCTGGGTCGATTACTTCAGTAGTGAGATCAATTTGGCCAAGACTAGACCAACAGGCTTCACTGGCCAAGTAGAACAAGCTTCCAGCCAAATCTATCAGTGTGTCACAGAAATAGCGAGTGAGACATTTACTCAGCCTAGAGTATTTCACAGTGAGTGACTAAATCACAGCAAATCCACAACGTTTTGGTTTTTTGTAATTATATTAGCATATTAACATGTAAGCCACTGGAGATCAGGATTACAGTGGCAGCCAGCTTCTCAATGTCCCAAGTGGTAAGATGTGTTATCCAAATTGCAAAGGTTGCTATGAGTGTAATCAGTGAACTTTTGGCTCATGCAACTTGGCCACTCATTTTTTTTCAAGCCAGCTCAATGAAACAACACCACACTAGCAGAGTTATTGACACAACTATTCACAAAGAACACTACAAGTGCATGACCAAATCTTCAGGGTTTATCAGCTCCCTCCTTCTTTAAGATATTTGTAGGAGGCTTTGCTCCACATCCCATTGGTTTACCAACTTAGGTTAGTGGTAGGGATCCAGGGTATGGCCTCCTTTGTGCTACAATTGTAGTTTTGCAAATCCTTTTCTGAAAAGCTCGCAAAGCTTTCATTTGATATCTAAAATAGACTTAAACAGATTGGCATGTGGGATATTAACTTTTTTTTTTTTTTGCTTTGTTATGCAGGGGAATGTTTTAGGTCTCTTTGTGAGATGTTTTATCTCTATATATTTCAATTATTTCACCGCCTTTCGACTTTATTCCTTAAAGCTGTGTCTTTCAACCGGGGGGGGGGGGGAGAGGGCTGCCACCATGTGGGCATATGAAGATTTCAGTGGTGGTGGGGACACACAACTTTCTATAATGTACAGTAAAAAAGATAGCACTATGAAAATATAAAACTATGAAGTGTTATGTTCTGAAGGTGAAAAGAGTATAATGCAGCTTATTAAGTAATATTTGTGACGTCACGAGCATACAATATAACCAGCACAACAGTTCATCCTGCACAGTTCAGTTAATCAATCACATGTTTATTTATGGTGTTCATTTCCATCAATTTTGAGAACTTCGAACTTTCTTTCCACACCCGGAAACATGAGAGACAGAGAAAGAACTTCAGCTACATATAAGATCCAGTTAGATAACTACTACTTATTTATTAATCCCATTTGGCTTTGCTCACTAAACACTAAACTCCGTCGTCTCCTAGTCAGGCATTTCAAATTTGCAGGCTGAATCTAAAACAGATCACCTAGAAGCCCTCTGGAGAAACTTCACTGGTTAACAAGGAGCTTTCCCAACTTTTCATGTCGGTGACACACTTTTTAGACATGCATCATTTTGCAACACAGTAATTCAGTTTTGGGAAGCGGGTGGCACTGTGGGTTAAACCACGAGCCTAGGACTTGCCAATCAGAAGGTTGGCGGTTCGAATCCCCAAGACGGGGGGAGCTCCCGTTGCTCGGTCCCTGCTCCTGCCAACCTAGCAGTTCGAAAGCACATCAAAGTGCAAGTAGATAAATAGGTAGTGCTCCAGCGGGAAGGTAAATGGCATTTCCGTGCGCTCCTCTGGTTTCGCTAGAAGTGGCTTAGTCATGCTGTCCACATGACCCGGAAGCTGTACGCCGGCTCCCTCGGCCAATAAAGCGAGATGAGCGCTGCAACCCCAGAGTCTGTCACGACAGGACCTAATGGTCAAGTGTCCCTTTACCTTTACCTAATTCAGTTTTACTAGCAAACTGGAGGGTAAACTAACCCCTTTCCAGCCCCGGGAGGAGCACGGGGACATAGCTGTCAACTTTTCCCTTTTTTTAAGGGAAATCCTATTCGGAATAAGGGAGTTTCCCTTTTAAAAAAGGAAAATGTTGACAGCTATGCGCAGGGAGCATTTGCACAACACACCAGCACACTGCAGCATACACACTAACATGTAGTGACACACAGTTTGGAAACTCTGGGTTAACAACTTGATTCTGCAGACAATACAAATACTCTGGCAAAGGGAACTGATGAGACCATCCTGTCACTGCAGAACACACTGTGAAGAGCCCTTTTATCCCTGACGTTCAGTCCTTGCCAAAGCATCTCCAAGAGAAGTTTTTGGAATTCAAGTGTGCGCCAACAGCCAAAGATGATGTCAAACCATTCACTTTGCAAAAGTTTGGCTTGAAATATCTCTTTATATACCCCAAAACAGGAGTGCAGGCTCTGCTCATCATTGTGCCATTTTCATCCACATACCTTTGCAAAACTATTAAAACAAAGCAGCTCAACATACTGGATGTTGAAAGTGACCTAAGCTGTGTCCTGAATGCAAGGCATTGAGCCTAGCATGCAACATCATCAGTGTTCACATCAATACTAATTGTAGTAGACTTGTTGAAATTTTTAATTTCATATGAATTTTTTGAAAATTTGAATAATTCATTTTTTAGAATTGTAAGCATTTAGATTCATTTTTATTAAGCCAAAAACTATTAACTATAATTAAAAGTCACAATATTTCATTTGAATTTTCAAAAGGATTGAAATAATTAGGGGAGCCAGGCTTGACGGGTAAATAATATGTTTATATTAGCTAAAAGGGTACATGGGTTAGCAACATAGCTGTCAACCTTCCCTTTTTTGGTGGGAAATTCCCTTATTCCAGCGCCGTTTCCCGCTGCTACCCCGGATTGTTAGATATCCTGTTGACTGTCCCCCGGGACAGGTGAGGCTGCTGATCCCTTATTTTTGAGGCTGCTGATCCCTTATTTTCAAATCTGAAAGTTGACAGCTATGGTTATCAAAGGTTGAGAAACACTGCCTTAAAGGCTGCTTACAAACCAAAAACAACCTTTAAAATAATTCCCCTAGAAAATAGTAGAAGACAACTGAATTCAGCGATGTATTTTGACCATATTATACATCTTTTTCGAGATACACACCCACACACTATCCTTTTCTTGCCCTGTAGCCATGGCTAAAAACACAAGACAATTGCACGTCTGTACTATGAAACTATAGGAATCAATAATGCACTTGCTTCACAGTCTTTTGATCCCCATGAATTAAGTATTGCTAGCATTTTTCCCCAAATCTTGCCAGCTTTGAGGATTTACAAGGCTCCACTTGTTTCAGCAATGCAGGGTGTTAAGTTCTTTATCCGCTACTTATACTGAAAGATCCCTGAAGTTTGGCAACTCTTTTCCCGGGTAAAATATACAGACTTTGTTTGCGACTAGCATCTTTTAACGAAGCGATGTTACCTTGCTTGTAAGCTGCATGTAATGGAAGAGTATGACCCACAGAACTACATTTGCACTTGGACAAGGCCCAGGCTGCAGGTAAATTGAACTGCTATCACAACTGCTTCAAAATATGTCAGAAAAGTATTCTGTGTTAAAACTACTGATATGCCTCCCAGCAATATTGGCTTGATAGTTAATCTTTAAACCAAGTTTTAGGGGGCCTTCAGCAAATAAGGAAAACTTTGCCACACAATTATTTAAAACACATGATTGTCTTAAATAATTTCTACTAAGACAAAACATGGAGCATTTCCCCTCAAACATTTTCTTTAATACTGGGAAGTGTGGAGCGTGGCCAGGGCCAATTTAAACCATGGCGCGATGCTGAATCGCCCCTTCTAGCCTCGTGCCATGGATCTCCCGACCTCCCACCCTTGGTTCAGGTTGCGTCATTGGCCTTGCTATGGACTTCAGTTGGTCGCCATTGAGGGGCCTGGTAGGACTTTTTCCACTTGGCAAATTGGCACTGGCCACTTGGTTTTCGCCTACCTCATAGCAATCATCACAACTTTGTAAGGTTGGCATTGGAATAGCAAAGTGGGGGGGGGGAGGTGCAGCCATCACCTGCCCCTCCATGCTTAAGGGTATTCCGTTAAAGCAGGGGTCAGCAACCTTTTTCAGCCATGGGCCAGTCCACCATCCCTCAGACCATGTGGTGGGCTGGACTATATTTTGAAGAAAAAAAATATATGAACGAATTCCTATGCCCCACAAACAACCCAGAAATGCATTTTGAATAAAGGGGCACATTCTACTCGTGTAAAAACACGCTGATTCCTGGACCGTCCGTGGGCCAGATTGAGAAGGAAATTGGGCTGCATCTGGCCCCCGGGCCTTAGGTTGCCTACCCCTGCGTTAAAGGAATCCGGGGGTGTGGATCTCGTCCGAGGCCTGGGGAGGGGCTAGGGCCATGCCACGACCCCATCGGGAACCTGGGGGATGCTCGAGTCGATCCACATCAGCAGGGCTCCCCCTACTGGTCGTTTACCCTTACCAGACTTCCTGCAAGATGGGCAGGAGTCAGATATAGTCGGTTCGGGTCCAATGCCTAAGCCAATACCGCTCACATTCTGTAACCAATAAAGTTGTGGCCTAAATTTTGCCCATTAACATTAACCTAAAATTCTGGGTCCTTGCGTCTTTATTCTCATGGGGGTGGCTTGGGGGTTTGACACGCAACTGATATGCCTCCCAGCAAAATTGGCTTAATAGTTAATCTTTAAACGAAGTTTTAGGGGGAAATACAACCTGCAGCAAATATGAAAAACTTCCCCACCACTAGGACCACACAATTATTTAAAACACGTTAATGTCTTAAATAATTTCTACTAAGACCAAACACGGAGCATTTCCCCTCAAACGTTTCCTTTAATACTGGAAAGTAAAAAAGATGAAGTTAGAATGGATATTGGTGCAGGTACTATTCTAATCCTACCCTTCACTAATTTCTCCCGCCTCCCTCACCCTGCCAAATAACTGCAACTTTCAGAGGGGCATATATTTACAGTTAAGGAAAAGGCATAGGAGGAAAGAATTTAAACTCTCTCTCAAGGCTCTACCTTCCCTCTATTCAAAGCAGCTGCCTGGGCCCTCAGTCAACATATCTCATATCCATTATTGTTGGCCCTGAATTTAATGGGTTCTAATTCAAGGTGAACATTAAAAAAAGATTTGTGGTTTGGTACAGAAATCCGTGGGGGGCACCAGTGCCTTCCTTCCATGGATGCCGGTGGAAACTTAATATAAATGCGAAGTTTCCACCAGTTCCCATGAAAGAAAGGCACTGATGCTCCGCATGTATTTCTGTACCAAACCACAAATCTTTTTTTAATGTTCACCTTGAATTGGAAGCAGTATGGGAAACAAATTAATGATATAAATACTTTATCATTGTTCTCAGAAAGGTCCTGTGCTGTAACCCTTTCAACAGACTACACTCACTAAATCTGAAATCTCTAAAGAATTATAAAAAGCACACCATCTGTTTCTAATTAAATGATCTAAAAATAGAATCAGGAAGATATCTAATACATAAGACATTGTGCTAGTTTGCTTAAGATCCCACATGTATTCCTATTTGGTGAATGTTGTATTTTAAAAGTTGGCAATTATCCCCCTGCCAATTAGGAAAGATAATGAAGGCTAACTGAATGCATGCAACCATATGTTTTCATAACAACTAAATCACCACATACACCAAGACTTGTCTTCTAAAACTCAAAACATTACAAAATCTAATTCATCTATTAAATTCTATGCAAAATCATATGGAGCAGCTCTACTGAATGCACTGGGGCTTACTTCTCTGTAAATATAAATCAAGATTGTGCTGCGAGAAATTCTAATTGTACCATAAAAGGCTGTAGTCACCAATATGGTGCTTTCTGATACAACTGGAAACTTCTGGATATTACAAAGCCTCAGAGGCCTATGGTCAGATGCAGTAAAACAGATCCTTCTGAAATTCCCTCTTCCAGCCAGCAACCCACCATCAAATCTATATCTCTATTTACTGAGCCACAACAATCATCTGGTGCTTTTCAGTTATGTCATGGTATAAACATATAAATTCAACAAATGGATCCACATCAATCTTTGCCATTTTGACAAGGGATCACCTCAGAGCTACCTTCAAATCATTAGTTACCTCTTTGTCCACAGAAGTGCTTTGTGACTTCACAGGATGGCAACAAAGCCACCAAAGTAAAAAAAAGAAAATAAAAGAAAGAAAGAAAGCCATGAATATCCTTGGAGATCCAAGCCTTAGATCAAATGGATGGTGTTTTCAGAAGAACCCCATGTAAAATTATTCAAATTCAACAGAATCCATATAAATTCTGCTGAATCAGAGTTCAACCCAGACGTCAAGGAAAAATAAAGTATGTGTGTGGGGGCACATACAACATCCTCTCAGAATTCCAATGTACTACCATACCCAGAAAAGCTGGTAACCTTTATAATGTCACAATTGGCCAATAAATGACTTTTGCAACTGGCAAAATCAACTGAATAAAGATTGGAAGCAAAAGTTGAGATTTGTTAGTCTAGTTATCTTATTTTCAACGGGCTTCTGTTTAATTCTACTAATCCATTGTTGATCACTTCTTTTTTGATAGCTATATTAAGTAACAGAACAAAATAATGCAGTTTAGATTTCTCTTTTAAACCACAAACATTCAGACAGAGAAAAATATAACAAAAGAGCCTCTATGGTCTTTTAAGTTGGGGGAAGCTCATATCTTCAAAAACCCTAGCTAACAAAAATGAATCAGCATCATGAGATGAAATCTAAACAATAGGTCTCATTATGTGGCATCTCTCTCTATGGACTCTAAATAATTTAAGAGCATGATTCCATTTAGTAATATGTTTGTACACACAGAGAGAGAATATTGCAGGCTATCACTGCAATCCTGCATGCAGATGGGCTGTATTCTATGAGGTTATATAACAATAAACAGCCAAATGAATACATACCTTGGAATAAGAGCTTTTTAATGGTGTCCACTTTTCACTACTCAGGAGATAAGGGACTATTATTTCATAGTGCGCTGGTTGGTTCTTCGAAATCCATTGCCTAGAGAATTCCAGCTTGTGCTTTGCATCCCCTCCTAGAGGAAAAAATGGGGGGGGGTTAATGTTAACAAACATATTGCACATACTATACAAAATATTGCTAAATGAAATAAACTGAAAAGGTAAAACACCAATGTAATACTTCAAGATGTGATACACAAGTAAGCATCTATGTGGTCTGCTTTTTGGTTCTATATTATGTTGTTTTCACTTTGGAAGTAGATAAAGAAATCGGTTCCACATGTGGAAGAAGGAATAGAAAGAGATTAACTTGAAATTGAAGGGGAAATGATAATGGAAGGTACTTTACACCAACCCAGTTGCTTCTTAAGACTGTGGTCCCTGGCAACTTTTCAGAAGGTCCCTGAGGCTAAGGTAAGATATTAGAGTAAATGCTGAAAAGACAGAGGTTTCTCACATGTCTCGACTGCATGCTGTATAGGCACTCTGTTTTCAGTAACCATAGTTAAGATTAACAATAGTTTAGGGCTCAGATGATGCTAAACTGGGGTTTATCTAAAGTGTGCCTTATTTCCTCTTGCAGCTACACTAGAGAAGGAAAGAAAGGGAATTACATGAGCCTGGGGAAAGCTTGGCTAATTCAAGTTACTGTTAAACCATTGTTTAGTGCTACATTAGAACAAACCTACCCTAGTATGGCAACACCATTAAAGATAAATAAATAGCAATTTCCTCTTATGTTCTTTGTTTTCCTTTACCATAGTACCTGCTATCCTACAATAAGATTACATCTCAGTTATATAGCTCTTCACATGAGCATAGCCAAGGGCGGCGGGGGGGGGGGGGGAGGGTAGGGAGGCAGCTGCCGCCCCATAGATCAAGTAAAACAATAGAAATAACAAACTGAACCAATCATGTCAGTTCTGGGGGCCCCCACACAAGTCCTGCCCCCCCCCCAACAAAAACCCTGGCTACACCCATGGATCTTCACATTGATTTTGCACAAAGGGTTTAACCATTTTATTTAAGACTTTGTATTAGCTTCCCTAAATATGTTTAAGATCTTTAACATTTTATTCTTCTCTGAATAAAACCCCACTGTCGTGTGCCATTTCTACAAGCTATTTGAGTTTGTTTTTTCCCCTGCCATGGACATAATTATCAATTATCTCAGTAGTTTCAAAATGTTTTATCCGGAACATGAAAGTCGCAGTGTATTTACAGTCCCTAGGTGTTCTAGATGCACATTAGCAAAAGAATCATCTCAAAAAGAGAAGATACAAGCTAACACAGTATGCACTGCAGAGCCAGATTATTAGCGCTATGTCAAAAAAGCAACTGGTTTCTGGCTTTTATTTCTTACTCCTAATTATACTAATTATAGCTGCCAGAGAAACAGCTCTAAAATGTAATAAAGCTCCATGGGTCTCAAGTTACTCACTATGGGCTTGGTTCAGTCAAAGTTGCATACTTCTAGGTCAGAGAAATTTTAACATGATTCTAATGAGATTTAAGTGTTTAACTTGGTTGGACTGCAGCCAAACTTCAGCTCTGTATTTTAGTAATGACAATCCATGAGACAATCCATTTATTTGTAGTGCGAGATCTTAAAAGGCTGCAAACCAATCCTCAGCATGTTTACTCAGAAGTAAGTCCTACTGAGTTCAGTGGATTTAGTTCCTAGCATGTATCAGATTATAATCATTCTGCACCATCTGCAGCCCCTTGATCAGTTGCAAGAGAAGCCACATGTACAGCACATTACAATGACCAAATTATCCCTAGCTATGAAAGGGTGCAGCTGGAGAAAGGCACTCTTCACCACAAAGGCCACCCGGGAAAATAGTTTCAAGAGCACCCTAAACTGCATTCCTGTTTCTTTAGAGGGAATGTAACCCTATCTAGGGGACGCAGGTGGCGCTGTGGGTTAAAGCCTCAGCGCCTAGGACTTGCCAATCGAAAGGTCGGCGGTTTGAATCCCTGCGGCGGGGTGCGCTCCCGCTGCTCGGTCCCAGCGCCTGCCAACCTAGCAGTTCGAAAGCACCTCCGGGTGCAAGTAGATAAATAGGGACCGCTTACCAGCGGGAAGGTAAACGGCGTTTCCGTGTGCGGCTCTGGCTCTGGCTCTGGCTCTGGCCAGAGCAGCGATGTCACGCTGGCCACGTGACCCGGAAGTGTCTCCGGACAGCGCTGGCCCCTGGCCTCTTAAGTGAGATGGGCGCACAACCCCAGAGTCTGTCAAGACTGGCCCGTACGGGCAGGGGTACCTTTACCTTTACCTTAACCCTATCTAGAACAGGCAAGGAAACCATTTACCCACAGTGTGTCTTTATCTTAGAAGGATTCAGTTGGTATTTATCTTGGAACTGAATTGATTTTACGTATGTGCTGTTGTTTTAAACTGTTTTTATATTTATAATTGTCTTTTGAAATTGTTTTTTAAAAGTGCAATTGTTTTTTAACTGGTTTCATATATGTGATGATACTGCAAATTGTTTCAGGATAGGAAACAATTCATTAATGAAATAAATAAATAAGCTCGGTATCGATCTGTTGTCCCTTCATTCTCTACACAACTGCATCCAGGCACTGGTTCAGTTTCTGCACAGCATCTCCTGTCTCAGATTTAATGGGAAAACAAGAGCCGGGTATCATCAGCATACTGATGACAATGTGCACCAAGCTTCCTGATGACTGCTCCCAAAGGTTTCATATAAATGTTAAATAGAATTGCAGACATGACAGTGCCTGTCCAGCGTGAGACAGTTACGCCACTGAAGAGTCCCTGAATGTGAGGGAGATGTCATATCATTCCTAGAGGGGCAAGGCTACTACATCATCATCATTTATTGTTTATACCCCGCACATCTGGCTGGGTTTCCCCAGCCACTCTGGGCAGCTCCCAACAGAATACAGTGGACACTCGGGTTGCGAACGTGATCTGTGCAGGATGCACGTTTGCAACCTGCAGCGGCGCGTCTGCGCGGGTTGCGATTTAGCGCTTCTTTGCATGCGCGACTCCCGAAACCTGGAAGTAACCCATTCCAGAACTTCCGGGTTTCAGCGGGTCCGTAACCAGAAAAAGCACAACCTGAAGCATCTGTAACCCGAGGTATGACTATTAAAAACACAATAAAACATCAAACATTTAAAACTTCCCTAAACAGGGCTGTCTTCAGATGTCTTCTAAAAGTCAGATAGTTGTTTATTTGGTACAGAGTGGGTTTGGTGTCATGAGTGTGCTCACACCAGACTGTGCCCACACCACTCTGAGCCCCTTGCTGCCTCTCCCCTTCCTCTGTTGGTAATGCCAGCAACATGCAGCACTGGGATGCCTGGAGGGCAATGTAGTCCCACCCAATGACTCTGAACAGAGCATATGCTTAATCAGATTACCTCCATCAAATCAGCACATGATCACCATCAAATCTCTCCAAGCCACATTTTATTTCTTGTCCCAATTAAATCTTCAACACGGATAGGAAGGAGTAGTTTGGCCATTTAAAACTGCTATTTTTCATACTGCTATGGAAGGGGGGGGGGGGGACTTTTCACACATCTTGAGCACGCATAGCATTACTTTTCTAAGCGTAGCATGAAATGAAATCTACACAGTTTCATATCAACCATGAGGAATCAAAACAGTGTCATCAAAGAAGGGTCGGGGGGGGGGGGAATGCTACTAGCCTACTAATTAATACTATAAATATTTAACTGCAAATTCTTGAAAATAACATCTGAATTCTTCCAGGAAGAAAGGATCATTGTCCAGGTAAAATAAAAAGTGAAACTTGACAAAAAAAAAATTATGAAAAAAGTAGATTTTGTCAATGTGTGTGCAGAAATCTTTTCAGCTCATTAGAGCAGTCACAACTATTTAAAATTAAATGACTTCATTTTTATACCAACTACTTTACAAGATTCATAAATGTTAAGCCTCCATGGAAAACTTCATAAACTTTTATCTTAAAAAGCAAAATATTTCTCTCTGCAATTTTTTTTCAGTGCTGAATTTATTAATGTGCAACATTTATTAATGCTTAATAAATGGGTGAATGTGTGTGGAGAAGATAGAAAGAAATCTTGGGAGACCAAATGATACCTTTGCTTCAGTGTTAGCTAATTTACTAATGCTAGTAAAAACATTTAACTCTGAAGCACCGGGAAGAAATAGAAGGATTTCAACAGAACCAAATATATGATACTAAATATATGACAAAACTAAAACAATACAGCCCAACTTTAGTTAGTAGTTAGGTAATGTTATCTCACTTTCTTTTGGTGCACGTGGAATTTTAAACTTTACAGAGCTCTTCAGGCAGCTGTGCAATGGTTAAAAACAGGCGTGGGCAAACTCAGCCCTCCAGATGTTTTGGGACTACAACTCCCATAATCCCTGACCACTGGTCCTGTTAGCTAGGGATGATGGGAGTTGTAGTCCCAAAAGATCTGGAGGGCCGAGTTTGCCTGTGCCTGGTTAAAAGCCTGTATGCATCAACTAAAGTTGGACCATTTAAGATTTCTCTAACATTACTATTAACTATTCTCTAAAATGAACACAGCACAACAGTCTCAAGATGGGCTGGGCATATTCCATTCCATTCCATTCCATTCCATAGAGGGCTTTTGTTCATGGGACAAGAAGCCTAGCCACCAGTCAAGTGCCAAAGACCCTTCAGATGTTGTTAGACTATGCAAATAACATCATGCACTTATCACGTGCTGCCGTATACCACACAGTACTGCAGTCATGCTTTCTATCTCCATGCATTACTCTCTGAATTGGGAAGACAAGGATTAAAATATCCAGACACTCAGCCCCCTTAGATGTTCCTACTTTGGTATAGAGCAATCCTGTGCTAAGGATCTTTACATCTGCCCAGGGCTTTTTTTCCAGCCAGAACTCACCAGATCTCAGTTCCGGCACCTCTCAGATAGGTGGCATTGCCATTATAAGAGAACAAGGGAGTCATTCATGGTGCATTCTGGCAAATTCCCCCCCCCCCCCGAAAAACAGCACTGCATCTGCCTATATGTGTAGAACAATGTTTAAAAATTAGCTTTATATTTGAGGCTTCTTCTTAGGTGATCCATTATGACTGAGTAGTAAAGGTCCTTTTTGTCTTCCTGCAACCACGTACAAGAAGTATTCAGTTCAGGGGTGGGGACCTGTGGCATATGTTGTTGTTGTTGTTTAGTCGTTTAGTTGTGTCCAACTCTTTGTGACCCCATGGACCAGAGCACGCCAGGCACTTCTGTTTTTCACTGCCTCCCGCAGTTTGGTCAAACTCATGCTGGTAGATTCGAGAACACTATCCAACCATCTCGTCCTCTGTCGTCCCCTTCTCCTTGTACCCTCCATCTTTCCCAACATCAGGGTCTTTTCCAGGGAGTGTGGCATATGTTGCTGGATTCCAAATCTCATCATCCTAGTAGCAGATGGCACTACACGCAGCTCCCAATCCCCTCACCCCTCCTGGTAAGCAGCAGTTGTCAAAAAATCAGGATGGTCAGAGTTGTAGTCTACCAACATCTGAATGGCCACGAGTTCACCACTCTTGCTATAATAGCTTCACTATAATCAGCTGTAAGGCTGATTGATAAAATACAGGTACTTCTTTGCAGTATTTGATGGGTCATTAATTCAGCCATGAAGACGAGCACATCTCTATACCAACTGCATTTAGAAGTAAAAACAGGATATAGGCTTTGTCTTACAATTAGGGCAGAATCTTACAGCTTTGGCTTCCTCATCAGGTAGCAACAGATTCCAGTTTTAGCTGTAAGACAATCATGTTCCTGTTTGCAAATAAGTAGGACTGGGCTTCCTATAGAATAATTATACTGAACCTGTAAACCTTTTCAGATATAGAGTGTTAACTGTGCGAAAGACTATGCTAAAGTCAGGTGAACATACCGTATAAATAGGGCATTCTCATACTGATAAATTATTTGAAAAGGGGGAAATGGACAAAACATTTCAGAGAGAGATAGCATTTGTATGAGAGAGGGATGCATGCCAGTATGAAACAAGGGCTGTAAGTTGCCTAAAGAGACATAAAGGAAGTTGTGTCAGCTAGACAGAATCACACAGGAAACCAAAACAGGATTCACAACAACTTACTAAAAAAGGGGGGATGCAGATAGATGTCAAAGGGTCAAGGCAAGAAATGAAGAGTAACTTATACAATTCAAACAATGCCGAATGTATATTCTTAATTCTTTTCTATGTTTGAGATACGGAAGGCAGAGAAGCTTGTTATAAACACAGGAGAACCTACATTGTGTAAGAAACAAACAGGAAATGAGATGTAAGCATATGGGGAAACAAAAGATAGTAAGCTTCTGGATGTTCACTCATATGGCTGCGTTCCAAAATGTCTGCCTACATTTGGTTCAGTGCATAAACACTACAACCACCAAATATATGCTCTCTCTGGTTCTGTTTTTTCTTTAAATATTTATAGCCCCACCTTCATCTATTGATACTGGGACAGGGTAAAAAATAATCAATATAATAATCTACCACACAACAATAAAACACATTATCAGAACAAATGAAGACAGATAAAGCAACAGAAAGGTTATCAATCAGCAACTTAGAAACCTTAAAATGTTATTGGTCATGACCCAACCCATTGCTGTTACACAATTACTGGACGGCTTCTCTGTGAAGAGTGCATCAATCACTGCAACTTATTTACAAAAAGGTACTGTGATTTGGGGGGCAATGCCCTAATACTTTGCACATGGCCCAGCACTGCACTATTGAGAATTAATCACAGTTAGAGCCCAGTTGCTCCAGCTGAGTATCAAGCTAATTTTACCTAAATTAATAATTATAATTTATTTGCGGGTACATTTGTAAATATAAAATTATAGCTTATGGCAAGCTTTACATTAGATTGAAGGTGGCAAGGCAGACTTTTCCCCATCTTACGGAGCCTTTTAAAGCTTTGGGTTATCATCCTTTTTAATCAGTACATTTATTTTCCTTTTTCAATCAAATATTTCTTAATTATAACACATTTAAATGTAGCAAAGGCATTAATGTCATGTGTCTTTAAGATCTTTGGAAGAGCTCCTGCTTGTTGTTCCATGTCCGCCAGATAGTCACTTGGTGACAATATGGAAGTGGGCCTTCTCGGTGGTTGCCCCCACTCTGTGGAATGTCCTCTCTCAGGCAGAGACAGTAATTCCTTTTAAATGCTCCTTAAAAACTTAAGTTTATACAGACTTTCCTGGTCCCTGACTCTTACTTATTAATGTTTTTTCACACTGCTCAGCTTTTATTTAAGAAATATGATTGCATTTTGTTTTTATCTATTTTTATTCAGTTTTTAGGAAATGCTATTTGTTGCTTTAAAGTTTTTATTATAGTAAGACGTATAAAAATCATAAGTGTGAAACTTTTTTTAAAAAATTCAGTGTGCACTGAAAGTAGCTCCTTTCAATCATATAGTACCCCTTTATTTTTTGCTCAAACATAATGAAAATACTTCCTACCAATTATTGGTCAGATATAGATGGAAAGCATTTTATTCTTCTCAGCTCACAAGCCTTCAGAGGAGTATGAACTCAAATGATAACAATCTTCAATATACTACAACACTTTTATTATTACTTCTTTTCCTTCCATAACATCATGAAAGGAAAGACTTAATGCTGCCATGGAAGTAAACAACACAAGGAAAAAGAACTTTTATTTTTACTCACAGAAAGGGAAAGAGAAGCCTTTGTTGAGAGATAAACAATATGGAAAATTGTGTAGGAATTAACACTTGCTGCCCTCTAAAGAAATAGATGTATTTAATAATCACAAACATTTAACATTATTAATAAAATATCAGTCTGTCAGAATATTCTGCTTAGTGAAAATGTGGGCAGCATGATTTTATTTATTTATCTACCACTTGAGTCTCAAAAACCTCAAAGCAATTTACAAAAAGAATTTTAAAAAATGAAATTATCATTAAAAATAGGTAAAAATGACTATTTAAAACATTCAAAAATAATTAAATTCAAAAATAAGCTAAAAAAAGAACCCAATTAAAACACACATCATCATTCTACATATCTGAACATGCTTGGCTAAACAGAAATGTTCAGAAGGAGCATTATATGGCACCTGTAACAATGCTAGAGTTTCACAGATTGAAATGGTCAAGTGGCCATAGATAGGGTAGGGCGATCTTGCAGGTAAACTGGTCCCAAATTGTTAACGGGATACCATCTACAATGTAGAATTATCAATCAAACACTGACAGGGGAATAAGTCAAGGACACTTGCATTTGAAAAAGAATACACCCATCTAGAACAATAGGCAACTTTTTCAGTTTATGGAAAACCCACATAAAGCTTGTGATTTCTGTTTTGTTTTATTTTATTTTACCATGGCTCTGAAACTACTCAGATGACCACATTAGAAGATGGCATCAGCTTCCTCGATCATTCCTAGTGCTTCGTTCCACACACAAAAAGATGAAGCCTATGTTTCCACCTTAGATTTGCAGATTTGATCATTGAACTACAACATCTCCTAGATAATATGCAATGCAGAGACTTTCTAAAACAAAAAGGAATACAGTGGTCAAGTGGATACTCTATGCAGATGACCCCTTCCCAAGAGCTATGCTCCTAAATTCTGGATCAGTATTAAGGTTAGAAGTCATCAGCAGGTTCCTCATTTTCCTGAAGGCAAGACAGCTGGTGTATTAGCTAAAGCTCATTAACTCCTGACCACAGCTACCTCCTTACAATCTAGAAGCACACCACAAGCAGTATGACCCAACGTAAAATAGCCATATCCACAATCTCAACAGTCCACTCAAAATATGCAATTGGCATCCTATCTAGACTAGGCTGTGGTTTCTTCAGCCCTATTCCATTCATTACTGACCTCAACGGGCATTCTGAAAATCTAACCAATATCTGTACAAGTTATCCATGCAGAGAAGTTTACAAAGATAAAGGGGCTGCAATGCTGGCACTACTTCCAGCTTTTAGAAAATGAGTATCTATCAAATAGCGTCTTTGAGAATAGCTAGAATGATCTGCTAAAAATGTTAAGTCCTATTCAGTGTTAGGGACCCGGGTGGCGCTGTGGGTTAAACCACAGAGCCTAGGACTTGCTGATCAGGTCAGCGGTTTGAATCCGCGCGACAGGGTGACCTCCCATTGCTCGGTCCCTGCTCCTGCCAACCTAGCAGTTCGAAAGCACGTCAAAGTGCAAGTAGATAAATAGGTACCGCTCCGGCGGGAAGGTAAACGGCGTTTCCGTGTGCTGCTCTGGTTCGCCAGTAGCGGCTTAGTCATGCTGGCCACATGACCTGGAAGCTGTCTGCGGACAAACGCCGGCTCCCTCGGCCTATAGAGCGAGATGAGCGCGCAACCCCAGAGTTGGTCACGACTGGACCTAATGGTCAGGGGTCCCTTTACCTTTTATTCAGTGTTATGTATATACAGTACAAGACTTACTGAATCCTACAAAGGGAATAAAGTGTACCCTTTCTTCCACAAAACATGTATTCAACAGCACATCCTGCTGCTTCTTTTTCTTTCTAATCTTAATTCCAGCTTATCTTGTTCATTTACATCATGTATTTTTCTTCTCTACAAAATTAATAGTCATGTAACATTTTTTTAGAACATTAAAGATCAGCTAAGGCCTTTGATGAGCCTGAGGACAAAACAGCAGCTAGATGACTCCATGCTTTTGTGAAATTAATTCAGTGCCTTCTGCTTCTAATCAAAATGTATCCTCTCTCTAACTTGACAGGGCTGCCAGCTTCAAGCTAATCTACATGGAGGTTTGTTGCATGTCCATTTGATCTTTTGCATGTCTTAGATTCATAAGACATAACTACTCGAATGAGAAGGATGAGTTTCAAGTATTACTGTCCCTTTAGCTAAGCAGCTAAAAGAAACTTTGCTACATTGCAGTTCAAAGAAATATTCAGTGTCATCACTTCCTTTTCAGTGAATCACTTCCTTCTGAGCTACAATGTACTGATAAAAAACCCGCAAGACAAAATATGCCTTCAATATGAATTCAGATCTCCAGGGCCTGATGAGCTTCTCCCAAGGGTACTAAAGGAGGTTGCAGGTGTAATCTCCAGCCTCTGTAGACTGGAGGTGGGCAAATGTTATTCCCATCTTTAAAAGGGGATAAAAGAAGACCCAGGTAACATCAGCTTGACATCAACACCAGGAAAGGACCTAGAACAGACAATTAAATGGTTGTTCTGTGAGCACTTAGAAAAGGATGTTGTGGTTATTAAGACCCAGTATGGGTTTCTCAAAAACAAGTCATGTCAGAGGAATCTCATTTCTTTTTTTGATAGAGTTGCAAGCTTGGCGGATCAGGGGAAAGCTGTGGACATGGTGTATCTTGATTTCAGTAATGCTTCTGACAAAGTCCCCCATGCTATTCTTGTGGAGAAACTGGTAGAATGTGGGCTGGATGAGGTAGCTTTTAGGTGGATTTTTAGCTGGTTCACTGACCAAACCCAAATAGTGCTCACTAATGGTTCCTCATCATCCTGGGAAAAAAAGGTGACAAATGGAGCCCCATAAAGTTCTGTCCTGAGCCCGTTGTTGTTCAATGTCTTTATAAGCAACTTGGAATAGGAATTGAGGGGATGCTCATTAAATTAGCAAACTGGGAGGTGTAGCTAATGACACAGAAGAGACAATTTGAATTTAACAAATTGGAGGAGACCTGGACCAAAACTAACAAAATGAAATTCAATAGCTAAAAATGTAAGGTCGTACACTTTGGCAGGAAGAACCAGCTGCACAAAAATAAGATGGGGGACACCTGACTTGCCTGTAGTACGTGTGAAAAGGATCTAGAGGTCTTAGTAGACCACAAACGTAACATGAAGCAACAGTGTGATGCAGCAGCAAAAAAAAGGCTAATGCTAGTCTAGGCTATATCAACAGAAGTATAGTGCCCTAATCAAGGGAAGCAATAGTTCCACTCTGCTCTGCCTTGGTCAGACCACACATTGAGTACTATGTCCAGTTCTGGCTGTTACTAACAAAGATATTGACAAGCTTGAATGTGCGCAGAAGGGAGCAACCAATATGATCAAGGGTCTAGAAACCCAAGCCTTATGAGGAACAGTTGTGGGAGTTGGGTATGTTTAGCCTGGATAAGAGGAGATTGAGAGGATGGAAGAAGATAGCCATCTTCAAATATCTAAAAAGCTATCACATGGAAGATGGAGCAAGCTTGTTTTCTCCTGCTGTGAAGTGTAGGACCTAAACCTATGGCTTCAAGTTACAAGAAAGAAGATGCCAACTAAACATCAAGAAGAACCTTGAAGGTAAGAGCTGTTTGAGAGCGTGGTGGACTTTCCTTCCTTGAGGTTTTTAAACAGAGGCTGGATGGCCATCTGTCATGGGTACTTTATCTGAGATTTCAGCATTGCTGGGGGTTGGACTAGATGACCCATGAGGTTCCTTCCAACTCTACAAATTTATGATTCTACGATTTTATAATCTCAAGACTGCTAATTTTACTACTTGGCTAGCTGAATACACTACTATATTGAGAAGGGATTAAACAGCCTTTCATAAATATAATAGTACCCATTGTAGCACATGCTTCCTTAACAGTTGGGTCTTCTTAATATTTCAGCTTCTGTGGCATAACCTTTGGAAGCCTGCAGTTCTGTACACAATAAAGTGCTTCATTCTGAGAGCCATATGACTCCATCAGTCATTCAAGCATATGTTTGGTGCAGCTTGAAAGAGCAGAACTTATATAAGTCAAATATTTCAAAGCTGACTGTATCTTTAAAAATAGTTTATATGTCAATATAGTATCTCTATAAACCTTTCATTTCTTGTATATTGGCTTGACCCACACTTTCTTGGTATGGGTCTGAGCCGTTCCCCCCTTGCTCCCATGGAAAACCCACTCCTTAGTGCTAAACAGGAGAAAACATAAATCTGGAGAAAACCTGTATTGCTGTTTACTCCAACTGAGTACTAAGAGCAGTTTTCCCACTAGGGGAAAGCAGAGGGACAAAAGGAAGTGTGGGTGAGCCCTGAGAAGGGAAATGGCAAAATGTAATGGCAAAATACAGATAAATTTGAGGGGCTTTTTACTATAAGATGAAGCAGCCAGGTAAGCAGCTGGTGATTAGAAATGGGAAAGAAATTCAGTTCCATTCACATGTGAAGGTGAACCTACCTAACTCATACTTTCTGAAACTATATGTGAAACAAAACACAGACATCTTTAAAAACTTTCATTTCTCCAAATTTTGCAATGCAGTTCTCCAGCCAAGCAATGTGTGCAAAAATGCATCTATTACTGGAAATAATGTACATTCCATTTTGGCGATGGTAACACTGGTTTAAGGAGCCATTTGGTGCCTAGCTTATATATCTGATTTTCTAACACTGTATAGTAAGCTGCTTTGAGTTACCTTGGTTAAAAAAGCAGCCAATAAATTTAATATATATAATATATAGGTACAAAGGGCTTAATTCACAGCTATGAGAACAAAGGATGGCATGAAAAGTCATAGACACAATACCACTGTAAATTTTGTAACTATATTATGTGACCAACATCTCATTTTGATCAGTTTTACAAAGATAAAACAGTGTTCCTCCTTATATTTCCCCCCCAGTTTCTACCGAAAAGCACCTTGAGAACTAATACATAGGGATTAGTCCTTGCATCTGCGGCTAGTAATAAATAGAACAACTCAAATACTTCCAGCTCCTGCCTGCTTGCATGTTCATTTCACTTAATGCAGTGTCAAGACAAAGAGCTGGAGGATTACTCATTCAATATTTTTGTGTTTTGCATCATATCACCATTCAGATGGCGCGACATTCACATTGTAATTTAATCTTTCACAGATAAGCAGCCATAAGCGGGGTATTTTGCTACATTCAATCAGCTCATATTTTGAAAGGGACACAAATATAAAAACACATACACCACAACAAATTGAGGACACTACCAGAAAAAGTTTCAAATATGTGCCTGATTAGGATCTTTTGTGTAACTGCTGGCAACAGATGCAAGCGGCATTTTTGCCAAGTTCCACATTCAGATCTGTATGCCTTGCTGTATGCTATCAGCCAGCACAATTAACAGGCCATGGAGTATTCCACTTGTTGCCATATTAGATCATATATTTTGGAGAAGAAAAAATGTGTTTATCCAATCTATGGTTTCATTGTACTGTATTTTCAGATACACAAACAGTAAATTCAAGTCGTCCTCTTTCTTACTCAAGTTCTGGGCCAGAAATGACACTGAAATGAAGTCATTTTAATAGCACCATGCTTCTGAAGCATTGAAGATGATAGCTAAAGTCTTAATGGATTTTTTAAAAAACACAAAGTGCACATATTTTAAATATTTTGCATGGTAGATTTGACATGCGATGAAAATAGCTGACAGCACAATCCTATACAAGTCCACCCAGAAGTAAGCCCCATTGAATTCAATGGCCCTTACTCCCAGAAAGTAGGAATAGAACTGCAGACGAACAATGCATGTTTACTTATAAGAAAGATTTAATGCATCAAACAGGCCTTAGTGAGTGTGCCTAGTATTCTGTCTCAAATTATTATCAATATTTTGTAATCATATGACATTCATTTATGCTTTTATATCCGACATTTCCTTCAAAGAGCTCAAGTAGATGCTCTCCTGCCCTCCATATTATCCTCTCAACAACCCTGTGAGGTTCGTTAGGCTGAGGGATGGTGACTGGCCCAAGGTAACACAGTGAGTTTCATGGCTGAGTGGGGATTCGAACCCTAGACTCCCAGATCTAGGGTCCAGCACCCAAACTGCTATACCACACTGACTTTCAGTCATTACAAAAATGATTTCTACTCTCAGTTTGGTCCCAAATTTTTCAAAGCCACACTGGTTCATTGCAAACCAAGGGCATATAACTAATTATAATTGCCTTAATCTAAATTGGATTCTATCCACAAAATAGGATTGCCTTATTCCAGTTGACCTCAGACCCCTGTCTCTTTAATATTCAGACATCTCCCTTTCCTGCGACACATCAGAGTGCCTTCCTTCCTCCAGAGTATATGTCATCCGGATATTTGTTTCCGGATGCTGTGCGCATCCCGAAAAATCCGTAACTAGAGGCACTGCTTCTGTGCACGTGCGCAATGCGATAGAGCACTTCTGCGCATGCGGCAAAACCTGGAAGTATACACTTCTGGGTTTGCCGCGGCCGTAACCTGAAGATTCCAAACCTGGAGGTTATGCAACACGAGGTACCACTGTAAATAAATTTCTGGCAGTAGTACTATCAGGACTAGCAAGTGAGACAAGGTACAGAAATGCGGGACCAACAATTTGATTTGAGGACTCTCCTAGAGATGGAGAAAAAGAAACCTCTAGGCTTCAATATAGGAGCCTTCAATTGACCAAAGGCCAAAGACCAGTATAATTTGGAGACAATCGAATCTGAGAGGCAATTTGAGCGACTTTCACCTTGACACTTTCTGAATCGCTGGTCTCATATCACATCAGATGTGATGAACTCCAAACTCCCTAGTTTCCCACCATTTCATTATTTCTTGCAGTTGTATATTACAAAACAAAGATTTAAAATATTGCAAAATGGCATGCAATCTTCCAAGTTCTCCCTAACTCTCCATTGGGCTAGATCAGTGATGGCCAAACTTGGCCCTCTAGCTATTTTTGGACTACAACTCCCATCATCCCTAGCTAACAGGACCAGTGGTCAGGGATGATGGGAATTGTAGTCCCAAAACAACTGGAGGGCCAAGTTTGGCCATCACTGGGCTAGATGGTAAACAATCCATAGGCAGGGGCGGGGGCAGGGAAGTTTGCTAATACTTCAAGTTGTGAAGTCTGCAACTATTCACACAGGCAACCAGGAAAAGCACACGGGTTCTTTGATAGGTGGGAAGGAGCAGAACTAGTCCCTGGGTCAGTTCTAGTTTTTGTGGTTTTAGAGATGGTGAGGCAGCCATTACTATGTTTCTTCTTCCTGGCAGTCCTTGGTGCAACCTAATATCTGAAAAGCACTTAAAAGAGCTTTGTCTGGATGTCTGCTACCTCCTCTCACATTATAACTGTGACCAAATACATACCCCATAGCTTTGACACAAGTCAGCAAACTTTCTTCTTCTTCCCTCTCCTTCCTTCCCCATTCTGTTTATTTATCTAGCTGGTGAAGAATTATAGAGAATTTGCAAGCTTGCAAATTATTTTGTGATGTTTTGGTTGGATTTTTTGTTACTGGCCTATAAGGCTAACTTTGCTTTTTTGCATATTTTTAAATAACGCATAAATCTCCTATGAACAATGAATTAGGCCATGTGCTTGCCTGTGACTAAGTGCAAGCTTCAATCATTCAGGGAAGGCTGTGGGCAGGATTCCTGCATTGCAGGGGTTGGACTAGATGACCCCTGGAGACTCTTTCAACTCTACAATTCTATGATTCTATGATACTTCATACTAAACAAATCGTGTTGCATGGAATGTAGATAGGTAAAGCATATGTAATGGACTTCATAATATAAAATCGAATGAAACAAATTTTTATAACATGGCTTACTCAATGACTACAGAAGGTCATTTCAATAAAATTAAGGCAGAATTCATCCTCAATAATGAGGAACGTTTCAAATACAGAAGCTTGGGTTTATCTCAGTTTTTTATTTGTAGTTGTTGGGTCCATCTGGTTCTGGGACAAACTGGCAAGATCAGTATCTGTCTGCAATTCTGTATGTTCTGTGTTTTAGTTCAATACATTATTTGTACTGTAATTATAGTATTAATTGCAGCTGAGACAAGTACCCTAACAGATTATCCAAAACTGGCTTTGACTTTAAAGTACACATAACATTTGGAATGGGGCAGTCCAAAGAAACAAACAGATCTGATATGCGATATAAGAGAGACTGAATAAGTTGCCTACAAAAAGCAGTATAGGGGGGTTTTTTTTGCTATTCATCTAAGTTCTTAAACACTCTCTCAGAGCTATTTAAATTCATTACATAAACACTTGGGCAGTTAAGCACTCATAAAATTGCTTTGTGAAGTGCCTACCCTACATTCACAGTAACCCATTTTATGCTTTAATATCTCAGGTGTATAATTTTTCTCCTTAAACTAACACAAATACCATGCCGATCATATTATGGATCCTGTGTGCCAAGTATTTAGCCTAGAAGCAGCATAATTCGGTACAGAGGTACACTGTGAGTCAAATCCCACAAGCATGTGCGCTTGACAAGAGCTAGAGAATGTCGCTTTAAGTTTTGCATCTATCAGCACGGTGGGTCACAGATGGCCTTCATCAACTCATATCATTATCCTGTTATTTATTTATTTAAAACACCCCTATGCTGCATTTCATTTTTTTTAAAAAAAGAAAGCTAGTTCACAATTACAAAACTAATTCAATAAAATCAACACTAAAAAAGACTACAGCAACCTCCACAGTAGCCAGGAAAACTACAAGCTAAGTATCATTAACCAGCAACTGCTTGGCAAAAAAGGTTATTTTAACAAATGCCAAAAACACACCACCATTGGGCCTTGCCTTATTTCAGTTGGCACCTATGGGTGGTGGTGAAGGTTCTGTTCCATGCAAAAGCCCAGTTTTAGCACACTGCAATACTGTACACGCCTTCCTGAAAATAAGTGTAAATGAACTCAGTGGGGGCTACTTCTAACATGTATAGGACTACATTGTTTAATCTGAATTAGAGCTCTGCAGCTCTATTATACTGAGAAAACATTCCAAGGGGAAGGTTCCAAACACTGGTTGCATTCACATGCAACAGTAAGCTATAGTACAACAAGCAAATCAACAAGCCATGTATTGTTCACCCAAACTTGCTTCTTCCACAGCAGGCTGAGCACCTGGCGTGGTGTGATCAAACAAACCATGGTTAAGCATAGCTGCTGGGTTCAGACATGACACCAAACCATCATTAAAACAAGCCATGGTTCATAAGCCAACAATAAAACATTGCTCATATTGTTCTTTGTTTCCAGAAAACAAAGCATAGTTAATATACTGGGCTGGGTTCAGATAGTCAAACAAGTCTCACTTTAACTAAACCAGGGGTGGCTAACCCATGGCCCAAGTCCACTGCCCACCCCAACTGATTTTAGGTGATCCATGAAGCCCAGCCAACCACCAAATAATTTGGTTACCTTTCCCCTCCCCCCCAAAATTAAAAAATATCCAGCAGGTGGCATCATTGTGCCTCCACTGTTGTGGTCACTGCTGATGTGGGAATGGGGATGTCACCTCTTTTTAGCTTCTTTCTCTGTTGCACCAGTCTTAAAAGGTGAGTGCACTTGTTAGAACATCTCTGGAAGGCTGATGAAGCAGGAAGAAATATTTCTTAATGCTTCCTGTCAAATACCTTCTGACAATTGTGCCATACCATAGGGAGAAGGACATTTTCAAAGGTAAGAGGTGGCTCTGTTTCTTCCTCCCTAGGGAACTGCTAGAACAGGAGACTCTCCTCCTACTCTAGCACTGCCCAGGAGAATGAAAATCCTGTTTTCTGTGTGGCTCTATCTGCTCCTGAGTCCGTCCCGCTCCATCTGTTCTGTGTGAATGTGCATGTGTGCGGGCTCATCTTGTCTGCTTCCCACCCCTGCAATCTGAATGCGTGTACATATATATACAGTGGTACCTCGGGTTACAGACGCTTCAGGTTACAGACTCTGCTAACCCAGAAATAGTACCTCAGGTTAAGAACTTTGCTTCTGGATGAGAACAAAAATTGTGTGGCGGCAGCAGGAGGCCCCATTAGCTAAAGTGGTACCTCAGGTTAAGAACAGTTTCAGGTTAAGAATGGACCTCCAGAACTAATTAAGTTCTTAACCCGAGGTACCACTGTGTGTGTGTGTGTGCGCGCGTGTGCGTGCGCACGCACGCAAACTGCATCTCACCCACCCCGCCACTAAGTGTATGTGGATTTGTACACACATTGCATGTGTTAAATGTGCTTAGTTTGGTATGTAGCCCTTGGACAGATAGCAACCCCTCAATGTGATCATCAAGCCAAAAAGTGTTACTTACCCCTTGAGCCAAACAAACCATGGTTTAGCGCAGCTTTCTCCAATCCACTGCCCTCCAGATGTTTTAGACTACAAGTCTCATCAGTCCTGGCCATCATGGCCAGTAGTGAAGGATGGTGGGAACTGCAGTCTAAATTAGCACCTGGAGGGCACCTGGTTGGGGAAGGATGGCAGTGTTATGTGAGAACAAGGCTGTGTACTTTATCATACTACAGATTCACTTATATTTGCCTCTATTCTTGGGGCACCCAACAATGCACACAGGTCAACACACTTATTTCTAGTAACATGGGTAGAAGTAAAATTCTACAGATTTACTCAGAACGATGTCACTCTCATGAAAGTGTGCATAGAACTGTAGTGTAAAAGTTGCATGCCAATGAAAAAAACAGCCCTGTTGTTGCTTTTCAGTGACTTATTGGTATCAAATCAGAAAACAAACAGAACGAAAAGCTTATTTAAAAAAAACACACACACAGGGCAGGCTAATATTTATGTACTGAAATCCATATACGCACACCACTTAATTTACAATAATAAGCAACTTCTGCAACGGCATGTACAACTAGGGCTGCACACACACACTTCCTATGGCCTTATCTGAAAAGTGAACCCCCACTGAATTCGGGAATTACCTTTCAAAGTTTTAGCTGGAGGTAATCCTGCCTGAGGACCCTTCCTGGGACATTGCACTGTTCCTAGAATTCACCCGTGATTTGTCTTGAAATCAACCTTTGAAAGTGAAGCAGATCTCTCTCTCCCCCCTCCCCGCCCCGCCTTCGGCGTCCTCTGCCTTTCACAGCACTCAGGCAGGCAGGCTGGCATTCAACAGGTGTCCACGAGGCATGCAGGACTGCAATGGTGGCGGCGGTGGACGGGGAGTTTCACCTGTTACATTTATCATTTCCACACAGCTGTTGAAGGCGGGGTGGAGTCCTGGGGGGGGGGAGGGGGGAGAGATGGCCTCTCGGAAACCCCCTTTGGCGTGAAGTGACTGACGGCAACACCGGCGCGAAGCGGCAGCAGCGCCTCTTGTGCCCATTTTCGAAACCGAGCGGCAAAGCCCGCGCTTTTGCGCCGAGGGAAACGCCGCCTCTGGAAAGGCTCGTGGGAGGCGTTCGGGCGCCGGCGGGCGGGAATTCCTCCCTTCGCGCCAGGCGAGCGTCCCCCCGGCCACCCCCGCCCAAAAACCTCCCGCCCAGCTCGGCTCTCCGGCTGCTGGAAGGAGCCGCCGACAGAAGCGCCCGGAGAGACGGAGAAAGAGAAATGCCGGCTCCTCGCTGCTCCCTTCTATATACCAGTCACACAAAAGGAGAGCGGGGCGGTAGGGGGAGGACTGTTCAGCGTGACCCACTCGGGGGTAAAATATAAAGGGGGGAGAAGAAGAGGTGCCGGGGAGATACAGCAGAGAAAATATGCCGAAAGGGCGGCTTCCTTGCAGGACAAAAGAAATGCAAAACGTGGACGTTTGACAGAACTTGGGAGGGCCGCTTTGGCGACAAGGAAGTTATATATATGTGCGTTGCATGCATGCATGTTACGTATATAAGCATTTCCAACTTACCTTGAGCCCCGGATGGTGGTGCTATTAAGAGGCTGAGCAGCAGCAGGAGCAAGAGCTGGGCAGGGGGCTGAGGAGGAGGAGGAAGGGAGCGTAGCCGCTCTGCATGGCGACGCATAGACATCTTAGCCTAGACTGAGAAACTTTCATCAGCTGGGGTTGGAGAACAGCCCCATTAATATACAGTTACAGAGCGAGAGAGCGAGCACGGAAACTCAGGATGTGAGAGATTTCCTGCATACAGCTGACTCCCAAACCCCTCCTGCTCCTGCATAGGCTGATGATGAGTTGGGCTTTGCTTTCATATCCCCCCCCCCTCTTAATTTAAACTGTTGATGGAGAGGGGGTTCCCCCCCCCCCCGCAAGATCAAATACGTTGACCGTTGCAATAACTGAACAAATTGTCCGGGTTGGCTAACAGGAGGCACTGAAAATCGTTAGTGGAAGAAGGCAGGCCCTGTGAAAAAGTGCCCCTTGCCAACACTCACAGTTCTCATTACAATGGAACAAATTATTGTCTTCTTTGCCTTCGTCCTGCTGCTCCCGTGCAGGGTCCTAGCGCCCTCCCAAACGTGCAGGCAGAAACCGTTCCTTTGCAGAGCAAGTGACCTGCCAATTTTCAGTTCGTGTTGGAAGGAGACTCCCTCATTTGGGATTAATTTTAAGGCTGGCTGTAAAATTCTTCTTCCCCTCCAGCGATGATGATCTTGTTTTGTCTCAAACGTCTCTTCTCTCAGATTGTTGTGTGTGTGACTCAAATGGCTTCAGAAAAAAGTGATGAGTTCTTCCCCTCCCCTCAAAAATAAAAGGATTCCTTGCTGATATAATTGTGCTTAATTCCAATGCCTGGTTGGGTTGGATTGTATTTTATGTCATTTTAAAGTGTGAGGAATAGAATACTTCTTCAGCACGCCTCCCTCAGGATTTTTGTTTTTAAATCTTCCTTCATTCACATTGTCACAGCTGTCAGACAAATGAAAAGATATTACTTTGTGTCTGACATGCGGTCACCCATCACAGGAACATATGTAAATAGATGATGTTTGCAGTCTTTTTCCTTTATGACAGACTTGCAGCAGGCAGGGAAAGGGGCCAGATCATTCTTCCAGAATTTGGAACACTAAAGTATTAGTTTCTGCAAGTGGATAAAAGCCAGTTTTTGTGTATGTGTTGAAATTCATACATCCACCTTTGTAATGCTGGTAAAAATCCATCTTTTTGGAATAGGTGAGGAGGACAGAAGGGTCTATGCACGTGATAATTCATCTACTGCACATACTTGTTTTATTCTGAAATGTAGTTGTCAAGTTTGGTTTGTACCCTCAAGGTGGAATTAAGGTGGTTAGGGGCTTTGGTGCAGTTCCCAAAATGGAGCCTCCCCACTCCCTGCTAAGGATGACATGAAATAGCTTGACTTGAAGTGATCCATGCTCTGGTGACCAGTCAACCATTGTAATGCACTCTGTATGGGGCTGGCCTTGAAGGTGGCCCAGAAGCTGCAGTTGGTGCAGGAAGCCATTATTGCCTGAGTAGCTTCTTTAGGACCTGTGCTGGTTGCCATTACGCTTCTGAGTCCAATTGAAGAGGCTTATTTTGACATATACAGTGGTGCCCTGCAAGACGAATGCCTCACAAGATGAAAAACTGGCTAGACGAAAGAGTTTTCCGTTTTTTGAGGTGCTTCGCAAGACAAATTTCCCTATGGGCTTGCTTCGCAAGACGAAACGTCTTGCAAGTTCTTGCGAGTTTGTTTCCTTTTTCTTAAAGCCGCTAAGCCGTTAATAGCCGCTAAGTCGCTAAGCCGTTAATAGCTGCTAAGCCGCTAAGCCGCTAATAGCCGTACTTCGCAAGACGAAAAAACCGCAAGACGAAGAGACTCATGGAATGGATTAATTTCGTCTTGCGAGGCACCACTGTAAAACCCTAAGTGACTAAGGGCCCAGAATATCTGAAGCAGCAGCTCCTCCCATGTAGACTGGCCTAGGTGCTGAGATTTGTAGGGGAGGCCTTGTTGGCAGTTCCATTGCCATGTGAAGTTCACGAGGGGTCAGTGTGTGAGAAGGCCTTTTCCGTGGTAGCTCCCAGGCTGTGGAATGCCGTCCCCTCTGAGGTGCAACTGGCCTTGTCACCATGAATTCTCACATTAGGTCAGGCTGTACCTTTTTGCATGGGCCCATGGAAGGAGTATTTCCTGTTGAATTTAATGGGGCTTATTCCCAAGTTAAGTGTTTATATTTGCTGCCTAAATCCCAATGATTTCAAAAGGAAGGGGTGAGATTCTGGTTAATTACTTCCAGAGAACACAATGGAATTTTAAAGAAGCTTAATATGGAATGAATTGTTCTTTTCGTTTTTCCATCTCATAGCGGGGGGAAATTGCCTATGAAAGGATCCCATTCTTACATTTTTATCCATAAAGTATCCAGGGTAGCTAACATCAGAAATTAAAACAAAACAATGAAACAAATAACAATCAATAATTGTTAAAAGGGGGGGATAAAACAACCAAGAATCATAACAAAAACAAAATTCAATCAGCAGTACATATATCAAAGGGTTACCTAAGGATTACAATTTCCAATTACAAGGGAAAAATAGGATGTGAAGGAGTGGCAGATACATTTCCCTGGATAGCAGACAAAATTCCACATTGTGGGGGCTGCAATATAAAAGGCCTTAGTAAGTATCCAGGAGGGGAGGGGATTGATAAATGTGTGTGTCATGAGGTCAACAAAATCCTCTCCCTGCACTATCCAGGGATGTTCTACGAGGAAGAAAAGGGAAACATACATATTTTCCATTTCCCACCCTCTAGATAGAACATCCACTCTTGCAGCTCAGTGGATTTAACATCCTGATTAAATTAAAGCACAGTTTTCTAGTATGGATATAATATAATGGAAATTTATGGCTTTTCAAACTATTCTTAATAATATAATATAATGGAAATTTATGGCTTTTCAAACTATTCTTGTATGCAAACAAAGGTAAAGGTGGAGGCAGTATTGCATGGGTCTGATGCTCATTCTTGGCCTCAGCAGCCATAGTTTACTGAACTGTGATTGCTACCTCCGAATCTGATCACAGTATTAATATTGACATTTTGGCCTAGAAAAATCCTGAGTGTTCTTTGCAGGGGTTGCTGCTCAAAGTATGTGGAAAGTGAGTTTTCAGTCTGATCCTAAGCATGTTTATAAAGAAGTAGCACCCCAGTCTCAAGACCCATTGAAGTCAATGGGGCTGCCTGCTCAGTATACACAAATAGGATTACCCTGTAAATGGTTAAAATGGCTAAGCTATATCTGAAACTGGGTGATTTGTTTTTTAAAATGACAGCAGATTTCGGGATTCAGAGGGGAATTCTGCCAAACTGTTGTTTCTTATTAAAATGATAAAGCACTGTAAAATTATATTCAGATATAAATAAAAGTGACAGAACAATCCTGAAGTTATTTATGCATTTATGAAAAATATATATATGCTGCAGTTTTAATCTTTTGGCAACAGCCTGTCTCAAAATGAGACCACATTCTGAAAGGATAAAAGAATTTTATGAAGCAGTATTTACAAGATGCCACCAAGCAAGCATAATTTCGATTTAGAAAGAACTGGGACATCAAGTGCATGTGTGTGTTTGTGTAAAGTTTATACATTCCACTGCTTTATAGTTGCTGTGCAACTTGATGGTTTGGGAGCAACATTTTAAGTAGCAGCTATTTTTGCTGGCCTGTTCCTCTTGGGATCTTTGCCTAGCCTACATCAATCACACCTGAATTCTTCCAACTGAATTTCTCCAGTCAATGCATAGTCTTACTCAAGCGGATTAACCTGAAAAGGTAACATGAGCTTGGGTTGCAATGAAACTTGAAAGAATGCATTTCAGTTCTATCTACTATTTTCTGTGCACGTAAATGGCAAATGCTTTGGAAGCTCCAATATCTTCTTTCGGAGCAATTTAGGTTGTGTTTTCCTTAAAGTTCCATTATATGTAAACCCCCCCCCCCAAAAAAAAAAAAACAGTTTGCACTCCATTCTCTTGAAATGGAAGCACCTTGTGTTTTCAGTGTTCTTAAATACTTAGCTTTGGAGCATACAGAACAACAACCCCTCTTCCTGCATGCCTTCTCCAGAGTGACTCTTTAAGTGTCAATCTTCAATGGCCGACTCATCTCCTTTCACTCTGATGGGCTCCAACAAGCAAAACAGTTGAGAAGATTTCTTCTCAGTGGCTAAACAGCTGTTTTTTCCTGCTGTTTGGGTAGCTGTAGTGTGCTGGAGACAGGGACCCTGCAACCTCAGACCTCTGGAAATGGCAACACAGGCAGGACCATAAAACGCTCAAAACGGAGTTCAGAAACTTCTCAACAACAACAACAAAAGTCCTAGGCATCAAGGCTGCATAAAGATAATGCCTTAAGATAATTCTCTTTAACCTGGTGCCTTCCACAGCTGTGCTGGCTGGGGCTGATGGGAGTTGTAATCCAAAATGTACGGAGAGCAGTAGATTGGGAAAGTTGCTTTGACTGAAGCCCCATCCCCTCTTCTCCATGATAACTGGGAGGCTAGTTTTGATAACTCATTGGTAAGAAAAATGTACCCTGTATTTGCTCAAAGGTGCTAATATATGTGGTTCATAAATAGGACTACACAGTTATATAGGTAATATTCTTACAATGTTTACTTCACAATAAGTCCCACCCCAAGAACTTCAAAGGAATTGCAGCCCGTATTTAATAATGTAGGAAGGATTCTCTTTGGGCTTTCAGTCAGTCCACTTACATAGAAATTTATCTTGTGCACACTCTTTGTTAAGGAAACTTTGGGATAGTACAGTTTCCCCACAAGAGATCTAAGCAGATGTTTACTTGGCAATTTCTGCACTAAGGTTTGAAGGTTGCACTGATTCTGAAGGCTCAGCAGCAGATTGAATCGTGACATTTTGGAGCCATGCCCTCTAACCTGTTCTTTCATTCTGCTGGTGCATCTGTTGTTCTTCAGAGGATCCACCACTGCCTGCCAGACTTCAGAGTACCAAACTGCAGCTCTTTCAGGCAGAACTATCTGTTACTGTATATTACATTCAGAGGTAAGAAGTCAAAATCACAGTTTCCCCCATCTCAGCCTATTTTTCCCTAGGAAAGCAGAGAATTGTTTATGGTTTAGTATCTTTGTACACATTCATACATTTATCTTCATACATCCTTTTCAGACTCGAAATTGCCTTGGTTTAAGTCCTTCCATAAGGTCCCATTATTTCCCCCATGTTGCTATTTTCTTATCAAGATGACGTTGCCAGTTACCATGTGCTTATCGCATCTTGCAATTCCAGCTGCTTTTCTAAAATTGTGAGTCACGGGGGACGGAGGGGGTATGGCGGAGAGACACAACACGGAAAGAATCTCGGCTTCCTTTCCTTTTAGGCTCCATAGCAGAAAGCAAAGTTTGAAAACATTACCTACAGCTACTCTTAAAAAAAGAAAGTGATACAGGAAATACAGTCATAGGTCATCTTCACAACAATTGCTACTTACAAAAATCTGATTTGTTTAGTGGCGGGAAGGGAGAGACATGCAATTTTAGTATAAAGTATTCAGAATGCAAGCTCCAGCTAAGATGCAATTGCAGTGAAATCTGATACAGTGTTGGATTTAGATCAGGGTCAAGTTTGCTTCCCTATGCACCTTAACTGGCCATTTTCCAATTAAACCAAAGATAGGGAACCTGAGATCCTCCCGTAGTTGCTGGACTCCCATCATTCTGGACCATTAGCCATTCTGACGGGTTGGTAGGAGATGAGAATGTAACAACTTCAGGAAGGCACCAGGTTTCCCATCCCTGTGCTAAACCTGCCTTAAACCTTCCTCACCGTTGGAGGAATGTAGAATAAGGCAGGGATATGTTGCAAGCGGCCCTATTTAAAAGAAGCTCTTATCTGTTCCATGTGGGCAGAGGGAACTCCCATTTGCTCCTGTTCATGCCCATGGTATATATTGTATTCTGTCAATGGTAAACTATATTATGATAGCCATAGTCTGTACCAACATGACTTTCAGAATAGCTCCTCCTACCACCAAGTACCATGTGCCTTGGGACACAATCTGCAGCAGAAATATACAAAGCAGCAAACTGGTAAGAGAATATGAGCTTTGTTTATAGCTTTGGAAGGCTGTGCTTAATAGAATTCATCACCCCTAATTAAATTTGCATGTATTTTGATTTATGCTATTATATAATTAAATTTAAGCCGTCAACATTTTTTTTATGAAGTAGTAAACACAAACATTTTAAAACACACACTGTGGGTAACAATGCAATTTACCTACATGTGTAGCAATTCTTGCAGTTAAATATGCATTCATTACTAATTCCTTTGGGATTCATAATAAAATTAGACGTCAATTAAATACTATACATAGGTATAGTATTTTAGACATTTTCCTGTTTCTCTAGAAATTAACAGTAGAAATTGCCATTGCAGTCCCAGGCACAGTGGGAAGGGATGAGGTGATAACTGGTGAACAAACCGACACAACAACAACATTCTGGGATTGAAAATGATTTTCAACGATGAAAATGATTACAGATGCAGGTAGGCTTTGGCTTAGGCATTAGGTGTGCTTCCTGATTAATACTCCTGCGTTGGTTGGGGATTTTCAGGGTCATGCCTGGGTTGAGGGCCACCTCATGTCAGGCATGGAGTATCCTCTCCTCCCCCAGTAGCCTCAGAAGCAAGAAGAATAAACAGTTTGTATTTATGGCTTTTATTCAGCCATCTGGTTGCAAGACAAAAGATCCACGTCTTCACACATAGGAGACATTGGCTGCTCTGAGTCCCTCCTCTTTCATCTCCCACAACATCCTGGAAAGCTACAGGAAGTCACAGGAGTCACATGCCTCTGCATTCTCTTTTCTTGAATGCAGAGGGACCTGTGAGCCTTTGGACTAGGAGGGTCTCCCATACACTCCAGGGAGGTCTCTGCTGTCTGCTCTCTAACTTCCCCTTCCTCATCCTCTACTATCTCATAGCTAGGGATTTCCTCATCCAGCTGTACATCAGCCCTGTCTCCCTCTCCTCCTTAAACTGCTAGAGAAACTTCCCACTTCTCATCCTCTTCTGAGAGGAGCCGATCAGACAGAGGGCTCATTTCCCATTCCTCCTATTCAGTCCAGTCCCTGACACCTCAAGATGTGGGTCAGCTAAGCTGGGCCCCCAGGCCACTATTTGGAAGTTCTATGGCCCATCTGCCCCCCTTAGGCTTCAGGAAAGAACTTCCAGCCAAACCCCTTTACTGGAGTATCCTGAGATAATGCACCCATTGGAGGGAAAGGGAGTGAGGCACTTCACCCACTTCCAGAAAACAGACTACAGGATTCAACATACCCATTTCATCTATTTCATTTAACTAAAGAGGCAGGGACAGAAAGATCAACTAGGAGATATATATAGAAAACTACATTTTCTCATTTTATAATGTATTTCTTAAAATGCACTGTGTATTTTACCAAAATAACCACATATGATGCTAGCAATTATACATGGCAAGAGTTCATTAGATAGTTTGCCATTTTGTATTGGAGTGTCTAGAACAGGGGTGAGGAACCTGTGCCCTTCAAGATGTTGGTAGGAAATGTCAGACATATTCCAATTCTATGTAAAAACAAGCCCAGATTCAGACAGATGTAGAACAGTGTCATTAGCAAATTAGCATTTGTTTATTTTTGGTTGTTATTAGGGAAATGGAACCATTTTCCTTAGTCATTTATTCCACTTCCCTACTTCTTAACCTTAGACCAGTTCTATTTAGAGCTGTTTATGTTGTCGTTTGTACAAATAACACATCTGCACATTTTTTTCTTCATGTCATTTTGCATCTGGTAGGCAGATGATACTCCTCGTTATCTGACTCTGTAGGTCATTGAAAATGGATATTGAGCAATTCTGCCTCCTACAGCTTTGGTAAAACGCCAAACCCAGTTAGGGAAAGAGAAATGCTTCGATTTGTTATCCATGCTTCGAAAGAAAGAAAGAAAGAAAGAAAGAAAGAAAGAAAGAAAGAAATTCCAAAACCAAGTGGATTGCTAAATAGTATTGATTTTACAAGGAACATGGTAATCTCTAAACAGATGCACTACATGCTACATGGCAGTTTGTCCCCCCCCCCCCCCGCCCCCAGAAACTAATCTTTGAAACTTATGGGAAGGAGATACATTTTATTTATTTACTAAATTCACTTCCTTCCCTTCCGCCTAAAGGGCAGCACACAATAAGTGATGAAACAATAAAAACATCTTTAAAACATATGTGGACACCAGTATCAAGGTTACCATGTCAACACATGTATCCTTTAAGCATTAAAGGAAAATAATCTTATGGAACTAGCTGCAGAATCTCAAGATTTCTCTACAACTTTGCAGATAGGAAACAAAATAGAACCCTTGGATGGAATCTCAGAGGGCCCCTTAGGATATAGCTCTTGCTGGGATATAAAAGGCAAGCATAAAAACAATGTCTCAAGTAGTGGTGCTTGGAGTCATCAAGCCCTGTGAGGAGAAAAGGTGGTAACCTTGCTTGTCCCTGCAAATGTATGGCCTGATGCATCTTTGAAGATTGCAGGATGGCAGCAGTATACTCCTGTGAGTTTAGCAGCCTGATATGCAACAAAAAACAAAAACAGGCAATGTAGGTTGCAATCCTATTTTCTAATAATTAGTAAATCCTCCTGGTCACAGTGGGATTTGCTGCTAAGCACACGTACAGAAGCTCAGGCTACAAGTTCCCCCACATAGCCATGCCATGAATTGCTTCATATATTTAATTCCTGCATGTCAGGCTGTGTTAAAGGACACTAGGAAAAAATGGGGAGAAGTGGCTCCGCCTCCCATTAGCTCCATCTGTCAGGACCCTTGGCTCTGCCTACCATTTGCCATCCTACCTTCTCTACCACCAAGCCCAAGCTGCAACTCGTGATGGCCACCAATTTAAACAACTTTAAAAATGGGATTAGACAGATTTGTGGATGATAAGGTTATCAATGGCTAGAAGGAATGATGGCTTTATATAAGCTCCAGGAGAAACAACATGCTTCTGAATACCAGTTGTTGAGCAAGGTGAGCAGCAAAATGCCATTTCACTTAGGTCCTTGTGGGCTTTCCTTGGGAATCGGGTTGACAACTTTGGGAACAGAACACAGATGTGACTTTTAGTGTGATCTACCAGAGCTCTCCCTATTTTATATATATAAACCCTTTGCCAATTGCTCCAGCAACATCAGGTCTATTGACCTTAGCCAAACCACACTCTTAAGTGGGAATGGTTTTCTTTCTTTATTGTCTGTCTTTGTGGACCTCAGAATAATATTAATATGCAAGCTCAGTAGCAAGATTAATGGAATTTAACATTTTACAATAATATTTTTGTGAACAGCTTTCCCTTACTCTGAAGCTCCAACAAAAACAACATGCAATTGAATGTCCCTTAGTCTCTGTTTCAAAGTTTTACTGAAACAATGATTAACCACAAAGAATCTTAAAAATGCACAGGTGTTCAAAGCTTTTATGAAGAACCAGCTTCCCCTGCCCACATTACAGTAAGCGGTGGAATAAGTGTCAGACTCATAATAAGAGACACTCTCCCCCCCCCCCAAGGACAAATTAGGTATTCTACAGAATGTTCTCCTCCCACACACCAAACAGGTTTCCATACCCTATTGTTTCCACTAACCTTGCCATAGATAAGGTAACAATATTCCAAACTTATTATGAGATAGGCTTTTCATGAAATTGTCATGTATTTTGTCCTTACACTTGGGAAATTACTTTTGGGGGTAAACATAAAGGGACCTAAATGAAGCAAAGAAGATGAATAAACTTTAAATGTCAAAAAGCAATTATGAATGAATTCAAAGCAGTTCTCAAAATGCTGTGCCATTTCAAATGTCAGTACAATGAATAAGGCTTCATCCTCCAGAATAGGTTGAGGTCAATGGTTGGCAAGGGTAGTTTAAAAAAATCTTCCATAGAGAAGAAGGAGAATATGAGTACTGTCCATGAAACAAAAGCCAGTCAAGATGGTAGCTTCTGCAGCCACAAGAAAAGCTTATTGACATTAGCTTGGTCCTCCTCCAACTGGTCCCCAGTGTACTGGTTTACAAAGATATTGTGTGATTTTCAGGAAGAAAATTGAATTGCATAGGAATGCTGGGTTTGTTTCATAGCTAGTTTTTATAAGGGGCACTGCTAAATGCATGCACATATTACTTCCTTGTCAAACTATGTACTCCTAATTACCGTGTAATATATGGCAGCAGTTAAAGCCAAGATACTGAATCCAGATCAAAATGTGGTCAAGCATACATTTTATAACTTTGTTGGGGATCTGCCACTGACAGAGTTCAGCTTCCCCAAAGGCACAGTCTTGGGATTTTTGTAGACCCTTCACTGCACATTGCAACTGTGCCAAATACACTTTCACCAAATTCATCTTGTAAGAAACTGTCACCTTCTGAACCAGGAAGTTTTCATGATCTGTTCTTCAGTATGAATACACAATGAGACATAGCAACTGAATGGAAGTCAAACTTCCAACACTCCTAGATTGCTTCATGCAAATATTCTGTGCATGATTGCAACATTGTATATTTTGTGTTTGTCTGTCTACTCCTTTTTGAAAAAATATGGGATTGCATGGATGGTGTGTGCTTCCCTTCAAAACTACGCACATTGGTACAGCATGGAATCTATACCATAAGGGCTTCAGCCTTTAATTCCTGTTTGTTCAGCCTTAAATGTACGGTGATGCACTATACACAGGAAAGATTGAAAGGGGTTCACCAAATGAAAGGGGAGAACACCAGAAACACCTGGTGTTCCAGGGTCTGCAGGGGCTTTCTGAAACCCTGAGGCAGAAATTAATTAGAAGCCATGACTATGGTATAAAACCCTTAAGGCATGTAAGTCAAGGCTGCCTCCTTCCATTGTGACCTATCATACTTCAGTGTGTGTCAGTAACTCACCTACCCTGCATTTTTCAAATGCTGAGGAACTGTCCATGGACTCTGCAAGAAGTGAAGCTTTCCAAAATATGGCCTGCAGAACAGATTGTTGTTGTTAAAAGCACAGCAGTGGAGGGTTATTATTTTTTAAGTTAAAATCTTCATTTCAGTTTTATATATAAAAAATTTACGTTGCTCTGCTTTAACAAAACCCAAAACCCAGAGCCCTTCAGAACTATGTAGACAGCCTCATCTAAGTCCTGTTTGAAGCTTCTAAGAAAAGGCAGGTGATGCTGCAAAATTTTTTAAAAATGTACAGGCAAGAGTATACCCCACTCAGCTACCTCTTAATTATTTTAGGGTATGAAGAGAAACAAAGACAATCTACCACTCTCCACCATCATATTAAAAGTTAATCCTTTTTACTTTCATTCACAAAAAGCTCCTGGTCCTATTTGGAAGACTTAATCTACTCTGAAGGGGTTCTGTGCCTGCAAATTTCATCCACTTTGGCAAAAAGCATGTTATAGCTATTTTTAGATTTCCCCATTATAGTAAATGGGGAACCACAACAGTTCATTTTATACAGGTGAGCTGAGAACCTCATCAACGCTATTTTCTAGAAAAAGAGGTGCCAGAACTCACCACAAACGCCTCCCTTGTTCTCTTATAATGGCAATGGTGGCCACCTGAGAGGTGCCGGAACTGAGTTCCAGCTGGAAAAAAAGGCCTGGGAATCGTTCAAAGAGGAGAGAACACAGAGAAATGGATCAGAATATTTAAAAACACACAGATACATGCTAAAGCAGGCATAGGCAAACGCTGGCCCTCCAGATGTTTGGGACTACAATTCCCATCATCCTCAGCTAACAGGACCAGTGGTCAGGGGTGATGGGAATTGTAGTCCCAAACATCTGGAGGGCTGGAGTTTGCCTATGCCTGAGCTAAAGATTGGGGCCCATAAAGAACAAATGAACAAATGTGATATTTAACGGGGGGGGGGGGGACCCACCACCACCACCAAATTCCCTGTTTCCTGAAATGCTCACCTAGTTAGCTGTTACTGAACTCTCATGAATGTACAGATCAAGGAAGGGCCAGGTGTGGATTATTCACAGCCAGTTTCATCTGCTGTGAAAGAAGCAGCGTGTAGCATTTTCCAGATAGTATCCATCACATTATTAAAGTGAAATTGGAATTGGTACACAGAAGCAAGCATGGAAGCACAATCCATGGCGGTATTCTCCCACAGTCACAAGGGTATGAATTGCATGATGCTTTGTAATCATAGCTTTGAAAATTAACACTACCCAATAAAACTGACAGAATCTGGACAGTTTTTCCTACTTAGGCTTTATTCCTTCTTTGTACAAAGCTTAATTTGCTTTATTTCTGAATGCACAAATGACATTTTAAAGTATTTTTGGAGGAAACAATACAGATATTTAAAAATGTGCACTCTTTCCACAAGCATTTTTCTTGGTCAGAACCACTGACCGGGTTTGTGCCATTTTAAAAATACATGAAACCAAGGGAAGCCAGGCAAAATTATATGGTTTAGCAAAGAGCATGTTTCAAATGAAGAATTAATAGTTAGGTCCCAAAGACTGGTTTTTAACAGGTAACCCCCTTATTTGGCTTCACTATATAAACAAGAATGTGGTTGATTAAAATATTGGTCTTGATACTATGTTAAGCATTCATTTAATGCTGTAGTTCAGGTGGTTAGGCAGCAATGCTATTTTAGCTAAATAGCACAGCAAAAATATTCACTTTTCCTTACATTCAAAAGACTAATTTTAGACTTGAAAGCAATCACTAAGTGGAACCATGTATTTGCAGTGACAATATATGATTCTCATCTATGAATAAAAAGCTGGCTTTATAATTTAAAAGTACAAATTAAATGCTGCATTGCCACAACAACAAGTGCATAAAACCATTTTTAAAGCTGTATTTCCATGCGTCATGACCACCAGAATATAATCCAGCCCCCCCGCCAGAATTACTTTGAATATTCCTTTTTTTAAAAAAAATTCAAATCAAGCTATAGTCTTTGTTTGTAGATTTAAAATGAATAAAGTCTCCAAGTCATGAAGATCGCGTGAAGTTTTTATGGCTTTATAATCATCGAAGGCATTCAAGGTCCAAGAAGAAATGACGTGTCCAGGAATCTTTAGTCACTCGGTATTTCTTTGAAGAAGCTGATCCAGCAATTGCTACAATAAAACAAAAATAAAAGCAGCCTTTAAGTTACAACGCCATGCCTTCCATCTCCTACTCCTCGACTTGCAAGTGATGTCATCAGTGAGTCAGAACTGAGCCAGTCTCATCTGGGAAGACACAGAGGCACGACTTGCTTTCTGTGCTGCGTCCAAAGCCTTGGCCTTTGAACCCCACTCTAGAAACATCAAGTGGGAGCAATATCTGTTTCAGTATTAACACTGTGAGGCCTTTCATACTATGCTTAGCCTGCATATATGTGTAAATAAAGCCATATATCCCAAAGACACCACTTTCTCTGGTGACCTTCATTCCAAGGAAACCGACTCTTGTTGTATGTGTTGGCATCCCTGAAGTTTCTCATAAACTGGGGTGAGCAAAACAGTACTGTTTACCAACACATGAAAAAAAATCTGGGGTGCACCAATGGATACCGTATTGAGCCGAATATAAGCCGCACCTTTAAAATTCATGGGGGGGGGGGGGGAGAAAAAAAGACAATTCACGAATATAAGCCGCTCCCTTAAAATTCTGCAGGCACTCACACCTGTTCTGTTTCACCCTATGTCTGTTTCAGCACCGATATTGTAAAAAGCCAATTTTTGTAAGGTCATGAATTTAAGCTGCACTTTGACTTTTCACGGTCGGAATTTAGGGGAAAGGTGAGGCTTATAGTCAGGCCAATACAGTACATCTATCCACACAAATGCATTACACACACACATACACACAAATATACATACATCTCCAAGCAAAGCAGCACTACTGCTGTCACAACGCTTTGAAAACTTGCAACAGGATTTTAAAATATGGGAATACTGGGTTTCTACTGCAGAAGTGCCTAACCTGTGACCCTTCTGATGTTACTGGACTCCTACCATCTCTGACTATTGGCTGTGCTTCTGGGGCTGTTTGAAGTTGAAGTTCAACAACATATGGAGGGTCACAGACTAGCCACCCTTGCTCTACAGGGTGGTACTGACAGTGTACAACAGGTATGCGATTTTGGAATGACAGAATAGAGAAAGAAACTCTGCATCAATGAGTATTGTGTTCACTTCACTGGAGAATCATTACCTTTTTGAACACTTCAACACGCAGTCTGTTGCTCTGTATGATTACCCGTTTCTGTTTCTCTTCTTGTTTCTTCTTCACTTCAGGCAGATTATTATAAATCCTGGAACATATTTAAAATATGCTAAGTGTCAAAAAGGTGTTTTCTGAGCCTTTGAAAGAAAGGAATGGTGTATGGGAAGAAGGCAGGGGCAGGGTAACCTGTGCCCCTTCAGTTGATGTTTCGCTCCATCTTCCATTAACACGATCAATAGCCAAGGATAGTTCAACAACATCTGGAGAGCCACAGATTCCCCATCCGAGCTCTAAGGTGTGCAGGCTTTTAAGTACATCCTTATTGTGGGCCTAGTCACAGCGTCCCAGTATGAAGGCAATAGGTATGGAGTAAAGGAACAATTTGTACAGGATCATGATCTGAGATCATCATTGGCCACAGCTTTATTGATTACAGATGCAGGTAGACTTTGGCTCAGGCATTGGATGTATATCCATTTTAGCCTCCTGTTGAAGAGCTGAAATTTTGAACAGCATTGTGCCAAGAATTGTGGCCTCCCAAAAGATGCTCATCTACCAAGGTGGCTTTCCCCAAGTTGCCACTGGAAGCTCCGTGGCCAGTCTGCCCTACACTTGGTTTCCGGACAGAAACTTCCACATAGACCCTTCTTAGGTCGGGGTGATGCACCACTTCATCCAAACCTAGATGATTACGATTCCACCCAATGCCTTACCCACCCAAAGTTGTGACATTTTGCTGTGAGAAAGGTAAAAAAAACCCAACGGGCCCAATTTGTTTGCAGGCAAATTCCTTCCCAGCTCCGAATATGGCAACCATTGGGAAACCATAGCAAAGTCCGTCACAGAGTGCACAGGAAGGAAAATATGGTTAAGACAAAATTAACACAAAGCAGCCTGGAGGGAGGGAGGGAGAGACTGCTCTTCGACTGATGGACTGCAAACTCTAGGCACAGTCAGCTTTTATCCTCAGTGAGTGGACCAGGCTCTGCTCATTCAGTGCCCATGATTGGGCAACTGAACTTTTGATTTGGCAGGCTATCTTGCCCTACAATGTGGTTGGCCGGGGAATTTAGAATGGCTAGCCACTGGGACATGACTCCTTGCACAATTGCATATGACAAGGTACTGGAATTGTATTGCTCATATAATTCATGGATTCATGATATAATGCCATGAAAAAAATGTTAGTTTTAAAGACTATTTCTTAACTTGGTGTGATAAATGTACGGTGTTAGATTACCCTAATCCATCTGTGCAGATCAAGATAAATGTCATTGGGAGCAATCTGTGAAGTCCTTGAAAGGGCACATATATAGCTATGGAAGCAATAGTATAAGCCCCCTGTCAATGCTCTGCAGCTGCTGAGACTCATTTCTCCTAAGTATCCTTCATTTGCCTAAGGCCTTCCAGTATTTCTTCCACTGCATTTTGGAAGGATAACTTTGGATTGCAATAGTGTTTGGGTGTGGGGAACCCAGGCTGAGCTGAAATCTCTGCTCACTCATGAAACTTTCTGAGAGCCAAACGAGATGTAGTGCTAAATGTGTTGTTAGAAACCATCTCAATGAATTTTTTCTAAAATTAAAAGCAGGCATACTTTTAGGACTGCAGTGCATAGGGAAAGGAGGTGTAACCCTTGTGTCCCCATCTGAAATTCTGATCTATACACCCCATGGCAATAAGTATACAGAAAAAAACCCCTTCCATTGTAGATTTTTCCAAGGCTCATAGTCCTGTGTGTGTGTGGAGGGTTGTGTGATTTCCCTTTGTGCAGATATGATCTTTAATGAAGCATTTAGCTTCATGTCTAATTTGCCCCAAGCCTCCTTAAGAAAGTCACAATTTGTCAGCGTAACATATCTCACCGGGTTGTTGTAAAGATAAAAAGAAATATTGTAAAGTGCTGGAACGTGCTATTGGATTTTTTAGACACAAACTCTCTAATTATATATAGATACAAAAGCAAATGTGCAGTTTCCTAGGATCCATAAAATTCTAGCGTGACCAAGAAACATAGCCGCAGTTATGTCGACAGAAGCAAGCTGGATTCTTAATGGTCCCCACTAAGTTTTGAAAAATAAAAAGGAAACTTAATGCAACCAACATGCAAGACACTTGGAGAAAGTTTAGATCTGAATGTGCATCTTTGCTTTTCCAACTGTATGGAAATCTGCCATTCACTCATACAGGAAAAAGTAAAGTGCAGCACTCCAAGAACCCAGGGCCAGTGACAAATGGGCACTAAGGAACAGATTTTAGGGTTTGGAAGCCATCAGGGACCACAGACTTTTAGCTTTCTTTAAATAAAAAAGTTAGTCAACCAGAGACTTCTGAAGTAAGTTAGAGCACAAAACATGAAGGCAGCATTAAAGCTTCTGCACTCAGCAGGCAGCACAATTGTTAAGGCACTTAAAATACTGTTGCTAAGCAATCAGAGGATGGAATATTGACCCTTCCTACCTGGGACACAAGGATTATTATTTTTTACAAAAAATCAAGGCTGGTAAAATGATTTTGTGTATATATGTTTTGAATAGAATTGTGAAACTGCACATATTTGTTGTATATTTGCACCTAGACTTCCCCCCAGGAGCTCAAGGCTGTGTACAATTTATCTCCCCCTTCCTCCTTTTATCTTCACATCAGCTCTGTGATGCAGGCTAGGTTGTGACTCAGTAGCTCACACATGAAGGTTGTGAAACTCCACATACACAAGAGCTATTTTTTGCTTGTTTTTAATTATCAAGGTTGGCAAACTTTTTGTATGTTTGTTTGGATATTTTGCTGTACTGTAAATGTCAGCACTATGAAACACTGCCGTTAAAGCAAGGAGGCTGCTTTTCTGGCATTCTTTAGATGATCTGTGAATGACATTGCACAAGAAAAGCCCTGTTGGACCAAGCCAATGGCGAATAGCTTCCTGTTCTCACAACGGCCAATCAGATGCCTGTGAGAAGCCTGCAAATAGGTTCTGTGTGCAATAGCACTCTCCCCTGCCTACGGTCTCAAGCAACAAGTCTTCCATGAATTTGTCTTATTCTCTTTTAAAGCCAAGTTGGTTGTCATCACTACCTGTGCAGAGAAGTTCTCAATGTTTGATGCTTTATTGTTTTTTAAATATTTTGTTGGGAGCTGCCCAGAGTGGCCGGGGCAAGGTTAAGTGGTGTAGTGGTGTTGTTAGGGACCCGGTCCACAGACATTGTACCATGCCCAGAAAGTGCTGTTGGCGTCCCTCCTGGGAGAACCCATTGCAGTACCAGTATATTCCCCTGTATAGTTTTCAGTACACACATGATACATTTTTTTTTTAAAAAAAAACCTTCCATGAAAGATATTTCCACATTAATGCAGTGCATGGAATTCACTTGACAATGCATTTGTCAATAACATGGGGTTAGAATCCGAAACAGCTGCAGCAACTTTCCGACTATTTCTGCAGAATGCACTAGATCAATATGAAGGGCCTGCTCACCAAAAGGCAAACTAGACAACTTGCCTGTTGTCAGGGCAATATCCCAGAAACGGCAAGAGTCTCATTCAAGAGCCTTTTGATCTCCATCAGCTGCAAATTCAACAATTTATTGTGCTACTTTTATGCTACACAGAATAAAACAAAACGTGGGGTGTGTGATCTTACTTCATTAGCTCACCCTATCAATTAAAGAACTCATAATCCCTCATTGCTGCAAGCAGAAGGGAGGTAATCTATTTCAGGATGGAAGATGCTCCCTACCTTTTCGATCGCATGTGCATCTCCTTCTCTGAAATGAACCGTTCTTTTGGCTTGAACAGGTTATCTAACAATTGGAAAACAGAGGTTAAATTGCACAGGTTGATTTGCTTCTTGTACATGGAATGAGTTTAACATATGAATCCAAGGAGACCCGTAGCTCAGAGGTAGAGCATCAGTGCCTTGCAGGAAGTAAGTCCTTGGTTCAGTCCCCAGCATCTCCAGGTATGACTGGAAATGTCCTCTGCCTGACACTCTCGAGAGCTATTGCCAGTCAGAGCTAAGCGGACCACTGGTCTGACTCCACATAAGAGGGCTTTCTATGTTCACACGCTACCAGAGCTAACCTGTGCCTGCCAAGCTTAAGACAGCTGTCGGACTCTGCATGTTGATAAGTGCAATAGTCCCACTGCAGCTACTGAAAGCTGCGTCTGTTTACTGCTGTGACTTTTTCATAGACCTTCATTCATATTTAAAAGGGGGTTGGAAGGGGATTGCTGTTTTTTTTAAAGCACCAGAAAACATCTCTGCCCTACCTCCTAGCTGCTCCATCACTTCAAGTACATTTCTTGGCATTCCCTCACTTGTGCTCTCCTTTTGTTGTAAAATATAGAAACCCGCACCTTATTTTAGTTGTAATGTGAGTCAAGAGGACTCAGTAGGGAAGCTGGCAGGTCAAATCACATGCAAGTTGAGGGTCCAGGGTCTTGGACTAGATGACCCTCAGGACCCAACTCTACAGTTATGTAACCCAATGATTCTAAGGAATATGAGGCATGATAGATGTGGTTAGCTCATTTTAACCTCAAGGGGTGCAAGCTTTTCCCATTCTGGGTGGCTTGTGGCTTAGTTAAAGTCTATAAGCTGATCTATGGTGAGTTCAAAGCCACCAGATAGTGTTATCTTCTGTTGCTTTGCATGGGTTTAGTTGTATGTTTTCTTTTAAGTGTTTTGTTTTGTGTAAATAGCTATTCACTATAAGCCACTTTGACCATGTAGAGAAGCAGCCTGTGCACATCATCTTTATCTAAAAGCTTGGGGAGAGGAGTGTTTAAACATGACTGTTGCTCCATCCTTGATGTTTTTGGATGTCCTAGAGTGATACATATCCCTGGCCCTCCAGGCATCTCATCCCACACAGCTACTCTGCTGATCTTCCTCTGTGCTTGAAGAACTAGTGGGGCAATATCGAGTGTGCAACAATCATACCCTGGCTTTCGTCTCTCTTGACTCCTAATTCTGCATTAGCATTAACCAAGAGATGGCTAAGCCAGAGAGATTGTCATCTCTACCCCACCCATATCAGGAATTTTGGACTATAATATCAGAGAGTGATGATATCGTACATTTATACAAGAAACATGAATATGTTTAAAGGGGTGGGGAAGAAATGGCTGTGTTAAGACTTGAGCTTATGTATTGAATTAGGGTGGAGGGAGCCACACCAAAAGGTTGGCTTTGTCACACAAAAAATGATGCTATTGTATCAGAGAAGAACCCAACAGACATACTGAACTGTAAGACAATGAACTGGATTATCCCCCCTACTGCCTCAGAATTCCACGAATCAACATGGCTATTGATTCTAAACAATGCTCTACATCGCTGAAAAACTAAAAGTGCCTTGGAAGACATTCTCTGGCTATGATGCTGTGCAAGAATTTTACTTGTGTGTATTTGGAGGTCCACAGGACCTTCTCCAAAAATCAAACCCAGGACTGTTTAAAGAAACCATTGTGGTAAGGAGACCCATGAGTTACACGGTCTTGCACTAATTTGTAGCAAATGAAAGTTGTTTCAGTGAGACTTGTTTCCAAATAAATATGCTTAAAACTGCAGCCATTCATTCTGCACCTGTTTATATTTACGCTGAAGTTCCATTAAGTTTAATGGAGCTGACTCCTAGGTATGTGTGGAGGAACGCTGTGTTTATTACAGTCTGCTTTCATTTTGCACTCTGGAAAAGATTTCTGCGACCTCTGATGTTATCAGAATGCAACTGTCGAGGTTCAAGGCCTTGTGCTATCACTATGTTGCATGCCTGTTTACTAGTAGTGACAGGTTCTGAAAGGGAGAGGGAAAGCCAATGGCTTTTAGTATTTATAGATGGGTCTTAGATTAGATAAATTCATTTTGATTCGCCAGGGGAACAGCAGACTCTGATTGGCTGGAGATTCTAGGAAGAAAGGGCAGTTAATTGTAAGTGGCATAAGAAAAAGAAAAGTCAGCTGGGAAAGCTGATGATGGAGGTGTGAGGCAAGGCCAGAAGAAAACCAGGGACAGCTGAGACTTTTTAATATTAAAGCTATTCCTTGCTGGTGCGGTAACAATACTTGCCTGTACAAACAGGTTTTTATATCAGCTAAACTGTCCCAGACCCTCCAAGTGTCCCTATTTTCTAGGGACAGTCCTGGATTTACAAAAGACATCCCAGTTTCTGGTTTGATCCTGGAATGTCCCACTTTTCCTTAGGATGTCCCTATTTTCATCAGAGAAATGTTGGAGGGTATGGAGTTATGTGACACCCAAGCCAAGGACATAAGTAACTATACATTGGATGGCAGTCCTGTATAGGGACGTTTTTAAATGTTTTATTATGTTTTTATATATATGTTGGAAGCTGCCCAGAATGGCTGGGGCAACCCAATCAGTTGGGTGGAGAAATGTTGGAAGATATGCTGTCCAGGCACCCAGAAGTACGCCGGGGGCAGCTTAATGTCAGAGGAAGATTGTAACTTGCAGCTGGACACAACCACTTTGTCCTCCTCCACCCCCTTTTCTGGTCCTTTTAGCTGCTGTGCTGAGCTAAGCCAAAATTTGGCAGTGACTCTTGAGTCCTTAGAAACTGCCATTAAGTATATTGTATGTACAAAGTATCTCTTTAATAAACATTTAACAGTTCATTAAATCTCCAATGTTGGGTGTTGTTCTCACATCTAAGCCTATTATACCCTCCAACACTCCTCAGGAAGCAGGGGCATTCTACTGATGTAGAATAGAAGCTCCCTATTTTCTGAGGAGGGACGCGGGTGGCGCTGTGCGTAAAACCTCAGCGCCTAGGACTTGCCGATCGCATGGTCGGCGGTTCGAATCCCCGTGGCGGGGTGCGCTCCCGTTGCTCGGTCCCAGCGCCTGCCAACCTAGCGGTTCGAAAGCACCCCCGGGTGCAAGTAGATAAATAGGGACCGCTTACCAGCGGGAAAGTAAATGGCGTTTCCGTGTGCTGCGCTGGCTCGCCAGATGCAGCTTGTCACGCTGGCCACGTGACCCGGAAGTGTCTGCGGACAGCGCTGGCTCCCGGCCTATAGAGTGAGATGAGCGCACAACCCTAGAGTCTGGCAAGACTGGCCCGTACGGGCAGGGGTACCTTTACCTTTACCTTATTTTCTGAGGAGGGGTTCTGAAAGTATTCTAAAGGAATGGGTGGCAGCAGAAAAGGATCACACTGGAGGAACTCTGAGTTATTGGAGCAGACCCTGAAATATAAATACAGTGGTACCTCGGGTTAAGAACTTAATTCGTTCTGGAGGTCCGTTTTTAACCTGAAACTGTTCTTAACCTGAGGTACAACTTTAGCTAATGGGGCTTCCTGCTGCCGCTGTGCTGCAGCGGCGCAATTTCTGTTCTCATCCTGAAGCAAAGTTCTTAAACCGAGGTACTATTTCTGAGTTAGCAGAGTCTGTAACCTGAAGCGTCTGTAACCCGAGGTACCACTGTATTGAAGAAGAATAAATATCTATACCATATTTAGGAAAAAGTGAGGACCAAGAAAATAGTTTTCCTTATAGTATGTGTGCATAGAATTGAAACCATGAAACTGATACCCATGCTCACTTACTCAGGAGTAAACCGCGTTGAGTAGTACTTCTGAGTAGCTATGCACAGAATTGGGCTGCATGTCTGTAATATTTATGCAAAGTTAGCTGGGTGCAAGCCCCAGTGAGCATGGTGAGGGCTTATTTCCAAGTAAATATAGGCTGTAAACCTAAACAAACCTACCAGGAAATGTTCCAGTCAGCTTAGTGGGAATCTGCTTCTTAGTAAACAAAAACAAAAAAGAGGGACTGATCCTAAATAGACTTAAGTCTTGCTCGGAAGGAATCGCTATGACCTAGGGTTTAAAACAAATAGAGGCTGAAGTGCACTTACTTAGAAGTAAATCTCTCCACTTATTTAGAAGTAAGTCCTGTTGAAATCAGTGGATTTACTTAGGTTTAGATTACAAAAGTGCCACCTCTTGCTTCCTTTCTTTTGAGACATACTGCTGGGGGGGCGGGGCGGGTTGTGTGTGTATTAAAGATAGTAAGACACCGCAGAGCTCCTTAGTTTGATACAGATGTCAACTCAGCACCCGCTGCCCTGAATACAGATCTTCTCTCGGCAGGTTCTGTTCCTAGCTTTTAAAGTCACCATATGTGTTTCATGGATATTTATGGAGGTTGCTCCAGGCAACCAGTGAATTGAGGCATTTAAAGGAGCCACACCTAGTACAGTATCTCAATTACATTCCTGCGGGAAAGGGGAAAGATGGCTTTCAGGGTGCTTCCAGATGGGGACTTAATATTGCAAACATGTCATTCAGATATTGCAAACAGGTTATTTGCAATAAGTTTTTTTTTATAAAAAAAATCAGATTTTCTGCAGAAAGGATAGATTTGGGTTAAATTGGGAAGGGGGTATATTGGTCGGCATTTTGATTCCAATGAACCACATTTGTTTAAGGACAGTAGTACCATTTACACAGGTCAACATACAACATTCCCCATCCCATACTGATACTGTTTTAAGATAAGGGAAAGAACGGAATAAGCAAATACCCCCCCCCCCCCATTTTTTTCAAATGCTTTTAAAACAACAACAACAACAACAAAACAGCCATGTGGATATTTTTGATTACAAAACTTCCCTATTATACTTAAGCAACTGTAACAGACTGTGGGAGAAACTCTCAAATGCTACTATAGACCATAGACTATTATTATTAATCTGTGAACTATAATAGAGCCCTCCACTCTATATGTTGTGGGACTTCAGTACCCATAATCCCTGACCATTGGTTGGGACTGATGGGAGTTGGAGTCCCACAACATCTTGAGGGCCATCCTTGTGTTAGGGATCACACAAGGAGAGGAGGGGTTTAGGAAGTGATGAAATTCCTTTCGGAAAACACAGCCAGCTATGTGAGACAACATATTTACTGTCCTAAGGCTTCTATCAACAAGTAAAAAAACCCCACACACAATATCCACTCCTGTAGCATTTCAATTAAATTTCAGGAGGTGGTTAAAAAGAATTATATAGAACATTCTCTTTGATACAAATAAGGCTAAAATCATAAGTGATTATACAAGAGGAAGTATATTAATAGCACTTTCAAAGGAAAAACATGTATGCATTGCATGAGCATAACTTTAGGCTGCTTTCAGGTTACATATTTATTGAGCATTCATCCTGATTTGTTTGAACAAAGATTGCAGGAAAGTTGTATGACATTAGCTGCTTGTTGAACACTGATTCAGATCCGTTTGCGAGGAGGTTAGATGACACCATCTCAAGCATTTGTTAACCCATATTTCCCAGTGCATTTACCCATCACCTTTGTTATCACAAAAATCCTGGGGTTTGGGGGGAGAAGCGGACTTGTTGCACAACAGCACCAAATCCACTTTAATTGTGTGACTTGAGCATGCCAGTATGTATTTGCATCCCAACCAAAAGACAAAAACAGTCTGGAAGCATCCTTAGTCAATAACAACAAGCAGCTAAAGGCAGATCCAGCTGGAATTCTGTCCCTGCTGTATTTCAGAGATGACAAAAACCAGACAATTATAAACAGAAGAGTGATCAATAGGGCAACTGAGAGCTGCACTAACACTCTGAGAAAAAACAGTGACATGTGAAGCAGGCAATGCAAAGAGTGTAAGAGTCATCCCTTAGGAAATGACATTTGTAAGATTATTACAAGAAGGTTTCTATGAACATAAAGTAAAAAGTAATCTGAGGGGACTAGAGAAAAACAGCTCAAAAGTTGACAGCTTAAGAGAGACTCAGGTAGGAGGCATAAAAAGGCAACATGTAAATAGAATGAAGTTAATCCATGTTTTATTCAAATCTTTTAACCCTGCTGGGATTCTGGATTTTATCAAATATCCTGCACAGCAGTAATTTATTTGTGACAATCCCCTAGTGAGACAAGGAAGCTCCACCAAGATCTTAGGGCAGGAGACCAAAATAAATAGCTAATCTTCGTAATGTATTTTAACAAATGCAAATGCTGGCCCCAAAGAACGGAGATGAATGAGGAGCAAAACACATTTGCTAGTTGGAAAGCCACTTAAAGCCACAGGGAAGGCAGGCTGGGAAAAGAGGGAAAAAAGGAATAAGTTGGATTCCTGCCTACAAATAAAATTGCTGATGCACAGAAGTGAAGACTTAGCTTAATTTCCAACAGAAGAGCTGGTTGTGGTTGAAGCATGCCTGGGAGTTGCACTCTTTGACCTGGGGTTCTTCCAGACCTGTCACAATTCTGCAGAAGATTCAACTGCATACCAGCCAACTTAGGCTTGCACAATTAAAGTGGATTAAAGTGCTCTGATGCAACAAAGCCACTTTAAAACAACCAGACTTTTTGCACGAAGAAAAGTGATGGGGACATGAACTGGAAAGTGTGGGATAGCAATGGATTGGCAGGCAGTCGTAAAACCTCCAAGCCGATAAATCAGGGTGAATACTCAATAAACAGTGGAAGTTGTAGAACATCTGTGAAAGCTCAATAAAGAAGTCATCCGCAGACACCCTTTGTAGCCCTTCCTTCTCATGTTAAATATGTAGGGAATGGTTGCAGTTATTCAGTAGTGCCACTTGCAAATGCTCAGTGGCATTCTCTTTTGTATTGTCACTTTCCTGGTCCCAAAGCTCGGAATTTAAATTGGAAATGGTAGACCCTGGTCCGAATTAAGCTCTGCAAACACCATGGCTTCCCTTTTTTCATGGGTAATATTATTTGCTTGGAAATGGGACCCCAGTTATCACCAGAGGTAAATCCCATTTTTAATGGATGAAAATTCAAAGGCACTGGGGCCCGTCTTGAAATGGGACAAGAATATTCAGATACACTTCAGCATACTTTGAAGAAGCTGCAAATTAACTCCTTTACAAAGATTTCAGGAGTTCCACATGGTAAGCCCCAAGAATTGTGATTTGGAGCATCTTTCGGGTCAGTGAAGAGTTCTCAAGCCATTAGCTGCCCTTGCCATCCCAGACTGGAAGACCTATCAAAGATTTGTTGGAGCTTAGGCAACAACGGCTTTGATGTACTTCAGTTTGTTTCTGGTTTTGTTCCTCATTCACTGAGTATTGGTTTGACGCCCACCAACCCAGGCACAAATGTTGGAGGCAAGAACTGGAAGCCAACAGCTATCTCCAGCTCAGCTTTGTTCTGGACTAAATGCAACTATCGAGGTAGAAGGTGCATACACTTAAAATCTGCAAGCAGTCTGTAAAACATGAAAGCAGTTATTGACATGCCCCCTTCCCAGGTGAAAGCATAGAGAAAAGCAGCACATGCTAAATTCACATTAGGTAAGCAGTCCAAAAGTTGTGACAAAAAGGAATTTGGGGATGTTTCCTAAACAGTTTCAAACTTCTTAAAATCTGTGTTTGGAAGGAAAAAGTACAGAAGAGATTAAGGTAGCTGAAGACATAATCCTGGTTGTAGTACAGTGGGGCTCAATGAGTAAACATGTTGTAGGATTACACTGTAAGAAACACAGGGCAAAACTATTAAAAAGGCAGGGAAATGGCAATATCAAAGATGGGAAGCCCAAGATGTACACGCATTAACCATGGAAAAGGATTGTAAAAGATAGTGTTTATTGTGGAAAGACAAGCAAAGAAAAACTGTCTGGATAGAGGCAAAAATATAGAAACAAACATGTAGAAAACTGTAATGTGTGCCTATGAATGTGAACGTCATGAAGCTGCAGACCCAAGCCATAGGATTTAAGTATTCTATAAATGAAATTAACGGGTCCCCTCCACAGTAAAAGGTAAAGGGCCCATTAGGCCCAGTCATGGACGACTCTGGGGTTGTGGCGCTCATCTCGCTTTACTGGCCGAGGGAGCCGGCGTACAGTTTCTGGGTCATGTGGCCAGCATGACTAAGCCGCTTCTGGCGAACCAGAGCAGTGCACGGAAACGCCGTTTACCTTCCCGCTGGAGTAGTACCTATTTATCTACTTGTACTTTGATGTGCTTTCGAACTGCTAGGTTGGCAGGAGCAGGGACTGAGCAACGGGAGCTCACCCCATCACGGGGATTCGAACTGCCAACCTTCTGATCGGTAAGCCCTAGGCTCTGTGGTTTAACCCACAGTGCCACCCGCATCCCTCCACAGTGGAGAATATTATTTTGCATTTCAGGCATATGTGAAGAATCCTTTTAGGGCTCAATATATTCTTGCTGTCCTGTTTCCACCAATCATGTTTGCACACAGGAACACTCATATTCTCTTCCTTTATCCAAGATCCCCTAAGTCCTCGTATCAATATTGGCTACTTGGGGCCCCATCAGGTCCAACCAGTATTGACAATGGTTAGGGATAATGGGACTTGTGGTTCAACATTTGGGGGGCCACAGGTTTCCTATCCCTGTCTGAAAGAGAAAAGCCTGTGGCATGTGTGTGTAAACAGTTTCAGATCCATGAAAAGTATCATAGAACTTCCAAAACTTCACAGTAGTAATTACTTGAACACACCAAGGGAGACCATCAATTCTGTTACTTCTAAATACTCATGAAAATATGGATTTCACAAGCTCACTGTAAGATAAATCAATAACAAGTCAAGAGAATGAACAAATATTGAATGCAAAGTTGGATGGCAGCTTTATTATTCCCTATAATGTAGTTCCCCCCCAGTAAGGAAACAGTGTCCCTAAAAGGAGAATGGGGAACTCAGGTATATTAACACATAAAATCACACAGACATATGTTCTTGCAAATTAAAAAACATCAAAGAGTGCTTGTGTACACTAAGATCACAAGGCTGTTCATTATGAAGATTTAAAGTACTATAAACAGCTGGTAGCCCTGTCACTGAAGTAATTACATGATGCTTTTTTGAGATTTAAATCTGGTTATTTGAACATTGTTTCTATTCAGTTCATCACAGTGGGATCTCTAATTTGTTCAATGTAGTCAACAGCAAAGTAGTCTATCTTGGACTAATTAGCCTCCTTGAAATCAAACATAAAAAAATATACAAAACAAAAGGCTAGTAAAAGAATTTCAGGTTGTTTGCCACTAGAGTGCTCCTATGATGATAAAATCTTCTGCTGGCTAAACATGATAATTTTTTCTCAATTTACTTTTAGCACCTTGTGAAATCTTCTGCATGAATTACAACTGTCTCTAGTAAGAAACTCTTTAGGGGGCGGGAAGCTGAGAAGGTAAACAGGAACTGTACAGATAGACGCTGGTATTTATATGGAAAAGGATCCGGGATGTAGGCTGCTATTCTCCATAAATTTAGAGAACATTGACAAAATGGACTGTGTGATTTATGTATGATCTAATGATCCTACATTCTCAATAGATACGTTGTTCCATTTACATTAAATATAGAGGGAAAGGTCTCCCAAGGCATTTGATTTTGTTTCACAGCAACCCTGAAATAAAAATAGTGGGTTTGATGGCATATCATGGAGACTACTCATTTTGACCCCAGTTTGTTAATGACCTCACGCACAGAACTTCCAGAGGAAACAATAGTTCCCATTCACTGCAGTATCAAGGAAACCACTGTATGTACAATGCAGGTGCACATGCAAAGATGTCTCCAACAGCTGCCTGCGCGCATCAGATTTCACATAAGCGCAAGGAGATGCTGGCTAGAGATAAATGACTATTATATATAAATGCTGGGAACATGCTATGACATGACAGAGATGGTCAGTGCATTGGAAACCTGCCCATATTTTGTAAGACAGGTGTGCGGAGCTAGTTCCTCATTGTTTCCAGTGAGAAATTAATTACCTCTACCCATCTGGATACAAAGATGTGGGTAGAGGATGCTGGAAATGAGTGCTTCCTGAAGGGGAAGAGATTGAGACAGGAAAGAGTTTGTCCGCCATCACATCTGAGCTGCACTATAGATTATCCTCTTGTTCTCAGTAGCTGCCAATCTGTACTTTAAAAGCCCTCTGTGAGACAATGTAGCTTTGGAAAATCTCCATCTCCACGTTCATATCATATTCTTGTAATCCAGAAAAGGCCAGCTAAAATACCGATTAAACTGCCCATGTTTGCAATTAATTTGAAAGGTCCAAGTAGAAAGCCAACTCTCTAGACAACAATGGGGCCAGCAGTCGGTGGTGCCAGCTCTAAATTTATTTCTGTTCCTACAAGATTTTTTTTTGTGGCTCCTCGGTTAAATGCATTGCCTTCTATCCACCACTGAAAGGTTGAGAAGAGGCCTTGGGGCAGATAGATGGATGCATATACGCCCAAACATTAATTATTCTTATTCTTATTTCTTAGATTTGTATCTATCAGAACGCCTTGCTTGTTATAGAAGGGTACCGTATTGGCCTGAATATAAGCCTCACTTTCTCTCCAAATTGTGACTGTGAAAAAAAGTGTGGCTTATTTTTGTAACCTTACAGTATGAAGCCAGGAGAAACAGCGCCCGCCCCGCACATAGTCTCCCATCCTCTCCCCCAAGGCCGGGAAGGGTGAGAGTGAGGAAGGAAGGGGAAAGGCCACCCCTGCCTCCCCCAGTATGCAGCCAGGAGCAGCGAGAATGGGAGTGGCTTATATTTGGGTATTTTTTCTTCCCACTTCTCCAATTTTAAAGGTGCGGCTTATATTTGCGTGCGGCTTATATTCGGGCCAATATGGTAATTAAAAGCACTTCAATACTTTGGGCAAGATTTGACATTTTTGCTTTATAAATGAGACAGAAGATACTTTTATTGCACTCACAACACAAGAATCTCTGTGGAGAGGATACTTGAATTGGCAATGCATAAATAAACAAATTGCTTGTATACTGTATACGGTATATGAAATATAATAAGAATGTACCACTGGACAAGTCACTGTAGTTACATGTTGTTCTTGTATTTACATGAAAACCAATAAAAATTATTTGGATTAAAAAAAAAAATATCGGCCTTCATCTGAAGATCACAGGCAGTCTACAATATAAAAATACAAAAATAAAAATCCATCCCTTCAATGGTTCACAAGCTTGTAGTGTTACACCATCTTTCACTAATAACGGAATCAAGTTCTTAGAGGATATGCTTTAACAAAGCCTTTAACGAAGTAATTGGGGAAATGGTGGAAAACATATTCCTCAGTATAATCAGAAGGATACATGGTGAAGAAGATACAGGCCTTTATTTTTTAAAAGTGTAAATTATACAGTAAATGGAATGAGGATGTTTCCATCACCTCACTCTGTTGTGGAGGGATTTTCTGTTTTTCAAATGCTGATATTACAGCTATTGTTTTGAAATAACATATAGCTCTCCAGTGACTAAGAAACCTGCAGACAAATCATACTTGGCCCTGGTCCTTGAAGTTTTCCCCGAGTTGCGGTGAAAATCTACACAAGGGTTGGATACGGATAAAGACTTAAGAACAAGCTGCGTCAACACAGGGCATATTCTCTCTCTTCCCTAAATGGTTCATGCTGCTGAATAAGATTGGCCCTGTTCGCATTCAAGTGCCTTCTCAGCTTCATGATCTCAAATGTTTATATCTAAAATGTCACAATTCAATACTACCAAGCTGTAGAATTTCTACAGCAGGAGATTCGCTTCCAAGAACACTGGGGGAGCGAGAGGAGATTTCAGGGTTATCCTGTTCTTTTCAGCTCAGCAGGCGGAGTAGAAGTGAGATCACGAAACTATTGCCTCCCATTTCCCAGACGAGTAGCCAGAACTAATATAAAAGAATAATATAACTATGCCAAGGGGAGGCTTACTGCATTAAAAAAAAGGCACAGGACACATTAGCGTGTGTGTTTTTTTTAAAAAAACAACCATTCAAAATCCCAAGTTTGGGGATTCACAGAATGGAGTTAGATGTGAAGAAGTATAAGACCATAAGAAGAATCTGCTAAATCAGGCCTATGGCCCATCTAGTCCAGCATCCTGCTCTCACAGCAGCTAACCACATGCCTATGGGAAGCCCAGGGCTTTTTTCCAGGCAGAACTCACTGGAATTGAGTTCTGGAACTTCTCAAGAGGGCACCATTGCCATTATAAGACAACAAGGGAGGAGTTCATGGTGAGTTCCAGCACCTTTTTTTCTAGAAATATAGCACTGGGGAAGCCCATAAGCAAGACATAAGCCCCACAGCACTATGCCCAGCCACTATGAGAGCCAGTGTGGTGTAGTGGTTAAGAGCAGTGGACTTGTAATCTGGTGAACTGGGTTCGCACCCCCGCTCCTCCACATGCAGCTGCTGGGTGACCTTGGGCTAGTCACAACTCTCTGAAGTCTCTTAGCCCCACTCACCTCACAGAGTGTTTGTTGTGGGGGAGGAAGGAAAAGGAGAATGTTAGCCACTTTGAGACTCCTTAAGGGGAGTGGGTTAAAGCCTCAGCGCCTAGGACTTGCCGATCGAAAGGTCGGCGGTTCGAATCCCTGCGGCGGGGTGCACTCCCGCTGCTCGGTCCCAGCGCCTGCCAACCTAGCAGTTCGAAAGCACCTCCGGGTGCAAGTAGATAAATAGGGACCGCTTACCAGCGGGAAGGTAAACGGCGTTTCCGTGTGCGGCTCTGGCTCGCCAGAGCAGCGATGTCACGCTGGCCACGTGACCCGGAAGTGTCTCCGGACAGCGCTGGCCCCTGGCCTCTTGAGTGAGATGGGCGCACAACCCCAGAGTCTGTCAAGACTGGCCCGTACGGGCAGGGGTACCTTTACCTTTACCTTTAAGGGGAGTGAAAGGCGGGATATCAAATCCAAACTCTTCTTCTTCTTCTTCTACCCAGCTGAGATTCCCAGCAACTGGTATATTGCCTCCAACAGTGAAAGGAGAACATAGTAATTGTGGCTAGTTGCTATGGATAGCCTTGTCCTCCATGAATTTGTATGATCCTCTTTTACAGCTACCCAAGTTCATGGCTATTACGGTAATGCCTGCTGTGGGAATGAGTTCCAGAGTTTAACTATGCATTGTATAGAGAAATATTTTTATAAACTTCAGCCATATCACCTCTTACTTGCCTTTTCTTTAAACCTTCCCTCATAAATGCTATAATCTTTCCTTGCTATAATCTTTACCTTTTCCAAACTGACAGTATTCATTTTGGGGTGAGGTGACCAGACCTGTTCACAGCTTTCCAAATGTGGTCACATAATAGATTTGTGTAACAGTACTGTGATATTGGCAGTTTAATTTTCAATTCCTTTCCTAATTATCCCTTGCATGGTATCTGCCTTCTTCCACAGACGCCACACACTGGGTCGACGTCTTCACTGAGCTATCTATTATGACCCCAAAGTGTAAGTCACAACCAGTTGTGTATTTGCTCTGTAAACAAAATTATCTTCTCCCCTCAGGACAGCTTTTGTTTATGGAATTAAGCCCTTCTGTATGCAGAAAACTCTCTTTTTATGCATAGTAACTCCTTCAATGAATGGAATGAAGACTTAGGATCCTTCAAGACATATTGTAAAATGGCAACTCTAGCTCATAACTAGTTCTTGAGAGATGAATGCTGTGGAGTATTACTTATCCATTTTAAGTAATCTTTAAAAAGTGTGATCTTGAGAGAGTCCACCTGAAGTGGACAGAATAGAAGAAGTTTTGAAATTGAGGTATATCAAATTACAGCTGGTGTTGGTATGTTGCCATATTTGTTAGAATCCTGAAAACTGCAGCTTTCACTTTGGGAACACAGGGGAAAGAAGAGCTTGAGGTTCAAAGGTTAGTAGTGGACATCTATGGCTTGGTCAATGAAGAAGTATTCAGTTCCATGGCCATAGTAGTGATTTGCATGTAAGAAGAACACTGAGCACTGATTCATGCCACTTCTGCATGCAGCCAGAGATGGTTTAATAAGAGACAAAGATTCATCTTTGTCTCTTCACACAGCAGGTGCTTGAACTGCTTCTTCATTTGCTTGATAGGTATCTTTATGCACTGATGGAATAGCTGAATGAATGATTGAGTGATGGAATAACCACTGTGCTGTTGAGCCAGGTTGCAAAATGGAAGTGATAATTTCCTATCCAACAGGGCTGCAGTTATGATTATGATGAGCAGAGTGCTAAAGAAATTTATCAAATGCCTAATAGATACCGTAGTTTCTCTCATTCTGAGAACATATAAAACCTCACAAAGACTACGTTATATTTTTATGAAGAATAAGGTGCGGCATATAAATTATGGAAAAAGTTTCTTGCTAGAGACATTTATCATTAATAACCATGACAGGAAGGAAACTGCTGTTGCTTGAGTAATTAATAAATGTATTTAAAACCACATTTTTATTACTCACTTTGGAAGATAAAATTTATCTTTAGTAATAGCACAATGAGAAAGTAATAATTTTTCTCTCTTTTTCCATGTGATATTTTGTTTCAGTGAAAGCATATACACTTTATGCATATGTTTTAATGTTTTGCTTTATGTTTTTGTAAACCCATTAGAGGTTTTCTTACAATCAAGTGGTGTGTGTGTTTCTCTCTCACATTCCTTCCTTGCATAAAAATAGCTTTTAGGTCCTTAGGTTTTGTATATGAGAAAGTTTGAGATGTTCTTCCATGGCAAGAGGCATTCAAATATTGTAAGTGCCACTAAGCAAGGAATGCTCAATGGCCTTCATGCAGGTTTTAATGTGGTTCTTAAATCTGACTTTGTAGAAGGACTTTGTTTTTCAGATTTATGTTGGGCAGTACACCTATTCATGTACAAGAACTTCTGCAGAAGCTTTTGTCTCAGTGTGGGATGGGTTGGGTGGGCAGCTGGGTGAGAGGGGGAATTGCTCAAAATCATGAGGAGGTATTTTGTATACTTTCAGTTGAGAGCAATTTCCCTCTCCCACAACAGCCCCTGTGCCTCACCCCTTACTGCTCTTTGGGCCCCCGATATCTACTTTTATTAAATCAGATTTTCAGCAACAGTTTATTTGACATGAAAGGTAAGTCATCTTTAGATTTTCATCAATTTGTAACTGTAGCAAAGGGCACCTTGAAACTACTTCCTTTAGGGAGTTCTCCTGCCATGTTTCATCAGTAGAGAAATGAAGATTCAGTGCCTACTTTCTCTCTTCAGTGCTGAATTACAGATGAACAAGGATTTACCAAAGTTACAAAGTCAAGCAAAAGAAGAGGGGGCGGTGTTTTTCCCTTTGCATTTACTGTAGGGGGGACATACTGTAGGGGGGACATACGGTTCTTTATTAAATTTCATTTCCAAGCTTTGCAGTTGCATTATATTGTTTAGGAGCAATGTTTTTTCAGTGTCAAATTCCTATGTACTTTGATCCACATAGGCTAAATTTAGTAAGAATTCAGGACTTTTTGCAATGTATGGCCATACACTCTTAAATTCAAAGAAGAATACAAGACACAGATCTCAGGATGTTCATTGGGCCTCAGATTGCAATTTTGATGTGCAACATATCTCTGGATCTGTGTATTTATCACACATGTACCCCATACTTCCACCAAGGAGTGAAAGACAGCATACATGGGTTCCATTTTATGACACAACAACTTCATATGGGAGGGTTAGAATGAGATATAGTGATGCCCCCCAGGTCATCTTGTTTCCCTGTACCCTAACTCACTATTTTTGCCTCTGCCTCACACTATACAAGTAGACAGATTGTCATAGTTTTAATATATGGTCACTTGAGTACATAATTTCTTAGCTCGTAAGAAAGACATCTGCATTTTTACTACCGAACATTTTGCCAGCATAATGCATCTAGGCAAAAATCTTATTGCATGCTGTTACTTAATGTGATATTTTTTCCCTCTACTTCAATATAATTTTTAGTTTCTGAAGTCAAGATGCTGTAAACAGATGAAAAGTCAAAACAATGAAATTTCCAGGCAAGAAAATAAGATTAGACAATGTTGCATTTTTAAAGAAGGTACATGGTTTTAAGTACACATGCATTTGTACTTGTGGTTATTATATTATATAATTGTTATTATATTATAATAATCAAGAATATTATGTGCAAAGAGTTGTACATAGATTCAGAAAACCTGTTTCAAATCCTTGCTCAGGCAAGAGGTTTACTGGGTGACCCTGGGTGAGTCTCTTAGCCTAACTCACAGGGTGGTTGTGAGTAGAAAACGAGGGAAGGTACACCATGTTTGCCTCCCTGAGCTCCTTAGAACAAAGGGCAAGAGAAAAATGCAACAAATGATTATAAAAACTGTGTGATTTGTTAAGGTACCTCCATTATCTGAGTGAAGGGAAAGCTCAACAACATAGTGATCTATCCAACTCTTTATTGACTACTGTGGTCAGCAACATCCTGCAGCTGAACATACATAAGATGTAATTATGCTCATCATCCTATGTTTACTCAGGACTGAGTACTATGTTACTACTAGTACTATTGAGAGTGAATCCCACCCAGATCCTAGTCACTCATGGAATGATTCCCTAGCAACTAAGTGGAGTTAAGGGTCCTGTGAGGAAGTTAACTGCCTGCCACTGGAAGCTCAATATCAAGAGTGATTGACAGGCTCTGAGGGAGACAGCCAGCAGAACTCTGATTCACAGCTTGGTTTTTTTGTTTGTTTTTTTTGTTTGCCAAAAGCTTTAATGCATGGATTGCTATGGTATATCAGTCACGTTACAAGGTGCATAGGTCAACAGGTGCATGGATAAGCAGAACCTAAGATGTTGTTCTGACACTTTACATGCCCCCCAAAGCCCCCCTTTTGTGCGGTTGGTGTCCTGAGCCACGGGACTGAGCAAGCAAGCAAGCCCTCCTTCAGAGAGGCTTGGTTTGCTGAGTTTGTTCTCACCGGGACATCCACTGTGACAGAGGCAGAGTTAATGGGCCAGGAGGGGACAGTCCTGGTGCAGTGTCAGGTTCCTGTGATGTACAATGTCTCCTATGGCACAGAGGTGGACTTCTGCCCTGACAGTCCCCTTGTCCCATCTCTAGGGTCTGAGTCAATATTCGCAATGGTCCCTCCTCATGGTCCAATTTCTCCAGTTCTCTGTTCTTCCCTTCCTCACCTTCCTCTGCCCAGTCTTGACATCTCCACAAGGCTCATGCTAGCCAAAGCGTCTGGGAAGGCACTGCAGACTTCAAAGAAGCATTAGTCCTGGGGCGCACTGTGGGGCCTCTAGAGTCTGCCTGCCTCCTCCCTCTCAGCTGCTCTATGGCTGGAGGGGTGGAGGCAGCAGGTGAACTGTTTGGGCAACACGGAGCCTGCATGCGCCCAAGCCACCGCGTCTCTCCCAGGAGAGACGTGTGGCTCGGGTGTGCTGCAGGCCCATGGTGAGTGCCGCCTGGCATTTTGTCACACCCCCCCCCCCGTGGTGACACCCAGGGCGGTCTGCACCCACCACACTCCCTTCCTCCACCCCTGCCTGCACTCCCACCATTTATTTGCTATGACATTGGCTTAAGCCAAGTTCTCTGCGCTACAAGAGGCAGTCCTTCCATAGAATTGCCCTGCCTTTTGTCTGAGAAAGGCAACTTCCCAGTTGATTAATGATGCCCTAATCCTGACTGAGAGCCACCTGTTGAATAATGGTGAAGATGGAACATAGCAATAATGTACAAATTAAAGTCTGTTGTGAAGGTGCAGCTGGCAATAATGGAGCTGTGCTCAAGTTTGTGGATAAGTGTGGGGGGGATCATGTTATTGCGGAAAAGAAATAGCACAGGCAAAATTATGCTTACAAAGCTGTAAAGCAAAAAGAAAATAATTTATATTACAAGTTACAAGAATAAGCAGCATGCTTTGGGAATATAAAAAAAATAAGTATAGAGATGAAATTATTGCATATATATATATATATATATATATATATATATAACAAGACAAAGTATAATCTAAACTAATCTGTAATTGCTCAAGCATGACCATATTCATCCTTTTAAAGATCAAGCTTTTAAATGTTAAGCTTTACAGAGAAAGAAAAGTTCAGTAGGCAAGCATTTTCACTATTGGCTCTATCACTTTGGATTATGTTTGCTATCTTTTTCTCTTATTTGAAAGCAGGGTTCCCAGAAGTAAAGGGATTTGGGGAGCTTACAATGAGAAATGTCACCGGGGGGTAGCTGCCCTGCTTCCTGTGGTAAAGCAGAAGAATGCTCTCAAATTTTACGGTGAGAAAAATGAAAGAATGAATCCCTTAGGACTCCACCCTATAAACCCCCCCCCACACTTTTTGCTGAGCTGTTAAGAAAAGGAAGCCACTTATCTAGCAAAAAGTTTTTGCATTGCTGTTAGATCTTCTACCGCCGAAAAATGAATTACAGAATAGACATGGCATGCTACTTTATCTCTGAAATAGAACAATTCCATCTGATGCTTTCTTGAGTTTATACACTGCAAAACATCAATGATGACTACTGGTCATTAGAAGTTGCACATCAGACTGGATGTTTCCTGAATATGTAACAGACAGCTACAATCTTGATTTTCCTAAATAACTACAGGCAGATATGATTCTTGTTAAGAAGGCACCATGTGAGGATGTGAGGCTTATCTCATCTGCCCATCCTGATCAGAATGGATACTGCACACACACACACACACACACACACACACACACACACACACACAGGCACAGGATTCTTTAAAACAAAGTCCCGTTGACCCTCTCTTTCTCAGTAGAAATGAGCTACCCTAGGCCTATAATTATTTAGGACAAGAATAGGGAACTGATGGCCCTCCATGGACTACAACACCCATCATGCCTGGCTGGGGCTGATGGGGGTTGGAGCCCAACATCTGGAGAACCACAGGTTCCTTATCCCTAATTTAAGGAAAAAGTAGCAACACAACTGCCATACTATGTTAGAGTTTCTCCCTAAGACAGAGAAAATATTTCCATGAGATCTATGTTGCAAAGGCATTGTGATACAGTTTGCAGAAATAAAGCTTACTTCTCCTTAAAGAGATCCTGTGTGGTGCAATGATTTGCCCCTTTTGTGTAGTATGACTGGGGAGATTGGAGTGAATTGAACTGATACAATGGCAAAGGCTTTTGGAGAATTATATATTGATACATGAGCATGACATTTAGCTTCGCCACAAATTACATCCATGCAGGAATCAGTATGAAAGACTATCTCCGGGCTGGAGCACCAAACATTAACAAAGGAAAACTGCATATTCTAGCAGAAACTGTGATAATTTGGTTAAAGTGCCACAGGTGAACTTACCACTGAGAGGATGAGGAATTGTATACTGTTTCTTCTTACTCGTAATGGAAGACGTGGAAAGTTTGCGAGAAAGAGCAGCCCCTTGTTTCTTTCTTGAAGCATCACCCTGCTGGGTTTTCCTCAGCTGTACCATGTGTTTCAGTTTCTTTAGGCGTTCTTGTGAGCGGGAAATAAAGTGAGGCTTGTGAACTTCTAGCGCCTCCTAAAAGAAAGAAATACATTTCATTTGGAGTGAGAAACAGAGAGGGCATTATCAATTCGTTCCTCTGAGCCAACTTAATGAAAGTCCTGTTTCTCAAGTGTTTAGGCTTGCATCCAACAACCATGGAAATTATCACATAATACGGACATGATAAGATGTCTCTCAACAGTGTGGGACCTCATGCCTCAACAGAGGAAATGGCAGTCATGTGCCCTTTTGTTTACAAGCTCACCTTTCTTCAGCACAGGAAAATCCCACCTATCCATCAATGGATCAAGGATTTGTCTTCAGGTGGCTTCATGAGTTGGCAATATCCACCTACCCACCAATGGATCGAGGATTTATCTTCAGGTGGCTTCATGAGTTGGCAATATACCATCAACTTTAGAACAGGAATGGGGAACCTGCAGCTCTCTAGATGTTGATCAACTCATTCCAAACCCCATTAACCCCAGCCAGCATAGCTCAGGGATGATATGAGTTGGAGACAGGGTAGGATAGGACTTGCGAGCCCACCAACAGCTAAAGGGCCACAGGTTCCCTGCTTCTGCTTTAGTAGATAGACGACTACCATGCTATATGGAAAGTATATACTGTTTTTTATGCCTAATCAAGAAAAGCCAACTTGCCCTATCCTACATAGCTTAGACAGTATAATTGGCCTTGAAACTGATTGCCTGCAGCCTTTGCCCTCTTCATCCCTTTCCTGCACTCTGTCTAGTGTACGTATTGTGCTGGTATGAGTGTTGTGTGGTTCTATGTCATATCAGTAAAAATTGAAGAACATTATAAAAGTATTAACACAACAACTTGGGACATGGTTGAAAAACTGCTACATTAAGCGGGAGTGGCTTATTCTTGCAAACACATGTTTCATTTTTGCAGTTACCAGTGCCTGTGTACTTTAGAATTCCTTTTTGGCCTAAGTGTCTAAATAGGAAAACCAAAGGACACAATTAATGGCTTCCTTGGACATCCAAGATATATGGATTCAGGATAAGTGCATCTGCTGTGCCTCAATGGGTAAAAAAGCAGCAGAATCCATTTATCACTATGCGCTTGGAAAGAAAGAAAGACTTAAAAAGTGCAGTACACTCTTGGCCACTTCATTTAATTGTTTATTAAATATTTTTCTGCTGCCTAGGCTGTTTACTCCTAACCATTACAGTGGTGCCCCACAAGACGAATGCCTCGCAAGACGAAAAACCCGCTAGACGAAAGGGTTTTCCGTTTTTCGAGGCGCTTCGCAAGACGAATTTCCCTATGGGCTTGCTTCGCAAGACGAAAACGTCTTGCGAGTCTTGCGAGTTTTTCCCCTTTTTCCCGCTTTTTCTAAGCCGCTAAGCCGCTAATAGCCGCTAAGCCGCTAATAGCGCTAATCCGCTAATAGCGCTAATCCGCTAAGCCGCTAATAGGGATGCTTCGCAAGACGAAAAAACCGCTAGATGAAGAGACTCGCGGAACGGATTATTTTTGTCTTGCGAGGCACCACTGTAACACACTTCTGTAGTTGTTTAATTTGCTATCCTTTTTTGCTGTCCCCAGAGAGAAAAGTCCCTTTCATGGTGGGTCATGCATAGCTTTTTAACATGCTCAGTGTTTAAAAGGGGGACCAGAATGGTGTTATCAGTAGGAGATTTGAGTTGCCTGAAACCAACATTTAACCCTTACTGTTCAGATTTAGGTTCATAACATTCTGCCAGTCTAGCCCTTAAAAACATAGTATCCCTTTTTTAAGGTTACTGTCCTGGCTCCCAGTTGCTGAAGAACGAGAACTCGAAGAAGGATTCTTTCCAAAGGCCTTACTGTTTAGATTGGTGCAATACATATGCACATCACTGGTCTAAGGGAGAGCAGGGCACATAGCTGATCCAACGCTTGGGTACACAATGGCAGGTCATCTAGCACACCCCTTGCTTTCCTATATAAAGGAATGTGGCAGGCTCAACGTAGGGCAGCAAATGGTTCTGCTCCTTAGCAAGCAACCTAGCACTCTGTCTTGAAGGTGGGTTCTGCTCCCATCTGTTCAGATCTCCCTTGGTGCCTTCAGGACTTAGGTTTGATGGCTCTGGGGTAAGCTGTGAGAGAGGTATTGTGGAGGTGCTCAGACAGCTGTGGAGAGGAAAGCAGGGTTGAAGAAGAAGGCAGGGTGCGCTGCCCTCACCCTGGGGGACCCATAGTCTTTTAGGGCACAAGAATCTTCATTTTGCTGCAGCAGACTAATATAGCTACACCTCTGGCCATTGGATCAGTAAATGTGAGGAGAAGGAATTGATGGAAAGGTGAACAAAAATGTTAGTGTATAGCAGGGGCTTCTAGAGGGACAGCAGGGAATTTCTGAAGTTGCTCATTTTCAACAGATCAGGCAATCAAAATGATTATTCAACAATGAACAGCAGCTTCAAGTGACCTCATTGTTCCGTTGATAAAGAAAGAAAAAGAAAAAAAGAAAATGTGACTTTCAGCCTCCATTGAGTTCCCAGGAAAATAACCATCACAGGACTGAGAGTTAACAGAGAAAACATTCTGATATTTTACCCTGAGAGTCAGTGGGTTTTCAGGAATGTTCTCAGGCTCAGAGCAGACCTCTGGCTGCTGGAAGGCTTCATGTTTCTCATGAGTAACATCTGGCCCATGAGCTGTGGAGGTTGTTACCCTGTCGATTGCCTTGTTCATCTCACTTTTCTGATGCTCCTTCAGCTTGATAGCCAAACCACAGAATTTGTAATCACCTTAAGAAAGAGATAGATGTTTATTAAGGGGAGTAGCTAATTTGAATTTGGGTCTTTCTGTGCTTTTGGAGGGAGGTTTCTGAAACAAAACAGTCAAGTTATATAATCTTCAGCATTTTAGTGAGAATTTATCCTGATATAACACATTTTTGTATGCAGTTTTGGATAATGTACTTGTTTTTGCAAACAATTCCCCCTAATATAATGCATTTTTGTAAACAATGGTTGGAGAACTGCATTGCAAAATTTGGATAAATATGAATTTTGAAAGATAGCTGTGTTTTGGTTCACCTATTGGTCTGGAAAATGTTGTTTTGATAGATCTGGAGTTAAACGCATACTGAATCAAATTTCTCCTTCCCTAATGGTAGCCACTAACACATTTCCAAAAAGAAAAAGATTCATCACAGAAAAAGAAAGAAAGAAAATAAAAAAGAGGACATAGATTTGTTTTTATAAATGCATTTGCAAATACATATGCAAATTTGGAAATAATTACTAACTTTATGGTTCAGTGTAATGATGATGGATGATAATTCTTATTATTTATACCCATCTATCTTACTGGGTTGCCCCAGCCACTCTGGATGTCTTGCAACATAATAAAAACACTGCATAATTTCAAACATTAAAAGCTGCATGTAGACATGCAGTGAAATGAGGTGCCAGAATCCTGAGAAGCAGCAATACTAGAATTGTGTCTTCACACTGAAGGTGGTTGATGTTATGTTTGACTGCTCACCAATATTTAAAGCAAAACCCCTGCAAGCTGAAAAACAAACAAACCTTGGCACATTGAGGAAAAAGCTTCTGTTCTAACATACTTTTTGCTATGTAACTTTTCTACTTGCAAGAAAAAGTTTTCTCACCACCTCTGCCATCTGAATGCAAACTGCTTTCCATTTACAACCTTGGTCCCACCTCACTCCACTGCATGATCGTGGGAGCCTGAGACTGCTGCCTAATATATTGCTTTTCAGAGCAGGCAGAGGGAGATATATGTTGCTCTAATTGATAATTACAATTTCTATAATTTACAGTATATGATGCTCCTGGAGTATTCAAAGCACTTCACACAGATTATCCCAGAAATCTTTACAACCACTCTGCAAAGTACAATAGCATCATACCAGAATTATTATTTTTAGTACCACCATACTGCAGATGGTGCATGGGAGAGGGGCAGAGGGGAACAACTGGAGAACAGGGGCTAGCCTAAGGCTACTTAGTGAGTTCATGGATGGGGGAGAACTAAAGTCAGAAAGCTTAGGTCACAGGTCACAACCTTTGCTGCATGACTCTCAATAGCTCATACACTTTGAACCAACTAAGATTTACTGCACTGATGATGGACTACAACAAAATATGTATATTGTATTCTTCCTCAAGTAATTTGAGTTCTTTTCCCTTTGGCCTTGCAGCTGTTGGGGTTTTTTTTTTTTATTGTTCCTGTATTGATCGGCATATTCAAGTCCTTATTTTACTGCAATTACTTTAAGATGAGAAACTAATAAACAAAATGCTAAAATATGATTTCAGTTCATTAAAAATGAATATAGAAGGTTATTAAAACATGTTTTCCTCCTTTATAATCAAGCTTGATTGATTGCTCTTCGACAATCAATATTTCTTGCATAATTAATAATCCCAAAAAGGAGCTTGTGCCCAAAATGCAAATAGATGTTTTCAGCATTTTACAAGCTAAAAATACAGAATTAATCCAAAATGGCAAATATCCTTCTGAAGAACACTGAGACATGCCCCTCTTACAAGAGTGACAATAAGCTTGTGTTTCCTGCCAAATGGTATGATTCGAGATATTAAATATCTGGGAAGAAAGCCTATTTCAGATTGTTTCAAATGATCAATTGCAGTAAAGAGAAAATACTCTTTCCTTGTGTCATGGCAGAAGCTTGATACTCTTTTTTTCCAAACAAACAAATCAAAATATAAAGTTGTTTTCTGCACCTGTTTACCAAGTTGCAAATCCTCTCCCATATTGATTGTTTGCCTTACTTGCACATACTTTTGCTGAGCCAAGATTCTGAAAATATTTTTCCCTGAAGAGGGGTTTGCAAGGTAAATTGAAAAACTGAACATTAGTTTCAGATATTTTTCCAGCCCAAAAGCTCCATGGAGGCTGTAAGTTGCAGTTGGTGAGCACAGTGCCCATGTACCGATTATTGTGCATATATTTCCATTGTACACAAAGATCTGTTCCTAATGCTGCAATGGAAGGGAAATACATAATGTGACCTGGAGCTGCTGGGCAGCAAGGTCCTCTTGATTCAGGAATCCTAGGATGTCAGAGAGGTGAGATGGGCATTATATATATATATATATATATATATATATATATATATATGTATATATGGATGAGAAGAGAAAAATACATGAAGTTGGTGTTATCAAGATAATTTCAAGATAATGGAATTAGAATAATCCCTAATTTATCTTTCTCAACTGTCTACAATAAAATAGTTTGCCCACTGGGCAATTTTTCATTGGATACAAGAGGAGGGTAAAATATATGGATAAAGCAGAAGGGAGTGGGAAATGAGGTCAGCAACCCTGAGAGTATCCCTCTATCAGCCTAGAATACAAGCTGAGTTGTATCCCAACACTTCCAACAACAAGCATTTACAGGGATGGGGAACGTGTAGTCCTCCAGATGTTATTGGACTGCTGCTCTCATCATCCCTGAACATGGCCACACTGGTTGTGCTAAAGTATGCATGTTTGGGGATTCAATACAGAAACATGGGACATCAAAATGCATTATGTGTGTTCTAACTATGTTGTCTTATTTCTTCTTATTTGGTCTCAATAGGCCATGGCCAATATTAAGAATTTATACAAATGCATTAAGTGAAGCCTGTTGCTCTCCAAACTATTTTCCTACAACCAAAAAAACCCCAACAACAGACAAATGCAAACAAGCTGCCCATTAACAGCTCTGCACCTTTTACTCTGATCACATTTTAAAATGCCACAAAAGCTAGATTCCTAATAGCCAATAAAAGATTTTCAGCTTACCTTTTGGGAACGGATCTTGTCTGTGGATATCATTTTCGCCCTGTGCCCTTTTCGATAAAGCCTTTATATGATACCCGTGATCAGAAAAAGATGTTTTTGGTTTCAGAAAGCTTTGGGTCTGACTCTCTTTGGACTCTGAAGTGCCTTTGGGTTGATGTTTATCTTTCAAAGAAATGCCACCTTCCACCATGAGTTCTTTCTTGGACGATTGCTCCAGAAAGGAGGCAAGTGCTGTTTCATAGTGTCTGTCTCTTATGCACTGTTTTATCTTGCTTCCTGAGGATGCTTGTGTGCCTATTAAAAAGTAAGAGAGGGAGAGGAGAAATAGAAGAAAAGCAATGTCTGAAATATAACTTCACTGTCATGGTTCCTTCTGCAAAGGTCCTTCCAACATTGTTTGCAGCATTGCATGTATTATTATTATTATTATTATTATTATTATTATTATTTTCATAAATGTATCATTTCACCTTGAAGCAGTGATGCTGTGTCACTGCCACCAGAAAACAGTGTGATATCATTAGCCTCTTCACTTCCTTGTTCTCTAAACTGCTTTTAATCATGTTATCCTCTTTCCTAACAAGACTACCTGTGATTACAAATTAATAGCTTCCTAACCAGCCCATATACCAACATTTCATTTCCACAGCACAAGATTGTATACTATGCAACTCTAAGAAACCTACTGGGGAAAATAATTGCCAAGAACATAGAGCACGCTTCATAAAAGACGCACTGTTGGTATAAAGCCAAATTGATTCCACAAACATATTTCAGTAGTTCATTGAAGGCTTGATCCAGGCATTCCATTGCAGTGTGGTTACACTGGCATCTTCCAGACATACATTTAACACAGAGAAAACATGATCTGCAAAGTTGCCCTATAGGGCTTCTTGGCAAGGGAAGAAAGGAAGGTTAGGTGGACAAATATCATGCCAATGAATGAATGGTGATCCACCAAGACTGTTAAGAACTATTGGGGCTACTGTGAAAGAAAGATTGCAAGACCCCAGACTCACCCAAAGTCCTCCACCCCACCGTCCACACAGGATCATTCAGTTGAGAGCGATTTTGAGTCCAAGACAAGACAAAGTCTTGTGTACTTGCCACACCTATCTCCTCCAGAAGATTTTCTATGCTGACCGGGAGCACAAACCACAGACCATGGCATCAGTGCCAATCCTAGTTGCCCCTCTCTGTGGGGCCTTTTTAGTGTGCAGCTCATGCAACACTAGCAACAGGCTTATAGGTAAGTTTAGAGATGCTTCAAAAATTAACTGTTCAAAAGCATCAATGCCATCATTGTTCATGAATTACCACCCAAAATTCTATGGCTTATGTTTCCCACTTTCTGTAACCAACTGCAAGGTTCCCAGGTATTTCTATTCTAGGCTACTAGAAAAAAAAAAAAGGAAATATACATTCCCCCTCTCCCAAACCTGTCTTGCTAGTTTGTGCACACATGATTATTTTTGTGTGTGTGTGTGTGTGTGTGCGCGCACGCACGCACACACACGCACACACAAATGTGGTTGACTCCCTATATCCTTTTCCTAGGCTCAGCTTGTCAATGTGTATCTGTGTGGAGGGAATGACCATACTATTTAAGATGAACTGCATTGTTGGGCTAATAAACATGACAGCCTCTCAACAAGGCATCTGCCTTACAACAAATGCAGCAAGAAAGGGGAAGTTTGCACGCTTCGTTTATGGAATTAGATAGGATCTGGCCTGAGATGGGCATGGGCACGCATATTTTCAAGATTCACAAACTACCAGTAAAAACTTGATGGGGAACTGAAAATGACATTCAATTCGTATGATACCTGTTCGAATCTATTTTCTTGAAGTTGGCTGAAATGAACTACATGGATAAGACTGCAGTCACCCTTATATGCGGCATCTGTTGGTGTTGTTGTTTAATAACAGGGAGCATTCCTCAACACCAGGCAAACTTTACAAGGTGGCCACTCCACACTCTCAATTCACAGAAGAAGATAGCTGCACATTTTGTCCCATAACTAACTTTCTAGGAGGGCTAATGAGCTTTAAAATGAAAGCTCAGGGTCTTGAAAACCTGACAAGGGTTACCAATGAAAGCATTCATGGGCATCATGGCACCAGGATCGTGACCTCTGTTGTATGATAATTTGCTGAGGATCTAACATGTTAGTTCATACATTTCTGTGTTATTATCTCTGTGACAGAGATCTCAAAGTTTCCCTGTAACATACATTGTTATCTCTTGATAACTGAAAACTACATTAGCTTTCCTATTTCTCTCCTTCTCCTTCTCCCCTACTCCCGTTTCTGAAACATATCTAATTTATTATCTCTTTCATTAGAATTATCCCAGTGGGAGCCACAAGGAGTCACTTACTGGTTCAATGAACGTCCTGGTAATGGAATTAGAACGTTGCCCCTTAATTACAGCAGCTAAGCTAAGATAAAACTTTTAAAAACCTCTCTATGTTGAGGCTCATTCTGCTTGGCAATAGGAGTCCTCTCCAGCTGTGATTTCTATTAAATTCTGGTGGTTTCGCTGCAAACTCTTTTCTGCAATCAGGACTGGTTCAAGTTATCTGGAGCCACTCAGCTGGAGCCCAGATTCCATGTAATCGTTCACTTTCCTGTCTCCTATGTAAGTCTAATATTAAGATTGCACAATCCACGTCTTATTCACAGATCAGTAAAAGGTAACGGGGTTTGGGCACAGAAGCATAGAGAAAGGAGTTTCACTGGGAAAAGACAGGCAGAAGAATACATGTGCAAGATAGAAAATAGGGACCAAATACAAAACCACAGGGACAGTGTTGTAACTTAGTCAACAAAACAGTGCTAAATGGCAAGGTACACACACACACCCCACAAATGAAAATGGGGGAAGGAATCTTTGAAAGTACGAAACTGTGGGATAATGACAGTCTGACATCCCTGAACTTGTCAATTAACCAATTACACGCTGCATCCCTAATATTAGACACTTCCAAAATATCACCCACTAGTTATAAACACAATAGCAAGACTGTATTGCAGCACATGTATAGGTTGGAGCTCCTACTTTAGTGAAGAAATATCTACATTTGAGTTGTTAGCCAGAGAATCTTGTATTTGTATCTCACCCAGTATGGCAAGTTGTTGAAATGGTTCCCCAAGGAATAGATCTCACAAGGGGAGAGAGTAAGGAACATGTGTATTCACTGAGTTATAAAGCAATGTCAGTTCCCTATCCAGGGGTTGATTACGCAAAGACAGACTGTGCTGTAGTTACTAGCTATAGCAATTTAAAGTGTTGCAAACACAAGCGAAAATCAAACCCCACAGTCTGTGCCATTTATCTGGCAAAGATGTGAAAACATTGAGTAATTTTTGGAGCTACATTTGATAAATATTTTCTTTTACCAATTAAATCTTTCAAAAATGGACCCAAATCTGGCTCTTCCTTTCATATAAAGAGCCAAAATAAAATACAAACAGCTGTCAATTATTTACTGTCAAGTATATTGCAAATAATTTACAGGAAACTCACAGCCACACACAAAACAGAGAAAGGGGTGCTTAAAAAGCTGAGATCACACTGCTCACTTTTCATATTCTGGGAACATTTTCATTGTATTGTTTAGGGAATAAGGCATGAATCTCTCATTAAGAATATCTAGAGTGGTATTTCTAGCTCTCCAAGCAACAAACTGGAAATATATGCAACCCACAGAGAACAGCTCAAATTGCAATTGGATGGAGATAGGGTTTTGCTATTATCCCAGTTGAAGGAATACTTTAAAGCTAATGAAAAAAGACATGAAAGTCTAATGCAGAGGGAAACCTGTGAGAACAAAATAGCGGAGACAAAAAGAAACGCTTCCATTAGTAAAATGTGTGTCTGTATGTGTATATATTAACAACTGCACAATTTACACAATTTGTTGATGCAGTAAGATACAAAGGGGGAAAAACATAAAGGTCAGAACATGCTTCCCCCCCACTCAACTCTTCAAAGTTTCATATATCCCAAATGTGCCCATGCTATTTTTTTATTTGGGGTTCCCCCCCAAAAAAATAAACTAGCCATTCCTCAAACCAACTTTGCTGCCTTCCTTAAGATGGCTTTTTGATTGTGCTGTAGAAAAGCAATCTCTTTTACAAAGCAAACATTGCCAGGCAGCTGGTCCTTATTCTGTGAATATTTTTTTTGTAGGAAAATACTTGTTAAAGGAAAATACTGTCATGGGCAGTTATGGGTCTTCTTTCCTGTTTTTAAGAAGGCAGTGCAAAGTTACCCGCAGTCCTGGCTTCTCCAGCATGGTGCCCAGGGCACAACAGAGCTTGGCACTTCTCCCTAGGTGCCTGCCCAAACTTTTCAATCCTCCTGTTTGTTTTTCTTAATCTTCAGGCAGCAAGGCACATTTTCCCCTGTGGTCCCAGAGTTCTAGCACACATGGGAGAAGGGCTGTAGGTTAATGGGAAAGCAACTGCCTTGCATACAGAAGGCCCCCCCCCCCCAAATCTCGGGAACGGTAGTTAACACCCCACAGAGCTGCAACACCCAGGACCCTTAAACTATAGTTCTGCGGTTTCTTTGGGGGAAGTCGTGTGATTTAAATGTATGATGTGCATGCTGCTATCAGCCTTAGTTTCTAAGGCTATAACCAAGCCAACATGCATGTAAACTGAATCATCATATCATCTTTCTCCTTTTACCCGCTGCTTCCTCTTTCTTCTATTTCCTCTGTGTCAAATTTTAGACTGTAAGCAACTTAGGGCAGGGGCCTTGTCCTCTGTGAAGTGCCGCCACACACATTGATGGTGTTATATAAATAATGACCACTCAAATAGAAGATCTAAGGATGATACCAGAAGCTGTATAAATGGCAAATTATTCAGGCAATGAAAGTGTTAAGAGCCTAATAGCCATGAACAGCTGTGTTAGCTTGTTTGCACACCTAATACTAATTTGTGCCAGGAGTGTGAGTCAGCAGATTAGTGTTGGACAGCTGGTAGGGAGGATGACAAAACCACCTAATTATTCCTGATGGTTGCATATGTGTGTTCCCGGAGAGCTGAGGTTTTATTGTTTTAGTCAGGTAAATTAAAGCCACACACATCGAGTCAAAGCTACAGGATATTAGACTAAGAGCCTACTAATGTGAACCATCTAAAACACAGTAAATGCACCATGTGACATGCAAACCTACTTTTAAAGCAACTTAGCCCCATTTGTAAGAATGATACTGCCAATTTATGAGTTATTCAAGACAGATACACACCATCATTGCCTCCAGAGCTATAGTGATACCCTCTTGCGAATACAGTCCCCTGTGGTAAACTAGAACACACTGATAAACTTGAGCAAAGTGAAAATTCCTGTCATAAAAACCATGATTCAAGGACTCTCCATGAGAAATATTTTGCATTTACATGGGGCTTAAACTTTGAGCCTGCTGTGTTAAGGTATTTTTATTTTCAAACAATAAGAACTCAACATTAGCCTGGTTCACACATAATACCAAACCATCGTTTATTAAACTAGTTTCATAAACCATGGGTTAACATTATGTGTGAACCAGACCAGTATGGCAGACTGTGGTTGCCACTGAAACTGCAGCTTCATGTTTCTCCTCCTCTATCTCCCATACTGCCCAATGACACAAGATCCATGTGGTGAAAGCAGCTTGTGAAGGGTTTCTTTGTGCCCCTTCCGCAGCATTTTTTGCTGGGGTAGGATGATGTCATTCCACACGTTTTGTATCAGTAGATGTTACTGGTGAAACCATGCTATTTAGCAACAATCACTTCTGGTCTCAAACCACTGGGATCTGCCCCTCTGCACAGCCGCCTTGGAAGCTGCTTTCTGCTATCCCGGTCTCCTGTCTCCACTATGTCAAGTTTTTCCATAGCTTCTTCTGTCTCCCTGTGCTGCCATCTCCTTAGGAAGTTAAATTGCAGTGCAACTGAATGACAACAGTGCACTACAACAGTAGCAGAAACCCAGAAACAAGTGTTGGAGATGCTGTGATGGGAGCATCACCAAACTAATCTCGGGTGCAGACAGGTTTAGAGATCTGGAACAGACACTTAACTTTTACACAGCCTGAGCATTTGTACAGTAAAAGTACTGCTGTAACAGATCTATATCATGGATCAAACTTCTACACAAAACTCAACCGCCACCTTCTTGCGAGTTCTCTGAAGGCACATTATATGAAATTGGTATTAAGGCAGCTCCCCCAGTGGGAAAAGCCAGAACTGATTTCAACGTTGTAAACACACCCATTGCTCATATATTTCATATACCCCTTATTTATATTAAACTCTAGCTACATGCTTTTATTGTTCTCGAAGCTACCAGCATGAGTTTGACCAAACTGCAGGAGGCAGTGGAAGACATGAGTGCCTGGCGTGCTCTGGTCCATGGGGTCACAAAGAGTCGGACACTACTAAACAACTAAACAACAACAACAACAACATGCTTTTATAGTTATGACTTCAAGATTGTAGTAACGGTTCCCTTGTGTTTGATCTGGAAGCTGCAGTTAGTGCAGAATGTTGCAGCACACAGGAATGAGACCCTGCCAGCATATAACACCTGTGCTAAGAGATCTGTAGTGGTTGCTCATTTGCTACTGGGCCAAGGTCAGGGTGTTACTAGTAGTATATAAAGCACTTAACCAGTTTATTTGCAGGGATCACCTTTCCCTATAAATGTCCACTCAGCCGCTTCAGTATGCAGTATGCAGTATGCAGAACTAGTACTGTTACAGATGCCACATAATACTTTTTCCACGCTTGTAAGAAATCAATGTGTAGCAGGACCTACACTACTCCCTGCCTATTGATGGGTTGTTTTATCTCCTTATGTGCTTTATCCCTATGAAGTTTTTAATACTCTTTTGATTGATTTTAAATACCAGTTATTTTTAATCAATAAATTTAATGCTTTGTTTTATATATTTGCAAACCACTTAGAGGTTTTCTTACAATCAAGTGGTATATAAATTTTGTTAAACATATAACAAATATAATAACTATGGGGACCTAGAGTTTCATCGTTGTAGGTGTTCGTGAATCCAAGTTACAATCAAATCGGCTCCTATTTTCCTTTGAGGTTAACTTGAAACATTTCCTTTTCATGTTTTCCCATTGTCCCTGGTTTGCTGGCTCAGATACAAGGTCTCTGTTTTATGGCTTCTTGAAAGGGAGGCTAAACATGAGATGCTTAATCATTCTGTTCATCACAGCATTGCAAGCCTTAGCTAGAAAACTGTAGAAGTAATGCAACTATAGAGAAAAGAGGATGCCCTACAATCTGTTACATCATAACAACAAAAGTTTTCCATGAATGCTACAATCATCAGCACAAAGCTAGTTTGAGAGTAAGGAAGAACAATCCTAACTTGAGGCTGGACAGGAGTAGAGCAATGGAATCACTGTGACACTGAAAGCTGTCTCATGCTAGCCAGGGTGGAAGGGGTTTTTGGTGGTGTGTGTGTGGGGGTGGGGTGGGTGGGTGCTGGTGATAATTCTTTGCTATTCCAGGTGGGCAATGCTGAAGATCTGTGAAGCTTTGAAACATATAGATTCAAAGCCACACTTGCTACCAGTGGCAATTACGCCCACCCACACCCACACACCCAACTTTATCACCATCATGAACAAGATTTTTTCCCCCACAGAACTTACCGCTTACCCAATATTTACGAGACATCTGGTAAAGTCATCCCATTGGCCCGGTTCTGTATCTTCTATGTAGCACGTTTGTGCTTAGGGTAGGGCAATGAAAGACACTGACCAAGCTTTAAAATGTGAACATTGTCCATTTGGAGCAAAGATTATGGCATAAAAGGGCACTGATGTCAATGCAGTATCCATGGGAATGGGAATGAAAGACATTGTGATGTCATCCTCAAAATAAGTACAATGTGGCTTGGTGGTCAGAGGCTAGTGACCTTAAGGGCATTTGCTTGGAAATACTGAATGGCAAGTCAAGGTTCCTTATGTGAGTTTCTCATTGGGATGTAATAAAAAGGTCGTGTTTTTTGTCGTTTGCATCCAATCTAGATTCAAATCTGGTCAAAGGTGTGATTCTGTATCACACTGAGTATATGAATAACATGCTAAAGTACCATAAAGGAAATTGTCCATAATGTTCATAGAACAAAACAAAACAGTTCCTGATGTGACAATGGTGCAGCTGATGGTTGCAAAGGCAGGTTTTTGTCTAGCAAAGATATCTGCATTACCATAAAAAATCAACACCTTTAATTGTAAGGCTGGGATGTACATGGAAACAAGCTAATTCAACCCATAACAATGAGAGAAAGTCCTTTGCCAACTGCAGCATGCCAGATGAATGAACCCATATATTAGCCACATTGTTGTGCGGCCAACACAGCAGCACACATGAACCACCAGCTACATGGCAGAGATTCCCAAAGGACAAATTATGAGAAATATGATGACAGTAAATGTACTCAAGGGGGGAGAGTACAATGGTCTCAGCATCATTACGTTCCTTCATAGAATAATTTTCTTTCCAATGCCCTCTTTTCTTGCCCTCCTCCTCAGCTGTGGCCATTTTAGATGCGTCAGAGAAAAATAATCAGGGTCATCATTATTTAAGAGAGAGAGAAAAAAAAGCAAAGCAAACTTTCTTATGTTTTCATCACTGGGAAAAAGAAAATGCTCAATATTCCTGGCTTTTTTTATTATTATTAACTGGGAGGTCCATTAGCACTTTTCAGTTTTATATATGCTACTCACAAACTCACTCAAGCAACATTTACCTATTTATAGTGTGCCAAAGAAAGTGATCAGAACTTGGAGATCCATCACTTTACATATTCTCCAGAATCAACGAGACGTATTCCTAACTGACAGATCTTCAGCTGCCACCTGTTATTAAGCTCCACTGTTCAATTGCAAGTCAAACTCTGTTTGCAAGCTGTGGAGTCTACTGTCAGGAAATGTGACAATAAAAATTAAATGGAAAGCTCTGGATAAAATAAAATTGCAAAATCTGGCACCTGCTTAGCATATTCAGTTGCACAGCACTACTGATTCAGAAATCTAATCTGAAGTACCTCTAAGAGGCTGCTAACTCAAGGTTGTTGCACAGCCAATAAATTCCAGTGTTTCAGGCACTAATCTGCCGACTACTACATCACTACTTGCCTATAGCTGCACCTAAATTTTCAAACTTTTTATCTTATGCAACCCTTTGGGTGTTTCCTCTTTAGGGAAGATTTTTGTTTTATCAATAGATAAGTTTTTAGCCAATGATTTTCTGTTAATTTGTTCCACTTGCCTGTTTCTATTATACTGTATTTATATCTTAGATAACAGTGTGTTGGGGACAACAATGACTGTAGTGGGTTTTATGGTGGGTTTTAATTGTTGTTAGACACCAGAAGGGCAGAATACACATTTTGTATGAATAAATAAATACTGTTTTCACCCAAAAAAATAGGAATGGGAACAGCCACAATAACAGGCTTAATGGGTTTAGAAAAAATTGCATAAAACAGAAGTTTGGTTATACAATTATGATTGAAAACCTGTACTATATAAGCACAGGTTATAAGTGTATGTCATAGCAATACAAGTTTAGCTAGTTAATGCTATGTTGAAATCTCACATTAATAAATAATTTCAGCTTCTGATTGTTCTAGCCTTTCCGATAGTTATCTAACTAGAACCTACTTTTCATGCTCCACAAATGTAGCCCCCTAGGAGTATCAACTTATATTTGAAATGTCCTTTGTTGGGTTTATGTTTGTGTTTTTGAAGGGGCACACCCAGAGATGTCCTACCGCAAAGCAGAAAGACATTTGTCTCTCATACTTAACATCAGGTCTGCATTGCTGCAAGTAATTAAACTGTAAAGCCATACAGCATTTTATATGCAGATTGGATTGGATGACCTAATAGATCTTTCCCATCTCTCATGTGAAGGTATAATTCAACACCAATTCTAATGAAGGCTCATGAATATTACTCATTTCCTACAATTTGTCACTGCTAAACGGCTGACAGGTAATTGACTACTCATTATTTTTTTGATCTCAACAAGAAAGGCCATGACCTTTTGAGTCGTTATTAATTAGTTCTATTTAAAATGTTAAAAGCAGGAAGAATGCAGTAAGGGGACCCAAAAATCATGCTACTGGGTGGGAACCTCTCAGAAGGCATATTCACATTTTATACCATGGGAACAAATGACACTGATTTGTGAGCTGGATTTGTAGCTGGTTGACTGACTGAACCCAAGGAGTACTCATTAATGGTTCCTTGTCATCCTGGAAAAAAGTGACAAGTGGGGTGCTGCAGGGTTCTGTCCTGGGCTCGTTGTCATTTAATGTCTTTATAAATTACTCGGATGAAGGAAATGAGGGGATGCTCATCAAATTTGCAGATAACTCCAAACTGGAAGGGGTAGCTAATGCCACAGAAGAAAATCAGAATTCAAAATGACCTTAACAGATTGGAGAACTGGGTGCAAGCTAACAGAATGAATTTCAATAGGGACAAATGTAAGGTTCTGCACTTAGGCAGGAAGAGCCAGATGCACAAATATAAAATGGGGGACACCTGGCTTACTAGCAGTATACGTAAAAAGGATCTAAGGGTCTTGGAGGACCACAAGCTTAACATGAGTCAACAGAATGATACAGCAGCAAAAAAAAGCAAAAAACACACCCTAATGCTATTCTAGGCTGCATCAACAGAAGTATAGTGTCCAGATCAAGGGAAGTAATAGTACCACTCTATTCTGTCTTGGTCAGACTACACTTGGAATACTTTGTCCAATTCTGGGCACCATAGTTTAAGAAGGATATTGACAAGCTGGAATGTGTGCAGAGGAGGGCAACCAAGATGATCAAGGGTCTGGAAACTAAGCATGATGAGAAGCGCTTGAAGGAGCTGTGTATGTTTAGCCTGGAAAAGAGGAGACTGGGAGGAGATATGATAGCCATCTTCAAATATATTAAGGGCTGTCACATGGAGGAGGGAGCCATGCTTGTTTTCTCCTGCTCTGAAGAGTAGGACTTGAACCAATGGCTTCAAGTTGCAAGAAAGGAGATTTCAACTAAACATTCACAAAAAACGTTCTGACAGTAAGACCTATTCAGCAGTGGAACAAGACTCCCACAAGAGGTGGTGGAATCTCTTTCCTTGGAAGTTTTTAAACAGAGGTTGGACAGCCATCTGTCATGGATGCTTTAGCTGAGATTCCTGCATTGGACAAAATGACCCTCGGGGTCCCTTCCAACTCTAAGATTCTGCGATCCTATAACAATGCACAAGAGCAATGGTCCAACAAGCCAAATACTGTCTTCTCTGCCTGGTAGCAGCTCCCTTGGGTCTGTCAGAAGTTTCCTAGCACTACTACCTAAAATCCATTTCACATAGATACCAGGGGCTGATCCTGCATCCTTCTGTATGAAATGCATGTGCTCTGTCCCTAAGAAAATAATAATAATTTAATAATAATAATTTTATTATTTATACTCCACCCATCTGGCTGGTTTCCTCAGCCCCCCTTTAGAGAATAAAGGAAGATATCACATTAGCATAGCTAAAAAAAAGAAAGCCAACCAAAATTTCATAAACTGTTACTTTGAATTTATACAATTTCAAGGAAGGATGGTACCATGGGAGGTCACCTTGTTCATTCTATTGTCCTTAATGCAGAAGTCACAGTGTTTTATTATCCTTGAACAAAGTTAAGCTGACTTGCTTTTTGAAACTTTCCTTTCCAATGCACATGGTTCCATTACTGAACTATCATTACAGCTAGCAAACATTTCTTAAGACTTAAAACTGCTGTATTTTATTAACTGCATGCAAATGCAGAGTTGCATGGGTTGCTTTCACCCTGCCTCAAAGAAACTGCAACTTCTATGAACAAAATCATTTTAAGATATATTGATTCCAGACTCTTTTAAGGAACACCAAATGCTACGTCTAGCATGTAATAAACCATAAGAAACAGTCCTACAGCCACACAGAATTCTCTTAATTATGTTTAACATTATGGGGCTAAAGGGTGCAACCACTGAGATCTGAGCTCAGCAGTTCATGTTGGACCGCAGCCAGGATTCATACTCACAACAGTGTATCAGCATTATTAAAAGAGACATCACACACAAGCATCTTTCCCATGTGTCTACGCAAAGGAATGAGAGGGTAGGACAAGTTGACACTGAGCGCTGTGCAGGGATCTCACTGAACATTTGACCCAGACTAGTTCCAGGTTAGGAAGGAAGAGACATGACTTGCCTTTTGACCTCCACTGCACACTAGGTGCCCAATTGCTTACACAACTGCCTATCTAAATTCTCTCTGGATGTTCTTTACACATATTGCAGCATACTATAAAGCATGCACCTCACCAATCGATACCTGCTGGAATATGAGACAGTGAGTGATTAAGGCTGCAATGCAACACACACTTACCTAGGAGCAAGTCCCACTGAAGTCAAATGGTACTTACTTCTAAGCAGACATGTATAGGATTGTGGTGCAAAAATTATGAGGGGTCTCCTACTGTATATTTCCTTACCTTTTCTGCTTTATAAGCTTGTTGAGGATTAATAATAATAATAATAATTTATTATTTCTACCCCACCCATCTGGCTGGGTTTCCCCAGCCACTCTGGGCGGCTTTCAACAAAAGATCTTCAAATGTCAAAAACTTCCCTAAACAGGGCTGCCTTCAGATGTCTTCTAAAAGTTGAATAGTAGTTTATTTCTTGACATCTGGTGGGAGGGTGTTCCACAGGGCGGGCGCCACTACCGAGAAGACCCTCTGCCAGTTGTTAGGATCATTCTTTTACAGACTGCAAATGAGTTAGCCTCTATTGGGCACCCCCCTTTTTGCTGTACCAGGAGCCATCCTTTGCCATTACTACTGTAATAAAAGGAAACCAGAGCAAATGTAATTCTGGCTTTTCTGGTGTGGGAAAAAGTACAGGAGGTGTGAGCTGGTGTAACACTTGGGTGCATAAAGGAGGACTTCAACCTTGGAATCCTGTATATACTGGGGGTTCCACTTTAAAACAAACCCCAACTTTCTACCCTGAGCATGGACCTGCTTTCCAGGTTGTTAAAATGTTCTGAGATATAGTTCACAGAACTTGGTCAAGATTGTGCTTACCCTGGAATATCATTATGGACTTCAGCTACCAAGAATACAAGTAGGCCAAATGATAGCTTATCAAGACGATGCAAACATGAAGCTAACCAGAGGGTTGCCTGCAGCCACTTTGCTGCTCCCATGGCTGTTACTGCTGCACGACCTTGACCTAAGCCAAGATTTGGTTTAATCGGTCATCAGAACCGTGTAAAGAACATGTGAAGGTGTGTTCTTGGAGAGAGTGTAAAGAGAGATAAACCATGAGTCCCAATTCAGACAATGAGCTAACAATGAGCCACAGGAGCAAAGCAGTCGCAAGGCTCTCTGGGAGCCTGCACAGTCAAAGGTGTCAATTGGGAACAGCAGCAATATGCTTGTTGTCCGAAGCATAATCTCATAAGGTAAAGGTAAAGGGACCCCTGACAATTAAGTCCAGTTGCACAACAACTCTGGGGTTGCGGAGCTCATCTCGCTTTACACGCCGAGGGAGCCGGCGTTTGTCCGCTTCCGCAGGCAGTTTTTCCGAGTCATGTGGCCAGCATAACTAAGCCGCTTCTGGCGAACCAGAGCAGTGCACAGAAATGCAGTTTACCTTCCCATGTGCTTTCGAACTGCTAGGTTGGCAGGAGCTGGGGCCAAACAACGGGAGCTCACCCCGTCACGGGGATTTGAACAGCCGACCTTTTGATCGGCAAGCCCAAACGGCACAGTGGTTTAACCCACAGCGCCACCTGCATCACTAATAACTAGCCATTTAAGTTTGTATTCAGGGCTACTCATATTTGGGGCAAGCCAGCACTATTCTTCATGTGAATGTTATATATGAAGTGGCCCTCAGAATCACCATATGTTTATTTATTTTTTAAAGGCACTTTAAAAAAAAGCTAGTGGCAGCGTTAAAAGAATGGTGGATGAATTCTGTTCTAGATATCTGATCTAACAAGGATGAGTTTATTTAACCTACTCACCTTCATCGTAAGTCCAATGAGGAATGTGAGGAGACAATGTACTGTGATTGTCACTTGAATTCCCATCATTACTCTGTGTTAGCTTTAAATTATCATGTCCTTGAAGGCTATCCACAACTGGCAGGGTTTCAGATGGAAAGGTACCGTTCTGGAGATATTCAGTCCCTAACGGTTCCTTTTCCAATGTCTGTTTTTCATCCAAGTAGTTCTCCTTGAGATCTGCATTCCAAATTGTTCTGTGTGGAGCCTTGCTCTCCTCTGGGAGCTTTGTCTTAAGTACTTCTGTGATTAGCTCTCCATTAGCTAAACCATCCACTCCATCTGGCGTTAAAGTGGGGGAACTGCAGTTTATATTGAAAGACATGACTGACCTATGCATTTTTTGGTTCTTAGTCCGAGGTTGATCTACAGGCACTGAGAGAGACTTGTCTATGTAATATATTGTGTTTGGACACCGCTGGGAAATGCTGAAGTGAATGCTTGAAGTGAAGGAAATTGGTGCTTGTTTCTTGTGGCTGTTTCTTGGAGGAGTCCTTCTGTTCTCTTTATTTTCAGTGCTAGATGTGCAGCCAGATTGCTCCGTGCATGGCTGCGGACAGGGTTCAGAAACCTTTATTTCAGTGGCATTTCCATTTTGACAACATCTTTGTGCGTGGAAAGGTCTGCAGAGATGATCTAGCCCAGTCACATTTGAAGCAGGAGCAGTGTTCATTAGCAGCTTACTTCTTCCTCGGCATTTCAAACAAGCAGGGTCGGAAGCATCCACCTGCATCATGCTGTGAGAAGTTGGAACGACTCGTCTAGCGGTGATTGTGATGGAAGCAAAACCTTTCCTCTGGCTCTGACACTGCGTCTCCTCTTTGGTATGGGAGTCTGTTCCAAATACATTGTCATGTGAAGAAATCTGAATTCCTAATCTTCTGGGAAGCAATATGAATGCTCTATTAATGTTGACTGAACTATGATTAGCCAAAGATTGGCTCATGTGATAAGCATCAGACTGGGTGATTACAGACTTCATAGGGAAAGGAGCCTTATTTTCTTTTGATTTATTCTCATCAATCATCTGTGAAATGAGTATAGACGAAATCATTTTTGTGTTTTGTGATGGCAGAGACTCCTGCAAAGGAAAATATCCAAATAATTAAAATGCTCTACAATGGCCACACACACATTCTCTCCCTCTCCCTCTCTCTCCCCCCTCCTCCTCTCTCTCTCTCACACAATGATAACTAAAAGGATTTTGTGATAACATATAATAGTTCCACATGAGGCTTCTTGCCCTATTTCCAGCAAATTTTCCTGTTTCTGCAGTTTTTACTTCCTACAGTTTCACTTTTGGCCGTTTCTAAAGGAAAGGTGGCTAAAACCAACTGAGAAATGTCTGCCAGAACAAGAATGAAAACATGACCAATTTCATGTGCAAATTATACATTCATAGAGCAGTTTGAATGATTAATTGATTTGCTCAGCTGGGTATACGGCCCTGTGTTTGTTTAACAATGTATGTGCCAATAGTAGCTGTCAATTTCAGATTATAACCTACGCCACACTGCGCTTTCATGCCGATCTGCTGAAATATTAAAGCGCTTTAAGCACTTACGGCCTCCAAGTGCATTGCAAAATGAATTACGTAGGTGGGCTGTGATTTTCTGTAGAGCATTTATGTGGGAGTTGGGTCAGTGTTGTTGAACAAAAAGCATCAAGTATGACCAAGGCAGGGGGAGGGATTCTTCCACTCTTCCTCCCACAAACAGCATGCACATATTTCTATAGTCATTTTGGGTACCATTTATTTCACCAGTTCCTTCTTATGCAATATTCCTTGGCTGAACAAAATATCCATAGTGACAACGAGGAGGCATATGCCCAACACTTACTAAAGGTCGCCTAGAGCCATTTCCCCCCCAACAATCACCATCTCCCTTAACAGAACCAGGATTTCCTTTAGTGCCTAGTTACCCTAACGCTATTTTCTATATACAGTTGTTATAACAATAGGCAAGTGACATGCTCCACAAAACCAATCAATTGAATGCAGAAAAAAATGTTTTCAAATACTTTCCTCCCTATATCCTAGTCCTATAATTCCCTCTCAGCTGAAATGTGGCATAAATGGGTAAAAAAAAAGCAAACGAGTATCTACATCAGTAGATATTTCCTTTATTTCACTATTGTTTTTATCTCGCTATTTGCTGCATAGTGAGCTGTGTTTATTTTATGCTATATCCAGTCTTCTTTTATGCATGCTGACCGCCACTGTGATATCTACATGCCTAAAAACAAGAAAGAAAATACATTGCTAGAATTCATTTACTGTTTTGCAGCAGCAATCTGACAGCCACCTCTGTAGGTTTAAGGAGCTAGTTCAACAGGATTCTATCTTAAACAGGTTTGCCCCACTTTAGGCCTCTTTGGGTGCTGTATTTATTTGTATTGTAAACAAAACCAGTGCTTTTTTTCTTGTGGGAGAGGGGACACAGAGGTACGCATACCCCCTAAACATTTTGTGAATCTAAGTTTCAATATGAGTAAGAAAATGAACATTTTTTAAAGAAAAAAAAAAGCACTGAACAAAACCATGGGGTGGAGTGGGGGCACACTGCCAAGCCCACTCTCTCTGGTTTGTCACCCTTAACTGAGTTTATAGCCCTCCATGAGACTGAGTGTGAAAGTCTGAAGGGGGAACCCTACTCTGTTCAGAGAGCCTTCCTTCTTGGTTTAGAACCCTGATTGTGGCATGCTTTTGATGGGATAAAGATGAGGCATGGGGAGGGGAGCCCCTCCCCTTCCCCCTCGCATGTTTATCTTCCCAGGTGTAAATACAAAGCCCAAATGCAAAGAGCTGCTAGTTTGCAGGGGGACCTGCCTTTCACAGTGATTTTACATGTAGAAATCTAGCAAGTAAAGCTAAATGTTGGGGGGAAGCCTAATAGGAATAGAGCTCAGCTGAATACTCAAAAAAAGACATGGGCTTTCTTCTTCTTCTTCTTCCCAAAATCACTACGCGAATCTGCAGCGAGAAATTTTGAGTTCATAATTAAAATTCACGTTTTCAACGTGAAACTTTCCCCTCAAAATCAGTATGTTTCAGGCTTGCTGGTATCTCTTTCAGTAGTTCAGGTGTTGGGTAGCCTTTAGTGTTCTCCAATGAGAAGATTAGGAAATTAGAAAAGTTTCTTCAGAGACAGGATGGTCACCACTACTTATCTACAGTGAACAGCCACAGCTGAATGTTCAGATGATACATTAAATGCATGGTCAGGTTTGTATGGAAACTTTCTTTTTAATAGCAGCAGTTTGGGGAGGTGGGGGAGCCTAACCCTTTCCCCTCACACACTTTTCGGGGGGGGGGGGGAATATACTTTGCCAAAGCTTTTATTTACTCCAGGATGTTGCCTTCTGGAGATTTCTATTGAAACAGGGATGGGAGATGTTAACTTGCTGCTTCTGCTTAGGGCACCCCACAGTTGTTATTTATTAATGTTTTTTAAAGAAGGGAATGCTGCGGACTAAACCACTGAGCCTCTTGGGCTTGTTGATCAGTAGGTCTGCGGTTCGAATCTGTGCAACGCGGTGAGCTCCTGTTGCTTTGTCCTAGCTAAAGATATGCAGATGTGTTCACCAATTCAACCAATCATCTAGCTCAGCTACCAAGTTTTTTTTTGGCAGACAAGAGAGTGAAGAAACTCTGCCCTGGAGGTAAAAAATTTGAAGGTCACTACTACATCAGTCCTGCCAAATACAAAATATAAACCATTAAAGAGCAAACCTTGGAGTGAAATACTAGTGGTTATTAAATATTGTTATTAAAATACTTGCTCAACGTTTTATAAATCAGAGATTATTGGAATAGTCAACTCTGAAATTTGCTGAGGAGAATTCTGAGAAGTTTTGAATGAAAGCTCATTTCAGTCCTACGTAAGAGCAGATCTGGAAACAAAAAGATGACATGACCACCTTTCAACTGCCCCTTTGCTGTTTGCTCCTTCTGTATGTCCCACACAATCTACTGGGAAATTATGCAGGGCAACTCCCATTTACGCTAAACTCATCTCAACAGGGCTTATGCCAAAGAATTTCCCAATGTTAAAATCTCCTGTTAAAAAAATCAGCATGCAATGCAGCAGTAAAGAGTGATGCAGTGCAGTGATTTGGTGTGGGCGGAGAGGAGGTGACTGGAAAAAAGAAAAGGAAGCAAGCCCTGCTGCTTGTATGCAAATCTTTGCCCACAAATAAAGGGCCTTGTTGGTTTAGAGTCCCTAACCACTTGTTTTATTGTTGTGCAGTATTTATAAAATTGTAACAATTAATGAAAAACCCTATTATGACAACACAAAGTTCAACAAAACAAAACAAAACCTAACAAGAAGACCACTTACAGGCAAGCAGGATTCTAAGTGAGAATATCATTATAACTATTTTTCCCCCCTCGGCTGCAAAGCTAACACACAAAGTCATAGAGGGCAGCTCACTTAATTCTGACTGTCTTGCTGTGAAAGTGGGATCATTAACAGCTGTTTACATTGCGCTATGCAACAGTAAGTTACATCTTGCTATTTCTATATTGTTACCCATTTCTTCACAGAAGTTACCCAAATATTTTCGTAACTGGCGGTTAACACGTTGCCTACGAGTGGGTCATGTGGGCAACTCATTCTGCAAAAAGTTTGTATGCATGATGCTGTACAGTCCTAAGAATCACTCTGCATGCTACCCTTGAATGCTAAGCATCTCCAGTGATGGCCAGTGAGGTGGCACATAGGGAGACATCACGTCAATAAGTGGTGACCGGAGGTGGGTGGCTGCCATACCCTTAAGGACCAAAGTACCAAGGTGGTAACCAAAGGAGGAGTTGCTGGAATCTGTGTACTGCGCAAAAGGACCAGCAGTGCCCATGTGGACCACTAACATCATCAACTGCACTAGCCCTGGATGCTGCTGGCAAACAAGTCCTCTCAGAGGTCCAGAGAGGCCCAAGCCACTCCCAGCTTTTGAGGCTTCTAGCCATAATAAAAACTAAAAATGACAACAGATTAAAACAATGGTCTGTCTAAGGCAGGGGTTGTCAGTCTGCCATCCACAGGCACCATGGTGGCTGTGAAGGCTTTCATTGGCACCCCCAGCAGGGGCCCCAGACTCTGAGCTTTCGATTTTTTGAAAAGTAAGTTTCTAGCCCTTCTAGAAATAAAGTTATGAAGTAGTATGTGCTGGTATGCTTTTAAGTGATTACTGTGAAATAAGCCAGGCTGTCTGCTCCCGGCTAGTAGTTGGAAATGTGATTGGTAAGTGAACTATTTGGACACCAGGCAATAGGAATCCCTGGAGTCCTAAAGAACTGCTGTTTCTCCCTCTTCTTTTCCTGCTTGAATCCACCCATTAGTTTTGTTTTGCTGCCTGTCAGCCACACGGAGCAGTTTAGGGTTGCCATATTTCTAGAAGTAAAACTCAAGACATAACAGTTGTTGAACTTTTTTTTTAAGGAAACCCAAAGTTTCAAAATCCCAGACATTTTACTGATTTTCAGAAATTCCCTCCTGGACACTATTTTCGATCATTAATTTCCGGACATGTCCAGGACATTCTGGATGTATGGCAACCCTAAGCAGTTGGCAGGCAGCATGGGAATCACCTATCACTCATTTTCCTGCCTGCCAGCCACGTGGTACAGACAGCGGGTAGTTGCTTGATAAACCTTTTGAAAATGTGTGGGGAAAACCTGGGGAATCCTCCCACTGCTGCTGTGTTTATTTTGCTGTCTGCTGTCATGTAGAACAGGCAGCTGACTGAGATAGGCCTCATTTGAAAAGGAGAGGGGGAGAATATGGCAACACTTTCTTGTTTCTGCTGCATGCCCTATTGCAAGGATTGTTCCTAAGTTGTTGCAAGGGGCAGACCAGTGGTGTGTGGTGAAATTTTCCATGGGGAAACAGTTAGTTCCACAGGTGCCAGCTTGCAAAGGTGATGGGGGATGGGTTACATCACGCACGTAAGCATTGTGTGTCTTTCCCTAAGCCGGGCAGAAGCTTCCCAGGTTTTGGGAAGAAGGCGGGGAACATTTAGGGGACTAGCTTAGTCCCCGTAGTCCACTGACTGCACACCAACTGGGACAGACCAGTGCAGAAGCATCATAATGATGATAGTGATAATAACGATCATATTTGTCTGGTAGTCACTGCTGCTTTGTGGGGAACCCATTTCAATGGTGTCATTGTTATCATCAATTTTTTCTTCCTGCCTTGCCTATAACAGGGATTGTTTCCAAGTTCTTTGGGGAGAGGAGAAGAGGGTGCAAAAGCAGAAACATTATTATTATCACCTCCCCATTCACCCTTCATTTTGACAAGCTTGTAGTTGACATTCAGCTTCAAACATCACACTAGTCTGGGCCAGTATTGTTCAACTATTATTCTGGTGAGTTTGTAATGTGTTTTCGGTGTGTTCTCTTTGTATTTCTATTCTTTTCTATTCCACAAAAGACAGCAAGACAACAACAACAACTTGCCAGCGAGTTATGTCTTTCCTCAATTCAAAACTATTCCTGGATTCAGTTATCTTTTATTTTCTAGCTGTAATCTACAGCAGCACACCAGTAGGAGACCACAGTAGCAATGTCTGGGGTAACACAGTAGCAGTGTCTGGGGGGAAAAGAATGTCCTTCCAACATATTTTGCTAACAACAACAAGAAGAAGAAGAATATGTTTGTCCATATTTGAACCGTTTTATCTTCCCAACTTTTCTTTTTCTGCTGTTTTGGAGGGGGCAGTTATTTACTGTTAGGCTACATCTTTGGTAGGAGCCATTTTATGACCGGCATGTTGGCACTTTCTTGAAATTCCCAATGTGCACCTGGAACCCAAATATTTGGCAACCACTGGACTAAGGGGAGAATCTCTTCTTACACACTGCATTACTTCATCACCCATGACCAGGTTGGCCAGCAAAGGACTGCTGCTAGTAGCTTGTCTCCTGGCTATGGCATTTGGAACTGTCTCCTGACGAAGTGGTGAGTGGCAAGCTCAACACCTACCCACCCACTTGTGCTGCAGAACTACTCAAGGAACCTGTCTTGGAAATTAGGAATCAGGACTGGGAATGTAATCACTCTTTCTCTAGCAGTCATTTAAGAATGAAAACAAGACAGCTGACCCAGAACTACACTGAGTTTCTGACATGCATTTTCGTGCAGCTATGTGCCATCTGTGCACACATTTTTTGCTATTGCCTTGAAAGGGTTACTAGCAAATCCTTGTGTGGGGCTGCACAACAGTGTGGCTGTAATTGCAACTGTGGCCTCAGTGCAATATTTTACTTATTTTAAGCGTTTTCTACCTGCTTTTCACTTGACAAGGCTTCCAGAGCAGCCTACGTATAATCAATACGAGCAATAACTTATCATTAAAAGTTGGGGTTTTTTTAAGACTATTTGAAGACGTGCAATGAAGGGAGTTTACTTCTTCTTCTCCTTGGTTCTAACGGCATCTTTGAAGAAAGGAGCGATTCCATCCCAGCTGGTGAATACTCTGCCTATTTTGTTGCACCAGGGCAATGACTCAACATACAGCATCACAATGGTACTTCTTCTTTTTGTCTATCAGTTTTCATTCGGCTGGGCAGTCAATGATACATCAGGATCTTCTTGAGAAGGAAGAAGCCATTTTGGTGTTTGCAAGTTAAGTCACAGCAGCTTTTGTGCAACATGATGTGCCCATAGCTCTGTTCTCTGGAGAGAGAAAATCCATACCTTTGATAAACACTGTGATGTTTCACTTTACTTCAAACTTTCTGCCTAACTAGGAACCTGGATGTTTCATTTAAGGTTTGGGACAGACCTGGGTTGCAAGCCAGACTTCTATTTAATTAATTTCTCAAGAAATGGGGAGCAGCTGTTGCTTCTTTGTCATTTCACAGAAATCAGCCTTTTCATGTGGCATCACTTATGCTTTGGAATTCCCTCCCTATTAGCATCAGCCAAGTGCCTTCACTGTACAGTGGTACCTTGGGTTAAGTACTTAATTCGTTCCAGAGGTCCGTACTTAACCTGAAACTGTTCTTAACCTGAAGCACCACTTTAGCTAATGGGGCCTCCCACTGCTGCTGCGCCGCCAGAGCACGATTTCTGTTCTCATCCTGAAGCAAAGTTCTTAACCTGAAGCACTATTTCTGGGTTAGCGGAATCTGTAACCTGAAGCGTATGTAACCTGAAGCATATGTAACCCGAGGTACCACTGTACTCTTTTTGTACCTGTTTAAAACATTTTTGTCTAGGCAAGCCTACCCAGATATGTAGATGTTTGTGTGTCTTAATCTGATAATTCTAATATTTGTCATAAACCACAAAGAGGTTTTACTACAGTAAAGTGGTATATAAATTTAGTTAAATAAGCAAAATAAATAAATCCCCAAATTCCAGACGGGCAACCTGATAACCCACAGCATTTGGGAGAGACATTGAGCACTTTCAGACTGTCACCATTTTTGGGTGTCAATCACAAATCAACGAATTCAGGTTGCACATAGCTGATTGGGAGGCCTTTGCACAACAAATCTTTAAAAAAGGTAAAGGTAAAGAACCACTGACAGTTAAGTCCAGTGGTGAACAACTCTGGGGTTGTGGGGCTCATCTCTATCTTGCCCCCCCCCCTTCAGACTTTTTGCAGTAAGGAAACTGAAGGGAAAATGCATTGGAAAGTGTGGGATAATGCAGTATCATCTAACCTCCCAGCAAACAAATCAGAATAATGCTCATTAAATAGCCAGAGTTGTCTAATCTCCCTGCAAACAAATCAGGATGAATGTTCATCTGCAAATACCCTTATTCAGTCTGCAATTCCCTTCTTGGAATTGAGTTTACAAGATCCAGACTAATTTTTGCACATAAAATAATAATCCTTGTCCCTCCACCCCACTGCTTTGTGTAATTTCTTGCCTGATGAATAATACAGGGAAATGCCACACTTCTGTGACATTTTGGTTGGCCCTAATAAATCTATTGCCCAGCTGTGGATTTTGGAGGGTTTTTTTCTTCTTACGGACCACCTTTGGCTTCTGAAAAATAACCCGTTCTCTGGAAGACCTGCCAAGGCCCTTGTAACACTGGACCAGTGATGTTTTTCAAGACTGTGATTTTCCTTCAAGTGCACTTATTGCTTTCTTTTCCCCAAGAACGTGGAAAGTATATGAATTAATAAATATCCTGCCAACAGAATTGTAACATCTTAGCTGCCACTTTATTTGACTTTTCTGCTGAGCAAGTGAAATCCGACTAAACACAAAACAAATAGCAAAACACTGCATACAGATAAATGATCATTTTTTTAAAACCTCAGTAGATTCCGCTGACAACTATGGAAGGTTTTGTGTGTTGTGTTTTGTTTTTACCTTTGTGAAGTTTGACTCATTCTTTGCTGCTGTGTTATACTGAACAGTTTTGCATGCTTCCCAAGCATTAATTCCATATTGGTTTTCTCTTATTCCTAGAGAAAAGAGTGAACAATACAATGTTATGTTGCAATCACATGAAAGTACTGTGAAATAAAGTTCATTTCTACACTTACGAGTAACATCATCTAATAGAGAAGATCTGGGTTGCATTTCTCTGAAAAATTAGGGTGTATTTAGCCATATTTGAAGCAGTTGAAATCCCACTAGGAAGCCTGTGTGGTAATTTCTCAGTCTGTTTTTAAGACACTCTTCCTGTGAACCAAGAAAATTTTCTCCTGAAGATTCTCAGTGGACAAGGCTTTGTTTTGGGTTTTGGGTTTGAAAAACTACCCTATTTTACACCAGGAACAAGGCTGGCCCAAGGTGAGGCAGAATAGCAAATGTTGCTCCATGCTCCACTCTGAAGTCAAAGTGCAAGGCTGGTCAAGTTATCTTGGCACTTCAGGCACAAATTCTGTCAGATTTCTCTCCCTGATGGCACAAATACATTTAAATTATGAAAAATTACCTGCACTTTATTGACAACCAAAGTCAGGACGGTCCACATACCTGAGGTGAAAATGAGGTTTGTAGAAAAGTTTGAAGTGTTTTACAAAAAGAATAAAACAATAAAATTAAGGTCATAAGTTTATTGTTCTAGCCAAAGGCCACAACAAACTTGTACTAGGCAATAAATAGTATTAATGAAATAACACAGAACATACATCCATAATATAAAAATCCATAATATAAAAAAGACTTGGCAAAAAAAAAATTATGGATAAAAGCAAAACTATTTAAAATATTTTAAAAAATTAAAACTGGCAATAAACTAAAAAAAACACAGATTGCTGGGTAGGCTTTTCTAGACAAAAATGTTTTTAGCAGGCACCGAAAAGAGAACAGCGATAGGGCTTGCCTGACATCAATAGGCAGGGAGTTCCGAAGTGTAGGTGCTGCCACACTAAAAGATCAATTTCCTACAAAGGTAGAACAGGTATTATGTGACACCTGTTACAGTGCCAGTTCCACAGAGTGAAGCTGTCAACTCGGCATATATGGGATAAGGCGATCTTGCAGGTAAGCTGGTCCCAAGTTGGCAAGGGCTTTGTATACTAACAGTAAGATCTTGACCCTGGCCCAGTAGCAAATTGGCAACCAGTGCAGATCTCTTAGCACAGGTGTTATATGCTGACAAGGACTCACTTCTGTCAGCAACTGTGCTGCAGCATTCAGCACTAACTGAAGTTTTTGGGTCAAGCGCAATCGAAGCCCCACATAGAGCATGTTACAGTAATCCAATCTTGATGTAACCAATTCATGAATTACTGTGACAAAGTTTTTTCCTGTTGAGGAATGGTTGTAGCTGTCATAAAAAGCACTTTTAGTCACTGAGGTCCTACTTGGTCCTCCAGCGACAAAGTTGGATACAGAAGCACCGCCAGATTGTGTACCTGCTCCTTCAGGGGGAATTCAAGCCCACTCAGGGTAGACAATTGACAATTATCACAGACATGGGAACCACTCACCCACAGTGCCTCCATCTTGCCAGGAAAGCTCAGATTGCTGTTTCTCAGCCACTACCTACGCCCAAGCACTGACCAAGGAACAGCACAACCTCTCCTGCTGCAGATGTTATGCAGAAATAGAGCCGAGTATCATCAGCATACTGATGGCACCTTGCCTCCAAAACTCATAATGACCACTCCCAGTAGTTAAATACAGCAATTAAATGGGATGGGAGATACATCCGCCCCCATCAACACAAACCACAACTGATTATGCTGTTGTTTGAATTGAATTTGATTTTGTGAGTATTTTAAGATCTTTCCCTGTATGTTGCTTTTAGATGCTTCCTTTTGCTGGAAAGACAGCATCTTTTAAATAAACGAGACAATCCCAACCGAATGAAAACGGAGGCAGAAACATGCTCCCTCCCCAAGAGTTATGGTATGCACAGCACCGAGGCTGTAAAAAATCAATAGCAAAGGCACAGGAAGCAACTCATAAGGACCAGGTAGTAACTAAACACTGGTGTCCACATAACCTTTGATTCCACAGCCATGCCTTGGTCTTGGTGATATACTAGCACAAAATGTTATATATATATATATATATATATATATATATATATATATATATATATATATCCGAATTGATGGCACAAATAGGCTTTGGCCCCACTAGACAAGATTTTTGAGTAGTGTTGACTGGAACACCTCCCTCAGTGAAGCATCTCAGAGACAAGACATGGTTTTTGATTTGCTGCACTGCTTTTTTGCTATGAGGAATAAAGGCAGGCTTGTCAAAATGGACACCCAAAGCAATGCTAAGGGGATTTTAGATTTCTTAGCCTATTTTCAGGAAATAAAAACAGTCCATGCCAAAGAGAAGCAGTTTCCAGTGTCACCTAAGGTAAACCCCTCATTATACAAAATTGCAGCTACCTTCTCAAATGCCATGTGCAAGGCAGAAAAGGTGACTCAGTAAGAAGTAAGGATGACCACAAATTTCAGGCATACTTGAAATGTGCTTCAAATGTATGCTGTGTATTCAGCCATACATACATGTTTCCCCCCAAACAGGACGATCCATCTTGATACAAGGGGAAAATAACATGTGAAGTGTGACTCCTTTAATAGGTTAGGGCCCATCTTAAAAACTATTTTTTAAAAAAGAAAGAAAGAAAAAGAGATAGAGAGGGTGAAGAGAGAGAACATGGAGGAACATGCAACTGTTTCGTTCCCCATTGATAAAACTATAAGCTCCTTGGAGAACTGACTTATCTTGGTTTTTAGTTCTGCAAAGCATTTAAAGGCACTATACAGTTAATAATACTAGCAATACTTCCCGAGACAGTTTATCTAGAATTCAAGAGTATTTATCTTCCTGTCTAATTCACAGGAGACTTTGGGTGCTTTATAAATAATAGAGGGGAGAGTAAAGCTCACCTTCACAGATTTCATGGATCATATTTCACTAAAGATTTAAGGCCCACAAAAGGGAAATAAATTGTAAATTCAAAAAGAAGTAAAATTGTCACAATTAAAGATCTGGGATATTTCCAAGTAGACAATATAGGTTTTCTGCCTCTTGCTACTCTGGCAAAAGCATATCAGTGAGGTTTAAGTTAGGATAGAATGTTTACCTTAAATGTTACCATGACACTTGCACTAAGATTCCATCTTCAGGACTTGCATGATAACAAGGAGCCATCATTTTGCTTTGACTCTTATGTCACAGGAAACTTTTAAAGCAGACAGTCAATGCTCAAAGCTAGAGTCAGACTTTTTATTTCACAGACAAGGGTCATTGTTCAGGAATAGAGTGTCTGCTTTGCATACAGAAAGTCTCAGGTTCAATCCCTGGTATCTCCAGATAGGACTGGGAAAGTCTTCTTGCCTGAAACCCTGGAAAACCTCTGCCAGTCAGTGTATACAATACTGGGCTATTCAGAATGATCTGACTCAGTATAAGACAGCTTCCTATGTTCCTAGAAATACTTCTTCCATCCACAAAAGGCTTTTGATCCAGCAGAGAGATCCTACTGGCAGAGAGGGTAGGGAGGAAACTTTTTCCAAATCCCCCTTCCTTGCTCCAGACACTGTTGCTACCTCCCACAACATTCTGGATTGTCACCTATACAGGATTGCACCAGTACTGAGGAATAGTTGCAGAGTAGGGCTGGGGCAACATCTGGTTTTCAACATCGCAATATATCACCAGCTAAACATCGCAATATACCGATACATCACAATGGCTGAAATAAGGATAGAAAACTATGTAAAGGCAAATTCCTCTAAGTGGGATTTCATGTTTGCAGGGGTGAACTTTTTGTGAGGGTTTGAGTGTGTTCAGGCTTCTGTGCTCTGCTCACGTTAAGCAATGGGAAACAGCAAGCAGGATAAAGGCTCGCTGCTTTACGGAGAGAAATTGACTGAAGATAAACAACCTTGCAGAAGAACGGGGAGACAACCACACTCCCTCATGCTGTAGCACTCAGCATGTCTCTGTGCCTGTTGTTGTCAGAACCTGTACATCACATGGACCTAGAGGCCCGCACATGTGTATCTGTTTATTACACAGTGACTTCCTTTATAACATCTTAATGCTGCAGTGGTTAGGCCTGAGGAGTTCTAGATAGCACAGAGAAAGCCTAATGTACAAACTCCCAGGTTGATATCTTCAAGAGGAGAGCTTGGCATTACAGCAAGGATTATGTGATAGTGAGCTAGAGAATTGATTTTTTTTTTTAAAAAAAAAATTAAACTCTAAGTTCCCCCCCTCCTATTACATCTTTCATACAGCAAGTAATAATCCAGGATTACCAGGCAGTTTCCCTGTGTTCCTTACATATCCTCTCTACCCCCTGTATTGCCAGTCCCAATGCAGTCTTTTCTGTCTAGCATGTCTAGCCATGAAGTATTAAGATTAAATAAAATATCAGTGAAATTACATTTCCGGGAATGGTTTTTGGCTTTTCCAGAATAAAGTGGAGACCATGGCAGGAAACAAAACAAACAAAAGCAACAAGTCTGTGTACCATGGCATAGGCAATTACAGCACTGAAATGCTATCATCTGCAGTTACACTTCAGGAGAACATATTAAAACAGCAGCAGCAGCAACAACAACAACTGGTCCCCAAATAACAATTCAAACAAAAAATTCTATAAGCCATAGTTCATTAAAAAATTTTTTTACCACAGCTGAATAACATTGCCTATCTAAAAGCCAACTGAAGCAGCTTTCTGGGATGACTGGCAGACGTCTGGATGTCAACAGGTAAGTAGTTCCAGTGTGTGTGTTAGGGAAAAACATCTCAGTGTGACCCTGATCTTATTTTTATGGAGACTGAGGTAAAATGGAGACCTTTTGAAAGAAGATGATGGGGAAAACACTCAAAATAACAAGGGAATGTGCTTCATTGACAACATTTTCCTGAGGCATGAAAGTGAGAGCTCTTGGTAGAGCTCCCATATTCTGTTTTAGCTAATGGGGCCTCCAGCTGCCACCGCGCCACCGGAGAATGATTTCTGTTCTCATCCTGAAGCAAAGTTCTTAACCCGAGGTAATATTTCTAGGTTAGCGGAGTCTGTAACCTGAAGCGTCTGTAACCTGAAGCGTATGTAACCCAAGGTACCACTGTATTTCATGCATTCCGAGGCTCAGCCTAGGCACCAGAAACAAGTTCTGGAGCAAAGGTGAAATATACTTGGAGTCAAGAGTGGATTTCATGCACTTTATTCAACTCATAGTGGTGAGGAGGAATGGAAGTTCCCCCAGAATGTCTGCCTTATACATTATTTACACAATGGGCCCCACGTGATTGGCTAATTCCGGGATTCTCCTGTAGGCCAATCAGGTTGCGGATTCCCTTCCACCTGGAGCTGGATTGGGTGGCTCCTGTGGACTAATCAAACTGCTGCATTCTGGATCCTATTTTTCCAGGACCAATCAGACTGCTGCATTCTGAATCCTATTGTTCTAGGACCAATCAGACTGCTGCCTTTTGGATCCTATTCAACTCAGTACATAACAAAAGGCATCCTTGGCAGGGCTGGAGAAATCATTTCCATCTAATTGACAATGAAACAACCTTGAAATAAATCCTGTACAATTCATCACATATATGTTGTTGCTTTTCCTTTGGATGATGTCTAGGTGGCTTTGCCTCTTTTCTAAAGAACATCATGAGATCTAGTTACAGATAGGTATTCAGATAGATATCTGAAGAAGTGTGCATGCACACGAAAGCTCATACCAAGAACTAACTTAGTTGGTCTTTAAGGTGCTACTGGAATGAATTTTTTTATTTTGTTTTGATCATGAGATCTGTTAATGGATCTTGGGCATCTTGAAGCAAAGCTTACTGCCTGCAGAGATGATTACAGGATCCACTGCAAAACAGATAAATGAGCTCTCTTCAGACTGAACTTGTAAAACCCTTTGTAGTGGGTAGCATTTGAGACCAGGTTCTTATGGGCGGGGGGGGGGGGGAGCCCACTGAGAATGTTATTGGCTTAGGTAACATTTACAGAATGCCCTTGGAAGAAAAAGCTAGTCTTACTCTACATAGCTGGTTTCCTTTATGCTAGTTAGTAAGACGAACAAAATAAAAATAAATTACCAGCAATATATCAAATATGCCAGAACATCTGGACAAAGTAGCCACTCATTTTTCAAATCTGTATTTAGGGGTGTGTGTGGGTTTTTTTAATAAAAAAATTGCTATGGTTACTTCTCATCCATGTTCAGCGTTATGTTCCGCAAGCTATAAGCTAAGCAACCAGACATATTTAAACCTAAATACAGAATATAGAAAGACTTCAGATTCAGGATCAAAGCAGTTGGCGCCACTTATTCAGTAGTGAGGGCTGCCTCGGTGTACCACTGCTTCTCATTTTCAGCTTCAAAAGATACTTCAGGAAGGGTAGACTAAGAGCACAGATGCACTTAACCCTTTCCCCATCTACTATTTTCCTGCTCAGAATTCTCCCCCACCCTCACAAGCTGCAACTGTAGGAAAAGTTGCTTGAAGGATGATTTGAAGCTGGGAAATGACTTGTGGGAAACAGGGGAAGTAGTACCCCTTTCCCACTAATATTTATGCATTCAATCCTCCCCAAGTGGCTTTAAGAAAAGGAAAATCAGTAGTGTACAGTTCAGCACATTTATGCGTTAAATAATTTGGCCCCCAAGACAGGTAAAGTCACAATGCACTCTAAGTGATTCCACTAAGAGCCATTATCCCACTCAAACACATTAGGGCAGTCCTGAAGTGCCAGCATATACTTAATAAAAAAATGCAGTTGTTGGGAAATTGAAGGACAAACTGAGTTTGAATGGGTCCTTTTAAAAGCAAAGTAACCGAAAATGATTTCTTCTGATGGCTTCCTAAACTACCATAATAAGTTCTCACAATTCACATTTAGGGAATCAGAAACATGGATGTTATACAGAGATTTCAGATATACAGTACAATCTCAGACAATTCAATATTGCATTGGTTCTGTCTACGTACTAAAAGTTGAGTTCAGGACCAAGATGTGGTTAACCCACACAAAAGAAAATCAGCCTGGCAAAGGAGACATTCGTTATCAGCAGCCGGAGTGTTGGCATAGGCCTGACACAATTTCCATTGGGTAACTATAGATTCTTGGTACCAGAAGATATGGGGGATAGTTTTACTTGTGAAATTGACACATACATTTAAAGTAATGCAGTGCTAGCATACAACTGATGGGGGGGGGATCAGGGAGTATGGAATGATTTTGTTGTTTTTACAACCATGGAGGAACATGACCAGCCTCTGACTGTGTTTCTTCACCTGTGGGTTTTATGAACAGGTAAAGAAAAATATTAAAGTTAAGTGTAATGGTCTTAGTATTGACAGCCCACAACAATTCCTCTGTAATTGATTTCAAATATTATCCAGGATTATTTGTTCTTTGTAACACATATCAGCTCTGTTTATTGCTTGCATTTTTTCTTTAGTGTTTCATATAAATTGTAAAATTTAATGATTTTTTTAAAAAAAGATAATGTACACAGGTAGGAAGAAAATGTCACAGCTGTCTTTATGAATCCATACTTCTTACTGCATAGGATGTTTCAGTGTCTTGCATAATAGGAATACAGTGGAGTCTGTACCTGAAGCGTATGTAACCTGAAGCATATGTAACCAAGGTACCACTGTACAATACTTTATCATGGTTCTTGGGAGGTGGAATAGCTACATGTTAACACTACAGGTGCTAGGTTTTTCTTAAGGCAGGTATATACCTTAATGAAAGACCACCTGCAGAACATCCCAGGTTTAATGCCTGGCATCTCCCAGTAAAGCTGCAAAAGGTCACTGTTTAGAACCCTGGAGAGACATTGCCAATCAGTGCTGAACAGAGATGGGGAAACCTCTGCCCTGTCAAGTGTGACTGGACTCACATGGGACTGAAGTACCTTCAGCCCCAGGCAGAATGCCCAACAATCAGGAATGATGGGAAGTGTCCCAACAACATGCAGAGGTGTCATTGGCTTCTCATCCTTGATGAAGACATATTGAACTAGATGAACCAAAGGATTAACTCAGTTTCCAGTGTTCCTATGGTGGCTTCTTATATACCTTCCTATGTTTCTAAAATGGAGCCTCAGTCCACAGTCTTCTTCTGCATCCTTATTATTGCATAAGACCTGCTAGATCAGACCAAAGGCCTATTTAGTTCAGCATCCTGTTTCCCAAGAGAGCCAACCAGACGCCTGTGAGAAGCCCTCTCCTGCCATTGTTCTCCAGCAAAGGGTATTCAGAGGTATGATGTCTTTTAAAGTTGCTGGTCATCATCACACCTTGTGGTAACAAGTTCCATAAAGTGATTATGTACTGTGCCAAACTCTTCCTCTTGTCTGCCCCAAATATCCTACGAAAAAGAGAAAGACTCTCTATCTACTTCTCCCTCAGCAAACAAAATAGAATGATGTCCTTTTTCTTAACCTAAAAGGCCCCAAACACTGAAATCTTTCTTCATAAGTGTTGCTCAAGCCCCTCATCATTTTGATCACCTTTTTCCACACTTTTTCAAGCTCTACTATATCCTTTTTGAACTTCACATGTATGTCAAGCAGTCAGTATGGCATTATGCCCAGCTCTCTCAGAACTATAAACCTTCACACCTGCAGATGACAATTCAGCCACTATTCTTAGAATTCTGACAGTCTTCAATGTGATAGCAGCCATAGGCTCAGTCAGGAGACCAGAAATGCCTAAAGTTAATGTCTGTAGGTAAAGATGTGAGGAGATAAGTTGTACAAAATAAACCCAGTTTGCACTAATTTCCCATCTATCAATACGTTCTTGAATTTGTGGCTCACGAATAAAAGTAGAGTTGTTTTTCCAAGGTCTGGGCTGGTACAGACTTTGAGACAGAAATAATGTGTTTTGTGGCACACTGTGGCTACTAAATGCTCTACTTTTCCTCTGTTTTCTGAATCAGAGAATCAGACATAAACCACACGTCTATATTCTCCCTTGCAACATCAGGGAGAGTTACTTGCTTTCTAAAAGATGCCAAATACTAGCTGGCTGCTGACAGTGCTTATGGGGTGAGTGGGTGTTTGTGTAGGTTCAGAAAGCAAATCACCCATGAGACATTTTTATTCTCTGAGCCATTGTAGATGGAGGAAAAAATCCTTTGATCTACTGAAAACGGAAGCTATATTTTAAACACTATAATCAAGTCTTCCATTCTGCTGCCTGAATTGGTTTTCCAGTGGTGGCAAATTTGGAAAGTGCTTTTTGTTTTGATTGTATGTGTGCACTCTCAGTAGTATTTTAATTATGGACTTGTATCTTACTCCACAGCGGGTGGCGCTGTGGGTAAAAGCCTCAGCACCTAGGGCTTGCCGATCGAAAGGTCGGCGGTTCGAATCCCCGCGGCGGGGTGCGCTCCCGCTGCTCGGTCCTAGCGCCTGCCAACCTAGCAGTTCGAAAGCACCCCTGGGTGCAAGTAGATAAATAGGGACCGCTTACTGGCGGGAAGGTAAACGGCGTTTCCGTGTGCGGCTCTGGCTCGCCAGAGCAGCAATGTCACGCTGGCCACGTGACCCGGAAGTGTCTCCGGACAGCGCTGGCCCCCGGCCTCTTGAGTGAGATGGGCGCACAACCCCAGAGTCTGTCAAGACTGGCCCGTACGGGCAGGGGTACATTTACCTTTACCTTTATCTTACTCCAATTTCTTATTGTGAGCCAGCCTGGGATGAATTTCTATTAAGGGTGGTATGTAAGTATCTAGTATCAGGGCCAGGGAAACAGTGCCCCTCCAGATGTTGTTGGACTCCAACTCCCATCAGCCCCAGCCAACATGTCCAATTGCCAAGGGTGATGGGGGCTGGAGTCCAGCAACATCTGGAGAGCACTACATTCCCCACCCCAGCCTTAAATAAAATAATTAAAAATAGTGTGCACTTTGATTAAGTTACCGTAAAACAATTTTCAAAAGCACTTAGGTGCTGTATATTTCCTGCACCCCTACTGGACAAGGTGTCAGCCCATTGTCGTAAGAGTACTGTATAAGCTTTGAAGCAGATCTGAAGCAGGAGATGGCATGTATGCAGAATTTTGGTTTAGAATTGTTTTGTGAAGATTTATTAAACACAGTTTGTTTACCATCTTCCTTTCCAATACATGCTTTGCTTTTAATATGCAGCATGCAACTCTGGAATGGTTTAATCTTGGAAATCATCTATTTTTCCATTTCACTGCAACTGGTTAGGAAGCTCAGATGATTTCAGAGATTAAACAAAGCACAATTGTATAGAAGTAAAGTAGAATGTAAGCAGATTTTGTACTTATCTCCAGTTTCAACAAAAGATAGCTGGTAATTGCTTTTTTATAACTTGAGCTTTACATTTGGAAGTGGAGGGCAAAGAAAAGCTCCGTATCACAGCTTAAACACTAAAGCCGCAGATCTTTAACTTTCTATTCTGATAGTGAGCCAAACCATCAACCAACTTTAATTTTAAAAGTATATTTATACTAGATTCACGGGTGACAAAGGAAGCAGCAACGATAATGTTTTTGGCCACTGCAAAATCCTATCTGGCCTACAATCTGCAGCTGGAATCAAAATAAGGAAAAGTTTTAAATGGTTAGCCATTCTGCCTGTGTCTGAGCAGGACAGCTTGTGCCCAGCAATAGGAAACAAATCTAGCTTTATCAAGAAGCGAGAAACCTGTTGCTTAGCAACAAATAAAATCCTCACAATTGTACATTCTCTCTCACACACAAAAGTACCCAGAACCCAAGCATTCAAAGATGAAGGGGCAAAAGACAGATGAGGCACAAGATCAATTTTTATCTATTTACCTTTTTTTAAGGAGGGACTTCCCTTCTGCATTATACATTAGCCTCCTTCATAAAACTTTAAGACCTTTCTGACATACTACACAGAACTCTGATCTTATGTGTGGTTGCAATTTCAGTCCTGGGCAGCAAAAACTATGGGTACATATGCCTTATCTGTTTCAATGGAGCTGTGCCCTAGCATAGCATGGCTTAGAATTCCACATGCTTCTGAGCACTAGGTGTGGAGTCAGTTACTCTCAGCTTTGACTTGTGGGGTTCCCATGGGCATCTGGTTGGCCACTGAGAACAGAATGCTGGACTAAAGGGAGGCTCTTTTCATGAAACAGAAAGGATATTTCAGACCCCCCCCCCAAGTGTCCCTATTTTCCAGGGACAGTCCTGGATGTATACAAGCCATCCCAGTTTCTGATTTGATCCTGGAATGTCTCGTCTTTCCTTAGGACATCCCTGTATTCATCAAATAAATGTTGGAGGGTATGGTATTTGTGACTTCCACAAGCTATGGAAGGGGTAGTTGGCCCTGACTGTCTGCCCAACCCCTATGCCTCAGAAGATAGTTATATGGAGTTCAACGGCTCTCTTGGATATATATGTTTAGGACGGAGTGATTTAGAATTAATAGCCAAAGTCAATCACACAGTGAAAATGTACTATGTATATATTTGGGGGAAGCTGACTGTCTTGCTCCAGTGCTGCTCTTATGAGCTGTGTGCTCTGGCATTCCCCATGGTGTTTTTGCCTGGACCTTAAGGTTGCAGCTGAACCCAGCGGGCAAGAAAAATCAAATATATAAGCCAGGCCCTTGGGTTTGTAACTTCCACAAGCATTTCATGAGAAAAATAAAGTAATCCACAAACACTTCCAGCATTTCCCCTCAGTAAAGAGTAAGACCTTTTTATAAAATGCAAACATTTTTCCTGGGGGATGTTCCTCCTAAGGTCAAGCTAGCAAAAACTCACAGACAAATAAGATATGTAAGGAACATTTAAGAATTTGAAATGTTGGCCATGAGCATACAGTAAACCCATGGTCTAGCCACTGGTTGTGCTATGCTGATCACAACAGCAAATGAAACTGTGTTTTAGAAGTCAGCATACCCTCCAACATTTCTCTGATGAAAATAGGGATGTCCTATTCAATAATAATAATTTTATATATAAAAACATAATAAAACATTAAACATTAACAACTTCCTTATACAGGGCTGCCTTCAGATGTCTTCTAAAGGTTTCCTATGTCTTTGACTCGGGGGTCACATAACTCCATATCATCCAACATTTCTCCAATGAAAATAGGCATGTCCTAAGGAAAAGTGGGACATTCCAGGATCAAACAGAAACCGGGATGGCTTCTGAAAATCTGGGACTGTCCCTGGAAAATAGGGACACTTGGAGGGTCTGATTCAATAGTGCCTTAAGGCAGCTGCATATTGGTTTTTAACCCATTTCTGCAGAAGTTCATAGTTTTGGGCTAATGTAACACCGTTAATGGGACGCAGGTGGCGCTGTGGGTTAAAGCCTCAGCGCCTAGGGCTTGCCGATCGAAAGGTCGGTGGTTCGAATCCCTGCGGCGGGGTGCGCTCCCGCTGCTCGGTCCCAGCGCCTGCCAACCTAGCAGTTCCAAAGCACCTCCGGGTGCAAGTAGATAAATAGGGACCGCTTACCAGCAGGAAGGTAAACGGCGTTTCCGTGTGCGGCTCTGGCTCTGGCTCTGGCCAGAGCAGCGATGTCACGCTGGCCACGTGACCCGGAAGTGTCTCCGGACAGCGCTGGCCCCTGGCCTCTTAAGTGAGATGGGCGCACAACCCCAGAGTCTGTCAAGACTGGCCCGTACGGGCAGGGGTACCTTTACCTTTACCTTTAACACCGTTAATTGCAAAGGGACACACTGAGGTCCTTCTGAGGTAGTGGGGGTGCATACTGAAGTGCAAAGTTTCCTTCAAAACTTGAGGCCTCTGGGGAACTAGATGCAACACAGTGCATTTCAAAATAATGTCCTAGGGAGAGTCTCAAGGTCCAGGTGGAGAGGCCTGGAGAGCTGCATTCAGTCCTCTTCCCCAAGCCTGAAATTCCTCACTCCTGCTATAGAATAGATGTATCTTGCCATGTGAAAGTTGTAATCTCCCTGCACATACTCTTGAAATCAAGAGACAATCTGAGTCGAAAATAGCCTGTTGATTGTTTTCGAAAATATATTATCAAACCCACAAAGATGGAAGAAGTATGTGCCTCACTAAGATTTTTCTCTGAGATATATATATATATACAATATATGCACAAATAAATCATTTCTTAGAAGAGTTAAGAGTTAAAACTGATGTCAGAGTTGCACTGTTTTTTAACATAATGATTGCTTTCACTGGAAACTGTGATGAAAATGAGAAAGCTAGGTATCTAAAAGTCTGTGCTCATTTAATGTGAGTCATGCATGCACGAACCAATGATCCAATTTATTCTATTGTAGTACTCTCAGCTAAGTTCACCTTCCACCTTCGGCTATCTGAGTTAGTCGTGTTCCTTGTGTTATCCTGATCCAGCCAACTCCTTGGCTCAATTTTCTCTCTCTGGTTTTATTTATTATTAAATTAGTATACCGTGACTAATTTAATAAGAACAAAAACAAACCAACAACCAAACATTCATCTGTAATATTCAGGCTGCAATCCTATATATACCTACCTGGGAATAAGCACCATTAAACAGAATAGGACTTAATTCTGAGTAGGCATGCATAGGATTGCACGGTCAGGAGATTTTTTATCATGTGGAGTGCAGCCTTCATGTATGTATCCTCAGACCTGGTTTCAGTGTTCCTGATGGCTTCTGGCCAGGGGGAAATCCACATTATTCTGTGACCCCGATCTATAATAAAAGGTTAGGAAGTTGCCATTTTCACTGCTTTCCATGTTGCATGACTAATATATGTCTCAAATCTAAAGCTACTCAGGTCTCAGCGGTGGTGAAATGTGCTACTCATTTAGACAAGAACTGAATCCACATCTCCCAATTCAAAAACTAGTTCCTGTGCAACAAGGAAATATACGCCAATAGTTATTGTTACAATTAAGTACTTAATTGTTCAAAAAAAGCTGAACATCAAGCACTGCGTTTTTCAGTGGCAATCTTTGTTTGTTGCAAATTAAAATCCCACTAATTAAAGTCACCTTGAGTGGATTAACCTGAAGTTCAGGAATTATTTTGATTTTAATTAAACATAAAGACTGAGTTCAAATAATGTGAGTAGCCTGGCAGACTTGGAATAGGAAAAGCTAAAGCTTACTGTGTGTGCTTCAGACCTTAATGCATAATACTATTCCTAGTACTGACAGCACGCAATAATGTTATGTAAGGTCACATATTCTTCAGCAAAAGCTACAATAACAGACACAGCAGAAGAGTTAAGGCTGAACCTCAGCCATAATGGAATTCCCTTGCTTTTGAAGTTGCATCACCTCCTTTACTCAAAACAAGAAGTCCTGTTTGTTAGATTGGACAAAAAAAGGGTTATATTTTGTTAAAATGAAAGGCACACATTTTTACATGCACGTTCATATAGATATAGATGTGCTTCATTTCTGTTTAGGGTACATGAACAGACTGGTAAATCCAGTTTTCTTTATACACAGCCACACATGAAAACTACCTGCTCTTAAAAGTTTCCTACCTGCTTTGCAAAATAAAATTAAATAAAATAATTTTTAATTTTTAAAAAAATCACCAGCATTATGTCCAGTTCAGTGGTACCTCGGGTTACATATGCTTCAGGTTACATATGCTTCAGGTTACAGACTCCGCTAACCCAGAAACAGTACCTCGGGTTAAGAACTTTGCTTCAGGATGAGAACAGAAATCGTGCTCCAGCAGCACGGCAGCAGCAGGAGGCCCCATTAGCTAAAGTGGTGCTTCAGGTTAAGAACAGTTTCAGGTTAAGAATGGACCTCCGGAACAAATTAAGTACTTAACCTGAGGTACCACTGTATGGGACTTGTTTAATGGCAAAGTTGGAACAAAATATATGAGAGACCCAGCTCTGTCCCATTTTTTAAAAAAGGTTTCAGTGCAATTGGTACAATCCACCAATGGCAACAGCTTGCTTAAAACAATTGGGCACGTGCTATGGTATATTCCAAATCACTTTCAGTGCAGCTAGCCACCCCGTGAGGCAGTTGGATTTTCCATTGTTTGTATTGTAACTCTAAAAAAGTAATTATGTTCAGGCAGTCTGGAGATGTGTTTGGTTCTACTGCAAAACCAATGAATACACGGTGAGCCATCAGGGGTGTTGAAAAGTCCCATTATCAAGTCCCATGGCAGTGAATCTGACAAGGAAATAGACATGAATGGTTTCCAAGGACAAGATATCCCTCTGGTTTTTCTGCAAGCAATCAGGAAGGATACACGTAGCAAGGTTAATCTATGGAGAACATAAAATATTCCCTTTTGCCTGCAATGAAGCCATGTTCTGCATCACATGAATGCACAGGCTGCATTATTTACAACAGCTATGAAAATACTCATACAAGAACCTTATATTTTTTAGAGATGAATAGATGCTAGGATTCAGAGTCAATCTGGCAGCCCAGATTTTCAAATTCTGCACCCTTTTTTTCCATACACCTAATTCCTCCAAATGCTATCCTCAATTTTGGAAAAAGTCTAGTAGTGTATATTGAATCACTTCAGTAAAAGTTAGAGAAGCTAGATGAAGGAGATGAGTTTAGTTCAGAGCTCAGAACTTTTAATACAGTGGTACCTCGGGTTACATACGCTTCAGGTTACAGACTCCGCTAACCCAGAAATAGTACCTCGGGTTAAGAACTTTGCTTCAGAATGAGAACAGAAATTATGCTCCAGTGGTGCAGCAGCAGCAGGAGGCCCCATTAGCTAAAGTGGTGCTTCAGGTTAAGAACAGTTTCAGGTTAAGAACAGACCTCCAGAATGAATTAAGTACTTAACCCAAGGTACCACTGTATTTATATTCATTCTCATTACATCCATTGCATCGTAAATAAATCAATAAGAAAAGCTGCAGTGGTGTGTCCTATGCCTGAAGGGTTGGTCAAAGCCTTTATCTTTAATTTGTTCTTAAAATTCCTCTTGCAAATTTAAACTAAGGGGCTACCATCTGATCAGGCATTTCAGTGATTGAAGGATGAGCTGAAGTGTCATCAAGGTCAATTCTTAGAGGTTCATCATAGTTGCCATACCGTTCTGGTAACTCAGGAATGTAGAAACCACCTAGAAGGTATGGGAACACACAAGAGGAATCATTCCAGTGCCAACCCATGACTCAGTTTCTGTCAGTTTAGGACTTTCACCTTTCGAAGGTCTACTAAGACATGGTTCTTCGGTCTACTGTAAGCCAGGTAACTTATTTTGAAGCCATGCTTGAAAGCCGTGTTGTTATTTGTGTTACATATGGAACCATTTTCACAGAATTTCGCGCAGTGTAAGTGTTTGACAGCATAAGTATTACTTGCTATAAGCCAGTGTTCGTAGTAATCATGAACAGTATGTCAGGGATGGGAAGCCCATGCCCTTCCAGACATTGTTGCACTCAGCCCCAGCCAGCATGGCCAAAAGGGAGGGATGATGGGAGATATAGGCCCCATCTATATCTGGAGGGTCACAGGTTCCCCATCCCTGCTCCTGGTGATCCATTCGTACCACATTGTTTTTGTGCTATCAGAGCAGTGTGTGGTAAGAGTTATGGGGAGACAATGATCATACTGCTCCTGTAACATATCGACCCCAATGTGACTTAAGATGCCTAATGGTGAAATAAACCCTGTGAATCACGCAAGATAAAACTAATGAAAGCATGAGGGAAGCAGATCAATTGCCCAGGAGAAGTCAGCTGGACTGCATGTGTTCTAAATGGTCACAAAAACACGATTTTAAAAACCTCTGGTTCAAGGCTCTGAAATGTCACACACAAACTGATATGTGCAGGAATGGGCTTAACAGTTCTTCGACACAATGGCTATTTCTGACAAAGGAACTTCAAACTCAGGATAGACTAAATTAAGATTAAGTTCATTTTTGCAAGGAATGACGATATACAACGGTCTGTCACCTTGATGTTCTACGGCACTGAAATGATCACAGTGAAGTTTTACCACACTGAAGCTTTCCAGATAGTCATTCCATGCTGTCAACACATGGGAGAAATAATAGAAGGTGAAACCAAATGGAAGATGAAATCAGTTGTGTTATTTCTTTTAAAGCCACAGCCAGCACTATAGAGCAGAGGATTTCAATTTTCACTGTTGTACACCTGCAAGGCACCATTGACAGCAATCCCAAAATAATTAAGACATTAGAAAGACAAGCATCTTGGTTTCCAGCATGCTCTTTTATCCCAAGTATTGTGGTAGGCAAGCTAAACACACACACACACACACACAGAGAGAGAGAGAGAGAGAGAGAGAGAGAGAGAGAGAGTGAGTTTTCAATAACTATGAGAGTCTTAAGGCCCTCTAGAAATGGGCCCAGTTAATCCCCAACCTCTGGAAGAAGAAGCTAAGATACCGGGGAAAAGGAAAAGATGATAGACCAACTTTGGGCTGCCTGCTGACTATTATTGGGGAAAGAATGCTGGACTAAAGAGGGGCAGGGTAGGATGGTTCAGCAAATTCTTTGTGTTGTAAATCTGGAGAGATTTACTAATATTAAAGAGGAAACGTAAATTTAAAAATACATTATTAGTTTTTTTAAAAGATCCCTATAAATGTGATCTTTTATTTCAGAAAAAGCTAAGTTATAAAACAATGCAGTCTATATTTTACAATGGCTGTTGTAAAATGTGTGCTTGCCTAGTCACTGATGATAAAAGAACGGAAGCACATTAAAAATTCTTTAGGCCATGCAAGTCTATATTATTCAGATATGCAAAGTATCTGTGCTTTTTTCCTCTTTCATTTTTGTTAACAAACTGATATTATGCTGCTTGAATAGAATGGAATATCATATTAGGTACTGATTACATTATAGACCTCATAAACAGCTTGAGAAAAGAGGCTGCACAAAACTTTAAATATTTCTCTCTGTCTTTCTCTCTCTCTCTCTCTCTCTCTCTCTCTCTCCCCTCAGACAGAAAAGGCTTACAGCTCCTGAAAGTAGAGCTTACATGGCTATTACAAGGAATCACTGCATCTCTGAAAGTGTTTACAATTGTCAGACATCCTTAAAAGCATTAGGTGTTTTTCTTCATCCTTTGTGTTAGGACAAGCGACAACCAAATGAGCAGTGATTGGCCTGGCCTGTTTGTTATCTGCTTTTCTACACTTGTACAGAAGACTATAAAGGAGAAGGCACAATAAGAAGAGCTCTGCTGGATTAGAACAAAGACTTGTCAGCCAGTACCCAGTTTCCTACAGAGGTCCTACAGAGGATTAGAACAAAGACCTCTATGGCAAGCCAGAAAGGAGAACTTGGTCACAAGACCACTGTCCCACCTGTGTTTCCCAACAACTGTAATAGTCAGTGTCATTCTGCCTCTGATTCTGGAGTTATTATAACCAAAATGACCAGTAGCCCTCTATAACCATTGTCCTCCATGAATATGTCATATCCTTCATTAAAGCCATCAATGTTAGTGGTCTTCACCACAGCTTGTGTTAGCTGTGTGAAGAATTACTTCCTGGATCTCCCATCATTCAGATTCACTGGGTTCTAGTACTGTAAGAGAGAGAGAGAGAGAAAATCTCTCTGCCCACATTGTTCAAACTATACATAATTTTGTACACCTCTATCAAATCTCCTCACTCACTTTTTATAAACTACAAAGTCAGAACATTTCTCACAGAGGAGTTGATTTAACCCCCAGTTTAGTTTGCCCTTTTTCTGCACCTTCACAGTTCTACAATATTGTTGTTGAAATAGGGCAAACAGAATGGCACACAGTATACCCAGAATAGTTATGCCATATATTTGTATAAAGACATTAGCATATTGGCAGTTTTCTTTTTCGTCCTTTACATGGCATGGATTTCATCTTATCCACAGATGCTATAAACATTTTCATTCCATCATAACCCCCAACATTGGTTAGGCAGGACATATTTGCTCTAGCTATGATTATTGCTCTTCAACAAGACTTGTTCTCCTATATGCTTGGTAGTTTTATATTTAATCATGCTTTCTACCCAGAATAGGTATTAAGCTAACTGACCAACAATTTCCTGGGGATTCCTCCTCTACTGACCTATCTTTTAAAAACTGGTGTTACACTGGTCAACTTCCAGTCCTCAGGTATAGAATAATATTAGGGAAAGGTTTCTTTTTCTTTTTAGAAGATCAACAGTTTTACTTCTGAGTTTTGTTTTCTTTTAAGAACTAACAGGGAGATACAATCTGCTAACTTCCTTCAGTTAAACAAATTTAACTACTCTGGACATGTAAGCAGTGGCGTCGCAATGGGGGGGTGGGGGGCAGTATGTCCCGGTTTCCATGTCTGCGGGGGTGAGCAGCCATCACGCCACCACAGCTGCCTTTGGAGGATCCTCCGTTTGTGGCTGCAGCCACAAGCAGAGGATCCCAGCCGGCAGCAAACCGCTATACATGCGCCCTACGTAGTGACGCCCGCCCCAGGTGTCACGATGCCTTCCTTCTCCCCTGCATGTAAGTGAAATTAGCATCAAGCTACAATGGTGGTTATTTCTCTCCTCCTACCTGAGTAATGTCTAATGTTGCAGAAGTTACTTACCATGCATCATAAATAAGGAAGGGGGAGGAACTGCAAGAGAAATAACTTTTTGACTATGCTTGAGTCAGTTTCACATACTAATCTACCATAGAACTGCTATGAAACTGTACAAAAAAAAATATTGTCTAATGCTTGTGAAGCTGTAAATAAAAGGAGACCCATTTGTCATTGAGAACTGGCCAAAGAATGCCAAGTTCACCAGCTAGCTAGAAATCAAATCAAACATTATGCCATACAGTTCCTCCCTCCTCTGTCCAGTTCTACAGCTGTTCTCTCTGCAGCATCACTTCGAACAACTTAGCAACCCCAAAGGTGTCTGCACGATAGCTGTGCTTTTTATTCTTTTAAGAGACAATATTTTTAATATAAAGAACTGCCCTACAGATAGGTTGTCCCCTGTAACCCAGTACTGTCCACTCTGATAGGTAGTGCTTCTCATGCACAGGACTTGCTAGAACCTGCTACTCAAAAGTTTAAGTAAAAAAGCAGAAGAGAAGAGGAGGGTCACTTTCCTCTTATGATTGCCCTTGTAGTCAGAGAAACCTCTTACCTAGACGAGAACATAGGTAACCTATCACACTCTTCACCAACCTGCTGCCCTCCAGATGCTTTTGATTACAACTCCAATCAGTCCCAGCATCATGCAGCTGCACTGGCTTGGGCTGATGGGAACTGTAGTCTGAAGCATTTGGAGGGCACCAGCTTGGAGAAGACTTGCCTGTCCTAACTAAGGCAGTACTTTTCTACAGTGGTACCTCCAGTTACAAACTTAATTCGTTCCGGAGGTCTCTTCTTAACCTCTAACCATTCTTAACATGAGGCACCCTTTCGCTAATGGGGCCTCCCGCTGCTGCCAGACTCCCGCTCACATCCCAGGACAAAGTTCACAACCAGGAGCATCTACTTCTGGGTTAACGGAGCTTGTTACCCGAAGCATTCATAAGGAGGATGGTACGTAACCGAAGGTTCCACTGTAATTTGAATTATAGTGATTTCAGAAATGCATACAGTGCACAAAACTCCTTGAAGCTATGTCTGTTCTCCATATTTATAGAGAACTCTATAGCTGCTGGAAGAAAGTAAATTCAACTCTGCAGACTAAAAAGGGTGTGAATTTAGAAGCTTCGTTATTGGGGTCCTACTCTCCAAACATCCACCGTAAGAAATAAGTCACCAAATCATGCTGTTATGATAATTGGGTCAACAGCCAAGTGCTGCATATCAAGCCTACTGACTTGCTCACCTGCATTTTGCACTAATGATCCTCCTTGCCAAGACATTGTAAGGACCCATATTTGTGGCGTGCACTTAACAAGATTCGCTCTGTGCCAGCTAGAATGATTCAAATTACTCTGCAAATGTGACTAGAAACTGGGTTAAATGAGACGTGGCACACTGGGTCCAATATCCTTTCAGGGATACTTCAGTAACCAGGCAAAGTTATTAGAAATTGTTTCACCAATGAGCAGCAACATGTGACATGTAATAGCTCTCTCTCTTCCTTGCCATTCATCTTAGATCTTCAGGGTGATCAAACCTACCCGCTGCCAGCTCTATAGGCAAGTTAACTGCAAGTGGGATACTTCCCCCCACACCCGTTACTGAAGTCCACAGGACTACCAGCTCCTGCTGCTCCACCAGATGAACTCTTATTATCGCTGTGCTCTGGTGTGCCCAACCAGATTCTTGCTCAGTTGAACTCGGCAAGGAGCACTGCAGGGAAAGTACTTGTACTTAGAAGCTCAGCACTAATAGACTTCTGCTACAGCTGCCAGCCTGGTTCAAAGACAGGCGAATAAAAAGTCAGTCCAAAGAAACAAACAGCAGAGAAGTGCCAAAAAATTAAGGGTTTGGAGGAGAAATTGAATGCACAAAGAGGCCTTAAGCCAAGGAAAAGACCAGCATGGGAGGAATAAGGAACAGGTGCACAAAGGAGAGCGCTGCTTCTCCTCATAGATTTTCTGTCATATAGGAAGGGTAAAAATAGTCATTGAAATAGGAGACAAAGAAAAATCCCCCCCTCCCAAAGGTAACCCATAATCTGCAGCCGTGTAATGGCCTACTAAAACTATATTTGTATCAGATTGTCAACATGTATTACACTCATCAAGATCAGAGATTATTCATACTCTCCACTACTACAGTCTAAAACTACAGGGATCAGATAATACGATTTTGCATAGTGCTAAAAGCTGACAGTACTAATTTAGGGTGCATTTTCCTGACTCTACAATCTCATCTTGAGGTTCACCCACCCACCTGGTTAGGAAGTCTTGCAGCGCTTGTGCCATATTCCCTTGTGCACTAGTGAGTCATTCTCACTTTCCTTTATTCGTTTCTGTCTTGGGTACTGGATAAACTTCTATCGGGGTGCTTGAAGTCTAATGCTACCATTTCAGGTGACTGAATTAGAAGAGTATTGTGATGTTTCTTAGCTCAGTGATTCTGCTGTGAAATGTGATTCTGCTGCCCTGCAGTTGGGTGCATGTGCAACAAGTTATTTCAGACAACCCAAAACTATGGTAAAAGACAACAGTGAAAAAACAGAAGGAATATTATACTTTGATTATTGGGGAGGGTGGGCAGACAGAGACTACAGGCAGAAAGGTTAAATGGCATGCTCTGCTCAGACCAAGGGAGAAGGTGAGAAAACTGTAGCATGTCTCTCTCTGTAATCAATGGATAAGGTCCCAAGCACTGCAAGACTGTACCCATCCCTTTACTAAACTAGGGGGTGGCAGTGAGGCAGAGGGAGAAGGCCAATATATTTTTGGTCAAAGCAAGAAGTCTTCATTCAGGCAATCACAGACCTGGTCAGCAGGCAAAATCTGTAGCTGCAAAACTGGAATAAATAATGGAAGTGTCTATTGGCTTACCTGTGGTGGATAAGATCACATATTACATTTGTTCCCACTAGTGATGTGAAGTGAGAATATTCTCTGCTAGAAAATTCTCCAGATAATATTCTCCACAAACTGTAAATTCTAATGCAAGAACCAGTTTTACAACCCACATTTTAAAAATCTAGTAAATAAATTAAGCTGTGATATTGCCAGTGTAAGTAAAGAATAATGATTTTATTTTTTTAATCCAGTTACATTACTGGGTATTGTGTCATTCACCATTGGCAGTTCTGAAATGTGAGCTATATAAAACATTGTTATTTTTTAGTTTTAAAAACGCTATGAGCTCGCAGATGATCAGTGTGAAACTGAAAGCTCTGTTACCAGTGGAGATGAAGATGGTGACTTATCCTCTTAAGATGTTTGAGGAGTCAATATAAATTTATAAACATTTGAGACTTGTTACTTAAAGCCTATTTTTATTTTTTTTTTCTTGTGACAATTTATCAGTTATAATTTAAATATGTTGTGTGCTACCTTACTTGACTAAGCAGATAGTAATTTGCATTTCTGATGTTATGCAACTTGTCATTACTGATTATTTGTGTTTTATTCTCTGGAAATAATAGCATTTATTTTAAACTTTTTATTGGTTTTATTAGTATTGCACTAAAAATACTGTATGATGTAGATATGCTTATTAAAGAACGTACTCATGTAGTGGACCCGAGTTTTTTTATATATTCCTTTTACTTTAAAAGCTACATTTCATACATACATGACATAATTAGAATTCAAAGTTGATGGTAAATATATGGTTAATTGCAGGCTTAGTGATTAACGTGAGTCATTCACATTGAATTTTCAATTTCAAGTTTGGTGCAAAAAATCAAAGAATGTGAATTCACTGCATTGCCCTATTGAATAAAAGTACAGTGGTACCTCTGGTTAAGAACTTAATTCGTTCTGGAGGTCTGTTCTTAACCTGAAACTGTTCTTAACCTGAGGTGCCACTTTAGCTAATGGGGCCTCCTGCTGCCGCTGTGCCGCCAGAGAACGATTTCTGTTCTCATCCTGAAGCAAAGTTCTTAACCTGAGGTACTATTTCTGGGTTAGCAGAGTCTGTAACCTGAAGCATCTGCAACCCGAGGTACCACTGTATCTGTACAGTTTTTGGTTGCCATCAGAACAAGTTTACCCATGAATAAACATGTATATTAACTAATTATATCATTATGAATGCATTAAAATGAATATTCTCCTATTTTAAATGAAAATTCTCTAATATTCTCATTAATCAAGAATATTCTGGAGAATTTAACATCACTAGTTCCCACATGTGCCTCTCCAAGTAAGACCAAGCTTGCTATCAGGGATAAGAAATGGATTGGGTGAACTGGTAGGGGAACTTTAGGAAGAAGGGCCACCACTCTGGGGTAGAACAGTTGCCTTCCATGCAAAAGGTTGTCTCCAGCATCTTCAGGTAGGGCTGGGAGAAAAGCCCTGGTGAAATCCTAGAAAGCCAGTGCAGGCCAGTCAGCTAGATGGGCTAATACTTTTGATCACTATAAGGCAGCTTTCTATGTTCCTGTGCAGGCCTCAGTTTGGTTGTTATGTAGAATTACGGAATATCTCGATGAGCCCGGCCAAAGATTCTGCCTCATATAACAATATTTTGTGTATCAAGACAAGCAGGTGATGTATGTTGTGAGAGAAAGCCTCTCCTCCTACCAGAGGGGAGGTGTTGTGAGCGGGAGCCGTTCCCGCGTCAGCAGGGGGGCGTATTTGGCCCCCTGTGTCACTTTCCCAGCTGCTGTGCCGTGCCCGTCAGGCCAGCCAGTAGGGCGGGCTTGGGGGCGGGCTCTAGCCGCATTCAAGCGGCCACCGCAGCCCTGTGCCTCATTCTGATGCGTGGGGTGGAGTCATATATAGATTGTTTGATCCAATGCCTAAGCCAATACCACTCACATGCTGTAACCAATAAAGTTGTGGCCTTCTTTAGCCCATTAACCTAAAATACATGTGTCCTTGTGTCTTATTTATCCCTAAGCGGGTGGCGGGTCCTCGACTCACAAGGGTTAGAAACATTAGCTGTCATCTCTAGGCTAGTCTTGGCTCAACAGAAACAGAACTGAAGAGATCTTGAGTTTTCTACATCTTTGCTTTACGGTGCTTTGCCCCCGATTCTAAAAATCAGGTCTGCGTGGCTAATTCTCCATACATCATTCAAACTGCATTAAAAGTTTCAGTGCTGCTTTGAGAGGATTCCATGGTGATGAAACTGTGAAAAGCCAGAACACCAGGAATGCTGAAGTCACCTAAGGATCCTGTGGGTGTGAAATTGTAGGCAATTACATCTGATCACTATGTCAGACATTGCTGCTGAATTTATTCAAATTTGCTATAGAAATTGTTTTGAAGTACTTCAGAATACCAAGAGCCCTGATTAAAGCAAATTGTGTCTACAATATGCAATGCTGTGGGAAGAGAATCTAGTCCAACAAGAGTTGTACATGATTAGAAAATGTCAAACACCAGAACAACAACAACAAATTAAAGAAATGAAATATCTCAGAAAAATACTGCTCCTGAGTTTCAAAGTCTTCTGGAAGACGGTCGCTAGCAACTGACTCAGGACAGGTGAGAGCAAAATGGAATTATGTAAATGGGACCCATAATGACGATGAGGACAAATTGAGTTGACCAAGTTAAAACTATTTTTTTTTTTTTTTTGCAGAAGGTGGTATAATCTGATAATGTTATATATTGGTGTCCAGGGGAAAAGATTCCTGAAAAACAAGTACAGTGCTGCATTTTAAAATATTGAATGTTTAGGAGATGGGGAACAGAGAACATCCTTTTCCACAGAAAATATTCCATTTTCAGTCCTTGACATCTCCAAACTCGGCTGGAAAGACTCCCTTCTGAAACTCTGGAGAGCTGCTAGCAGCCATTGTAGAGTAGACAATACTAAGTTGGACCAATGGACTCAGTATGTATGGATATGAATATGGATGGATGTATCAGCAGTAAGCCCATATCATCACAGTTCTACTTAGCAACTAAGTAAAACAACAGCTTCATCATCACCTGCACCAGCCCTCAACTTGTGACACTCAATATTAGATAGTATTTCTTGATCCTTTCCACCTATTTGACAGTGATCCTGTCCAATTTGCAGCACTGACTCTGCCTCAATGGGCTGCACAAAAGCTAGAATTATAAGATGGTCCAAAGTACAGCAGAGAACAAATCATCCATCAATTTTGCCTCCTCACAAAGGCCATTGTTGATAGCCGCTTTATTCAAAGTTGCTGCCACCCACCCTGGGTACTGGACAAACAGCACAGAGAAGCAACATAATCAGGTTTAGGTTTCTGTGGGCTCTTAGCAATATAGCACAAATGAAACTACAACCTCTCATATGCTGTTCTTGTCTGAAATTTTGTCTGAAATTTTGTCTGAAAGCACGATCTTACTTACTATGGGGATCTGGGCAGATCAGAAGTAGCATGTGTTGTTTCCTGACCATGGAGGTGGGCAACTATTGTCCCCATCTTCAAAAGGGGGCGGGGATAAGACCCAGGTAACTACCAGCGCGGGTGGTGCTGTGGGTTAAACCACAGAGCCTAGCACTTGCCAATCGGAAGGTTGGCAGTTCGAATCCCCACGATGGGGTGAGCTTCCATTGCTCGGTCCCAGCTCCTGCCAACCTAGCAGTTCAAAAGCACGTCAAAGTGCAAGTAGATAAATAGGTACCGCTCTGGCGGGAAGATAAACGGTGTTTCCATGCGCTGCTCTGGTTCGCCAGAAGCGGCTTAGTCATGCTGGCCACATGACCCGGAAGCTGTACGCCAGCTCCCTCGGCCAATAAAGCGAGATGAGCACTGCAACCCCAGAGTCGGCCACGACTGGACCTAATGGTCAGGGGTCCCTTTACCTTTAACTAACAGCTTGTAAGCTTGACATTGATATCAGGAAAGGTCCTAGAACAGATAAATTACGCAGTCAGTTTGTGAGCACTTAGAAAAGGATGCCGTGGTTATTAAGTCCTAGTATAGATTTCTCAAAAACAAGTCATGCCAGACGAATCTCAATTCTTTTTTTTTTTTATAGAGTTACAAGCTTGGTGGATCAAGGGAATGCTGTGGACATGAGTCATGGATTTGATCACCACATTGAGCAAAGGATTCCTGCATTGCAGGGTGTTGGACTAAATGATCCTTGTGGCCTCTTCCAACTCTACACTTGTACGATTCTATGCTTCTGCCGATGGGTCAGGACTTGGAAATTGTTACATCCAGTGGGGCACAGCCTTCCCACTCAAACTGACAAGCAAAAAAAATCCTCAATATCTCAAAGCCAATCACTTTTCCTTGTCCCCCCCCCAAATTTTCTACTTGCACAGAAGCTTGTAGAAGCATTTCTGCTAAACTCCTGTTCTCTTGCCTATCAGCTCTCTGCAGCACTTTGTCAATCCTACTTCAAAAGTATAGCTATGGCAAAGAGGCATGTCTCATGTGCATCTAGGCAGAAAAACCATGTGACCAATCAGACTGCTGGGAAGTCAGTCCTGATAGGAAGACTCTTACTTCATTTGTTGTTATGGTGCCTGTTCAGCACAGCCACTATAGCAGATATTGAAGGAGTCAGAACTGCTTCCAAAACAGCATTAGCCTAGCACGTTTAGAGCTGTTTCCCTGAAGGCAAGAGAAACAACAGGTTTCCTACTCTGAGGAACTCCACGCCACCCATAGTATTTATTTTGTGACCTTGCTAGAGAGAAAGAGCAAGCAAGCAAGCTCTCTGTAATAAATATCTACTGCTCTACTTAATCATTCTGCCTCTTTTTAAATTGGGGAATTGGGAGGCAAGTAGTGGTTGGCTTGTGTATGTGTTGGAACCAACTCTGTATTAACTATTTCCCTCAAATTTCCAGAAAAGGTGTGTGGATCTGCTTCCAAAAAGCCTCTCCTCTAGCAGGGGATATATCTTGAATGCATAGGAATGAATCAAAATGCTGTCACTATATTTCCAGCTTGTTCTTTGTAAGTTTGTCGGTGAACTTCTAAAGTGAGACATTTGGGCTCTGTGCCTGTCTGGACACGACTCCGCAATATTCCCCAAACCTGGAAGATAGTGTCCAAAATCTCTGATATAATAGAGGCCAATTATGATTAGCCTGGTGTGATGAACTCCACACATGAGCAGAGATTATTACTACTCATTTCCAGAACTGAGCTACACATTATAATTATGTTCTGTTGTGCTTTGATGTGCCCTAGCCCAAATGAACAATCATTATTATTTTTCTATCTATTGGTTGGAACACTTTGTTCTTTTAATTTAAAAAAATGTTTTGGATAAGGAGTTGGTTTTTGGAGGGAGGAAACTGCACGCACCTGAAAGCAAGTTTTTCTCACATTTTAAAAGTTTTTAAGTGTTCAGGGTTTTTTTTGGGGGGGGCAACAGATGTGTAGGTTTTAACCACACAATAACTGAAAAGATTAGGTCATGTGGTATGGTGTAATTTCTATATAAGAGGTATTAAGTCAATCATACTTGGGCCCTCTTACCTTGAAGTTATTTCCCTGTCCCCAAATGTGTAGAGAATAACTGAGGGAGGGGGCGTTTTTTAGACAAGAAGAGACAATGGCACTATGCACACGTGTGATTGTATACTTTCCTAAATAAGTGCTATACAAGTCCTACTAAGATGAAAACATTAAGGTTAAAAATAGCAGCTCTACCAAGCAAAAATGTTACCAGCTACCACTGACACCTAAAGCATGTAGCAGTTGCAGTGTTAAATAGGCCCTGGGAGACCAGTGTCCCAAACTCCACTCTGCCATAAAGCTCACTGTATGACCTTCAGCCAGTCACTGCCTCTCAGCCCAACCTGTTTTGAGGATACAGTGTGGAGGAGGAGAGCCATATTTATGTCACCTTCAGCTTCTTGGTGGACGAAAGGTGGGATAAAAATGCACGGGGGGGGGGGGGGGGGGCGGGATAAGCACCAACACAGAACAGAGTTTTGGAGGGAAGAAGATTCAGGTGTTATTTTATTTTTCAGTTATTCTTATGATTAGGAAGCACCCTGATCCACCTCAGTTTCAAAATGATAATCAAGACTGGCTTTATTTTAAAATGTGTTGTGTGATGATAAAAACCTTAAAAACTGCCAATAGATTTTATACAGGGCGGAATGGGCATGAACACCAAACAGGCTGCATAGAAGAGACAGTGAAAACTCCCCTTTAAATAATATGCAGAAAGGACAGATCATCCACATACTGATTACCAAACAATACTGTACTTCAAAAGCACGACCACCATTTGAAACCATATTCAGCAGGGCCCCCAGGTAGCCACCTTTATGAAGATGGGAAATTGCTTATTTCACCTGCTAGAAAGTTACCAAGAGCAACTTCATTATCTTTTGCAAGGACCCACAGGCATTTCAATAAAACCTCATGATTGGCCGTATGAAAGGCTACTAAAATACCTAATAAAATCAGCATGGATAGTTGACCCCTCTCCACTGCCAGAAGGATAGCATTAAACAAAGATAGGAAAGAATTCAATAGCCATAATGCAATTACAATGGAATGAACATAAAACTGTGCCATCTCTGCTGATGGCTGTACTTTCACAGCAGGATTACAGCTGGCCAAAGCAGGGAAACAGGTTGTTCAAGTGTGCATGTGGCTGGTGCTAAAAGCCCATGTGTTTATGATGATGTCACGATGCAAATTTATGCACAGAACAATCTTAGGCATCCGCAAAACAAAGCAAAAACCCCATGATTCCCAGTGCACTTTGGTTACTTTTTCAAGGGCTGTGTGAGCCCAGCTGTGTCTGAGGAGTTATGCAAACATCACATAGAGGAAACTGCATACAAAACTCTATTCTTCTGCAAAGGCATAGATTAGTTAAAACTCTCAAAGCTGGGAAACAGTGATCTAACTGGGAAAGAAGCACACATTCGTAATCAGTCATCATCCGCCCTGCCCGCAATGAATTTGACAATACATGTGGCCAAATGGATTTGTCTTACAGTAAAAAAAAGGGGGGGTAAAGGACCTCTGACAGTCGCAGACAACTCTGGGGTTGCAGCGCTCATCTCGCTTTACAGGCTAAGGGAGCCGGCATTTGTCCGCAGACAGTTTTTCCTACCAATTTCAAAGTTACTTATTCTCTAGTAGGTGTCCATAGGATTGCAGTCATAGAAACCTAATGCCAAAAATGGTTCATTAAGTATCCAGGTAAACTGTCTCCAGGGCTTCTGGCAAAGAAAATTCTCAGATGATTTCACATTACTATTTTGTATCCTCAAATCCATGGAGATTAGTATATTTTTATAGTAAAGGTAAAGGACCCCTGACCTTTAGGTCCAGTCACAGACGACTCTGGGGTTGCGGCACTCATCTCGCTTTATTGGCTGAAGGAGCCGGCATACAGCTTCCGGGTCATGTGGCCAGCATGACTAAGCTGCTTCTGGCGAACCACAGCAGCGCACGGAAATGCCGTTTACCCTCCCGCCGGAGCAGTACCTATTTATCTACTTGCACTTTGACGCGCTTTCAGGCTGCTAGGTTGGCAGGAGCAGTGACTGAGTAACGGGAGCTCACCCAGTCGTGGGGATTCGAACCACCGACCTTCCAATCTGCAAGTCCTAGGCTCTGTGGTTCATCAAGAGGTTCAATGCTATCCTTTGCGCGTTGAATCAAGACAAAACACACTACATGTGTTAACTGGTTTACCAATACCAGGATGCCTTTGTTTAAAATCCCCCCCCACCAACAAAAAAGAAAAGAAAAGCATCGGATGAAATAAACTCCAGTCCATGAGAACTTATATCATAATAAAATTGATCGTCTTTAAGGTGTCACAAGACTTTGCTGTATTTGGTAATGGCTGTGTCCTAATGTCACAATTCCAAGGGTGTTGGGGTACCCTGAGTTCAGTGGGACTTGATCTTTAGTCACTGAAGTCACTTTAGGACTGAAGCCTAAAAGCAGCAGGACATCTTTATTCTGATTGACAAGTAGTAACTCTTTCCCACCACCAGGTAACAATGCTGTTCATTGTCAGTTCATCACCATGTTATGTTCTTTCTGTAGCTGGCAGTGACACAATTCATATATTAGGAATTCTATGTTCTACTGCTGCCTGAGTGCTGGAAGGAAGACCGCTGCTGCAAGGCCCATTTCCACCTGGCCTGGGGGGCAGGGCCCAGACTCCAGAGTGAGCTTAAAGAGGCTCCTGAGAGGTCACTGGGACATTGCTGGAACAACTCTTGGGTTGCGGCAACTGGCTAAAATGTTTTCAAATGTTTTAAATGGTTCTAATTTTGGTTCCTCTGTTTTGTTTTTGTCGGGTTAGTGTTGGTTAAATGTTTAGTTGGAGTTGGTGGTTACTTTGAGTATACAGTAACTGTAAACAGTTTGTTATTATTATTGGTTTTTATTTATTTATTTATTGGTTGGTTGGTTGGTTGGTTGGTTGGTTTGTTGCTTGTATAGGGTATCTCGTTTTTTAATGTTTGATGTTCTGTTGTGTTTTATTTGTTGCAAGCCGCCCAGAGTGGCTGGGGAAACCCAGCCAGATGGGAGGGAAATGAATGAATTATTGTTGTTGTTGCTATTATTATTATTATTATTATTATTATTATTATTATTATTATTATGCAAAGTAAAAGAGGCATTTTGCCAAAGGCCAACTAAATCCACCCAAGTATTAAAGTCACAGTGCTAACAAGTTGCTTCAAACGTAGCAACTTTGTACTTAATTTCCCCCTGAAATCATCCTGTACATGTCTACTTGAACATAAATCTCATTAAATTCAACAGGGCTTACTCCCAGGTAAGTGAGTGTATTGCTTTTGGCTACACTGTCCTGTTGTTAAATGATTGCTTCACGTTGCTGCAATACATCATAGTCAATATTACCAGTATTTTTATCTCTCTAGATAACACATATATGTATATGTTTGTTAGTTTTTTTTTAGAATGTATTTTGTCATGAGGAAAAGAGATTTGTCATAGATCACAAAGTGTGAGAGAAAATAATTACATTTTAAGCAGGGTGCATGCTAATACTGTTTTCACAGAAGAAAATTAGCCCCATTGTGATTTGTCGTCTTGTCTAGGAAGTTATTTATTCCAGCCTTTCTTTTAATGGGGTAAAATCTATTTTGCAAGCTGGCATGTGAGTTGAACTGAATTAATGCAAACCCATTATTTACATTTCGAGATACTTGTCTTTGCTGTGGCAGGGCATATGGGAAAATGTTAACAATTTCACTGGTGTTGACTAACAAATCAAAACTTTCAGGAGTTTTTTTAATACCCTGACTAATGGAGATAGATGCCTAACACCGCTCCCCCACTGTTTTGTGTCTCACAGACACAGCATCTGTCTTTTTTGCCATTGGAAAAACAAGATTCATTAATAACGTTGCTTTCAAATGATGTATAGCCGAACATACGTCCTGCAACACAATCCTTCTAGAAAGCAATAATCAGACTACACAAACAACACTCCTAACAAACACAGGGAAATGTCTGGTGGCCATGACCTAGTGCTAAATATATGTTAAAAAAGGAAATTACACACAAACCACATGTGTAACTCTAAACCTCCTGCAATCCTTTTCTGACATACCTGGGCGTAAGACCCATTCATCTTAATAGGACTTACTTCTGACTAGATATGTATAGGGTTGACTATAATATCTGGATTCCTCTTGGTTACAATTATTTTGGTTACATTTTGATTACAGGGGTCTACAAGAACTTGGGCTTTGCAAGAAGTGGAATGTTGAATATAGTTTATTTAATTTAATTTTAGCTTAGAATAGTAATTTATATCCCACTTCTCTCCATTAAAATTGGACCCAAGGTAGTTTACAGAAGTAAAAACTTTTTTAAAATATTACACCGCATCACGTTCTGTATAGATCAATAACATACATGTAAAAAACACATGCTACACCGCCAAACTAAATGCACATTACAAAATACAGTACAAAAACACAATAGCAAAATCCAGATACCAACTGTGTTGCTGTATGCATTCAAGTTTATTTATTTATTTTTTTTAAAGGCAGCTTGAAATGTATAGAAAATTACTGAGACTGAAATCCTATACACAATTACCCGGAAGCAGAATTTGTTCAACTCAAATTGAATTACTTTTTAATAGAAACATAGAGGCTTCCACTGTAAATCCTCAACAATTGTGCTCTTTAAATTCTGCTTTAAATGCAGGAGCCAGCCAGGTCTTTTCAAAAAGTTCACCAAATGTTGTAGTACCAACAGAAGCAACAAAACAAAACAAAAACAAAGCAAAGCATTGTTCAACTACTGAAGCGAAAAGCCTGGAAAACTTGTACCAAACTTACCAAGGCAACACGGTTTCCCCCAGGAGGCATGGTTAATCATGAAGCAAATTTGAGATATGAAGGGCTTTCTTTCCTGGTTCCTTGCTACAAGAAGCTTTGTCCTTAAATCCATCTGGTTGTGCCCTGTGCAGCTCAAGACCAGGGGTTTCCTTTTCTGAGAAGGCATATTTCATGTTGGTTTCAGTTTTATAAATGTTTCCCTTGGCTTGCTTTCGCTAGGCCGGCTGCCACTTGTTGCAATGGTAACAGGGGAAGCCAGGATCTGCTTTCTGCTCAGTCGGCTGGAATGAATAATTAATTCCCCCCCCCCACCTCCCCTCATTAGCATTCCATTCAAGCGACACAAATGAAGCAATTCATTTCTCTTTTTTGTCCTCAGAAGCTCACTGGATTAATGAGGGTTATCTAGGAGATAAGGCCCAGGCCTGCTGATTTCATTTAGCCTGATTGGTTAGAAACGGTGTATCCTAAATGCAGGGCCCCATTTGCCCGCATATCAATTTTTGGCTGCTGCATTTTTCAACCTTCTTCTGGCAGGAGATCTTACATTCAGCCAGGGAGGATATCTATCTGGCGGACGCCGCATGAATCTTTCATTTTTGCAACTTTAATATTTTATGCTGGCAGTGTTCTCTGTTTATAGGTGCTTTGTGGAGCCACGTGAAGGACAGGTCTAGCACCAGAAAATGCCCTTATATGTAACTTACTCCTGGCCAATTTGGCACTCCTGCCGGTGAGTTTGCACCACAACTGAATTCACCCCTCCAGCAGCTCACCTGCTGAAAGGTTGGGTAAAAGTGCCTCCACCTCACCTCACTGTGGACATAAACCACTTACTTTTCTGTAAGCTGCTTTGAGACATACAATGAAAAGTGGGGTATACTTTTTTAAAAAAATATGTAGGTAGAGGACACAATCTGTATTGGTCTGGTGTGCCATCCCCAATGAAATGAATGGGAACAGCCCAAGAGTATACTTGTGTTTTTTAATGGATGCTGCATCTGTAATAACAACAAGGCAGTGTGCCTTATATACAGTCAGGCAGCCAGTTCATTGAATTGTTTACTGCAGTTGGGAAGATCTAGGAGACATCTTTCTCAGCCCACTATCTGTCATCTTTCGGACCAAAGATTGAACCTGGGACCATCACTTTTGCGGCTTCCTTCCAATTTTTGGGTTTTTTCTATATCTTTTCCAGAGGTTTTGCAGTCCTCAGGTGCACTAGATCATAACACTCTGTTCCTTCTGATATTCAGCAAGCCTCATCCCTTGTAATGTTGTCAAGAGCACTGAAGACCAATTTCTTCTCAAAAACCCTCAGTGGTTAAAGCATTCTGGGGTCTTTGTGTTGTGGGTCGCCTGGATTTTTTTGTTGTTTTTGATGTTTTTAGCTTTAGAGCAGCTATGGAATGAAGTTTTAAACTATTTAAATATTTTAAAATATACTGAAAAGTTGTTGTCACTGTCCTTTTAGATAGAGTTGCAAGTCGCTTTGTGGAAAAGATTTCTTGAAAAGCGGGATATGCATTTATGTGAAGTCATAAAATAAACCAACATTTGATTTCAGAAACCCTGTTTCCTTATATGGGGCCAGGGCAATAGCAGCTGGCTAGAATCAGAGAAGAATCTGGCATGTCAAGAACAGCATCTGAGAGAGTAGAAGAGGAGCTTGGAGGAATCTTAGCAAGTCAAAGGGGCATGGCACTATGATAGAATCTCGGCAGAGGTGAAACCAAAGAAGAGGAAGAAGGGTGGAACCTAGTAGAATCTAACAGGTCTAGCACAAAGCCTATGACAAAACCTTGGTTTTATTGCCTATGCAGAACCTATATTAACTATATTATGTACACATATTTGTACATAATAAGAGAAAGAGGAAGGAGCAAGACTTTCAAGCTTTATGGACTTAAATATCTGTTTGCTTGTTTTTAAATCACAACAATGGGGCAAGTGAAATAGCATTATTTTGTTGTTGTTTAGTCGTTTAGTCGTGTCCGACTCTTCGTGACCCCATGGACCAGAGAACGCCAGGCACTCCTGTCCTCCACTGCCCCCCGCAGCTTGGTCAGACTCATGCTGGTAACCTCGAAAACACTATCCAACCATCTCGTCCTCTGTCGCCCCCTTCTCCTTGTGCCCTCCATCTTTCCCAACATCAGGGTACACCCATAAAGTAGAGTCTGTAGGACTTTTTGATTTCTGCCATAAATGTCAATGGTGATCATCCTATCATCCAAGTACAAATGTTATTACTGAGCACTGAATTCAGGGCCTAGCATGTTCTTAGCACTTGTGGCTGCAGATATCTGGAGCACTGCCTGGTGCCATCTCAGAGCCCACACATTGGGGACAGAAAGAGATATCCAGGGCTGAGGTAAGGCTGTGTTAAACAAAGTGCTCCTTCATGGGTAGGAGAAGCAGAATGAATTGTGCAAACTAAGCCAATTTATACAGAACTTCCTTAAAGTAAAATCTGGTGTTTGTTTACTTATTTTGTTAATAATGTATACTGTCTTAAAGGTTGTCAGTGTTCTATTAGCCAGACATCATCAAATGGCAGAAGAGGCAAGAACAATTCCCAGGCTTGGATTCTTCTTCTGAGCAGCCGTACACTACTAGAGCCTAGACTGCCACAGCAGGTTTCTCATGCACCCCTCCTTCTGTGCAGGCTTCTGTTTACATTAATTACACAATCAAATCCTTTTAGTGTACAAAAATTGCTTCCTTCTTCCCACAGATGCTTTGGCCACTGTCTAGACAAGGATTTGAGTACTCTGATCCTTGTGTTTACCACTTCTCCAGCATTAACGTTGTGCAATGCTGGTTTTGTCTTCATGTGCATCATACATGAGAAACAAATGTCTTTGCAAGGATGGGCAGAAGGGAGATAGTGGTGGGTTGCTGGATGACTTGATATATATTGGCAAGGGTTTCTCAGTTCCAATTGTTTAGCAATAGCAACAACAGAAAGGCTTTCTGAATCCAAATAAGGCTGTTGCAATCCCTGATTTGTATTAATTCAGATGCAGATTTGTATACTAGCAGCCTCCTAGCAAGAGTTCCTTGGGAATTCTAAGACACACACACACAAAAAACCAGGGCAGGTTTGAAAATAGTGATTAAAAGGTTGAATCTGCTGACATAGTTCAATATAGTGTCCTGTTATATCTTAACATAGATGAAAACATGCTCCTTGATCTTGGGTACCATTGTGCAAATTTAGTTACAATATCTTAAGAGATCTCCAAATGCACGGTGAATAATTTCACGACCAACCATTATAGTAGATATGCAGGTCATCTCAGTGTACAACAGGGTAGAATAGGAAATTGGCTGTGCCCCCTTCAGCTGCCATTTTTCATTTGGCTGCACGCACCCAGGCTTTTTGCAGGCTATTGATAGTAGGGAATCCCATAAGCAGTAAGGTGAAGGTAAAGGGACCCCTGACCATTAGGTCCAGTCATGACTGACTCTGGGGTTGCGGCGCTCATTTCGCTTTACTGGCCGAGGGAGCTGGCGTACAGATTCCGGGTCATGTGGCCAGCATGACTAAGCTGCTTCTGGCAAACCAGAGCAGTGCACAGAAACGCTGTTTACCTTTCCGCTGGAGCGGTACCTATTTATCTACTTGCACTTTGATGTGCTTTCGAACTGCTAGGTTGGCAGGAGCTCACCCTGTTGCGGGGATTCGAACCGCCAATCTTCTGATCGGCAAGTCCTAGGCTCTGTGGTTTAACCCACAGCACCACCCACGTCCCCCCATGAGCAGTACTTCCACACATATTTGGTGGGTGAAATAGAGAACTTTGAACTGGCTTTTTGTGTGTTTCTGCTGAATCTTTGTTAATGAGCTGGCTCAGAGTTTCCCCCTGCCCCCATTCCTTTCAAAGTTTTCTGCTGCCTGTGGAAGCTGCTTATGGGCAAGGAGATCCTGAAAACATTTAACCTACCTCTTCAAATGTGCAGATTTTCCTCAAAGTCCATGCCTGAGTTGTGACTCAGGATCTGTGACATGAGAAGAAGCATTTCATACATTTTAAAATTTCATTCACTTTCCTTTTTAAAAAATGATTTTAAAAAAGGAAAGAAAGAAAGAAACACTTTACAATGTTCAGCACATTATATGGGATATTAATATCAAATAGTATTGAATAAATAAAGCATGTTTTATTCCACAACCATCTTCTTATTTCAAACAGTCTTATCTAAACCAAAGGCAACTGTCTCCCTTCAGCCTCTTTGACAGATACAAATAACTGCAGTCTGTTAAAATCTTTGCTTTAATTTAATCAAAGGAGGTATTTATGAAGCACTTTGCAACCTCCCAGAAGTCTGTGACACAGAAATTGGGCTAAATCAAATTAGCATTCTATATAAAGAGACTTGTGCCTTAATGACTGCACTCATAAGCCATTTGTACAAAAGAGGGCAATAATTTCCTTCCGTGTTATAGTTCTCCATAATAAATAAGAGAAAGAGTAAATCAAGTCAGCATTTATTGTCTGAAAAGATAAGGCACCTGAAATAGCCTCTGTTTATTAATTTATTTTTCTCCTGAAAGCCTGTAAATTTAATACGAGCCATTTAATTGTCTAGTAAACATTTCTTTTCTAATTTGCTCACATCACTTTAGCAGAAATACATGGCACAGGAGAAGAATGGAATGAATGCCAAGGTCCATGGACATTCCCTGGTTCCACCGGTTCCAAAATGAACCGGATCTTTGTTACATTTGAATGACATTCTATAGTTAGCATTTGTGAACTCTTACAGCCCAGAAGCTAACAAAGGGGTCGCTTTCTCAGGTTATGTTATGATAAAGGAAAATGAATTATGATGGATATGCCTTTTATCAACCACTTTTGCAGTGAATCAACGGCTATTTAACTGTGATGACTATCGATCAGAGATACAAGGCACATGCATTCCTCTACCACCTCTTGTGTATGTTGATGCTCTTGCAGTCCCCACCCGCTTTGGTTGCTGTTACTCCAAGCCTTAATTACCAGAAAGCATTCTCCTGTAAGTTGCTAGGAGCTGGATAAAAAGAGTCTGGAAGGGTAAGCCCAGAAATATGTTTGGCACATGTACCTTTAAAAAGCTGTGGAAGCCATTGGAAGAATAGCTGTTCACTGATCCTTTGTATCCAGCATGCAATTTCTTTGGCGCATTCCTGACATTACTCGCAGCTCGTTTGATACTTATGGGCCCACATCAAAGCCTCTCTGTACAGACATTTTTAGAGCTCCTGTGATCAGAGTGGCAGGCTCTGGCCCTCCATGCAGGGGCGAGGAAGGGGGGGTGCGGTGGGTGCGTTCCGCCTCGGGTGTCACCACTGAGGGGGGTGACCAAATGCCGGTCGGCACTCACCATGGGGCCTGCAGTGTACCCGAGCCACGCGTCTCTCCTGGGAGAGACGCATTGGCTTGGGCGCGCGCAGGCTCTGCGCTGCCCAGATGGTCCACCCGCTGCCTCCCCCCAGCTGTAGGGTGACTGAGTGGGAGGAGGCAGACTCCAGAGGCCCCACATGCCCGAGCGACTTCCTCCACCACTGCCTCCATGCACCATGTACGGATTTCAGTTCCACAACCCATCATTCAGTGTTTCTAGTATGTTAAGTCACACAGGTTGTGTCCATGCACACAGGTCGTTATGCAGATGTTCAAATCAACAGGTGGAAGCTGGGCATGGAGAGGAAGCAGAGTCTACTGTCTCAGTCCTTTGCTCCATGCATACAGAACCAGCTAAAAAGAATCTCTGCGCAGAGATGGTATGACTGATATATCTACTGAAACTGAACCATTGGTCCCTGAGACCAAATTAAATGCCACCCCAAGAACTACAAATAATAATTTAAACAAAAGGGAATCTCTAAACCCTTAAAATAAACAACTTAAGTGGAAATCCTATACAGGAGCTGTTTGCTGGGAGCTGTAGGGCATGGAGGAACCACAACTATACTGGCAGAACACAAGCTATGCTGGCCAGTGGAAAGCACACCAGCAGAATACCTCAGGCATGCAGGTGGAACAAATGTACATCCCTTCCTCTAATGGGATCTTCACAACTTGGTTCAGGGATAGGGAATAGATTTTAGCTTGACAGCCCATTCCTTTTTGAGCAACCTTCAGGGAGCCACTTGCCAGTCATGGGTGGGGTCAGAGGCTAAAGTGGGTGGAGCAATGAATGTCAATGATCTTTTCCTACAGTAGGCCAGCATCTACACACACTCATATTCACGCTTCTCTATTCGCCATCCAGGCAAGCAAGAGGCTCTATCAGTGTTCAAGGACACATTCCAGCCAAGCAAAAACGTTTGTCATGCAAAGCAGGGCCAGTGAGGAGGGCGACAGCCTGGAGAGAAATGGAGTGGCCTGGAAAGAGTTCCAAGGGCCAGATAGGGTGGCTTGGAGTTACACACTTGGCCTGAGGTTTGCCACCTCTGCCTTAATTAAAAGGGTAGTGCCAGCCCAAAATGTTTTGCTGCTTTAACTGAAACCCAGATAGTGTCTCTTGCACTTAAAAAGTATTGCTGTGCTATTCAGGCACTGATTTCTGCCTACATCTATTTCCATTCCTCGAACCCCCACCAGGTCCCTTTTTTCTGCCACAGTACTGCTCTGGCCCTGAGCAAGGGTGCATCCAAGAAGAGTGAGTAAAAAAAGAAGGAATCATACAATCAAGTATAGGTAATCACTTTCTTTTGGTAGCCCCATCCCCTGGAAACATTCAATTATGGTCTGCATTTCCAGTGTTTTCATATGACGCTTCATGAACACATGAGAAATCCAGGAACAAAAAAACAAAAACCAGCACGAAATTAAGCCATATATTTTGCACAAGGCTTGATTTACATTTCCTTCTGTTTGGCACTTTCTGCCTTCAGTGACCAGTTTGCTAGGCTTAATTCTGCACTGTAACCCAAGGCGGAAAAATTCCCTTGAACCATTCCTTTAATTGCACACCACATTTTTAGGGTCACAGATAATTAAAGTATTTATTTCATCATGTTGTGAACTTTGAAGTTTGCCGTTCAAATAATGAAATGCATATGAAGCTGCTACAGATTCATTTTTTCCCCCGAACCCTGTTAAAGATACCGAGCCAAGCCAGGATTTCTCAACAGTTCCTTGCCTCAGTGTTTAAATTCTCCAAACTTTATGCCTTGTTTCAGCACTTTGTGAAGTTTTATTACTGTTGAAGGGCAGGACGCACTATACTTTGCACGACAATGGATGAATCCAAAGGCTATAGCAGTGTGAATAAATAATACAGCTAATAGTCCCAAAGACCTTAGAAGCAAGAGTGGCACCATTATCAGACTGCCTTTTGATAGCTTTCCCACATTGTTCAATAAAAGCAATTTGCTACTGATGGCTGGGGCATCCCCTAGTCACTGAAATAACAGGTAAGGTACATGATTCAATTTTTAAAACCTGTGCAGTTGCTCCATTTACAGTTATTGCTTGGAAACCTCATTGACACAATTCGGTGCTAAGGCACAGCTGTGTGTTTTCTCTATCCCCACTCAAAATTTACTGTAAACTGAGATGCATCAGATAGAATGGGGAAAATACACTCAATTACAAAAAAACGGATCAATCCGTTTGTTCTTTACTCCACCGACATCATTAATGCATCATTCGGGGGAAAACATTACTCCCTAAAAAGCTTTAGAATGCAGTAAACTGGGAACTTCTATGGGACAGGCAAACTACACAAGGTGTGAAATATGTGAGAGAGTATTATTATTATTATTATTATTATTATTATTATTATTATTATTATTATCTAAACTACTGTAGAACCAGCTCTGAAGTGGATCGAGGCACTGAACTGGTGGTAGACTCTTCCTCTAACACTGTTTCCCCAATTGAAATCATGTTCTCCCTCCAAAAGCTGCTATTGGATGGAGAGATGGGAATTACTGATACCATTGAAAACTAGTCTTCCTCTCCTAGGGATGCAGAAGAAATATGATTCCATTCACCATTAAAAGTGAATTTATCAAATTTGAACTTTCTGAAACATGAGAACCGAAACACAGCCTCCCTTCAAAATTTGCAAGCTTTCAAATTTTGCAATTAAACAATGTTTACAAAAATGCTTATATTAGGTGAAAGTATGCAAAACAATAAAAATATGGGTGAAAACAACATACAAGATGCATTGTATTATGAGAAAATGCTTGCAAAAATGTGTAGATTAATCAATACTGCATACAAAAATGTGTTGGCAGGGGTATTTTGCACTAAAATGCTGGTGAATTTTCACAAGGACTTACCAAAAAAATCCACAAATAGTTGCAGAAATATGCAGAACTGGATTTTAGACTGGAAAATTGGCAGATCCTTCCATCGCTAGACTTGACAAACTTAGATCCATTATTTTCAGTGGGTCTGAGTCTGAATAGGATTTAGTCAGACCCACTGAAAGTTCATAAAATACAACCCCATTATACTGTGCCTTTTCCCCTGGCCTGGCCAATAGAAGTTTGAAGAGGAAGCACAGATTTCAGCTGCAAAAATGGGCTTAAAACTAGCCCCCAATCCAATTCACCCTTCCTCTCTCACCCAAGGCTCTCAACGGCTTGCCCCTATGTGGCATTCACCCTGAGACCTATAAGTGAGAATGGATGCACAACTGGGAAACACATGTGCTTTGCAGGAGGGTCATTCACTTTAGTGGGACTCACATAGGTATAGTATTCTTAACAACTGCAATGCACCCTACAGGAAAATACCCTTGTATGGTGAGTGATGAGAACTCAGTGCTTTGTGCACAGAGGGTCTCTGTTTCAATCCAAGGCATCTCCCAAAAAAAGGATCAGGTAGTAGATGATGCAAAAAACTTTTGCCTAAGAGTTGGAGGACAGGAGTTGCTGACAGTAAAAGGAGACAATCCAGGGTCTTTAGGGACAAAGCAAAGACCCTCAGGATGCTCAGAGTGAAAGGGCAGGAGAAGAATGAAGATGATGATCAGGGTTGTGGTAAATAACAAACTGAACATGGTGTGTTTGTCCCACTTCCCAGAAGCACGTTATAAAAACATGGCAAATTCTCTGTAGATGGTGCCTCTAGAGACGTGATAAAAGCAATGTGTTAGCTTCATAAATAAAAGGGAACATTATGAAAATCACTCTCCCACCTCTTCAGTTTCAAAATTTCTGATCTTTCACCTTTCATGTATATTGGAAAGAGGGGGTGGAATTTATTTATGGGCACTTTCCTATACTCAAAAGCAACCTTTAGATCTGTGAAGCAACAGAAAAGCCCAGTGATCAAGCACTCAGAGCAACAGCATCATGATTCTTTTCTCTGGTTTTTGCAAATACAGATACCATGTGCCACTCTCTACTATGTGCCATAACAAAATACTTTCTTTAAAGTTTCTTTATCTGCCATGAATCTGATTAACCCTCTCAGGCCCCAGAGCTATTGAAAGTGTTGGCACTGTTCCATATGTTATGTTCCATAAGTTCCATATGACTGCTAATATTTATCACTTCCAGATATTCTGCTTTATGGCAGGTGGTACTTACAAGCCAGGTGGCTTTCTTGACCAATAACAGTAATGTAGAAGGACTTCATTATTCACCATAACAGATTTCTCTCTTTTGTTTTGATTGGGGTGGCATTTCTCAGTGTTACCATCCTATGAAGCATTGCCCTCATAAATAAAAAATAATAATATTGGCACTCTGACCCTGGAAACTGCTAAATTTGGGGGAGTAGATGGAGAAAGTAACCAAAAGATTGCCACGTCTTAGCTGATGCTGCAGTTGTTGCTAGGCAGGGAATAGCTTCCCAGGGAGTTCAGATGGCTGGAAGGCCTGCTGTAAATTAAAAACTTAAAACAGGTCAATTAGGCTGAGTGATAGGATTATGTGCTCAGATTTAGAAAAACAAAACACCAATTTAGAGGATAAGGCACACTTGCTGTTCCCACTCCTATGGGCAGTTAATTTGAGAATTTCAATTCTTTCCCTCCTTTCATAGCATTACTGTTTATACCTATAGCTTTATACATGCACATGACACATGGCAAAAGCAGACAGATTCCCACCCCAGAAAGCCTAAAGTCTAAGCACCAAACTAGATGAGAAATGAACGGTTTCCCTGTGTTTTAGTTGGGGTATTTTGTTTGTTTTATACTGAAATGCTGTTGCAGGGGACTGTGGCATCAATCACAGCAGTGTGTGGGGATGTGTGCTTAAATTTCTCCCTGTAGATCACTCTTCCTTTCACCCCTCAGCTACTTTCAACCCATGGGGGGCAGATCCAATTCCTTTCCTATGAGGGGAGAAAAGCACCTAGAGGCTAGTTTGATTGGAAAAACAGATTGCAAGGAAAGGGTTAAGCATGTCTTCCTCTCCCCACTGATACACTCTTCAAATTCATAGTTTTATATTTCTTGGTTAAAACTGGGACATTACTCCTGTATCTTGCCTAATTTGGTCCTAAATTTTGAAAAAGGGGCTTCAAAAGGCAGGGAGCGATAAAGGTAAGGGTAACAAGAAAAGAATATGCAGAAACGCTGTTGTATTTAGTTAAGCTTAGTTTCTAAAGGGGTGAAAAGGGATAAACAGTTACACTAAAGATTTGCGGGAAAGCTGTGCTGACTATTTGAAATAGCAGTGAATTAAATAATTTTAAAATTAAAACATATTTCAATTCCTCAACCTGTGGGTCCCCAGATGTTGTTGGACTACAACTCCCATCATCCCTAGCTAGCAAGGCCAGAGTTCAGGGATGATGGGAGTTGTAGTCCAACATCATCTGAGGACCCACAGGTTGGGAACCGCTGCCTTAAGCTGTCAGGAATATGTATCATAGGAACGAAGAAGCCACTCCTGCTGAAACTCACCAAAATGTCTAATAACTATCAGCTGGTTGTAAATGTCCTCTCTTTGGGCAAGCTGCTCAAAAAGGTGGTTGCTGCAGTGGTGGAGCTTCATGCTCCAGCACCGGGGGGTGGAGAGCAGGCGGGGGCGGGGCACCCAGTGCGGGCAGGGGGGGCAGCTGCGATGGCACGCTGCTGGGGGCAGTGCACTCCCCCCGCACTCCTCTTCCTCCGCCAGTGGGTTGCTGTGGAACTACAGGTGCTCTTTTTCAATCAACCAATCAATCAATGGTAAGTTCATTTAATGTATACAGGACTAGGAAGTATAACAATGTAAATCCAACATCAGTAGACCAGAAACAAGAACCCTCGCACCTCCTCCTAGAGTTCACGTGGATGGATGGGTGATCATACTTGTGTGTTATGGGTACACTTAAACAATGTCGCTCTTGGTTGTCTTCCTTTCGAAGGTAATTATTAGTCATGGTCTCAGAGTGTGAGAAATGCAGCTGTCATGGACACTGAAACAAAATGTTCCTGAACACACATTATAAACATGTTCCAAACAGCCTAATAGTCAGGGCTTTTTTTCCAGGGGGAATTCGCTGGAACTCAGTTTTGGAAGGTGGGTGCCATTGCCTTTCTAAGAGAAAGAGGGAGGCGTTCATGGTGAGTTCTGGAACCTCTTTTTCTAGAAAAATAGCACTGGTAAGAGTCCTTTGCTTTTGCTGTGCCCTTCACTAAGTTTACTTGTAATGTCTGGGCTTCTTTTCCGCCATGGCAATGTGCTACAATTATTTCAGGCATGCCTCAGCTGTCTTCCAGTTCTTAATGAGATCCACTGGAACTACTGGCACTCTGAGATGAATCTGATAAACTGGATTCATTTCAGTTTGCTTTTAGACCCTGTTTTGGCACAGAGCTGCATTGGTTGCCCTTACAGATGTCTGATACCAGGAGAAAGACAGGGAGATGCAACCCTGCTGAGTCTCCTGAATCTTTAAGCAGCTTTCAATGCTGCTGACTACTTAGCCTTCTGGATCGTCTCTCTCGACTCAAATATGGGAATGGTGTTTGGATGGTTCTGCTCATTCCTGAAGAGCCAATACCAGAAAGTGGTGCCAGAGGACAACTATTCAGCCACAAGTCATTTATATTATGGGGTTTCACATGGTTCCATCTTGTCCCTCTTGATTTTTTTCATCCAAGGCTTTAGAATAGGGTGTCCTCAAGGTGTGGATGACACACTCTCTCCTTTACAATTGATTGTAAGTGTTGAATCGCTACTTGGAATCAGAAGGAATTGCTGAATCTCTGCTTGGAATCACATATGTACTATACAAGGGCCAGTAACCACAGGGAGGGATATTGAAATATCAATATATGCTGTGAGAAGGTGTTGAAGTAAGTAGAAGGTGGAAGGATTTATTAACTTATTTGTTATAGATAGATAGCCTGAAGATAGAAATTCTTCAGGTCCACTATAGCATATTGAAAATAAAACAACAAAGAGGAAGAAGACAGAGAAAGAAGGTAAAAATCAGGAAAAACAGTCAACTGCAAGAGATAAAGCAACCTTTTAAAAAGCAGCAATAAAATAATGCTGTTTTTGCAAAATGACCAATTGGTTTGCTCCAATCATCTGCTTATATTTACATTATTTTAAAAGAGAGAACAGAGCTAGCCTTATAGACTTCTATGGATGGTATTCCATAGGAAGCATAGAAAAGAACCGGATGACAAAGTGTCCGATCCAGGGCTCTGAAACAATGACAGAGATTGCAGTACACCATGTCTTGACATGGAGCAATGTACCAGTCCCAACTATGGTAATGCAGAAGTAAATCCCATTGTTTTCAATGGGATTTCTTTCAAGGAGATGTGCATCAGATGACCATCCATATGCTCCTTGTTTCCATTAATTTACATAGAACTATAGATCAAAACTGGGTAGGTTGAACTCTAGAGAGTCAGTAGCATTTCTCAACCTACTTCATATATAAACTTTGATACAGTCCTTTTGCATCTTCATTTTCATTTGCCTACAAGTGTGTACAGTTTTTAAAACAACAACATGGTTTTATACCACCTTTTAAAGCACTTATTTAATTAAGTGGCTCTTTTCAGTGCACTGTTCCAATTAGGGTTGGCATGTGAGTCAGTCTTTTGGAAGGAAGCAATCATAAACTCTAAGATGGGTTTATTCAGCTGTAGCATTTCTAAGCTGATTTAAGCAGTTTGTCAAAAAGTGAGTGAAATTAATTAGTTTACAACACGGTTTTACTGTTATCTAGCATTCAGCAAAAACTGATGCAAACTAGTGAAATCTCATCCATCTAAATCTACATTATTCAGTTCTCCCCCTAGTACCTAACCCAAAGACCGTTATTTTGTGCTGGAAGGTTAGCTATGATTTGTATTTAGAATTAGCATAATTATGATGCACTCTCATATATCAATCAAATGAACACACATGAGGCTCAGTACTAAAATGCAGTCATTCCTAGGTATGCTTGGGCAAAATCTAGAAACATTCACCCTTTTTAGTTAAACACAACAAGCACACATTCTTTTCATCTGTACAATGCCACCACAGGAAAAAGGAAGGAATCTATCCTTTCCTCTGAATCTCCATAGCAAAAACCAACGTGGCATCCTCAGACAGCTGCCAGAGACTCAGTGGGATTCCATTTTAATTACAACCCTCGAGTAACACTGCATCAGGGGCATTGTGGGGAAATTAAAATGGAAGAAGAGCACCATCACTGCATAAGCCTGCCTGAAGGTGGGAGAAGTTAGCTGGCATGGACTAGGGTCAAGGAACTGCTCAAGACTAGAGCCTGCCCTGCTTCTCATTTCTAACTGACACCTGTCTTCTCATCATTCACCTCTCAACCAGCTCATTTGAGCTCTCTCCATTAGCTTTTTATCCATTCTCCCCCTATACAACACAAAACTCTTACCTCCAAAATACCACAATGACAGTGCTCACTTCTTACCTCTCTGTCTCATATTCCAATATATTCCTGTCTGGGGCCTTTCCTCCTCCAGCTCTACAAACCTCAACCACTCCAATGTCTTCTGCTCACTTAATGACACATACATGTCTGTCACCTTGAGCCAGTTTACAACCTCTCAGCCTAACCTACCTCACAGGACTGTTGTAAAGGAAAAAAATGTGTGAGGGAAGGGATCTTGTACAACACCTTCAACAGATAAATGGAATGAAATAAATGTCTTTGTTTTCATTTGAGAAATGTTGGAGGGTATACCTCTCCCTTCACAACCAACCTCTTTCATGGAATATTTGGCTCAAGCCTTATCCTTACTGAAACAAAACCTAAGTAAACCAAGCTGATAGAATACGCAGAAATGGCAAAGACTGATGGGAAAGATCAGAAACCAGGAAGACCAAGTATTCTTAGAAGATTGGAATAACTTCTTAAAGGTAAAGGTAAAGGTACCCCTGCCCGTACGGGCCAGTCTTGCCAGACTCTGGGGTTGGTGCACCCATCTCACTCAAGAGGCCGGGGGCCAGCGCTGTCCGGAGACACTTCCGGGTCACGTGGCCAGCGTGACATCGCTGCTCTGGCCAGAGCCAGAGCCAGAGCTGCACACGGAAACGCCGTTTACCTTCCTGCTAGTAAGCGGTCCCTATTTATCTACTTGCACCCAGGGGTGCTTTCGAACTGCTAGGTTGGCAGGCGCTGGGACCGAACGACGGGAGCGCACCCCGCCGCAGGGATTCGAACCGCCGACCTTTCGATCGGCAAGCCCTAGGCGCTGAGGCTTTTACCCACAGCGCCACCTGCGTCCCTTGGAATAACTTCTTACTATACTTAAAAGACCACTGTAGACAGTTAAAATCATCAGCAGGGATACAATTACCGTATACTCGTAATGTGAAATGAACTTTGGTTACTATGATTACATAACGGATAACAGTAAAAGATGCAGGGGGAAAAAGAAAAAGACAAAATCTTTAGAAAAGGAGCCCATGGAGGGAGAGGAGGAGGTCCGAAGGTTCGAAAGAACCTTTTTATTTTTATGTTTTGGAATGGTTATAGTGATTGTGTATAAATTTACGTAAAACCAATAAAATCCTGGACGGGGGGGACAGATAAAACCTAAGTGCACAGAAGTGCTCCCCAACCCACCCCCATTGAGGTTTGGATTGTAAGCTCCTTGAGGCAGGAACCTGTGTGCTTATTACTCGACAAAGTGCAGTGAACACCGGTCTCAGGATATGGTCAGAAAGCACATGCTGCAAGGAACATCACCTTGGATTCTGCAACTGAAGAAAGGTGGACTATAAATGTAAGAAAAGTTGAAGAATTAATGAGCCTGGAATAAATAGTGTGATATAAGAGACTGACTCGGGGCAAAATGTGATCTAGTGAATTGGGCAATTTTGAAAATGCCCATTAAGCCTCAAAATCTGTCCCAACACAGTAATTTGTGCGTTGTCCCTTGCATATTTACTTTGACTACTTCCAACACAGGTATAGAGAGGGACGTACATAAATTCACAAACAGTTTATAAATCATAGGTGTGCCAACTAAGTAAAAAGTGGTCTATAAACATCAAGGTACAGAAGGGAGGGGTGTATGGGGAAATATAGATCCTCCAAGTGTCCCTATTTTCGAGGGCATTTTCGAGGCAGCCCTGTCTGGGAAGTTTTTTATATTTGATGAATTATTTTATTTTCATCTTTTGTTGGAAGCTGCCCAGAGTGGCTGGGGAAACCCAGCCAGCTGGGTGGGGTATAAATAATAAATAATAAATAATAAATGATGATGATGATGATTTAGAGAAGCCATCCGGGTTTCTTATTTGATCCTGGAATGACGGAAACCAGCCATCTGGAATGTCCCACTTTTCCTTAGAGTGTCTCTATTTTCATCAGAGAAATGCTGGACCCTGAGCTGTCTGAAGGCAATCCTGTATAGGGAAGGGTTGTTTTTTAAAAATGTTTAATGTTTTATTATGTTTTTATATACATCGGAAGCTGTCCAGCGTGGCTAGAACAACCCAGTAAGATGTGTGGGGTATAAATAGTAACATTATCATTATGGAATGGGATGTCCCTATTTTATCGGAGAGATGTTGGAGGGTGTGGGGAATATTGTGGAGAGATATGCAGAGTATCTGGAGTTGTTTGTTTCCCCTCCCCTTCTTCTCTCTCTTTTCTGCTTCTTAGAGACAGGAGAATGTGCAGGAGTTAAGACACTTTCCCTTTTATCCTGTTCCTAGTCAGGAACACTACCCATGGCTCTCCTACAAATAGTGTTATTGTTTGCATTTCAGGCAAAGTCTATTTTAATTTAACTTTTCATCATATCTTTGTTTTGTTGTTTTTTAAATGTATAAACTGCTTAACATTAAAAAAAACCAAAGCTGCATATAAACAGAAGCAATACCTAAGATAAAATCATTTTAAAACACAGCAATCCCAGAGTAACCAGCAGTCCATTTTACCCACAGAGATCGATCTGAAAAAGCATAGAATTAAAAATAAAATGAAAAAGGTAAAGGATCCCTGACAGTTAAGTCCAGTCGCGAACGACTCTGGGGTTGCAGCGCTCATCTCGCTTTATTGGCCGAGGGAGCCGACATTTGTCCACAGACAGTTTTTCTGGGTCATGTGGCCAGCATGACTAAGCCGCTTCTGGCAAAACCAGAGCAGCGCACGGAAGCGCTGTTTACCTTCCCGCCGGAGCGGTACCTAATTATCTACTTGCACTTTGACATGCTTTCGAACTGCTAGGTTGGCAGGAGCTGGGACTGAGCAATAGGAGCTCATCGCATCGCAGGGATTCAAACCACTGACCTTCTGATCGGCAAGCCCTAGGCTTAGTGGTTTAGATCAGAGCGCCACCCGCACCCCCCAAAATAAAATAAAATAAAATAGCAAAAGCCAAAAACAGAGTAATTGACACATGCCCAATTTCCAGGGTGAAGGTGTTCCAAATGGAAGGTACCACCACACTGAAGGCCCTACTCTGAGTAACAACCACCTGTATCATAGGGGTTTGCAGTACCACCAAGAAGGCTTCATCAGATGAACACTGTGTCCAGGGTACATTCAAATTGTCCTGTCTTTTGGAAGATATGTACAGCTTGGTTACATTATGCAAAAGAGTAATGGCTGATAGTTTAGTGGAGCCCCTTTCCCCATCTACTTCGCTGATACTGGAGCAGACAACTGCCTTCTGGCTCTTATGAAAGCTTTTCAAGATTTTAAGTGCTTCATTGATAGCTTGGTACACAATTATAGGTGGATTAGAGAAACTGCTAATAGGGGATTTTTGCTCTAATCTTCTTTCAATTGTTAATATTAATTAAAGTGCACTTTCCCCCTTCATTATGCAATAAACACAAGCTGTTTCTTAAAAGGAGCATTATAATTTAAGGCTGCAATCTCAACCCCATTTACTTAGGAGCAAGCAGCACTGAATTCAATGGGACTTACTTCACCGTAGGTACATAGAGTAGTAAATTTACTATATATTTTATACCGGCTTCAGTCTGGAAAGGAGCCATGCAGAACCAAGTGAAGTTTTAGATGACTGGCCTGGGATTCAACAGAACAAATAAAGTTCAGGATCGCTCAGTCAGTAGAGCGTGAGACTCTTCATCTCAGGATTGTAAGATCGAGCTGTATATTGGGCAAAAAGATTCCTGGATTGCAGGGGGTCGGACTATATGACCCGCATCGTCCCTTCCAACTCAGCAATTCTATGATTCTATGATCCCATCATCTATTCAGTATCATAGTACTGTGTGCTTTTCCCTAAGCCTTTCCTTCATACTTTACAAAATCCTTGCAAGAAGAGGTAGTTGCCTTGGGATCACAACTCCTGAACTCATTTGTTTATAAATTCAAGGGGTCAATCAGAATACGAAGCAAGTTGTAAGTGAATCGGCATCTCCTGAATAGATCAAGTGACTTTGAGTAACCTCTTTCTCACCTTGGGACAAGTTTGTCAAGAAAAGAACAGCACAGTTGTTAACCATGGAATATGGAATTCCTTAGAGTAGCATGGTGCCCTGCAGATGTGGCAGAGCCAGCTCACCTGTGAGGCAAGGTGAGATGACCACCTTGGGCAGCAGGAGCAGCAGATCTGGCCTCCAAGGGGTGCATTGCTCAATGTTTCTGCTGCAGTACTAGAAACAACAGCTGCAACATGCTCCTTGGAGGCTGGATCTGCCCCCTCCTTGACACCCTCCCATGCTGTCTCTACAGCAGCCTCTTGATGAATGGAATCATCACTATTACATATTTTACATGGCTGTTTATTTGTCTATATTTTTATATATGAATGTTTTATGATGGCCTATACATGCAATGCCTAATAAAGGTTTGGCAAAGTAAGTAAGTTGAAGGTACTGGTGGTCTCCTCCTACCCTTGTTTCTGATGTAAATATTTATTTCCTTCTTGTTCCTGATATAGATCTTCACTCATTCTTTACTTCCCTGGTGGAGGCAGAGGGCATTTTGTGGTTCACCTCAAGTGCTAAAATTTATTGGGCTGGCCCTGCTTACAGGAGTTGTAGTCCAAAACACAGGGGGGGCACCAGGCTGACAAACTACAGTGTAGAGCAGGGGTATTCAACATGGCGTCCTCCAGATGTTGTGGCCTACTATTAGCATTAAATCCAGCCAGTATGACTAATGATCAAGGATGATGGGAATGTGGTATGCATTATCTGGAGAACGCCAGTTGGCTATCGTTCATCTAGAGATTCTCACCTCCCATATTGGCCAGCATGTGCAATATGCTGAATGAGCTTTCACAGAAAGACATCCACTATCCTGGTTTTGCCAGTGATAGAAAACAAACCAGTGACTTTTGCTTTTCAGTCCATGGTTAATTTGTATTATTTCCCCCTCAGTTGACTTGCTGCCATTGCTTGAACTTTTCCAAGCATCATTCTGTAAGAAGTGTCAGTCACTTAAGAAATTCCTAATTATATGGCAGTTCTGGGGTACTATATAAATTGTCTCACATTTCCAGACATGCTTTATTTCCCCAGCACTTATATCTATATTTTCATCCTTTTTTTCAGTGTCATGTGTGAGAATCATTGCAATATCTATAATTATAATTATTACAGTTCTATTGTTATTAATTTTAAATTGAATTGATTCACAGAATGAGAACATTAGTCACTTATACAAAAGAGGGAGACAATATTTTAAAGCTCTAGTGATTCAGGCTTGTGGCTTCAAACACAACACAGAACTTTCCTCCTCCTCCTTAGATAATACATCTCACTCCTGTTTTGACTATTTGAAACAAAGCTTCAGCTCTCTTTTCCAGTCTACACCATAAAAGAGTTTGTAGCTATAATAAGCTCTTCTAAAGGTATGCTCGTGGCTTTCTCAATAAGGAGTAAATTCTGGACTGATTTTTATTATATGTTCATACTTGATTAGAAATATAGATTTTCCCCTTTGGCAGAGCAAGCAAGCAAAAATATGTTTGCTTTGAAACAAGGCATATCCACAAGAGTGTCATATACCCTTATCTTCTTATCCTAGGTGAAGTATGAGCTTGTGGAGAAGTATCCAGAATTAATTTTTTTACAAAAAACCACCAACCGTATTTTTCTGTGTATAGGGCGATGCCTTTTGCTTAAAAAAAAATAGGGGAAAATTGGGTGTCGTCTTATATATATATATATATATTTTTTTTATAATAATTTTTATTAATTTCCACACATATAATAAAGAACAATATAAAACAGTATCACATCATACTCATCGGTTCTTACCCTTCTTTCTTTGACTTCCCCATACCTCCCCATCCCTGCATCCTTGTTTAATAATTCTTTAGCAACCCTTAAGTCCATTGTCTTAGTTCCCTTTCGTAAAAGTTTCTTAAGTTTTTTTGTTTACTGCTGCAATTCTTTACTTCTTACCCCCTGACATCCTAACATTCCTCAATTTTGCAATTATTTTTAAGATATATTTTGAAGTTCTTCCAGTCCTCTTCCATTGTCTCTTTCCCCTGGTCCCGGATTCTGCCCGTCATCTCGGCCAGTCCCATAAAGTCAATCACCTTTGTTTGCCATTCTTCCAGAGTAGGTAGTTCTTGCGTCTTCCAATACTTTGCCAGTAGAATTCTTGCTGCTGTAGTGGCATACATAAAGAAAGTCCTATCCTTCCTTGACACCGCTTGGCCCACCATGCCCAAGAGGAAAGCCTCTGGTTTCTTAGGAAAAGTCCACTTAAGGACCTTCTTAATTTCATTATAGATCATTTCCCAGAAAGCTTTAACCTTTGGGCAGGTCCACCAAAGGTGGTAGAAAGTGCCTTCAGTCTCATTACATTTCCAACACTTATTATTAGGCAAATGATAAATTTTTGCAAGCTTGACTGGGGTCATGTACCACCGGTAGATCATTTTCATAATATTTTCTCTTAATGCATTACATGCAGTAAATTTAATACCGGTGGTCCATAACTGTTCCCAGTCAGCAAACATAATATCATGACCGATATCTTGTGCCCATTTAATCATAGCTGATTTCACCGTTTCATCCTGTGTATTCCATTTTAGCAGCAAATTATACATTTTTGATAAGTTCTTAGTATTGGGTTCCAACAATTCTGTTTCTAATTTTGACTTCTCTTTCTGAAATCCTATTTTCCTGTCCTGTTTAAACGTCTCATTTATTTGATGGTAGTGCAACCAATCTCGGACCTTAGGCTTTAGTTTCTCATAACTCTGAAGTTTCACCCTTTCACCATCGTATTCTAAAATCTCATGATATTTTGGCCATTTAGAATCCATATTAAGCTTTTTTACTTCCCTAGCTTCCATTGGTGACACCCACCTAGGGGTTTTACTTTCCAACAAATCTTTGTATCTAATCCAAACGTTATACAATGCTTTCCTTACAATATGGTTTTTAAAGCTTTTATACACCTTTACCTTGTCGTACCATAAGTATGCATGCCAACCAAAACTATTATCATACCCTTCCAGATCCAAAATGTCAGTATTCTCAAGAAGTAGCCAGTGTTTCAACCAGCAGAAAGCTGCTGATTCATAATAAAGTCTTAAGTCCGGCAGGGCAAACCCCCCTCTATCCTTTGCGTCAGTTAAAATCTTAAATTTAATTCTGGGCTTTTTGCCCTGCCAGACAAATTTTGATATATCTTTCTGCCACTTCTTGAAGCATTCCATCTTGTCCACAATCTGCAACGTCTGGAATAAAAACAACATTCTAGGCAATACATTCATCTTAATAGTAGCGATTCGGCCTAGCAAGGAAAGTTTCAGCCTTGACCATATTTCCAGATCTTTTTTAACTTCTGACCAACATTTTTCATAATTGTCCTTAAATAAGTTCACATTCTTGGATGTTAAGTTTACCCCCAGGTATTTTACCCTTTTTGTTATCTCCAAGCCTGTTTCATTCTGAAAACTCTCTCTTTCTTCCATTGTTAAATTTTTTTCCAACACTTTCGTTTTTTGTCTATTCAATTTAAAACCTGCTACTCGACCAAATATATCAATTAATTCTAATACTCTTTTAGTACTAGTATCTGGCTGTTGCAAAGTCAATACTAGATCATCTGCAAATGCTCTTAATTTATAATGTCTAACTCCGACCTGAACTCCTTTAACCAACTGGTCCTTTCTAATCATGTTTAACAATACCTCCAGGACTGATATAAAAAGCAAAGGGGATATTGGGCAACCCTGTCGTGTACCTTTTTCTATAGGTATTTCTTCTGTTACCACATTATTTACAATTAATTTGGCCTTTTGTTGAGAATATATTGCACCTATACCGTTTTCAAAACCTTGGCCTACCCCCATCCCTTGGAGATTCTTTTTCATAAAAGTCCAACAAATGTTGTCAAAGGCTTTCTCCGCATCCACAAAAATCAAAACTGCTTTCCTATTAATGTCAACATCCAGCAGCTCCAAAATATCTATAATGTTTCTCACATTGTCTGACATATGTCTACCTGGGAGAAAGCCTGTTTGGTCCTTATGAATCTCTTCTGCTAAAACTCTTTTCAATCTTTTTGCCAAAATGTCTGCAAAAATTTTGTAATCCACATTGAGTAAAGATATAGGGCGGTAGTTTTTAACCTGGTTCTTCTCAGTCTCTGTTTTCGGTATAAGTGAGATGAAAGCCTCTTTCCACGATTCAGGTGCCTTTTTCCCCTTCAAAATTTCATTGCAAACTTCCTTCAATGGTTGTGTCAGCCATTCTTTCAACATTTTGTAGTATTTGGCCGTCAGGCCATCTGGTCCTGGTGATTTTCCCAATTTCATATTTTGAATGGCACCCTCTATTTCTTGTTCTGTTATTTCCTCATTTAAGATCCTTTTACTTTGTTCTGAGATTTTTGGTAAACCGTATTTTCTGATGAATTCTTCTATTTCTTGCTCGTTGATTGGCCCTTGTGCATACAATTTCTTAAAAAAGCTTTGAAAACAATTGTTGATCTCATTGGGTTTATGGATAATTTTTCCATCCATTTCTAAACTTGTTACAGTGTTCATTTTCTGCCTTTTTTTCAATTGCCATGACAGAAGTTTCCCACATTTATCCGCTGATTCAAAAGTTCTTTGTCTCATTTGCCTTATCTTCCATTCTATTTGTTGGTTCATAAGCTCCATGTACTGCATCTGATAGAACTTTATTTCTCTCAAAATCTCATGGGATTTAGGTTTAGACCTCAACTTCTTCTCTCCTTCTTTTATTTTTTCTAAAATTTTTTCCTTCTTCTCATTTTGTTGCTTCCTCTTAATAGAATTTTGTTGAATTAGGAAACCTCGCATCACGGCTTTACTTGCGTCCCAAATTATTCTTTTTTCCACATCTGTTTTCCTGTTGATCTCAAAGTAATCTTTTAATGTTTTAAGGGCCTTCTTGTGGATCTCTTCATCCTTAAATAGGGTGTCATTCATTCTCCATCTAAAGGATCCAGTTGTTGTTAGTTTCATCTCCATCTTCACCGCATTATGGTCGGAGCACGTTTTTGGACATATTTCTACTTTTTTTGTTCTTGGCGCCAGACTACTAGAAATCCAGATTTGGTCTATTCTTGTCCATGTCATTTTTGCTTCAGAGAAGAAGGTTCCCTCTCTCTCTAGAGGATTCTTTATTCTCCAAATATCAATCAAGTCCATTGTTTCAGTCATTTCGAAAAAGATCTTTGGTAGTCTCCCTTCTTTTGAAATCACTTGTCTCTGTGCTTTATCCATGTTTGTTGAGACAACTCCATTCATGTCTCCCATCATTAGGATTTTATAGTCTAAAAAGTCAACTAATGTCTCATGCAACTTCCTAAAGAATTCGGCCTTCCCTTCATTTGGGGCATAAACTCCCACAATTAATATCTTTTCTCCTTGAATTTGTATTTCAATTGCCAGGTATCTTCCTTGTTCATCTTTAAATATCAATTTTGGAGCCAACTTTTCCTTTGCATAGATCACCACACCTCTTTTCTTTACTTTGTCTGATGAGATAAATTCTTGACCAAGTCTCTTATTTATCAGTAATTTCCTATGTATCCTGGCAATATGGGTTTCTTGCAAACATATTATATCTAATTGTTCTTTCTTCAAAATGTGAAAAACCTGTCGTCTTTTCCGAGGAAGGTTCAGACCGTTACAGTTCCAACTAAGGAGTTGCAGAGACATTTTGTATTTAGGTAGCTGTTCCTCCAACTGCTCCAAGCTTCTGCTCTTCCTCCGATGGTGGTAGTGAAAGTCCAAATGACAAATTTGCTATATCAGGTGGTTCCCTCTCCTCCACGGTTCCTTTCTGCAGATCCTCCAGGTACTTCTCCAGAAATTGTTCTTTGTCCTGAATTGTTTTTATTTTAATCTTCCTTCCTTTGAAGTTAAAGGACAATCCTTGTGGAAACTCCCATCTGAATGGTATAGTGTTTTTCTTCAGCAGGTCTACTAAGCTTTTGTAATATGTTCTCACCTCTAAAATGTATTTAGGAATGTCCTTGAAAATCTGTATCTGACAATTTTGGATCACCAATGCCTTTTGATAATGCAAATTCAATATTCTATCTCTTTCTTCTTTTGATCTCAGTGTAATTAGACAGTCCCTTGGTTTTTTATCCTGCCTTCTACCCAGTCGAAAGGCTGATATTATCTCAAGTTCCTCATCTTCCTCCCATTCCTCCTGCCAAAAAGTTATGATGTTCTCTGTAAGAAATTTCACAAGGTTGTCCCCTTCCCCTTCAGGCACCAATCTAAATTTTAAATTCTTCTCTTTACGTTGAAGTTCCAGTAAGGAGAGGGCTGCATCATGCTCATTCACTTTTTTAATAATAGGCCCAAATTTTTCCCTTGTCTCTTCAGCCGTTATTTTTGCACTTTCTGCAATCTTTCGTGTTTCTGAACTTTCCTGAATTAATCTATTTATAGAATCTGTGTTCGATGTAACACTAGCTGTATTCACATCCAACCTTGTTGTCAACTCTGTTAATTTTTTAGAATTCTCTGTCGATAGCTTTGTCAATGCTTCCAGGGATTGATTTATTTTAAGTAGTGCCTGAGTCATAGGATCCATAGAAGCTGGTGTTTTTTCCTGCACAGCTGCAGTTCCTGATATAGAGGCCCTTTTCTTGTGAGATTGTTTTGCTTTCTGCCTTGTTACTATCTCTTCTGTAGGGGCACTCATATCCTCAAGGTCGTTTTCACAGAGTTGATTCCCAAGTGGAAAATCCCACTGTTACTTTTCCAAGTGCAACAGTTTCACATAGAACCCTCTAGAGGGAGCATTCAATTGTATCCAAATGGCAAAGATAGAAGAAAACAAAGAGGCAAGGAAGTATAACAGTAGCCAGAAGTTTCCAATATCCAAATTGTAATGTCTCTATTTTCTATGTGGCCAAAATGCAACAAAGTACGTCTAAGGTCCGGTAACTTTGTTACAAACAAGTCCCCACTTCTCAAAGTTTGACAGTCCACGTCCCGGTGTCTTGTTTGGGCAGCCCGACCCCGGGGGATTTGGCAATGGAAGGTCTTAATTTTCCATTAATTTTCCAGCAGGTTAACAACGTTCCAATCCCTTCCCCCCTTCTCCTGCCAATCTGGGGGGAGGTTTTAAGTCCGATGTCAGTTTGACAGCTTAAAAAAATTAGAAAGATTCCCTTTAAGTGCAGCTTGATTTTCGTTGCTTTATCTCTTCTGCAGTTCCGGGGAGGCAGACTTCCTTAATTTTTGCCTTTCCCGTTTTCAGCCAAATTTTTTTTTTCTTTTTAATGTCCCGTTACTTTTTCAATCTTACTCACGGGTGTTGTAGTCAAATTCCAATTGCAGGAAGGAATCGGCGCTCTCCGCTCATGGCGACGCGGCTTCACTCCGCTAGCTGGGTGACGACTCTCAGCACCGCGCTTACCCCGATGCCGCTCAGAAGCCTTTAAAAAGGCTCCCTCACAGTACCGGGGGGCGCAAAGGGTGCCCACCGAATCTCCTTTGTTCACAGGCTCCGCGCCTGTGATTTTAGGGGTCTCCCGCTTGCCGTAGCGGTGAGACCCGAACTAACGGAGCAGTCCTGCCTCGGAGCTCGAGGCTCGGACCGCCATTAAGCGCTGGCGCCGACCGGAAGTCTCTGGGTGTCGTCTTATACACAGATAGTGAATGTAGGGGGGGGGACGTGTGACTAATGGCAGAAGCAAGTAGGAGATTGGCAGCAGTGATTGGGCAGGTGATTCATGGCTGCGGCAATCCTGCTGGCGATTGGCTGTGGCTGCGGCACGTGGGCGGGTGGGCCGTTGGTGGCGGTGAGCGGGCAGACAATTGGTGGCTGCAATCGGCAGTGGCTGTGGCAAGTGATTGGCAATGGTGGGCAGGCAGGTGAGCGTTTGGTGGAAGTGACCCCCCCAAAAGCTAAACAACTTAATTTCTTAATTTTTGGTTTTTTAAAAATAGGGGGCATCTTATACACGGAAAAAATACAGTAATTATAAAGTTTCAGACTTGACAACTAAGTGCTTGCTTGTATAATGGTACAAAGGGTCTCTCAGCACTCTCACCCACTAGCAAGGCTTTTGTCTGGTGCACACTGAGCTGCTATTTGCATGGTGGAAATAGCAATTTGGGAAGGAGGGTGATTTCATATGGGACCAAGGCAAGGAGGAGAAGGGTTTAACACCTCCCTTCACATCCTGGCCCCTGGTTTCTATTTGGATTCCCAAAGTCTCTGGGGACCAGAACCTTCTCATCTGCCTTAGCCTTACACTAATACAGGATGTCCAACAAAATCAAACAGCCTGCTCTATAGAACTTTTTACATCATGGAGATAAAAGTTACCACCTTCTAGTCTGAACAGCAAGATGCTGTTAAAGACATAGGAGCATACGCTGGGGGGGGGGGAATAAACAGTAACACATACAGAATATTTTCCAGCTAGGATTGCTAAGCGACATCCGCCAAGAGTCATTTTTTACTGGATGACTCCCCTTCCATCACTGAGATCAATAAATCATATTCAGAGGAAATCCTTTACTCTCCAACTTTTATAGGCACAGGGTTGTCTTGCCACCTGACTTTACAACCCTACTCTCCAGACAAGACACATTAATAATCATCAACACTTTTTAACATGCTTCACATACATTATCTCTGTAACCCTCCTTCAGACCTTATAACATAGGTCAATATTATTATCATCCCACTTGGGGTGGAGACAGAGATTGCTGAAGTCAACCCTAAGCCATCTAGTGAGTTCATGGCAAATACAATATTTGAATAGTGGGCGCTGAACATAGTTCACGGCTCTATATTTAGCCCAAGGGTAGTGAACATGGGCCTTCCAGATGTAGCTGGACTATAAATCTTAACATCCCTGACCATTGTATATGTTGACTGTGGCTGATAGGAGTTGGATTTCTGTAACATCTGGAAAGCTCAGTGTTGGCAATTCCGTCTTAGCACTACCTGTGTTGCATCAGTTCTGCCTGTGTCTTCCACAATCACATGTGTAAGTGCAAAATTTGGAATCAGGCACAGAATTCAATAGGCAGCCAAGAACCTCTGCTTCCATATTTTTATGTGTGGAGATATTTAAAAAGCCAGTGGTGCCACTGAACAGGACAGATCCCTGCCATATCCCCATGGCAGCTGTTTTAAAGCCTAGGGTTGCCTGCTTATGGGACACTGAGAGGGATCCTGTGCCTTTCATTCTGCATGTTAGGTAGATGCTTTCTCCCACACCTGCATCTTCAAAGCAGCACCTATTGAATTTCTGCATGAAACACAGCCATAATGGGCAGAAGAATATGGCAAACCTGTTTTCGTCGAAAGGCAGTTGGAGCACATGCAATGGAGATGAACCTCAGTGTGTTATTAATATTTTTACATTCCATTTAAAATCTCAGTTATTAGTTTTTGCCTTCTTATGCAGGTACTGGTGAACAGGCATTTCCTCCCCATCTAAATTACCTTTTTCTTTTGGTTCATAAATCACTAATGTTCCTAGAGAGATACATAACTCTCCTTCTCATTGGTGTCCTCAAGAGCCCTTTATTCCGCTTGCTCTGAGGGGCTTCTCCTTATTGCAATAATAATTAAAGTTGGATTTATAGACAGCCATGCTCTACTAGGAAGATGAAAGAGATCTGCATAAGACAAGAGCACTGCACAGAGCAGGTGGGATAAGTTTCCAATGGCTGGTTTTCATAGAGTAACATTTGTTGGCTCATGTTGTGCAAAATTAATTGCAGGATATTCATTGCAGCTCGATTACCAAAGTGGGCCTTCTTTCCCACTTTTAACTATGCTTGCCACATACCTGAGACATTAACCCGCTTCGGGTGTTAACAGACACCGGATGAAAATCACGCAAGGCAGAAGAGTCGTGCTGCACACCCATGCTCTGCCTGCCTTGCCACATTCCCTTCCCCATGCATCTCCATAGGTTGAGGGCCTGCAGTGAGGCCGCTTACCCAATGCACACAGACTGTCCCCACAGACTGGAACTCTGGAGAGCCATGGGGAGGGCATCGCCATGATTATCGTTGGGTGTTTGTGGACACCTGAAGAGGATTGTGTTCTAGTGAAAAACTGGAGACCAGAAGCAAAAGAGGAAGAGGCTAAATTAACTACAGATTCTGAATAATCTGTTATTTCTTGCTCCATCTTAATTTTTCAATTTTAGGTTGAAGGCAGAAGGAGGTTCAAAATAAGGACCGCTGTCCATGGTGCTTTCCTCTATAGGAAGCTGCCTTATGATGAGTCTGACTATTAAGTTCATCTAGCCCAGTACTGTTGGCCCTGAATATCAGTGGCTATCTAGGGTTTCAGGCAAAGGTCTCTCCCAGCTGTGCCTGGTTATGCCAAGGATTTAACCTGGGACTTTCTGCATGCAAAGCATGCGCTCAGATGTTGGGCTGCAGCCCTTCCTCACTCTCGAGTCTCCCCATCAGGTCTGGCAGGTTCTTGCATTGCTTCAGAAATTGAAAGAGTTGTGCAGCAAGGGGCAATAGACGAACAGCTTTTTTAAAATATGGGTGTACACACTGGTTGGCATCTCAAACCACTTTTGGTTCTCTTTTTTAAAAAGTATTGTATTTTTCCAACCTTGCTGGGAAGCATTTCTGGCTTCTAGGCTTCCTGTGTCATGACTGGCAGATGGTGTGCCTGTTTCTTTTTGAAAAGGTATCTTGGGCTGTCTAGGGAAAGGCAGGGAAGTTAGCACTGCTTTAAGAAAACAGACACCTGTGTCCATCCAATTACAGAACATGCCTTGCCAGCTGTCCAATTTCTGTCACAGTCAGTCAGTCCCAAATGCTCCGTACCACCTATGGGTGTTTGCAGTTCAAAACAAAATGTTCATTTCCTCCCATCCTTTCCTGCCACAGCTGCTCCATGCATTAGAAAGGAGAAGTTCAGCCAAAAAGAAGAGGAAAAGTGAGAGCGCTTATATGTGAGCTTTCCTTTTTTGCAACCAGGATGTAGCTCATCGTTCCACAGGGCTAAAAGGGTGAGAAAAGCTGTTTTGCCCCCTAGATTCCCACTTCTACACAGCTGTGTAAGGCCTCCAGGACTGCATCTTGACAGCCTATCCAGAAACTGGAGGACTATGTATTGTCCGCTCACCTCCCCACTTCAAGCAATAGCAGTCAGTGGGACAGCCCAGGGGGAGGGCAACATTGCCAGTTTTTGAGAGGGGGTGGGGTGAGGCATGGCAAGCAAGACATGGTGTGTGTACAGCAACCAAAGCATTGGATTAACTTCACTAGTACACAGCACCACCCTGTATCAGGAACTGGCAGTGATGCTTGGTGCTCAGAAGGCAGGTGAGCAGTGCCGCCCTGCTTGTGCTACCCCACCAACTGCTAGCATGGGGATCACAAATGGAAGAGTGCTATTGCATTCATGGTCTGCTTGTGGGACAAGTCACTTCACCAGTGGCGAACTTGGGTACTATGGCGCCCTCTGTGCAGGGCCAAAATTTGATGCCTCCCCCAGCGCTTGCATTGCCTTCCCAAAGTTGGGTAAGGAGGTGCCCAGCTTTAGGTAGGAGGTGTGAGGGCTCCGACAGGGTTCTAGAGCCCTCTTACCTCCTCCCCAAAGCTGAGAAAATGAAAACTAGGCTTTGGGGAGGAGGCAGGAGGACTCCAGGGGCGTGTTGGAGCCTGACACCTCCTTCCCAAAGCCAGGCGCCTTGCTTACCAGGCTTTGCCCTTTGGCTCAGCACCCAGGGCATGCACACTGCTTATACAACCCTAAATCCATCCCTGACATCACACTGAACTGAGGAATAGTTAGGAAAAAGCTGTATGGCAATTTTTTTCCTGCACCAGCTGAAAACACAGTTAAAACATACATGCATATATTAATCAAACCACTGCTTTTAATAACGTGAGTTTCTCGGTGCGGTGAGATATCACATCATTTTAATCATAAATCAAGTAATTGGTTCAAAGTGCTATTCTCTATGAAGTAAAACAACAACAACAATCTCTAATTGGCTGATAAGCTTTTCTGTCTGTCTTAGTAGATCTGAATCTGACCTTTCCTAAGCCATGAAGGGAAAATGTTTCTGTCATGCCCTGCCTTGCCTACATCTTTCCATGTCAGGACTGGCTGGGCCCCTCAAGCTGATGCTTGTGCTTTGATTTTCATAAATGCAATGATCCTGACATTCCTCACGTCAGGGTTAGGACCTCACCTCCATTCAAAAAGCATTTCAGAGCACTCAGATTTGGAGATCATCTTTCCTGGGGAGAAAATCGTTTTTGGGAGAAACAAAATGAATGCCTTTCCTCTCCCACACCCGCCTCTCCCCTCTTCCCTCTATCTCTTTTTCTATTCGCTCACTTTCATCAATCACTTCAGTTGTGCCAGTCAACCCCTTCCCATTGTGCCCCCGCCTTTGTTTTTTCTGCACACCTTTATCTTTCTTGTCTCCTGACCTCCTCTGTCAGATAGCGGCTGTGTGCAGCACGACCTCATTTCACTGTTGGGTTGACACAAGATCACCTAATATTGCCTGTCTGCTGTCCAAACACCTGCTGCATGTTTCCTTCTCATTGAATCGGCATTTTGTCTCCCTTGCCTTTGTGTCAAGCCCGTCTTAATTCTTGCCTTCAATTCTGTCACACTTCTCTGCCCTACTTTCTACCTGCACTTCCCACAGCTCCATAAGGAGGGCTGGCTTGAAATGTATGGTAATATAGGAAGGTTAGGGGTTTTCCTTAAGTACCCAATTTACTTGTGAATTTTTGTTTTTCGTGATAATTTACAAAACACTGTCAGATAGTATTGCCTGGCCTCTGTAGCTAAGCAACTGCTAGTCCAGATGAGTTCGATTTCTTTCTTTCTTTAAGGAAATATGTAGGCATACTTCAAATACAGTTGTTTCTGCAGAAAAGGGATATAGTATCCATGGGATAACAGGGTTGAACAAGCATGAAACCTCTTTGGTCCAATGGCAGGAACCTTCACATAAAAGCCTTGCAAAACGAGGCTGCTGCAAAACTATATTTGGGTTTTCTCTTTGAGAGTTCCACATTAGGCAAAGACTCATCTCCCTCAGGTCTGAGCTACGCTTTATATTCTGTACACAGGTGCAAAATGACTTGTTTATGGCATAAAATGTTTAAATGGCCAGGTTCCACACATATAAAACAAACAGAGAAGAAGCCATTGGAAAAGGATTGGGCCCTTGCTGTTGAGTTTGTTCAGAGGGTATTCATAGTATCTACTGGCAAGCTTTCTTGCAAACAAACAAAAAGCCAACTAAAATGAACCTCAATCTGTGCAAGGGTAATGCAGTGCAGCTGTACTGCTTTATGGCAATGGGGGGCAGTGGAAGGGGAGTTTTTGCACTGCAGTCAGATGTCGCAGGACACGGAAACCCTTTTTGCGTATTTGGGCAAGGAGAAACCTGCTGTATGTATAGCAAGTGAGATTGTAAAAGAGAATGGGGAAAAGAGAAGCCAATGGGTAAATGACCCAGAGGGCAGCATGAGGGAAGGGAAGCTACTCCTTGGGTTGCTACCGCAGTCTCCCCTGATAGGATCCAGAAGCAAGAGCTGGAGAAGAAGAGGGTCCTTGTCATAAGGGAGTATGGCCCTGAGCAATTAGAACTTCAAAAAGGAGAGGGGGGAGATGCCAGGGAAGTGTTTAAATACAAGGGATCTGAAGGAAAAGGGGAAGGAGCCCTAATGAAAGAATGTGAGACTGGAGCCTGTAATAACCACCTAAAAAAAGGACCATAGCAAACCTTTGGCTGCCGGATCTTAGTGGGTTCTTGGCTCAAGCATCTGCATAAAGGATGTTAAAGAGAAGCACTGGGGGCTGACGGTCTCAGCCCAACAACCTCACCCCCAAATAATCATGCAAGCCACTCCTTTTGACCTGGAACCCCTGACTCCTCATTGGGTATGGCAGCATGCTACTGAGCTGGAAGGAGAGGGGGTATTCTCCACTTGCTCTGCTAGCTACTCTGTTATGATGTCACATTCCAGAGATGAGGTCTGGCGTTGGAAACCTATGTTAGGGCCAAGCCTAGAGAGCTCTGTCTTTGATATGACTGTACCATTCAGTCTCAGGAGTGGTGACCAGGACTCTTGTACCCTAAGAATAAAGTGGTATTTAAGAAGAGCATTTGGGCTTTTCAGATATTCTAATTTCAACATCCTTCCATTGAAACTAGGCAGAACTTGGGATGTTGTATTCCAGTAAGGGCATCCCTTGCAATGCTTTTTTGTACTCATGTTCAGGTACTCAAAGCATTCTGACTGCAAAAGTCAATAGAGCCATGTGGACATGGCAATGATGCTCAAATGTCCTGGGGAAAATTGCAGAAGAAGCTGCACAAGCAGAGGATTTGGGAAGCACAAACTATTGTGGAATGTTGCTAGCATGAATCACGCTTTCAGGCTGTATCCTTGAGATGTCAGAGCAGTAGAGCAATCTGAGGATTTCAGATCAAAACATACCCAGATTTAGATCATATCCAGACTACCTTGTGCCAGAAGTAGCAGCATGTTGGGTCACTGCCAGCATTTGAGTACAAAGACTGTGAAGCTGAATCTAATCACGTCCCTTAAGTTCCACTGTCCTGCACAGACAGTTTGCCTTCTTGTTTTCCAATGCAGCCAGGTGAGAGCAGTGAGAAGGGCAAGTTACTTTTATTTATTGAATTGCTTGCTGGCATAAGAGCTTAGACTGATCCCAGCATTATGCTGGCTGCTTAATATTGGGTCAATTCATGGGATTAGCAGATTTCATTTCCCCCCTCAGATCTGCATGCCAAAGTACCTCTTTCTTTTATCATATCACTTTATCTAGGCTTTAAATCTCCTTCTTAACCTTAAGTAAGGATTACTCCATCTTTGATATCACAATTAAAATGGATCAGAAGGAAGAAATGCTGATTGATCCTTGAACTGCTGTGCCGAGCTGTTAAATGTGCTGACTTGTGCCTGGAAGTGAAACCTCTGAATCACCAGGATCAATAAACATATCTGGAGCAATGCGAGTGCTTCAGGCTGCTGCTATAGCCGCGTAGAAGCAATTAAGGAAGCCAGTTGATTCAACAGCAGCCTGAACAGGAGCCCTGTTGTAACCTTGACTCACTGTATATCAGCGCCCCAGGAAGCTGCCAAACTAGCCTGTTGTATAATAATACCTGGAGGTAGAAATGCCAGCTAAGTATGGGCAGGCTTTGGTTCAGAAACTGCCCCGAGCTCATAAAGCCCCTCCCAAAACCAAGAGGAGAAGTTTGCAAGCCAACATTTGTCTACCACTCAGATGAAAATCTCAAGGAGAAGAAATTTACAGCTGCTTTCCTTGCTTATATTTTCCCCAAACCCAAAAGCTGTCCCCTCACCACCAACTTGTAAACACACTTCCCTGCTTTCCTTCCATCCTTGAAGGTAGTGCAGGAAGGAGATTTTCCTCCTGCCAGTGGTGGCTGGTCTTTTAGGTAAAATGGGGCACCTCATTGCACAAGCCCCTGGAAGAACCTGCATGACAAGAGCAGTGGAGAGAAGGGGAAGATGTAAGAAAGAGGGGAGTGTGCTTGAGGGGTGAGCAGAGCAGGATAACAAATGGGCTGGAAGTGGGATAACCATTTCCCAAGTCCATGGATTGGCTCAGGAAATGATTTCCAGGATCCCTAATCCCCCTTCCCTGGAAAAAACCCTGTAGTAAATAGCCAAGCCAACTGAAGAAGAGCCTTGAGGGTTCACAAACAATATCCTCTTAGCCCTTTGCACTCTCTATCTGCTCCAGTTTTGTTGATTTCACTGTGAACCTGATCTAATATCAGAGAGGCTAGCCCAGTTGTGACATCTGTCAGGGCACCTGTTGAATTTCTGCCTGTCCCACTGTTGCTAAATGTTCAGGAGAAAGTGCCTGGTTGTTGTTGTTGTTTTAAGGTAGCAGTACACAGCTGAGTTGAACTAGCCCTGGCTGCTCCTTTCAAATTTATCTCATATGGTGCAAAAAAAAAAAAAGGAGCTGGAGTGTTGACTTGGAAAACGTTTTATCACACACCACGTTGACTGGAATGGTAGTTTACTTTTTTCAAAATAGCTATAAATAACGTGGCAATCCTACACACGCTTACCTGGGAGTAAGCCCTATGAAACAAAAGTCTTTTCTATCGATGGACTTAACTGTCCAGGGGTCCTTTACCTTTACCTTTACCTTACCTTTACACGCATATGATTGCACTGTAAACCCTTTGACTCTACACTCACCCCTCTAGGCATAAACATTGCTGTACTCTTAATCTTTGTGTTTCTTGAAGCCTTACTGCTTTCAGAATATCCCACTAGCCCATGTGAATTTAGGATTCATTTAGTATTTGGTCAGAGGAATAAACATTGCCTTGCTTTCAGAGCTGCGTTAAGAGGTAAAATGAATTCATCAATATTGGAATGCCTCTGGGAACTGCCTATAATTCATCTGCTAATTCAAATGCATGTTTTTCAAGACTACAGCCATCTATCTGACAAGCAGCAAGAGGCAGCTGAAGAAGCAGCTATGGCTGCAGGTAGGGATGGCGGATGAATTTGTTCTGCTCATGTTTAAATGTGAACTTAATTAATTTGTGCTTTCTGAACCAATATACAACCAGAAATGTAGCTCTCCACTGAAATTTGCACTTGATGCTATTTTCCAACCAAAAACTGCATGCACGCATGCTCTTTCACACGCACTCTGATATACTAGGGGAAAGTGCGCACAAAAACATGTATATTAGTTAAAAGAACATATTAAAATGCATTATATTAAGGGAAATTGCTTGCAAAAATGTATGGAGGAAGAAAACTGCACGGAAAAATGTATATGAATTTTCATGCAAACTTTTTTTAAAAATAAAAGTTTGCAAAGTATTGACAAAACTCGGTGAAACTGAAATTGACAAATTCATCCATCCTTAACTGCAGATCTGTTTTTTAAAAAATCTGTCATATAGAAAAAGAAAGAAAACCCCTCCTCCTTATTGCACATGGTTTGGAGCAGAGTGTAAAACCTGGCTCACATTAAGGTTTTCAAAGCTCCTAACATCCAATTATTTTATCTTACTGTGCCTCCATGTGGCATCCTTCTCTCCTACATTGTCACCAGTCTCAAGCTTTGGGAGAAAATAATTACCTCAAAAATTCATTTTAAAAAATACAATAAATAAATGAATATTGTTAACGTATTCTGAATTCTTTGGAATCCCTAATATCAGATTTAACACTGATTATGCAGTTTCTACATGTTTCTTAAGCTTCTGCAGGCAACATTTTCTAGACTGTGTGCAGAGGAAAGCAAATTCCATGCAGTCACTGTCCCACTCTCCATTTGGGATTTCTCCCACTAACTTTAGCAGGGCACAACAGTAAGGGCAGAGCAGCGCTCATGGACTCCTCTGTCCTTTTCAAGTTTTGTTTAGGAGGGACTGGGAAGCCTTCCCCCAATCTGCCCCCAACACATCCCTTTTTGGCCCTTACCAGTATCAGATCTCCATCAGTGGTAGGACAAGCACCGTGGAGGTCTCTGCAGCAACAGGGAGGAGGCATCCATTGTTGGATATCTCTCTCTCTCTTTCCATCTTCACAGAAGGAGATCAAACACTTATTATGGCCTTTGGGATGCTGTCCCATGAACCATTGGATTGCATTTTCTGGGGGTTAGGGTTGTATTTTCGGCAGAAGCAACAAAGCAGTATTTTGACGCCGTTGGTTTGTATCACATGAACCTCTTATGGGGTGATGCTTGTTTTGGAATAATCACTCACAAAATGATCATTTTGGCATACGAGTCCCAGAAATACACACCATTAGCTCATCAGAAACTCTTTCCAAGCAGCGCACTATTATTAACATTTCATTAAAACAAGCAATCAAGCTGTAAATAACAGGAGACTTTTTAATGACTTGTGTACAATAATTCATTCTCTTAGTCTCTCCAAACTGTTTGTAAAAAATGAATCAGCCACTTCTGAAGCTTAATCTTTGAAAGTTGGAGGGGTGGGGGCTGTTCTAAGAAATCACACACGCACACATTTTAAACGCACTTGTTCAGCCTATGGGGAAATGAGTCAGAGAATTTCCTTTTTTTTTATAAAGGTAAAAAGATCAGTTCTGTACAGCTCAGTAATAATTGTCTTCCAATATGCTCAGTCACCTACACCCTTTAATTAAACCTTACAATACTCTGGAGGAACTAAGACAAGGATCTCCTTGAAATTTACAAAAGGGTAAATTGAGACTTGGAGAGATTAAGACCCTAATCCTAAACATACCACTTGATTGGCACTTACAAATTCACATGACCATCTTTTAGGTGAAGTTTGTACAGTGAAGCCGCTGTGAGATTACCTTTGTCAAAATGGTGACGATAGCCATGTGAATGCCCTGAAGAGGAGAAGATGGGAAGATTCTGATACCACACCTCAGGCTCCAGGTGAGGGGTGCCACTTCTTGATTCAGTCATAATGGTTGCTGCTTAACTGTTTTCTGCTTCAAGGAGCAGCATTCAAGAATGTTGTTTCCTGCCACTTTGGCTTCTGTCTCTTGCAAAGAGGGCTCTGGTTTTTCATGCAGGAAGAGCACATTGGTGAACAAAATGTCAAACGTACTTTTAAAACAACAATTCTGTGCCTGCGTGTAGAGAGAACAACCTTATCCGTTGCTCAGCTCACATTGAATATGTTTTTAAAAGGAGATTGATAACATACGGCAGACTTGCTCCCATTCCTTCCTGTTCATCCCAAGTCATGTAACCATATTAAAAATGGTACAGTGGTACCTCGGGTTACATATGCTTCAGGTTACATACGCTTCAGGTTACAGACTCTGCTAACCCAGAAATAGTACTTCGCGTTAAGAACTTTGCTTCAGGATGAGAACAGAAATCATGCTCCGGCGGCACAGCGGCAGCAAGAGGCCCAATTAGCTAAAGTAGTTAAGAACAGTTTCAGGTTAAGAACGGACCTTCGGAACGAATTAAGTACTTAACCCAAGGTACCACTATAATGTAGACTTGGATGTGATATTTCAGACTGAAATATTGGATTTTAAAAACTCTGGCGGTGACACTAGCTTCACCATGGCATCAACAAGGGGACTCATTGTCACCTGAAGATAAGGCCTGCTATTTCCTTGTGGCCTTTGGATGATGTGGTCTTGTCCAGATCAGAGGTGGTTCTGTCCCAGTTATCTAATCATTTTGTATTAGCAAAGGAGTAGGCAATGTAGTGCCTTCTAGAGGTTGTAGGCACAACTTCCCTCAGCCACAGTCAACATGTCAAATAGTTGGGCTTGGTGGAATTTGTAGTCAAATAATTAAATATTGGCTATACCACATTGGCTATACTTATATCCCATAAAATTCCCGTTTTCAAGAACCACAAGCGGAATGCTTATAGGTGGGGGGACAATTGTGCACTCTTATGTGTGAAAAAGATTCAGTTTTGCAACAGATGCCCAAGGGTCATTGTCCTTTCAACATACTCCTCTGTACGTGGGATACACAAGAGGTAGAAGAGGGGCCACTTACCTCATCACTTTGTTGGCCTTTTCTAGTGAAACTTATTTAAGGAAACTAATATGGATTATTCAAACAAGCTTTCCAACACCCTACAGCATGTGTGGGGTGGTGGTGGTGGCAATCTTTGGCCCTCCAAATATTGCTGAACTACAAATCCCATCAGCCCTAGCAAACATGGCCAATGGCCAAGGGTGGTGGGAGTTATACTTCAGCTACATCTGGAGGGTGAAAGGGTGCCCATACCAGCCCTCCAAGCAGTGGTAGACATGGCACCTCAGATTTGAGTGGCACCCTGTGTGATGCCAAATTCTGGCATCCTCCCCCCCCCCCACGTTTCTCACCTTCTATTGGTCTTTTGTGGTGCCTGCCGCAGTGCCCCAGAAGCTCTGCACCCAGTGGGACTGAACGAGTCGTACTCCCCTAGTTCTGCCTTTACTATAGGAGGGGCTGACCACCCATTCTAACTTGAGTCAAAATTTACTTCCAGTGCTTAATAGAGCAAGTTATTATTATTCATTGACATAAAGGGAATTGTAATAGAAGTAATTCCCATTACTGCTTTCAGAAATGAATGGCATAAAGCTCTTTTACCTGGTAGATTGCCAGATCTAAATGCAACTATACCTCACTCTGATCTGGGGAACAAAATGATGTGGATTATAAAATGAGTCATTACTTCAGCATAAGGATTCTCGGACCAATCAGCTGTATAATGCCTTGCCTTTCATTCTGCACATGTAACGTATGCGCAAGTGAAGCTTCCTAAAGGAAGCTGAACTCTGTGTGCCTGTTCATGGGAAGCTGCATTCCTCAAGATGTTAACTCAATCTGTGCAATACATTATATAATTACGAAAAGTAGGCCAGAAATTATATCCACTATTCTGAGCACTGCGCAGGCCTTTGTCTTTGGGGATTTAGCAAATGGAAAGCAGCACAAAAACACGCAGTTCTTTCAAAAGTTGGACTATTGCAGACTCTGGGTTTTTCTGGTACTGGAATATTTCAGGAGTTCAGCAATGTCAAAGCCATGTTTGGAATTAATGTCAGGCTTGCCTGGCAGCAGAGTAACAGAAGTCTTACTGAAAGACTGCACAAAAATAACTGATAGAGTGATGTGCTCACCAATGCTTCCTAAGAAAACCAGGGTTTTGCTTTTTTATATTTGAGTATGTAGACCTAATTGCTACAGCAGGTATTCAGAAACAACAGAGCCTGCTGCATATCTTTCAACATACCTGCATTTACACAACCCATTGCTAGCTCCTACCTTAGCATTAATTTTTATTATACATTTGTCACATTTGTAGGAATTATATTAGAAACATGAATAACTAGGATTTAGTCTTTTGAACAAATAATAATAATAATAGAATTTATTACAGTCCCAGACCAGGGATTGTTTTTGAACAAATTCTAGAATAGTAGCTATGTTTGTCTCTATCAGCAAAAAGATAAAGAAGGTTATGACACCATTGACTCTAATGGGTAGGACGTATGGCAGCCAATGTCTGCAGTGACTCAAAAATGTTGAGGGGTTTTTTTGGGTGGGTTTTTTTTTTTTTGCAATTTTGCCAATAAAGCTCAACAACTTGTCACTGTTTGGAATGCAGCAACCCTGCCAATGGGACTTACTCCCAAATAATTACTCTGTAGAACAGCAGCATAGGATCACCTTCATGCAAAAATGCTTTCACATGGAGACTCCTTAAAACTACATTCATGTTACAACTGCTCTGTTCAGTAAGTTACCCATGTACAGTAGCCTGTCATGTATACTAGCTGCCATGCAGTTTCCACCATTGTTTCCACCTACACACAGGAATGCTCTGATTTACAGCAACTGGTCCACACAGTGTGTCATTGACTTGCCACACAGAACAGGTAATGAGTCATTATGATCATTTTTAGCCTATAGCAGTTCTTAGCTAATAAAGACTATGGGTGAATTCCAATATACAGCAGCCACAAAATAAAGCCTTTATGCAAACATGTTATGCAATAGCATCATTAATTCAATTTGGTTCAAATTTTAAAACAACCCTACCTAATTCATACTTCCCAGAACAAATTCATACTTCCATGAACTGAAACACTAGCTGCCCTTCAGAATTCATAGTTCCACGAATTTTGTGATGCATTTGTCCAACCAAATAATGTGTAGAACAATGCATATATTGGGGGAAAATGTGCATAAAAATACACGTGTTACTTAAAATGCTTAGTTAAAATGCATATATTATTTAAAATTGCCTACAAAAAGCATTGCATTAGAGAAAATTGCATACCCAAATGTGTATATTAGGAGAAATTCACACGAAAATGCCCACGAATTCTCACAGGGATTTAAAAAGAAACCCAAGCCATTGCAGAAATATGTAGAATTGAACTTAAGACTAGAAAAATAAGAAACTGAGAGAAACTGAAATTGACAGATTCATCTACCCCTACCTATGAAATTCAGGCCGTGTTCCTTCTGTAGGTAGACAAATGACCGCTTACTGAAGTCCAGGCATCTCAAAACGACTGTGCCTTGCACACAAAGGGGGGAAGATAGTTCTCCAAAGCAGACCACGCTCTGTTAACTTTAAGAACCAGAGGACAGAACTGAGGCAGCCTCTGTATATCCAGCACACCTTCCTGTCCTCCTGCTGCTATGTTTATTCCAAATTTATTATTACATGAGTCTCTGAACTGAGAGATTTCATTAACTTAAAAGCAACACATGGCTACACATAAGACAGTTTGGCACACAGACCTTCAGCAGAATCTCATTAAAGACACAATCTTGATTTGTGAATAATTTATACTGACATCATCACCTAAAATTATTAATTGTATGGCTCTAATTTCAAGATTTAACCTAACGCAGTGGGGGTGGGTGGGACTTTTTAAAAGAGGGTATGTAAGTTCAGAAGACTTCTGCTCCAATCTGAACAAGCTGGGCATAGCTGGGCAGCACATGAATTTAAATAGCCTGAGTGCAAATTCAAAATGATTTTTTTAAAAAATATAATAATTAAATTTCTATACTGCTCTTTAGCTGAAGATCACAGGGTGATTTACAGTATAAAAACACAAAAATGAGTTACTTAATAACAATACTCCCCAGTGTTCTTATTTACAATAAGACATATCCATTTTTAGCTCTATATAATACAGGGCAAAAGAATATAGAAACAGCCTTCCTTCTAATACTAATCCAAGACCTATTTAGAATAAAAGCATTTGTATACCACTTGCTCCTTGCTGAGCTGAAAGTGTTTTACCTTTATTATCTTATTTACTACAACAAACCTGAAATACAAGTCAGTATTATTTTTGCTATTAATAGTTTATAAAAGTATTAACAGTATATAAAATTATAGGGGGGGAAACTTTTTCATAAATTCCCATAACTTTATAGTATTCTGAACCAGCTCAAGACTACTGATTTACTATAAAACAAATGACAGCCGATTTTAGAGAAAGTGTTTTTTGTTACTCTATTTAATATTTGGCAGTGGATGTACAGGACCTGCAACAAAATGTCGCATTATGTGGTGCAGGAGCATCTCTTTATCAGTAATTTATTAAGATTTTTCATAATCTGTAACAGTGAATCAGGATAGAAAAGAAGAATAAGAGTGACAAGCAACAGACCAACTTTACCAGCAGTGCAGAAGGTGGGGGTGGCTCTTTTTCTCCCATATGTGTATATATATATATATATATATATATATATATATATATATATATTCCTTCTCATTAGTTCCATTGAGAAGGAAAATCAATATGTCAGCCTCAAGGTAAGTGTTCTAGTCTTCCCGTTCTGGGAGTTTGTAAGGAAAATGGGAGAGCTTTGGATGAGACTGAACCAAAGCTTCCCTCAATCTCCACTGTAATCAGGGCCAACCTTACCATGAGATGGCTGACTCAGGCAGCTAGCTTCTTTTTATGCCATAAAGATGTACCAAAGATGTAGATTGTGAGATTTTCTGCCTCAACTTGGCTAGCTCAGGGTTTTATGCACCTTGACTTGAAGGTGGTGGCGGTGGTGGCATTGAGTGCTATTTACTACCCTGCCACATGCAGCCAGTTATCTCGGACAAGTCCTCCCAGTCTTTCCACGCAGGCTGGCTGGGGAGATGGGACAACGTTCAAGAGTGGAACTCCCTCTCTGAGGGTAGACCTCCTTCTCCATCCATAGATGGAGACTTGGATGAAGGAGATCAGCATGGACCACAGGATTGTACCCTGAATTAGAACAAAAGCTTGTTTCTTTAAATATATAAACCCTGTTATTTTAATGAGAGATTCTTTTTAGGCAGTCAAATGTTTTATGACATTAGTCATTGCTGAATTATTTCTATTTTTAAAAGCAGGAAAAAATCCTCAGGTTTAAACATTTCTGCTATATTATTACATATACTTTGTCCTTAGCAGCTGTTACTGTTTGTTCTCTCTCTCTCTATATATATATATGTATATTCCTTCTACTATTTTTTCATGCTGTGTGTGGTCAGTACAATGTTTGAGTGACTTGAATATAATAATAAATTATGATCACGATGATATCTCTGCGTCTGTTTGGACATATGTTCAAAGAAGTATGAAATGACCAAGACTTCTTTTGATATTACGACACCACCCCCATTTTTTCATTTCCTTTCCTCTGGAGAGCTTTTGTCTTGCCTGCAAAATTCTCATCTGCTTCACACCTTGCCATTACAATAGGCACAGCATTAGGGGGTAGACTGTACTTCAAAAAGCTTGTCTCATTATTACTACTTAATAAGAGGAGAAGTAAATAAATGTTCCAGCAAAAACAAAATCCCCACAGACAGAAAACAATTGTCTTTACCTGAATAAGAAATGATTTCTTTTCTTCTCTGCGGAGGGTGATCTTCTGAGGACAACAAAAATCTCTTGCAAATCTGTGGGAGCAAAAAATATTGTTTACTTGCTGGCTTGATACCATTTGATTTTTATTTTTTTTTAAAATGATATTTATTAAGTTTTACAAAATATAACCAACTTCAAAACAACAAACAACAGACATCAGAAATACAAACGATATCAAAAAAAAAACATAGAAGCAAAAAAAAAAACATACAGAAAATTCAACATAATAGTAAAAGAAGCATTAAAAGACAACTCTGGTTCATTCTAATGGTCTTCAAAACCTTATTTTCCTTGCTTCCTCCCGCCTTCCCTTCTTGTATTCCACTTTAAAAGTTTTTTTCAGCAAGCTCATTCAAATTCGTTTTATCCTTTATCTTTCCCTTTGTACACTTCCTTATCCTAATCACTGGATCCCCATCATTTCATTTACACTGCCCTTAGCACTCATAAATTTTACAATGATTTTGTAGATAAACTTTGAACTTCTTCCAGTCTTCTTCCACCAACTCTTCTCCTTGATCTCGGATTCTGCCGGTCATTTCTGCCAGTTCCATATAGTCTATTACTTGTATCTGCCATTCTTCCAAGGTGGGTAGATCCTGTGTCTTCCAGTGTTTTGCGATGAGTATTCTTGCTGCTGCAGTAGCATACATAAAAAAGGTTCTATCCTTCTTTGGCACCAATTGGCCGACCATGCCCAGGAGAAAGGCCTCTGGTTTCTTTAGGAAAGTGTATTTAAATATCTTTTTCATTTCATTATAAATCATCTCCCAGAAAGCCTTAATCCTTGGGCACGTCCACCAAAGGTGAAAAAATGTACCTTCAACCTCTTTACATTTCCAACATTTATTATCGGGCAAATGATAGATTTTTGCAAGCTTGACTGGGGTCATGTACCACCTATACATCATTTTCATAATATTCTCTCTTAAGGCATTACATGCCGTAAATTTCAAACCGGTGGTCCACAACCGTTCCCAGTCAGCGAACATAATGTTATGACCAATATCTTGTGCCCATTTTATCATAGCAGATTTAACCGTTTCATCCTCAGTATTCCATTTCAGCAGCAAGTTATACATTCTCGACAATACCTTAACCCTGGGTTCTAATAATTCAGTTTCCAGCTTCGATTTTTCCACCTGGAAGCCAATTTTCCTGTCCATATTATAGGCCTCTCTTATTTGAAAATAATGTAACCAGTCACGCACCTTATCTTTAAGTTTCTCATAACTCTGCAATTTCCATTTATCTCCCTCCTGCTCCAAAATTTCACAATATTTTGGCCATTTAGATTCCATGTTAAGTTTTTTTAAGGCCTTAGCCTCCATTGGAGAAAGCCACCTTGGGGTTTTATTCTCCAAAAGATCTTTGTATCTGATCCAAACATTAAACAGCGCTTTCCTGACAATATGGTTTTTGAACGACCTTTGTACTTTATCCTTGCCATACCACAAATATGCATGCCATCCAAAAGCATTATCGTACCCTTCCAAATCAAGAATGTCTGTGTTCTCAAGAAGTAGCCATTCCTTCAGCCAGCAAAAAGCTGCCGCCTCATAATATAGTTTAAAGTCCGGCAGGGCAAACCCCCCTCTCTCCTTCACGTCCGTAAGAATTTTATATTTAATTCTGGGCTTTTTGCCCTGCCAGACAAATCTAGAAATTTCTTTTTGCCACTTCTTGAAACAATCCATCTTGTCAATTATCTGTAGTGATTGGAACAAAAACAATAATCTTGGCAATACATTCATTTTAATTACTGCTATTCTACCCAGTAAGGATAATTTTAAATTTGTCCATATTTCAAGATCTTTTTTCACTTCAGACCAACATTTTTCATAGTTATCCTTAAATAAATTAACATTCTTTGAAGTCATATTCACCCCTAGGTACTTTGTTTTTTTCACCACTGTTAAACCTGTTTCTCTCTGAAACCTGTCCTTCTCCATTTGTGTTAGGTTCTTCTCTAAAACCATAGTTTTTGATTTGTTGAGTTTAAACCCTGCCACTTGACCAAACTCTTGTATTAATTCCAAGGCTCTTCTAGTACTAGGGATTGGCTCCTGTAATGTCAAAACTAGGTCATCTGCATAGGCTTTTAATTTATAATGTTTCACTCCGACCTGTATACCCTGAATCTGTTGGTCCCTTCTAATCATGTTCAGCAATATCTCCAGGACTGAAATAAAAAGTAGAGGGGAGATTGGGCAGCCTTGTCGTGTCCCTTTCTCTATCTTAACTTCTTCTGTAACCGCATTATTCACAATTAACTTTGCCTTTTGTTCAGAATAAATCGCCCCTATACCGTTCCCAAACCTTTCTCCCACCCCCATCCCTTGCAAATTTTTCTTCATAAAACTCCAAGAGATATTATCGAAGGCTTTCTCAGCATCAATAAATATCAATACTGCTTTCGTATTGATATTAACTTGTAATTTTTCCAAAATATCAATTAAATTCCTTGTATTATTTGACATATGTCTACCTGGAAGAAAGCCTGCTTGGTCTTTATGTATAATTCCTGCCAAAACTTTTTTCAGTCTTTTAGCTAAAATATCTGCAAAAATTTTATAATCCACATTAAGTAGGGAAATGGGGCGGTAGTTCTTAAGCTGTGTCTTTTCCGCTTCATTTTTCGGTATAAGAGTGATGTAAGCATCTTTCCACGACTCCGGCGCTCTTTTCCCCTCCATAATTTCATTGCAAACCTCCATTAGTGGTTGAATTAAATAATCTTTCATGACTTTATAATATTTGGAGGAAAGCCCATCTGGGCCTGGAGACTTGCCGAGTTGCAAATTCTTTATGGCACCTTCCACCTCCTGTTCAGAAATTTTTCCATTCAATATTAGTTTGTTCTCTTGCGAAATATTTTGTAATCCATTTGTTTCTATAAACTCGTCAATCTTGGTCTCATTCTGTGGCCCTTGTGCATACAGTTGTTTGAAATATCTCTGGAAACAATCTTTAATCTCCTGTGGGTTTTGTACATTCCTTCCATTTACTTCAAGATTAGTCACAGTATTTAATTTTTGTCTTTTCTTCAGCTGCCATGCCAGCAGCTTTCCACACTTATTAGCTGATTCAAAAGTTCTTTGTCTCATTTGTTTAATCTTCCATTCTATGTCCTGATTGACCAGTTTCAAATATTGTGCCTGATATGATTTAATTTCTCGCAGGATCTCCTGTGACTTTGGTTTCATCCTTAGCCTCTTCTCTCCATCTCCAATTTTCTCCAGAATCTTTCCTTTTCTTTCTTCTTGAAGTCTCCTCTTTAAAGTATTTTGTTGAATCAGAAAACCTCTCATAACCGCCTTACTCGCGTCCCAGATTGTTCTTTTTTCTACAGTTGTCTTCAGATTTATTTCAAAATAATCTTTCATAGTTTTTTGGGCCTTCTTGATAATTTCACAATCTCTAAATAAGGTGTCGTTCATTCTCCATCTAAAGGAACCAATCGGTATTAATTTCATGTCCATTTTCACCGGGTTATGGTCGGAGCAGACTTTTGGGCAGATTTCCACTTTCCGTATCTTAGGTGCCATCCCTCTTGTAATCCAAATTTGGTCAATTCTTGTCCATGTCATATTGGCTTCAGAGAAGAAGGTCCCCTCTCTGCCTAGGGGATTTTTAGTTCTCCAAATGTCAATCAAGTCCATATTGTCTGTCAATTCAAAAAAAGTCTTTGGTAGCCTTCCATCCTTTGTAACTACCTGTCTTTCAGATTTGTCCATATTTGTTGACACAACTCCGTTCATATCTCCCATCAAAACGATGTTTTGGTCCATGTAGTCGAGCAACGTCTCATGCAGTTTTTTATAAAAGTCTGATTTTCCCTCATTAGGTGCATAGACTCCGATTATTAAAACTTTTTCTCCATATATTTGTATTTCAATTGCAATAAATCGTCCCTGTTCATCCTTAAACAAAAATTTTGGTGCCAATTTCTCTTTTGCATATATCACTACTCCTCTTTTTTTGACTTTATCCGATGAGATAAATTCTTGGCCTAGTTTCTTGTTTATCAATAATTTCCTGTGGAGTCTAGTTATATGTGTTTCTTGTAAACAAATCAAGTCCAATTGTTCCTTTTTTAATATATGAAAAATTCTCTTCCTCTTACTGGGGGAATTTAAGCCCCGGATATTCCAAGTTAGCATCTGCAGAGACATGTTGTAATTATTGTGGCGTTCCTCCGACTGCTCCTAAAAGTTGTTCTTCCTCCGATGGTTGTGTCTCTTTCTCTGGTCGATCCAACCCCAGGGGGTGCCTGTCCAAGTCAGGTGGTCCCAATCCTAGTGCCTCCAAATCTTTTGTTCTTGCCTCTTTTCGTAGTTCTTCACCAAAATCTTTCAGGAAACTCACTTTGTCTTCCTTTGATCTTATCTTAATTTTTTTTCCTTTGAATGTGAACGAGAGGCCTTGCGGAAATTCCCACCTGAACAAAATATTGTTCTTTCTTAGTAGCACGACCAAATCACTGTAGTTGGCTCTAAGATCTAATAGGTATTTTGGAATATCTTTAAAAATTTCAATTCTCTCACCTCCAATCTCAAGTGCTTTCTGGTAATGTAGGCTCAATATTTTATCTCTTTCTTCTTTTGATCTTAACGAAATCAAGCAGTCCCTCGCCTTATTCTTCCTTCTGACCCTTCCCAGTCGGAAGGCACTCACTATCTTAATTTCTTCAGGGTCTAAACCCCAGAAAGTCTCAAACTCCAGTGTGAGGAACTCTGTTAATTCTCCTTCCTCTGTTTCTGGGACTGCTCTTATTCTCAAATTGGTCTGCTTTTCCCTAAGTTCAATCAAAGAAAATTGTGCCTTGTAGTCATCCAATCTTCTATTAATTGGCGGTAATTTTTCCTCTACCGCCAAGATCCTCTCTTTCGCTTCCTCTGCTGTCTGTTTTGTCTCCTTGGATTCCTGCAGTAGCCTATCAATTGCCTGGGTATTGGAGTTCACTTTCTGCCCCACATCATTCACCTTTTGTCCAAGGTCTTTGATAGTTGAAGTATTTAAGTCTATCTTGGTTGACAAATTTTGTAGAGCTGAGAGAATCTTATCCAGTATTGCAGAATCTGATCCTACTGGTCCTGCTCCTTTGGCTTCTTCTCTTTCTGTGACTTGTGGGACAGAGAGGCCTGTTAGAGATGGTCTTCTGTGATGTTGTTGTTGTTGCGTCAACAATTGCTGCTGTTGTCTGGTTTTATATTTTGTAACTTTCTCTTGCACCTTCTCCTGAGCCTTATCTTGTGGTTTGTCTTGATCCATTCCTACGGCTCAAGAAGTCAAGGTCACTTACACAGTTCTCACAGCTCCCAGGAATGTTCTCAACAATAATAAAAAGACAGCTGCAGTGGAAAATTCCCAGCTATAACACAAGATGCCTCTGGGGGAGCAGAGTAGCAAAATGTTCCATGGATGACGACTATAGAAACAATGTCTTCGTAAATATAATAGTGTTACACAGAAAGCAACAATTACAAGTTCAAATAGTCCCAAAATGTTACCAATCTTTTGCAGAGGTCTACTGTAATAGTTACAATGTCTATAAAACGGTGCATTCAAAGTGACCTTTCAATTATTTAAGGCAGACCGAAGTCAAGGATTAAGTGGTAGATTCAATCCCCCCCTTTCCCTTTTTTTTTGGGGGGGGGGTTCTTCTGTCAGGCAGTGAGATTTAGCTCTTTATAAAGTTTCAAATTCTTTGGTTTCCAGCTCCGATGTCCCTTGCTTTAAACTGTCTACAGGTCGGCAAAGCGGGCTTCCTGTTTAAACTTTGCCGATTTCAGGTTCAAATTCAAATTCAAGTTCAAAGTCCCAGGATCAAAGTATCAAAGTCATAGTCAATGGTTCGCTTATATCAAATCCTTTCCTTTGATCCTTTCAAAGTTTCCCCAGTCTTACTCACGGGTAGATGTTTCAAATCGATGTTTCAGGAAAAAGGTCAGCGCTCTCCGGCAACTGCTATGCAGCTTCACTCCGTAGAAGTAGCGATCGACTCCCAGCACAGCGCAGCCCCGCTCCGCTCCGGAGCTCTTTGCAGGGCTCCTTTGACAGTTCGGGGTGCGCTCCTCGTGCCCACTGAGCCCCACGGCCTCAGGCTTCCCCCGCCTGCAGGTTTTTTCAGGGTCCGCCGCTTCGCTGCAGCGGTGGACCCGATTTCTACGGAGCTTCTCCCTCCGGCTAGAGGGAATCCGCCATTGCCGATAGGCGCCGCCTCCGGAAGCCCCTGATACCATTTGAGATATGATGCTCATTTGTTTTTAAAAAACAAATAATACCACCTTACATCATTTTACCATTTGGAAGCTTTCATGTATTAAATAATAATCTCAGGTTGTATATGTGTAAATAAACTATATATTATAAAGACACCGGGGTTTAGAGGATTCTGGCACACAGTTTAACACCCCAAATTTATAACAATAAGTAGATGCAATCATCATGCACTTGCCTGGCAGCAAACCCACTTACTCAACACAGAACAGGTCCTACACCAAATGGTGCCCTAGGTGAGGAGCATCTTTGGAATCCAGCTCTCATCAGCCCCAGCCAGCATGGCCAGTAGTCACTGATTACTTGCAAACTGCCTTGAAGATGGTTTGGGATTTATTTATTTTACAATCCTATCCAACAACACCTGGAAGACCACAGGTTCCCTATTCCTGATGCAGAAGAAGCTGGTTTACATGTATGAACTGGCCCAACTCCTCATCCGATTTCTCAAAACTTTCAAAAGTCAAAGTGCAAGTAAAAATGGATCCTCTCTCTATATCAAATTTTAACAGACTCATTATTTCTCCATCTAAGATTCATTTCATCAGTCTCTTTTAATTATAGCATTATATATCATATTATCAACCAGTTCCATTTCAAATATGTCTTCCTCTCCAGTTATCATTACCTTTAGTAACTTTTCCCCCCAGGAAAAACTATTTTAAATTAGGAACACTAACACGCTATTTTACCTTTTCTTGCACAATAATGTTCTTAGATGTGAATTCACATATATAGAAGTTGTTCTCAAGTCTGTTGTTTGGTGAGAATAAAATAATACATGACTGGACACTGGTTGAATGTCAGGGTGGATGTTTGGAGCAGGTCAGCAATAACTCACAAGGTGTCAGTGAAGTTAACTCTTTATTCAAAGAAACTAAACAGCTCAGGCCTAGGGATCACAGCAACTCTTCCCAGTAGAACTTGTCCCAATGATGGATGTTGCAAGGATTTAAGGTCCCCACCTTCCCACAGCTGTCTAAGTCTCCTCCTCCCCTGGATCCTCACAAAGCAATAGGAGACCCTAATGTTTTGTCTGTCTCTGCTCCACCCTCTTCATACCTCTGCAGGTTCTGGGAGATCAGGGGGGAGAGGACCTAGTCACAACAGGAGCTTCTTCATCAGCCTTCCTCATCTCTGTCCTCTGGTCCCCCTCCTCTCCTGCCTCTGATTCTGGACTGCTCTTGGTCCCAGCCTTTTCCTGCTCACTAAACCCTGTCACCTCTTCAGCTTCCAACACCTCCTCCGCCCAGTCTGCCCCCTATTTTCCCTCTGAGCGCTCAGCATCATCTCACTACCAATCTCCTGGCTCTGAGCCTTCATCCCTTGGGGGTTCCCCAGCTGGTGCCTCCCACCACTCCTCTAAATCCAGCCAGTCCATGACATCGGATTGGCTACGAAGTACGCCTTGCTGAATCAACAGCATGGCAGCAAAACTGCAAGGGAATCTGCTGTAATCAAACTCCCATGGAAACAGAACTCTCCCACTTCACAGCAATTCCCTTTCTGAACTCCATCTAGTCATGCTTACATCTTGCTTAACTTTGCCAATCTAAAAATAAATCAGCATGAAAAAAGCATTAGATTTTTCATTTAGATTTTTGAATGCTTTTTCTCTCAGAGATAAAATCCCTTGTCTGGAATTAAATGGCAGATTCTTCCCATGTTTGCTATGAATAAAGGAGCTGTGATTCTTTCATCCTTGTGGCCAGTCTCATTTTTGGTTTGTAGTTCTTTATAGGAAGCTTGTAGCTCTGTTTCTACCCCACCCACCCCCAAATCAGCAAAGCATAATGTTCAAGCAACCTTTCCCATGTAAGGAGACATTTCCAACCTGTTTTTGATGTGCTGGAAGTGGGCACTTTTAAAAATACTGCTGCTAGACTGTGATGAATTGTGTTACATAATCTGTATTTTCCAGGAGTTTTACAGAGACCTCAATAGCTGTTCACCTCAATTTGACACAAAATATGCTTTTCGTAGAGGTGAAATGAAGGCTTTGCAGCCTTTATTTACTTTCCTGAAGCGCTGAGATGTATTACACCATTCTAAGTTATTCAAATGGGTTTCCATCATGCAAATATTTTTCCTTAGACATTCACCTAGTATGCATATAGCAGACTAAGGACAGTTCTTTTGCTGGGTTGCCTCTTTGGTTTGGCAATATGCCAAAATGCATATTAGTACTTAAATATTATGCATAATTCACTAAATACAGTGCAATTCTATACATGTCAATTCAAAAATAAGAGAACACTTCCATTCTTAAAAGTAGTTTTGTCCAGAGAAAGATATACATAGATATAGGAGAGAGAGGTGCTTATTTATATGAACCAATATAGTTTTATGTTAAATAATGGGCAGGCCATACACCAATGGATACAAACTGAGATAAAATGGAATTCTTTCTCATTAATTCCACATCAGCATGATCTCTGCAAGCAAGGTGTCATTAACTGCCTCTCTCTCTGTCAGACAACTTCATTTTAATTTGCATAAATTGGGATTTAGCGATGGCGCCCCCTATTTAGTAGCAATAATTAAAAAGCATTCAAAATGATCCCAGGGCATGCAAAATGGAGCAAAACATACATGCTTCAATCTGGAGTTCACTTTGCTCATGTACAGCTGGAATTCTGGCACATGCAGCTCCCCTCCCCATTAACATCAATGAAGGCAGCAGGCCAGCTTGTGCAAAGAACTGCTTGTGAAACCTCTCTTGAAATTAACATGGGCAGCTTGTGAAGACAGCAGAGCTCTGTATGTTCATGCAACATTAAGAAACTGCTAGATCAGTGGTTCCGAAACTTTGCCCCCTGCTTGAAAATTGCTGAGGCCACTTAATGATTTCTTTTCCTGACTGTTGTAGCAATTGTAATGCACTGTGCTAGATGCTGAATGCTTTTTAGACATCTTTTGCCAGACACACTGTGGACTACCCGAAGCAAGTTCACCGGCCACCAGTGCTCTGTAGACCACAGTTTGCGCACCCTTCTGGTAGAAAAAAGAAAAAAGAGGGGATATTATGATCCTCTAATTGTATTTTTAAAACTATTATAAAGAGTTAAAGGACCACTTTTTCTACACAAACATATGTTTGAAGTGATTGAGGTTTATGGCTGAAGGCAGCTGAACAAGTCTTCTCTGGCTGTATAAGCAGTGAGTGCCTTCCTTGCAAGGCAACAGTTGCCTTCACAGTCTCTTCCATGCAGTTTTGATAGGCATTTACCTGACAGCTGCAGTAGAGGAAATAATGGGCTCTTGTAGATTCAGATTGGGCTCATAACACAGAAGAATTTGTGGAACTTGTAGCTGCTAAGTTTCCTCTGTGGGGACCTAAGCCATATTTATTTTCTGGAACAGGAATACAGTATATATATTCCAAATAAAACGCAGTTATTGTGAAATGACAATTCCTTCCTTCATCTTATCTCAAGAGTTGCTTGTACTTATCAAAGGACTGATCTAGTGAAAACTATTGATGACCCTTGAAATGCCTTTGAGAAGGTTTAACACAGGATAAAGTTCACAATTAAGTAGCGCAGCATAAATAGTGAGGAAAGTAGGGGTAGGAAATCTTCAAGATTACATTCTTCCAGCGGTAAGTGTCGGTGTGCTTAGAAGAATATAAGGGGCATACCTTTCCCCTCAAGTGAAGAATTGTAGAGTTGTAAGGGACCCTGAGGATCATCTAGTCCAACCCCCCGCAATGCAGGAATATGCAGCTATCCCATACGGGGATAAGACCTGCTGCAACCTTGGCATTACCAGCACCATGCTGTACCAACTGAGCTGCCCAGACTATGCTGTGTGTTTCTGTAAAAGGGAACAAAATGGACAAATGGCAGGTTTTTATAAAGTGGCACAGGTAGTGAAGGGTGATGTTAGGAGGGGTGCACTATAAGCTATATGCAATTTATTCCAGGGATAACGCCTTTTAGTACTCAGAAAGACTTCTTCATCCCTAAGAAATTGATTCAGATAGCTGCTTCAGCTTCTGAAGCTCACCAAAAGTATTATTTAAAATTTAGCTAATATTCCATATGCTACACTGATTTTATAAGACAACTGGCATTTATAGAACCAAGAGTCTTCTTGTAGCTCTTAGTTGCAGTTCTTAGTGCATATTTTATGGACCTGGATCCCTTTCTTAATATTTCATCCCTATAATTAAATTTAGTTCATTTTAAGATGAAAATTCATGAGATGAAATAAAGGAATTATCTAATTTAATGCTGACTGCATTCCTTCCTAGTTTCTTGCAAAAATCTAAAGAACAAGTCTTGGCTGCCTGCTGAATTTCACAATAAATGAATCAATGTGCAACTTCGTCTTGCAAAAACTCTGAAATTCTGCTTATTGCATTGATCAGAGAATGAGAGTCAAGAGCCACATAGGAGCTTATCCTATTACAGTGTCTTCCATAATTTATTCCATGTACAATGGAGAGGTGATCAAATTTCACGTGTGTTTACTTTCTGGAAGACAACCACCTGCCTATTTGAAAGAGCAGCAGAGTACAAATATGGTTCAGAGTAATGTGTTTATCTCCTTGACACTTGAATCTTTAAAATCTCATTGTTGTCATTGCGTTGTACCATGCACATTGGATTTATAAGAAACAGTAATAACCTCATTCAAACATGAGGCAAATTATGTTGCTTGAGAGATTATACTATATGCATAAACATCTTACATTGTTTACATATGCTTAAAACTTCCACGTAACTCCTAGTGCCATTAAAAGTGTTGACAGAGCCTCCAAAAATAAATGGAAATGGTTGCTAATTGGGGTTTGATCGCCTATTTTGACTCTGGACCAGATGAAATGTCAAATTAGATGACATGCCCAAAATCTATGAACACAATTCACCATGAACATTTTAAAACTGAGAAACAAATGTAGAAGACCTGATTGGGATCAAAGGCCATAGTGCAATGGAGGGAGAGGAAAATGGCTTTTTAAACTTTCACTTGTGCAACTTCCTAATGAAGCAGGCGTCTTTTCCCAGTGGAGGAAACAACAGCTTTGGGAGCCCTCTAAATTTGCCAATCACCGTCCCACCCCATGCATGCAGCTTCACTACTATCACTTGTTATTTATTTATTTAAATGGTAGGTCCTTTTCATGGATCTTCCATGTCACACCTAGTTTTCATAGATATGCTGGCAGAGCAATTTCATGCACATTGACTCAGAAGCACTTTTTACTTTGGGCTCTCCCGCCACTCCTGCCACCCTATTAAGTGTGTATTGTAGCCTAAACCTGAACTGGAGCTGTTCCGCTTTGGACTTGGGTAGGGGATTTATGATTGGATGTTCTTAATCATCACCACCTCCCCATATAGAAAACTGGATGTCAGAAGGGAATGTTCAATCTCCGTTTCTTACTGACACCTAATTTCCTATGAGGAAGTACATTTTTTATATGGAGAATCATACAAGTGGTGTAATTCAGAGACCCGTCAGTGAGCAACGGAGTGGAACATCACAGTTGTGTCCCTATCCCTGCATCTTTTATCTCTTCAGGAGAGAAGAAATTGGGGTGGGTGGGCTTGAGCACACAAACCACAGTGAAGGAAAGTTGGGAACAGCTGCTTCCCCCTCCTCCCCACTTTAAAAATCTGAATCTGTCCATAGCTGCTTTACCAGACAGAAGACTGCCTTCACAAAAAGAGAATAATGGGACTTCAAGCAATGCATAATTCCACTGTTTGTCACACTTATTTCGAAAGGGTTATTCCATAGAAAGGTGGTTTGAGGATTTTATCCTCTAATGGAACTTCCTCTAAATTTCCTTACAAGTAGTACTTTAGGTACAATTAGCACTTTAAGTACATACTCCGTCAGGGTGCTTTCATTTTGCACAAAAGCGTTATTCTAACCATCATATTCTATGCAAACAAAAATACCTGTTTTCTTCGATAAAATATGCTGACTTTCTAAACCCGCCCCAACAGCAATGAAAACTGCCTCTTGTTTTACTCTGGGCTGGGGACATGCCAATATCACAAATTTTCCTCATCAGGAAGGAAGTTGAATTTATTTGAAGGGAGTCAAACATACCAAAGCCAGCCAACTGTGTTTTATACTATAAAGGCAGAATACTTAGGGAGTGAATGAAATGATGTGGACACAGAGGAAAGTCTCTAGACAAACATACCCCAGTGTACAGTACACAATGAAGCTAACATCCATCTTGCATTAGGTTGGCAGCAGCAGCAACAAGCTTCTCTTGGTTTTACTGCTGTTTGGGGAGACTTCCCTCCCATCTTCTAGGTTGGGTTGGTCTGCTGGTTGGTGGTAATGCATTTAATATTAGTTTCTCTACTCCACTCTCGCCTATTCCTCATTAATTTCCACATAATTTGCTTTGTTTGTGTACCTGATCAGGAGCTTCTCACTGCAAGCTGTTTTTGTTGGAGGAGAGCAAATCTCAGCAGGGAAACTACAGGAAATGCCCTACATTCCTTTCACTGATTGCTTAGCATCAGGGATTAAACCTTAAACAGCTACCTTCACATTTTGCTTTCTAGCTTTCTTTCTAAATGCCCAGTTGACTTACTTTCTTTAAACATGTAAACCAAGTGTCGGGGCCGGGTGGGCTGGTGGCTTGCGGTCTGGTTCTTGCATAACCCTGTACCACCTTCTTGACAGCCCTGCCTGGCATCTCCAAGAAGGGCTGGGAAAGACTGAAACTCTGAAGAATTAGTGTAGAAAATACTGAACTACATGGACTAATGGTCTGACAATTAAAACACAATTTTATAAAATATGATCAGAACGAGAGCAAATGCAAATTATTAAAAAGCTGGAATGAATTGCATAGCAGTTATCTGGACTGTCTAATTACCAAATCACCTCAAGGATAAAAAGGGTCATTACTGTCCTCCTAAAACAACACAAGGCTGGCACTAGGCAAGTCCCTCTTCGAAAAGCATTCCATATTTGCAAAACTAGAATGGAAAATGCACTCTACCAAACCCTCGGTTACTGCCTGAGAAGAGCAAGTTTGAAGCACAGTTCATCTTACAGAAGGGGCAGAAAGGCTGGAAAGGGGAACCTTTTTTTCTCAGTAAATCAAGTCCAGACTATTTAGGACTTCATCGTCCTACAAGTTAAGTTATACCTGGATCTAACAGCTAACTAGTGTAGAGGACATAAAATTTGTTCCCTATGTCCAATTCACATCTGAAGGCATGCCACTGAATTCTGCACCAGTTGATACTGTCATACAATTTTCTGGAACCTTGAGCAGTTACCACAAAATGGAAGATGGACACAAGAGCCTTATCTGTAGCCAGTACAGATATAAATGAAAAAACATTCCTGGTTCCTGACTATAAACACAACCTGCACAGCAGACCCAGATTGAGGTCTTCTGAACCCAGTCTTTCAAAAGGGACATAAGCCCATCTGAAACAAGCAAATACATGTCCCTAAGGTCAATTGTACCCCTAAATATCATTCTCTCCATTCTATTTTGATTAAGCATCAGTCTGCTTGCCCTTATCCAGCCCACAACCTTCAAACATTGGTTAAGAGACTCAGCAGCTGTTCCTGGAATGGTGGAAAGGAAACAAAGTGGGGTGTCATTAGTATATTGATGACAATGAACTCCAAATATAGCAGTTTTCTTTAAAAAATAAAGCAGGTTGTGATCTGCAATTTAAACCCCAGAGAGAAATTGCCTAAACCTACCTGCTGAGGATGCTCTGCAGTGACATGGTCAAAGATTATGTCCAAGTAGAATGGAGAAACTGCAAGGCTATGCCATGAATTCCTAACTCTAACAGACAATCAAACAGAATCTGATGGGCAATGCTACCAAATACATAGGTCTAGGATAAGGATGAGAAACATGTGACTTTCCAGATTTTGCTGGAATACAACTTCTATCATCCCTGACCATTGGTCATGCCAGCTGAGGGTGATGTGAGCTGGTGTACAATACCACCTAGATCAGGGTTTCCCAAACTTGGGTCTCCAGCTGATTTATACTACAGCTTGCATCATCCTTGATCACTGGTCCTGCTAGCTAAGGATGATGGGAATTGTAGTCCACCCTTGGCCTAGGGGAGCATTGTTATGCTTTCCTTGTTCAACTTCCAGTTGTGGTGGGCACCACATTTATTAAACCCAGACAACAGATTGTTTACCAGCATGACTACATTTCTACAGCCTGAAACGTGTTGCGTAAACCATAGCAGTAGCATTTGTTTTGGACTTACATCATGCTTTGTATTCCTGTCCGTTCCTTGCAGCCCCTTCCAGGTAGAAATGAAGCGTTGCTGGGCTCTGCTCTGCTTGGGAAGCCAGTGAGTCCCCACGGCATCCTTGATCATCACATGCTCTTTCACTCCAACGCAAAAGATTTTTACCTGGCACCTCTTGACCACACCTCCAGAGAGATACTTCTTGTCACAGGCACTGTTTTCCGAACAGTGTGAGCTACTGTGGGTCTCGCCGTTAATGAGGTCTGCTGCTTGAACAGACATGGCTTTGTTCTCTTCCTTGGGTGTTGAAAGGCTGCTTAAAAAGCCGCTGCTGTTCAAAACTTTCATTACTCAGAAAACGTTTCCAAACTGTGGAGGTCTGTTAAATCCCAAACCATGAAAGTGAATGTGTAATGTAAAAGGCCTGGGTTGCAGCCTTATTATGCTGTTCCAGGAAGACCCTTCAGATCCTGAAACGTTCTCAATTTCATCTGCTCACTTGCAGTCTGGCCTCATTGTTCAGCGGCTATCAAGTAACTGAAAATTGACCTCTGGTTTCAAAGTAGCTCTTTTAGTTCACATAAAAGCAACACGTCCTTAAAACAAGGTGTCCCAGACTAGAAGCTTGGATTGTTTCAGCCCCAAACTCCTGAATCCGAATAGTTTTAATGATCCTCAGAACCTGTAATGTACAAAAAATATTTGTAAAAAATCTAGAGTAACTGATAAGAGTACAGGATTGCAGACACCACTGATAGTCATTTGTAATTAACAAAATAAGGTTATTAATTATTATTTATTTTAAAGATTTCTAAGCCCACCCTATATCCTGGTGGATTCCACAGTGGTGTACTATTTTTATATAAATTAATAAAATAAAATAAATAATAAATTAATAATAAATCACATCATGCATTCTTCATAATTCAATAAAACTGGAATACAAAAAAACCAACTATAACCCATGCAGAGGCAATGAAACCAATTTAAGATGCCTGGGCAGATAATAATGTATTAACATTGTACCAAAAAGATTGTAATGTCAGTGGCAGTCAAATATCCTTGGGCTGCACTGAGGCAGCACTTTATTCTGTTTTCCTGGCGAGTCCTTAGCTGATGATTTCCATGTTTTATGTGATCCTTCACATGGCATAGAAGCCATTTCTGAAAGGCTAGTGGAATCTATTGGCAGTTTAGCACTCATTTCCATGTTAAATGTTTCCAGAAAAAACATCCATTTGCAACCCTGTTAACTTGGAAAGTGGCGAGACCTTTACATTTCACGTGATGAAATTTGAGGCGGTATCCTAGCATACAGTTCCTTCCCATCAGGCCTTTGGAAAAGGTTGGTTGGCTGGAGCATAATGCTCTGGTTCTGTACAAACTTCCTGTACATTTCCAAGCTCAGTCTAGGGTGATATGTACAGAGATAGATGTTTCCCTCTCTCATGGAACTTTATTTCTTTTATTTATATATGGCATCTATAACCTGTCTTTTAGCTTAGAATGCTTTTAGAGTAGATTATAAAAATCAGTAGTAAGAGGGTCCCTCTCATCAGGCTTACAGGCTAAAAAGACATGACACATGAGGAAGGAGGAATGGGAGGGAGGAGGGGGAAAGCGACTCAAGAAAGCGAGCTCTTAAATTGCTGTTCTTACAATACAGCTATAGTATAGAGTTCTGTCTATGAAGACTCTGGCTGGAGCAAAGCAGCTGGCCATCTGGGCCACAGGTTGTTCCATTGGAAGCATAGCTTTACCTATCTTGCACCTTGATGTCATATGATGTTAGGTGACTGACAAGTAGTCATAGCCTACAGGTAGTCATAGCCGAATTAAGAGGCCTGCAATCTGTATATAATTTGCCCTCCCCATCCTATTCTATATTAATCTTTTCTTCCTTCAGCCATCTCTGATCAATGTGAATTTGTAAGGATATCTGGAAAGTAATATGACCAAACCCCAAGTCTTAAACACATTTACACTGAAAAAACTTGCAGTAATTTTAAGAAGCTTACTTCCAAGTAAGTATGCCTAAAACTAGAGTTTGAACCCTTTGGGGTTTTGTGACATTAGCATAACTGGGATTGTTATCAAAGTGTCTGTCCTTTGCAATGGCTAAACAACCTTGGGATAGGTTGCTTCTTCCAGGAAAAGAAATGGAGGAAGAATGAGCCAAGCACATTACTGCTTCTGCCTGGCCAAGCCCTAAATTTCTCAGGAACTGGTTGTTTAATGTTATCATAAAACAATTGTATTGTTAGCAATTGCAGCTGTTTTGTAGATAATCAACATAAATGAGCTCCAATCACTCTCATTTAATGCCTAAGGAATTAATTGATTTTTCTTGTGTGTGGTGCATTTAGATATGCAGTAGATGATGTGCATTTAGGTATTTAAAGAATAAACTCTTCAGAAAGAAAAGAGGGGAAAAAACCACGGGTACATGATTCCAGAATTTCATGTCTGTGAATTGTTAATCTCCTTATAATGAGATTAACATTTACAGCCATGAAAGATGTTCTACCGTAAGTTATGCCGTGTTTCTGAGCTTATCTGCAGGGGGTTGCACAGATCCAATAAAGCATTCAGCAGCAATAAAACAGATTACAGTGAAGTCATGAATTTGTAATTTGATTCCCTTTGGGGCAGTGATGATAGTTATTTTCTTTATTTCCTGGACATTTTTCTTTATACATACAACATTGCAGGTGAGTCAGTTCCTGTTCTAGGCTGCCTTCTTCAAAAGAAAAAGGGAGATTCAAATAGCCTTCTTCAATCAGAAGCAGAACTCATAGGCTGGAGTTCCCTTGGGCACAGCAGTTTCTTATTGCTAGGACAAAACAAAACAGTGGGATTAAGAGCCGCCATAATGGATATTTTAAAAGCCATCCAGACAATAACAATGTAGGTGTTGTGTTCTGCTTATTGTTCTTATAGAAGATGGCCTATCAGCTGTGCTCTACAATAGTGTAGTGCTCTGCAGACCACCAATAAGCAGTTCAACAGGGAGCAGAGAAGGGGAACTAAATCCACAACTAAGGATAGGAAAATCCGTTTGTTTCAGTTTGTCTCGATTTCTCATTTTTCCAGTCTTCCATTCAGTCCTCCACATTTCCACATAAGTTGGCTATTTTAAAGTCCTCATGAAAATTTGTCAACATTTTAGTGCACATTTCTCCTGATGTATGAAATTTTGCCTAATACAGTGGTACCTTGGGTTACAAACACCTCGGGTTACAAACACTTCGGATTACAGACTCCGCTAACCCGGAAGTAGTACCTCGGGTTAAGAACTTTACCTCAGGATGAGAACAGAAATCGCACGCCAGTGGCACGGCAGCAGCGGCAGGCCCCATTAGCTAAAGTGGTACCTCAGAACGGTTTCAGGTTAAGAACGGACCTCCAGAACGAATTAAGTTCATAACCTGTATATACCGCTGTATATACATTTTTGAAAAACAATTTATCCTAATGCATTTTTGCATGCAACTTTCACTCACATATGTACCTGTAGGCACACATTTTGCCTCAGTAAATGCATTTTTGTACACTTTAGTAGACTGCAGAACAGCAGTGCAAAACTCAGAGGTGTGTATATTTTGAAGGATTGTTTAAGTTTGTGCATTGTTTCGGAAAGTGAGAATTAGGTAGGTTCACTTTTAAATGCAGCAAACTAAATTCTGTCCCACTCCTATGGTCGCAACCTCCTGCAACAGCTGATCAGCATTGTTTAGTTGCTATCTGCCATGAGAAATCTGTGATCAGGTCTCATAAAGACAATTGCCTGGGGTGGGATGGCTATTTGAATCATAGCAACATTGCTGGGAAGGGAGTTTAATTTGCTCTCACATGTCATTTGCCAATAAAAATCTCCCTTCTCTAATGCTGCTTTCATCCTCTGGACAATAAATAGATCTCTATTTTTACCACCACAGAGCTAACACCAGCTTTGGCAAGAAATGGGATTTAGATTTGGTAAATGGCTTGGTGGCATGATGGAAGAGGGTTAAGTATCTGCCACAGCACCACTGGTCCAGTCTAAGTTAGAGCCTTCTGCACTGTTTGCAAGTAAAACACCAGGAAACCCAGTCATGTATCTCGTATCTCCCTGCGGCATAGTTTGGTCCCAAAGGCACACTACGTAGCTGCAGCTCTGATGGGTGAACTGAACAACTGTTTATGTACATACAACAGCTCAGCATCCAGTGGAAAATCAATGTGCATGTATGTCTCCTAGCTGGATCACAATAACAACAACAACAACAACAACAACAAAACACCCCAGCAACAACCGACAGCCACAATCCTATGATGGTAACTTAGACATGAAGAGTCTTAATGAACTAAATGGAACTTATTTCAAGTAAATGTGCACAACAGCAGGCTGCACATCTTTCTCCTACTTTTTGCTATCAAGGACGTAAATTATCATAATGATTTAACATGATGGCAATCACTTGGCCTTGAGAAGCAGAATTGATTTTGCAAAAGACAAATAATGACTGTGGGCAAGTTTTTCAAGGGTGTAAGTGATTTAATAAGAGACATGGCTGCAGTCCTCCAAACTACTTATTCCAGTCTCATTGACATAAAAGGTTTAAGAAGCATATAAGGTTTGAGAACTATGTGTTAGAGGTTTGTTCACATGCCACTGCTTTCAGGATTCAGATGATTAAACAGTAAGGTGCAGTACTATCCAAGTATTTTAAATATGATTTGGCTCCTAGTGAAAATGTCTCAAGCATAAGAAAAAACTAATTACTTCTCTAGCAAACCTGCCACTTTCTCTGCAGCCTACATAATCCCTCTTGGCCCTTTGGGAAATGTGGTGAGACACAAAGATCCAGTTCACATGCAATGTAACAACAGGCCAAACCATGGCTTCATGTGACGGAGAAAACATGTAGGCTTGGGGAAAGAATATTGCGTTGCAGCCCCTTGACTCCTCCACTCCTGGACTGCTGTGAGCTAAGCCATGATTTGACTTAGCATTTTGTTTAGTATATCTTTCACAGACAAACCATGAACAAACCTTATCTACAGTTTGTCTGGAATGAGCTCAACTATGAGACCAAGTATGGACATAATGCTAGGTTTGGCCTTGGACGTTGTGGCAACAGCAGGAGAGGAGCACTGTAGTCACTATCTTCACTCTGGAAAAATCCAGGCTTGCTCAATCATGTTAAATCATGGTTTGGCTTAATGCTACATGCCAGCTAGGCAAAAGTGCTCTCCAGACTATAAAACCGTGTGGTCCTAACACTTGAGTTTCCTGGGCATTGTTGCCAATTTCTCTTATACTCAGTATTTTTTAAAAAAACAGCCTCATACCCAACTTTGCTTGGGAATTCTAAGAAACCAAAAAAAACCCAGTGCACTTTTGAAAACAGTGACTGAAATCAGCATGGATTTGAAAGATTTGGGGTGCTATCTTCATTCAACGTGGCACCCAGTCATATCATACACAAAAGCCTGCTACTTGATCTCAGGAACCATCATGCAAAATTTGGTTATGAATGAATGAATATATTATTTCGGTCACAGACCAGTTTCAGCTCACATACAATATCAGGGAAATCATGAAACACAATAGGGATACATTTAAATATGCAGTTCGGTATAACGGGGACAGTACAGATATAGCAGCAATTAAAATATATAAATTAGATCTTACTCACTAAAATATAACCTGAAGTTGTCATTTAAAACCTTAATCATGATGATATCACAACTTCTTCCCTAAGTTTTATAGCAATCACACAGAATTTGGCCACCAGGGACGCAGGTGACGCTGTGGGTTAAACCACAGAGCCTAGAACTTGTTGATCAGAAGGTCAGCGGTTCGAATCCCCGCAACAGGGTGAGCTCCCATTGCTCCTGCCAACCTAGCAGTTCAAAAGGACGTCAAAGTGCAAGTAGATAAATAGGTACCATTCCAGCGGGAAGGTAAACAGCATTTCCGTGCACTACTCTGGTTCACCAGAAGCGGCTTAGTCATGCTGGCCACATGACCCGGAAGCTGTACGCCGGTTCCCTCAGCCAATAAAGCAAGATGGCGCTATAACCCCAGAGTAGGTCACTACTGGACCTAATGGTCAGGAGTCACTTTACCTTTACTAACGTGATCTCTGGATTTTTGTCCTCTACCAGAGATTTTAAACATTGGAGTTTGGACCCATTTGAAGATTTTTGCATAGCAGGGGTGAAAAATGCTGAGCGTATGTCCCCGTAGAAACTACATCGTAACAAGGCATGAGAGACAGTTTCTACCTCCATCAAGCTGCAGGGACAGATGCATTCCGCATATGGTTTACGCTCGAATCTGCCCTGCAATAAGGCAGATGGCAGCACGTTGAATCTCGCGAGGGTGAACAACCGTCTGTATTTGGGTATTTGTAATTTTGACAAATATATTGCTGGGGTAAACCCTCTCCCATTGTCTTTTATAGCTGGGTGTTTATTCATCTCGCTCACATCACATTGTAGTTCCACATCGCATATTTGTTGGTAGTTCCACATCCCAAATTTGCTCTAGCTTTCTCATAACCTACAGCTATCAGGGCTTGTGGGGAGAACCCCAAGCCTCTTAGCTTTTCGTGCAGAGTAGCTTTCCATTTGGATTGGTAGGAATCCAGTAGGGTTAAGGGAGCTGACCTAATGGGGGAAAAAATAAGTTTTAACTAATAATGGATCTTCAGGATCCATATCCAAGCATTAATGGGGATTTGCCCCACCTCCAAGCGAACAGCTATATTGGATACGCAGGAAGGAATCCCTAACAGGCAGCAATAAAACTTAGTTTGGAAGGATTCTAGGGGAGCAAGATTTAGGAAGTTGCAAATCTGGGAGCCATATGTCAGTTGTGTTAATACTTTTGCAGCAAAGACCTGGGAGGCTGCCATAATATATTGGTCTCCTTTCCCATAGAAAAACCTTGTAATAGCTTTGGTAGACCTTTGGGCATTTTCAATAGTATTTTTAACGTGGTAATGCCATGAGCCCTGTTCCTGAAAAGTTATGCCCAGGTATTTAAATGACGATACCTGTTCAATGGATTGATTGTCAATTCTCCATTTGTATCTCATTCTTTTTTTAGAGAACACCATAAATTTTAGATTTAGTATAGTTGGTTGTTAATTGTTCAGCTTTGCAATAGGCTGTGAGAGATCTTAGAAGTTTTCTTAGGCCCACACAGGAGAAGGAAATTAGCACTGCATCATCTGCATACAAGAGAACCGGGAGGGGCGTACCAACCAATTTGGGGTGGGTGGGCATTTTCTTTCTTCAGTATCTTAAGAGGTGTCCAAATACATAGTGAACAAACAACTTTCAAAAACATATAGGAAATGCTACTCTCAGGGTGCTTATGAGTGTGTGTGTTAATTTGCAAACAGTACACTGAGTTATCGCAAACGGGTCATTAGAAACATGTTTTATCTTAGTTATTGGATTTCCCCAAGAGGTTCAGTCTGTATTAAATGGGAAGGAGGATACAGGCTGACATTTTTATTCCAGTGACGTTGTGTGGGCACTTCAAATCTTGCATGCCCGAGAGGCATCAATTTCTGAAGTCCAAACCAAATGAGATACAGGAAATATGTTACTGGATTGCCTGTCATTATTGTTATTTTTAATGTAAAAGCAGTCATGAGGATGAGAGGTCCAAATTTGCTTGGAGCCATTTTGTTGCATGAGAGGGTTAATCCTTTCTCCCTGTATCATTTACCTGATGTAAATTGCCCCGCTGCCTTGAATGTGCTATTAAAATATGCAGGAACATAGGATATGTAAAATGAACCATGGAAGTAGAAGAAGAGAAGGCATTGGCTCTGAGGCATAAGGGATCCACACTGTAGGAGACCAGGGCAGGCAGGGCCCCACAGCCCAGTCCCTAGCTGGCCAGGTGGGGCTCACTAGCTTTGGGAGGAGGTTTGCGATTCCTCAGCTGGAGTAGGCTCAGAACAGGTGAGGGTCACCTGCCTCATCAAGCCCAGATGCGGCAAACAACATACCTTGTGTGAAAGGGAAGCAGAGCTGAGGTGCTGGGTCTGCTCAATTGCTCATGTTGATGGAGCTTGGATGTTCCTCGACCTCTACGGGACTGGGCTTTAGGTTTGACTCTGGACTGTATCCTGAGTTTGGGACTTGGTTACTTGGAGTGACTCTGGATTGTGTTTCCTGAGCTTTGCTTGTGTGGCTTGATCCCGGGACTTTGGACTTGACATACTCACTTGCTGCCAGGTAGGCCAGGGTTTCAGGACACAGACAATCCCACTGTTGCAAGCATAACAGCAGAGGTGATTTCATGTGTGACTTAAAAATTAGTTACATTAAAGTCAGCTAGCTGAGAGGGGGATGGGAGGATGTGTGGCTTAGCAATCAGTCGGAATGGCCTAGTGTGCACTGAGGTAAAGGGTGCTCTGATTGGTTGGGTAGTTGTGAGGGAACTTTTCCACTGTGTTTGGCTGAATTATTTATTATTTGTTGAAATTATATCCAGCCCTCCCTCCTGAAGGAGCCCAGGGTAGCAAATGAATGTTGTCCTGCAATGTACAAAGCAAGAAATACAAAATCTCTCTGTGCCTTTTCCTGTTTCACTCAGTTTCCTCAGGAAATCCTGTTATCAGGATTTCTTTGTCTCTCTGGACTTTTGTTTGTTATTTATGTGGCTTTACACACTCTCTTGTTTTACTGGGGCCTGGATGATTCCATTCAATCACTGAGTTACTTGAGGGTGAAGTTCACCTCTATGGGTGTTTGTATGGGGGCATGTTTTAATTTACTAATAATAATAAAACCCTGAAAGTTTATGTTTATTACTGGTTGTGATGAAGAGGCTTCATTTATAAAAAGAAAAATAATAATATGCTGGCAGTTGAGGAAAGTGTGAAGTCTGTTGCCATCTGAAAATCCAGCTGTTTAGTAGTACTTTGTGCATGCACAGAAGCAATGTTTCTCAGACCAGACAATGCTATTGCTATCTCCTCACAAACTGCTTTAATTTTTAATTTTTTTTTACTTTGTTGATTTCTTAACTTTTGTAGGGTTTTTTTTATTTGATTTTAAGCACAAGTCCTAACAGTAGCAAAGAAATCCAGAAACAGAAAAGCTGACATAATAGAAGCTACGACTGGGAGGAACTAAGGCATTAAGGGAACTTTGGTGTTCTGGGCTTCCTTGTCAGCAATTTTTGTGAACAATTGACATTTGAGATGGCAACACTAGGAGTCTTGCTATGAAGTCATCAGTACCAGATGGGTAGGATTTCCAAGCCTGTAAAACCAGTCACTTTAAGCAAGTGAGGCAGCTTGCTTAGTCCATGTTGTATACATCTTAGGTTCATGTGTCAAGAAAAGAAATTCAGAATTGCAGGTCAAGAGCCAAACTACAGGAAGCACTAAATGTGTCAAAGTTACCAGTACATATGTATCTGAAATGACACGTATGTAGGACCCCAAACAGGGTCAGGGCTATGGAGATTTAACCCTTCCTTTCTCTATCACATTCCAAACAAAACTCATGCCACACCACCACAGCTGCTATTAGCAAATTGTCATTTGATGCTAACAGGGCAGAGACAGTAAATATAAAAACTCCCCACTGGCTTTCTTCATGAACATTGTAGTGGGGTGGGGTGGTGCTGGTCCAGACCTTAATTTGAACCAAGGCTCTTGAAGTGTTTTCACTTCAAGGCCTGGGCTACTCTCAAATAACAAAATAACAAAAAGAGCTGTCTAAACTGGTCAAACTTTAACACTTTAATTTCAGACAGGCTATTCCAAGATAATACCTAGCCCAGCAGGGCTCAGGAATCTATAAAGCAATGGCAAAGATATGGTGCCTTTGGGCATGCACAGAACTCTAAAGCAACATCGTATGGATCAAGCTCTAGCCCAGGTAATGTGGATAAAACAAACATTTCTTTCTTCTTTTTACTGTGTGTCTTGAGTTAGTTCCCAGGATATGTCGAATATATACTAAAGCAGTACTGACATGAAAGTTCAAAAACTTTTTATTGTCTGCAGTAAAACCTGATGCAGTAAACAGCAGAACATATTGCACTAGAATGAAAGAGTTGGCTATAGCTAGCAAATGTAGAGACCTAAATTGTAAAAAAAAAAAAGGAAAAAGAAGACTTTCTTCCTCCACATCTCTGATGGAAGAGGTTATTCAAATATTTCCTTAAAAGCCAACAGCAGGTATTAAAGCATACATTGGTTGATAGCATTTTATAATTTTAAAAAATGATTGCATTCCCCATAAATTGAAAATACTAGCACAGGGATGGTGTGGAAGAAAACCAGTCTTTGGGAATTATTTCAGGGTTGCAAAGATCTGTCTTTATTTGAAGCAATATTGCTGGGAGCAACAGGCAGAAACCAAGCAGAGGGTCTTCCTACTTAGGCAAGTTCCTCTGAGGAAAGTATGCAGTTTTACACATATTTATACTCGCTGCCTTATGGTTTTCTCTATTCTCCAAAATGTGGGGGTCACACAAATAATAAAACTAGTCGCATCTAAAACACGGGTGAGTAAGTAGATTGGGATCTACTGATACATCTTGAGAGTCATTTGCTGTAAATCAGCAAGGATTTCTGAGGCCTAGTTACTTTATAAGAGCAACAACAAAACGACTCCCCCTCCCCCACAAGGCCCCAACCTTAAATTATACTGCCAAAATGAAGAAAGCTTAGGGGAACTAGGGGTAGTTTTTTGTGTGGAAGGAATGCGAGTCCTGATCAGTTCTATTACTCAGAGCAAATTCCTGGGCTCACAATTCTTTAATTCTAAGTGTGTGTGTTTTCTACTCCAAGTGACTGCCTTCACTTGAAGTAAAAAAAGGGGATATAAGTGTAGTAATAAGTAACCAAAAAAGGGAGTGTAGTAAAAAACAGAAACAGTTTTTCCCAAGTCTGAAACCTGCTTACCTCTGACCTAGAATAAGGATTTCACGAATATGGAGCACACACATACTCAGATATAAATAGGCATTCAAGGTGATATGTAACACTAAAGTAGGTCTTATCTCTTTTCCATATAGCTTGGAAAACATTCTGCTTTTTCCTTTTGAGCAAAACTGTGGGCAAATGTTGAGCTACACTTTGATTAAAATTTGATAGTGCTGCCATGGATCAGATAAAATGGCTTCAGGGAGCAGATCCACCTGTGAAGGTCTCACTTAAAACTGCCAGTTGTCATTACAGAGGGAATGTCCACTGAGTTAAATGTCAGATTTATAGGTGCAAGACAATGATTGTCTTACTGGTAAATGAACTGGAAAGGGAAGGCTTGTCCCTGAACTATGCAGCCGTTTGGTTCAATTTATTGGCCAACTAAAAAAGTTTAATCAACCTCAAATGTGCACTACCAATGGTATAGTAGACGGTGCATGTGGCAAAGCATCGCTTCCAGACTTTTTTTTAAAGCCAGAAACAATTATGTCATCTGCCAGAATGCTAAGGTAGGTGGTGGACCTGTCTTGCACTTGCAAATGAATAATGAGACTTGCAGGTTTTTCTGTTGTCTACTATATATTAACGAGGAGGAAGTCAGAGAATAAGGAGAAACAGTCAACCAGAGGCTGAATACTTTCGTAGATGAGATTACTGCTGCCTGCTAACCATTTAAACTGTAACACATCATTGCAAGATTGTTTGCATTTCTAATTGAAAGCTTAAGACTGATCAAGGATGTGAACCCAAGTCATCTCAGCGGAAGTTCAACATGCTAAACACTCCATCACCCTTTGGCGGCTCATTATTCTGTTTCTGTCGGCTCTGATGGTAATAAATTGGATATCATGTTCTGTACTGCTGTCCTTTGGTGTGTATATGTAGAGAGACAGAAAGAGCTGTTTATTGTTTGGGACTCTCCTTGGAGAGGTGTGGATTATGGGGCTGTCATGATGAGCTCCTGCAATTAAAATTTTTCCCACTGCAGCAATTACTGTTGCTTTGAATTGTGGTTTGAAGGTCCAGGAGAATCTGGTGTGCGGGACAAGTTTGAAGACAATGCGGTGCAGTGGGTAGAATAGCGGGCTTTAGGGGTGCAAATGTTTCCTGTCTCTCGGCCTTTATTGGCAGCCCAACATGCAGAAATTTGAGAAGTTGCATTCTTGCGGACATGGAGATAAAGTAAGTGAAAAAAGCTACACATCTGTAGTTTCCACACATAAAGGATACAAGTAAATGTTGGCAACTTTGTTGGACGTGGCAGTGGAAATCCCATTTTCAGATCGCAGCTCATCTATAAAACCCTTGGGCAGGTTTTCTCAGTCTAAACTACCCCAGAGTTTTGTTAGCAATATAACAACATACCCCTTTATATGCTGACTTGAACTGCTTGGAGAAAGAATGTAAAAGTTTTATACTTTGACCCATTGTTGCTGGTGGGGGGAAATAATAGCCTCCCTCCCCCCTCCTTGAAAGTATTTAACAGGTCCCTAGAATATTGAATTGAAAAGATTTAAAGAACCCCCATATTGGACATAAAGTCGCAGGCACCAGAGGCTTTTGTGAATTTGGAGTTTAACGGCCATAGGATTCTGTAGCAAAAGAGGCTTCTTTCAGTTAGATTGCCATGCTATGTTAACTGTCTTCTTATCTGAAGCCAAGAGAGTTGTGCAAAGGGGGATTTGGATAGTTGAGGAAGGCAGGGCTAGAGCCCAGATTTTGGAAGTTTCTTTGCCAGGATTCATTTATTCTCCCTAATTTCACTGCTTCTAATGGCAGAAGCTTGCACTGACCTTGATGAAACAAACAATGTCAACCTATGCCCCTGCCTTTGAAAAATTTACGCTTTGTTTCACAGTCCACTCCTTCCTCCCATTCACTCGGTTTTATAAATACCCCTCCCTCTTTTATACCCTTGGCTATTCATTCTGCTGTCCTTCCCTGGCCTTCTCCACTTTTAAAACCGTGAACTAGGAGGACGGTCTCTGAGCCTTCTTGTGATGCTGTACCCAATAAGATTTTCCAAGTGTAATATATCAGGAAAGTGTATCTTTAATACATCGTACCACCCTAAATAGATTCTCCTGATTGACACCAGTTAAGAATTAACAACTGAAATTAATTTCTTACAGCTTTAACCTGCCTATAGCCTCTGGTCCAGAAGAGGACACAAGTTAATCCAATAAACAAATAAGCACGCTTTCCTGGCAGCTCACTGAACTGCCATAGTGTAACAAAATAAGCCAGTAACCTGAAAGCCAAGGAAGTGGGGCGCGAGAGCGGATCTATATATTTCCTGTTGAATAGTTTCCAATCTGTTCAACAAGTTCAGGTTCCACTTGAATTAAGTAAACAACAGCACCAATAATTTGGGTAAGGTTGTATTTGCTGAGGTGGGTTAGTGACTTTCCTAAAATCCAGTTAATGAAAAAAACATTAGATTTCAACACCTGTGTCTAAAAAAAAAACACACACCCTGCACAACTAGCTTTGCATGCCCGAGAGAGATGGACACATTTCCTAGCAGCAGCCCTTCATGTCACACAGTGAATTGCTTTTGAAAATGTAGAGAGTTTTGTCCTTGTGGACATCGTTGACGATGTGTGATCGCTATGGGCAGTGAGTGGGGAGGTAGGCTTTGCTTCACCATGTTTTGCATTTCCAATGGCATACAGGATCTACCTTTTATATTGAGTAGAACTGGGGAGGAGTCCTGGTTGTTGGACTTCTATTCCCATCAACTCTCAGGCAACATAGCCAATGATCGGAGAGGATGGAAGCTGTAGTCTAACACCACCTGGAGGACTGCAAATTCCCAATATCTAATACAGAAAAAGATGGTTAATTCTCAAATAAGCCTTTCTGGTATTTCTGGTTTCTTTGTTACTGTTGCTAAACTTGAGCCACATGTTTTAGATAGTGTGATATATACATACACACACGCTACACACACACACACACACACACCTAACATCTTTTTTCAACAGTGCTTAACACACATGGATAGCCACATAATTGTTGAACAAAAATAAGGTGTAAAGAAGAGCAGAAATGACAAATGATAGAAGGAAATAAAGTGGAGAGGGATAAGCTACTGTACGTCAGGCTGCCTTATTTCGAGTGACTTGATGGATAGAAAAAAAGTGGGAGTTAGACAAGACAATATAAATGTGGAGCTTGGACCCATTAATCAGATTAAACAACATGAGAAGCAGAGTGGGCCCCATAGTAAAATAAAGCCTGGAAACAGGGGCAATGTTAGGCAAATTAGACAGGAATCTAGAAACGGGAATTGTGGATTATAAAGCATCAGTGATTAAAGAAGAGACTGCAGAAAGAAACGCTGATGGCACAAGATGGTAACAGTAGCAGTTTGAGGGTTTTGGCCATCAGCTTTTGTAAACACAGCAGTGTGAGGGGGAAATGCAGGCCAAGTAACATATTTCAGCCCTTCAGAGCATATGGCAAAAGCTATATTTCCCAGGTGGTGGGCACTAAATATTCCAACTCGGCTATGAATTGTGTCGCTTGTAGAACAGCAGGCAACGATGTACCTTGTCAGAGAAGCACACATTCACTACATGGGCAGGTGTCTTAGAAAAAGGAGGCCACAATCCCAGTCTTTACAAGAGTTGAGTGTTTGTTGAAATAACTGAGATCCAATAAGGAAACCAGGAAAATTAACTCAACTCAACTCCCCCCCCCCCAACAAGCCAAATCGTCTTCTGGAATGACTTCCCATCACCCTGGTTCTTGGGCACAGAACTAGGTCTAGGAATGCTGCAAAGCAACATGCAGTGAAAGCTTTTGCCATGCAAAATAGGAATAGGAATTGGTTCTATGAAAATGTATGTTGTCATATGCCACTCTCCAACATATGATATTCTTCCCTTTGCAGCCAAGAGTACCTCTGGAACAGCATGGGGCAGGAGGAAGACATCATCCCATCTACACTATAGCCTGTTTCAAACTAGGTGCCACGGATGCTTTTAGAAAAAGAAAATTGCAAGATGAAAATCACACATATCCTTAGCTATTTTGATGCATGGTTTGTGTTTAAGGCAGTCGTGAATGCAAGCATACCCCTTTCCCCACCTTTGATATCACATCCTCCCCAGGCCTGTCTCCTTGCCACCCATGGACAGGAAGGAGGTGGGGCCAGTGGGTGATGTAATATTGCACTGGGGGTAGGGCCATGGTCCCACTTCCCTTTATCTCCATGATTGCCCTAAACATGAGTATGAAAAAAAGCTCTGCTTCGTAGCTAATTAGGTCCTTCGGCAAGCATTAATGGGGAGAAGACAATGGCTTGCTTTTAGCCAATCTGAGCTAAGGTCTGAGCTAGCAAGGGGGACGTTGCTCATAACTCATGCTCCCAACCACTAAATGTCACCAGCTTAACTTGGAGGTTGCAAACAAGTTTAATCCTGCATAGGAAATTGATTCTACCAAAATCAATTGAGCTCAGGTATTCATAGAATCTCAAGGACATTAGGAAAGAAATGCTTATTTATTCATTTGATGATTGTGTATCCATCCCTTCAGCACACAATTTTTCAATAACATGTTTTTTTAAAAAAAGAAGGCAAATCACTTCTGCCCTTTCTGCCTCATTCACACTCATTCACTGGGCTTCCAACATTGAAAATGAAGGATGTCATCTGAACATCATTAAGCTTTTTATTATAATAATGCAGACACAGATAAGATAAAGTAAAATGTGAGGTTGCCACTTTCATTTATAAAAGAGTAAAGAGCTAGCTTAAACCTATTAATCAGACTAAACAACTTAATGTATAATGACATTCATAAATTCCTTTGGGATAACAAATCATAAAAATATGGTGTATAGATTTACCAATACCCAGTAATGTATATTTCACTAAGGCAAGGAAGGCAGTGAGTTACACATGAGGATCAATGGGCAATTAAAAGGAAGATCAGTGTTTAAAGAGCACTAAAAACCCTCATATCATATTATCAATGACCAGGCAGAAATGAAGATAAAGAGAGCTGCATGAAAATGATGCACTGCATTCTCATTAGAGCCTTGAGTTTAACATCGTGGAAAAGGAGAATGAAGCTGCAATTCTTCATACTCCCACAGTGTCTCCATTAGATTAGACTGTTCTTTTTAAGTGCTGGAATCTGTTTCATTTAATGTAACACAGGGCACCCAATATAGTATAGCTCACCTTTTCATCCACCATGCTGAATGCAGCCCACCAGACATGTTTAATTGTCTGCTGTAGCACAAAATATCTCACAAGTTTTCTGCCTGCCTGGGACTTCCACAAAAGAAGGGAACTGTCAAGCATCTAGCAAGCCACAAGACATGGCCTCTTGTTGTGATCAGCTTGCTGGCCACAAGCTTGTGCTACACCCTGTTGTATTGGTAGTCAAACTGACCCATTTCTTCCTCCCCTGAAAATATAAGGAAGCAGTCTCTTCTGCCACAATATTCCAAATCTAGAAAACAGCCATGGATCTAGATGGCTCCCTAAGAGCCAAATGGTCTTGCGAGGGTGCAATATGCATGAAGCACCCAGGTGGACCTCATCAGAGGGGCTGCCTGGCTGCCTGTTTAAGGGCCCTCAGCCTTATATTGAAGTCCTTGACTCTGTGGGTAGTGGGTAGCATACTTAACCAAGTCTCTTTTTGGGATGTGTTTGTTCATACATGGCTGCCATTTAAAATCCCTATTTACAGGAATACATGTATATACCATTGTCACAAGACCCAGAGAAAATGCTCACCCTGGGGGTTTGGAGCACCTTTTTAGCCAGGGCCTCCTCACACATTCCATCACAATCCAGCATGCCTTACATAGCCACCAATCTTCTATAGATGGTTTCTAATTACCCTCACAGCAGACGGTGCCTTGCAGGCATGTCTGAGGTGAATAGATGCTCGGAGCAATTTAGGTCTCCCTATAGTCTCTAGTGGGACGCAGGTGGCGCTGTGGGTTAAAGCCTCAGCGCCTAGGACTTGCCGATCGAAAGGTCGGCGGTTCGAATCCCTGCGGCGGGGTGCGCTCCCGCTGCTCGGTCCCAGCGCCTGCCAACCTAGCAGTTCGAAAGCACCTCCGGGTGCAAGTAGATAAATAGGGACCGCTTACCAGCGGGAAGGTAAACGGCGTTTCCGTGTGCGGCTCTGGCTCTGGCTCTGGCCAGAACAGCGATGTCACGCTGGCCACGTGACCCGGAAGTGTCTCCGGACAGCGCTGGCCCCTGGCCTCTTAAGTGAGATGGGCACACAACCCCAGAGTCTGTCAAGACTGGCCCGTACGGGCAGGGGTACCTTTACCTTTACCTTTATAGTCTCTAGTAGTCTCTAGGCACTCGGAACTTCCAGTTTTCTCATTTACTTATTCCTGTCAGGTTGCCAAACAGCTAACTACTTGGATAGTCTTTTGGGATATTGCAGATTCACACACAGGGAAGCATTTTTATTGATTACAGGGAGGTAGGAGAACATCAGAGAGCACTAACTATTGTAGAAAGATAAAATCAAGTGAACTTCTATATATGGCTCTAATAGATGTTAGTTCAAAGCAAGCTGGCTCTACAATTTTAACTCTTTGCTGTGCAGACATATTCCTATCTTTATATGGGCAAAACTCTCCCATATGGGCAGGAATCTGACACCAGACAGAAATATAAATTCTGACCAAAGGAAGAGTATAACTTATGACAATGTGAATTGGCAGAAGCCTCATTTTCTCAAAATAACCCCTGAAATGGGGTTGTGGGGGTATCCTTATAATGCTTGCCTAAGGTCTGGATCAATTTAAGAGGTTAATTTCAGCCCTAGCCAATATTCACAAGGTCCCATTCTCAGGTGACAGGGAAGTATTTTCTTTGGAAATACCCTTCCCTTAAAATGCTAAGAAGGATCCCCATTTGTGGCACTGAAAAATGATTGTTAGTTAGTTAGTTAGTTAGTCAGTTAGTTAGTTAGTTAGTTAGTTTATATACTGCCCTTTATCCAGTTTGGTTTTGTGATATTATCCAGTTTGGTTTTGTGATATACTTATGATATCAGCATCCAAACCTAGGTTACAGAAAGGCTTTCCTGCCCAACTTTCCTGCCTTTATTATTTAAGCCAGAATACTACTACTAACCATTTCTCCCATGTTTTATATATTATTATTTATTCAAACACCCCAGGCCTTGGTAAAGAGGAATGTTTTTGCCTGTCAAGCCTCTCTGGGGAGACCATTCCACAGATGGGGAGCTACCATAGAAAAGGTCCGTTCTTATATTGTCACTTTCCAAATATCTCGGGGAGTGGAGACATAGAGAAGAGCCTCAGATGACAAATCCTGAGCCATGTAAGGCTTTATAGGTCAGCACCAGCACTTTGAATTGGGCCCAGAAACTAATTGGCAGCCAGTGCAGTCAGACTACGATCAGCATTATATGTTGGGCCCAGCTCTACCTCTCCTTTAAATCAGAACCAGTGAAGGCGGTGAAGGTCCTGTGTGAGTGCCTGGAGGCGGTTGGAGGTTGGATGGCGGCTAACAGATTGAGGTTGAATCCTGACAAGACAGAAGTACTGTTTTTGGGGGACAGGAGGCGGGCAGGTGTGGAGGATTCCCTGGTCCTGAATGGGGTAACTGTGCCCCTGAAGGACCAGGTGCGCAGCCTGGGAGTCATTTTGGACTCACAGCTGTCCATGGAGGCGCAGGTTAACTCTGTGTCCAGGGCAGCTGTCTACCAGCTCCACCTGGTACGCAGGCTAAGACCCTACCTCCCTGCGGACTGTCTCGCCAGAGTGGTGCATGCTCTGGTTATCTCACGCTTGGACTACTGCAACGCGCTCTACGTGGGGCTACCTTTGAAGGTGACCCGGAAACTGCAATTAATCCAGAATGCGGCAGCTAGACTGGTGACTGGGAGTGGCCGCCGGGACCACATAACACCGGTTCTGAGAGATCTGCACTGGCTCCCAGTACGTTTCCGAGCACGATTCAAAGTGTTGGTGCTGACCTTTAAAGCCCTAAACGGCCTCGGTCCTGTATACCTGAAGGAGCATCTCCACCCCCATCGTTCAGCCCGGACACTGAGATCCAGCGCCGAGGGCCTTCTGGCGGTTCCCTCATTGCGAGAAGTGAGGCTACAGGGAACCAGGCAGAGGGCCTTCTCGGTAGTGGCGCCTGACCTGTGGAACGCCCTCCCATCAGATGTCAAAGAGATAAAGAATTACCTGACATTCAGAAGACATCTTAAGGCAGCCCTGTTCAGGGAAGTTTTTAATATGTAATGCTGTACTGTTTTTAACACTGATTGGGAGCCGCCCAGAGTGGCTGGGGAAACTCAGCCAGATGGGCGGGGTACAAATAATAAATTATTATTATTATTATTATTATCATCATCTTGCCTTTGTGAGCAACCTGGCCATCAAATTCTGTACATTCACCTGTGCTAGAGGGGCAGGCTGACATCTGGGGCATGGCTGTTCCCCTTCACCCCACCACCCTTTTACATTCAGTAAGCATGAGGGTAGATTTTGTGAAGAGGACTAATGTCAGCATTATTTTTTTAAAAAAAAGGTGAACTGAGCGATTGCTGTGGTTGCATGCATTCCAGCTTAGTACCCATCTGAAAATGACTTGGGACCCTAGTCATAATATGGTACATTGCTGCATCTCAGAAAACAGTCACACCTCTAAAAACCCTGCAAGCCACATCACATTCTGTGATCCATCATTCAAAGTAGAAGAAAGCCTAACATACCTGGTGTGTTTAATGGAATCCATTTAATGGAATCTGTGCCTTTTGTGTTTATACAATAGAGTTGTAGTGTCTGATGGACAGGATGCTTATAGAAAAATTGTGGCACGTGTGCCTGATACCAAAATGCAGGTGGCTGTGATTTTAACATGCCATGCTTGATATAACATGACTGGATGAGGAGGCATCTGCTGTAGAGTGCATGCACCATGGGAATGAATTGGATGAGGATGAGTTCTTCACAAGAATTCATCCCTATGGCTTTAAGATAAATGTGGCCAGAAAGTACTTCTCTTTCCCCCTTTCTTCCATCCTAAATCTTCTATCTTTCCAGAACGCATATTTTGAAAAGATCATGGAAAGTAACACACCAGAGACCTTTTTTTTTCCCTTTTAACCTTTTCTTCCCAGTTCTATTTTCTTTGTATGAGGTGAAGAGGTGTAATGTGAGTATCATGCAGGAATTATACAAACACTTTCATAATGAAACAGAGAGATGCCTTCAAAAGCCCCTAATTGAATCTCACACATAATTGCGTGTTCATTGAACCTCGCGCTCATGCACTGCAGACACACATTTGCGGAAGAATTCAATTTTCCTTTCCTCAGACATGGGAGAGCCATCAGGACGATACACCCAGCTTGCAGAAATACAAATGGAAGATCTTCTGTGAATCAGTAAACAAAATTGCCACATTGCCAGATGATCTGTGCTGTCACTCATGCTCCTCACTTTCCCTCTGGAGTGCTACAGTCTTCTCTCATGCCAGCTGTGAAATCCATTGCAGCTGTCCTACTTTCCATTTATCCCCACAGTAACCGCCATCCTTTCACCATTCCTCATATGCACAATGTGTGAAAAACTATAAACAAATGAGAGCAGCACCAAAACTGCGTAGTGGTCTTAACATTTTCCTCAGAATAAATCTATGTAGAATAATACACTCACACACAAAACAAGAAAAGGCCTTTTATAAACAAAGTCCATTGCATCCAATGAGGCTGGCCCATGAAGACCTCTTTGAAATGCATCTGGCTTCAGACCAAACTGTACAAATGCACGAATGCAATAGATTATCATATGAACCAGCCACCATGTTACCTACTGTATATTCCCGCCCCCGCCCCAGGCAAATAATAGCTTCAGGGGCCTATTTAATCAAGAAAACAGCATGGCAGAAGGTTTAAGTCTCCTGGTGCTGTAGTTGCAGGGCCCCTACAGCTCCTCTTGGGGACGTGGGTGGCGCTGTGGGTTAAACCACAGAGTCTAGGACTTGCCGATCAGCAGGTTGACAGTTTGAATCCCTGCAACGGGGTGAGCTCCTGTTGCTTGGTCCCTGCTCCTGCCAACCTAGCAGTTCAAAAGCACATCGAAGTGCAAGTAGATAAATAAGTACTGCTCCGGCAGGAAGGTAAACAGTGTTTCCGTGCGCTGCTCTGGTTCACCAGAAGCGGCTTAGTCATGCTGACCACATGACCCGGAAGCTGTTTGCGGACAAATGCCGGCTCCCTCGGCCTATAGAGCGAGATGAGCGCCGCAACCCCAGAGTCGGTCATGACTGGACCTAATGGTCAGGGGTCCCTTTACCTTTACAGCTCCTCTTAGCTTTTTTGTTTTTTTAAAAAGAATCACAGGACATCCTGATAGCATATTTTTCTGACCCAGAAGCACTGCCTGTAATCCCAGATGTTTCAGGTAGGCTTTGCATGCTCCATCATGAGGGAAGGACACTCTGCATAAGCTCAGATACACTTTTGATTGTTGCATCACATTACAATGAAAGCTACAAGCTTTTCCAGCTGGATGAAAAGGTCTCTGCCTTTAGTATTATGTTTTTTTAAAAAAAAAATACATTTTTTTTTATTCAGTTGCTTTTCATACAGTGTTCCAAATTATTTTCAGCTGTTTTTTAATGGTATGTTTGCAAATCATTTTGAGGCATATGTTAAAGGTGGTTCATAAATTCAATATTAACAATTTTAAATTGTTATAACCTGCCCTGGGACCTTAGGGTGGAGAGCAGGTAATTAATAACAATAACAATCACATTAATAATATCCCAAATCTGAGCATTTATCTTCAAAACATATTTTATTGCCTAATTTAAGGTTTGTGTGGTTTTAATCATAATTATAACCAATACGTTGTAATTGTTGGGTCTCACTCCATAATCCAGCATTTCTGCCTCAACCACTACATGTGCTCCTACCATGATATCTTGGTCCCTTCGCGAATTCACACAATTTACGTGTTAGGCACAGATTTCTGAGCCAAGGAATCTTATGCATGTTGACCTCTATGCATTCAGAGTTTCATAGGCACTAGATCTTTGATTGTGCAATGTTCCAGGCCAGCTTTCACGGGTCAGATATCCACATCTAATTCAAGGACATGAGGGATGTGGCTGAGGAAAGCCACATGAAGCTAGGGGCAGGGTGAGTGGCATGCCCCCTATGTACATATAATACTCATCACTCAATTACCTACTCCTTGACTAGTGTCAAGTGAATATGTGAACTGCCTCTACTGCAAAAGTAGTAACTCGTATTTTAAGGCAATAAGGCAGCCTACCACCGCCCTGATTCACAAATCTTTTTCTGACCCCAAACAGAAGATAAAACTATCTCCTCAACAACTAAAAGGAAGATGCTCTATGAGCAAGTGCTTTATGAGCCCTATTGGTCTACTGATACATCCATCCATTACTGAACCACAAGTCCATGTTGGCTACATCTGTCCTGAGTGTTCCACATTTCACCTAGTCCCATTTCTGTAGTTGGGACTTGGCTGCTGGCTTCTCTTTTTGGAGATAATTCGGTGCTGGGTTTTAATAATCTGGGCATAACTATGAAAGACTGAAATGCTTCCTCCTAGAGAATAAAACACATAGTCAGCCTTAACTGTCCATCCATGCCTGGTCATTATAAGATTACAGTGACCTCTGGTGGTAAAGAATTATTCAACTGAGTCCTTTCAAATCAAGGGAATGTCATTATCTCCTGGCCAACACGTGAAGGTATGTTAAATGTGTGTATGCATGTAGCATGTCTTGTTTTTACTTCATAAATAAGAGCTGGGGAGGTGGAAAATCCAAATTGGCACCATGATATGAGGAAGAGGTCTAGCCCATTCCTCATGTGCTGTGATCCTGTTGAAAATCATTCCACTCCACTAAGCTCCTGTTCCCTGTGACACTGGCACCTATGACATTTCTAGGGACAGAGCCATTTTCACTGGAATTACAGCACAAGGAGAAATAAAATAAAAAAATAAAACCTTCCACGGTCCCAATCCTGATGCGGGGGGCACAGTTGTTGTTTTTAAAGGAAAAACAAAGTTCATTAATTGCATGCACACGTGTTTTGCATATAGTGACAGAATTTGGTCCAGTAAAAAATGAAGTACTGTAATGTTGCCATTTTTGTTTTTCTGAGTTTCTGGGCCAACAAGATTTCCTCCACACATCTTCATTTAAAATCTGGCAAACAGCCGTGCCCTGAGTTTAAGTGTGGTATAACATAGTTACTCACTTGGGCTACCTGTCTGATTCCATTAGGGGGTGTGGAAATTGCATGAGTTAAAAAATAATAATAAGCATTGACTAGACATTGATACTGTATGTAGAAGAACTGTGTGATTTTACTGCAGAGAGAAATAAGGAAACAGAAAAACCAAAGAAAAGGCACCAGTTAAATTATACACCACCAAAGATTGGACTAAATAATAATAATAATAATAATAATAATAATAATAATAATAATAATAATAATAATAATATTTTATTATTTGTACCCCGCCCATCTGGCTGGGTTTCCCCAGCCATTCTGGGTGGCTTCCATAGAAACCAAAAATACACTAAAATATCACAGATTAAAAACTTCCCTGAACAGGGCTGCCTTAAGATGTCTTCTGAATGTCTTCTGAATTTATCGCTTTGACATCTGATGGGAGGGCGTTCCACAGGGCAGGCGCCACTACCGAGAAGGCCCTCTGCCTGGTTCCCTGTAGCTTTGCTTCTCGCAATGAGGGAACCGCCAGAAGGCCCTCGGCGCTGGACCTCAGCGTCCGGGCAGAATGATGGGGGTGGAGACGCTCCTTCAGGTATACTGGGCCGAGGCCGTTTAGGGCTTTAAAGATCAACACCAGCACTTTGAATTGTGCTTGGAAACGTACTGGGAGCCAATGTAGGTCTTTCAAGACCGGTGTTATGTGGTCTTGGCGGCTGCCCCCAGTCACCAGTCTAGCTGCCGCATTCTGGATTAGTTGTAGTTTCCGAGTCACCTTCAAAGGTAGCCCCACGTAGAGCGCATTGCAGTAGTCCAAGCGGGAGATAACTAGAGCATGCACCACTCTGGCGAGACAGTCCGCGGGCAGGTAGGGTCTCAGCCTGCGTACCAGGTGGAGTTGGTAGACAGCTGCCCTGGATACAGAATTGACCTGCGCCTCCATGGACAGCTGTGAGTCCAAAATGACTCCCAGGCTGCGTACCTGGTCCTTTAGGGGCACAGTTACCCTATTCAGGACCAGGGACTCCTCCACACCAGCCCACCCCTTGTCCCCCAAAAACAGTACAGTAGGATTCAACTTCAATCCATTAGCCGCCATCCATCCTCCAACCGCCTCCAGGCACTCACATAGGACCTTCACCGCCTTCACTGGTTCTGATTTGAAAGAGAGGTAGAGCTGGGTATCATCTGCATATTGATGGGCACCCAGTCCAAACCCCCTGATGATCTCTCCCAGAGGCTTCATATAGATGTTAAAAAGCATGGGGGAGAGGACGGAACCCTGAGGCACCCCACAAGTGAGGGCCATGGGGTCTGAACACTCATCCCCCACCACCACTTTTTGAACACGGCCCAGGAGGAAGGAGCGAAACCACTGTAGGACTGTGCCCCCAGCTCCCAGCCCCTCAAGACAGTCCAGAAGGATGTCATGGTCGATTGTATCAAAGGCCGCTGAGAACTAGGAAACAACTCTCACCTTTGTCCCTAGCTTGCCGGAGATCATCAACCAGCGCGACCAAGGCAGTTTCAGTCCCATGATGAGGCCTGAATCCCGATTGGAAGGGATCCAAATGGTCCGCATCCTCCAGGCGTGCCTGGAGTTGTTCAGCAACCACTCGCTCAATAACCTTGCCCAAGAATGGAAGATTTGAGACTGGGCGATAGTTGGCCATACTGGTCTAAAGATGTTTTTTTAAGAAGCGGTTTAATGACTGCCTCTTTCAGTGGATCTGGGAATGTTCCCTCACAGAGTGAAGCATTCACCACCCCGCAGAGCCCATCGCCCAGCCCTTCCCGGCTTGCTTTTATTAGCCAGGATGGGCAAGGATCAAGGAGACAGGTGGTTGGTTTCACACGTCCAAGCAGCCTGTCCACATCCTCGGGGGTAACAAATTGAAATTGATTCCATGCAACTTGACCAGACAGAGCTCTAGCACTCTCCCGCCCCGGCACTGCTCCCACAGTGGTGTCTAGCTCTTCTGAATATGAGTGATTTTATCTGCAAAAAACTTTGCAAAATCGTTGCAGGAGATCTTGGGGTCTTTACAAGGCCCTGGTGGTAAAGGTGGTTCCGTTAAATTGCGAACCACCTGAAAGAGTCTCCTGCTACTATTTTCTGCAGATGCAATAGAGGCGGTGAAGAAAGTCTTCTTCGCCGTCGCTATCGCCACTTGGTAGGCTCGACGTTGAGCTCTAACCTGTGTCTGGTCAGATTCGGAGTGAGTTTTCTGCCACCGACGCTCTAGCCGTCTCAGCGATTGTTTCATTGCCTTCAGCTCCGAAGAAAACCACGGGGCTGTCCGGGCTCCAATGCAATCGGAGAGGGCGCTTCAGAGCCAGACAGTTGATAGCCCTGGTTAACTCCGCATTCCAGCGGGCCACCAGGGAATCAGCTGAAAGGCCATCAACATGGGATAAAGCATCCCCTCCCACTCTCTGGAAACCATTTGGATCCATTAAGTGGCAGGGGCGGACCATCTGAATTGGTCCCACCTCCCTGCAGAGGGGAAGGGTCGCAGAGAAGTCCAGTTGCACCAGGAAGTGATCTGACCATGGCACTTCTTTTGTTTCACTTTTACTTAGTGTCAGATCACCCACGTCACTAGAGGTGAACACCAGGTCTAAGGCATGTCCATGACTATGAGTTGGGCCAAACTTATTCGGGGACAGCCCCATGGAGGCCATGCTTTCCATGAAGTCCCGAGCAGCCCCTTGTAAGGTCGTGTCGGCATGGATGTTAAAATCCCCTAGGACAACCAAACTAGGTGTCTCCAGGAGAAAATCCGTCACGACCTGAAGCAGCTCGGACAGGGAATCCTTGGTGCAGCTAGTTGATCGTAAAGGGCTTTAGTGGCTCTAAAATGTATGAACCTCTAGGTACGGGAATCTGAGCAAGTGATGCAGCATCATGTCAAGAACATAAAAGAGTAGAGCCCTTACGTTCGTTTCTCTTTCTGCTCTCAGATGGGGAGAACTGTAATGGCCTCTTAAATTGGGCTGGGCAGATTGAGGGCTTCATCCTATTCATACTTTCTAGGGAGTAAGCCCTGCTGAATGTAATAGAAGTTACCTAGGATTTGGGTTTGGATTTGTGCATTTCCACTATCTTGGATTTGTCATTTCAAAATACAGTACAGTCATACCTTGGTTCTTGTACAGAATGCATTCTGGGAGTCCGTTCGATTCCTGGAACTGTTTGAAAACCAAGCTGTGGCTTCCGATTGGCTGCATAAGCGTCCTGTACAACTGTACTGGAAACTGCTAAAGTTTTCTTCTGCCATAGCCCACAGAAATAAATGGAAGCTGTGCAACACAACTCCCACACTCTTCCCTTGAAGACATTCATTTGGATAGGAACCATTGTTTTAGAATGAACAATAGGCATATTGAAAATGTGCATTTGACAACATTTATGTGAGTGTTGTAGTTCTCAGGGCTAACCTTGCCAGGCCAGCTGCAAGCACTGACATCACATGCAGGCACTATGAACTTACCAGCCCATCTGGAGACCTGCAAGAGCCACAAGTGTGAGTGGTGGGTGGGAATGGAGATGTGGCCAGACCATTTAAAAAAGCTTGTGCAGGAGTTCAAAGGAGGAGGGGAGGAGAAGAAGAGAAATAGATATAGAAGATGGAGGTAGAAAGGTGGGAGAAGGAGCATAGAGGCAAGCATCCTCTGGCTGTGCATGAAAAGTGAGTGAGCAAGGAGTGGGAGGCAGAAAAGCTGATGGGAAAAGTCAGGCTGTTCACAAGTGGGAAGCTTTGTGAAGACTTGAGGAGCAAGATGGGTAGCCTGCATTGAATCTGAATGCAAGGTGGAGGGAGAAGAGTAATGGAATGAGGTGCAGGGAGCTTGGTGCTGTGCAGGCAAGCAAGCAAGCAAGTAAGTAAGTAAGTAGCAAGAGCATCAGATTGGCTCCAAGATATTTTAGCAAACGTTCTGAATATTTTCAGTATTCTGATACGCCTTCTCTCCATGCAGAACCCTCCTTTCACAGCAGATTTCCCACAGTGCTTGTAGGTTTTCCATAGGCATCTGCGTGGACACAGTGAGAACAGGTTGCTGGACAAGATAGGCTATTGGCCTGCTCCATCAGGCTCTTCTTACGTTGGTGGCTTTTTGAAAGTTTATAAAAGAAGAAAATTATAAAGTTCTATCTCCTTTGGGGTTGAGAATTTGCAGGTTCCTCCATGGGTCTGTGTAGACTCACACAGTTAACTGCCTGCGTTCCATCCTGAAGTGTGTAGCCAAGGAAACCCTGAGTTAATTATTTGTTGTAGCACTTATTACACGGGGTTAGTGATGGGTAGTGACAATTTTGACCATCACCATAAATAATAATGAAAGAGAGCTCCATGAGTAGACCCTTGCCTCTTAAAGACTCCATTTATTAGATCCGTTTCCAAGCAACCTTACATAACCTCTTTGAATGTTTCCCCTCAGGAAGGAGGTTTGGAGAGCATTTATCTTCATACAACTTCAAATTCTTATGAAAGCTTACTGAAAATATAACAACTTTGGCCCAGCAATATACAGAAGCACATAGAAGCATTACTATTCAAGCATGTGTTCATGCATGGGTCTTTTAAAAATGCATTTATAATATCAATAAAGAGTAACTTCCTTTCATCAGACATTTAGCCAATGAAAAAATCCATTCTTACAGTCAATGGGCCATTGTGAAGACATGTCTATTCAGCTGCAGGGACTTGGGCATCTGTAAAAGGGCTTGATTAGTCTCAGGCTATGGCTGTTTCAGCAAGTGCTGTTGCACCTGAGCTTATCTCTGAGGCTTCTGCAATATATAAATGCCACACAGAACTATTGAAAAACTGTGTCTCGCTCACAAAACATATTTCAGCTACCACACTAGAATCTGTTGGAAGCATTGGGGTCCAAATCAGCTTTCGTTGGAGGCTGATATGTCTGCATGGGAAAGTGTAGATAGAGTATATGTTCACATCAGCAGCTTGGAACACTGCAAGGTCATTCCTTCCATTGCCATTCACTCCAGAGCAGGGGCAAGGATGTCTTCCCCCAAATTGTTTCCCTGTGCCTAACTCCAATTCAGTGAAGCTGTCATCTGCACATGCACCATCGGACACGTGCAAATGCTGCCTGAATTGTTCACACCACAGCCATTTCAATTTTCTAACCAGATGGAAGCTAGTTGGAGGTAAAGCACATCAAAGAGGACTATTTCTTAAGAAACTCCAGGATACAGATTGTAGTTAATGCCATCTGAACCTGGTTTCAAACACCAGTTGTGGGAGCTCGCTTAAATCTCAGTAAATGGTGATCTGAACACAGCTGGAGAGAGAGGAACCATCAAGTTTCCTGGATTGTCTTTTAACATGTGCTGACCTACCTTCAGGCTAGTCTGATACTCTTAGGGGTTGCTATCTTCATTTCCTACTTCCTTCTTGCCTTAGGAGAGGAGGCATCTTTAGTGACTCTCCTGCTGAAATGCAAGAGCAAGCATTCTTTACCTTAGTTAGATAGAACTATGATCTTTCCTATCAAGCGTGTATTTCCTGCAATAAATGTAGCTTTCTCATTTTCCAAGCTTGCATCTCAGTGTGATTATACCCAGGATAAAGTGTGCTCCTCCAAAAATGATTCAGTATTAAGTTCAGCTTCTGCTGATGTGTTTAAACTCCAAATGCCACCAGAATTCATGGTTTCCAGAAGCCAGTGTGGTGTAGTGGTTAAGATTAAGACCCGGAAAAGCAGGGTTACAGTTCCCACTTGGCCATGAAGTGCGCTGGGTAACCTTGGGCCAGTCATTAGCCTAGCCTATCTCATTGGGATTTTGTGAGGATGAAATAGAGAAGAAACCAGTATGCTACCTTGGACTCCTCAAAAGAAAGGCAGGGTATAAATGTACATTAAAAAAGCAAATAATTTTGCACATTGGGCTATGTCATAAGGCATCCATATGCTTCTTGAGAAAGAGATGAGGAATGCCCTTGAAAAGCAATTTCTAGATGCAAATTGGCATCTGTATTGACTAGACCAGTCATCTGTAACACATACAACTTCAAGATAAGGCATCTCACTTCTTAGCAAAATTGTTTTACAGTTAATTTCTAAAAGCTCTGCACTATTTATCAGAGCTAAGTCAGTCATTAACTGTCAAAATTTCTGCCAGTCTGAGCATCACTCACTGCTTTGTGTGCCTACTCAACATGTAATTTTCAAGTCTTTGACGATTGGATCTTAGACACGATTAGAGCTTTGTACAATGGAGTTGATATTCCATTTACACTCAGCCCTAGGCCAGAAATGTTCGTTGATGGGCTGTTGTTGTTTTTAATACATCTCATAATCAAGATCCCACAAAAAAGAGGGAAAACATCCCAGAAAATATATTTAATTTATTTATTACATTTATACCCCACCTTTCTTCCAAAGAGCCCAAGGTGACATATAACTTGCTGCCTTTTTATCCCCAAAACAACCCAGTGAGGTAGATTAGGTTGAGATACAGTGACTGCCCCAAGCTTCATGGCTGAGTGGGGATTGGAACCCTCACCTCTCAGGTCCTAGTCTGACACTCTAACCACAACACCACACAGTTACCTTCTTGATACAGCAATAACATTGGGCTTTCCATGTCAAAATATATTCATATGCTTCTCGAGAAGATTACAAGCAAAATTCTAGATTGGGGTAGTTAAAGTGAAGCCCTACAGACGTTGTTGGATTCCAGTACCTATATGCCCCCGGCAGCATGGCCAAAGATGAGGGGTGATGGGAGCATTCGTTCACCAATATCTGGATGGGACGGTGTTGGCTATCCCTGTCCTGGATAATAAATCCCAGGCCCAGAAAAGCATGACTGGCTTCTAGTTTAGTCCCTTATATTGAGGCCAACACCCTAGCAGTTGTCTTGTGTCTTGTGGATTATAGTGCACCAGTAGCAGAGATAAATCACACTGGACAGGAGAGGATATATGTGGAGAATACTTTCAGACAAATAAGAAGACTCTGTCTCAATGCCATACAAGCCATTTTCATAAACTTCCCACCAATGAATTCAAGATTTGACCTATAAATTATTGTCTAGCTATTTCTGTTTTATTTTTTTAAAAAACCACCCAGTTCCAAAGAGTTAACTGACATCAATATTAACAAAATTCATTTTCAAAGCTAATTCCCCAGTGATCAAAACCCTCTTTGCACCGGGGAGCCTAAAGTCCTCTCTTCCCCATTTCATCAGTTACTGACAAATATTTTCATTTCCATGATAATAACGGAGTGTGAAGAGTGCAAAATCCACCCACCTCCCACAGTGAGAATCTAAATTATTTTTCACTACCTTGTGGATAGGGAGAAGAGGATGGACACTGTTACAGAGTTACAGAAATGGATTTTGAGGTCCTTTAGCACGGCTTAAAGTGGCTGAATGATGGTTTGCATGTTTTAATGATAACTGCTATTTCTGCCAAGCCTCTTTCAAGATAATTGAATCATCATGTTAAGCTAATGGATTCTTTGCCACAGCAATGGATGCATGAAGAGAACCTATCATCTAATAATGACAAAAACAGTAGTTACTTATTAAACAAAGAATTATCTCATCTCAGAGATTTTCTGTCACTGCTGTACTAAATACATACTTGGAACTTCACTATTTTCTCCCAGCCAGTCAATTTCTAGACAGTTCTCTTACTGCCCTCCACATGATCCTGGGATGCTAGGAGAATAACTTCTGAAGAAGGCTTTAAGTGATGTTGTAAAACGTTTTGTATCTGAGGTGGAATTTCTGTTACGCATTATCAGTGAGGCCTGTGCCACATACACAAGAGTGCGACCTGACCACAAAACTGGTAAGAACTGGGGTGGCAGAACATGGTCAGGTTACCAGTCAAACAGTTAAGTTGACATCTATTTCCTATATAGTGTGTGTCCTAATGGAAATGTTCTTGCAGACTCTTTGGACTCTCTCCGCTAATGCATTACTGAATAAAATATGGCCAGTTGGAAATTTGGTGTGAGCCTCCATACTTGAACCCAAAGGAAACCCATTATCATCATCATCATCATCATCATCATCATCATCATCCTAACAGACAATCTTTTGGGCACCCAAAAAGCAGACAAAATAGGAAGCTATCATCACACACATACAAAATGAAACTGAAGTGGGATGTTTTGTGCAATATTAAATGTCAAATATTTGCACATATCACAGTACAGGGATAATAAAGGCTTTGTTGCATTTTAAATATATTATGTCTACTGTACTGTAAGCAACCCAGTTATCTAAATATTAGTCCATTTCCAGTTTAAGCAATGTTCTCATGTTGGTATTGGACATACAGGTGGCCTACTAAAATATGCTTTCTGTGACCAGCTATGAATAGTGGATGAAATGGGTAATTACTATTTGCTAAACAGCACAGTTGTGTTGGCACTAAAGGGACAAGGTCTACCCAGTGGACTGGAGGAAGAAGTATATCCACATATACTTTTTATTTCATCTTCCCTACCGCTAGGTCTTCACACGATACATCTGCACTACAGATGAGAGCTGTTGCCAGCAAAACTGGAAGCACAAGTGGATAAAGACTCCCACTTTCTCTGCTTTGGCTGCAATAAGTAAGGCAAGAAATAGCGGATCTACTACATAGAGGGAGTGTGAGTTGCCCTACATATGGCGCATACATTTCCCCACAGGGAGAGATGTACAACATCACTTGAAAAGACTGGAAGTACTGCTCATTGACACTTCCTTTTTCAGCACTCCTTGTAAGGAATGCAAAGGATTCCTGTCGCATAGGAACACAGGGGTGCACAGCTCCATGACTTTCCCTGAGAGCAGGAGTGATGGTTTCAACTTCTGTACAAACTGGCAGCCCCAGAGTACTTGACAGCCCTCCTTACTCTGGCAAGTAAAGAGGTGCTTATATGTAAAACTTTTGTTTGTAAGATTAGCACAGAGGAAGTCAGAGAAGGGTGGAAATAACCAAGCAAAAACTAGATACCTCTTTCCTTTCCTTTCCTTTCCTTTCCTTTCCTTTCCTTTGATGGGGTTCCTGCTTCAGATAACAGTTTAAAGGATAGGACTTCTTTGCAAAATTGTTTGCATTGCTAATTAAAAGCTAATGGTTACATTTCAACTGGAGGAAGATTGCTTGCTAAAGCCTAGTTAGCATGCTTTACAAGTTTGGACTATGAAGTTGAATGGAGGTTGCTTCCAGGAAGCTACGCATAGGATTGCTGAGCTAAATAAACTGAGTATTATATGATGTAAAGCTCCTCATTGGTGCATTTGTGTGTATCTTCATATATCTATGTCAACACATCTGCCTGTATTTTTGACCACTACATGTTAGAGCATAGGACTTGCTTGATTAGTCAGTGGCAACTTGTTGCAAGTATTCCAGCACTTTACTTGAGGAAAATGGATGTGAGTGAACTATTTCAAAACATCATCTGCACACAATCCATTAACTCCAAAATAGAATTGCTCCAGCATGCAGCAGATTCCCAAAGCCCACTGTTGCATACCAGAACTCTCTAAGGAAGGATGTATCCCAGTTTCAATCGAAGTCCTGCTAAGGAAAATATCTCTTTATCCCAACAGCAAGAACCACCTCTCACTCTTTCTGAGTCTCCCTGCCCACCATACACACAGTTGAGTTGCCCACTGAGAAAACATCCGCAGTAATTTAAGGCCCACATTTTACTGTATATCAGGAAATCGTTACATATAACCTTTTGGACAAATAATATGGGTAAATAACTATCTTGGTGCGTTAGCAAGAAATGCAAGGAACGTGTGCTTGCAGAATGATGATTCCCCAAAGTGCAATCCTAGAAACTTCGAAGAACAATATTACATCTGTGGGAAGACCCAAATTAGGTCAATAGTAATTTGAGTGGTTACTAGCAAGCTTCCAATAGTAATTTGAGTGGTTACTAGCAAGCTTCCAGTTATTGCAGAACTGGGACCAATAACTGGCTCCTGATTTACAGGCCAGCATATTTATATATTGATTTACAATTGGCTGTGTTAAATAATTCATGAGGTTCTCCAATTAAAAAGCTGCCCATTTAAAGGCTGGTATCTTTCCGCTCCCTTCAACCTCTGACTCACCCCTTGAATATATACATAGGAGTCAGGGACCAGAGTGAATTCAGGGATGGTTATCCCATGATTACTATTCCTCACAGTCACTGAAGTGGATGTGAGGTTTTCCTGTTACTCTGCGACAGGCATCCTTAAATTCTTGTCAGTAGCTGACAGCATGGTATGGGGTTGAACGTCTTATGAAAATGGGAAACAGCTTTCAGGTTACATGTTAAAATTACATACTTGCAGTGCAAGATACAACCATTTTCAGTCAAGGGCCACATTTCCACAGAGGTTCTCCATTGGAGGCTACATGCCAGCTGTTGGAGGGGGCAAAGCCTGTGGTGGGTGAGGCTGAAGCTGGGGGTGAGTGTGGAATTCCCTTTAAGGAGCATTTATTTATTTAGTAATAATAAGTTTTAATAATGTTAATCGAAATGAACAGTGGTGGAAAGCTCTCCTGCAGGTTCTTCAGCCAGTGATAAAGGAATGCAAGCCCCTGAGCTGCAGGCTGCCCACCCCTGTCGTCTGCCTATTCAGAAGTAAAGGTCATTGTCCCAAACAAACATCGATCAGATTTTCTGAGAATCTGTTTAGATTCAGCAGTAAACAGCAGGTTTTCCCTGGGGAACTTGCATGACAAGCTAAAACACCACTCAGTATGTGACTTGGAATCATGGGACAAATGCAAGTTTGGATGGGCCCTAAATCTCACTGAGTTATGTGCGTATAGGATTGCAGCTCTAAGTTGCAAGAAATAACCGACAATAACGATGAGCACTTTCTTGGTTAGCTTACTCTTGGGCAAGGAAGGGACACAGGGGACCAATCCATCTTTAAATGAGACCTCCATTCAAAAACTGAGAGAAGCATCTTTCTTAACTGTTCAAATTAATCTTCTCCATGACAACTACTAATTTAAAGCTTTCCTTGGAAAATGTTGTAGTTTCTCAACTTCCCTCTCTATACAAAATAACGGCTTTTAAAAAGAACACCTAGAATAACCTGTCTTTAGCAGACAGTAAGATTTTGTCTACTCGGAACAAGCTCCAATTTAAGTAAACTTTGATTACAATAGACAATAGACCTTGTGTGCTTGACAGAAACCCTCCAGCATATCCTGTCAGGAAGGAAGACTAGAAAACTTTTGGCTTTAGGTCAGACAGCTAATATCAAACTTTAATATAAATTATGACTGTGTGACACAGGGAAATTATATTATACGAGTTGGGAAAGGTTCAGAAAAGGACAGCCAGAATGATCAAGGGGGAATGAAGCTGCTCCCCTATGGAGAAAGGTTGCAGCATTTGTCACTCACTGTTTTCTCTAAACTAAAAAGTAAGAGAGACCGGATAGAAGTTTTTTTTAAAAATGTGCACTGTATGGAAAAAGTGGCTAGAGTACACGTTTTCTTCTTCACACTAGAACTCATGGGCATCTATGGAAGCTGAATGTTGAGAGTTTCAGGACAGGAAAAAAGTACTTCTTCATGCAGCACATAGCTAAACTGTGGAAGTCACTGCCACAGGAATCAGTAATGGCCACCATCTTGGGTGGCTTTAAAAAGAAGATTAGACAAATTCATGAAGGGAGAGGACTGTTGTAGGCTACAAGCCATGCTTCTGAATACTAGCTTCTGGAAACCACAGGAGTTAGTGGTTCTTGTGCTCAAATCCTGCTTGCTGATTTCTCACAGGCATCTGTGAGAATGGGATGCTGGATTAGATGGGCCAGTGGCCTGGCCCAGCAGGCTCTTCTTATGTTCCCCTATATATACAGAATATGACAGAGGGACTGTGAGAATGTTAAACTTGCATTCTAATAGGAAAGCAACGATCACATGTTCTCTAAACATACAGCAATTCTGTTTCCACAACTGCTACTTGTCCCCATGAGTGGAGAGAAAAATAGACCTGATGAATTTTGCTTTGCGTCAGAGCTTCTGAATGTGGTCTTTCTTTATAATGGCTGATTACCGTATATAAAGTGTCATGGCCATTGAGGGATGAGCAGCAAGTGAGAATATGAGGACAGTAGCATTCTCCAAGAAATACCTAGGTGGCCCATGAGAGAACAACTGGATCTCTAGAGAGAACCATTTCAGGCAGTTCATTTTCCCCTCTGCAATCTTTGCATCACCTATTAATTTAAATGAGTTTTATATAAGATATCTTCCTGGTAGATTGTCCCAAAGGCTGACCAGCATGTATTTCAGGAATGCTTTGGGAATAGGATGCTTGGAGCTTTAGCAAAACTAAATAATCCACTGGGCTGTTTTCAGCCCTATAGTTTGATGACTCTGTACAGTCCAAATCTTTTCAAACATGTTTGAAAAAGGTGTGCACTCCACAAAGTCATCAAGATGGCAGTAAACGGTATAATTGTGCTCAACAAATACTGTAATAGTTTTTTTGCTATATGGATTAAGCATTTTGACCATTAAAAGAACCAGTTAATGTGTAAAATAATATTGTTGCATGCCACCCCAATCTCAGAGCTGTACAACATTCCAGGGGTTCTAGGCGTTTACCCAGGGTTTGTGTTTCCTTTTGAAAATGTGGTGTCTTTTTAATATATGGCTTATTTACCGTATACCTGAGCCTACAGTGGAAGGGTTCACAGCCTTAACACCCCAAAAGAGTCTTGTTTCTAGCACAATTGCAGCCTTGGATTCAAGCAGAAATCAGCCATGGCACACACACTCTCTTTTTCTGCCTTTCTAGCCCGCAACTTTTTACTCTAGGGTGGAATCTACATACACCTAAAAACCATTCTGAAAATGCTTTTTAAAAAAGCATTTTTTTAAATACATTTAATTTTCCATAAGGCTCACCATTGCCATCTAGTGTCACGCTGTATATTGCACTTAAAACACACTTAAAACTTTTTATTTTTAGCTGTATAGCTGAGTTCTGAGGGACGTGGGTGGCGCTGTGGGTAAAACCTCAGCGCCTAGGACTTGCCGATCGCATGGTTGGCGGTTCGAATCCCCGCGGCGGGGTGAGCTCCCATCATTCGGTCCCAGCTCCTGCCCACCTAGCAGTTCGAAAGCACTCTTAAGTGCAAGTAGATAAATAGGTACTGCTTTATAGCGGGAAGGTAAACGGCGTTTCCATGTGCCGCTCTGGTGCCGGTTCGCCGGAGCAGCTTCATCACGCTGGCCACGTGACCCGGAAGTGTCTGCGGACAGCGCTGGCTCCCGGCCTCTAGAGTGAGATGAGTCTGTCAAGACTGGCCCGTACGGGCAGGGGTACCTTTACCTTTAGCTGAGTTCTAGGTTAAAGGTAAAGGTAAAGGACCCCTGACAGTTAAGTCCAGACGTGAATGACTCTGGGGTTGCGGTGCTCATCTCACTTTACTGGCCGAGGGAGCCGACGTTTGTCCGCAGACAGTATTTCTGGGTCATGTGCAGCAATTGCTACCTACATCTCAGACCTATTTGAATGCCTGGTAGCCAATTAGCAAAGATTACCCTGCTTAACAGACCTGAAATTAAAGATCACAAGACTAGGTATGAGCCTACCAAGGTAAGTAGCTACCAGTAGCCTCTATATATACAGTAGATATAGAGAGAAAAGCATTTGTGGATTTGTCAAGTCTGAGATATTTCTCATGGATCTCAGGGCTCATTGCAGTACTTGTAGAAACTGTGGCTGGACTAGGAGTAGTTCAAGATGATGAGAGAGACTTTGCTCAGAGTGCTCACATGTGAATAAGATGATGCATGTTTCAGGGGAAGAAAAGATCCCTAAGGTTCTGAGTAATACAAAAACTGAAAGAACATCCGTGAGTCTGAATGTGCATATCTTTATTCTTGCTTAAAGACTTCACAGAAGTTTGTTTTCTTTTAAGTTTTCTACTTAACTGGGTCAAACGCGTTCATCCTCTCATTTCTAATATGAAAAATTATCCTTTGCATGGACAACAAACTGTGATCGAGGCCTTGTCTGCCTGTGCAGCCCAGATGCCACTGGGTCATCTTAAAGGAAGCAGTGAATTGCCCATATATTTTCTCCAGCCCAAATTATGAATATGAAGTTATTGCTTGTGTTGTTTATCTTGTTTAACGAAGTTATCAAAAACACCGAAGCCCATTTATCAGTGTGAATGTTTTATTTTGTTTGTTTCCTATTCTGTATGAATCTGTTTGTTGTGGTGAATAGATTTGCAAATAAAGATGATGCATATGTAGTGTGCCTTATGCGTAACTCATTCTTCAATTGTGTTTGGAAAGTACAATTGAATTAACGTGCTTTATGGTAATTACGCTCAGCTCCTCTTACAATAAGAAAGATAAATACCCTATAAATTATTTTTTCCCGTATTTATTTTTTGACTCATTGAATGCCTGCTTTATGCTTGTCCCTGTTTGTAACACACCCCGAAGAGCATGCATTCCAAATAAACTTTCATATGATACTGCTTAAGGGTAACTTTTATGAACCTATCATAGACATGGTTGAAATAAATAAGTATCTGGAGATAGGGTGCTCTGGATGGAACATTAACAGAGATATTTAACCATAACAGCAAGATAGCATATTAAAAAGAAAGACAGGAACTGGTTTTCTGCCAATAAGAGTTTGATTTCCTCTGAGCAATCATCCCTAAATTATGCTTGAATTTACACCCTGCAGGGTTAAACAAAGAGGATAATTAAATAGATCTTTCAAAGCAAGACCAACTGAGGCAAAAGAAACTGATAGCTAAGCACATATTTTTCTATCTGAAAACTGTAACTTCTCATGAAATGGGATTCTTCCTTTTTCTCCTTGGCTAGTCTTTATGCTTGTGAAATTCAGATGTGCTAATGGCTGATAATTTAATTTACAACATTGAATGAATCGGCCACTGTTGTTGTTGTTGTTTAGTCATTTAGTCGTGTCCGACTCTTCGTGACCCCATGGACCAGAGCACGCCAGGCACTTCTGTCTTCCACTGTCTCCCGCAGTTTGGTCAAACTCATGCTGGTAGCTTCGAGAACACTGTCCAACCATCTCGTCCTCTGTAGTCCCCTTCTCCTTGTGCCCTCCATCTTTCCCAACATCAGGGTCTTTTCCAGGGAGTCTTCTCCTCTCATGAGGTGGCCAAAGTATTGGAGCCTCAGCTTTATGATCTGTCCTTCCAGTGAGCAGTGAGCGCTCAGGGCTGAGTTGTTTAGAAGAACTCTTATCAAAGATGACAAAGTATGCAGGATGTTTACAGAATGAAGTTCCGTAAAGGCAGGGTTGAACCCTGTGAGTTACTATCAAGGACATGAGACAGATGTATCCACCATTGCTTCAAAACAAAGGACACACCCATTAAAGGATGATATTTTGTAAGCCTGTTTATGGACTTCAATAGGATTTATTGTGATGTGTGTACAGTGGTACCTTGGGTTACAGATGCTTCAGGTTACAGACTCCACTAGCCCAGAAATAGTACCTCGGGTTAAGAACTTTGTTTCAGGATGAGAACAGAAATTGCGGCGGCAGCAGGAGGCCCCATTAGCTAAAGTGGTGCTTCAGGTTAAGAACAGTTTCAGGTTAAGAATGAACCTCCAGAATGAATTAAGTTCTTAACCCGAGGTACCATTGTATATAGGACTGTGCCTTTAATCAATTTAATTGGTATATCAGCCAATGAATAAATTTTCAGGGCAGATTATAATCAGCACACATCTTTATGGAGTCTGAAGTGTTGCTGTCAGAAGGTATGAAGAATAACACATTTAAGATAGTCTTTGAACAATGTAGTCGGATATGTTATCTCATACTTTCTTAAGTACATCAATAAAGTTTGATAGTAGTATGCAAATATAGTAAAGCTATCGGTTAAGAGATAATTTTTAGTGGATCAATTGACAGTTAAAACCTGTAATCTTCTCCTCTGTCTTACAACCCAAGCCTGCCATGAATCATGAGGTCCTGCTGGGCTTGGGGTGAAGTGGCAGGCTGAGATGAATGAGGAGAGGGAACAGGAGGATAACATGGCGGAGCAGTGCAAGGCTGAGACTCGGGAACAGAGGCTGGACAAGACAGCTACTTCCCCTCCCCAAAATTAGCAGGACTCCCATCTCACTTCTACCCTCCTGGGGAAAGGAGCCCAGCAACGGAACCCGGGAAAGCAGCAGCCCAATGCTGGGGATGGAAGAACTGGAAGTCAGAAGGCCCAGACCCAGGAGGTGCTCCTTTCACTGGGAACAGATGCATCCCTCCTGACACAGTGATCGTTTGCACACACTGCAGTCCTCATGCAGCCTCATGAGTGTGCCTTGCTTCATCTTAAAAGCCCGGGAGCTGAGTGTGCCACCCACATTGGGACTAGCTCCATTGCTTCCATGCAGTTCTGATTCCTCTTTACTCTCAACTTGGACTCCTTGAACTTTGTCCACTGCCTCCAGCCTGACTAGCCCCACCTTTCCTGTCATGTAGCTATAGCAGGCTTCCTCAACCTCGGCTCCCCAGATGTTTCTGGCCTACAACTCCCATGATCCCTAGCTAGCAGGACCAGTGGTCAGGGATGATGGGAATTGTAGTCTCAAAACATCTGGAGGGCCAAGGTTGAGGAAGCCTGAGCTTTAGCATAGCTGCTGCTGAGACCTGTTACCAAAGGTGGTATCTCTTCTCTGCCTCAATAAAGATTTCCTCCTCACTCTCAGATAAGAGCCTCTGTCTCCATAGGCTTGGCAGGAGCCAGGACTCAGCCCTACATCTTTGGAATTGTCTGCTTGCGAATCATCTTTAATAGGCAATGCATGGGATATTGTGTGTGCGTAGTGTGTAAGTGTCTAAGTCTCTTTTGCCCTCTGATTACAGCAACTTGATTGGTCTGCGAAATGAGACAATAGATGGTTTGAGAGAGAGCTTTTTTGGCTGTGGCATTTACCTAATGGAATTCCTTCCAGGGACTCTTGCCTGGTGCATACACTAATGCCAGACAAGGCATATTTAGTTTCCCAGTCTTTTAACCTCTGGTTTATTTTCCTCTTCCTGTGATTGTTTTCCCACACTGTTTCTGAGTGTTTTGATTGTGCTTTTATTAGTTCCTGTGAACTGTCTGTTCTCCATAATTTTAAAACAATCCCTGTAACATTTAGAGTCCCTTAAAGAACCTATATTAAATAATTAATTTTATTTCACTATGGTTTACATACATTTACTCTATAGTTTTAAATCTGACTCCAGCAGATGAAATCTGCTGACTTAATATTTTTTTTGAAAGCTAAATATGCTTATATTTTAATGATTTGTGTACTTTTAAACTTTGTCTGGAAACCAGGATACCAAGAAGTTACACAGAAGTGATTAATATTCTGAAGAGGTTTACAAATTGAAAAATAGTGAATCAAAAGCCTTAACTGATCTGGCAAAGGTATTAATTAAAATGTTAAGCCAGTTAGAAGTTCAAAGTGTTATTAGAATTGATCTGACTCCTTTTGAGGGTTGTAAACAGCTTTCTACATGAAACTGTTGCCTAAAATGTATTTTTCTAATACTCAAATATGTAGACAATTTAACTTTACCAGCACCACCTGATCGCTCTGTTTTCTCTGTAGCAGACACCAAATCAAGATTATGATTTGCTATAATGTGAACAATGTATTGAGACAGACCCATGGTTGCCCTAAAGTTCTGAGTTGCCCGAAGCAAGACCAAATTGGTTTTAACACTGAAGTTCCCAACATGATGTGGCCCAAATCTGAGATGCTGTCTTCCAGGTCTGCACTTCTGCACAAGTCATATGACCCAGATGACATTGCAGGGGCCCCCAAAGTGCTTTTTCGGTGCCCAAAAATACATGTTTTGGGGCACTGCACAAGATCACAGCCCCCCAAAAGCACTTTCTTTCTTTCTTTGGGGACAATGATCTTGTGCAGTGCCCCAAAATGATAGTTTTTGTGTGCCATGCCTGAAAAAAAGTGCTGCCCGAAATTGTGTGAGATCACAGCGGCTATTTGGGCAGCTGTCCTCTTGCAAGAAAAATGGGATGTCTCATTTTTTCTGGGGCAGTTGACAGGTATGAGATCTCTGCTTTCTCTCTGCAACTCTTACATCCAGGTCCCTGATGGATTGGTTTCCTGATGGGAATGATGGGACGTCTACAGGTGATTGCCATGCACACACACCTCTTTGATTTGGACTGGTGCTGAACTGAATATCTGGGAGATACTTGGTCAGGGTCCTCCAGGTCACCTGCTCAGGTCTTGCTAATATGCATCAGGTCATCCACCTTATCCATGATTAAACCATGGGCAAGAGTTGTTTTGCTGTGTTTTAACCTGGCACTAGAATAACAGATCACTAGATGGGAAAGCAGATTGACATGACTTGAAACAACTGAGAATATACCCACAATTCCCTAAGGAGGCTCAGCTGTTGCTTTTATTTCATATCTTTAGGTGCTGAGTGAAAACTTTTCTCTATAACTAAGCCTTTGGCTGATTAAATATTCTATGGCCTTTTAAATGTGTTGGGGGTATTAGTTTGTTTTTGTTTTATTATGTATTTTGTGTTCTCATTTTGCATTTTTATGTTATGAACTGCCCTGTGATCTTCAGTTGAAGGACAGTATACAGATTTAATAACTAATAATACTAGTGATAATTGTCAGAATTAAAAATTGAATTTAATTAAACATGTATTCTCATGCCACAAATTAGAAATTTGCAAATCTACTTTCAAAATGAAGACCCCCCCTAATTTCCTGTGACACATAGCTTAAGAATCATGCCTGTGGATTCTCTCAAAGTTATCCATAAACAAAAAGAGAAAAAAGAAATGGGGGGGAAAACTGCAAGAGAACTCTCACTCCCCAGGGATTACTTTTGTGTTCAGTGGTAGAAAGTCTGAGTTCCAAAATAGGATTTCAAGCATTTTTGATATAACAGCTAATTTTCTAAAAGTCTCTTTACTAGACGTTTTCTGTTGTTATATTTGCCAGGGGGGAAGTTCTCAAGGGATATGGAGATGTGATAGAAGCGTGAAGAAAATTAGAGACTCCTTCAAAGATGAAAGAGGTGGAGGAACAAAAGAATTGTGCACAATCTTTGGAAACTATCATGAAGGTTTCCCCAACATGTAACCTACTGTGCTATTTTGAAGCAAGTATCAAGGCAAAAACAAGTTATTCTAATTCTGACATGAAAAGCAAAAAACACAGTATATTGCTCATAGGCAGCTTATGGCTTTTTAAGGTGAACAACGGGCCATGAAACAGCTTACATCTATTGTGCTCGTGCATATTCATGAAGGCACGCCAAAGAGATATAACTTTAAAAAATCATTTAATTAAAAAGTCAGCTCGTGAGAACAGTGCCTACTTCTCATAACAGTTTGGGGTGAGAATGACCTACTAAGATCCTGCTTTGCTAAGAACACTTCAGTCATTTTACAAAGCATAAAGAGCTGCCACAGAGAACAGAGAAAATAAGAGGGGAAATGTGTCTTTATTTTGCATACACAGAAATGAGCACAACCTAGCAAAAGCTAAATGTGCCCAAGTCTTGCTGAAATGGGTATAATTAATGTTCGAAGTAAAATGCTCTCCGTGGTCACTGATTGCCACAAATATATTTAAGAAAGAAGGGTGCCCCTTCCCCATACGAGCTCCACATGAGGCAATCGCCCCAGTTTTTTGCTGAGAGAGCATGAAAGATGACAGTTTTTCCCATTTTCTCCAAAGGGCTGAACCAGATGATAATTTATATGTGTAATTGCATTTAACACGCCTGGATTTAAAAAATAAAAATAAACAACAACCATGGCTAGCAATCAGGGTTGGGACTGGAGGTGTGGAGTGAGGTTTTGTTTTGTTTTGAAACCTTATCCCTCCAGTAGGGTTTTAGAAAACTATACCCCCCCAAGTTGCTATTTACCCTAGGAAGAAAACTGCCATTGGTGTTGATAACAGCTTTCCTCCCTTTGCAAATAAAAGTTGGGGAAGGGATTGTTGTAAGGCTTGCTGCAGAGGAGAGTTAATTCCTCTCTCTGTGCACTCCAGACCTGACTATAATATCCTTACCCGCACTTACGGTACTTATCCTTGCCAGCACTCACCAGGCTCATGGCAACCCACCTTCTGCCGCTGCCTCCCTATTCACAGGGGGTGCCTTGCAGGACAGCCCCCCCCCCAATCTCCAACACTCAATGAGCCCGACAAACAACAACGTGCCTGTCCCATCCCCTCACAGCAGCAGGGCTGCACTGTGGCTGTGCATGCGTGGGCTTGCAGAAGCCACATCCACACACCCCCAACAACCCTATGCCTCACCCATGGCCGCTGGCTAAAGGGTGGGAAGGCAGTGTGTATATGCAGCAGGCAGGTGCAGGCACCAGGGCTGCCTCCAAAGCCTTGCCCTGTTGCAGGGCTGGGAAAGGCAAAGGGATAAAAGCTTTGATGCTTGCCTTTTCACCTAACCAGCCATTTCTGAGGAACTGGGAGCGGAGTGTTGCAGAGGGAATAGTAGAATTGGAAGGGTCCACAGTGGTCATCGCAAGATTTGGGGTGGGGGAAGGTGCTGGTACTGCGTGCCATTGAGTACTGCCTGGGGGGGAAGCACTGGTTTAGAGGCACATGAAATGGCAACCTTGCCAAAGCTCAGCAGGGATTTCTCTGCTCAGTATCTGAATGGAAACTCAACCCTTGAGCTCCAGCAAAGAAAAGAGTGGTATATAAATGAAGGGGAGATAAAAGGTGTTAAACTAGAGAACTGCATTTTACTTTATTTTATTGGTCACAAGGAAAACAGCAGCACACAAAGGAGCATTTTGATCAGGAAAACATTGCGGGGGATGGAGGTGGGAAGCTTCCTCCATTGTCACTAATGTGAGCAAGTTCACAATCTTCTGTAGCTGCACTTTAGGGTTGTTGTTGTTTTTAAAAAAGGTGGGAGATGCCAATATTGGAAGATCTAATTATAGATCTCTCGCGCAACTTGTAGCCTAGCCTGTCAAATGTTTTTGCAGGAATAGAAATCTTTCTTCTCACCCTTCTTGAACAAAATGGATCTTTTATTAAGTACAGAACTGCAAACAAATACATAATATGCATACTGGTTTGCTGTGACCTTATGAAAGCCAATAAGCAGAAAGTTCCTTATCCAAATAAATGCAAACATTAAAAATAACTGTACAGCTGCATTTGTAGGCAAGAAAGCAGCATATAAATGCTGACATAACATTTTAAATAGGCTCTGTGGTTTATTTTTGCACGCTCTTATTATACTAGTGCAAAATGGTGCATGCCTAACATTTGCAATGAATTTTTAATAGGCCCTGTTGCGGTCTTGGAAATGTAGAGAAGCAAATGTACAAGATCTGCAAGCATCCCTCTACACTGTCCAGTTTACCAGAAAGGTTAAAGACAAGTGACATCTCGAGTGAAGATGCAAGATGGTAATCAACAAGAGGAAATGCATAACTGAAAAATGCTTCAAAGGAATAAAACAGCATTGACTTCACTAGCAGGGTTCTACCAGTAAGTATCAGAAAGAAAAGATCACAATATAGACTGTTTCTGTTTCATAGAATTGTAGAGATGGATTTCGCCACACTCCAACTCCCATCATCCCTGACCATGAGATAGGCACACCAGGTTCCACCCAACACTGTGGGAGCCCAGTGCGTATATGTGACGTCACACACGCGTGACATCACTCCTGCAGTGGGAGAGCCCGGCAGAGTGCCCTGCTGCAGTATGCAACACGTTGGGTTGCCTGGACGGGCACCTAGAGTGAAAATTTTGTGGGTGCCTTGGCACCCATGGCCCTCCAGAGATGGCGCCTATGCCATGGGACATGCTGGCTGCGGCTGGTAGTATTTGAGCAACATATGGAGGGCCACAGTTTCCCCATCCCTGGTGTAAATAAACTTTAGGGGAGATGTGTGGGTCAGACCTAGAGTGGTTTCCTGCAAGGTTTTTTCAGCTGTCCCCTCCTTCATTTCCAAGAGGCATAACCCTTATAGCACTAGTCCTAAGCAAAAGTTGCCATGGAGCAAAGGAATGATGCGTCAGAGAGTAATAGCTAAGACTACTCCTAATACTTTTTCATTTGAAAAGTTTGTATATGTCTTTTTGAGTAATGATAGTCACTGAGGCTGAATGATATAATAGGCTCCCCCATCACCAGAAGCCTACAATATTCAATTGGGAACTTGCATTTCAATGATTTATGGAATGTTACATTTTATTACAGTATGTTCTCAGACTGATCATAAAGAAAACAATAATGTGTTATATAATTTAGCAGAATTCCTAAAGTGTATTGTTTACATAGGTTTCTTAATAAGAACAGGGGCGGACTTTGGTAATATGGCTCCCTGAGCAAGGACAAAATTTGCCCCTGTCCCCTATTTCTTATTCCTTTTGGTACTTGGAGTAGGTGCCCATATAAATATAAATTGTTGTTGTTAATTTGTGCCCCTTCAGCTTGGTGCCCTGCGCAGAGGAACTGCCTACAGAACCGCCTACACAACGGTACTGGTAAGCAGATTGCCTATTCCAGTATATTATTTTAAAAATTAACCAGAAGCAAGTACATAATGATGTTAAGATATATAATGATGTTAAGATCAATGAAAAAATGATAGAAACATTATGATTACCTTTAGTGTAATTTCTAACAACAGGTCCTACAATTTCCAGAAGTGTAGCCATATTCATATAACGTAGCAGAAACAATAGAATCCTGTGGTATTGTCCACCTCTATCAGAAACATGAAATGTTATCGTGATATAGATAGATAGATTCCTGTTGTTGTGAATGACATCATTAGGTCCCTGTAACAGTGTTGCCGGAAGAGACATGGACATGTGGGTGTATTTTCTTCTGGTGTTGCTGTTTGCAATCCTCTCCAATATATTTATTGTCATCCACAACAACGGGGATTCGTTCACTTGTTCATCTTCCAGTGTGATATATGCCATCATCTGTCAACAATCCCTTCTGCGTTCTACATAGGACAAACATGCCAGTCTCTGCGCAAAAGAATTAATGAGCACAAATCTGACATCAGAAATGGAAATATTGGAAAAACCAATGGAGGAACATCTCAGCCTCCAGACATTCTGCAATTTACCTAAAGAAGTCATATTGGAACAAAAGACAGCAACTTAACATCACCAAGTTACAACTGATCAAGAAGCTCGGTACTTATACTTGTGGTGCAATGGATTTTTTAAAAAATCACACGATGTGTTAATTGGCTTGCCAATGACAATATAACTGTGTTATCAACAAAACTAATTTTTGCATATGAAAAGCTACTGCTAATAATACAATTCTCGCTGTCTGTACTACTTTGCATGTCATTTCCTTCTAACTTTACTATTTGAAATATCACTCCGCCCGAAGCACATATATATGTATGTGCGGCTCGGGAAAACACATCCAGCAGGGTGCGTATAGTCTATAAAAGCTTATGCCACAATAAATGTATTGTTCTTTAATGTGCCACAAGACCCTTTGTCTTGTATTCCCTAATACAGTATTCTTTGTTAGGTGTAGAAAGGTTGGTGCTACTGTTGTATTAATGCAACGTTAGCCTTAGACCTGCATAACCTAGGCTAAAGTCCTTGCCCACATAGGGACATATAAGGTGGCTGGTGTCATAAATACCCTTGTGACTCATTTATATGCTAGCCATGCCCTATGGTTGCTCTCACCTTGCTCAAGGAATGGAAGCAACCAGTGTAATGGGCATGGTGTATCTATGCAATTCATGATGGTAGAAACTTTTATGCATTGCAGGATTGATGTGGAAACAACCAAAGGGACAGTAACAACCATTCCAGTCAGACTGTCAGGTAGGCCTTAGGGTCAAGCTAGAAGTTGCTTTAATTGTGTAGTTAGCCATACTTAGGGATTTGAAAAATGTAATACAGATGCCCCATAGTCAACATTTTCATCTCTGGTGCCCATGGGAACTCTCCTCTCACCCCCCTTCCAGGCTTATTGCTGTGTAAAAGGATTTTCATTGCTCTTGTGTTGGGGTGGGATAACTCCCTATGCCATATGCTACTGTCCCAGTGGAAGTTACCCCATAAACTAAAATCAGTCTTTTAAAATCCTCTGTCAAAGTTGCTCAACTACACAGTTAAAGTAATGTCTATTTTGACCCCCAGTTTCTGTCTGAAATAACAATGCTCTATGATATCTACCGTTATATTTTATGTAAGCTACTTAGAGGTCTTTATGATTAGGTGTACCAGTTCCATTAAATAAAAGTAAATTAAATAAATACATGTTGGAAAATGAGAAAACTACAAGTGCAATGAAAAGTGTAGGATCAAACTTGCACTATAAGAAAACATAATAATAAACCATTTTTCTGATCATAAAGTCTTCTGACATTAATTCTCATCAGAAGGTATTTCTATGGGTAATCCAGTTCCTGTAACCTTGGTACCAGCTCTTAAATTAATAGTGAGGTGCCGTTTATTGTGCCAATTGTACAAACAGACATTTTTTTAAAAAAAAACACAACTATTTTCTTTAAGGGAAACAGACTTGTCATCTCTGAGGTATTGTGTTGGGTTGTAATGAAAACAATACACTCATCATAAAGGGGAATGGAAGAGAGCAATTTGCAGAGGGGCAAATATGTGCCCCCCGTTAAAAGCATGCATAGAGCAGAACAAGACTGGCAATTCACATGAGGACCAACAGCCAAAAGAGATGACGACTTGTCTTTGCTACTGTCATCATGCCTATATTTTAAGCTCAGGCTGTGGACACACTAATCCTTTTGTAGAGCAAAAAAATGTAGCTTTTTCTCAGTCTGGAATTGTTTGTGCTCACCCTCAACTTCCTGCTTTCAATCTAGATTGATTCTGATCCATAATTGTGGTTCTTCATTAGGTTAGCCATGTTTTTTTCCTTTCTGCACATGCCCCACATGTGGTGCTTGTGATCTCAACCCACGATGTCATTGTGCTGGTCTACATTTGTATTCATCAGTTTGCAATTGGACACACTGTGAGATAATGCAGAATCAGTCTGCAATGAGCTTTTATTTTTTGAATGAAACCAGTTTCTCCAGAAGTGCTTTTCAGGGTGAGGTGGGGTGGGGGTGGGGAATGCAACAGATCTACACTGTGTGTGTGGATCTAGGAAATAGCAAGTATTCAGTCTCCATTGATTCTAGAATAAAATGTTTAAGGCTGTCTCTGAGGCCCTCCTTGTAAGTCTACCAGTGTGCTCAACTGGAGTGGAAGATAGAAAAGGGTTGTTTCAGTAGTGGCTCCACAAAAATGCAAGCCCCACTTAGGTGCAATGCAAATCTCACCTTCTTTGCAGGCCCTCAAGAGGGTATCCTATGTCAGTTTCAGATGCATTTTTGTAAGATGTTGCGGTATTACAGGGTTTTAACTGGCTATTGCTAGTCTTATTAAACCATAGGCACATTTGGATTTTTGAGTGCCATGAGTGCCACCTTTTCTGGCCATTTCTCCTCCCCTTGTGATCAACTCCAACCCCTGCATGGGAAGAGTGTGTATACCTACTTTGCTTTTCCAAGGAATCTGGTTAGGAAGTCAGATTCAGTAGAATTAACCTGAACCTGGAAAAGCATAGAGAGTTGAAAAAGGAAGTGGGCAAAACGGTCACTCTTGCAACTTCCTCTTTCACCTCTATGTACTTTTCAAGGGAGAAAAAGATAACAACCATCACCATTTCAAGACAAGGAAACAGTGGGGGTGGGGAGGGCTCACAGGCTCTCTGGCTGCCAGGGAAAGACCTCAACGGTGCCATTGCGCCCATGGGCACCTCATTGGCAACTCTGGATTTCAGAGTCAGAACAACTGTAAAGAAAGAAAGAGAGTATACGTAGGGGGGGCACACTGGATAGGGTCAATCAATTAATCACAGAATTTTAAGTTAGAAGGGATGCAAAGGGTGTTTAGAGCAAGACTGTAGGACTTAGAGCCTACAGATATTGTTGAACTACAGCTCCATCAGCCCAGCTAGCATAGCCAGTGGTCAAGGGTGATGGGAATTGTATACCAGCAACATCTGGAGGGCCACAGATCCCCCCCCCCACCCTTACTTTCAAGCAACATTCTTTCCAGTTTTGTTTTAATTCATTTTCCAAGCAGGGTTCTGTGAGACGCTGTGTGAAAAGCTTTATTGAAGCCTAGGTATTTTACATGCAGACAATTTATTTCATCTGCTAATTTTGTAATTCAATTAAAAAAGCAATCAATTTTGTCTGGCTTGATTTCTTCTTTATAAACCCATGTAGAAACACATTAGTTTTCAAATTAAATATAATTTTGGAAATGTATCACTATTTGCCACTGCTGTCCCTTATATGACCTTATATAACAATGTTTACTGAGAGACAGCATGGCATTTTTGATGCATTTGGAGCACACTTTTCCTCCTGCGACTACAGTTCATTTCATACCTACAGAAAGCCAATGTGCAGACTTCCAGGTTGGCGCCAACGTTTGAATGGCGGAGTTCCTCCGACCGGAGGAACGGGCTCCGTGGAAACTGGGTCTTCCCACCGCTGCGAAGGTGGGGACCCGCTAGAAACCCCAGGCGGAGGAACCTGGGGACGTGGGGTTCGGCGGAGCACCGTGAGCGCCTCCCCTACTCGCCGGGAAACCCTTTTCTGGGGCTCCGGAGTGAAGTGGGGTGAGCAGCGTGGTGCAAACGAACCGACTGCTACTTTCACGGAGGGAAGCCGCACAGCCATCGACGGAGAGCACTGACTTTTTCCTGATGACATTTGGACTCTAAACAAGTACCCGTGAGTAAAAACGGAGGATTGGACTAAGGGAAATTTTTTCTGAATAAGGCACGAAGCAGGAAGGTATAAAAAGGAAGTCTGCCTCCCGTTTTTTGTAAACAGACTGAAGCAAAGATGGTACAAACTAATTAGTCTTGAATTTGATTTAAAGATTGAAATTTCCGGCACTTATGACCATCAAAACCCCCTTGACGGCAGGAGGAAAGGGGGTAAAATAACTTTGATTATCTAATCCTGCAGATAGAAAGTAAAGGAATAAATTTCCATTGCCCCCAACCTGGGGACGGGACGTCAGGACAGACTCTTTGAAGGAAATGGACTTGGACAGATAGAAACAAAAGAGAAACAAATAGACTTTAATGTCGCTTTCTGCTTGTGCTTGTTGCAAGGAAACAAAGTATTGGAAAATTGAAAGTAAATTCTCCTTTGTTTGATACATTTTAAAGATGGAGGTAAGCAGAAGTTTTGCCCTCTAGAGGGAGTTTGTTAGTTTCTTTGTTGCAGTTCACAGAGAGACATAACAGCTGTGGAAATCAGCGTGAGACCAGATATCTGACCTTGACTAAAAATGAACAGGAACAAAGTTTTTCTTGCTGCCCTTATTAAAGTGGATGCTATGCTGCAGCAGCTGCAGGAGGGTATGAACTTGGTAGATGAGAAACTGGATGCCATGGCTGCTGTAGCCAGAAAGTATGGTTTGACAGGAGAAGCAGAGAGTGAAACCTTACAACAATTGACCCAGGAAACTGATCTAAAGCAAACCCAAGGGCAGTGGGAGATGGAAGAGATTGTTGATATGCCTCAAAAGCTACAAAATGAGAGATCTTATGTCGTTGAATCCAAAGGGTGTCTGCAAACTCCTGGAGTTAAGGGGACTCTTAGCTCTAGTGGGACTGTGAAACAAGAGAATAAGTACTTTTGGAGCAACTACCGTTTGGATTACAAATTCAACAATGGGGAGTGGATCTGGGGGGAATGGAACAACTTGATAAATGAAAATGGAGACTATGATTATATAGAACTTCCCAGAGACCCACTCCCCAAGGAGAAGGGGAAGAAAGTACGAAAGACTTCAACAAGGGACAAGAAAGTGTTGTATCATAACCAGGAGCAAGAAAATCTGCAGAGGTGGCATGGAAGTGACTTGAGAGCCTCAGACATTAGAACACCGGACTGAAAATTAAGATTAAAAGGAAGAAAGGACGGACGCAACCCGAAACCAGGAAGAAAGGGATGATGGATTAAACTAGAAGAGAACCTGTTTATTATATATTTGGTTATTTCTGAGTAATATTTGTGAAACAATAGACTGTGGCGGAAAGGAAATAATTGGCTTTAGCAGAAAGATTTGAAGATAATAAGTACAAATATAATTTAAAGTCTAAATTTAAAGGTATATGGTTTTGAAAGTAAAGATAAAGTTAAAGGTGATATTGACAAATTTGAAATAGATTGTTAAGATAAATTATTCTTTTTTGGATAAATATGGGAAGAATTTGCTGAAATAAGGATTAATTTGGAATACAAAAAAGGGAGGTATGAGGAGGTCTAAGACACAAGATAAAGAAATGAAGTTATTTTGATACGTTTTTCTTTTCTCTTTTTCTTTTTTTCTTTGGCCTTTTTTTCTGTTTTTGGTTGTTTATGTTTTAAATTTTTTTGTATTTTGAAAACTTGAATAAATATTATTAAAAAAAAAAAAAAAAACAGAAAGCCAATGTGATATTTGTACCCTTGTGCTTCCTTTGTGTTTCTCTGCCATGCAGTTTGTTTTTGTAAAACTATTGTGGCAAGCTGGCACTAGTCATAAAAGGAATCAATTTTAATTTATCATTTCTGTGGTGTGGCTGGTTTTTGTACAGCTTTTAAGTGTAAATGTATACTTGGATGTTTAAACATGGAAATAAGCATGTACTAGATATATTTATTAAATAATCCGTATCAGATCGGACTCGTATGTCACTTTTTAACCTATTAAATTGTAATATGTCATTTTCACGTATTCAGTCTGTATGTTTGCTTATAGCATTTTCACCCTACTCTTCAGCCAAAAGGGCTCTCAGAATGCTGTACGTACTAGACAGTCCCTACCCACAGGCTTACAGTCTAAAACCACCACAACACACAAAGAGAAAGCAACAGGGAGGGGGAAAGGATTTTTATTTTCAATGACCGCACCTTCATGAATTGCTAGGTACCGCAACAGATTAAACCACAACAAACCAGAGAGGGAACATCGACAGTATATTTGTTGCATTTCAAGATGCCAAGAGTCCAAAAGCAAGGCCTTTTTGTAGATGTCTTATGCCTTGTACCACTATGGCAGGCATATCCAAAGTCCGTTTTGGGGGCTTAATCTGGCCCGTTGGTCAGTTTAATCCGGCCCCCACAGGCAGTTCCTTCCTGTGGTTCTAAAAAAAGGGGTAAAATCCTAAATTAAAAAGGTCAACAACTTTGGTCGGCACTCATGCATGTTCACTTCATCAAATCTGGCCCTCTTTGAAAAATGTTTGGACACCCCTGCACTATGGCAACTTGCTGGGAAAGGGAGCTGCTCACTTGCTTCTCTCCTCCCTGCCCTGGAGCTGCATCACCGCAGATGGCCAGAGAAGGTCACTGCAGCTGCCAGTCCAGCAGGGATCAGACAATTCAAGGGGCGAATAGTTTTCACATGGTTACATAAAATTGCTGATTCTGACTGGCCTGGCTCTTTAGAGCCAGCTTGTGGTCTATCCCTGCTTGCTTTCATACCTCTCGTTTTGATAAAAACAACAACTAGTGCAGCTGTGTCTTTTCAACTTATGTCTCGGGCAAAGTGTGATAATATCCCAGTCAGGCTGCAGTCTTGGATGTCACTTTCTCTGAAGCAGCCTTGTGGAACTAAAGGAATTTAATTATGCAGGCATTTTTGATCTGTGGGGGTTTACATTAAAACAATAAATAAATAAATCTAAAAATTGTTCAGATTGTAGTCTCCCTCCTAAAAGGATATTATGAAATGCAACAGAGGGCTTGCACTTTCAGCAGTGGGCAGCGCTTCAATAGAAGGTGTCATCTTACCTGTATTCAGAGTCAGTCCACAAGTGCAGCAGGTGTGCCATACAATTTACTTCATGGAGGTACTGTATAGAAGATAGGGCAGCAGCAGTGGCAGTTCGTTGCATTCTGTGGCCCTAGTCCTTTTGCACAAAGGAATAGCACTAGGCTGCAGTGTGCCTGCTTCCACAGGGCTGCAAATATACAGCCCCATGCAGATAATCAAAAATCACAATGATCATCTGTTTTGGGAGCTGGGAGAGAAGACTGAACCACACCCCCTGTTTCCTCTCCAATATAAACAGATGATTGGCACTATCAATCGTAGCAGGAACCCATGCACACAGCAGCAATTTGTGAATACAAATTCCTCTTTCAGAAAACTGCAATACATTTTTTTCCTACCCCGTATGACATAAATACTTCAGTACTACAGCATGCTTTAACAAGCCTGGTTTAAAAACAAATAAAAATGTGCAGTGCTACTATTAAAAATGCAGAATGCAACTATAAACAATAACCTATTTGAATATCTCAACCTTTTATAATCTAGTGGTTTCATGAGCAATACCTTGGGCATATGATGTGAAATGTTCCTTGGTCAAATGGGCTTCATATTAAAAATTATGCCCAAAGGGAGAGCTAAGAACCCAGAATATTCAAATTAAATTAAAGCTGTCAGCCTTGGTCAATGGTTGATGTGCCACAATATACAGATATATATATATATGAGTTTCTCCACTGCCTTAATGATAGCCACATTTTAACATAGAATTAATTCCGATGGGCATGGTGAACTGTGGCTCACATAGAAAGGAACTCGGGTTGCTTTGTAATAAATTTTGTTTAAGGGGCAATCCAAGGTTCAATGAGTAAGAGACAGAAAGTAGATGATCCTAACTATTAGTTACACTGGCTGGGCTGGGTAGGATCACTTCTAAATATTTGTGCACTGGCAGAGAAAGCATATACTGTTATTGTGAGACCCTTGTGTCAGTAAGACAAAATGTATATATCTTATATGTGTATAGACTCTGTGTTTACAGAGATGAGGACTGCATGGGGTCTAACTCGATGCTCTTGCTCCCCCTCTCTGTGTTTGTTATACATGGCCACAGATCATGTGAAAAGGGCATTAGGGGAGCATATGGTCTTCTTAGTCTTGCCGATGCCATTCCAATATTGACTTTTGTGCTTGCTGTAAAATCTTCCATGCTAAAGTGCCTGATGCAAATACCTTATTGGCAAGAGAATCTCATTGACTTCAATAGACTTGGTCTCTATTGTGATTCCTTAGTCGATACAGCAAGTCTTACCAAGAACTGCAGCTTTATGTCAAATACATTTCCTTTCAGAGACAAACTTTTACTTTCAGAAGTCCTTTATCTTTATAATGAACAGAATCAATATAGAGGAAGAGCACAAGCTCTGGCACAGTATTTCAAACATTCTAGATCATGTTTGCTTATAATTATAATTCACAGGAGCACATTCCCACAATCAAGGGACAGGAAGGCACAGCATGAAGAAAAAATTAGCACTGAGCAACCTTTGTGAATAATTGCCTGTCAGTGAATGGCTTATTAAAGACAAAACTACAATTTCACAAGGCAGCCCTTGTGTTGGCTTGTCTGCTCTGAAGACTGATATATATAAACACATGGGCGCACGAACAGTTTTTAGAAGGATCTTTTCTTAATGGGATTTTGAATGATAAGTTCAAATGAATGCTTTTATAAAGTTGGACATAATAATTTCAAGGATAGCTGACCTCTGGAACAAAGTGAAGGTTCAGAGGATAGTCAGAAAACATTGAATGTGTGGCCAAAGGATTGTGCTGGTTAGGGATTTTGGCATTTACTTTTATTCATTTATTTTATACAAGGATTTTTATCTACCTTTCTACTGCTTATGCACAACAGCAAACATGGGACAGCTAAAAGCAGCTAAAACCAATTTTAAATACAGTAATAAAAATTATATTTCAAAATACAATATAATAATAATAATAAACAAAGACAGGTGCAGCAGATGAAACAGAGGCATCAGAGAAAAATATTATCTGCCTAATAAGGCAAAAGTTTGCCTAAACAAAAAGGCTTTTTGCCATATGGTGCACACTTAGAGGCTGCCAGATAAGCCTCATTGCCAATCTGGTGCAATTATGGAATAGATAGCCAACACAGTCCTATGCATGTTTATTTAGAAGTAAATCCTACTAGGCTCAATACGATTATTCCCTGGTATGTTTAAGGCTGCAGACTGTCTTTATAGATGTGTAAACAGTGTACCAATTTGGGTCACAATAAAATGTAACAGTACAAGTCTTAGGTCTGTTTAAATACTGACCATAATCCCACAGGTTGGAAATGCATGCACTCTCATAGAAACTTGTCCAAACAATACTTTAAAACAAAACACCTGAATACAACATCTTTAGCTTAGTTTATTCCAAGTAGGCTGGGATTGATAGGTCCATTTTCTTCTCAGAAAGCACATAAAAGTGTTAGTATCCATATGGCACCAATCAAATTATGATCTGTGCACAGTTTGAAGTATCATTTGGGAATTTGTGTCGACAAACTCTTGGTTGCAAATCACAGTTCTAAAATGGCATCTGATCAGCTGTCCCAAGTAAAAAACTGATATGATAAAAGCTGCACATGTACAGCAAAAATGAACAATTGGTAGACTGAGGGCTCTAAGTGGTCTGTGAAACCAGTGAAACTAAGCCCCAGTGCACACGTTCAAAAATATTGTGCCAAAGAAGTGATGTGAGCTCCTCCACCATGTAAAAAGTCTCCTAACTGGGATCTCATGTGGCTTGGTTCACACCATCTGCATGGTGGAATGTAAGGATCTGTGCTGCTTCATTACCATGCTATTTAAGTATTGTCCTTGCCTAAATTTATTTACCGATGAAGAGACAGTACTCATTCAGCTGTTTCGCCTTTCTCGTTTTGTTACAACCTGTCCATGCATGAGCAAACATGCTCTATAACTACTATATTCTTACCGCTAACCTACTCTACCTTTATTGTAGAGTTTGATCAGCAATAAAGAGATCAAGCTGAATAAAAAATCAAACTACTGGACCCTAGACAATTTATAGGAGAACAAAGTATCTTTTGAGAATACAGATGTTGGCTACCCCTTGCCTTAATCTTCTTCTGCTTCCACAACATCAGGACCAAATCTCAGTACCTAAAAGTTGTGTCAGAAGCTCTTCCTCCTGGTGGCAGTCAGTAACTATCCTCTGGTCTTAGATCTGAATCACCCAGCCTACCTTAATGAAATACAAAATATACCAAAAACAAAACAAAACAAACAAAAACGCTGAAAGGTACAGTATCTTGAGAGGAAATTGTGTCATCATCGTGATAATGGGTGGCATGGATTACAATCTCACTAATTGCATAAAACGAAGTTCAAACATCAAAACTACTGTGATCCAAGCATTAAAACATGTATATGTGTGTGCTATATTTATTTACATTATATACTATGTTATCATATACTATTATATGCAATGTTATTATATACTATAATATACTATGTTATTCTATATATTCACTTCCATGCCTAAAATGATAGGACTTGCCCCATTGTCGGATTGTGAGTATGCTTTGAATATAGAATCCACGTTCCTATAGTTAATAAGCACAAACAGGTACAGAATCTTCCTACATTTTTCAAAAGGGTGGTTTGTAAAGACTTGTTAACTACTCTGAACAAAGACTAGCAAGGGGTCCTTCAGTATGTAGGCTCCTTCCATTTCTGGAATAGTTGGTTTTCACTCTGTTGTATTTCAGTCACAAATACAGATACATGTACTATTATCTCTCAAGGGTTCTTTGAAGATAATAGTTAATATTGGTATAGTGCTTCAGGAATGTAAAGTGCAAACTATGGTTCAGAGACATAATTTATATTTTCATCTTCTGCCTGCACTGCTCTAGTTTGTCATTATCTGGGTTGTAATGAGTAATGACCTTAGAGAGGGACATTACATTTTGAACACGTTCCCTTCTGTCGGTCTGTTTTCATGTTTTATGAAAAACAATTATATATATATATATGACATTGACTTATAATTTCCATGCTTTTGGGTGCATGAGTGAATTTGTATGTGCCTTAACTCACTCTCTTTTAATTCAATGAACAGATTTCTTTTTTAAATCCTAGAGCCTATTTACCGGTATATGTAAACAGAAAAGTAGAGCGATACTTAATTCTTGATAACATCACCTTGTTCCACACATTCTGCATTAAAGACTCTCACACTATGATCACCAGGTCTGTTTATGAGTTTCTTTGCCATACATTCAGAAGTCTGTCCCATTAATTTAAGACAATTTCCACGTAATTATAATTAGGTTTGCAGTGAAAGAGATTAAGAACTGCACAAAGACCCTGGCTTCATAGCACCCAGTCCAGAATCTTGACTTTACCAAGTGAAGTGGGATTGGTAGAATGTATGCTGGATGAGATGGAAATTTAAAAAAAAAAAATTATTGAAGGAAGGATTACATGTAAGATTGTATAAGTGACAAAAGGTGTATTAGATTATGCCTGGTACAGAGAAAGTGGAGTGTGAGAAGCTTTTCTTCCTCTCTCATAATTCCAGAACCAGGGGTCAGCCATGAAACCAAAGGTGGGAAAATTCAGAAGGAGGTATTGCTTCACTCAGTACATAATTAAACTACAGTATTCACTTACACAAGGTGTAGTGATAGCTACAAACTTAGACGGTTTTAAAAAGGGATTGGACACATCATTGAGGTTAAGGCTGTCAAAGGCTACTAGCCACGAGAGCTATGAACTCCTTCCAGCATGCCTCTGAATACCATTTGTTGAAAAACAGAAGTGGAGAATGTGCTGTTGTGCTCATGTTCTTGCTTGCAGGCTTCCCAAAGGCAACTAGTTGGCCATAGAGAGAACAGGATGGTCTTTGATCTGATCCAGTAGGGCTCTTCATATGTTCTCCAGCAGAACGTAATTTATGGTTTTACAGCAGACTTGATCTCTCCATGTATCAAATCCAAGCTGAAAATAATTGGAAAAGCAAATTATTACGCACAGGAGAGTTGGATCTGACAGTTAAAAGTGTGTATTTTGTATAGTTCTGCTTACAACAAAATAACTTGATTATTTCCCAACATTCATATGACATCTCTCCTGCGTTTATTACAAAGATTTTTCAACTCAGATTGACAGCTCTGCTTCAGTTCACCCCATTACAAATATATTTCCAATTGCATGTCCAGGCATTTCAAATACTGATGGTGGCAAGTAGTGGGGGTGGATTTAATTTAATATTTAAAATGATGTTATGTAGCTCTAGAGAGATGACCCTTAATTTCATGTAGCACATTAATAAATGGCTTGTAATTCCAAACAAATGAGGCAGAGATACAATATGCAGATACTATAGACAGGCCTGCTTTTCAGTTCTTTTTTGAAGTTTGTATGATTAGAATAAATTATTTTAATCTTGTTCTAGTTGTTACCCAGCAGTGGAACAGAATAATGCAAATGACATTACTTGTAGAAATGCACTGTGTAAAATCTACTAATATATTTCACAGTCTGAAGGGGAAAAAATATATATTGTTGGTTTCCCAAGGTTACCTAATCTTTCTTGACTGCTGGAGTCTAAGGAAGCTTTTATTATTTCAGTTTCAAAGTAATGTCAAACTGCAAAGTCCCCCTCCCTTACAGATGCTCTTTTATTCAGTTCCCATGGATGGTAGAAAGTGCTGCGTGAAAATTTGTGGACCCAGAATATAATATTTACTATCATAATTTAAATTCTGTGCTAATTCCGGGGCACACTGTTCACCACTTAGCTCCAGTCTCATTTTTCAGAGTTCCTAGCTTAAGGTTGCCATATTTTTTTAGGAAAACCCAAAAGTTTTTGAGATTTTTTTAGACAAACCCCAAAGTTGCTGACGTGATTCTGAAACCGTGATTTTTTTTTGGTTGACTTCTCTAAGATCCAGGACAAAGTGCTGCCTTTCAGAAATTCCAGATTTCAATTTCGCCTTTGAAATTCTGGTAATGTCCGGGGAAATCCAGACATATGGCAGCCCTATCCTAGTTATCTAAACAGTATATTTCAGATTTCCTCAGGCTGATTGGTGTCATGAGAATACCTAAGACCACTGAGCCACAGAAACAAGTGTGATTGCATTCTCATGTGACTTTGATTTATTTAGAAAAATAAAGGCAATGACAATGGGGGGAAAAGGGGAAATGGAACTTTGCCACAATACTAGCAATTTTCTGATCACAGGTTTTGATACACATCAATGTGAGTTTTGTAAGAGTTTATTTGATTCAGTTGTTACTGATGACAGAGGACATAATGAAATAGTGTATTTAGAGTCAGGATTGGTATCGGTAGTTAAAAAAATGTGGACAGAATAATGTTATCCACAAAGCCAGAACAAACACTGAATACAGGAAAAGCCCCCACAATTGCCTTTATGCCTCTTTCTTGAGTGAAAGGCATGAAATTGTTTTTTGGGGTATGCAAGATGAATGGCAGAAGTTGGGTGCTTGGCCTGCTTGTCACTGATGCTGCACTATGAAAGCAGCAGAACTCAGAAGTCATGAGGAGTGAAGAACAAATGATATCTAAGGAGTGATAATAAGAATCCAGGAAAGTGAGAAGTGAAAACAATATGAGAAGAGTTAGTCAGAAGCTAGTGGAAACCATTGCCCTCATATGACTTAAGAGTTCTGAAGTCTGTTGTGTTTATTTCTCCTTACCTTCCTGGATTCTTATTATTAAGTAGTGGGTATTATCATCACTGCAAGACAACTTGTGTATTCTGCACCAGGTGATAGCTCTAGTAGACAAAGCGAGCAGGGTGTTCTAGACACATAGTTCGATATAAAGCTCGGGATGCAGAAAGAGCTAAGCAAGGGAGTATAGGTTGTTAGCTCTACCCACACCTGCCAGTAGGTGAACTTCCTCATAAGAAGACCCTGCTGGGCCAGACCAAAGAAGGCCCACCTACTCCAGTATCCTGTTCTCCCAGTGGCCAACCAGATGCCTCTGAAAAGCCTACAATCAGAACCTCTGAGTATGCCTCTATATAGCAGCAGCCTGAAGAGAGTGCAATGGTACTGCCTCCAAGAGAAGGGGAAACACAGCCATCGTGGGTGGGCCATTTCAGGATGGAAAGGTGTAGGTCACATGTCCTCCTACTGTACAGTACTGGAGCTTTTGGTCTAGCAGGGACCACTGTGACTAGCTCTGGGCCTTCTTACCCTTTGATTCTTTCTCCATGTCCACTGCCTTCTTCCTCAAAGAGGCGAAGTCAGACACCTGAGGTTAGGACACTAGGAAAGTACAAAGGGCAGTACAGTACAGATGAGTATGGTCCTACAAGTTGGTGGTTGCTTTGAGAAACTTCTGAGATAAAGAAAAAAGTCTGTGGCTGCCAGTTAACTGCTTAGGTAAATGCCAATTCTGCTTAACTTCAGGTTCCTAGAAGTCACAATAGAAAAGCTTTCAATTTCCCCTTTCACACTGGTGATTTGAGCACTTGTTTCATTTTCAAGAGTTTTCAAAAATTAGAGAAAATGAAAGACGAACACTTTAGATCAAAGTTTCTGTTCTCATCTACAAGTTGTCTTTTAAGGACTGAAATCACTTAAATACAGTAGATGACGAGCCATGAAGACAGAGGATAAAAGACTTTTGATCTCCCAACCCCAAGGCAAAAATGCTGATGCGTAGATCAAGTCAGCACATCACAATGGTCTTTGAATTCAAAGGTTCGTTTATTAACAGGAGTAGGAATCTTAGTCTGTTCTTTGGCAGATATACCGTAATATAATGTGATAAAGCACTGGGAGAGACCTGGATACCATTGTCATACAGGCATGAATCAGGACACCAAGGAAAAATAAGAGGTATAGAAAGTATAACGTAAGGCTTGCATTTGGCGTTAATTGCATTATCAGACTCCATCACGCCTGTTTTCCTGTATCTAATAACTGATTGTCAAACTGAACCCAAAATGTATATGAAAACCGAGATGTAATTAAAAGATTCTAGCTTCAGCATCATTATCATATATTTAACTTGTTAGGTGCTGTGTTGACCCGAAATGGTGAGCTCTTCTGGAAGCCCTGCTTGCAGCATATTGATGGTCAAGATGACCCCTGCCTAATAGGTAGCACTGAGCTCATATGTGTTTCACATGCTTTGATGTATCCACAGGTCCCAAGCATAGCTAGAGTGGGAGGTAATGGTTAATACCAGCCACCTGTGTTCCCATGTGATGTGGTCTGCCTGGGCCTATAAAGAATGTGTGTATCTTTACTTAGGTGTGGACAAGCCAGTTCCTTGTTGTGGTGTCTGACCCACGATAGGCTGTGAGCAGGGGCAAGAAGGGAGCCATTAGACCTTTGCTGTAAGTTTGTACTTTTCTTTAATAAATTGTTAGACCTGACCACTCTGGCGGTTTGGGCACCTTTCTTTGAAATTCCTGTGTATCGGAACTCCTGTGAGCTCTCCTTCGGATCTGCAGGGCATTTCAGGTTCCTGTTTCTAGCAGTGATCAGGAGGGCAGAGTAGCGTTGTTTACATGGCTTCTCAACACACAAGATGCTCCCAGTAACTGAAAGGGAGAGGGTCAGGGGGCGGCAGTGGAGCCAATCCAGTGGAGCTACCACTGCTGCACGTACACCATGCCAATTTCTCCACCGCCTAACCAGCAGTGACCTGTACTGGGAAGTTAGGTAAGCAAAGTGACTCCACCCTGCTCAGCTGACTTGATACTGCCTGCTGCTCGAAGTAGTCTCAATATGGTTTACAGTATTGTAAATAATACAATATAGCTGTGAACTCTACAAATAGACAGGCTGAAAAACTGTAGCGTGGCTCAAGCTTCTGCTTTTAAAGCCCTTTGACAACAAGGCGCTTATGCCTCTCCACCCCACTCCCTAGAATTTATTCTTGCAGTTTTACTTTTCAAGTCTTTGTTTTAGTTAAGGAAAAGGTCAGATTGGCATTTGGCAAATGGCTCCATATTTCCCTTCTGTTTCTTCTGCACTAGTAATGGAACTCCAGTCACATTTATAATCTGCCAGGCCTTAGGACTGCAACAAACCAGTGCCAATACAAGAAAGGACTTGTATCCAAAGGTGCTATAAAAATAGCTTTATTTCCTAGAAAATGTTATGTGTTCCTCAGGATATTTTCTTTCCTCTTTTACTTTTTGCAAGAAGGAGTATACCTTTCTTCCACATATTTGCTGTATAGCTCTACTATGTTACAGAGTACACTTTAATGTGGGTTCTGGGTCAGAAAATGTTGAAGACTGCTATATAGCTACATTGGGAAGACAACAGCAGAAACTGTTGGAAAGGAAGAAATATACTTGCCATGGTATACTGCTGCCGCTCACCTTTGGCAAGCATGGCAACTGGCATCACTTATTTCCAATTCTGAAGCTTCAGAGTTCGGCAAGATCATTCTGCATTGGTGCCTGGCCTCAGGGATGGACTAGTTAAGAACCAACAAACTACAGCTCTGCTGCTGTAAGGAAGCATGGCACACCTTCTGCTACCGTGGAGAGGTATGGCAAGGCCCTCTGCTGCTGCAGATATATATCGTGATAAAGGTAAAGGTAAAGGGACCCCTGACCATTAGGTCCAGTCGTGACCGACTCTGGAGTTGCGGCACTCATCTTGCTTTATTGGCCGAGGGAGCCGGCGTACAGTTTCTGGGTCATATGGCCAGCATGACTAAGCTGCTTCTGGCGCATAGCTGTCAAGTGTATTTCAAGGGACAGTACCTTATTCCAGCGCCATGTCCCGCTGCTGTCCCTTATTGATGGATGTCCCTTAAATGTCCCTTAAATGATTTCCCTTAAATTTCAAAGGAAGCAGCTCCTCTCCTTCCCTCCCTGCCGGCCAGGGAGGAGGGAGTCTCCAACTGTGTTGCTTGGCTGTGTTGCTCACCCAATAAGAAGTCTAAGAACGACTGGGGGGTGGAGCTTGTATGCCTTGTGTGTGGCTAGTTAATGCAAGCTGAGGGGTTTTTTGAAAGCTGGATGCCATTTTGTTGCATGTGCTGCTGCAAACTTTGCAGTGCAAAGCCAGGCCAGGGAGCCATCTTAAGTTGAGGCTGCATAGGCCTTGTGGTACATGTGATTCAGATTCTATTCAGTTGAACCTCTGGTTACAAAGTTGGTTGGACAGTGTTCTCGAAGCTACCAGCATAAGTTTGACGAGACTGCAGGAGGACAGGAAGACTGGAGTGCCTGGAACAGGTGAGGCTGCAGGTCCCTTATTTTGGCTGCTAGTCCCTTATTTTCAAGGCTGCTGGTCCCTTATTTTCAAATCTGTAAGTTGACAGCTATGTTCTGGCGAACCAGAGCAGCGCACGGAAATGCCGTTTACCTTCCCGCCGGAGTGGTACCTATTTATCTACTTGCACTTTGACGTGCTTTTGAACTGCTAGGTTGGCAGGAGCAGGGACTGAGCAACGGGAGCTCACCCTGTCGCGGGGATTCGAACCGCCGACCTTCTAATCGGCAAGTCCTAGGCTCTGTGGTTTAACCCACAGCACCATCCGCATCCTTAGTATATATAGTGATATTTAGCTGGTAATATATTGTGATGTTGAAAATCAGGTATTGCCCAGTCCTATGGACATATAACCCTGGTTCTGGCCCCACTGCACTAGCTCCCAATTTGTTTTGGGGCCCAATTAAAAGTTCTGGTTTTGTCCTTTAAAGCCTTATATGGCTCAGGACCCCTATAGCTAAAGCTACCCCATAGGAAGCTGCCCACACACCCTGAGATAGTTCCACCTCCAAGTGAGACCTGGAGGGTGATGACTAGAGAAAAGGCCTTCTGTGTAACAGCCCCCATTCCATTTATGGAATGCTCTCCCCATAGCGGCCCACCAGGCAACTACTTTGTCTTTGTTTCAGCATCATGCAATCAGGCATTTGGGCAGCACCAGTGACTAAATGATTTTACTGTTTTCAATATGCTTATGTATATTTATTGTCGTAAGTTGCTTTGGGACTTGTTGCTGGAAACAATACATAAATTCAGTTAACTTAACCAGCTGCTGGCCAGCTCTGAAGTTGGGAGGAAGGGTCGATGATAGTTTTGCAGCTGTGTGGCTGAACAGTTTTAGCCACACAACATAATCCCTTCCCCTTCCTTGCCTTTGTTGTGGGAGAGAAGAGTTGGGTGCTGATGTCTCCTGTGGGTCCTGCTTTCAGGCAGTACTGACCAACAGTGCATGCTCCTGCCCTGACTTCCCGTGAAGACACTGGGTGCTTTGGGAAGCAGTGTGAACTGTGCACATTCTCCTCACAGCCTAGGGGCGCGGACAGCTGGAGCCAGTATTGGATGCGGACCATTGGGCAGCAGTGCCCAACAGTGCCTGCTCATCAGTTTTTCCCTCGGCAAATGTCGGGGAGGGGGAAGTTCGGTGCATTGACAAGAGGTGACGGGAGGCAACTTGTAGATATGCCTGCTCATGGTCTCTCCTTCCTATTTTTTTTTTTTTAATGATATTTATTAAGTTTCACAAAATATAACAAACTTCAAAACAACAGACAACAGACATCAGAAATACAAACGATATCAAAAAAACATAGAAACAAAACAAAAAAAAAACATACAGAAAATTCAACATAATAGTAAAAGAAGCATTAAAAGACAACTCTGGTTCATTCTAATGGTCTTCAAAACCTTATTTTCCTTGCTTCCTCCCGCCTTCCCTTCTTGTATTCCACTTTAAAAGTTTTTTTCAGCAAGCTCATTCAAATTCGTTTTATCCTTTATCTTTCCCTTTGTACACTTCCTTATCCTAATCACTGGATCCCCATCATTTCATTTACACTGCCCTTAGCACTCATAAATTTTACAATGATTTTGTAGATAAACTTTGAACTTCTTCCAGTCTTCTTCCACCAACTCTTCTCCTTGATCTCGGATTCTGCCGGTCATTTCTGCCAGTTCCATATAGTCTATTACTTGTATCTGCCATTCTTCCAAGGTGGGTAGATCCTGTGTCTTCCAGTGTTTTGCGATGAGTATTCTTGCTGCTGCTGTAGCATACATAAAAAAGGTTCTATCCTTCTTTGACACCAATTGGCCGACCATGCCCAGGAGAAAGGCCTCTGGTTTCTTTAAGAAAGTGTATTTAAATATCTTTTTCATTTCGTTATAAATCATCTCCCAGAAAGCCTTAATCCTTGGGCACGTCCACCAAAGGTGAAAAAATGTACCTTCAACCTCTTTACACTTCCAACATTTATTATCGGGCAAATGATAGATTTTTGCAAGCTTGACTGGGGTCATGTACCACCTATACATCATTTTCATAATATTCTCTCTTAAGCATGGTCTCTCCTTCCTAAGGGCTAGAACCTTGACAGCTGAAGTTGCAAGTCTCTTAAGGGTCAAAACACTTTTACTGAGAAGCAAAGCTCTACGTTGAGCCAATGATGCCAGAGCACGTTTTGGACAGCAAAACTGTCTAAAATCCCGCCTTTACAGATAAACTCCCTTGTATAGTAAATACTTTATTGGTCGGGTTTTGTTCTTAGTTTTACTGGAAGCGGCGCCACTGCCAATTATGTAAACTCACCCACGTCCGCTTGCATATGAGTCAAGTTCCTTTGCTGAGCTCAGTGGGACTGACTTCGGGCTAAACTTAGGCGCGGGGCGCCGTTTGCGCGGGCTCGCTTCGGAGGCGGCCGCCGGAGGAAGTCGAGTGAAGCCAAGCCTGGGTTTCCTACCGGCCAGGGACGGGGAGGGCCTCCAACCCCCTGACTCCGCCTGTACCACATGACTTCTCCCTCGCCTGCAAACTTTTTCCTCCTCCTCCTCCTCCTCCTTGTCCCGTTGCGGCCGCGGCCAAGGCTGGAAAATGGCGGCTCGCTAGACTCGCCGCTGGGCGCATCCCTGCCTTCGTGCGCCGGCTTCCCCCGACGGCGGGCAGGCTCGGGCTCCCGTGCGCCATGACGCGCTGGGTGCCCACCAAGCGGGAGGAGAAATACGGCGTGGGTGAGCGTTTTCTCTTTCTCCGTTCTCCTCCTCCTCGGGCTTTTCCCCTGGGCTCTTCCCGCTTGTTGCGCTTCTCCTTGCCGGGCGCTGCGAACTTCCCGGCCAAGTTTGGTAGTTCGGCTGGCGAGAAACTGCTGAGGCTCCGCTTGGCCTTCAAGAGCGGCAACAAATAAAAGAACAGTACAAAAGCTGTCGTGGTCCTCCTCCTTGCCTGGGCGCCCCCCGCCACACACTGGTTTCCCTCGCCCGCCTTGGGTTCATTGTCTCCGCGGGCTGCCCCGCAGAGTCCGGCATTCTTGCCAGGAGCAACGTCGGAGGGGACAGAGCCGATTCCTCGGAAGAAAGGCCCGCGCGGGGAAGGGTGGGGTGCGCACGGGCGGTCGCCTCTCTCTCTCTCTCATCCACATTGCAAGGCGCGTTTCCTCTTGAAGGAGCGGCTTGTGTTTTCCTGCCCCTTGGCTGCCTCTCGGGGACTCCCTCTCTCTCTCCCTCCCTCCCTCTCTCCCTCGCACCCGCCCTTTCTGGAGAGCTGATCTCCGGGCAAAACTATTGGGATCCCTCGGTCCCGTTGTTGGCAATTCCGCCCCTTTCTGCTTTTCTCCACCCCCTGAGCCTGGTTCTCTGTAAAGCCACGGTCTTTATTTTGTGCGGGGATCTTGATCCAGAGGCGTCTCTGTGCCCTTTCCCTAGTTTTAAGTTTGCCTCTCTTTTCTTTCCGATGAAGCGGGTCGAGGTCTGTGCACCCCATTCTCCGAAGCTTCCTGTCCCACTAACTTGCAAGATTCTTTGTGCGTCTTTAAGAAGAGAGAATGGGAACTTGATGCCCAGTTGGCTTGTTTTAGCCCTGGCTCTCCCAGCCGACTCTTGTGCACTGCGCTAAACCTAGGGGAATCCTTGTTTGCTGTTCCTAGGTAACCCAGCTGAATCGACTGACACCCCCCCCCAAAAAAAAACCTCCTTGTTGGACATGTAGGCAGCATTTCATCTCGTATAGTCTGGCAGTGGATGTATCGATTAGTATTAAGTCTGTCACTATGGAGTAATGAAATCTCAGTTGATTCTATCAATTAAATCTGCATTATATTTGATTAAAAGAATAGTTGTGAGTGACAAAAAGCATTATTTGTTTTTAAATTATACATACATGTGACACAGTTTGTGCTATCTCAGATGAGGCATTCTCCTGTGTGAGAGCACACCACTTTCATACAAACATTTTTTTGTGGGGGAGCATTGCCTCTTCTTTCTCTACCCTAAATCCATTTCACCCCACCAACAAAAACTTACTTTACCATGGCAAGGGTCCTTGTGATGTTCATACGTGTGAGCAGCTGGAGGGTAATGGCTGTGAGTGTGCACTAAAAAGCCCTCAGTTCAAAACTGAAGCTTAGCCAAAATTCTACTGGCTAATCCACTAGTTACTTTAGGCAAACCATGATTAAATCTTGATGCTCAGATTGCTGCTTTTGCACTCAAATTGCCAGTCAGGAGAGGAGAAATTACTTAACACCCCCCCCATGCTGCTTTTTTCTCTGGATGGAAAGGATTATGGACCCTGTATTTTCTCCTGTTAGTGGAAAAGTGGCGGTGGGGGATTTTGAAAAGCGAAAACAATGAATTTTATTATACTGTTGCAGACCTAGTAAGGGAGGATTTTGAGCGGATGCATGTCAGGAAACAAAAAGGTTAAGCACCCCCTTTTGTCCTGATCACACTCTCAAAAGGTGGTATTTGGGTTGTTTTTTTAAAGAAACAAACATGGGAGACGGTACATCAGGTTTGTAGCGTTCCTTTTCTCCCTTACAGGCTTGTTGGAGAGTTACGTGACAGATAATGCACAAAAAGTGCTGGAACACTCAAAATGCTAAGAATTAATGTGTTGAAGATGATACTCAGTGTATTGTGGATGTTAAGTACACCTGGAGTTGACCAAGGTTTAAATCTTCTTTCATTAAAAATACATCTCTGTGAGGTCAGCTAATGAAATAACTTGTGTAGAAATTCCCTGTGTGCCTGCTGTCTCTCTGTGAGTGGCTCCTGGGCAATTAGGGGGCTATTTGCAATGGTTCCTGATTGTAGAAGAATCATCTGCCAGGAAGAGGGTCTGTCAGTTTCTTTCATTTGGCCTCATGCAGGTGAGATTTGAAAAGATCCCAGGTGCATAGGTTCTGCTGTGTACTTAGGGTAATATTTAAAGGCCCTATTGCTGGCTTGTGAACAGAGTATTTTTGTTTATGCACAAGCACATGAGTATCCTTGTATCTTTTTTTTTGTTCAGTCTCCTGGTTGGATATACAAATTTTAATAAGTAATGCAATAAAGGAGTTGTGTGAAGAGTGATATACTGCTACTTGGGATGCAATTTTGTATAAGGAGATTAGATACCCTGCTGTGCTATGGATAGCTCTGTAATTGATGCTATTGGAAAATGTTCTGCTCCTGTTTCTGGTTTTAGATTTGCCTCCTTTGACCTGGCAGGTCTTCCATAGCCTATATATTATCATCTTGATCTATTGTAGATCCTAATTGTAGGATCTTGACTTGATAGGCTCTAATTACAGGTATCTTCAAGTCCTGTGCATAATGGCATTTAGCTAATCTAGATGTGGTCCTTTCTAAGGTCTATAGCCTGTGATTGCTTTTATGGTACAATTTCTATGGTACTATTTAAACATGTGTTAGGGATAATTTAAGATATAGTAAGGTATGTCTTGACCCCGGCTTTATTTTGTTACATAAATTCTCAAAACTTTTTTCAGCAAGCCTACTTATATATATAATTTAGTTAGTTATACTGTATTTTATAGTTTAGTTTTTAAAAGTTTTTTATCTTATTGGGCATATAGATATTTTTTCTGATTAAGTGGTCCAAATAAGGTTGCTTTCTGCACTCTTGTACAGACACTTAACAACTCTTGAAAGAGTATTTCCTTTGCTGGTATGGCTGGTAAGCTATTAATGAATGATCTGATGTGAATGACAAAATCCTGAAAAATGGCTGAAAAATGGCTTTGCTCCTTCAGTATCATTTATACTGTATAGTGAAAAAATATTTACCATATGGGGGAGTGTTCACACATTTTACCATATGAAAAAAAATGCCTTGCTCATTAACCTTTCACATGGCCATTTTAAAAATAAGTATTTGGGTTAGTTATAACTGTAACTTATAGACAGACTAGTCTTTTGCACTCTTGTAAGCAATAACCCACTTCAGCAGACTTAATAAATGGTTGATATGAATGATATTCCTTATGCACATACTCAGTAATTTGATGGCACTGCATGTTTTCTGTTTTAACTGCTCCACAAGAGAAGCTGTGTGCTTTCCTGTTACACTTTGAATAGAATATGGGGGAATAGATGATTTGGTGTCTTGCATTCTGTAGCAATGTTTTCTAGAAATTCATCTTCGCTTCTACTTGCGCATTGCAAATACAATTTGTTTGGTGCAGTTCATACTGAAATATGAAAACTGAAGGGACAAGATTGCCCCGCCAACCTTTACAACTATCCTCCTAGAGCAAATATGTGCAGGACTGTGCAAAAAATTGCTTATCCTTCCTTTAAGGCTACCTTGCACTATTGCTTTGCTGTGCTTTCTGAAGGCATGCTTTCCAATGGGATGTATGGAGGTGGTTTAGAATATACATTTTTTGGAATAACAGGAAGAAATTTTCAGATAAGAATCAAATGTCCAAAGTGGATCAGTTCATCTAAAGAGTTGCTGAGAGTAGAAGAGGGAGTTTATGATACGTATTGCCTGAATACATAAATAGTCTTGCCGGGCTCTAGAGCGATTAGTTGAACTTTAAAGGGTTGCTCTAAAGAATTGAAATAATAAAGCCTAACTTTAGGGGTATCTGAATTGCAGTCTGGAACGTTCATCAGAAATTGTGGACAGATGGCAAAATAATAATAATAATAATGATTCCTTCAGCATGGTGGTGGTGGGGTTGCCTGGAATGGAGTTGTTAAAGTACCCTGTACTTGACCACCTCTGCCAGCCTGATCTGGGCCTCTTTGCTGTGTTGGCTTGGGAGCTGGTGCAGAGAAGGGTCCCCACCCCTCGCTCCCCACCTTCTGCCATGCTGGAGCTGTGTATGGGCTGCTAGCTGAGCTGCTCAGGGGTTGGGGTTGCACCCAAAACTTTGAATGTTGTGATAAAAATACGGCTTGAAAATGTAGACTGCAGATTAAATTATCTGAAAGTGCCCAACATTCTTGGAAATGCAATACAGTACTGAGTGCATTAGAGAAGAGAACATTGTGGTTCTCAGCAAAACAGCAGTCACGACTCTTGGTTTTGGTGTTCAGTGAGCTCATTCCTTGAAAGTGACAACGAACTTGCTTTTTCTATAGTGCTCTGTTGAAACTGCACATAGGTGTACTATCTGTACTGCAAACAGCTAAGGACTAAGTCTGTAAAGGCAAATATATGTTCATGCATTTATCCAAATCTATTTAACAGTAGATGCAATGGAATAAATACATCAACATATATTTGCCTTTACAGGCAGTGAGTGTTTGAGACCCCAATTATAGCTGATGAGCATATTCAACAGATGGCTTGTAGTGAATAGCTGCAAGTGGCTATTCACAATATATCAGTAAGTGGGCAAGTGCATCCTGTTTTGGTCCCTGATAGGTGTCATATTATTATATGTATGAAGCTTACGCAAGTGCATTCATCTGTCACTTGAGTGGCATAAGAACTGCTTCTGCTTCCTATCCCAGGGCTGCAACAACAGCTGGTTCCATGGTAGCCATTTTGCTTTCAGAATGTTACATAGGTGTGTTGTTTCCTGTCTGGAACATCTGAGACCCCCTCGTACGTGTAACAAACCATTACTTGTTCATATGCCGTTCTGAGCTGATGCAGTAATGGCCGTGTCCCATTGTCAACTGTTATTTCTGGAACTGGTCCATCAGTAACTTTAACTGGAAGTCATAGCAGCAGAAAAACTAGAGTCACACACAGCTGAACTTAGCGTTTCAAATTGCAAGCCGCTGTTACAAATGTGATTGATTTCTTCGTGGGCAGTGGCTTTGGCTGTAACCTTAGTATTGTATCTGTGGTTGAAAGGCCTATATTTTTTGAATTGGCAGAAGGATAGCTCAGTTGGTTAGAGCATGGTGCTGATAACGCCAAGGTTGCAAGCTTGATTCCCTTATGGGGCAGCTGCATATTCCTGCATTGCAGGGGGTGGGCAAATGATTTCTTCCAGGGTGGAAAGTGAATCTGGCATAACTTTTCAATTTAGTTTGTTGGCAGTATGTGGCATTCTTTGCTTTCAAGCTTTGTAGCCATTTTAGGCGTGCATTAGAAATCCAGTCATCCTACACGCATGTGTCCTTTTTGGTGTGCTTGTTTTTGTTCTCTGCTTGCTTCAATATGCATATGGGCCTGGAAAATTTAAGGCGCATATATATATATATATATATATATATATATATATATATATAATGTAAATGATTACCAGTTACAGTGGCAACTTGGGATACGAACGGGATCCGTTCCGGAGCCCTGTTCGCATCCTGAACAGAACGTAAGACACGTCTGCGTGTGTGCGGGTCGCATTTCGCTACGCATGCGCATGACGTCATTTTGAGCGTCTGCGCATGTGCGAGTGGTGAAACCCGGAAGTAACGCGCTCTGTTACTTCTGGGTCGCCGCGGAGCGCAACCTGAAAATACTTATCCTGAAGTGTATTTATCCCGAGGTATGACTGTACTTATTTGAGAGGAAGCAGGACAGGAGTAATCTTTTCTTGATCGTCATATATTGATAAGAGCAATATCAGATGAAGTACTTTAAGACAAAGACATATGTTACATTTTTCATACGGCGGGAATAGATGTAACACTTTTCCACTGCGTTCTGAGGTATTTTTCAGGGTAGTTAACGTTGATCCAAATAATTGCCAGTGCTTGGAAAATGTCACATCGGTCTTGACCCTAAACAGTTCTTTGAAGTAAATGTCATAGAGGTCAGACATAAAGTAATATTGGAATCTTAGTGGCATCACTTACCCTGAATAGGTTATAAATTTTAGGACAAAAAACTTGGGTTGTATCAATGCTGCAGCTCCACTGGTGAAGGGGACTTCAGTGCATGCAAAATAAATTGCTCCTTCTGTTCTGCTCCTCCAGACCCTCATGGCTCCTCAAAATCAGCTTTGTGGGGTTGGGAGTTTCTTCTAGAGCAGGTTTCTTTTTTTGGTGGTGGTGGTGGTGGGAGCTCAGTAGAAAGAGAGGAAACAAAAGATCTGTTGTGCCAGCAGGGTGCCCACTGGCCCAGCATTGGGTACAACCCCCTGTTTTTGAGAGTTGGGAAATTTAGCTTTGTTAAACAAGAATGATTTGATGTTTAAACCAGCTAAATATGGTCTGCTCCCTTGCTTTAAAAAAAAAGAAAAGAAAAGCTTGTTAAGTCTGCTGTAGTGTGTTTGTTCTTCAATTTGCAATATGATGAAAAATTTGTTGTCCACTGATCTCAAAAAAAGTTGCACGCATAATAGAATAATATAACAGAATAGCTGTGAATGATGATTGTGCTCTACAATATGGCATGCCTCTAATGAATATCAAGGGTGTGAGAGTTGAAAAAAAGATGTACAGTGGTATCTCAGCTTACAGACGCTTCAGGTTACTCGTTTTCAGGTTACGGACGCACTGAAACCCGGAAGTACCGGAATGGGTTACTTCCGGGTTTCGGTGCTTATGCATGCACAGAAACACTAAATCGCACTTTGCGCATGCGCAGAAGTGCCAAATCGCGTCACGCACATGCACTGATGCGGCGCTGCGGGTTGCGAACGTGCCTCCCGCATGGATTACGTTCACAACCCGAGGTTCCACTGTATTGTGGCTAAGAGAAAACTAAATGTGATGCTAAATGGCATTATCATTTCCCTACAATTCACATTCTGAAATCTGGTTCTGGGAACTGTACAGAGTAAATACTTCTTTTATTTTCTGCCTCACTGATCATCTCTCAATAATTTAGTATAAGGAGTCATCAAATTTTAGGGCCAGTGGGCACACCTGGAATTTTAAGAAAGTTGTAAGGATGCTGGTTGCAAAATGACTGCCATGGTGTATGTGGTATAATACAAAACCTCTTGGGTACCCTCTGGAATACTATGTGATCTTTGGATGAAGGGTGGAATATGAGTTTAATAAACAAACAAACAAATTGCCTTAAACAGGGTCAGTTACTTGGCATGTCGCAACCGCAGCATGCTGACACAACCACAATGACATTTCTGTGTTTGGCGAGTGAGTCAGTCCTGGCATGCTGTGTTCCTTTTGGGGGACTGCTTGCATTGTCAAATCACACCATGTAATCATGTGTGCAGGTCCACCAATCACACAGAGAACAGTTAGGTGGACTAGTTTGCAGACATGGATTCAGCCGCCCTTTCTGTGATGACAACAGTGCTTCTTGCAGCTAATGTTTTGAAGGGGAAAAAGTCTGTTGTTAAATAATTACACCCTTTATGCCATATGTACCAGCCAGAGGTCCTTGTTGCGGCTGTAGCAGAATAAATTAATGCTTCTATGCTGGCTGGATAACCTGGATCATCTTGCCACATCAGCACAATACTATTGGTTTTGATTTTGCACCAGCATAACAGGTTGTGATTATTTTAAATCAGTTGAAATCCATGGCTTAAAGTAAACCAATTTGTAACCTCCCTCTCCTTAATGCATATGCCACCCTTAAGTAGGGACATCAGTTTGTGGCAGAACTGCAGAACTCTTTGAATTTATTCATTGGTTTTGTAATTTCCACTGCAGTCTTGGGAGTGCAGCAAAGAATAGTCTTTCCTTTTGAGCTATACACTCCTGTGCGTGACTGGCTTCCCTAATCTCTCATGTTCCAGAGACTTACTGGTTGTGATATACATCTCAATAACTTATTCCCTGTATCTGTACTGAAAGGTTGTGCTGTCAGTGTGATACTGTAGTGGGGTATAAATGTCCCTGAAAAGCTGTTTCCCCTCTGCTAAACTAATCTTGTGGCGTGCGATTTATAAAACCATCCAGAATATCCATTGCATATACTGAGGGAAATTACCGCATTGGAACAAAAGGCATTGTAATGATGTTTATAAATATTATCACAGAATGCAGTTGTGAGGGTGACTCAGCTTCATATCCTGAAGTACTTCATGCAGGAATAAAGATGGGCCAGAAATGGTAGTGATAGGGAGTGGAAATGCATTGTTTCATAACAGGAAGAATGTCATCAGTAGAGTATATAAGAAACACACATGTTTGGTTATATCCTTATTAAGGCCTGTGAAACGACTTGTAGTTGTATCCTTATACTCTTGTTTTGTGAGACACGTTCTGATTTCTTGCAAAACACGTTTTCGCTTAGCTGTGTATGGGAGTACTACAGAAATATAGCAACTGTGGCAGGTAGTCATCTAGGACACCTTTAATTCTTGGCTTCAACCCTATTTCTTCTTCAAGCTGGCTATTAAATTGAAGGAAGTTCTCTGCTTTAAAATATGGGAGTTCAGTTCTCTGTGACACTTGGATTTTATGATATGCCTACTTCTTTTCTAGAGTTGGCTCTAACCCACTTTGGGATTGCTGATAAATCAGCAGCATTTGGGCTGGCCTTGGACAGATAAAAGTTTCAGTTTTATTTTTTAAAACAAATATGGTATATTTATTTTAGACTGTGTCTTTGAACATCCGTCAAATTTATAAAAGAAAGCTGTTTTAAGTGACAGCTGGAAGGATCTAGGGATTTTGCAAGCAGGTAGTGTTACATAAGTGCCGTTTTGTCAAAAAGAGTGGTTGCCCCATTGTGAATTGAAGGAAGGCAAGGCTGTGTAGCTAGAAAGCACTGCCCTCCAACACTAGGGCAGAAAATGAATGCATAGTAGAATACGTCGTGACCACTTGTAAATTTACTAAGAGTGCATGTAACCACATGGAATATTTGTCATGTGGCATCTGACCATATGAGCGACGTCTGATTTTCAACAGTGTGTTATGTTACCAGCTAAACATCATGCGATACAGATATATCTCGGTGTATGAAATAAGGATGTACTTATGTAGAGGTGAACAGGGTAAAGTCTTGCAAACTGCTACAGCTTTTAGGGGTCTAAAATGGATGCATTTTTACTTACCTTTAACCTTGTTACAACTGTTATTTTATAGTACAGAGCAACAGGGGCACTGCATGACTTGCTTTTAAGTCACCTGAATTTATCAGGTAAGGCTTCCTGACTTTGCAGACAAGCTGACAGAAGTATCAGGTGATATAGACTTAATGGCTAGGGTAGCAGTAAGTAATAGGAAGATTTCTGTAGATTATTGCTATTTATACAGCACCACCAATGTGCATGGATAATAAGATAAGTCTCTACTCTGTGGACCTGAGACTGTCAGATGAAAATCCTGTATTTGCTCAGGTGTGTGTGTGGGGGGGGGGGCTGCAAGTTTAATCACCCATGTTTAAAAAGCCAAACCCCCCTGAACATAGAAGTCTCTAAACACATTAACAACAATAACAGAACTTCAATGCCTTTAAGAATTTGGGAGACAGAAATTGAACCAAATCCATCTTAGATCTGTAAAAGTTGACAGTTCAGTACAGAATGCTAACAGATTGGATTCTTTGCCAGCTAATCTCTGATCAATGACTGCTTTGTTTTACAATCCCTTTGTATAATAATTGACTACTTTGGTGAGCAGTGCTGTAGTTAAAATTTGGCCCTCTATATCACTTCCGTCTAACTGCACAGGCTACATACAGATCATTTTAGGTATTGCGTGTTCAGACCCAGAAACCTGCCCCCTAAATAAATTCACACTTGACTGAAATTTTTGGTTTGGTTTTTTGCAGAATTTAGACCACAACTTTATTGATTACAGAAAGGGACTGGTTGCATAGACTCTGGTTCGACTAGCTCCCTGCCTTGCAGGTAGCGCTGACCCAGGGCACCAGCATAGGTCAGCCAAGGGTGAACACGGATAAGCGGAAAGCCGGGAACGGGCTAACTCCGCCACCCAAATGTCCCCCTGGACTCAGGCACGGGCACAACCCCCTCACAGGGGTTGACAAAACCATCGAGTCCCTGGATTCCTTTAACGGAATACCCTTTACATAGAGATGGCGACAGCGTTCTCTTATCCCTATCACCTGAACCAGAGCCTATCCGCAACCTTACAAGTTGTGATGATTTGCTACGCGGCAGGCGAAACCCAAATGGCAACAGCCAATCAGCCAAGTGGGGAAAATTCCTGCCATGCCCCTGTCCCAATGACAGATGGCACACAACGGCATAGGAAGGTCAAGCGCAACAAGCCCTAAAAGTAGGGAGAGGTGGGTGAGTGTTCCGAATGCACGCGCCAAAAGAGGAAGCTCTGGGACACGTGCCTGGGCATAAATAGGTCCCTCCAACCATTTGGACTGTGTCCCATTGGCCAGATTGTACCCAGCTTCGAGGGACCTACCAATTGGGTGTTGTGGCTGACCAAATGTACCCACCCACAACACAGGGTGTCGGTTGTCCTGGTCTTACTGCAATATGTGCCCTCTTTGTGGGAGGACCCAACTTGTGATACAGAGACTATTGAAAGAGTCATTGAGCTGGGAGAGGGAGTAAGGGAGGATATGACAAGAGAGAAACAGTATTATCTTTTGCTCAGTGGACATGATACTAATATACTTTGCAGTGGACTAGGTAGTTGACATCCATGCAGATAACCTATGCTCAGTTTGCCATTTTAGATAGAGGCTGCACATGCAGTGTTTGGGGATTTGTTTATGTTGCCAGTTCCGATTATGTTAATTATGTTACATTTTTATACCACACCTCCTAAGAGAAGCTTAAATTGGTTCATAATAAATATATAAAATATATAATAAGATGCATATGAATTGCAGACATTTTCATTTTTGGAACCAGTTAATTAAATAGTGGCATCAAATTCTGATATAATCTGATCCTCCTTCGGGGAGAAAAGTTCATATATCGGGTGCCACTATTCGGTTGAGGGAAGTGGGGCTATTTCTGGTAACACATGCATCAAATGATAGGGACACCAGGAGTCTGCCGTGGGACCAAATGCAACTCCCCTCTTTCCCACCTTTTCCCTGGGAGCACATTCACTCTTGCTCCCCCAGTTCTGTGCTTTGTCATTTAAATGCTTTTAACTATATCAGCACCAAAGTAAACAGTGTGTTCAGATTAGCCAGCATTTGAAATAGCAGTTTAACATTAGTTTTTGGGTCTGGATTAGGAAAGAATCCTGCTGAAGGGAAGGTGAGAGGAATTTACTTCTGAGTAGGGACAGGACAGCCTCTGTGCTGGGCGCCTCATCTTGTAGCTGACTAAAGGTACCCTTGATCTACTTAATTTCTAGATGATGATGTTTAAGTGTCATTTTGTATCGTGACTAATGTCTAAGTGTTGTTTTTATCTATTATGTGTTTTGGCACTTCTCTTTTGATGGTTTTCTCGAATATTTGGCTCAGCTAATGAGTTGTTGGGAATTCTTGGGTTCTTTCATGATATATATGCAGCAAACTCTGATTTCTGCTTCTGGTGGACTGTGATTTGGATTCCTTGTGTATTTTTGCAGTAGGTTGATTTCTGCATCCCCCTCCCCCTTACAATTATGGCCTTGATTTGGACCCCTTGAGGCCATTCCAATTCTTCTACTTCCATATTACAAAACATTGGTCTGTCTTGAATGATCAAATGCCCAACCTTCCTTGCTTAGCCTGCAAGATAAAATTAAAATGTACCTGGCAGCCTGGCTTCATAAAAAATGAAAACAACATTTTAAATGAAGAGGATTGGCTGATTCATGAGTTGCATTCTTTATTCTCTTAGTGATGAAAGTGGGAAATTCCTGTTGTAACACAGTGATACATTTTGAATATACCTTAAGGACAATGGCTTATGATTCACCATAGCCAAAGTTGTTAATTATGCATGCCCACCTCTTCATTCAGGCCATAAACTCTTCCTGTTATGTAACTTGTTCAAGAGTCTCGGAAAGGATTAAACCTACAGTTTTAAAAACAGGGTTATGCAATGTTTTAAAATCTGTGTTCAATATACATTAGTTTTCACATTAATGTTTTCTTCATAATTGTGTTGTGCATGTGTATATGTGCTTGGATGTTTTAAGATACTATTCCGTTAAGGAAAGTCTGGCATTCAGCTAGTGGACAGCTACCTAGAAGCAAACAGTATAATCCTTGTAAAACATTTAGCGCACTTTGGGGGCATAAAAATTGTTATGGCAGTGAGATAGGATCAGGATTCTTTCTATACCTTTTTCCTCACTGAGATATTTGCTTATAGTACGCACACATGAAACAGCAACAAAGTGATCTTTCGTCATGGATGGCAACTATTCCTTCATTGTGCATGATATTTTGTGTTGGTTTCTGTTTTGTGGGAGGAAAAATCAACCCAGTTTTGATTATCTGTAAACTTGAACACAGAACTGATGGGTTGGTAAACTTTTTACTTCATAAGGGCAATACTTCCCTCTTGTTTCCTTTCCAGCAACTGTTATTCATAGTTATTATGCTGCCTCTGCTGTTTAACTCTCATAGCCTAATAGCTGTTGATAGACTTACTGTAATGAGCATGTAAGCCAGTGATCTTGGCTGCATCTTATTACAGTACGTTTTGTAATTTAATTATGTACTGGGTGCTTTTCTGTGCTTTCCTGTTTTTGTTTTTAATCAGCAGCCCATCAATTTCACTGTGCTGCCTTGAGTTCTAGTACTAAGCCTCTTGGGCTTGTTGATTGGAAGTTCGGGAGTTTGAATCCACGTTACGGATGAGCTCCCATTCCTTTCCCAGTTTCTGCCAACCTAGCAGTTCAAAAACATACCAGTGCAAGTAGGTAGATAGGTACTGCTGTGGCGGGAAGGTAAACGGCGTTTCTGTGCTCTCTGGCTTCTGGCTCAGTCATGCTGGCCACATGACCCAGAAAGCTGTCTGTGGACAAACGCCAGCTCCCTTGGCCTAAAGCAAGATGAGCACCACACCCCAAAGTCACCTTTGACTGGACTTAACCGTCCAGGGGTCCTTTACCTTTATTTACCTACTAAGGGACCAAGAGAGAGAGACAGACAGAGAGAACACAGTCCAAATCTGTCTCTTCCTTTGCTTTGCTCTTGGTGTCCAATCCTAGTTGTTCTTTCTTTTCCTCTTCTCTGAGTTTTCTGGCCAATAAGAATATGGCAGTGAGGGGAGTAGATATCCTGGAGGGCATTCTGGAAGTTCTGATTATGGTTGGTTTAGGCTGGACTGCTGCTGTTAAAACTGTCTACAGCGCTAAGCACTATTTACTCATGCTATAATGGCGAAAGGATAAAACCACCCTAAAGGGGAGTGAGTTTCAGATTTCCCCCATTAGGTTAATGGAGCTCAAATTAGTAGGATTATTGGGGGACGGGGTGGAGTTGGCAACAAGGTTGTGATGCCCACAATAGCATGGGCCCCTCCATATGTACAACCTGGGGCTATTGCCTGAAAGAGAGCCCGCCTCTAACGTTCATTCCTGTAGCCATTTTTTTTGTTACCCAAAGACCCTCAAATCCTTTAGGGAGGTCACTTTACCCTTTTAACCACTGCTACACATTGATTTGATGTTTTTTAAAATTGAGCTATCCTATACAAATTTGGAGTCCCTAAGGTGATTGGATGGTGCCTTGTATCATAGCTGTCAACTGTTCCTTATTTGGTGGGAAAGTCCCTTATCCCAGCGCCGTGTCCCGCTGCTGTCCCTTATTGATAATGTCCCTTAAATTTCCCAGGTTTCAAAGGAAGCAGCTCCTCTCCCTCCCTCCCTGCTGATCAGGGAGGAGGGAGGCTCCAAATGTGTTGCTTGGCTGCGTTGCTCACCCAATAAGGAGTCTAAGAATGACTGGGGGGTGGAGCTTGCATGCTTTGTGCCGATCAAATCGGCCGCGTTGCCTGGGGACCCGCCTTTGCTCAGCGCTTCCCAGTGGAGAGGTGACGGTGGTTTTCCTTGCTGCATCCCCTTTGCCGGGTTGCTGCGCTGTGGGAACCACCGCTTGAGGCTTCGTTTGGCAGCTGGTTGACTAAAATCCCTTATTTTGGCTGCTGATCCCTTATTTTCGAGGCTGCTGGTCCCTTATTTTCAAATCTGTAAGTTGATAGCTATGCCTTGTATACCTCATTCCGGCAACTCCTGCAGCCAAGCTAGTGCCAAATGTATTGCTTTCCTTTCCTTTGGATTATATCAGTGAGGCTGAGGAGTGTGTGTGTTTTGTCACCTGGGCAGTGTAGGACCCCCATGCACACTGCCCAGGCTTGTGCCGTGTGGAGGTCACTTTGATGCTGCCAATGCAGCTGTTTGACTTCACCCTCGGAGGTGCATTTTATTGTCTCTTGAGGCAGGCGGATGCCGACAACAAACAATTCATGCCAATCCCAGAATCTTTCTATTGGATAGTCACAGCCAGTTCTGATTGCATCAGTTTACATCTCTGGTCATGCTCAAAACAAAGCTGTGAGTAAACATATTTGTTTTGGGCCCTGATTTTTATATTTGACAGAACCAAGTGCTTAATAGAATTTAAATATTCATTTGAATATCCAAGTAGATAAATGTACTAGGTGCCACTTATTGCCAGCTTTATGGCAGAGCTGCATTTTAGCTGAGGGTGGGTTTTTTTTTTCCTTTTTGAGCAATGTTTAGTGATTGCCACAATTAGTGTTTCAAGACAAAATGCACAATGATGCAGTTTATGGGGCTTCTCACTGTTGCAGTTGCGTACAACTTGAACATTATTAAATTGCCCAAATATTGCAAACCTTGCTCCAAGCCCTTTATCACTTTGGTTGCCCATTTCTGTGCTCTTACCAGCTCTGAAATATCCATGTTGAACCATGGACACATAACCACATGGCTCAGAATTTAGTTGTGTCTTGTAATTGACTCTGTTTTGCTCATAGTTATTCATGAGGCTCTAAAAAAAAGTAATCTAAATAGAAGCCCAAAGATTGGAATGGAAGAAATGTTATTGAGCAGAACTCACCTTCTTCTTCTTCTTTCGTTGTGTTTGAAATTATTAAAAGTAATAGGAAATGTGGGTATATGGGATACCTATCTGCTTTGCAGGAATTGGGGCACCTGCTTCCAAGCTGCTTCTTATTCTGGAGAAGTAGGGCAGGTAATAAAAATAAATCAGGTTAATGGGTAAGTCATAACTAAAATATAAATCCTCAGGACAAGCAATCTTCTGGCTACAGCAAGGGTAACCATAATATCAACACTGGAGCATTAAGAGCATACTCTTACTAGAATGATGGCACAAAAGATAGAGAGAGCATCACAATAAATATGTGACAGCCTGCCTCTGATTTATCTGGAAGTCTTCAAACACAACCGTAATGTGGTATCTGGGCATGGGTAGGAGCGGAGGATTTTTCAGAACTTTTTTTTGGTGTGCTGGAATTATTATTATTAATTATTAATTTTGTTGGTCACTTTATTTTGCCCAAGTCCAACTCCAAGCAATTTACAACCAACCAACTAAACAAATACATATGGCATTGAGGGAAACTTCCATTCTTCCATTAAATCACACTGATCATGTTAATGCTGTGTGTCATTTCCATGGTCTGGGTATTAGATTTCTTGCATTCTACTGCAGTCTCAGATCAGGTTAACATGTTTGCAATCCTCCAGAGGTCTTGTCATAAGCAGTTACCAACTTGTAAATAACATTTTTGCAGTTGCTAGCGAAAAAATACAGAGGTACCTATTGGTAGGACCAGCCAATTCTGCTGCTATGCAGTTGAAGCAAGGCTCCACCTCTTCCCTGAACTCTCTAGCAAAGAGAGGTGGATATTTCTTTTACACTTGGGACAGTTTCTTATCTATCAGCATCTCTGTGCAAGTGATAGGAAACTCACCTTCTCTTCCAAGCCTTCTGTGCTTCTCAGACAGCTTGTGGGAGAGGCAGAGACTTGTGTCACTTGTGGAATGCAAAACAGCAGCCCTTTTTATTTATTATTATTATCTTACTCATAACGCAATCTGCCTCCTTTGGAAACGCACTGTGCATGCCACAACACTTGGGTGGAAAGGGGACGAACTGGCAGTGAGGCTTGACTAGTCACTTACCGGTAAACTGATATATTTGACTTCTGGGTAGCACTTCGTAGAAAAGGTCCCTTCAATTTTGTCCACTTCAGGCTTGAAAATAGGCCCTTGTCTGTTCACCTGTGACAATAATTTCTTCATCCACACTTCCCTTTCTCCCGAGGAAAAACTCGGGTTTAGTGCTGAATTGGGACAATCAGCAACCTGGTTTTCCGCATACTGCCATTTGTTCCAATTCAGCACTAAAGAGTGGGTTTTCCCGGGGGGAAGTGAAACACAGGCAGAATTGATCAGACCCAAGCCCAAACATGTATTTGTTTAGTTGTTTGGTTGTACATAGCTTGGGGTTAGCCTTGGGCAAAATAAAGCAACCAACAAAATTAATAATAATAATAATAATAATAATAATAATAATAATAATAATAATAATAATTTATTTGTACCCCGCCCATCTGGTTGGGTTTCCCCAGCCACTCTGGGCGGCTTCCAACAGAGATGAAAAATACACTAAAAATAATTAATAATAATAATTCCAGCACACCAAAAAAAGTTCTGAAAAATCCTCCACCCCATCCATCCCCAGATACCACATTGCGATTGTGTTTGAGGACTTCCAGATAAGTTAAGAGACAGGATGCCACATATTTATTGTGATGCTCACTCTTAACTTTTGTGCTGTCATTCCAGTAAGAGTATGGACTTAATGCTCCGGTGTTGATATTACGGTTATCCTTGCTGTAGCCAGAAGATATGAGGATTTATATTTTAGTTATGACTTACCCATTAACCTGATTTATTTTTATTTCCTGCCCTACTTCTGCACCCACAGCATAGGGCAAGCAGAAAACCACTAGGCTCCATGCTTTCTAGTCATGAGACAAGCATAAGTGTGGATGAGCCCCTTAGTTTAATGACATGCCACAAATGATTACTACAGTCATGTGTAGCTCTCAGTATTTTTGTTGGTAGGAATATTTGATCTCCTGATAAGGATATGAGTAACAATGAGTACCGGTAATTGGACATTTTAAGGTGATTGTTTAGGGAGGAGCAATCTGTACAATGTTCTTTTTGCCTTTGGAAGATTTCCTTATTGCTATGTGTTGGATGGAGGAAATGTTTCTTCCATTGCCACCAATTACGAGCATGTGGATAATGACTCCAGTTGCTATTGGAATTGTGCCAAGAACAACTCTACTATAATTTCACCATCTATTTACTTTCAATCCAAACGGGGCTGTTTTGTTCTTGTGGATATAGTGCATTTCATTGAGTTTGTCATGAAATGTAAATAACACAGCATGTATAATGAGTGCAGGGATTTTTGCATCAGCGGTTGGTTTTTGTTGTTGTTGGCCTATCAACTTCAAATGTATCTCTAAGCTTTTAATTCTTCATATAATTCTGTATGTTTTTATAGTATTCCTTCCATTTTCATTGATAGCTTTAGAAACATACTGAAGTGATAGATTTGCTCTGTCTTTTCTTTGATATGCTGCCGAATCTGGGAAAGCATGGAAACATAGTAAATGGTATTTAACACAATGACTGGTGAATATTTTTGGATTTACTTCTGGTTAAAGTTCCTGGATTTGCTATATATTTTTGTGGAAAAAGTTAAGCAGTGTTGTGTTAGCATGCAAGCAGAGATTCTTTATGAGAGCCTTAAGTGTATTGTTTTTCAAAAAGGCCACAATATATCAATTTTTACATTAAAACTGAATATGGTAACACTAATACATGGAGGAAAGGTTACGGTGGAACAAAAGAGAAAAACGTTGTTCAGTAGGAACTTTTTATTTGTCATTAAAGTATAAACAATTCTGAGCATGAGTTTTTGACAGAGAAAACAGTGCGTTCAAGTAACATTATTGATCTGATTTGAAATGCAATTATTGATACATTTTCAAATTTGATGTGACTTGAAAGAGGGTCAGTAACTATGCCAGGCAGAAATTATATAGTTAGCTTCATTGCAATGACTTTCTTGAATTAAAGGCCGGGTCTTTGTGACTAGCAAGCACTTTCCATACTAAACACTGATGGAATCCCAGTGTACATACTGAATGCTGGAGAATTCATTCGTTCTTTCAGATCCTCCAGAGCGAGTATATACTGCTAATATTTTTATGGACCACTCAGTTATTGTGGTTTGTTTGAACTCTGATCGTTACAGCTGGGACATTTTTTTCTCCATGCAGTTTGTCTCACTCGAACAGGATATATGCCAAGAATAAAAATGTTTTGATATTTGCATAAGCTAGGATATAAAATTTTAATGTTAATTAGCATTGGTTTGAATTCTGAGACAAATTGCAGCATTCTTTCCTTCAAATAGTGCTAAGCAGGTGAATACAAATTGATGATTAAAAATCCCACGAGTTTTAATCAGATCTTTAATTTTTAAAATTTGTTTTATTGTCACTTAAGCTTGCTTTTGAATGAAATTTGAATTGAATTAGCACAAGAATTTAGCTCTTAAAATTCAATTTATGGGTTTTATTAAACACAATGAATTATTTCCTGCTTCTACGCATAATAGTAAAAAAGGGGAATGTTTGACTTGAAATCAACCATTTATATAGGATGTAATAGATTATGTATTGAACTTAACTGTTTTACAAATTTTGAATATTTATGAGTTGTATGAATTAAAAGCCATGCTGTGGGTTAAACCACAGAGCCTAGGACTTGCCGATCAGAAGGTCGGCGGTTTGAATCCCCGTGACGGGGTGAGCTCCCATTGCTCGGTCCCAGCTCCTGCCAACCTAGCAGTTCAAAAGCACGTCAAAGTGCAAGTAGATAAATAGGTACCGCTCTGGCAGGAAGGTAAACGGCGTTTCCGTGCGCTGCTCGGGTTCGCCAGAAGCGGTTTAGCCATGCTGGCCACATGACCCGGAAGCTGTACGCCAGCTCCCTCGGCCAATAAAGCGAGATGAGTGCCGCAACCCCAGAGTCGGCCGCAACTGGACCTAATAGTCAGGGGTCCCTTTACCTTTACCTTTATGCTTAGGAACATAGAAAGCTGCCTGATACTGAGTCCATATAGCTCAGTATTCTCTACGCCGGCTGGCAGTGGCTCTCCAGGGGATCAAGTGGGGACATTTCTAGTGTACCGGGAGATGCAACACATTGAACATGGAACCTTCTGCATGCAAAGCAGATGTTCTACTACTGAGCTATGGCTCTTTGCTAGTTTGCTTTCCGTTTCACAGAATGTATTTGGCAAGTCATTCCCATGTCACAGCCCTGCATATCTTTATCTGCACTGGATACTGTGATGTCATCCACGTGCTCAACTAAGTACAGACAGCCAAACAGAAATCCATTAAATTGTTCCTCTCCCATGCACCAACGGGACACATGAAGAGGGTTGTGGCAGTTGTCAGCAAGCCTAGCAATTGCATCAACTGATTTCGCCAGGATTCTTCATCACATGTAGCATGTCTGCGTATAGCTGTTAGTATGTGTGTAGAATCCCTTCTCATGTGCACTAAATGTATGTGGAAGGCAAGGTTACTGGACATGCTAATGCATGTTCCCATGACCTGTCACAATCCTTCCATGGGTGGTAGCAGTGGTTCTATTCCTGTAACCTAGTGGTTACATGTTTGCTTGTACCCCACCTGTATCCTAGTGGTTGTTGAATCAGGAAAGCCTTGTTTATATCACCTTGAGAAGGAGAAGGTAAGAGAAGAGAACATCAGAAATCAGCTGAAATAGGAAGGGCTAGAAATATGCAAGCTACTCCTCCAATAGACTTTGAAACAAGAAATGTGGCTGAAACAGTGGACCAAAGGGGAGGAGCTGATGCTCAAGTGTTTAGAACTTAAAATAGACAGTGCATTACGGAAGACTGTGGCTTTCAAATGTCTCCTAGATAGAAATGAATGTTCAGTGTTTGGGAAATGAGTTAAACTCAGCTGTTCCAGGTAACAGCCCTACCACACTTCAGTAAGATAAAATGTAGTTGCTGTCCTGTGCTGCAGAATACACACATGTGATATTGCCACATCTGCTTTTACACCCTGATGCATGGGCAGTAAATTGCTTCACGTGCAGTATCCCCTAGGACAAGTGCTTGGCAGGGGGTTGGACTCGATGGCCCTTGTGGTCTCTTCCAACTCTATGATTCTATGATTCTATGATTCTAGTCTCAGTGATGCAGACAATTCTGCTATCTCAGAACTTTACCACCTTTATTCTGCGGTGTGCTTGACTAGGTTTTGTTCCATGTGAGGTGTAAATTTGCTGTGAGAATAAGCATATTTTTTTTTTGATTCTGCATACTCTCTTTGAAGGGGAAAAAGACTTATTTTGAATATAGAGTTTATTCAATGTTTTAGTAAGGTAAGCGGCAAGGGGGAAATTGCTAGTAAAGTTTTCAGAGGGATAGCTCTCCCATTAGTCTGCTGTAGCAAAAATAATAAAGTTTTGTGGCACATGAAGGCCAACACATTATTTTGATCTAAACATTCATAGAATTTTGTCTTTATTCACCACTCACCTGTCCACTTGAACTGGGAGAAGAGTTGCATAGGAGAAGAGTTCTTGTTGCCTTTGTGCGTTCTGTGGCTTCCTAACACTCTTGATAGCCTGCAAGTCTCCTGTTAACTGACTCCTAAATTGTCCCTTGTGAAGTGCTGTGATGTGCTCCCATCTGCTATATTAGGCAGCATATCTTGGTCAAGTTACCTTACATTAGAATGCTTTGACAGTTTTCTGTATTAGTTCAGTGTGGTATAGCTGCAATTCCCTTTTCAAAAGCCATGGTATCACTGTATCAGGCTTAAGGGAGCTACACTGATTCCTTGGGTTATATTGATGCCTTTCCTATTAATGTGAACAGAATGTAAATGAACAGAACGGTTGTTAGTTTTTTGTCTGCTTGTGCAGTCTCTGTTTGAGCTGGCTGTTTACTTACTTAGCTTTGCTACTTGATTTATGAAGAGGCAGTGGTATCCTGGCGATTAAAATTTTGAATAGGTTTGTGTTTACTGCATAATTTTTGACATACCGGGTCAACATTCCATCACCGCTTGGCTTCATAAACCACAAGCAATTACACTGCATGTCCTCTTATTTGCCAGCTGGTAATTTAGGATGGTGTTTGGTTCATATCTTCTTAGTTGTGGAAATTGCCGTTACTTCAGAGGGGAGTATAGCTTGGATTTTTCAAGAATTTCTGCTTGCTTGTATCACTGTATTTAAGTGCCTGTAAATTACAGGTGATCAATTGTATGACCTTTAGGGGGAAATTCAATCTGTTCCCCCGCCCTGTCCTTTGTGATGGCAGACAGCAACATCTCCATTTCCCCCCCTGCACACAGTTGCTTTAAGGTTGATACAGCTACACTAAAGGCTTTTCAGTGTCTTTATTTCACTGTGGATTCATTAAAATTCTGGTTTGACGTATGGGGAACTGAGATAACAAAAAGCCCAAGGCCACCCAGTGATTTCTAAGGTTTCCAGCCAAACATTCCATCAACCGGGTGATAACTAGCTCTGGTTACAAAAGTAGGCATGTGTGAGAGATCCTCTCATCTGTTTGTATAGTTCTTCACGAGACTCATTTACAACCCAGGTTGGCTTTTGTAGCCTTGACCTGGCACACTCATTAATACGGGCAATGATAGACAGCTAATGAGACTTAAACCTCCTCTTCCAGAAAAGTCATGTGCACCAAGTTTATAGGGGTGTTTGGGGCATCATGTACATTGGGATGATACATGGTCACCCTTGCGCATGCATGCATAGCCTTATTGTCTCTACCAGTGTCATGCAACTGTCCTTGGCCAAAGGACAGGCAAGCTGTGCCAGTAGTAATGGCTGGCGGTGCGGCAGCACTGAGATGATTAATTCCTGGCTCCAGCTCACAGGCACCAGCTTGTGTCCTTGTGTTGTAGGGGAACATGATCAACAGAGTGCTGGGGCATTCTTGAAAGCATTCAGGTACTTTGGGATTTTTAAAAATGGAATATAGGAATTTAGACAGAGGCATTTGTGGAGCAGGTGGCAAAAATATGAGGTGTCCTCTGTGGTTGGGTCAGTTGTGTGTTTTTGGCTATGCATGTTTATTTCGCTGCGCCTGTAAAGCAGTGTGGCTGGCTGGCTGTCTCTTACTCAACTCAAGTAAAATATTATTCCCTATATATTAGGAACAGGGCTAGGGTTGTTGCACTTGGTTCTCCTACTTTGCCATATTTATATGTTACCTTTCAAAATCACGTTTGTGTCCTGCCTTTTCTATAAGAAAATCAAAGTTGATGGTTTCATACTCAGGAGCTTCCTGCCTTTTTAGAGTTGAAGTTGAATCAGGGGTTTGAATTTCTACTCCCATTGCAGGGGCTTGGACTAGAGGACCCTTGGAATCCCTTCCAACTCTACAATTCTATGGTGAATTCATACTCCCTGTACTTGATTCTGTTGCAAAAATCTCAATAACCAGAAAGGAGAACAGGACTGTAATAGAGTGTTGGGGAGTTGGGGTTAAATTGTAGGAAATGCTTGTGTAAGTTCGGCCGCTGTTCTTCCTCTTATTGCTTTTGGGAGGGGATAACAATTCAGGTTGACATTTGTTTCACCCTGCAAAATATCCTGAAATAATTGTTTGAGTAATACCCAGCTTCCAGCCTTCAGCTGGAACTAGCTACCCAGCCATGTTTTCTGAGGTCCATGCTGCTCCTCTGCCTGGACGGACCTTTTTTGTTTTAATTGCTTCCTTGAGTAATTATTTTGCTGTGTGTGTGAGAGAGAGAGAGAATGCCTGTTATAACAGCAAGAGCCCATACAGGTTTGTAAGCCTTTAGGAGTAGAAATAGCCTTTATATTCTCCCCCTCATTGCTGTAGAGAGCTTTTCTGTCAATTTACAGAAGAAGTGGATGTTCACTTGTGGGTACAGATTGGAGCTGGCAGAATGGTGTCTTGGTGCCCCAGCCACATCCCTCAACTTCTCTGCATATGTTGTTGCAGCAGTTAGTATTGGGGAGATATTTTTTGGATAAGGTTTCATTCCAGTGGCAAACCTGGGAGAAGCCAAAAGCCCACCCTAAGTAATCCCCTAGGCCAGCAGGTTAACAAGGGAGATAAGCATTCTCTGAAGGGCCAACTCAATATTACTATAATTATTATTCTTTAAAATACAGCTGCAAAGAGAACTGTGAGTCAGATGGTCGCTAAGGATAGTTTCCAGTTCTTCAGATCAAGCGACTGAATTTTTGCTTTGCCAAATGCCTGCAAGATTTGAAAGGAGTGAAGGGAAAAGGGGAAAAAAAGTTTATACTCTCTTAGATATGATTCTGTTTTCTTTGAATAGCACTCATCAAAGGGAGGGAAAGATGGAGAACTGATTTTGGGGGGAAAAGGCATTAAGGTTTTCCGTTTTGGCACGTCTGTGGGCTTCTCGTTTCTTTCATTTTGATGGTGATTTAGCATTTCAATTTGAAGTTGTAAAAAAATCTCTTAGGCTAACAGGCCATTACTCATTGCGCTTGCCTTAATGAAAGCACCACCGATGTCTGGAGTGCTTCTTTTGATGTCATTCTGTTTACTACACTTCTTCGTGAGGTAGGAACTATCCTTTTCTTGAAGGTTTACACGAAGATTTCAGAGTGCTACTGTAATGTAGATAATGAAAAATTATTATGCCACAATCATTGAGACATTCAATCTGCAGCTTAATTAAGTTGGAATGAGGCCAATTTAGTTCCATTGACTTCATGCGGTTTGAAGGTATTGAAATCAATGATGCAAATGCTGAGTGCGTAATGTTTGCATAAAGGAGCGTGTCCTACAACCCAGTGAAGCCAGGGTGCTTAGATTTTAAGCCTATTTAATGCTATTTAAATCTAAGCGCTTCAGTTTAACAGGGTTTTGAATTATGCTACCTGTATGCCCACAATCTGTAGCTACGTTTTGATATGCAAGCTAAGAATGTTGGTTCCTTATTGGAAGAAATCTATAAATTGGGCTTGGAAGCCTCAGGCTGGTAGGTTTGGTCAGACTCCATGAACTTCACTATCTGGCCCCTTGAAAGTCAAAAGCACCTCCAGTGATGTTGCCCCACCTTGCTTATGATGTGGACCAAATTTTCCTCCAGAGCCTACATAAACTTCAGATGTTTTCAAGGGAATTGGGCAAAGCTTGATTTAAAGAGGCTTTGTGTCACAGGTGGTGCAAGGATGAAGAACTACAAAAGGGGAGAAGCATTTCCCCTCCCCTCTACTATTAGAAGTACTGAGTAATTTCCACCCTGGAGTTGTTTCACACATTTCCTAATTGAATGCTTTGCTTCTTTGTGGGGTGGAGGCGTATGACCTAGTCTGCATATGCAATACTAGGTATAGGACTTCCTGTGTATATACGTATCTATTTGCAGTTTAGTGTAGCCTTTCAGTCAAGTAAGCTTCCTGTTTCTGTAGACAGGTGACCACTTAAATGAACGAAGCTGTCCTGAATCAGACCAGAGGTCCACTTAATCAGCAAGCAGATGCTTCCTGGAAGGCCATAGGCATAAAGGCAGTGGTCCTCTCCCACTGCTTTGCCTGGAGATAAAGAAACAGTGATCTCAAACTCTTGAGCAGGGCTCCAGGATTCACTTGTTTCCTAAGTGAAAATCATATACCTAAACCAACAGCATGCCACATTGTGTGGGTTGAAGCTGCAGGATTCCCAGTGTAGGTTTACACCTTGTGGGGCGATCTAGGTCATTTGGTAGTGCCTTGCCCCCCTATACCTATATTGCAAACACATTTAAAAATATTTCGAAGTTCTACACATTACATTCCGTAATCCACTTTGCTGTACCTGCTGTTAAAACAGTATAGGAACTAGGTCCTAGCCTCCACGGTTGCTGAATAGCCACAACATTTTCTTTCTCCAGACTCTTTTATTTTTCTAACTCTTAAATACTTGTGTGAAACCAGAGGCAATTGAGCACTAGAAGGAAGGTGAGAGACCTTCATGTTAAATGGCGATTTAACATTAATCACTCTAGCACACAAACATGCTGATATATATGCACTGAAAAGCAAAGTGCATTTCAGAATACAGAAGCCTTGCATTATCAACAGCGTAACGTCTGTTTTGCCTTCGCCTCTGGCTTCATTAATAGTCTTGGAAGACTGTGAACTGAAGATGAAGAATGAATTCAGTGGCTCTTCACAAATTAGGTGCATGAAGTGTATCAAGCAAGTATTATAGGTTATATATACTCATGGGAACTCTCCTCCCACCCCCACCCCCCCAGGTATATGTAGAATCATTCCTGCTTGGGAAGGGGGGGACATCATTTGCAACTGCTTCTTCACATTTCTATTGGAAGTACCTACCATTCTTCTTCAAGTGTATTCAATGTTCTTCCCCATCCCTAGCATGCAGTGTTAGATATTCCCCAGGTGCCAGGTGGATTTTGCGACTGGTGCAGGTCCAGTTGAGGCCAACTGAAGATGTCTTTTTGCCATGTTTGGCGACTGACGTCTCCACCATTTGTCTGGTGCGCAACAGAATTTTGTGCTGCTGCACGTTCCTCCCACCCCCAGTGCCCCGCCTTCTATTGCATGCCCGCTGGCCAGCCAATCTGTTGAGATGTCTTGATGCTATTCTAGATTGTTTTATTTGATGTTTTAGTATGTTGTAAACGGCTTTGAGATTTTTTTTGTTCAACATACAAGGCGGCATAGAAATGAAATTGATGGTGATGATGATGATGATGATGATGATAATAATAAATTGAACTGCCAAAAAAGAAAGGTGACCAGACAGTCGGTTGTGGCGACCATAACCTAGGTTTTAGGTGCCTTTTGGTAATTAGCTTATATATACAGCTAGCAAGGCAGGTTGGAGTGGTGGAGAGGGTATTTGTGTTTTACAATATTCACACATAGCCAGATAAATAGCAAAAGCAATTTTACAAAAGGGACGTCGTTACCAAAAGCAAATTCTCACCCGGTCATTTTATTGCAGTAAAAGGCAGTGGAATCTATATGTTTTAAGTGCACTAATTTTACCCAGTGTTAATCTGCTCCTTACCAAGTTATTGAGAGCATACTGGGGCCTTGTAAAGGGATTCTTTCCCGCCCCTGCTTACAGCCATGGCTCTGTTGTAGCGCACTTTTGGAATGACAGTGCTTTGCTCAACCCTTTCTGACTAGAAAGGGCTTTGAGAGCATCGCTGTGTGCTTCCCTGAGCCAGTAAGTTCTCTTCTGGCAGCATCCTTTGTTGTTAAATGCCTAGGGCACACCTATGCGGTGCTTACAGCATGTCTTCTCTCCCCCCCTCCCCCGCCCCAACCACCCCAGCTCTAACGCTGGAGTTGACAAGTATTGGAGGGAGGATCAAATGCTACTGTCTGCCAGCTTGCTTGCTGGCAACTGCTGCTTACTCCAAGCAAGGAAGTGAATGATGAGCAGTTCTGCTAGCAGAGGGGCAGGCAGAAGTTAGGCTTGGATCTGCTAGTAGATCAATATATGATGTGCAGTAAGTTGACAAGGGGCTTCCAATTCCAGTTGTATAAGAGTAGCAGCAACAACCCCCGACTCCTTTTAGGGGAAATAATTTATTGTTTCTGTTTTGTTTCCCTGATCTCAGGTAAATGAGATGTAGATTTGTACTTGTTTAAGCACTCCAGACATCAGTGGTGGCACAGAAAGCAGTAGATAAAACCGCAGTGTTGCACCTGGCTCTGGTTGGCAGACTTCAGGTTCTACTAAAAAAAGTGTGAATCCTTCAAGGCTGAAGTCTTCCTGGTTCTTCACTAGCATAGAGAACAGGGCATGTCGCACAGGTGCGACTGGAATGTCCTCAGCTGAGACTGCCCGAATATTTGCTCCATTCTGGAACTTTCTGGCCAGCAGGCAAAGTCAGCAGGTGTTAGAACAGCATGGAGTCCAGGAAATGAGAGGGCCTCAAAGAGACAAGAGTATAAGCAAGCTCAATATTATCTGAAGGGAAATATTCTTTAAATATCACCTCAATTGCACGTAATCTAAACCTGCAATAAGCTGTATGGAACGACAGGAGCAAAGTGCTTGCTGAGCAGATAGCTCAAGCTGACTTAGGCAAATCTCCAGGTCTGTTTGTTATTGGAGTGGAAGAGGAGAAATGTTAGATTCAGCTCTTTAGTTTCTTTGGCAGCAGAGCACAACTCCAAAGCACTGTGTGGACCATTTTACACAATTGCCAGTAGTCCCCACCCCTTCCCAACCTGTGTCAGCCTCAGAAAAATGTTACTGGGCATCCTTTTGGACACTCCATGGTCCTTCTTCCCCACCCCAGTTAACTTGGTTCTATTGGCAGTCCACTTCCTTGGTGCTGTCATGCTGCAAAGAGGGAAATGGAAAATCTCTTTCTTTCACCTCTCCCATCTAATATGCTGCTTAGCAGTGCACCAGACCAGGTGGAAGCACCCATTGGAAATGTAGTTTTCTCCAAGGTTAGCTACAGTATTAGTGGCCCTTGGAAAAGTTCCCCTGAGATACTTTGGGTTTATGGCCAGATGCATTGCTGTGCAACTTGCCAGAGAGGGGATAGGCAGTCTTCCCCAACTGCTTGACTTCCCTCACCCACAGCCAACTGGAGCTTCTGGCATAAGCTAGTGGAGCCCTGCTGGATCATGCCAAAGGCTTACCTAGGCTAGCATTCTTCGCTCCCAATGGCTAACCAGATGCCGCTCTTAAGTGGGGCTTGGGTGCAATAGCCTTTTCCTACTCGGGATTCCTAGCAGCTGATATTCGGTGTGCTGAGAGATACACAGCCTCTGATACTGAAATTTTTATTTTTTTCTTGTGCTTGAAGATGAAGTATCGTATAGTTTGTTCGTTTTTAACTAGGTGAATACTTGCACCTAGAGCACAAGCTGGCTGCTGTGCATGCAAAACTTACAAAATATTACTACACAGTGGAGTTGCAGATACCACAACTTGTAATGATCTTGGGAAACGCTTTTAGAAAGGGAACCAGTTCTCAGGCCCCACTGCTTGTGTGGTACCTTTGGGTGATCAGTCTGCAGTACAGATGTTAAGGAAATGCTCTTTTACAGTCTTCTCACAGCTGATAGCAAATGTTTGGTGGAAGGAAAAGTTGGAAAAGTGAAAGCAAAGACCGATACTTTTTTTGTAGTGGGAATGCATTTTCACCAATTGCTTTTTTTAAAAAACTACTGAAGAAGGAAAAAGAGCCAATGAAATGGTAATCTCCTTTCCTGTCTCCTTGATAGTAGTACAGAGCACTCAAATGTATCTGCAGCATCTGCTTACATAAAAAATACTACGTAGAGCACCCTAAGGTATTGTGTGGAGGCACCTCCAGCAGCCACCTTGCTAAATTGAAGCAGGTCTTGGATATTTTCAGTTCCTAGACAGGTAACTGCCTGGGAAGCACATCCCTGCTGCCTTGAGTTTTGTGATGGAAAAAAGTATATAAATGTAAGATATAAATGTAAAATAAAATAGCGCAGACCATAAAGGTAAAGGTACCCCTGCCCGTACAGGCCAGTCGTGTCGGACTCTAGGGTTGTGCGCCCATCTCACTTAAGAGGCCGGGGGCCAGCGCTGTCCGCAGACACTTCCGGGTCATGTGGCCAGCGTGACAAGCTGCATCTGGCGAGCCAGCGCAGCACACGGAAACGCCGTTTACCTTCCCGCTAGTAAGCGGTCCCTATTTATCTACTTGCACCCGGGGGTGCTTTCGAACTGCTAGGTTGGCAGGCGCTGGGACTGAGCAATGGGAATGCACCCTGCCGCGGGGATTCAAACCGCCGACCTGACGATCGGCAAGTCCTAGGCGCTGAGGTTTTACCCACAGCGCCACCCTGCGTCCCTGAGCGCAGACCATATCCCTGCCCAATTAGTAGTCTTCATTTTTCCCCCAGACCCATGGCTGCCTGGTAGCCCAAACGTGCATGTGTGGAATTGCCTCTTAATTTTTCACTATGAATTTTTATTGTGGTGAGTGATGCTGCTGATGTGACCCATTTTAGCTCAGGCGTTTACTGTTTTTCTTTTTTTACTCCATCAATTCAGAGTAGCCTCACGTTGGAAAATGGGGCTGGGGAAGATTTCTTCCAAAATGGTTTTAGTTAACTGTGTTTCATTGCATATTTTAGCTACTGTGAGTAAGATCCTGTGAAATTAAGCACTGCCAATATTTGATTATGTGTTCAACTTTCTGCATTTGAAACCAGTAGGGCTTCAAAGTGGAGAAGGTTGGCTGGGTATGTATTTGCTTTATGGAGAAGGAAGATCATGAAAGATGTATTCAGTGAGTGGTCAACCATCAATCATGACTTCCTTGTCAGTTTCCTTCAAAATGGGAATTGTATCTATGGCAAAAGAAGTCCCTTTAAATGGATAACACACTGGATGTGAAAAGAGCTGGTTGCTATAGAGCAACTGTGCTCTGAAGCTCTGATTAAGGCGTACAGTAGCTCTTTGTTAGAGCTAGTTGCCAAGCCAAGCCAATTCTTTTGCTGTTGAGAAAGCAGGCTGAGTCATGTGACTTCTTATTGATTTTGAGTGAACAATTTTCCACTTTTTTGTTTTGTTTTTGCAGGGGGGGGGGGAAATCCCACCTTGGTTTTCCTCTCTCCTATAATGCTTTACTGACAACATCTGTTGTTCAAACGTCTACTTACATTTCTAGGGGTTAAATGCTATCTCGCAAGCGAGCAATATAATTCCTTATTCTGCAGCTGGCTGAGAAAATGTTGGTGGCAGAAACTGCAGCTGTTTGCAGAAAGTTTCTCTCTGACAATTGGCTTAAATGAAAGGGAGAGCCTGGGGGAATTGCTGGAGCAGACTTTTGCTCCGCAGTGGTTGTTACAAGCCCCCAGGTCTTGGGGAACTTTTAAGGATAGATAAAAGTTAGAACACCCTCCTTTCTTCTTCTCCTTCACAAAGCAAGACCCTGGGTTGAACTTGTCAGCGTAGAAGAGATGTTCACACATAGGAGGAGTGCATTTTTTATTTTTATCTGTTTTTTTTTTTACTTTTCAGAGACTTCCATTTTGCTTTGTTGCATAAGTTCTGTTTGGTACTGAATGTTTTGCTGAGACTGAGGTTTAGGTAAGTGGGTATTGTACTTTGGTACGGTACAACTTTGACTATGATGAACTGTTGGTGAGCAATAGTCAATAATATAGCTTAGCTCTTTGAGTTCACTACCACAGTGCTAAGAGATATGATGAGCTCATGACAAAACCCTGTCTTCTGCAGTGGTTGGGGTGAAGAAATGCTTGCACAGTAGGAGACTTGGTGCACTGGACACTTTCTGTTTTCTAAGAATGACTTATTGGGACTTAGCACAACAATATTTATGGTAACTGATTCCGGGGATGCAACACACTTTCTTGGACAGGAAGCATCTATTTGTTTAGAACCTAGAAGTATTTAATAGTATTTAGCAATTATATTCTGCTCTGTGTGTGTCTGTGTGTGTGTGTGTGGATGTGCGAGTGTGCTTGAAGGGGGGGGTAGGCCTTTCTCTTGTTTTAATTTCTGTCTCTGCAAAAGGTCATTTGAAATTAACCATTTATTCCCCAAACACTTTAATTATTTAGACAGAGGTCCTTAAAGACTGAATGGTATGAATTTGGAAAAAAAAAATCTGTAAATTACTCAGACCACATGATAGAGTAAGAGTGGTAATTTTGGTTAAAAGTGCCAGAGTAAGACCTGGGTTCAAATCCCCACTTGACCCCACTGACCTTGGGCCAGTCACTGTCTCTCTGCCTAACCTACTTAACCGGGTTGTTGGGAAGATGGAATGGAGAGAACCATGTGAGCAATCTTGAGCTCTGTGAAGGAATGGTGGGATATAAATGCAATAATATACAATTTGCATGTCATATGGAAGTATAGAATTTTGGCGCTTGTAGGAATCTTGGGAGTTCATCTAAGTCATCCTTTTGCTCAGTGCAGGAATCTTCTAAGCTCTACTTCCAGGGAAGAAGAACCCAACATCTTCCAGTACTGTCTGGCTGTCAGGCACCTTGTACTTTAGGAAGTTTCTGTCAGCTTTCAACCAAAATCTGCCTCTTTACAATTTCCATCCATTCATTCCAGCTCTGCCCTCTCAAGCAACAGAGAATAAGCCTGTGTAGTGGCCCTTCAGGTATTTGAAGACAGCTATCTGAAGACCACCCCACTCCTTAGTTTTCATCAATATTTTTATTTTATTTATCTGTTAGTACTGGCCTTTTGAGCCTGACTGCTTTTAACATAATTTGGAAGCACCCCATTCAATTCCCCTAAAACCCATTATTTTTTGCATTATTTATTATATCCATTTGTCACGGTACAGGTGATGTCCAGAAAGCAGAAACCAGTGGGCATAAAGAGAAATTATGCGAATTCAGCTGGTGCAAGAATATACAACTTATCTAACATACTAGATGTTCTGTATAATGGAAAATTACAAATAACCCCGTTTCTCTCTCTCTCTCTCTCTCTCTCTCTCTCTCTCTCTCTCTCTCTCACACACACACACACACACACACACGTTTTTATTGTGGTGGCTGTGACTCAAAGCATATCTAGCTTGACATTGACCTATCCACTTTCACTGATTTCAGGCATCATTGACTACTGTTGAATCCAATTCTAGTGGTCACACAAGTGCAAACCCATTTAGAGTGTCAATTTGGCAGTGAGTGGCTGAGATAAGCCTTTAGCAAGGTGTATTGATTTCTTGTTCCGATCTTGTCACCTGTGTCTTGCACCTGCTGTGTTGTCAACACCATTCAGTTTTTAAAGTTTGTGCCTGAAAGAGCTGGGCTGCTTGCTGCTGCTGTTTGTGTTGTTCGGAATGTCATTCTATGGACAGTTCCTTTGGCAGGTGCACCCGCCACTGGTCCTGGAGCTGTGGAACAGGACACCCTCCGAATAAAGGAAGTTGGTGGCCTTTTTATAAATTCATTCAGGCTTGTAGCCATTCTTTTTGCTACCCTTATGAAATTGTGTGGAACAGGATTTGATTACATGCTGTACTAGAGATAAGATCTTGCTGTGGTTACTGTCCTGTGCTGCGTGTGTATTGGATTAATGTGATTATTGAAAAAAAACAAGTCCTTTTCTTTGGAAAAAAACCTAATTCTATGTTGTGTTTAGACCACCCCAAACAAAGACTGAACATATCAGTTCAACTTTTAAAGATTCATAAGGAGGATGCTTGCTTTTTGTTTGTTCATGTTATTTAATGGATTTATAATCCGCCTTTCAACTTTTAAAGAAATAATTACGATTTAATCTTTGTTTGTTTTAAGACATCGCACTGTACGGCATGCAATAAATTGCTCCACAAGTTTGCAGTGCCATCGTATCTTCTTAATCAGGGGCAATATTGTGCTGAATTTTCATGTATTGGGAGATGCCTGTTTGTGTGTGAAAGCTTCTTGTTCTTTCATTTCATTTGTAAGCCCCATGGCTTATCTCTACTAGATTGTTAAAATAAGCAGGACCACAAAGAAAGCATAATGAGCTGGAGGAGGCACAACTTGGAGTGATGTGATAAATACTCAATTCCCATAGCTTCTGTAGCACAGAATGACATTCAGGCATGTGAAAAGATTTCTAAAAATGGCGAGGAGCAATTTGAACACAACATGATGTTTTATAATTTCAGCAGAAAGCTAGAGGCTTGTTAACTGTTGTTCACTGTGGTTTTAGAACCTGTATGTGGATGACTATTATCAGTAGAAATATTGCTCAACTTTGGAAATGCTTTCATTTCATTAAGATCTTGGGTACTGCTCTGATTCTTCAGGGGTGAATGCTGGAATATCAGGGAGAATCTTGTCCCTTGTCTAGGACCAACAAACTCTGATGCCTTATATTTCCTCTTGGTCTTCATTTGTGGACAGTTTGTGGTATGTTTACGTTAACTCATGTAATTCCCAAAAGGGAAGGGACAATTTAACAAGACAAATGAGTTCAGTTAACTTGATAAGCCCGAGAGAGCTAGTGTAGTATAGTGTAAGCAATGATCTTAGTCTCATACTTGGTTCACCCATTAACCATTATCTCTTTAATCTGAAGAACTATACGTCATTCAATCTAGCATCCATACCAATACCAGAAAGGGTATTAATGGAGCAAATATGTCTGGCTGCTTTCACATGTCACATAATGAAAATGCATTTGAACCGCTGTCTTATTATTTGTGCTATGAATGATTGCAATAGACTACAGAAGAAGAAAAAACTAGGCGTATACCATAGTTTTCTGGACTTTTCATGTTGGTGACACACTTTCTAGACATGCATCATTTTGCGACACAGTAATTCAGTTTTACTAGCAAAGTGGAGGTTGAACTAACCCCTTTCCAGCTCCAGAAGGAGTGTCGGGATCGTTCGTGTGACACACCTACACACTACAGCCAACAAACTAACGTGTCACGACACACAGTTTGGAAGGCTCTGACGTATACATAAGATACTTGAGTGAAAGGGGGGGGGGGGAAAGAAACACTGCAGCTGTGACATACCTAGATTCCAATATCACATTGTCTCACATGACTTACTCATAAACAAGTTAAAGAAATGTGAAGTGCCAGAAGATACCTGTGTCACTGGCTTATGAGTCTCCAAAGAGTTCCTTCATTGTGATTTTAAAAACCAACCAACTTGGGGGTCCTCTTTAGGTTTGCTATCCTCAGGGACTATTTGCTAGCATTCCATCTCTGGCACAGAGGCTATTTCTAGTGCTTCCTAAGGTTGTAGCATAAGTTAAAAATGGGAGGTTAACTGAAGGATTGCCAATTCCAGTTGGAACTGCCTGAATGTTAGGATCTTCCTCTGGATTTCCTTGCCATTAAGGTGAGGCATGTCACTAGTAGTAAGAGATAGGATCTTTTAAACTGTGGCTACCTGGTTCTAGGATGCTGCCCCCAAATCTTTTTGGAGTCTGTTTAAGACATTTTCATTTGCCTAGGCTTTTTATATCTCCTGCTTTGTTCTTGATCTCTGCTTGTTTTTAATATTAAACATGCTAAAGTTGTGCTGTTCTTATTTATTGTTGTTCGCTTTTTAATGTTTTCCATGTTGTTGGTTTTTTTTAAAAAAAAAACCCAACACTTCGCAATCTGGGAGCCTCTTTGGAGACTGGAGTGGGGTACAAAATACTCAAAAAAAAATTCAACAAATATTTCTGCTGTAAAACAACCTTATGATTATGATTATTAAAAATATCAAATGAGACTCACCTCCAGATACAGCTTTCTGTGCAAGCCCCCCCCCCCCCCCCCCCGTATTTGGTGTAGGCTTTTGCATGGGTTCTTTACAGTGTGCATTAGATTACATGGAGTTTATACCTTTATTATAAATCAGTGCTGCTCTTATAAATGGTTGCAGTTGCAATTTCCCTTACCAAAGAGAATTAGATTTTCTGCTTTATTCTCTCTTTTGGGACTGCTTCAAGTAAAAACCAAAAAGCCAAAAAACCAAAAACAACTTTGCTGAGCTTTGTATGTTCCCAGTCATATCTCTCACAAGTTGGCTTTTAAAAAGACTTTTAATTAAAATCCCATTGCAGAGTTCCTTAGATCAGTGTTCCTAATTTATCAAGAGTTCAGCACGGAAAGTGACTGACAGCTCCGATCTGATTGCTGTTTGGTTTATTGTATTTAAGGAGTTGTCTGTCAGAAGAGCAAAGTGCTGTAATGAGTGTCTGCATCAAACTGCCATGAACTTACTAGCATTCTTTCTCATAATCTTGTAGATTGAGTGTTGAATCAGAATCAGAGACAGTTATATGTGGGCTTGGGAGTTCTAGTTTTGTGCTCTGCAGCAGTGCTTCTCCAACTATCTGATGTTGTGGGCTGGCAATTCCTCCCCCTGCCCCATGTGCCAGGGACTGGTACCGTGTTTGGTCCCTCAAGCATCCCACCCAACCTGGGTTGTGGTGGAGTCACTGTGAACTGGCAGCTCATTGGCTAGCGCTGGTTTGCGGGCCAACATTTTGAGTAGCGCTGTTCTACAGGCCAGTGCAATTTGCTTCTGCTCGGCTGCCTTTATTATATGTTACTTAGTAGTGGGCTGTGATTTGGAAATGAAAGGCTTGTGGGCAACTCCATATATTTATATCACATGAGTTTATTTTTGGATAAATTGGTGGTACCAAACCTGTGGACTCAGAAGCAGAGTTTATGTATGGACTATAAATAGGGAATTCCCTTCGTTGTATCTATGGCTAAGAGTAGAAAGAACCAAAGCTACATTCCTGGGCATGCTTTGTTGGGAGAAAGACCCACTGAAAGTGAGACTTGCCTCTGATGAGAAGACATGTTTAGGATTGCCCTGTAAGTCACATTTATACAGTAGTATGGTAATGAATTTTTAAAAAAACACAGATGGCCTGTCATTTCATTAAAACAAACTAGTGAAAAACAGTCTATAATTTTTAAACATAAATAAAATAAGCAGTCAGCAGAGAGAGGCTGTTATTAATCTCCCCTTTCAAGTGCTTTGTCAAATAAATTTGGCCAAAGGTTGGTCTGTATTGTGCCTCCAAGCACAGAATTTCTTAACTGTTAGATCAGGGTTTCCCAAACTTGGGTCTCCAGCAGCTTTTGGACTACAATTCCCACCATCCTTGACCACTGGTCCAGCTATCTAGGAATGATAGAAGCTGTAGTCCAAAAACTGCTGGAAACCCAAGTATGGGAAACCTTAAAGGTAAAGGGACCCCTGACCAGTAGGTCCAGTCGTGGCCGACTCTGGGGTTGCGGCGCTCATCTCGTTTTATTGGTTGAGGGAGCCGGTGTACAGCTTCCAGGTCATGTGACCAGCATGACTAAGCCACTTCTGGCGAACCAGAGCAGCGCACGGAAACACCGTTTACCTTCCCGCTGGAGGTATTTATCTACTTGCACTTTGACGTGCTTTCAAACTGCTAGGTTGGCAGGAGCAGGGACCAAGCAATGGGAGCTCACCCTATCATGGGGATTCGAACCGCCAACCTTCTGATCGGCAAGCCCTGGGCTCTGTGGTTTAACCCACAGCGCCACCTGCGTCCCATGGGAAACCTTGGGTTAGGTTATATCCAGTGTTATTGTTCTCTTCTTCCAGAAGTGACAGAACACTTACTTTTATTTTTTATGTTTTAGAATAACTGCTGAAGAGCCATTACAGTATGTTTTTTTTCTTTGAATGCTGTTGTCAGGGGCTCAGGAGCAGAGGCACAGGGGAGAGAGGAAATGGAGAGCGAAGGGGAAGAATCTGAGGGCAGCGTAGGGGAGTATGAGAGTGGCCCGAGAGATTCCATAAGCTTCTCCAGCGAATCAGAAGATTCCCAGAGGGGGGCGCTGACGGCCAGGGCAAGGGGGGTCCCGGGGGGACACACCAGAAGCAAGGGGCCAGCGGGGACTCCCAAAGTAGCAGCGAGAGATCAGGACCAGCTCCTCCACCAGAGCGTAGTGGGGGGGGGGAGAGTCCCATGTATCAGGACCAGCTTCTCCTCCAGCAGGGAGAGAAGATGAATCAGGGCTGGCCACGCCTCCATCGCAGAGTGAGGGAACGGAGGGGAAGTCAGGTCCAGCTAGCCTCTCTGAAGGGGGAAGCAGTGACAGGAGCAGTGTAACGGTTAGGAGGAAGGTTGCCGGCTGGGCGCGCGCGCCAAGTTCAAATGTACAGGCGCGTGGCACAGCAGGTAACCCGGATTGGGAACCAGGTCCTAAAGCCCGCCGGAGGGAGGGGGAAGACTCAGGGAACTCAGCGTCAGAAGAGTCTAGAAAGGGCAAGACCCCAGCGGACAGGCGGACCCAGAGGAGGAAAGAGCAAAGGAAGAGGTGGAGCAAGGCTAGAGTCTTAAACTGGTGTCTGGGGGGGAGGAGATTCAGACGGAGCTTCAGCGGTCTAGACTCCAAGACGTAGAGCTGCGCGCCGCGGCTTTGAAATCGAAACTGATCTTCAATAAAGACTTTTGTATATAACAAGAACTGGCGTTGGTCCTTTGTGAGCTGGGACCTCGGGCAGCTCTGACAGCTGTATTTTAATATTAGGTTTCTTTATTTCCAAAGGGAGAAAAAGATATTGTCTTTAATACTAAAAATAATTACTTCTAACGATTTTAATTGCAGTGGAAGTACAATGTGCACATGTAAACTATGTGCAAAGTTTACATGGTTTGTATCTGTGGTGGCTAACCTGTGACCTGCCCCCCCCCCCGATGATGCGGGACTACAGCTCCCATCAGCCTATAGCATTGGCCATTCTAGCTGAGGCTGATGGGAGTTGAACAACATCTGGAGGGTCATAAGTTAAAGATTCTTGGTTTACAATATGAATTGCTGTAGTATATGGAAAACTAGGGCTGCAACCTTTCTATACACATTATGGAAATAAGTACCAGTGGGGCTTACTACGTTTGTATAGAATTGCATTGTAGATCAGTTAGCAGTTTTATTTTTATGTTGATGCTATTGCAGCATTTACCGTATTTTTCGCCCCATAGGACGCACTGGCCCATAGGACGCACCAAGTTTTTTTGGGGGGAAATAAAGAAAAAAAATTTATTTCCCCCCCAGGCACTTGTGGGGCCGGCAGTGGAGAGAAGCGCTCTTCTCCCCGCCGCCCGCCTGCAGACCAGGTCCGGGGACAGCGGGAAGACGCGCTGCGCCTCCCCGCTGTCCCCGGAGCTTGCGGGGCTGGCGGCGGGGAGAAGCACGCGTCTCCCCGTCGTCAGCCTCCAAACCACATCGGGAGACAGTGGGATGGCGGCGTTCCGCCTCCCCGCTGTCCCCCGACCTTGTGGGGCTGGCGCTGCAGCTCTCCTGAAGCCTGGAGAGCGAGAGGTGTCGGTGCGCACCGACCCCTCTCGCTCTCCAGGCTTCAGCGAAAGCCTGCATTCGCCCCATAGGAAGCACACACATTTCCCCTTCATTTTTGGAGGGGGAAAAGTGCGTCCTATAGGGCAAAAAATACGGTAAATCTCCCACCCCACAGTTTCCCAGCTCCTCTAATATAGTGCTGATGTCTCCTATTTCCCCCTTCTCTTCTCCAGCACACAAACAATTAGGCTGTTTCTTGCAAATTTCTGTGTTCTGAAATTTGCAGTAAAGTGTGTGTAAACAAGGAAGTGAGTCAGTTGAAAAATGCATCTGTAGCAATTTGTGTGTCTCCTATACATGTCCCAAGAAGAGTGGGTGTTATTTTCTTTTTTCTTAAAGAAAGATAGTGCCATTTCAAATGTTAATTTAGAGCTGTGTTGGCAAGGCCACACTTCTCATGAAATTCTGTGAGAATATAAGAGAACGAAAGAGAACGACTAGAAGAAAATGCTGATGTAGCTTTATATATACATATATATAAAACCAAAACACTGTTAACGATATGAAGATGAATGCTGTCAAAAGCTGTCCATTATATGGTTTCAAATCTACTGGGTATTTTTGGTCTTTCCTTTTCGAAGAGCAGACTCATGAATCTTGTTTGTTCTTTAATTTCTCTTTGGATATTATATTTAATAAATAAAGTTGAATCTGTTTAATTGGGTGGAACAACTGTTTATTATTGGTTCTGTCTCGTGTAGCAAGCCAGTATGAACTGATGCTTGATGCCAGTATTCTACATCTCAATGTAAACTACCAGGTTGAGACTTAATAGACAGAAGACAGAAGTGTTTCTGGTCAACAGGGCTGCTGATCCTTAGATTAGGTGGCACCCTCTTTTAGATGGACTTACATTCCTTCTGAATTAATTAGGTTCATAGCTTTAGAGTGCTCCTGGATTCTGCTCTACTCTTAAGCAGTCAGGATGTGATAGCTGTGGCTAGGCATGCTCCAATATTATTTTACTTATGGCCCACTGAGTACAAATAAAAAGTAGCAGATTATAGAATGCACAACAAGGTGGAAAGAGAAATGGCAAAACAATCATTGGTTATTTAAGGAAAATAGCAACATTTAGAAATCTTGTAACTTGCCTAGTAAGAGCTCTTCAATCAAATGAGCAACAGAGAAATGCTCTTGCACAGCTTAGGTTGACACACCAACAGCACCTGTTCCCGAGGAAGCATGTGTGGACAAAAAGAAAACTGTTTTAGGTTTTTTAAAACTCCCATTTTCTCCTCTTTGCACCCTGTCTGTTCCATTCACGGCCTTTCTAGGGCACGTATCAAATGTTACACCATTTTGACTAAAAAAATTCCTTCCAGTAGCACCTTAAAGACCAACTAAGTTAGTACTTGGTATGAGCTTTCGTGTGCATGCACACTTCTTCAGATACCGTGTATCTGAAGTATCTGAAGTATCTGAAGAAGTATCTGAAGAAGTATCTGAAGAAGTATCAGAAGTATCTGAAGAAGTGTGCATGCACACGAAAGCTCATACCAAGTACTAACTTAGTTGGTCTTTAAGGTGCAACTGGAAGGATTTTTTTAATTTTGTTTTGACTATGGCAGACCAACACGGCTACCTATCTGTAACCATTTTGACTGATTGAGTTTCTGTGCTACTTTCCATTGAAGTGTATCCCAAAGTGGTTTACAAAACAATAAATAACAGTACTAAATGTGACAATAGAACATCACACTTGCAGATAAGAATATCACAATTATAATGCCTTGGCCATTAAGAGTTGTATAATATTGAGAAATACACAATAAAACAACTATAAGTAACTATAAGTCCTGCATATCCACTCACGTTTGTCAGAAGCTCTGGCCTGCATCTCATTGCCATCAGTGCTGTGGTCAGTGGAAGAGAACCTTCTCTTCTATGGTGTTGAGCTTCTGGAACTTCCTTTCAGATTGGTCCTTTAATTAAAGACTTTAGGCACAGGACAGATGTTCTTGTTTTGGAGTACTTGTGACAACCAGCTCTTAAATACTTCCATTCTTCTCCTTTTTTAATGCTTGTTGACAATTTAAACTTATGTAACTTGTTTTTCATATTTAACATTTGTATGGTTGTTTTAATTTTTGTTGGTCTTTGTCACCTTGAGCATCATGATACAAGTTGGAGAAGTAAGATACACATTTTTAAAAAATGTAAATAATAAATACTACAGGACCAGTTTATACGTTTAGCATTCCTTCTTTCTGTATGATCCTGTGTTCCGTCGCAAAGTTTCAGAGGGTAGGACAAATCCATAGAATGAGCCTCTCTTGGAGGAACACACGGGAGAAGATGCTGCCTATTCAATCCATAATTGTTTTGTGATCATTTTTTTTAATGAAAAGTGGTGATACCTGCAGTTACACTGGTTAAATTCCAGAGGGGCTTCTTATACACAGATAGTGGTTTCAGCTATGCCGACAAACTAATACTGAACTGTTACTTTTTAAAAAAAATTCTAATTAGCTGGTGGGTTTCTTTTGGCAGTATTTTTGATGCTAAAAACTTGACTTTTTCCTCTCTCTAGCATTCTACAACTATGATGCCAGGGGCCCAGACGAGCTGTCTTTACAAATAGGAGACACCGTCCACATATTGGAGACACATGAAGGCAAGTGGAACAAATGTTTCTTCCGTAACCATTATTCTTCCCGTCATGACTGTCAACGTTTGGGTTTTATGTGCCTGCCTGTTTTAGCAGATGAGTTCTATTTTGAAATCTAATGAAATATTGAAGTATTTAAATGGGCAAAGTATTAACAGTTACTGCACATTAAACGAGCAGGCTTGTGATAGCTGAAGAATAACCTTTCTAAGATGCAAATTTTTCTTTTTCCCTCCCTCCCCCTCAACCCCCCCCCCAAAGATTGATATTTGTGCAGCTTAATTTGTATGGATCTCTAGTAGCATCTGTTGAGTGGTTAGAATGGTAAGATATCCCTAAGGAACCCTCAGACTTCAGATAATATTCAAGGTCCTATTAAAAGGAGTTAATTTTGAATGCTGAAATATAAAATATACTTATCTTCTAAACTGTAAGTCTCTGCTGTGTGGTCTGTCTTAAAAAACCCCAATATTTTATTTGCATCCCTTTCAAAATGAAGTAAATTATTATTATTATTATTATTATTATTATTATTATTATTATGTATTGAATTTATACACTGTACTATACCCCCTGGTCTCAGGGCGGTTTACACAATAAAATCAAAATATAAAACCACAAAATCCATAATCAAAATAACAACAACAACCCAATAACCCCTCCCCCTAACCCCCCCCCATTTTAAAAAGGGCATAGGATGTCAATCAAATCAACCAAAGACATGGTTAAAATGGAACGTTTTTGCCTGGTGCCTAAAGGTTCATAATGAAGATGCCAGGCAAACTTCCCTGGAGAGAGAATTTCACAGACAGGGAGCCACTGCAGAGAAGGCCCATTCTCGTGCTGCCATCCCTCTCGAGGAGGAGGCACATGAAGAAGGGCCTCAGAAGATGATCTCAGGATCTGGGTAGGTTCATATGGAAAGAGGTATACCTTGAGGTATTGCGGTCCTGAGCTGTTCAAGGCTTTATAGGTCAAAACCTGCACTTTGAATTGGGCCTGGAAACTAATTGGTAGCCAGTGCAGTCTGACCAAGATCACTGTAACATGCTCAAGCCGTCTTGCTCTGGTGAGCAACCTGGCCACTGAATTCTGCACTAGCTGCAGTTTCTGAACTGTCTTCAGAGGCAGCCCTACGTATAATGCATGGCAGCCATCTAACTTTGAGGTTACCAGAGCATAGACAACAGTAGTTAGGCTATCCCTGTCCTGATAGGGGCATAGCTGGGCAACCAACCGAAGCTGATGGAAGGCACTCTGGGCCACTGAGGTCACCTGAGCCTCGAGTGACAGCAAAGGATTCAGGAGTACCCCCAAGCGACGAACCTGCTTCTTCAGAGGAAGTGTAACCCCATCAAGAGCAGGCGATCTCCTACCCATCCGGTCTAGGGAACCACCCACTAGCAGTGCCTCCGTCTTATCTGGATTGAGCTTCAGTTTGTTGGCTCTCATCCAGTCCATTACCGAGGCACGACATTGGCCCAGCACTTCTACTGCCTCATCTGCAGATGTAAAGGAGAAATAGAGCTGAGTGATGTCAGCATACTCCAAACCTTCGGATAACCCCACCCAGTGGTTTCATGTAGATGTTAAACAACCTAGGGGATAGGATTGAGCCCTGTGGAACCCCACATTGAAGGCTCCATGGGGTTGAAAAGCATTCCCCAAGCAACACCCTCTGGGAACGACGCAAAGCGGTGCCACACACCCCTAGTTTGGACAGTCGCTTGAGAAGGATACCATGGTCGATGGTATGGAAAGCCACTGAGAGGTGGAGGAGAATTAACAGGGACATGTTTTCTTTATGTCTCTCTCTCGACTGAGATCATACAGTGCTACCAAAGCAGTTTCTGTTCCAAAACTGGGCCTAAACCCTGATTGAAACGGATCCAGAAAATCAGTTTCTTCCAAAAGTGCCTGGATTTGGTCTGCGACCACTTGCTCTAGAACCTTGCTCAGGGAAGGGAAATTAGCAACTGGCCTGTAGTTAATTAGGTTTTCCGAATTCAGGGAACGTTTCCTGAGAAGTGGATTTAAAGAAGTATTAGTTTTATATACAACGATATGTGTATAATCTCCTCTTCCCCCCCAAATACTTGAAGGTTGTCTTTGACCTATATAATCCTTTATTAATATTTATTTTGCATTTATATCACACCTTTCCCCCATGATGCTTAAGGCAGGATTCTTGCCGTTTTATCCCCACAGAAGTCTGTGAGGTAAGTTAGGCTGAGAGTGATTGGCCCAAGGCAACCCAGTAAGCTTCATAGCAGAGTTCAGTTTTGAACCAAGTCTCCACAGTCCTTGTCTGACATTTGAACAACTAAAGTAAGAATTTACTGTGTTTATTTCTATCTACCGTTCAGCATTCCTTGTCTGACTTTATATTTGATCTGCTTTCAATCCCCTGGATGTAAATAGTAAACACCACAGCTGCTTAACAGTTGCAGGTGCATAAGTTTTATTGATTCACTCCCTTCCCCCGCTCCCTCCCTGCTCCTTTCAGGACTGAGACCTTATTTTCTTTCTCATCAATATGTATGTTTGCTTCCTCTTCCTCTAGCTTTTTTCCTCTGACCTTTTCAGATACAAATGAAGGATGCAGTTGCGCTGTTCCAAGTGACACTTTACAACCCTAGAAAGACTACTTGCATAAAATGCACAGTAAGGGGTCTCTACCACACTTGATAGTGAAAGGCATGCTCTCTCTACCTCATTTGTTTTAAAAGCCAGGCTTAGCTGTTGCATGCTGCCTCATGACAATGAAATATGCAAATAGAGAAGCAGCATAAATTCAACTATTGATGTATAGTCTTCGTTCAGACTTAATGTCAATCTCTGGCTTTTCATTAACTGTGAAAGTGGACCTGAGAAGAGATTTTCTAAACTGACCATAGTTGGCTGTTGCACCTGAAGGCAGCAAACACTGGCTTGCTTAAAACATAGATTGCTCTTATACCAGAATGTTTAAATGAAGACATAGGGACGTAACCCTGTGTTTGTTTGTCTGGGAAAGGTATCCTTGGTGGGCCAAGTATTCTTAGAAGAAAGGCAGCAAGACCTCCTTCGCTAAACAAAAACTCTTTTGCAGCTCAATATCTCTCCCTTTTCTTCTTAGTTACCCTCAGTGCAGAGCAGCTATCGGTTCCAACAGCTAGACAGATGCTTATAAACCTACTTTATAGAGCCAGCGTGGTGTAGTGGCTAAGAGTGGTAGACTCATAATCTGGTGAACCGGGTTTGCCTCCCCACTTCTCCACATGTAGCTGCTGGGTGACCTTGGGCTAGTCACAACTCTCTGAAGTCTCTCAGCCTCACTCACCTCACAGAGTGTTTGTTGTGGGGGAGGAAGGGAAAGGAGATTGTTAGCTGCTTTGAGACTCCTTAGGGTAGTGATAAAGCGGGATATCAAATCCAAACTCTTCTTCTTCTACTACTTTTGATGAGCTGTACTTGGTAGCACTTTCTACACTTTTATGTGCCTTATAACACAGATAGAGCAGATAAACCTGTTTGTCTGATTAGCATCACAGATAGCAACTGAAACAAATATAGTTGCTGATGACTGGATGGGTATATTTAAGTTAGTAGATTTTATCAAGTTGGTTTTTGTTTTTGTGGGTGTGTTTTTTTTGTATTTCCTACAGTAGTGCAAATGTCCCTTCTCCAAAGCACTTGGGAGTAAAGGTGCCATAAGCACCTCTCCCCTGTCTTCATCTAGCTTTACAAATCTTCCCCACTGACAACCCCATTGTAGTATAATTGTTTCAGCCCATCAAAACATCTCTCACATTTGTGGAGGCAGGATGTCATTGCAGGGAAACAAAGAGGTAATTTCTCATTCACTCTGCCCCCCCCCACCCCCCCACCCCCGATCCACAACACATCTGCAAGTGATCAGCATTATGTGCTTTTATTGCTACCAAGCCCATTCTGCTTTAGTGTGACTGTTTAATCAAAAAAACAAAAACAAAAAACACCCATCACACATAATAGTCATTCAGAAAGAGTGATAGTGCTGCGCCAAATTGGGAGGAATCTTCCATACAAACACTAACCAATTCAGCACAAAACTGGCAAGCGAACCTGCATTGTAAACTGCTCTGCCTGTCACTCTCAGTAAATATGGGTCCTTTCCCCCACCCACTGATCCTCTGGAGAGGCCACAGACAAATTTTACAACAAAGATTATAAAAAATGACTACTCTGTTTCATTATGTATCTACACCGCTAATTTCTTCCCATTAAAAACATGCTTTTGTGCAGGCTATGTAGAGGGACTGTGCCTCAGCTAATTACCCACATATACCTGAGAAAGGATATAGGATCTCTTCTTTCCTGCCCACCAGGCTGTTTCACAGTCAAAAGGACTGCAGGATAAAAAGCGCGCGGGGGGGGGGGGGGGGCAGAGACAACTCCTGTCATCCTGATGGCAGCATCACTGGTCATGGATGATGGGAGTTGTAGTCCAACAAAGATCTGAACAGGCGTGGGAAAGGCTGCCCTGTAGGGTTGAAAGAAATTTTTATCGCACTCATTCACAGAAAAGCCAACATATACATGATTGTATTTAAAGCCTTAAAACAGTGCAGGCCCGCAATACCTCAAGGACCTCCTCTCTTCATATGAACTGACCCGGATCCTGTGATCATCCTTTGAGGCCTTTCTTCATGTCCAGAGAGTGGCAACATGAGAATGGGCCTTCTCTGCGGTGGTTTCCCATTTGTGGAATGCTCTCCCCAGGGAGGTTCAGTTGGCACCTTCATTATACACTTTTAGGCGCCAGGCGAAAACGTTCCTCTTTAAACAGGCCTTGGGCTGATGGACATCCGATGTGGTTTTATACGTGTTGTGGAAGGGAGGATTATTGGTTTATTTGTCCTTATTTTTTTAGTGTACTTTTGTGTTTTTTTTAAAAAAAATATTGTAATTTTATGTTGTGAACTGCCCTGAGATCTACAGGTCTAGGGTAGCATACAAATTTATGTAGAAATAATAGTAGCAGCAGCAGCAGCAGCAGCTAGATTAAGCACACAAAATGGCTAATGGTGGTGGTTTATTGGTTTTTCTAAATCACAGGACTGGAAACATGAACATCTGTGCATATCTGCCACGCACATTGCACTACTCACACAAACAGATCACTTCCATAAGCAGCAAATATTTAAGCTGCCTTCAGAAATGTCAACACCAGGTGCATGGTAGAATCTTGCATGCAGCAACATGGCAAATCCATGCTCTGTTCACTGGGATTGGCCACCAATCACCATCAGAAGGATCAAGGCAGATAAAAGGCATTTTTAAATGCACAAACACTAATGACTGGATGTTTCAAGCTATTTTTAGTGCTATTAATCAGACCACTGGACTGACCATACATACAGAATCCAAATATGGTCAGGTGAAAAGCATTCTTTTACACTTCTGGTAGATGGTGGGTATTGCAATGCCACTTATATAAATATATGATGCGGCCATATGTAGGACTGTATACAGTATTCTGGTTATCCTGTGGTTATACCAGGTTAAACTACCTGACTTTTAGAAAACATCTGAAGGCAGCCCTGTTTAGGAAAGTTTTTAATGTTTGAGGTTTTCTTGTGTTTTTAATATTCTATTGGGAGCCGCCCAGAGTGGCTGGGGAAACCCAGCCAGGTGGGTGGGGTATAAATAACAAATTATACTATATTATATTATTATAGTAATGTGCTTTTTGTGTGGCTTCCTTTGAAGTCTGTTTTGGATGTGTCAGCTAGTGCAGTATGCAGCAGCCTGGATGTTTGTTGGGTCAAAGCCTTTGTACCATTTTACTCCAGTTCTGCACCAGCTGCACTGGCTGTTTATTCACTTCTGAGTCAAGTTCAGAGTGCTGGTACTGGCATTTGAACCACTAAACTACTTGGGACCAAGCATTCAAATTCACAGTTATAAAAGAAGAAGATGCCATTTGTGGATTGAAAAACTGACATTCTAATTGCACCATGGGTGGCTATTATGGTTGTATACCACTTTTGAAGGATTGGTTATGTGGGATTGATGCCATTTATGAATTGTAATATATACAATGAATTGTATACAAATTGTATACAATGTATTACAATGAACTGTAATATATCTGTACTTGACATGAAGATGTGTGTGGATTGTGGGTGTATGTTGTCTACCAATTAGTTTATAAAAGTTTATTAAGAAATCTTTTCTTCTAGGTTGGTACAGAGGTTATACTTTAAGGAAAAAATCCAAAAAAGTAAGTATTTCGTTTCCATAGTAGCAAATTCTTTTTTTGTGTGTCTGATGGTTTAGGTTTTTCATAGTAACTAGTTAAGATATTTTATTTCCTTTCGAAACTTTTTACTGAAAGGTAAATTAGAAAAAAGTTTGTGGATAATGCTGTTAAAATAAAGGTTGCTCCGAAATAGAATTTGCTTTTTGAAAAACAGTAAGTAGCTTTGTGATATTTTCTGTCTTTCACTACAAAAATGGGTGGTGGTTAGCCTTCACACATACTTACATATTTTGTTTACAGAAATACAGTGGTTCCTTGGGTTACAGACACTTCAGGTTACAGATGCTTCGGGTTACAGACTCCGCTAACCCAGAAATAGTACCTTGGGTTAAGAACTTTGCTTCAGGATGAGAACAGAAATCGCGTGGTGGCAGCATGGCGGCAGCAGCGGGAGGCCCCATTAGCTAAAGTGGTGCTTCAGGTTAGGAACGGACCTCCAGAACGAATTAAGTTTTTAACCCGAGGTACCACTGTAGGTTGGTAAGAGGAATAGTTTATAACTTGCTGGTTGTGAATTTTAATTTTAATTAATATTAAAATTGTGTTTCAGTAGCTTCTCTTTCAAATGTAAGTGGGCAGTTTATAGGAATCCTGTCAGCTGAACTCACCTTGTTGGCTGACCTAGGCGCTACAGTGGTACCTCGGGTTAAGAACTTAATTCGTTCTGGAGGTCTGTTCTTTGCGCTTTGCGCATGCGCAGAAGTGCCAAATCGCACCGGCACCTGTGCAGATGCGGCGCTTCAGGATGCAAACGCTGCAGGTTGTGGATGTGCCTCCATCACGGATTATGTCCGCAACCCGAGGTTCCACTGTAATTCATTTTACTTCTACTACAGTGGTACCTCAGTTTAAGAACAGTCCGGCTTAAGAACGATTTGGTTCACAAACTCCGCAAAACCGGAAATAGTGTCTTGGTTTGAGAACTTTACCTTGGTCTAAGAACGGAATGGGGACGCGGGTGGCACTGTGGGTAAAACTTCAGCGCCTAGGGCTTGCCGATCGCATGGTCAGCGGTTCGAATCCCCGTGGCGGGGTGAGCTCCCGTCTTTCGGTCCCAGCTCCTGCCCACCTAGCAGTTCGAAAGCACCCCTAAGTGCAAGTAGATAAATAGGTACCGCTTTATAGCGGGAAGGTAAACGGCGTTTCCGTGTGCTGCGCTGGTGCCGGCTCACCAGAGCAGCTTTGTCACGCTGGCCACGTGACCCGGAAGTGTCTCCGGACAGCGCTGGCCCCCGGCCTCTTGAGTGAGATGAGCGCACAACCCTAGAGTCGGACACGACTGGCCCGTACGGGCAGGGGTACCTTTACCTTTACCTTTTTAAGAACGGAATCCGAACATTGGAAGGGCACCGGCGGCGGGAGGCCTCATTAGGGAAAGCGCGCCTCAGTTTTAGAACAGTTTTGGTTTAAGAACGGACTTCTGGAAGGGATTAAGTTTGTAAACTGAGGTACCACTGTATTTAGAATGGCGCATGAGCAGTGGGGTTGCAGGCATTGAATTTTGGCATCACACAGGCCTGTGCGGAAATTTGAGACCCTAAGGTCCACCACTGATCAATATATATACCATCCTACTTCTCCTCTGCTCTTCAAATAATGGTCCTCCAATGAGAATATCAGAAGCTTTTGGTTTAGATTTCAGTTAACGACAGTTCAGCATTCTGTCCTAACCTCAAGCTGTTGTTAATTGAAATGCCCCATGATTTAAAACAGGTTTGTTTCAAGTAACTATGATTATGATTAAACCAGTTAGTTGGGTTCACGTACAATGCTAACCTCGTCTAGTTAGTATAAAGTGAAAGCAAATACTTCTGAATTCCTCCTCCCCCTGGCTTGCCCAGGCTTGTTCTTATAATTATAAATAATCTTTCAGGGATGTATAACTATGTAATATTTAATGAAATGTAATTCTGAACTTTATTGGTCATTCAGAACCCCCTCCCCCAGCAATAATACATTTATTTTTCTTGTTTAAGGGCATATTTCCCTCCTCCTATATACAACTTAAGGAAGCAATAGTTGAAGGAAAAGGGTAAGTTACAAAATTAACAGATGAAAATATTTTCATAATGGCTTCTTTGCACATTAGATAAATAAATGACGATGCACAGGAGATTAAGTCTAAGATTTATTCTTTCAAAGATTAGGGTGGGGGCAAAGGAACAAGTAGAGAATGGACAATCACACTTCTTTATGGTCTAGGGTTTATGTGAATCAGTACGGTAGCAGTGGTTTTGAGATAACTAGTTGAATGAAAGCATGAATGATAACGGCCAGTTGTTTGAAGATTGGGAGAGATTGTGGAGGAAAGGAAAATATTATGAAAATGATGTATAGATGGTACTTAACCCCTCTAAAATTGGCAAAGATGTGTCATAATAGTGATAATTTATGCTGGAAATGTAAAGAAATAATTTATGCTGGAAATGTAAAGAAAAAGAAGGTACCTTTTATCATATGTGGTGGACCTGCCCCAAGGTGAAAGACTTCTGGGAGAAGATTTATAATGAAATGAAAAAAATGTTGAAATATACATTTATTAAGAAACCAGAGGCCTTTCTTCTTGGAATAACAGGTATGGAATTGCCCAAGAAAGATATTAGATTGTTTTTGTATGCCACGACTGCAGCTAGAATTTTGTTAGCTAAGAATTGGAAAACACAAGAAGTCCCAACAGTGGAGGAATGGCAGATGAAGATGATGGACTTTTCGGAGCTAGTCGACCTGACTGGAAGAGTCCGTGACCAGAAGGAGGAGGAGTACCAAGAGGAATGGATGAAATTCAAAGCCTATTTAGTTAAATATGTTAAGATAATTTAATTGGAAAAACTTGCAAATACCAGATAGGCTTAGGATTTAAATATGTAATGTTAGAGAATAATATGTTTAAAGATAAAATGGAAAGAAAGAAAGATGTTAAGTGATTAAGTTAATTTTATGAGAAAATTGGTTTTGGAAAACTGTTACAATGATATACACTGAAACTCAGCAAGAGGTATTCGAGGAAGTCACTTAAAAATGTTATTAAGATCGGATTAAGTACAGTTAAGATATATGTTTGTTTGTCTAAATCTTTTTGGAAAAACAATTAAAAAAATTGAAAGAAAAAAAAGATAACGGCCAGTTAACCCAGTAACTCTCTAGAAACCCAAACTCGATGTTTGAGAGGATTTATGACATTTTTTATGTTTGCAAGGAAAGTCTCATTGATGTGAGAAGAGTGTTTTCAAAGCAATATGTTTCTAGCTTCAGCTGTTATTTGCTTGTGACTTTTTCTGCCAGTTCTGTGTGAAATAGCAGGGTTCCATGGGCTTGTAGACTGTAACACAGTGGACTTCCTCTTCAGGGGCTGACTGAAAAGACCAGCCAAGCACATGGACCTTGTCCTGATAGTCACAGGAAGTGTTGGTGAGACGTGATAGTTTAAGAGAGAGAGAATACTTGGGATTGTGACAGGAAAATGTAGATTGGAGATAAATCCTGGGGACTGCAGGAGAGGCTAAAAGCTGTTGCTTGTGCTGCCATCCCAAGATTCTGGACACATGTGTCTGTCAAAGCAGCTGGCATCTACCTCTGACTGAGATGGCATATGGTATATACTGTGTCTTTGATTTAAAACTTTATACTCTAATCCAGTTGTTCTGAAAGGAACACAGAACTATAGAACAGGAAACTCTATACGTAAATCAGGGAGCTCGTAACAGAAGAGAAAAAACAACAATAAAGCAGATACATAAAATCATATAGGTGAAAAATGGGGCACATGGTAGATAATTGAGGTGGTACAGTCTATCCCAGTCTATCCTAATAAAGGCTGAAATCAGTGTTGAAGGTTAGCATTATGAGAATAATAACGCCTGTGTTAACATGGAGTGGAATTAAACCGCTCAGGTAAGATTTACTCTTTGGGTCCAGTGGACCCCCGAGTTGCTCTATAGTGTGCATATGTGTGCATTTGCACTGGAATGTACAAGATTAAAATAACGCACACACAAATATGATTCAGTGCTTCTGCGGTAGTATAAGCACAAAAGTAGCATTTTGCCTATTTGATAAATTTAAAGTTACTTTATGCATCTGATTTTGAGAAGTTGCTGGACCTCAGCTAGTTTAGATGTTTAGTAGTTTCCATGGGGTCCTTCTGGCTCTGATGCCATGATTTCAATAGGAATACACCAGATCCCAATACTTTAGTACAGAGGTAGCTAATGTGTTGCCCTTGGGCTGGATTCCCACCTCTGGTCATGTCTGACCATTAACCATGCTGTCTGGGGCTGGTGGGAATCTGGAGGACTCCTGGCTAAGTAAGTTAAATATAAATTAAAATAAAAAGGAAAGGGGCTGTGATAAAATACTGCAGGACAGCTCACTTCATAATTCTTGAGGGCTGTATGGAGTAGGAAGTGGTTTAGGTTTGCCTAAGATAAGTTTTACAGATGATTTAAACAGCCCTTGGGGTCCACAGAAATCCCATTAGCTGGCAAGGGTTAAAAAAAACCATCAAGCAAAAAGTATAAGATCTACAAAAAAATAAAAAATAAAAAAAGCTTTGCCAGATACAAGCCTGAATGTAAAATAACTATTCTTCTGTGCCTGGTTTATTTTTATGCCTTTTTAAATATGTAAATTATGAAAGCGCTAATCATTTGATTACTGCATAATGACACCTTCCTGACTGATTGCATAGCTCCTTCAGTAAGCACCATACTTTAGACATACTGTGTAGCATGGTAGTTGTATAGTACTCAGATGATGCGTTATTTAAATGTAGTAATTTAGAGGCACAAACACTGAGGACTCGCAAAATAGCTTTTCTTGTCCTTGAAACTAGCAGTGTTTGGGTTTGAACAGAATCCCTTGTAATGACAGGTGATGTGCAGTTGGCTGGTTTTTGTGTGTGTGTGCTTATGAATACCAAATGCTTACTCTCTCAAGCGTGTACCCACGCTTTTTTTTAAAAAGTTGTGATGATGAGTTTTTAAACCAAAAAGAATTGGGTAGGTTGTGTAGAACAGCACAATTCAGCGTTGGTATCTAACAGCTGATGTAATTAGAATGCAATTACCCCTCCTTTTTTCTTCTTCCATATGAATGACATTCTATGTTGGCTTGCTTCTTAGACAACATGAAACTGTTATACCCAGCGAACTACCACTCATTCAGGAGGTTACCACCACGCTACGGGAATGGTCTACAATATGGCGGCAGCTCTATATTGTAAGTATAGAAGGTTTCCTAAGATAATTCATTTTTGAGGGTCCTGTACCGTTGGTCCTTGAAAAGGCCTGTAGCTCAGTTCACAAAATCAGCCAAGCTACATACACCAGTTAAAAATATTCCAAGGGCCATGGTGCCAGTAGCTCAAGGGTATATACCAGCAGTGGGGAACCTCTGGCCTATGGATCAAATTGGGCTCACTGGCCAGATTGGCACTCCTTTTGTATGCAGACTTTGCCTGTCAAAGCTCCCAGGTTCCATTCTCATCATATTGTGTTTAAAAAGAAACTTGAGCAGCTGTCTCAAGTGGAGTGGAGAGCGATTGTGAGTTGGAGTCAACTGTTCTAGGGTAGATGGATCAGTAGGTTTGATATATGGTTTATGGTAACCTCATATGTCTCTATATGAACAAAAAGGCCATTCTCTCTTTTTTATAATAATTTTTATTCATTTTCCAAACATTTTTATACAATCAGCTCATATTTAATCACACATTCATCAATTTTTGACTTCCCTCAATTTCTCTGCCAATCTTTCATTAAAATTTCTATTGTTAACGCATTTCTGAACTTATTATTGCCTTTAACCATTCCTCTTCTTTTCTCCTACTTTCTTTTTTACAATATTTCTTAATTTTTCACAGAGACTCTTCAAAACCAACAAGCATTGTCTGTACATCACATATGCTTTTCAGATATTCTGTAAATCTCCCCCAGTCCTCAATAAACTTTTGGTCTTTCTGATATCGAATCTTCCCACTCAGTTTATCCAATTCTGCGTACTCAGTCAGTTTCATTCTCCATTCTTCCACTGTTGGAATTTCTTCCTGCTTCCATCTTTGCGCCAGAAGTATTCTTGCTGCTGTTACTGCATATTGGAAAAGTTTACAGTCTTTTCTATTAATTTCATTACCTACCAATCCTAGTAGGAAGGCCTCTGGTTTTTTAACAAATGTATATCTCAACATCTTTTTCAATTCATTATATATCATTTCCCAGAAGCCTTTCACCCTTTTGCACTCCCACCACATATGATAGAAAGACCCTTCTTTTTCTTTACATTTCCAACACTTATTACATGTTTTATACATTTTATTTTTATTTTTTTTTCCATCCCAAAACTTTTTTTTTTTAAAAAATATTTTTATTAAATTTTCAGATTTTATAAAGACAAACATACACACACAAAGACAAAGACAACACGTATAAAAATTTCATAACCTTACTTTCTAACCCCAGTTCTTGACCTCCCCCCATCCCCCCTTCATACATCCTAGTTCAGTTACATTAACTCAGCAAATTCAAATCTCTCATCCATTGCGTATTATTACTATATCTATATATAAATGTTTTTTTTTTTTAAAAAAAACCATTTACTTAGCCAGATTTTACTTATCCAATTTTCTTATAAAACATTAAAGCCTTTCCTAAGGTCGTCTCGAGTTCCTTCCACGAATTTCCCTTTAATCTTAAAAATAGGTCATAATAATCAAACACAAAAGTCATAAAGATTTAAAAACAAATTCTCCTTCCCCCCCCCGACCCGGTTTCTGTCCCTTCCAAATGTCCCCCCATCCATAACAACAGTTTTTAACCTGGGTTCCTCACATCTGAGGCCTTTAAGTCCTTGTCAGTCTCTCTTTGCCGATCTTGTTGGTAACCCTCCTCATTGGTCCTCAGGTTTCGGGGAAATTTCAGCTCAGTCTCGTCAGAATTTCTTCCATCCAAAGTACTTGACACCAGCTGCTGCAGAAGATCAACCAGTCCATACTCAAATAGGAAGCCCCAGTCGTATTTCTTATTTCTTTTAAAATCAGGTGTTCCAGATGTTCCAGGGGCTTCCTCCCTCCTCTTTCGCATCTTTCGCAGATTTGTAATCCAAGGATCTTCTTCTTTGTATTCTAACAATGTAGGCTTGTGGTTGGTAGTCTCCATCTGTACTAGTCCTTGCTCGCTCTCCCCCTGTTCCGAAGTTATCTCTTCTGATTCAGCTGCAGACTTTCCCCCCGTCAAATCCATTGTACCTTCAGCAGAGTCATTTATTTTAGAGTTCAAGGTTATGAGTTGTTTACTCATGACCGTAGTCTGCTCCTCCAGTTTTCCCACAAGAAAAAACATTCTTTCTAGCTCTGCCTGTAGTTTTCCATCTGCAGCCATTGCAATGTTTCAATGTTTCCCCTAGGGGGATTCTAGTTACTTAGTAATCTTTTCCAATAGTCCTTTACTTTGTTATTTCCCTACTTTGTTTCCAACCACTTTAGTTCGAATGTAACAAATTAAGTCCAAAAAGTGTTAAATAATAGAGTTTTTCACTTTCGCTGCCCGTTTGACAGCTCCTTTGACAGCTGTCAAACTCCTCGTTCCTTGTTCTCCAGCTCACATAAAAGGACACCCCCGGGTCTGGGGGGGTTCAAAAAAGACAAACTTCTAAAAAATCACTCTTACTCTCCAGCACACATCTTCTTCTGTCAAATTCATGCAAATCTTATCTTTTACAGAACACCAAGGAAAGAACTCTCCACCTTAGTTCTCCGATCTTTGCTTTAAATTTTCTGTAGGAAGGGGGGTGCGGACTTCCCTTTAGCACATCCCCCGATCGTGCCGAATTCAAGGATAAGCTTTTTAAAGTCCAAATTCCAATCTACTCACGGATTAATTAGAGTCCGAATTTCAGGGAAGAAAGTCAGCGGTCTCCGGCCATGGCTCGCGGCTTCGCTCCACTGCAGTAGCGGTCTACTCACAGCACCACGCCACTCCCCGTACCCTCTCCGCAGCCTTTAAAAAGGCTCTTCGTGGGTCGGGGGGGCGCTTTAGGTGCCCGCCGAGTCACCAGGTCCGCAGGCTTCCGCGCCTGCGGTTTCTAAGGGTCCCCGCGTCGCCGTCGCGGTGAGACCCGTTTGCAATGGAGCCGATTCCCTCCGGAGCTCGGAGGGAATCCGCCATTACTCGGATCGCGCTAACCCGGAAGTCCATGTTTTATACATTTTAGCCAATTTAACTGGCGTTATGTACCATCTATATACCATTTTCATTACATTTTCCTTCAATGCGGTACACGCCGTAAATTTTAACCTTTCATTCCATAATTTCATCCAGTCATCATATTTTATATTATAACCGAAGTCTCTGGCCCAATGTATCATTACTGATTTTACCTCTTCATCTTTTGTATGCCATTCCAGCAACATTTTATACATTTTAGACAAATTTTTATACTCATTATTCAGTATCTCTATTTGAAATTTTGATTCTTTTCCTTCATATCCACACATTTTACAATCTTTTTTAAACATTTCACTAATCTGATAGTAATGCAACCAATCATAAACAAATTCTTTCACCTCTTCATAAGTTTCCATTTTCCATTCCCCCCCCCCTTGCCAAAAAGGCCATTCTCTTTCTTCCCCCATTCCTTCTAGAAATTTGGGTTGCCAAAATGCTTGTAATTTTCATTCTATTACTGATTCACACATGCATCTGGCTGTGCACACCTGCATGCATTTAACATGTTTGTGAGTATATATAATATTGTTCCTGAGTATTTCCTTGTGGTATTGCAAATGAAAACCCAAATGTAAGGAACCGAAAAAATTCACTTTTGCATCGGTCTGGTTTCTCCGAGTTGTGTTTTAAAAACTACTTTGACTATTCTGAAGAAACAAACAGACCTACAGTAGTTATAAATTCCAGCCTCTGACTACACTTGCTCCTGCTAATGCTGAATTCAAGAGCTGAGTGCTGCCAACTTTGTGTTCTAAACTGGGCCACCCACGAATGAAAGGGAGGTCCAGGGGTATTGGGGGGGGGGGAGTCTGTGGTAAGCAGAAATGCATAAAACTTAAACCCCCTCCCCAAAGTGGGCAAGCCCCTTTCCAAATTATATCTGAAGAATATGCCTGCATGCTGCCTTCATGCTGCTATGGGAACCTGGCAGCTTATGGGGCAGAGTTCAGGTGCAGATACTCTTCTTCAGCCTCATGGTCTTTCCTCAGTCTGGTAAGCTCTTGCGGATTCCCATCACCTTTTTGGGGCTTGGAGGCTAGGCAGAGAAAGTTCCAAATGCCTTGCAAGGCAGACAGTTTACCCACATTGCAAGGCTGTAGGAGGCTGAGAGGCAGGTCCAATAGCATTCGCACCCTGAGGATAAAAACAGAATATTGAATTGATACTTGTTTATTATTATTTTTAAAATCCAACTCCCAGCACTTTTCCTGCTGTACCACTCTGGCTGTTATACTTCATTATGAAGAAGACCAATAACAGAACTAAATGCATACTGTTTTCCTCTATTACAGCAAGATAACAGAGAAATGTTCCATAATGTAAGGCACATGATATATGATCTTATTGAATGGAGGTCACAAATACTCTCTGGAACCCTACCCCAGGATGAGCTCAAGGAACTTAAAAAGAAAGTCACTGCCAAAATTGACTACGGAAACAGGTTTGTGATGTTGTCTGAAATGCACAGCCTTTTCTTTTTTCTTTTTGTACGTAGAAGTCATATGCATATAACTTGTATAAACCTGCAATAAACCATTGCATTGCGGAGTACTCCTGTTCAATGTTCTAGTCTACCAGTCATGCTTCCCCCACCAGGATAATCCATTTCATTTTGCCTTGCCTTGGGCTTTCTGCCCCTGACAGACAGACATGGCATTCTGTGACCACTGATCATGTGCAGTCTTAATTAGATAATTTGGGGGTTTTTGGCTTCTTAGCCCCCCCTATACTTTTTTCAGCTTCTGTAAACCTTAGGGTTTCCCCAAGCTGACTTTTCGTTTCTCCATAACCCCATTTTGGCTATGTAGTGGTCATAACTCAGCACCTGAATTCCTTATTAGTCCCTTCCAACTCTTCAATTCTATGATTAGGACTGTGTTATTAATTAGCCATTACATATTCTTCCTTCACTGTAAAAATGTAAGGAGCTGAAGGTAAAGGCAGACATGATATAAAAAGATTTGCAGTCCCCTATCTATAACTGGCTTCTCTTGCAAATGTGAAAAGTTGGTATTTTCAGAACTTGAGATGAGATGTGTGCTGAGATTAAACACAATGAGTTCATTTCCAACTCAGCCCTACTAAGGTATAAATGTTATGCTGGTCTTCACCCTTGGAAGTTCTTTTAATCTTAGAACTGAGAGAATCTGAACTTTAAGGTGAAGACAGATGTAATGTTTTTGATATGATGGGATTGGTTTGAACACTCGGTGCTCTGAAAAGAAATGTCTTGGAATGGAACAAATCTGTGTTCAGACCACTTGCAGCCTATTGAAAATTTCATGTCTGTTCTCGCTCTTACTTTTTTAGAAGAAAGCTTCCAGTCCTCCGTATTAGAGATGTATGTTTCACGTTACTTACTGTCCAAATAAATTGCTAGAGTACAATCTAGCCTCTGTTTACCAAAGGGCTGAGATTTGGCTAGCAAATTTGCTCCAAGGCAGCAAAAACTAACACACCAGTCAATATTTTTTTTGCAGCAAATAGGAATTGGGACAAAAAAGTTTTGCCAGAAATTGGATCTGTTATATAATTTTAGACATTGTAAGTATTTTGCCAAGCTTGTTATGAGAGTGAATTTTAACATCAGGTTTTGTGTGAAACATATTGTTTTTGAGGGCTCCTTCATTGGGACTTACTAACTCAAATTAAGAGGAACAGCCATGTCATTTTCAATATATGCTTTCTGTAGCGAATGTTTGTAAAAAATATTACCTAAGAAGATTACCTTGAGACCCTTTTTTTGCATTCAAATTGTTAAGTGAAGGCTGTTTGCAGTATTTGAAGCTGGAGATGTACTGCTGATTTTGTAACTTTTGTGCTTAAGCTTACTAACTTTTCACCAATTAATTGATTCAAATTCCAATTGCAGTAACAAACATTTGGGTAAGTTGGCTCTGGATAGATTATTTAAACATTTGAAGACTGGCTACAAATGATTAGCAACCCTCCCAACATTATTATATCATACAAGATTTATAGTCCAATATATGATTTGTAATCAATTAACCACATGTTGTCAATATCAATTAAGTGTTTTAAATTTGTTGTTAGCCACCCTGAGCCCGGTTTTCTGAACTGGGAAGGGCGGGGTATAAATAAACTTATTATTATTATTTATTAGTATACCAGAGGTAGCTAACTTCATTTAAGCTTTATCATAGACGTATGTCATAGATCTGGAAAAGTCCTTGAATTCACCTTCTGCTTCTGTAAATGGTTTATGAATCTTCCTGTAGCTTTGTCTAAAAAGCCAGAGTATTTTAAAGCACCTAACTGCTTAATTGTGTCTAGTTCAGATTAATAAGAAAAGGCTGTTGATTTCCTTTTCATACAGAATTCTTGATTTAGACCTAGTGGTAAGGGACGAAGATGGCAATATATTGGATCCTGAGCAAACCAGCACCATCAGCCTTTTCAGAGCTCATGAAATAGCTTCCAAGCAAGTGGAGGAAAGACTGCTGGAAGAAAAAGTAATAAAACATAATGCATACTGGTATACATTATGAAATGTGTAAATGGTGTTAAGGACTAGCAATGACATTTAGATTGTGAATGGCTTTCAAGATTATGTTTTCAAAAAACACATTGCACATTTCTCCTGGCTATAGCCTTTACTACAGTCCTGAAAGAACATAAGCAGTTTTTTAGTTGGCACCGTAGCTTTTAGCATTTGAATTCATAGATCATAGATTTAAAACCTCCAAGGGTTTAATTAGTCACTAGTCTGCTCACCTGGGGCAGGATAAAATTGGTGAATTGAACCTTCCCTTGCCTCTGTATCAGCCTTGCAGTGCTATGCTGCCTACCTCTCTGAATCTTTTAGATCTGGGAGACTACTGTTTCTAATGAGAAGAGAGAAGGTTTGCAGCAACCACAGCATGTGGTACTTGCCTGCATGGATGTCTTGCTTGTAAATGACCAAGAAAGGCAGCTCTGCCAACCCTGTAATTGTCCGTCCTTCTCTTACCCCCCAGTTTCTAGCCTAGTTGCATGCTGCCTATGACACATGAAAGATGCATGGAGTGAGAGTGGAGAGGGAGCAGATTAGTGAGCTAAGAACAGGAGCCAAATGCACAAATATTTGCAGGGCTGGATTTATGTAAATGTTTTTATCGTGGTGGGTCAGTTTGTTTCTTAGTCATCATAGAGTACTTGGTAAGTTCTTTAAAAATTCTATCCTGTTTCAGTCTCAAAAGCAGAATCTTGACATTAGTAGGCAAGCCAAATTTGCTGCGACACCTTCGTTTGCCTTGTTTGTAAACCTGAAAAACGTTGTCTGCAAAATCGGAGAAGATGCTGAAGTCCTTATGTCTTTGTATGATCCTTTAGAATCCAAGTTTATCAGGTCAGTGCTGTACGGGAATGTTTTGTTTGCTTTGTTAACTGTTATATTTTAGTTTAGTGACTGCCTAATCCCAAAGGCACAGGACTAGTCATATGAATATACACTCTTTACTTTAAAAAAACAAAACCAAAAACTTTATTTGTGAATGGCAGGGAAATGCATCTTCCTGAAGATATATAGGTGACAGTAAAGAATTTGAGTGCCCATGATATACATTCAACACCCTGCTCTCTTCTGAACCATACAAAACACTCCTATTGCAGTCCTCTCAGTGAGAGGGTACAGCGTTTATCTCTTCAATCCTTTAAAGTGGAATTATAGTGATGAACATCACAAATGCCTGTTGAGGATAGCAAAGACGAAGGCTGTAAAGCACACAGCACATTTACAAGTATAAGTGGGCCTAGTGCTCGCATTTTGACAAGCATCTGGAAAAATGGCACCGTGAATTGATACAGAAAATCTAAACCTTGAACTTCAGAAGCCCATTTAAATTCTTTCAGCTTTCAGATAACATGCCCTTTTTTGTAATGTAAGGGGGGCGGGAATCCATCAGGATTCTCCTTACTCTCCCAGAGCACATTTCTTCTGCAGCCCAAATGGAATGTAAAATGAAACAAATCCATGTATTCCTAGTTCCTGTTACTGCTTAAATGTGTGTGTTTGTGTATGTTACACATGTACAAAACACTGTTGTCTAACAGAGGCAATATTGGCTGAGTAGAATCTCTGTGTGCTTGTTAAAATGCAGGTTTTAATGTGTCACAATGTGACATATTTAGCTTTTGCTTGTAAAATTGTGATGTAGCTGATAAACTGATATGTTTATTTACGCAGTGAGAATTATCTGGTGAGGTGGTCGAGTTCTGGGCTTCCAAAAGACATAGATAGATTACATAATCTTCGAGCAGTGTTCACGGTAAGTTTGCAACTTTTGAGGTATTCTATTGCTTCAATAGTTTGTGAGGCAACAGGAAATCTCCAGCAGGGGAAGGCCATCGCTTTGTGACAGAGCACTGCTAAAGGGCTCTGGTTCAACCTCTGGTTCAATCCCTGGCATTTCTAGGGCTGGGAAAGACTGGAGAGCTGCTTGGTTGCTACTGGAGACAGTACTGAGCTAGATCAGCCAACAGTCTGATCTGGTATAGTGCCGTTTCCCATGCCCCTGCCAAAGTTTCCTTTGGCCCGACTGCACACCAGCCTCAGGTTGGTGCAGAAATGAGCATTGTTTGCCTTCCAGCTTCTGCCTTCAAGGACTGGAGCTGGGTTAGGAGAATACATGCATTCCTTGCTTCCAGAGCGTAGGTATATACAGGAAGGAGCAAAGCTGTGCTTTAGCCCTACCGTGTCCCCCTGGCCTCTCTTGGTAGCCACATGTTGCACACAGCTGTGTAAGCAGAAAGCTGTGACTGGGGTACTTGAATGATCAAGTAAGCAAGAGCTCGCTCAACCACATGCAGAACATAGTGGGAGAGGAAGAAATGTGACTGCATGGCTCTGCACTGCAGACAGAGAACTTCAGACCCAGAGACCAAATGTGGCCCTTCAGACTCTTCCTAGGCCACACCCCTCATTAGCACTTCTCGGTACCCCCCGCAAGTGCTTTTACCTAGCTATAAAGTGTCCTTGAGCACTAATGCTTGCCTGTATGGAGGATAGAGAAGTGTGCGTGCAGAAACCTCTGGCTTTTGAATCACTGGAATGTAGCCTAGAGTAGAAAGTAGGGCTGCGTGGTATATTGTCCAAAACTGGTTTGACATGCACATTGTGATATTGGTTTAATAGTTTTTGACCTGGCAATATATCCCGAATCATGATGTGTATGTGTGTACTATGTAAAAATCACAATGTGGGAAAAACTGTGAAGCCAGCCAATGACTCTACATAGCTCCATCCTTATTTCAGACATTGTGATATATCAGTATATAGTGATGTTCAGCTGGTGATATATCACAATGTTGAAAACCAGATGTCGCCTAGCCCTAGTACAAAGGTCAGCCTCTGTTGTTCCACCCACTTTCCCCTCTGCTCACTGTTGGCATAGGGTGCTGAGAATTATGCCCTGAGGGGATTTAGTTTTTGGACTTTCTTTTTTTTAAAAAAAGGTCCTCCTTTCTTGGTGTACACATTTCAGCACAGCACTCCTGTAGCATCCGAGTATGGCTTTAATTGGCCATATCTGTCTCATAGGCAGTATTTCACTTGCTCCTAGTTTTGTTCTTTTTGAACCCACATGGACTTTCATGTGGCTTTAGCTCAATTCTGTCACATGCTGCAGGAAATTATTTGAGCTGCTAAGGGCACTAAGATTTTTGATGCTTTTGCACTGGGGGAAAAAAGTCATGTGAACCATTTCTGAAGACTCTTTGACGGTTGTGTGGGAAATACATTTTTAAATGAGTAGGAATTGTTCAGGACTCTCTAGTCATTTTAAACATTTCCATGTAAATGTATTCCTTGATCGTTATGAAACTTTTTGTCATGCAAATAACGGTTGAAGGGATGGCAAACTGAGAAGGCTAAATAGCAAATAATCTTTCTTCTTATGTAATCCAGAGGCATTTGTTGGCTTTGGAAGCGGGGAGGCATTCTAACAGGGGGTAGATTGTAACTAATAATGGGAAATGGTCGCTTTCTGTTCTCTCTAGCACCTCAAAAGATATTTCTTCTTATGTAATCTTATGTGGAAATGTAAGTGCAGTTTGCAAAGTAAAGGTATGAAAACTTAACGTTTCCAGGACCTTGGCAGCAAAGACCTGAAAAGAGAGAAAATCAGTTTCGTCTGTCAGATCGTACGAGTAGGCAGAATGGAACTAAGAGACAACAACACAAGAAAGCTAACCTCTGGGCTCCGGCGACCTTTTGGTGTAGCAGGTAATCCATTCTCTTTAGGTGCACTGTCAAAATGTTCTGCAAGTAAGAGCAGCTGTTTGGTATTGAACAACTGCTGACTTGGCATATTGAAGTTTTGAGAATAATTATTCAGCCTGTTGGTTATATTTACTGAATTTTATGCCTAGATCATTTGCAGCTTGCCAAAGAATGTGCATGTGCCCTTCACATGTTTATACAGTTGTACCTTGGGTTACAGACGTTTCAGGTTACAGACTCCGCTAACCCAGAAATAGTACCTCGGGTTAAGAACTTTGCTTCAAGATGAGAACAGAAATCGTGCTCTGGTGGCGTGGCGGCAGCAGGAGGCCCCATTAGCTAAAGTGGTACCTCAGGTTAAGAACAATTTCAGGTTAAGAATGGACCACCAGAACAAATTAAGTTCTTAACCCGAAGTACCACTGTATTTATTTCAGAAGATCCCTAGTGCAGAAGCAGGGTAGCTATGGCAAACATAATATTTGCTGCATAAAATGTAAAGTGCTAATTTCCCAGAATGGAAGGGGATGGGTGGAGAAATGATGCAGTATGAAACTGGATAAGGATTCCAGAAAATGGCATGCAGGATTTAATAGGGATGGTAGAGCTGAATCATCATGTGATACTGACCAGGGCTAGGATAGACAACCTGGTGCCCTCTAGATGTTGTTGTTATTGTTGTTATTCCGCCCTATACCCATAGAGCTCATGGCAGTTCACAACATAAAATTACAATATCAAAACCACAAAATACATAATGAAAATAAAAACAAAGACAACCCAGTAATCCCTCCCTCCGTCAGCATACTTAAAAGGGCATTGGATGTCAATCAGTCAAAGCTCTGGTTAAAGAGGGACGTTTTCATCTGGCACCCAAAAATATATAATGAAGGTACCAACCGAACCTCCCTGGGGAGAGCATTTCACAAACGGAGCCACTGCAAAGAAGGCCCATTCTCATGTTGCCATCTTCTGGCCTCTCGTGGAGGAGGCATGCGAAGAAGGGCCTCAAAGAATAATCTCAGGGTCTGAGTAGTGACCTCCCTCAGACGCAAGCATGGGCTCCCCAGGCGACAAGAGCCCTGGCTGTGGTGGTCCAAAGGAAAGCAGAGCAATTCATGTGGCACCAGGTTGGCTGCAGGTGTTGCCAGAAAGAGGCCTACAAGACACCATCCAGCCGTCTTAGAAACTCCACTCTAGATTTGTGTAGGCCTTAGCCTTTTCTTCTCCCGAAGATGTCCCACAAGGCAGTAGGTACAGATTTTTCCTCAGGGTTACTCCCAAAGACTTTCTTGTGAACGAGTATAGCTGCAAGGCAGCAGAGATTTAGGATCAGAGTTCTCCTTCTCTTATATGTGCTACCTTCCCAGGCTGATGAGCTCCCTCTGTCCCTCATTTCCCTCTACAGCACATGCAATAACCGTCTTCTTGACAGTTGGACTCACAATGAGTCTTGTCTCTTCAATCCACCAGAATCTGTCTTCACATGGAGGGGAAGTCCTTAACTCACTGAGGGTTTGAGACCCATCAGTTACCCCAATTGGTTTAGCTGGCCAGTCGAAGCCATTCCCAGGGTGTGGCTGCTGTTGTATGCTGACAGCTTCTAAGAGCCATAGGTGAGAGCTGAGTGCAGCGTGGGGACCAAAGGTGGACAAATTACCCCTCTACTCCTTTACTACAGTGATCCAAAAAGCTGGCCTTGATCCCTACTCTTCCGGCACCAGGCTGAAGAAATGTACTGGATTTGTTTTCATTACTGAGTTTTCCATTTGGAAGAGTTGAAAAAAGATGGAAAATGATGTTAAGGACTTTGCTTGAAGAGAATATATTGATACTGAAAGTTACGACAGCATGGCTCTGATGTAAGGGAATGGATGACTGGTTTTAGTGCATTAGATCCTTACAGTATACTTGAGCAGGGCATTTGTCCACAAACATCCAGGTACAAGTGGCAGACAGAGGCAGTGCTGGACTGGCATATACAATGTATTTCTCCTTACTGCTAGATCATGGTGATGTCTGCTAGTAAAACTGTCTCTTCAGAGATTGTTTGCTCCTGGTGCTATGTTACCAAGCCATGGCATGCTGTCTTCTGAATGTGCCCTAACTGGTTAAGCTGAGAAGAACCTTTCCGCTTTCTTTGGGCTTGGATATCTCTTTCATTAACGCATGTCTGGTCTGGTGCAAATTGCTTACTGAACTAGCATTCCACATTGCCTGGTTTTAATGAATGGTTGTATTGGTTTCTTGTTGTTTTTTACAAATTTTATTTTAATGTTAATATTGAGTTTCATTGATTATGTTTCTGTAAGCAGTTTTGGAATTTTATAACAAGATGTGCAGCATATAGGTATTTTCAATAAATAAGTTTGAAGACTTGGTAGAGGATATTTCAAGTTGCAAATGAGTTTTTGAAGTATATTCTGTTATGCATGCATATTTGTATGCCCACAGGAGAATACACCTAAATGTTGTAAAAGGTTGTAAAAAAGAAAATAAAGCAAGTTTCTCTCTGAGATCCATTATTATCTTTAGTCTCACAGCATCTGCCATGAAAGTGTGAATTTATTCTGCAGTGAAGTGGGTTATCAGTTGTAACATGTTTCAGTATGTGATGCACAAATGCATAGCCATTATTAGCTTCAGAAGATTCTGCTTTTTTCCCTGATGTGAATATAGCAGGGCTATCTTTGAACATAAGAATATATTTGTCGTAAAATAGTTCCAAACTGTCTGTTGTGAAGCACAAAGATGTCTTTATGCCTCTTTGCCACTTTCCCTCCCTTTAGATGTTGATCTCTTTAACGACATTTCTCTCTTTTTGATTTCAGTAATGGATGTAACTGACATAATTAGTGGGAAAGTAGATGACGAGGACAAACAACACTTCATTCCATTTCAGTCGTAAGTATAAAGTAATGCAGTAGTAATGTCAGAGGAGATTTCCAGCCATATAATAGTGGATTATGACTTTCCAGATTTGAATTTAGCTCAGATGGTTTCGATAATGAGAATGCCAAGAAAGGGAAAAATAGTACTGTGTATGGCAGCTATAAATATTACAGCAAATTAGCAATAAAGTCACTTATTTTTAGCCTGTTTTGTTGAGGAAATTAATCAGATAGCTTTGAACTTCTGTGTAGCTTTTTGCTTGTGTAGATGTGCATACACACATTGGATGTATAATTGACCTGTATAGTTCACAAGGAAGCAATTGTTGCTGCTATTTCCAGATTGTTATTTTAAGGGAAAGGAAGCTCCAATTTAGCTATAGAGCTCCCCACTTGGAAGGGCTTCCCATCCATTTCTCTGGATGAAAGGAAGGTGCTGTGTGTGTGTTGGTTAGTCACCTCAACTGAAATAGATGGGAGCCCTGACATAACTCCCAAGAGCTTAGCATGCACAGAAATGTCTGGACTGCAGTCAAGGCCTGAATAAAGAAATTTAAATTGACCATGAGTTTCCTAGTTTGTAGAGATGTTGAGAGCATTGAGCAGCCGTAGGTACTGAAATACGTTATGTTCTCTGGGAATAATTAAGGGCAGCGATACAGAATCTTGATGACACAGTGTGAGAAATGGGTTTGCTTCTTTGGGGGCTTTCAGGTTACAGGTGAATGCTTTTGAGCACTTTACTCAAGGTGGAATTCAGTGTTTCACTTTTCCAAGCGTTGTAGCTTGCTATGATTCCTCTCTCTCCTCCCCCCCCATGTACTGTTCTGAGGGTACTCTTGGGCCCCCCAAGCCAATTTGCAGGGGGTGGCACATGGTAGGAGAGGAGGTAAAGCCCCACAGTTCAAGTGGAAGACCTTGCATGGGGCTTCCACTGACAGGACAGGGTGAATCCTAAGTATTTCTGTAAAACCACTTTGAGATTTCTTTCTATAGTCAAGTGATATATAAATTTCATGAAGTAGATAAGCAAATCTCCAAATAACGCACATTGTGGACAGTGGTTATGCATTGTGTGGGCATTGGCAATATTTTCTTATGCAGTTTGTAATCAGGTGTACTTTTGGTAACACATGCTGCTTAAAGAAAAAAACAATAGACATAAGAACATTGAAGACATTTATGTGGAAACCTGGATAAAATAAGAAAGTGGGATGTTGGAGGGCAGATGAAACAATATTCAATTGCTGCATCAATACTCGGTGACAATTTATGGGTCCTTCAGATTTTTTGTTTTTATAGTAATTATGATTAATAACAAGTTAATAAAGTATTGTAGTTTAAAATGAAGTTAGGTGTAATTCAGGGACCCTGGAAGAAGAGTACTTTCCATTCATGCTTTGTGACAGTTATAAACTAAGCTGCGACAAGTGTATTGGGAGATGAGGATGAACACTGACAATGCATATTTATGGATAAAGAAAAGTAGATATTAGTGAAATGCTTACAAGTCTCTTGCTCCATTAAATCTGATTTATAGCAGTATGCATAAATCAGAATTTTGAAAGGTTGCAGAATAATATGCGCCAAGGTTCTCTTTTCTTTTTCCCTCTCCTCTCCCATGGTAGATTAAAATGTTCTTCAGAAAAACTCTGCATCAGGAATGAGCAACGTGCACTGGCGATGAATAGCTTTGTCATTCCCAGTGTTGACTTAAGAGCTGAACATGCGAAGCAATTTTTTTCTTACTCATTTCACGTTGTGCCTTTGTTGTGCCACTTGGCATTTTTCTTTTCATATCCTGGTTATTTCATAGCCAGTGAAATGAATACAAACACAACGGCTGTCACATGGCACTATGGCGTAGTAGATATGATTTTTCAAAATGCTGCATTTCATTTATAACTTCAATTTCATCTTGTTCAGCCATAGTAAAAATGTTTCTTGAATTTCCTCTTATTTTCTCCCTTGCTCGAAGCTACTTCTGTGCATAGTAGCTTTGCTTTTCACCCTTCTGTTAACTCTCATTAAGCTACGGCTTAATTCACGTCACTTCTGAAGCTAGTCTCGAGCATTCCATGGAGTAGTATGTTTTACATTTTGGTGTTTTGTTATTTTATATGTAATTTCTCAGGCTTTTCATCTTTCATCTGCAAACAGAGCTGGGATCTGGTGTACGTTTCTAGAATCACAAGTTTGCTTTACTTCTCTTAATTAGATTTACATCTTCCTGATTATCTTCTTATGTCTGTGTTGTTCCCTTTCCTATCCTTCGTCTTCGTGTTGACTAATGAACACTCTTTGTCAACTATGTGATACGCTCCTCTGTTTCTTGTTACTGTGACTTCTGGTTTTCTGTCCCCCATCCATTGTTACCTTTTGGTGTTGGTCGTCATGTGCATCCTCCAGGCTAGCCTTGGATAACGCCATTCGACACAAGCAGTTGAACATATCATCCCGTTTTTCACCCAGGGTGGCAGGGGAGAATGATTTCCTTCAGACTGTAATAAACAAAGTGATTGCTGCTAAAGAAGTTAACCACAAGGGTCAGGGTAGGTACTTCGCTTTACTTTACACTGTTAGCATTAGAAATGATGTAATTCCTCCCATTTTGTCTGATAACTTTGACATTAATCTGAAGGGAATTGATTGAATTGTGTTCAGCATGGGCACCTCCTTGCTTCGTTGGGAAGTTTGATTACTCAGCTGATGAAAGTCTTAACTACCCTTGATATGTGCACTTTAGTACTTTTGCACGCAAGTCTTTGCGCCATTTCGCTATCACGCGGCACATCTATTATTTTAGGGAGTTACTGCTTGCTCTTTATACTGAACATTTCCAGTTGGGTAGCCGTGTTAGGCTGTTGTGCCAAACGCAACAAGTTCCACTTAATCTTTTCGAGATGCTACAATACTCTGTCCATGTTTGCTGTTTAGTTTCCAAGACCTGCCATAGCAGGTATGTGTGCATTTAGTTTATAAACCTATAAATGTAGGGGCCAAATGTAGCCCTTCATTCATCTCTGTTGAGCCTTCAGGACCCTGCGAGGATATGCTTCATCTCCCCTCGCTTGCCCTGCTCTGCACCATCCTTGAGTGCTTTTGCATGGCTGGAATGAGATGTGATCCTGCCTGGGTGGAGGATGAAAAGGTAGATGTACGCGTGCCTGTCTAAGGTCCTGTTTCCATTGCTTGAATGTAGCCTATCACATAAAGATGTGAATCATGGCTTTTTCCCCCAGTTGGAATTTGCAGGAACTCAGTTCTGGCACCTCTCAGGTGGGCACCATTGCCGACAAGAGAGGCATTCATGGTGAGAATTGCATCTGTCGCTTTGTTTCTTCCTTCAGTCACCACAGGCATTTGACCTTTTTCTTGCAGGTTTGCTTATGAGGGTGTGTGAAAAGAGTAACCCAACTCTACTACATACCTTCTCTGCTCACCTTTTCTAAGGTTCTTCTTTACCAAATAGTGATACTTTTCAAGAGTGCAATCTTTCCCATCTCTCACATAATAGGAAGTGAAGTGCGGGCATTAAATAAATTATTAATAGTAATAATAATAATAGCAACCCGCCTGGGATCACTGAACGATGAGAGATTCAAGTAAGAAATAGAAAAGGACTAGTTACACAGCAATAGATAAAACTGTGGCATTCGCTTCCACATAATATGGTGATGGATGGCCCCCACTTTAGATGGCTTTATCCCCATGCATTTGTTAAAGCCACCAATGGCTGCAATTCCTATATTTCCAACAGTATCTGAGGTGGTGTTCCTCTTAAGTTCCAGTTTCTTATGACCACAAGCGGGAGAGTGCTATGCGCTGACATCCTGCTTGTGGTACCTGGGTGGCCACTGCGCTAATCAGGATGCTGGACAAGGTGGTCCTTTTGTCTGATTCAGAAGGGCTTGTGTAATTAGATGCTCTGTCACCTTATTACCACCAAAGGTTAAGGAAATGTTAAGAGATTGTTTTGCACTTGAAGAATACTGTTTTATAAACAGCTTTTTCTGAACTAATGTATTGTACTTAATGCTACAGGTTTATGGGTAACGTTGAAGCTTCTTCCGGGAGATATTCATCAGATAAGAAAAGAATTCCCTCACTTAGTTGATAGAACCACAGCTGTGGCTCGCAAAATGGGGTTTCCTGAGATTATTATGCCTGGTAAGCTTCAACAAATTCTTGATCTGATGCGCTTAAAATATTGGAGATGTTGTTAATGTTCTTTTCTTCAAGGTGAATAAGAAGCAGTTCATGGAAGAGTATGAATTGACTTGGTTTTGGGTTTTTTAGTGTTTATGTGAGATTTGGCATTAAAATTATATTTTCAATCTACTTTCAGACTCTTTATTAATAATGTAGTAGCACTATTGTAAACACTGTGGACTAACTGTGCACAGATGGTGGAACGTCTAGTTCATTTTGTTTCAAAACTCAGATTCCTGGTGTGTTTTGAGTACTTGGGCTTTTAATGTATGTTATAAATGAATCTATGAAGCAATAAAGGCAGACTTCAAAAGCGGCTCTGTTGCTTGCGTGTCCAAATGGGCTATCAAATGTGTAGCTTATCCATTATTGCATACAGATGTGTGAACATCTTTGCAAAAATATTTACTCAGTATTTTTTGAGAAATGCTTGCTTTGTTCGTTTAGTCCAGGTTTATAAACTAAAACATTTAACTCAATTGAGGAGCATTTATACCTTTTCAATTACATTTCATTAATAATAACGCCAAAAATTCTGAAGATGGGATAGGCATTGTAGGAAAGTTAACCAACTGGACCAAGCAATTGTATGCATTTGAAGAGGACAGAAAATGATGTCAGAATTAGGCCTCCTGAGCCAGAAAAGCTGAAGGGAAGGAAGTTGACAAGAAGGTTAGCTGCAAGAGATAAGAAGGGTAGAAGCAGAGATAAGACGCAAATATAAGCAAGCCACAAATGCAGATTTAAACTCTTCAGGAAAATAAATGGAAGGTGACCTGGAGATATTTATAGGTACTCAGGCTCATTAAGAATCAATAAGTAGAAAGCGATGCTGAGGAAGCCCTTTGAATATAGAGAAGAGAATAGAGCATTCAACAACATTTCTTCCAGACTCAAGAATGGGGCAAGAAGGAAGGGCAGTTCTCAGGATTCAAAGGCTTCTAGTACTCAAGAATGCTAAATCTTAGCATTCTTTGCTATGTGCTTTGTTATCAAGTAATCCTCTCTGCTTATGATCAAATCAGAATTTGTTTAGGAATTTGTCCTTCTTTCTGGTATAACTCAGTTTCCATTATTGTTTATGAGAGTGCTGCATCATTAGGCATTTTTGTTTGTTATATATAGCAGGCATTAATTTATTCCCAGAGTAGAATGTGGATTGGAGCTGATTTGTCAAAACTAAAACGTTCTGTTTATCTTGGATGATAAATTTTGAAACTTTTACCTAAACTTGCGTTGTTTTGAATACATGCAGCCTCAAATCAAAAAGCACGCATACAGTCACACGAAATACTATTTATTTATAGAAGTATTTCTATACTATCATATCATAAAATGTCAAGGTGGTGTTCACTGTCAAACATCAAATATTTTTCTTTAAAGTACAGATAATCATTAAGGTGCCTGCCAACTTAAAAATTAAACAGCAGCAAAGGCCTTTTTGCAAAGTTTTCAGGAGATGCCGGAAAGTCAAAAATGAGGATGCGTGCCAGATCTCTGCTGGAAAAGTATTCCATAGCACAGGACCGGTGACATGATATACCCAACATCTAGTTGAGACCAGTTGGGCATCTGTAGCACAGGGAGCAACTTGCAGTGCTCATCTATATAATCTCAGTCATTAAGCTGGTATAGAAGGATTCAGTCTGTTCTTAACATATCCCGGATCCAAATTATTCAGAGCTTTGCGTATTAGCACAAGGACCTGGCCTGGAAGCATATGAGCAGCCAGTGTAGATGTATTAGCAGAGGTGTCACATACTGTTGTCTTATCTGCCCAGTCCAACAGTCTAGGCACTGCATTCTGCATCAGGACGGCCAAGGCTGATCCTGTCCCTATACCAGGCCTAAACCCAGATTGAAGTCGATTCAAATAAAGTGTCATCCAGGAACACTTGCAGCTTTGAGGTGCAGTTGTACCAGGTGTACTTGCATTTGAATACACCCACCCACCCACCCACCCACCCACCCATATGCATACCTTATGAGTAAATAAAACTTCTACTTCACAACTAAACTCTTGAAATTTTCATAGGACAGGAGCCCTAACATTAAAGAGTAGGTTAAATTAAGAAGATATAAATCATAGGAATTTTAAAATTTGTTTTCTATTTATTGATAGACCGTAAAATGCTGTACTAATCGTTTTGCTTTCTTTTTCTCTCTGCCTCAGGTGATGTCCGTAATGATATCTATGTAACATTAGTTCAAGGAGATTTTGACAAAGGCAGTAAAACCACAGCAAAGAATGTAGAGGTTACAGTATCTGTTTATGATGAAGATGGCAAAAAATTGGAGGTATGTTGTGTGCTGGTTTATTTCCCATGCTAATTCTAAACCTTTTCCTTAGTGTATGGCTTATGACTGGTCAAAATAGGATGTGATCAAATATTGCCAAATATTTTGGTATTTGTAAAGCATTAATGTACACCATCAGAAAAGAGTTTTGCATTTCCTGACTCCATTATTTAATGACCTGGTTCACTGTACATGGCAATTCTATGGCATATGGACTCTGGATAGGAGCCTGCAGCTGCTTTGCTGTGCCCCAGTCCCCTTTGGCTTAACATGTTTTCTGGATCAGGACTGGTTAAGCTCTCTCCACACTAACAATGTACCGTTGCCAAAGTTTGTTCTTGGCTGCAGCTTGTGGGTAGTAAGGAGGGAGCCTAACCATGGTTGCAAGCTCCTCTCCAGGAAGGAGACTGCACGTTTATAAGTGTTTCACTAAGCCATAGTTTGGCTTCTTGTGCTGTGTGAACAGGAACAGCATGTGCGAACTTGGAACAGCATGTCATATGTTTTATTTCAGCTAGTACTTCAAGTTCTATCAAGAGCCGCTGTTTTTTCTAGACTTTAATACAGACCTCCCTCAGTAACTTTATGGAGCGGGCAGCTAGATAACAAGCCGGGAATACTTGCTGGGTTCTGTGGAAAACAAGATAGAATCATGGGTGGTCATATTCAGAGATTAGTCACTGGTGATTATCTGTGTTTATGTGTGTTCCTGAGTTGCCTGCAGTTAAAGCAGGTGGTTAGCAGGAGAAGATTTGCTATGCTGCTGTGTTTTGTTCTGACGGCTCCATCTTTAGGGGACAGGAAGCCTCCACTCTGCCATTGCTAACAATCAACAGCATAATGAAATGAAAACAGTAAGTTGCCACCCACACAGTGGCATCCTTGGTTTAGTGGAATATTTGACAATCTCCTACAGTTGTCAAATAGTAGACAGTGAATTGACAGTATTTGTCTGGTCAGTTGACCCATATACCAATCCTGATATTCCTGTATCTTCTGAGTTTGTCAGAATATGTAGGAAACAGTTGTCAGAATTAACACCTGAATTTAAATTTTTTGAATGGAAGATTTCTGTTTCAGATATAACAAAACCATTTCCTGCCTGTTGTTTCCCTGTCATCCTGCTGAGGCTGGTGACATGAATTTTCAACGTTTCCCCCTTGTGTTTTCTTATTAAGTGTAACAATAGCATTTGTTTATACATGCAAGTAAAAATTATATAATGTGTACTATTTCCTTCTTTCTTTTTAAAAGAATGTCATTTTTCCTGGTGCTGGAGATGAAGCGCTTTCAGAATATAAGTCTGTGATATATTACCAAGTAAAACAACCTCGCTGGTTTGAAACTGTAAAGGTATGTCCAGTGTTAGGAGTCCTTTAAAAAAAATGAGTAAGAGAGAATCCAGTTGATAGACTTGCTATATAGCTGTCAGACAAAAGAGGTATGCCAGAGAATGTTTAAAGGTTGCTAAGAAACAACATAGATGAAGACATTGACTGAATGTATTTATCTCCCGGTCTTCTGGTTAAGACAGCTTTGACAGAAGAGAATTATTCCAACATCTGTCTTTCACCTCTTTTGAATTAGAAAACTGAACAGTAAAGCAAATGATTGCAATGTAAGATAAAAATGTATTACCGTAAAGTGCACAAAAGCACTGTGGAATTATTGGGATTTCTCATACATTGTTAATGAAACTAGAATTGCAATAGCAGTTTACCAAAGCAAATGCTAACTATTGTAAAAGCAATGTATATTAATAGTACTATAAACCCAAAGGAGAACAGTTTCAAAATTCAGGCCTGGGATCACTTATCCCTTCTGCTCCTCCTCCTCTTCCTCCAGCAAAGCCTTAAGGAAACTTTTTCTTCAATTCTAGATTAATCACAGCTTGCTCTGTTAGCTTCTGCCAACCTAACAGTTCGAAAGCACACCAGTGCAAGTAAATAAATAGGTAACTCTGTGGTGGGAAGGTAAATGCCGTTTCCGTGAGCTCTGGCTTCCGTCACGGTGTTCCGTTGCGCCAGAAGCGGTTTAGTCATACTGGCCACATGACCTGGAAAGCTGTCTGTGGACAAACGCCGGCTCCTTTGGCCTGAAGCGAGTTGAGTGCCACACCCCATAGTCACCTTTATCTGGACTTAACTGTCTAGGGGTCCTTTACATTTACTATCTTTACTATGGATAGTAAAGTCAAACCACAGTTTATAAAGCTGGCTCATTTCAACTATTCAAAGATAAGATTGATAATTTCTTAGGGTTCAGCAGTTAATATGAAATGAAAATAGGAACTTTTGGTCTGCTTTTGTGCACAGTGGGAGGGGGAAACAATAGTCCAGAGCTCAGTTAGGCTTTTCTTGTAACACTAAACTATGGTTTAGCGTCTTGTCTGAATGCAGCTACTTATGTATTTGCATGTGCATTTGATGAAGTTACAACCATAGGGCATTCTGTCAGATGGCTGTTGAGTTGGAAGACATTTAGTATCTAGAGAACTATTTGATGGCTGGGAAAAATGTGCGCAGAACACATAGATTCTGGATACAGTGGAACCTTGGGTTGCAAACGTGATCCGTGTGGGAGGCACGTTCACAACCCGTACCATTTGCAACAGCACATGCGCGGGTCGGTGCTTCTGTGCATGCGCAAAGCGCAATTTAGTGTTTCTACGCATGTGTGAGTGCCGAAACCCAGAAGTAACCTGTTCTGGCACTTCCGGGTTCAGCACAGTGCACAACGCAAAATCGCATAACCTGAAGCATCTGTAACCTGAGGTACCACTGTATAAAGAATTGAAAGAATATCTGAATTCTATTAACAAAAGCAAGAGGTCCAGGGGCTTGACAGCAGTAGGTTTCTGTGGGAACCTTTCATGGCAGTAAGATTTGTGCTCAGTGCCGTGGAAGGAATGAAGGAAAAAGTAATCGAAACGGTGAAGCAGAGTTAGAATATAAGCAGCCAAGTTTTGGCATGGAAGTGAAGGAATGTATGTGTAGCACTGGAAAAGCAGAATGTAGGTAGTCAAGGCAACAGGCTTGTCAGAGGAAACTGCCTTTTATCAAGTCAGACAATTTGTTCATCTAACTCTGCATTATCTACCCTGACCGGCAGCAGATCTCCAAGATCATAGACAAAGAACCTTCTGCGTTCAAAGCATGTGCTCTGCTACTGCTTTGTGGCAGCTCCAAAGCTTTAGCTGTAGGTGTTAATCCCTATGGGGAGGTAGATGTGGTACATGATAGCAGGAAAATATCCTTGATGGCATTGAAGAGGGACTGATATTAATAATAGTGCAAATTAACCTTTGGCAACGCCCAGGAAGCCACTTGGGTGTTACACATGGCAGCTGCCTTAACTTCACTTCCTGCACAGTGGGTTCCCTTCCATCCACTTTCTCTGTATTTTAAAAGGAATATCTAACATCTACAGATACTGCTTTTGAGGCAACAAAGGCACAAGCTAAGGGATTTAAACCTCTTTCCCCATCTTGGAAGTACATCTGAAGTTGGATGATCTGATTTTTCTAGTGAATAAAATCTCAGTTAGGTGGCAAAAATGGTACATTAGAAAAAAAATACCGGTATAATTTGAAAGTGAGGGTGATAACGTGTGCTAAACAAATGCTATCTTATATGGAAACAAATATCTGCATAGGGTTATTTATACTTACATGAAATGTTCTGACATTTGGGCAAGGGATAGTATATTATTATGAAATAGGGATGTGATAAATGAAGAGAAACAGGTGAATAGGAAGGGCAAATGTTGGTGAGACAAAAGTTAAATTGAATTGACAGTTCCGATACATATGGACAGCAACAAAACTGAGCTGCTGGATCAAAGAGTGTGTATATGGATTGATGGAACAGGTGTGATGTAAATGTCAAGGTAGACAAGGTGAACATAGCTCCGAAAATTGAGGAGCGTCAAAACATTAGAATCTGTCTGGCCTGCTTGTGACTGCTGTAAAGTTCTGCAGCAAATGATAGCACTCATTCCTTATTGGTTTGTAGAGCTGAAAGCTGACAGTGTGAGGTATTATTTTATTTCCCCCTCTGGTATTACCAGGCTTTAAGGCATGGGAGGAAGGCCTGCTCCACATCCCTGAGTTATACTTCTGGGTACAGTATCAAAACAATATAGAATTACATCTCAGGCTGTGCTTTAAGCCATCCAGTGCTCTGATCTGGAGGAAAGGCAAGAACGAAGTATATTTGTTTTGGTATTATAGCTTAGTTTAATATATTTTTCAAGGTGGGCATTCAGAAATGATTTCACAGCTTGTTTTCTTAGCACAGTTGTGCTTGAATCATGAGTATGTTGTTCTCAAGGGGCTCACCTGCATCCAGACCTTTTAACTGATGTCCCAGACTGAGTTAGGACATAGTTAAGCTGATTCATTTTAACTGACTTTTTCAGACTCTGCATTGCATTGTGGATCAAAGTTATGTGTTTATTTTGTTAAATGAAAATTTCCACACTATTTCCATTTTAAAAAACACCACATGCTCAAGGCAGCTTATAACGTGCATTTTTTAAAACAACAACAATAACAACATTAAACTGAGAAGAATTAAAAACCAGCAACAGGAAACTCTAAAACCAGATCCCATAAAATCATTCAGAAAAATCAACTAAAGGTATAGAACCACTAAAATAGAAGCTGAAAGGAGCAAACATGATTTTACCTTGTGCCTATATGCTATATGGGGAGATCCCAAGTGGGCTGAGTCCAAAGTCAAAGTTATACCTCAGTAAAAAGTTAATAGATGGTCTTGGTCAGTTTTCCCCTATATTCCATAAAAGTACTGGTGGTATAAGGGACGCAGGTGGTGCTGTGGTTTAAACCACTGAGCCTAGGGCTTGCCGATCAGAAGGTCGGCGGTTCGAATCCCCGCTACGGGGTGAGCTCCCATTGCCCGGTCCCAGCTCCTGCCCATCTAGCAGTTCGAAAGCATGTCAAGTGCAAGTAGATAAATAGGTACAGCTCTGGCAGGAAGGTAAACAGTGTTTCTGTGTGCTGCTCTAGTTCACCAGAAGTGGCTTAGTCATGTTGGCCACATGACCCGGAAGCTGTCTGTGGACAAACACCGGCTCCCTCGGCCTAAAGAGCGAGATGAGAGCTGCAACCCCAGAGTCATCCACAACTGGACCTAACAGTCAGGGGTACCTTTACCTTTACCTTGTGGTATACAGGACAGGTTGCTTCTTTAAAGTTGTGAAAAATCACATTTTTTTTGCTCTATAAATAATAATGCATTGAATAAGACTGATGCTGTTTTTCTGTTTACTAATACAGCTTCTAAAACTGCAATAAGTATTTAAAAAAACATACTTGAAAAAAACTTTTTGAAATAGCTGCATAGCTATTTACATGCCTTCTTTATTGCATCAGATTTGCGGCAAGTGGAGAATGCCTGCAGGCAAGGATGCAGAAAAGTTTTTATAACTTAGAACCTATCTCTTCCAAGTTATAAAAACTTCTTTGTCTTTTTAGCTGCAGGTTTCTTTCTTGATTAGGCAGGCACTTTAATTACAATCTTGTCTTGTTTTTTATGTTTTTATAAGTTTTGTTGCCCGCCACCTTGATATTTTATGAGAGTTGGTAGCGTATAAATATTTTTATAAATAAATGGATGTGTACATTTTCTTTTGTGAAGGTTGCAATTCCCATTGAAGATGTAAACCGCAGTCACTTAAGGTTTACCTTTCGGCACAGGTCATCACAGGACTGTGAGTACTTCTCCCCTGCTCATTTTACTTGTAGTATCTGTGTTTACTTTAAGGAAGTCTCTGTTTAATTTTTATTAATGATTTGGAGTCCTTTTTCTTTCTGAATTTGGGCCCTTTCCCTCTGACCTCACTTTAGCTGACTTTTGCTATACTTTCCTCCCCTTTGCATTTCCATAAGTGAGTCAGTTGGCAACAGTGGGTGCTGGCAGGTAAGTAAGGATATTTTCTTTGGGGAAAATAAACTAGCTTGCTTGCATTTGTGTGATCCTCATCGGTTGTGAAGTTCAATTGTGAGGAATGCTTGCAAGTAACTTACTTGTTAGCCCAGTGCCGACTCCATCAGGCTTATGATAATGTTCTGATTAAAGTTTGATATTTTTTACGTTCTCTGTATCTGGCTTGTGTGGACTTTTAATTTCTCACAATTTATAAGTAAAAAAAAAAGCATGGCTTGTGTGCTTGAGTTAGACTGGCTCTCTTAACTAATGTGCTTGTATTTTCTGAAGAGTTGCAGTTTGAATTTTCATTACGCCATCAGCATAAGAATCAAAGCTTTAATCGTGTAACCTTCACTTGAATGTATTTAAGAACTTGTAATATTTGACACCTACTCCATAATGGATAATGCTTGTGTAATTAAAAGCTGCTATTTTGATATAAAAATTAGTCATAAGAATGAAAGTAGTGCTTCCTTTAATAGAATATTTAACAGTTTCACTAATGAAAAACAATATGCGGCAAATTACTGTCATATTTATGAGACTGAACTACAAATTGATTCAGTAGGAAGCAGTCACATTACTTTGCAGCAGTTCATGGGTGGCCAGACCTATTGAGCTTTGGATTATTGCATTCATTATGGGTTAAGACTCAGGACTGCCACAGCGCTTTTTCATATATTTTTTGGACTGCCATAGGGTTGATGAGTGTTGCCCTTCTGTCTCTATTTCTCATCTGCTTGCCCTGTCACTTTGCTTCCTTGAACTCACACCAGCGGGTTCTTTTATTATTAATGAGAGAAAATGGAAGTAGCTGATTATAGGCTCATTGGGTTCAGCTGTTGACCCAAAAGGAAACATGAACTTTCTACTGCTGTGTAGATTATATTTCGGGCTTTCCTTACATTATTATAAAGATAGAGTGTTTTAAGGGGTTGTGGGGAAAGATCCTGAAATCACAGCCCTCCCCCAAAGTGCTTTCTTTCTTAAGAAATTGAGGAAGATGGGCTTTAAGAACAGACAATATTATTATTATTATTATTTATTAAATTTGTATACTGCCCTTCATCTGAAGATCACAAGGTGGTCACAACATAAAAATAAAAAATGAGAATACAAAATACATAATAAACAAAAATAGAAACAAACCAATAACCCCCCCTCCCAGAAACACATTTAAAAGGCCATAGAATATTAATCAGTCCGAGGCCTGATTGAAGAGAAATCTTTTTGCCTGGTGCTTAAAGATATACAATGAAGGCACCAGGCAAGCTTCCTCAGGAAAAGCATTCCACAAATGGGAAGCCACCCTCACGACCTCTCGTGGAGGGCCTCACATTATGATTGCAGGGTCCAGGTTGGTTAAATTGGGTGTAGCACTTGAATTTCATTCTGCATAAGAAGTTGAGATAGTCTGGAATAAATAATACTGTTTGCAATTAGTTAAACACTATCACAGAAACTTCCTTTAAGGAGTAAAGAACCAGTATCTTAGAAAGTAAGTATTTCTAACCTGGTTATAATAATTCTTTTTCGCAGCACTTTTTCTTCATGTGTACATTCTTGAATAATCTTTCTCATGAGCGTATGATGCCGCCTGAAGATTAATAAGCACACTGTAGCCCAGACTTCGTAAAGTGATGCTTTTCACATGTTTTGGATCACAATTCCCATCATTCCAGATTATTGGCTACATTATCTGGAGTTGTAGTTCAAAATATCCAAAGAGCACCAGGTTTGGAAAAACTGCTCTAGCCCTTATGTCTTGTGCCACGTAGTGTATGGGTAGCCAATATGGTGTCCTACAGAGGTTTAGGAGTACAACTTCCATTATCTCCAATCATTAGGCATGCTGATGGCATTTACAGATGACAACAGATGACCGATACATGTTGGCTATTCCTGTGCTACTGTATAGTCTTATGATGGGCCCAGGGCCACATAGCAAGAGAGAGCCAATTTAAGGGTGTGCAAAGGGCCCAAGGGCCCTGCCTGTATTTTGGAATTTTGGAGATTGAGGAGGAGGCATAAAGGAGCATGAGCTCACTATTCTACCTGACTCCTTTTGTTCCATTAATCAGGGATTTGGTAAATAACTTGTGCAGCTGGTCTTCTAGGCGCTTGAATCTGGATGCCTTGCTGGGAAATGTGGATAACTTCTCATGAGCTGCATCACAGCCTTATGTGGAGTGGCACATCCGGGTCACTGTTACGTATACATCTCATTGCAGTCTGGCGCATAGTGCTGGGGGTTGAGTTTAATCATGGAGCCATTTTTAACAGAAGACTTTTATACATTGCATTCTGTGAGTGCAAACAGGCAAGTGGATATACCCTGTATTTCTAAATTTCCAGTTTATTCTGAACACATTTAACATAAGGTTATTTGCTAGACTTCATGTGTGGCATTAGAACAACCTGTGTCTGCATTCTTGAATGTCTTCATCTGTAGTCATTATCATTGATTTACAATATGTTTCTGTACTTAAACAGCCAAAGATAAATCTGAGAAAATATTTGCCCTGGCGTTTGTTAAATTGATGAGATATGATGGAACAACACTACGGGATGGAGAGCATGATCTTATAGTGTACAAGGTATTATTCTAACCATATGCTGCAGTACTTTGAGAATACAAATATTTAAGGAATAGTTATTTTGTACAGTGTGATGTAGAAGTATAGCTTTTGCCTATATTCAGATGTTATTCCCTTAGTAACAGAAAAATAATGTAGGTTATAAGGAAGAAGAGTGAAACTTCACTTTTGTACAGCTGCTTAAGAAAAAATTAAAATAACTTACTGAGCCCACTATGCTTTCTTAGTTTAGAGCTTAGTTTGGAGCTTTTCTAATGGATAATGTGAAACATTTTCCTTTTTTGTTCATCCTTCCCTCTAGGTAGGTAACTTGGAATATTGGTGGGTTTAACAGGTGTTGAAAAGCCATTAATTTTGCTGTGTGACATGTTTTTGATCTACTCTTTGAAAGCTTTGAGGGGGAAAGTGTCTTCAAGTTGTAGTCTCATTTAAAATGAAATAAGCTGTGATTAAATGCAGAATAAAAAATGTTTTCAGCAGCTATACTTAATATTTGCATTTTATTGGAATAATGTTGCAGGCAGAAGCAAAGAAGCTAGAAGATTTTTCGACTTACTTAAGCTTGCCCTCTACTAAAATAGAATTGGAGGAAAAAGGTCACTCAACGGCTGGCAAGGGCATGCAAAACCTTGGAAGCTGCACCATCAGTAAAGATTCCTTTCAGATTTCTACTCTAGTTTGTTCAACGAAGCTAACTCAAAATGGTGAGGAAGATTATCACATCCTAGAATAAAAACAACCGCCTTGCATTTGCAAAGAATAATAATATAGGCAGCTGTTTGTTCAAGTTGAGTCTCCTTTATGATACTCCTGGGTTGGGAAAGATCTTTTGGTCATGGACCTTATATTTTAAAAATATGGATTTCTTGCAAACGTTGGGTGACTGACCTTCTGTAAAGTCTTATCAGTTGCATTGTATTTATCTAAATGATGTGCACACTCTTGGAAATAATAAATGAAAATGGCAGAAGAAAAAACAATGTTTAGGAGATAGTTGAGTAATATTCAACTTTCCTAGCTATATTTGAACTTCTGTTGGTAAGGGCCTATCTATGACAGTATTCTTATTTTTATTGGACTTCTGATTTTGTTTTATCCAAGAAGAAGAATATAGAGGGGATCAGTGGCAATCCATTACTTCAAAATATTTCAAAATCTGATGTATTTTAGGAGGGCATGTTTCTTAAAAATTTATTTTATTCATAGCAATTAATCTTATTAACTTGCTTTACCTTTAGATTTGAAAAAAAATGAAACACAGTTCAGCAGCAAGCATAAAACATGCTTATAATCCATCTCCAAATGTATGAAAAGATACACTGATGTAAAAAAAGAAATATAAACTGAGGGGAAATAGGTGAGACGGAGTTCTACAAACGGAAAGCCGCTACAGAGAAGTCCCTAATCTGCCCCTGCAGATCACACTTTAAATTGGGCACAGTAGCAAGTAGACACCCAGAACAGCTCCTGGGAAGCTGGTGTTCTATGATATTTTTTCACTGTGCTGTTCAAAACTCCTGTGGCAAGAAGAGCCCCATGTAGAACACATTATGGTACTCTAACCAGGGTATTGGCCAGTGTGGTCAGGCTATGCCAGCCTAGGAAAGACCATAGTTGGTGAACCATGCATAGCTAAAAGTAGGTATTCCTAGCCATGGAAGCCAATTGAGCCTTGAGTGACAAAGCTGAATTCAGGAGTAACTGGTCCTTCAGGGGGAATGCAAGACTCTACAGGTAGTTTTCTGAAATTCCCTGACATGAGAACCACCCATCACCAACACATCTGCCTTGTTAGAATTCAACATGGATGTGTTATTTAAGCATGCTTTTTAGCCACAGATTCCCACAACTTGGTTCACAAAAAATGCAAATTGAAATTGCACAAACAGTTTGAACTGAAACACCAAAGATAAAATGGTACTCTGTTTAATCTATTTATTCTTTGTACGATTTCACCTGCATCCTCAAGGAAAGGACTTGGATTAGTGGCGCTTAATAGATACCTCTTTTTCCCACTCCCACTTTGTACAAACACCCTGTGGTTATAATAGGTACCCAGACAAGGAGGAGAACTGAATGAGGATTATGTGGGGGCATGTTGATGAACCCATCATTCTGCAGTTCTCTGAGAAACAGCTTTGCTGAGTCCCATGTTAAGTGCTCTGCATGTAGATGATGTGCCTGTTCTAGAATAATTATACCCATAAATGTTTTTTTAATCACATTTATTATTTTGTTATCTCCTTCCCCCCTTTTTTCCTTTTAGATGTTCACTGGGACCTTTGTTAGAAGCAATACTCTTGCTTCAGGATATGATTATGAATTTAGGAAAAAGAAATAAAGAAGTACTCCCAATAGCTTGTAATGCAGGGGTTGGAGTAGATAGGGAACTGCTGTTCAGGAAAGCAAATAAGAACCTTTGATGACCAGCTTCTAGATAAACAGTTCTGTTAAAAATTGTATTAGAAAATTAAGGAATGAACATAGGTGGTTTTACTGTTCAGCTGGGTTGAAGAAATGCACAGGTAATGATATCTGGACACTGGATAAATTGTTATTCTTGGTGAGATGGAAATCTGACATCTGACTGCCATTTTTGGCAACTGCCTCATGTTTTTTGGATCTGATTGACATATGTGACATTTAAGGAAAAGCTTTTGTTATTTTGAAGTGTTGTTTTGCAGTGTTCAGCTCCACAATGATTTTCATGCATTGTTGAGGCAATGGTAATTCTTAAAGCATTTTCAATATTTAAACAAACGCTTACATTTGTAATTCATGTGTTAAAGCTGACAATAAGTCTGTGTTGAAGCTGCCTTTATTGGTAGACAAAACCATAATTGACTTTAGAGAGTAATTTCTTCATTTTTGAAGTTCTCCTGTACTCTTTCTGTCAACTTTATTCAGTATGTTAAATAAGGTTTTATGGTTACTTTTAGCATCTTTGAAATTGAGCTGTTACACATTCCATATGTCAGTTGATCTGGATGTATGTTTGCACTGGATTGGATACTGCATAAGTGCTGAGTCCTAAGCACATTTTTGCAGACACATTTTTGCATATATTCAGCTAATTGTAGTAGGATCTTGGGAAGCTCAACATGTTGAATTTGTTTTTATAGGGCAATGGTCTAAAAAGTTTCTTTTTCAACCTAATGTTTCTCTTCCTAATTAATTTTAAATGTCAAATGTTTCAGGGCATCCCATGCTGATTAGTAGAAAGCCTCCCTAATATTTCATTTGCAGCCCCTATGCTTTCTTCATCCTGGCAGAACAACAAAAATCAAAGACTAATCCTATCTTTTCATGCCTTAAAGGGGTGTACTGACCTTTAAATAGAGGTTCATGGGACAGCATTGTATTTTAAATGTGGATCAAAATCCATTGTTCTACCAGTTGACCTGCAATCCTTGCAAATATTACCGGTATGTTTAGAACTGTATAGCTGGAATCATAACATTGCATACATTGCCCTTCCCTGACATAATCCTAATACTGCATTAGTGATGTTTGAATGACAGGATCATGTTTGTTGGGTAAATCATGGTAAAAGTCCATATGCTTACCACCATCTCTTGAGGTGCCTAATTCCCATAATCCCTCACCTGGGAGCTGTTCAACATCTGGAAGGCCAAAGGCACCCCATTGCTGATTTATAAGGAAATTTCCCACATTGTCTATTTACTTGTCCTTCAGATTTTACCAGTGTTTTGTTGGACTATATACCATTTTGGAATACATGAAGGAAATGACAAAATTTAATGCTCCCTTCTACTCTGGAAGAGACAGAGTGGCATGCTATATTCTGTCCATGTAGTTAGCTTTCTTATTTATCACATAATTTTTATCTTTATGTCTGTCCAAATTATGCTGTGCAAATTTGCTGATTTTAAAAAGATTAGCAGTGTTACCTTAGAAGTCCTTTTGAGTTCAATAATACTTACACCCAGATAAAAAAGTGTATAGGATTGCAGCCTGAGTTGTTTATTTATTTAACTAAATTTATATACCACTTGGTTGTAAACACAACAACAACAACACCTAAGTGGTTTACAATATAAAATAAAACATTAAAATTATCTATACAACTGGTGTTGAAAATAAAAAGATTAAGAACTATGCTAGCTAAAAGGAAACAAAGTGCATTTTACTTCTGTATGTCTGGTTAGGCTTGCCGAAACAAATATGTTTTAAGCAGATGCTGAAAAGAATACAGTAAGGGCGCCTGCCTAGTGTCAAGAGGCAGGGAGTTCCAAAGTTTTTGTGCTGCTACACTAAAATATTGCTTTCTTGCAGTTGTTTCCATCTCTACTCTGCATTGTATTCTACTGGCATTAGAGCTAACAGATTTGCCTTTTTCTGGTTGTTTCTATGTTGTTTACTCTTAGTGGACTTGCTGGGGCTGCTGAAGTGGCGATCAAACACAAACCTTCTGCAACAGAATCTGAGACAACTGATGAAGGTTGATGGAGGTGAAGTGGTTAAGGTAACAAATCCATTTTCCAGCAGCTGTTTGGCTGATATATTGACTTGAAAGCATATTTAACTCTTGTTTCTATATCTAATATAGCTGACGTCGTGCAGTATTACTTTTAGATGTATACAATTTTTTTACATATGTGATAAAAGGGTGATTCTGTAAAAGAGCTTTATGGTTTTTACTAAGTGAAACAACCTGCTCATTATTTGTTGATAACATTGATTATTTACCTCCACTTGATACTGAAGAGGAAAAATGCATTTCAGAGAATGTTCTTGGAAGTTTTATGTCTGGCTCATGCTGATAGGTGACAGAAATTGTGCATTGATTTATGTGCACACCAACTCAGATAAAACTTAATTGCATGTAGTGATGCATAGGGTTTTTGCCAAGCTTTGGTCAAGCTGTTGATAACTTACCATAGTAAAATAACATGAGAGAGCAGTGTTTGGGCAGATTAGATAGACATGGGTATGCATATGCATATTACAGTATCTTTTATACTGGCAAAGCCCACACAAGAAATTACCATATTTTTTGCACCATAACACTCACTTTTTTCCTCCTAAAAAGTAAGGGGAAATGTCTGTGCGTGTTATGGAGGGAATGCCTACGGGTGGAATGCCTACGGATTTTCCTCCTCTAAAAACTACGTGCGTGTTATGGTTGGGTGCGTGTTATAGAGCAAAAAATACGGTAATAACAGCAACAAACATCCCCCAACAAACCCCCGTAAACAATACTCAAGCCCCACTTAGCATGGTCAGGGTTGTCGGATGTGTAATCTCACTACTTCTGGAAGACACCAGGTTGGCTACCCCAGTTTTATACTAGTATATAGTATATAATTATATACTATTATATAGTATTTTATATTATTACATAGTATTTTGTATACCTATATTTTGTTAAAATAGCAATTTTAATATTTCTTTGCAGTTTCTCCAAGACACACTAGATGCGCTCTTCAACATAATGATGGAGAATTCTGAAAGTGAAACATTTGACACTCTGGTGTTTGATGCCTTGGTAATTTATAGATTTTCATTTAATTTATTCATGTTATTATCCCCTGGAAATAGCAGAGCAGCTAATATAGAGCTTCACATGGCTTCCATGTAGGGCCTCTTCATTTTGTCAGCTCCTTAGCCTTTGGGTGACCAATGATGTTTTTGGCTGGTAAAAATAACGTCTTTGGGTATTTATACTGCTATTTCCCCAAAGTGATTGGAAGCTGTGTATTGTGTTTTTCCCATTTTTGTGAAACAAAAAACGACCATTTCAGTCTATGAAGCCCCATGTACTTCACAGGGACCAACTTGTTTCTCTTCCCATTTGTTTTCTGACATACCGTATTGTAAAAACAGAATTTTAGCTTAAATAAAAAAAAAGAAGTTCCTCTTAATAGGGCAAAATATCAATTCCTGTGAGATGGGGTTTATCAGCACTGTGGTGCTGGGATAAAGAAGGAGTTTAACCTTATCTAACATTTCACACATCATTTGCCGGTAGGTCTTCATAATCTTGGCTGGTTTCGCCCTCAGTTTTCACCTCTTGGTTTGAGAACTACTATGATACGTTCGGATGTTACATAAGAGGCACGCTGATGCTCGAGCTCATAATATCTTGTGCTAGTATAGCTGTTAAATCTGAAGGTGTTGTAGGATTCTGTGATAGTATGGAGCAGAAGGTAATACAAGGGAACGAATTTTGAGGATGTACGGTCCAATGTGATGACAAAGATAAATTGGCTGTGTACAAAATGGCCGTGTGTGAGGAGCCCCTCAATCTAGAGGTGAAATCAAAGCAGGAACATTGTAGATAGAGGTAGCTGATTTTTTTCTCAGATAAAGGATTCTTGCAGGTAGAAGGGGGGGGGAGAGGTGGTCTTTTTAGATTTCACTTCAGAGCAGGAGTGCAAGATTAGCAAAGGTTCAAAAGATAGCTCTTGGATACATTAAGGTTATATTGCAAAAACAACAACCCAAGAACAACAAAAAGGCAGTAAGAATATTTGTTGTCATTATTTTCCTTTTTATATGTCAGAATTCTCACTGTTATCAACACAGGAAAGTCACACCCTTTGGCATGCACACCAAATTAAATAATTTCATTTAATTGTTAATAACAGGCGGCGGTGTGTCACGCTAGTGACCTGGCAGGGAATGTTACATGCTCCTAAAGCATATTTCTATGTGAACTGGAGTACAGGAAGCTGCTCTCCTGAAATACCACCCCAACAAGAAAACATTTTCCCATTTTGTTCCTAACAAAAGTATATATCCATTAATTGCAAGAAGCTGTGGTTGGTTCTGGAAGTCTTTCATCCTGACAGGAATCCCTGCAACCTCAGCCTCACTTGCCACCACCACAAGTACCTGTGTCTTAAACTAGTTTTTTTAGGTGGATTTTATATGCATATGGGGAAATGGATACAGATCTAGAGGATTCAAAGATGAATGTTGGCAGTTTCTATGGCTTTTCCCTCAAGGCAATTTTCCCTCAAGCCATTTTACTTCCACGCCTCAGCTCTCTCCAAAGGAGTTCTGCTTTCCCTGACTCTTGACCCCCAACAGGCCAATAACCATCCAAGTGACTCAAACCTCCAGGAAGTGAGTGTGAAATTTGCCTCTCTCCCTTCCGTCAGAACTTGTCACCCAACAACCTCTGCTAAATAGGCTTTCATGATACAAGGCCTCCTCGTAGTCAGGGGGTCCCAGAATATATATTCTTATTAAACACAGTCATAATTACACACACACACAGCATTTCTCCACACAGAGAAATGGTTTTGGTTTTAGTTTTAGTACAAGAGAGATCTATTTGAATATATCACAGAAAATGTTCTTTTAAAAAGGCATTTCTATTATTTTCTTTTATTCCCCAGGTAATATTGAGTGTCACATGCTGGTGTGTCACGCCGATGTAGGGAACTTAAATCGCCTTTGTATAGTATTCTGAATATAAAAAACTGCCCTCTGGGCACCTGGGAAATAATATACAGTGGTGCCTCGCAAGACGAAATTAATCCGTTCCGCAATTCTCTTCGTCTAGCGGTTTTTTCGTCTTGCGAAGCAAGCCCATTGACAGCTTAGCGGATTAGCGCTATTAGCGGTTTAGCGGCTGTTAGCAGATCAGCTGATAAGCGGCTTAGCGGCTTAGGAAAAGGGGGAAAGGGGGGGGGGAACCCGCAGGAACTCGCAAGACATTTCGTCTTGTGAAGCAAGCCCATAGGGAAATTCATTTTGCGAAGCGCCTCCAAAATGGAAAACCCTTTCGTCTAGCGGGTTTTCCGTCTTGCGAGGCGTTCGTCTTGCGGGGCACCACTGTATACAATTTCCAGATCCCTAATAGTGGAAAAGTTTATGTCACTGTGTCCAAAGTTAGACTTTCTGAGCCAGAATGCCTTCATTTAAAGAGGTAAAGAATTAAAAGTGAATATCTAACGATGATAAAGCAAGCAAGCCTAAACAATGTGTTTTAAATTCCGTAGAAAATTCAAAATACTCAGTTTCGGTTCATCAGCGGTGAAGAGGGCGAGGCCTCTTTTAAAAGCTACCTCTTCAGCATTTGAGTTCACCTTCTGAAGCCCTCTGTTTGGCTCAAGTGACAGTTTTAAGTGCCTGCTCAAAATTGCACTCTGCCCTCCTTCTTTGAAATCAAATGTATGAAGATTAAATCCCCCTCACAAGTATACCTGGCACTTTGGAGGTCCCTTCTAACTATCTGTTTCCATTAAAAATGTAAACATTCAGAATGCTATATTTTCATGATAATGGAGTGTCTTTCAAACTGAACAGGTATTTATCATTGGACTAATTGCTGACCGGAAGTTCCAGCATTTTAACCCTGTTTTAGAAACCTACATTAAGAAACATTTCAGCGCTACTTTGGCCTACACGTAAGCTTTTAATTTTTCTTCTTCTTTTTTGACCAAGTAATATGTGTTGTAAGCTTCAGAATGTTTAAAAGCTACAATTGTGATGTCTGGTTATGTTAGCTTGGTGTTTAGGCTTATCAGCTCTTGAAGTTCAGGGCTGGGTGCTTGCCATACATTTAAAGCATGTTACCCTCCCTTCTAAAGAATCATTGGACCTGTAGTTTCTTAAGGGTGCTAGGAATTATAGCTCTGTGGTAGTAAACTACAGTTTCCAGGATTCATTTTTTGGGGTGGGCTTAAAATGTATGGTGTATCCCAGCCCAAGTGGCACCCCAGGGCTATTGGAAGGGATGTGCCAACTTCTATGGTTACTTTCGGAGTGTAAAGATTGAGTTGTGTATGGCAGGTCAATCTTGGTAATGGTTGTAGTTACCCATTTCCTCCCTTTCAGAGGCGTTAAAATGCAGTTCATCTTTATAAATGGGAGTTGGTTGGAGTAAGATGAGATTATAATTGTGGCAATATTAAAAACTGGTATCATGACACTTTTCTCACAAGCTTTTCTTTCCCTGAATGTCCACCAAAACCTGAGCTAAGCTTTTCTTTCCCAAAACCTGAGCTGTAGCATTTTTTATTTTATATTTGGGGTCAGCAGTTTATAGTCTGGAGTTATTGAACAGTTAAAAGTAATAGATACAATAAATTAAAATAACTAATTTTTAAGAATGTTAACTGTCACAAGCTCTTGTGACAGGAAAGGGCTATTCGTTTAATGTACACACAACTTGTGTAACATTCTGTAGTGTTTGTTTTTCAATTAAATTACATCAGTTAATGCTTGTCCTGAACGGTGCTAATAATGTTGAGACTTATGTGTGTTTATGTAGCTTTAATCTAATATTACTGCCATGAATGATTAGTTGTGAGGGAAGTACCCCCAAATAAAACAAGCCTGTTCATTGAATGAGAAATAAATAAAATAATAATAATAATAATAATAATAATAATAATAATAATAATAATAGAGCACACATATGACTGATGGTATACCTGCTTAATTTTTGTCACTGAGGGATATCCAGTTGTGGCATCCCATTTGCACATTAGATGTCCACTTGTGTAAAGGACTTATTATTTTTTCCTTGCAGTCCTGGATGCACCCCAAAATCTGTGGGTTGTGGGAGTGGTGCTTTGGAGCAGATGGGGGAGGGGTTCAGGAAGATGCAGGAAGTAAGGGAGATCTTTTATTTGCCTTGTGTAGCATTGGATTTTACTCATAGCTATTCTTGGGAAAGAGCTTTTTTTAAAAAAAAATTCTATAACTAAACATATAAATCCATTAGGAATAATTGCTAGTTTGCATTTGGAAGATTTTGTCAGTATTAATAGCATCCTTATGAACGCTACATACAGTGGAATCTGCTAACTGAATAGTGTTACAAATCAAATCTTAGTTTTCGGTAATGCCATTGTAAATTAATTGACCTTCAACACTTTTAATTATTGGGCAAAGGGTTGCAAAATGAATATTTATTTATTAAATTTTTATATCACCCTTCACCCCATAGATTTTAGGGTGGGTTTACAACGTAAAAATACAATATAAAACCCCCCACAAAATGCACAATAAAAAGTAAATGCAGTGAAAAGGGGCTGTTTCAAATGCAGGTCCTACTAAAGAAGTCAAGCCCAGCAATCTTTATGGCTGCATTCTCAGGTCACACTAAGGGAGTTACCAGTGCAGTGCTCATGTGCGCAGATGTGCCCTTTGGGACTTCACCTGGTTTTCACAAAGGCTCTTGAGCCTTCCCTCCTTCATTGCTCCCTTCTTCATTAGGTGGTGAATGTGGTTACCTTCCTCTCCCTTAAAGTCAATAGAGATGGAGGAAGTTGGAAGATCTATTTCCTCTTTCAGCTCTGTGTGCTTTTCAAGGCTTGGGAGTAGCACCACAGCAGTTGAATGGAAAGCCATCTTTCAAAGGGAAGGGGGGAAAGGTGAGAGGCCTGACAAAGTGAAAAGAAGAAAATGGAGAAACTAGGAGTAGACAGGAGGGGGGAAAGTTGGTTGCCTCAGGAGTGCGAGAGATTCTTCTGAAATTGCATAATTTTTTCATGGGTCCCCCAACCACCATCAGATCACATTTTTCTCTGTGGACTGAACCATACATATTATGTATCCAGTGTAATCTTTGCTGTCATGGTGCAGAAGAGTTCTTGGAACCATCGCCGTGGTATACTTGATTGTGACTGTTGCATGCCAGTAAATAATTTTCATTTTTCAGAACCTACTTCTTTTTATCTCCTCGTATAGAAAACTGACAAAAGTTTTAAGAACCTATGTGGATAATGCTGCTGTCACTGATCAACTATTCAAAGCTATGAAATCTTTGGAATACATCTTCAAATTTATCGTACGGTCAAGAATTTTGTTCAACCAGTATGTATAGTAGCTTTTCTTATTATTATAGCTTTCAAATTATTTAATTCTTCTCTTATTAATATTAGATAAGGTGAGGCATATTATTATTTTGGGTATACAGAAAATATTGCTGTGTTTCTGATTAAATGAATGTTGACCATTATTACGCTGTGTTCAGATTTTTTCTCTCCTGCTGACTGATAATTAATTCATTTGATGGTTCTGGTAAGATAATATGCAGTTTGTCTCAATAAGTAGGCAAAGTCTCCAAATTTTAATGATGCAGTAACAGATCATTCTTCAACTCCCTGTCCTATTTGATCATACTGATGCTTAGGTAACATTGACTCTGACATAGAGTTAAGATTATCTCTTAGCTATAAGGAAAATGCTTAGTCAGTGTTATTTTAGGATAAGGTAAGTTTGCATTTATTGTGCTTTGTACTGTTTCTAAATATTAGCGGTGGCAAATGTGGTGCCCTCTAGTTGCTATTGGACCGCAACTTCCATAAAACCCAATATTGGAGCTGTACTCCAACAACATCTGGAGGCACCATGTTGGCCTTTTAGATGATGATGATGATGATGGTGATGATGATAATGATAATAATAATAATATTGTTTTTCAGGCTTTATGAAAACAAAGGTGAAGCTGATTTTAGGGAATCTTTACTTCAGCTGTTTAAGTCTATCAATGAAATGATGAGCAGTGCCTCTGAGCAGACTGTTATAGTAAAGGTATGATTTGGAAATGAAGAATAACAAGGTTTTTAATATTGTGTACTAAGTGCGTTTGAGATTCATTATTTTGATTTTAATACAGTGGTACCTCGGGTTACATAGGCTTCAGGTTACAGACGCTTCAAGTTACAGACTCTGTTAAACCAGAAATAGTACCTCGGGTTAAGAACTTTGCTTCAGGATGAGAACAGAAATCGTGTGGTGGCGGTGCGGCAGCAGCGGGAGGCCCCATTAGCTAAAGTGGTGCTTCAGGTTAAGAACAGTTTCAGGTTAAGAACAGACCTCTGGAACGAATTAAGTTCTTAACCCGAGGTACCACTGTATACAAATAATAATTAGCATTAATATCTTTTTCAGAGGCTTAAGGTATTGAATGCATTTTCATGTCATGTCCATTGGGACCTCATGATCCCTCAAACCTCACAGCCATGTAAGTGGGGGTTGTCAGAACCGCAGTTGGAGATCGGAAAGGATTAATCTCCCTCCCTGGACCATCCTGATCAGAAGCAGGGCTTCCCATGGCTTTAATTAATAAAAGAAAAAAATCATACTAAACATTTAGCATGATGTGTAGTTTAGGCAGCTGATTTCAGGAGGGAGTCGCCGGGCTATTGGGTTGGGCTTAGGCTTCATCCTGATGATGAGACAGGAGGAAAACTCTTCAGGAATGTAATTGGCTCCCAATCAGTTTCTTGCTCCTGCCTAGGTTTATTCTGGTTCATGCACACCATGCTCAACTGTGTTTTAGTAATGTGTAAACGCAGCCAGTGTGTCTTTACCAAAGCCATAGAAAAATCTTTAAAAGTATGCATATTACGAGAGGCTTCAATTCCTTGTTCTGCAGAATTATGTTGAGAATCTGTGTGCTAAAGTAGTATCTTGTATTGTGGAATGTCCTTTTGAAGCCTTGTTTAAGTTTCTTTCTTGAAGCTAGAAAAAGATACATCAGTAGAACATTAATAGTGGAATATGGAGTACAGCAATGGAACTCTGATGCTACTGATTCTACTTTCTGATATTGCAGTGGTACAGGTTTGGTTTTGCTGTGTTTTGCACAGAGGTAGATGCATCAGTTGTGGCCACCCCTCTCCCCCTTTAGCACCTTTATTCACATTTGCTTATTATAGTTCCTAATTTCATTGTATTTTAAAAAATAATAATTCATACCCTACTTCTCAGCCACAAAAGATGCTCTAAACAAGTTGCACAAATAATTAAATCTTTCCACAATAAAAAAATAACCATCTCTCTCTCTCTCACTCACTCACACCCACCCACCCACCCCATCCCTTCTCCTATGTTGCAGTCTTTCCTCACTTATCTAGGTCCCCGAACTGGTGATCTTTAAGCAATTGGCGATTTGTGAAATTATAGTTCTGTTAATTTAGATCAGCCTAGAAAATACCTTTCCATATTCTGTTACATAGTAGTTAGTCGTTTAAATAAATGAGAAATTTGTTTCCTATAATAACTCTGCTTGCGAACTGTGTCATTTTCATTAAAGAATAATTAACTTTACGGTGGTTGAGCTTCTGCCACAATATATAGGATGCCTTGAAAGATACAGAAAATGTTCCATGGTGAGCATGTTGTCTTCACTTAACAGAAGGGAAAATAGGATTTGAGAACTATTTAAATGACTAGATAGCCTCTTACCATTTCATTCTTTTTTTTAACACTGGTTTTCTTTATTTTCATGGTACAGAAGATAAATTTTGAGAAAACAGTTGTTACAACAGTAAACAACAAGTAACTTGTCCTAATAAAATTACAGACTTTTATCATGCCATTTGTTAAAGTTTCATTTGATTACTCTTAAGAGATCATGCCACATTTCCCCATGAGTGCTGGGAGGATTTCTGCCACAGTCTTAACTATTTATGTATTGAATTTGTTATAAAAGGAATATGTTATAAAAGGAATATGGATTGTATTTGTGCTTTGCTGCTCTCACCTGGCATGTTAGTTTCCCAGCCAATGCTGTTGACCATACCCTGTTATACCTAGAATCAATGTTCAGCCCATCACCGGTTTTCCAACATCTGGCTGTCTCCAAATGAGCAGCAGTCAATAGCAGTCATCTTCAGGATAATCATGAGCAGACGGGAACAGTCTATTGCTTGTGAGAAGCTGCCTTATCTGGTATTCAGAGAGGTGCCACTCTTAACATCGGACAGCTGAGTACTGGACACCCTCAGGGAGGGTTTACGTCTAGAGGTAGCTTTCCTGCCCAATCATCCTTCCTTCTGTGGTCTTGGTAGATTACCCCCTCCCCCGCAAAAAAACAAATGAGGATTTATCAGGAGATACTGTACGTCATTTGTTGGCCATTCTTGCAGAATGCTTCTCTAGAGATTATTAAAGATTCTTCACAATTGCCAAACTGGGAGATTCCTTACTGCAGTGTTCCCCAACCTTGGGCCTCCAGCTGTTTTTGGACTACAACTCCCATCATCCCTCGCTAGCAAGACCAGTGGTCAAGGATGATGGGAATTGTAGTCCAAAAACAGCTGGAGGCCCAAGGTTGGGGAACACTGCTTACTGGACCTAAAATACCCTCAACCAGTTCATCATTTACCACAGCTTCAGAATGGAAGCCCAGTTATCTATCAGAGCAGCTCTCTGCCTGGGAGACTTCCTGACATCTATTCACCTGATGGAAGTCTACCTTCATAATCCCATTCACTCTTTCCACAGGAAAAAAAAAATAGTTTATATTTAAGCAGTGAAGGTTAATGCATCCCTGAGGGCCAACTCAGGGTTAGGAGTCCATGTTAGAGCAGTTAGTTACTTGGAGTTGAAAAACAAGGACTGGAAATTGGTTGGTTGGTTGGCTGGCTACACTTCTGTAGAAGTATTTTAATGATGATGATGATGATAAAAATTTATCTCTGCCAAGACAAGACTGAAATAAAGTTGCCATCAGCTAAAAAAGAAAAAGTGTATTTTTGACATGTCTACAGAGGAGATAGGAGTGCTTAGCTACAAATTTCTCAGAACATGTATCCTTACCCCAGTTCCTCCTTCAAATTTTTCTAATTTGTTGCTTTTTATGCATACGGTACTACATTTCTAAGTTTTGCCCCCTTGAGTCTCGAAACCCCTCATTTCTTTACGGAGTAGCATATAATAAGGGCAAACGAAACCTTTTAATTTACTATATATTTTGAAAAATGGTTCATGTGTTCGCCCATTTGTTCATTCTCCATGTGTTTGAATAACTCTAAAGATATTGTTGCCAAACTGGTACAAAAGTTCCCAAGGTGGGGGGGGGGGCAGTGTTGGTTGATGTTTCGACACTGATCACCATTTTGAATCAAGATGGGAGATCAGAAAATTACTTTGGAGTGACTTCTCCCATTTTATAGCATAGCTTTGGCTGCCTATTGAGTTTTCATCACCAAACTCAGCATGAAGGTTCCAGAGGTGGGTGTGGCAGACTTCATCACCATGTGGATGCCAGACACATTTTGAATTCTGCCTGAATTCTGACATAGCTTCCTCTGCCTTGCAAGATATTGTTGCCAAACTTGGCATGGGGGTTCCTGAAGTTGAGGTTAGGCTCTTCATTGATGTTTGGATGCCAGGCATGATTTTGAATCAAGATGGTTGGCCAAACATGACATTGGTGTGATTTCACCAGGCTTTTGGCATGAGAGGTCCAAGCTCACAAATTCCACAATCCATTTTTAAAAATCATAATATTTTTTGGATTCTAAAAATTTCCAGGCAGTGGCAGACCCTCCCTGTTAGTTTCCTATAAAGCAGGAACAGGAATTTCATAGGGTCTAAGCGTGATACCTAGGAATGATGGAGGACCAAACTTTCATTTATTTGCCTGGTGATACTGGCAATACATGCCATCCTTAGGTTGATTAAACTCTGTCATTTTTGTTATCATGGGAACAGGGGCACAAACTTTGGCTCTGTGCTGTGCAAATATGTTAGTAATTCTAATTAAAAACGTTAATTTAAGAAGTTAACAAACTGCTTAATTGTCGGTAATTGTTCCTGATGTTGCATTGGTATCTGATGATTGTCATCTGAAATTAATATCCCTGTGCTCATGTATATCAGCATCTGGGAATAGCCAAGATAGTAATGATGCCACTAATCATGTGGGGTTTCATTTCAGCTACAGCGTGCAAACCAAGAAAGAGGTTGCATTTCCTGCTTAGCTTTCATAAGAATTAGTATTGACCTTTCATAATATTAGCTGGCTTTCTGATTAAACCAGTTTAGAGTCACTCTCTTTCCTTTTTCTTTTCTAACTATATTACAGTTTTAACAAGATGAGAAATACTGTCTGTACTCTGGTCAGAGCTTATTTTGCCAGATTTCCCTTTATTTCAGACGCACTGAAACAATTATTAAATAGGAAACTACAACACAACCCAGCAGTACTATTCTTTTATTTTAATGACCAGATATATCTAAAGAAATAGGTTATATATATTATATAAAAAATAAAAGACTTAAACCTAGGCCATCAGTTCAAATGAAATCCATATCAGTTTGTTTTATATTGTACTTTTCCATGCAGAATTCTGTGGCTGTAACCCAAATACCTAGTTTAAATATGCCCAAAGGCTTGTGGGATGTACAGAGGGGATTTTTTCTTTTCCTCTGAGCCATGACCCCCCCATACAATATTAGAAACTCTTCTGATTTTAAAATTGTTTACTGAGGAGTCAGGTAATATTTTGCTGATGTTTCACTCCCTGATGCTAAAGCACAGATTTTCAAAGTCTGGATTCCCTCTTGGGAAATTGCTGTTGTCCTGGAACCTATTCCATTCCTTAATTGAAAATGTTTGCTTCTAATGGCTTTTTATAATTCCTTGATATAGTATAGCCCCCACTCCCCCCAAATGATCTATTGTAGAGCCTAATAATACCCAATATACATAAGTAAAGTGAATATATAAATAAGGAAATACGTGGGATGTTCTCTAAGCAGCTAGTTCAGCTTTGACACAGCAATTTTTTACCCATTTAAAAAGCCTTACTTTCATACCACCAATGGAGCATACATTCAATCTTACCTGGAAACAACCACAGTTTGACGTGAAACTCTCAGCCGGTGTTGTTGTTGTTGTTGTTGTTTAGTCGTTTAGTCGTGTCCGACTCTTCGTGACCCCATGGACCAGAGAACGCCAGGCACTCCTGTCCTCCACTGCCCCCCGCAGCTTGGTCAGACTCATGCTGGTAACCTCGAAAACACTATCCAACCATCTCGTCCTCTGTCGCCCCCTTCTCCTTGTGCCCTCCATCTTTCCCAACATCAGGGTCTTCTCCAGGGAGTCTTCTCTTCTCATGAGGTGGCCAAAGTACTGGAGCCTCAGCTTCACAATCTGTCCTTCCAGTGAGCACTCAGGGCTGATTTCCTTCAGAATGGAGAGGTTTGATCTTCTTGCAGTCCATGGGACTCTCAAGAGTCTCCTCCAGCACCATAATTCAAAAGCATCAATTCTTCGGCGATCAGCCTTCTTTATGGTCCAGCTCTCACTTCCATACATCACTACTGGGAAAACCATAGCTTTAACTATACGGACCTTTGTTGGCAAGGTGATGTCTCTACTTCTCAAGATGCTGTCTAGGCCTGTCATTGCCCTTCTCCCAAGAAGCAGGCGTCTTTTAATTTCGTGGCTGCTGTCACCATCTGCAGTGATCATGGAGCCCAAGAAAGTAAAATCTCTCACTGCCTCCATTTCTTCCCCTTCTATTTGCCAGGAGGTGATGGGACCAGTAGCCATGATCTTCGTTTTTTTGATGTTGAGCTTCAGACCATATTTTGCACTCTCCTCTTTCACCCTCAATAAAAGGTTCTTTAATTCCTCCTCACTTTCTGCCATCAAGGTTGTGTCATCTGCATATCTGAGGTTGTTGATATTTCTTCCGGCAATCTTAATTCCGGCTAGGGATTCATCCAGCCCAGCCTTTCGCATGATGAATTCTGCATATAAGTTAAATAAGCAGGGAGACAAAATGCAGCCTTGTCGTACTCCTTTCCCAATTTTGAACCAGTCAGTTGTTCCATATCCAGTTCTAACTGTAGCTTCTTGTCCCACATAGAGATTTCTCAGGAGATAGATGAGGTGATCAGGCACTCCCATTTCTTTAAGAACTTGCCATAGTTTGCCATGGTCGACACAGTCAAAGGCTTTTGCATAGTCAATGAAGCAGAAATAAATGTCTTTCTGGAACTCTCTAGCTTTCTCCATAATCCAGCGCATGTTTGCAATTTGGTCTCTGGTTCCTCTGCCTCTTCTAAATCCAGCTTGCACTTCTGGGAGTTCTCGGTCCACATACTGCTTGAGCCTTCCTTGTAGAATTTTAAGCATAACCTTGCTAGCGTGAGAAATTAGTGCAATTGTGCGATAGTTGGAGCATTCTTTGGCACTGCCCTTCTTTGGGATTGGGATGTAGACTGATCTTCTCCAATCTTCTGGCCACTGCTGAGTTTTCCAAACTTGCTGGCATATTGAGTGTAGCACCTTAACAGCATCATCTTTTAAAATTTTAAATAGTTCAGCTGGAATACCATCACTTCCACTGGCCTTGTTATTTGCAGTGCTTTCTAAGGCCCATTTGACTTCACTCTCCAGGATGTCTGGCTCAAGGTCAGCAACCACACTACCTGGGATATATGAGACATCCGTTTCTTTCTGGTATAATTCCTCTGTGTATTCTTGCCACCTCTTCTTGATGTCTTCTGCTTCTGTTAGGTCCTTTCCACTTTTGTCCTTTATTATGGAAATCTTTGTATGAAATGTTCCTTTCATATCTCCAATTTTCTTGAACAGATCTCTGGTTCTCCCCATTCTATTGCTTTCCTCTATTTCTTTGCATTGCTTGTTTAAGAAGGTCTTCTTGTCTCTCCTTGCTATTCTTTGGAAATCTGCATTCAATTTCCTGTATGTTTCACGATCTCCCTTGCATTTTGCTTGCCTTCTCTCCCCCGCTATTTGTAAGGCCTCATTGGACAGCCACTTTGCTCTCAGCCGGTGTTACTTATGCTAAAAACAGAACCTATTTGCATTATGAGGTAGCATTAGAGTTGAACTCCCCTTGGTCTGGTCAGTCATCAGGAATGAATATATTGGTGAAAATATTGACAAGCAAGTCACCCTGAATGAATGCATATACCTATCTCATCCAGATGTAATGATATGCTGTGGCTTTTCACTACAGAAATAAGCCTAAATCAGCTTTGTGCTCCTCCCTCCTCTGGTTCACAAGGAGTCTGGAAGCTTTCACTTCTGCTTTCGACTAACTGCAGCTTGCCATTTTGCTGACTGTGCCTGATGGGACTTGGCAGTCCAATAACACATGGAGGGCCAAAGATTCCCCATCCCTGTTGTAATGATAAATTGCTTTATTATCCATCCAAATGCAGCCACAGCTTCTTAAACACCCACTTTTATCATTTATAATAATAAAAAAGCTATACTTACATTTAGATCACTTTCAGATGTTCTTAAATGCTTAAACTTCATAAATTTAGAGACCTAAATGTCATGTTGTTATAAAATTGAGGTTGTGCTGGATGCCTTCTGGGATTACCTTCCAGCCCTTTGATTTAATAGTTGTAATTCTTGAAACTGCAGAAGAGGAGGGTCTATCTATCTATCCTCTATGTATCTTCATTTGCTTTTGTTAAGTAGATAGCATGGGCCTTCAGTGATGCAAAGCGTTGGCATAGATGCCAGACAGCTGAACATGGTAGCAGGGCTGGGGCATGTCTTCCTTTCCCTTTCCCTTGCCTTGGTTGGAGGTGGCATCATCTAGAGCAGGGGTCAGCAAACTTTTTCAGCAGGGGGCTGGTCCACTGTCCATCAGACCTTGTTGGGGGGGGGGCAGACTATATTTTGAAAAAAGAAATGAACGAATTCCTAAGCCTCACAAATAACCCAGAGATGCATTTTAAATAAAAGCACATGTAAAAACACGCTGATTCCTGGACCGTCCACGGGGCAGATTTAGAAGGCGTTGGGCCGGATCCGGCCCCTGGGCCTTAGTTTGCCTACCCATGATCTAGAGGTCTAGCAGTCTTAGAACTTGAGACCTGACTTGCTCAAAGCTATGGCCTTGGTGGTTCTCCTATCATATTGAGTGGAGCAGCAGGATCTATTGCAGTGTTAATGCTGCAAATCTTTCTTCTTACGCTAACGTGGCATATATAAAAATAAACCTTATATCACAGAAGCTCCATAAGTTTCCAGTGATCTTTACTTCAAGGAAACCAAGAGATGTGCCGAACACCCTGAAACATCTTACTCCTTGGAATGCATGTAACAATATTTTGGAAAATAATCACAGCACTTCGCAGAAGACTTAACACAGAAAATAGTTCTTAAGATTTTGGGACTTAAACTAATGCCTGAAGTGACTCTTAGAAGATTAAGCAACTATGAGCAATGGACATCTTCATTCTGAATATTAACCTAAAATGCAGTTCAGTAGTAAGCTTTTTTACTTATCGTTGAATTTAAAATAAACAGTCATTGGCCTAGGTTGTCATAGAGTAGGTTGAGCAATTACTTACTGTACATCTAACAGACATATTTGCAGTGGCGTAGCGTGGGTTGTCAGCACCCGGGGCAAGGCAAGTAATTTGCGCCCCCTAACCCGTGGATTTGCGCCCCCTAACCCTAACCCCCAGATGTTGCACCCGGTGCGGCCGGCCCCCCCTGCACCCCCCACGCTACGCCACTGCATATTTGCAATCGGACGACATACATTCTTTATAACGTAAAATAATTATTCAGAGGAAACACAAACATGGTGGATCAAGGCGTGTTTAGTTGTTCTGTGAAAAAACCAGAATGCTTCTCCATCAGTGGAGGGAGATCAGCTATATTTATGGTTCGTGTGAATTTTTTTCATTCTTTGCTAACTAAAATCAGTTTAACAAGCATCATCTAGAGAAATATGTAAATTGATAATTACTTCATGCATTATTCAGTGAAAAGCTTATTTTGTATCATTGATAGCTCTTATCTTATATAAAGATATGCTAATGGATTTAATTAAAATAATTATACTGAATAATGTACCCTGAACTTTACCCTAAAGTAGTTCATATTAATCACCATCCACAGCTATATTTTTAGTCACAAAGACAATTATAAATTTGATGGTTAATGGATAACAAAAACTTAGAGAACGATTAAGTTACTCTAGACATGGCTGCCTTGGCTCTGGTGGGGCACTGTTTCCTGCCATGGAGATATAGGTATAATATGGGTATATTAAATATAATTAGAACTAGGCTCCATCTCAGACAAAAGAAAACACAAGTTAGCGTAACCCACATTGGACCTCAACATGCAAGCAAAATATAGATCAAGGTGACCAAGATGACCGTCTCTTACTGGTAAAGTTACTCTTGCATCCAACACACACTGCAGAATATAGAAAGGTACAAGATTGTACTGCTAAAGGATCAAGGACTCATCCTTCGAGAAACAAAACTCTGCAGGAAGGCAGGAAATAGGCATCTCGGAAAGTTTGTTCACAAAGGAAGCTGAAAAGTAAATATAAAAGGAGAGCCACATCTTGTGCAGTAGTAATAGAGCAAAAATAGAGCCTTCCTTAGCTGTCAATATTATGAATGCCAAATATTGGGTACTGTGAAGTTATAGAGAGTCTCAACTGCATATGAGACTCTGAGGGAGCCTGGCTTGCTATCCACAATGCATACATTAGATCAAGTCCCTTTCCACAGACATGTTGCATAGGAGATAAATATGGGGTTGTCTGGTAGTGGTACAGAAAAGGTTGCTTTGTTCCATAGTTGCAGTATGAGAGCACTGTACAAAACACCATAAAGATCTATTTTTATAACGTTTATTTACTGTCACACGTGTGTTAGGTGTTGTATAATAAGTTGTATAATATTTTCCCTGATGGTTTAGACTGAGTCTACTGATGCTAAAGGACACAGAAGGAAGAAGTTGGGGATTGACAAGAGTATTTAAGGATAAGAGATGGTGAGGTGTGGAAATAGAGTCAAGGCATAGGTTCAGGAAGGCCTATCCTGAAGGAAGTAGTAGCCTGGTAAATATATGGGAGGAGACATTTTCGAAGTATAGGAACCAGGATGGCAGAATGTGCACAATTGAAGATAGGACACTAGCAGATCGACTTAAAAGAAATGTGTGATGGGATGATGAGCTGCTTGTGCGTAAAGCTTGGTCCCTCAGAGTTTGGCCTGGTTATCAAAGCTCTGTCTATAGCGGAGCCCCTTAAACATGACTCCCTCAATCGCTGGCAGAATCCGACAGTGGGCGTTTGCGGAAACGCTTCCAGCATAGAAGCTCCTTAACGGAAACGCGTCTTCGGGATTCTCGGCGCGACAGTTTCCAGCGAGGGGTGGGTGTCCCTATAGGAGGTCCTGAAACTTCCCCACTGTTTTCGCTGGAAGTCTCTCTGAGCCATCCCTCCGATTCACTTTCCCTTGGAACTCCTCCTCTCCCCCTGCTGGTTCCCTCCTCTGCTGCCGAGTCTCTCCTAACCTCCGTGAGCCCTTCCACCACCTGCCCTTCCGATGGCAGTTCCCTGACATCCACCTCCTCTCCAGGGCCCCCTTCATCCCCTCCCGCCCCTTCCTCCACGGGCGGTGAGGGTGCAAAACCCCGGAAAGAACCTCCCTCATCTTCCGAAGACTCGAACACTTCCCTCCACCGGTTGCCGTCCCTTGTCCCCAAGTACTCCTCCTCCTCGGAGTCTACTCCTTCTTCCAGCTCCGATTCTGGGAACCCTTCGAACTCTTCTTCCTCATCGGTGGTGCCAAAGTGTTCCCTCCGGAACCTCGTTACAGGCTGAGGTTTCCTTGGGAACCGTTGATGAAACGTTTCTATTAAAACCTCGTCATTGACTTCCTCTGCAGTCACCCAGGTGTTTTCTGACTCTGGTTCCCCTTCCCAAGCTACCAAATACTCCACCTGATTACCCTTCCACCTGGAGTCAATGATTTCCGCCACGTGGCTGTTGCGTTCCCTTTCTTCTATGACTGGTCCCTGTGTGACCTTCCCTTCATGTCCCCCCCTGTACGGTGACAGTAATGACCTGTGGAATACTGGGTGTAGTTTCATGTGGTTAGGTAACCTGAGTTTGAACGCCACTGGATTGACCTGTTGTATGACCTCAAATGGTCCCAATCTTTTGGGTCCCAATTTCTTACAACCCCCTTTGAACGGCAACCCTTGGGTCGATAGCCACACCTGGTCCCCCACCCTTGTGGTTTCACCTTCCCTTCTGTTCCTGTCTGCCTGCTTCTTGTATTCTTCTTTGGCCCTTTCTAGGTTGAGTTGGAGCTGACGATGGATCGCTTCCATTTCTTCTACAAAGTGTTCTGCTGCCGGAACGCTCCATCTTTCCCCTCCTTCCCCTGGAAATGCCCTGGGATGACACCCATAGTTGGCCAAAAAGGGACTTATCCCTGTGGACACATTCTCTGCATTATTGTAGGCAAATTCTGCCAGAGCCAACTTTTCTACCCAATCATTTTCTCTGTCATTGACATAACACCTCAAGTATTGTTGGAGGATACTGTTTGCTCTTTCCGCCTGCCTGTTGGTTTCTGGGTGTCGGGCAGTCGAAAAATTAACCTCTACGTGCAGTAAGCTCATGAGCTTCCTCCAGAACCTGGACGTAAATTGTTTCCCTTGGTCTGAGACCACCCTCAAGGGGGCGCCATGCAACCTAAAAATGTGTTCTACAAACAACTTGGCTGTCTCTTCTGCCGTGACCGCATGTGAGCATGCTATAAAGTGGCACATTTTGGTTAACAGGTCTACTACAACCATGATGGCTGTTTTTCCCTTGGATTTTGGCAGATCCGTCATAAAATCTATGGATACTGCCTCCCATGGTCGTTCTGGTGTGGGTAGTGGTTCCAATAACCCCGCTGGTGCCCGCCTCTCCCCTTTTGCTCGCTGGCATCGGTCACACCCTCTCACATACTCCCGTACATCTTCCCGCACCTTGGGCCACCAAAACTCCCTGGTAACCAACCACATGGTTTTGTGTTGCCCGAAGTGCCCCGCTGTGGGGCTGTCGTGCAACTGTTTGAGTACCCTCCCCCTCAATTCTTCTTCGGGTATATACAGTGCCCCTTTGTAATACAATGCCCTGTTCCTTTCCTCAAAACCTCCTGAGTTCTCTCCCTCCCTCTGGAGTCCTCTGAGCTTATCCTGGGCGTATTCATCATTCTCAGTTCCCTCTACCAGTTCTCTTTGCCCCACCAATGCCGCCCCACACACCCAGTGGTCCTCAGGGATGATATGTCTCTCTTCTGGCACTCCCTCCCCCTCCAAATATTCTGGTTTTCGAGAGAGAGCGTCCACCCTGACGTTTTCCGGGCCTGGCACGTAGCAAATTTCAAAGTGGAATTTGGAGAACTCCTGGGCCCATCTCACTTGTCGTTGGTTAAGTACTCATGCCGTTCTCCAATACTCTAGGTTCTTGTGGTCAGTGCATACTTGGACTTTGTGTTGTGCAGCAATTAATAAGTGCCGCCATCTTCGGAACGCTTCATGAATGGCGAGTAGTTCTCGGTCATACACGGTGTAGTTCTTCTCGGATTTATTCAACTTTCACGAGAAGAAGGCACACGGTCTCCACTCCGACTCACTCTTCCCCGTCTGCAGAAGCACCGCCCCTACCGCTCGGTCTGATGCATCAGTTTCTACTCTCATCGGTTTTTGTAGATCCACATGCAGGAGCTGTTCTTCAGACGTGAATGCTTTCTTTAACTCTTCAAACGCTCGCTGCGCCTCTACTGTCCAAACAAATTTCTTCTTGCTGCTGAGACTATCAGTGATGGGAGCAGTCAAGTGGGCAAAGTTCTTGATGAACTTCCAATAGAAGTTTCCAAACCCTAGGAACCTTTGCACGTCCTTCTTCGTTTTCGGGGTCTTCCATTCCAGTACCGCCTGAACCTTGCCGGGATCCATGGCCAATCCCTTGTCTGACAAGCGGTACCCCAGGAATTCCACCTCCTTGGTATGAAACTGACACTTCTCCAGTTTCACCCACAGCTGGTTTGCTTGCAGCTTGCCCAGTACTTCCCGGACGTCCCGTACATGCTGCTCCTCGTTCTCTGAGTATACCAACATGTCATCTAAGAAGGCCACGCAATTCTTGTAAAGCAAAGGTCCCAGGACGTGGTTCATGAATGATTGAAAACAGGCTGAGCCTGCTTGTAGACCGAAGGGCATAACGAGATACTCAAAGGCCCCCAAGGGGGTGAACATGGTGGTCTTCCATTCATCCCCCTTCCTCATCCGTATCAGGTTATACGCCCCCCTCAGGTCCAGTTTGGTAAAAATCTTTCCCTTCCTCACTCGGGTCAAAATGTCATCAATTCTGGGCATGGGGAAAGCCACGGGTTCTGACACGGCATTCAGGGCCCTGTAATCCACTACAAGCCTGGGTTTATCCGTGTTTTTTTTGTCCACAAAAAACACTGGGCTGCCCCCCACCGCTCTTGACTCTCTGATGAAACCTTGTTTCAGGTTTTTGTCAATGAACTCCCTTAACTCCTGCATCTCCCTATCGGACATGGCATACAACTTGCCCACTGGCAGCTGGGCCCCAGGGAGTAGGTTGATTTGACAGTCAAAGGGTCTATGCGGGGGCAGTTTATCTGCCTCTCTTTCGCTGAAGACGTTTCCCAGGTCGGCGTATTGTCGGGGCACCTTCCCTTTATCTGTGACTTTCGTCCCTGCTAGAGTGGCCTTGGCTCCTCCCTGAGCCTTCCCTTCCTTGCAGTGTTCTAGGCAATGTGCTGACCCAAAGGAAACTACCCGCTGGTGCCATCCCACTAGCGGATCATGCAGCGCTAGCCAGCTCATCCCCAAAATAATAGGCGCTCCCCCCAGGGTAGCCACATTAAACGCTATCAGTTCCGCGTGTCTTGCTACCTTCATTATCATTGGGATAGTCTGTTGGTTAACTTCTCCCCCCAACAGCTCCCTCCCATCAATCGTGGTCACCTGCAAAGGGTTATTTAGAGGGATAGTCTGTATCTGGTGTTCGGCTGCAAACTCCTTACTCATAAAATTACAGGAGCTGCCTGAGTCCAGTAGCGCCTTTATCTTTAGTGGGTGTCCGTTTGGCAGCTCTAGCAACACCTCTACTACAAGCGCTGGTCTTGGGGGTTCCGGTGTGGGCACATTCACTGCTCTTTGGCCTGGCTGCTGTGCCCCGATGCTGGCAGCCAGGCGTTGGCTTTTACTTGCTCCTTAACCCCCTCCTCCTCACCCCCAACAGCTCCCGCCATCCCTTGCCATTCCTTCCTTTGCGGGCAGACTCTGGCAAAGTGACCTGGCTGTTGGCAGAGGAAACATTTCTTGGCGCTCTTTCCCTCCTTCCGCCCTTCATTGGGGTTTGAAACTCCGTGCGCGCGTGCTGTTCCAATTTCCATCGGCTCTACTGGCGGGGAATGCTGCGCTGGAATCTCTGGAATGCGGAAATCACTCCAACGTTCCCCTTTCCCTTCCCGCTTCTCCAAAGCTCTCGCCTCCTGGCGTGCACCTATGGCTAGCGCGGATTTGGTCAGCTGGTCCATAGACTCCGCCCTGGGCGCCCAGGAAAGTTCGTCCTTCACCGCCGAAGATAGCCCTTCTTCGAACAGCATTTGTATCGGTTCCGCCAACAGGTCCCACCCCAATTTATGGATCAACATGGTGAACTCAGTCCAGTACTCCCGGACGGATCGGTTCCCCTGTTTACACGCCATCAACTGTCTGCGCACCACTCCCTGCTCAATCTCGCTGGAAAACATCAGATCCATGGCGTGAAAAAACTTTCTCGAGTCCTTTAGGGCGTCATTATTCGCTGCCATCAGGGGCCTCACCCAGTCTTTCACCCCCCCTTCGAGATGCCCAATCACAAACGCTACCCTCGATTCCTCATCGGGAAAGTCATCAAACTGCAGATTGAGGGCGTATTGCATCTCTGTTCTAAAGGCTTGATAGTTTCTGGGATCACCCCCAAACTTTTGTACCAATCCTGGCACCTTCCTTGCGAGTGGGGTGGTTTTTCCCTTTTCTGCATCCTGAGCCCGCCTCTCCTCGAGCCTCGCCGTTTGCAGCGCCAGCTGGACTTCCAACACCCTGTACCTTTCTTCCAGGCTTGGACCCGCTCCAGCTCCTCCTGCGTCTCCGGCTCCGGTTGGGTTGCTCATGATGCCTCTCCTTGCACAAGCGGCTTTCAGGGACTGTCGGATTGCTGTGATGGGATGATGAGCTGCTTGTGCGTAAAGCTTAGTCCCTCAGAGTTTGGCCTGGTTATCAAAGCTCTGTCTATAGCGGATCCCCTTACACATGACTCCCTCAATCGCTGGCAGAATCCGACAGTGGGCGTTTGCGGAAACGCTTCCAGCATAGAAGCTCCTTAACGGAAACGCGTCTTCGGGATTCTCGGCGCGACAGTTTCCGGTGAGGGGTGGGTATCCCTATAGGAGGTCCTAAACTTCCCCACTGTTTTCGCTGGAAGTCTCTCTGAGCCATCCCTCTGATTCACTTTCCCTTGGAGCTCCTTCTCTCCCCCTGCTGGTTCCCTCCTCTGCTGCCGAGTCTCTCCTAACCTCCATGAGCCCTTCCACCGCCTGCCCTTCCGATGGTAGTTCCCTGACAAAATGCAAAGAGGAAGAAAGAGAATAGTGGAAGAGGAGAGTAAAAGAGAAGAGACTGTTTGGGAATCTTACACATAAACTTTACTTGCTTTATATTAGTCCAGAGATCAACAGAGAAGGTAATGGAGAAAGTGATCTTGGCAAATTGACTGACGGGTAAAAGCATTGCTGAAAAGAAGAGTACTAGAGTGACCATGGCTCAGAGAAGTGCCAGGCTGAATCCTTGGCACATAATAATGATGATGATGATAATAATAATAATAATAATAATAATAATAATAATAATAATAATAATAGAAAAAGTTTGGCAGGGCGCTTGATTTAAATTGTAGTCAAAAGAAACAGAGTGGACTTGAGGATGGATCCGTTGCCACTATTTGCTGGCTCTGTGTGCTGATTACAGTGTTACTTTTCATTTTGGGAACAAGTTCCATATTAATTTTTAGTCTTTTGTTTTAAATGCTTGGCTGGAAATCTGGTGGATTCATATATTAAGAGAAATGATTTAACTTTGAGAACGTAAGAGCCAATAAGTTTCCAGTTCAAATTTTGTTTCACTCATGATCTAAATTAACCAAATAATTGTATCCCATCTTTGTGAGCCTCACTGCTTGTAAGAGATAAAACGGTTATTATAAAAGTTATTGAGATATCATGAAGCAGTTTGCAGTATTAAAATGCTATAGAGGTAAGGTTTTTTATGTTAGTGGTAATATTGGCTTTTATTTTTTATTTTATTCAACATTAAATTGAGTTGCACATGATTTCAGTTTAGCATTGCATTTCAAATCAAATCAAATCGTTTATTGCTTAGCTAACAGTCACCACATTTACCATTAAATTGTACATTTATTCTTTTCCATTTTAGGGAGCTGCACTTAAATATTTGCCAACTATTGTGAATGATGTGAAACTTGTTTTTGACCCCAAAGAACTTAGGTAAGAGTCAAAATGTTTGCTATGCTTTTATCTTTTAGTCCTTGATATATAATTTTTTAACTTGTTTTGTATGTGTGTAAAGACTATATATGATTGGTATTTTATTGCTGCAGTAGAAATCTGGCACCCAAAATGATTAACTATAATCAGTTCCTGAAGGCATACGGAGCAAACATATTTCACTTTTAGTATACATATTTTTTTTCAGATAAATGTTGTTGACCTTCATAGGTTATAAATTATACAATGAGTGTCAAAGATTTTTAAAAATGTTGAGCCATCAGAATCTTTAATTTTTTTGTTACGTACCACAGTTTAGACTGTAATCATATGCACACTTAAAAGGTAAAGGTAAAGGTACCCCTGCCCATACGGGCCAGTCTTGACAGACTCTGGGGTTGTGCGCCCATCTCACTTAAGAGGCCAGGGGCCAGTGCTGTCCGGAGACACTTCCGGGTCACGTGGCCAGCGTGACATCGCTGCTCTGGCGAGCCAGAGCCGCACACGGAAACGCCGTTTACCTTCCCGCTGGTAAGCGGTCCCTATTTATCTACTTGCACCCGCAGGTGCTTTCGAACTGCTAGGTTGGCAGGCGCTGGGACCGACCCCGCCGCAGGGATTCGAACCGCGACCTTTCGATCGGCAAGTCCTAGGCGCTGAGGCTTTAACCCACAGCGCCACCTGTCCCAATACATATGCACACTTACTTGGGACTAAACCCTGTTAAGCTCAGCAGGACTTCTGAGTAAATGTGCATTGGTTTTGCACTATTATACATATATTTTTCAGTACAAATGTACTGATGTTTATTTTAATTATTGCTTTATCTTTATCAAGGACATCTCAGAGCAGATTCTAATATTGCTATTAAGTTTAACAATTCTTACTGTTTCAATATGCAAGTCTAAATGACTTCTATGAATATAACTTGTATTTTATTTTATTGGTGTGGGCATTATAACCATAGATGGGTAGAACTAGGAGAGCCCCAAATGGAGTGCGTAAATGATTCCAAAACAGTGGACCGGGGTGGGGTGGATAAAATCATCAAAGCTTGCTTTTTAAACTAAAAAAAAAATAATTCCCTGGGTGAGATTAATATTTATTTTATGGTGATGTCCTATGCTTGCTTACTCAGAAGTAATTCCCACTAACTTCACTTGCCCTTACTCCTAGGCAAGATTATGGCCTTAATGTGTCTGTGTGCATGCATATACAAATGTGTGTTGCAGCTTACACACTTCCTTGGGAGTAGCCCAGTGAACTCTGAGTCTTACTTCTGAGTAGACAAGCATATGATGTTACTTCGAGTCATTTATTTATTTACAATCAAGCGGTGTATACATTTTATGACATAAATACTGGTAGGAGCCAAGATCCTCATGTGAATCAATCAGTTGACCTACAGAAACCTTTATTTGCATTGGACTTTCAAAGAGATTATGGGGCAGGGTTGGAGAAGGGATCAAAAGTCCTTATGAGTTGGAGAAGGGGTCAAGTCCTTCTGGGCATAAGACTTCAGTCAGATTAGAAGGGAAATGAAGAGCTATAACCAGCCTGTTGTTCTTAGTTTGTTTTGCTACATAACTGGATAGGAAGACTGTGTGACTTGAGGTGATGAGGTCTCCAGGTCAGAAAAGTTATTTGCCATGGAATTATTGTTTACACAAGTGAGACCGCAGTTCGAGGTTGTTATTGTATATTAACATACTTGCTTCCAGATTGTTTTTAGGAGATGCTGGTATTGTTGCCTTAAATTCCATGGTAACAACCTTAGAATCCAAGCAAGCTAGAAGGGTTAAAGCTGGGCATATCTTCAATTTTTTACCTAAGTATGTCTTGATATTGCAGTCAAAGTGAATAAGCAGGGTGTGATTAATCACACCTTTTTAGTTAAGTCTGAAGCTTTCCTTTCAATCATGTAAAATAGACTGATACTGCAGCAATCTGAGGAACTGTCTTACCAGAATAAATGATTGCAGAAATTCTGAGATTTGTGAAGTGTCCAGTTTCCAGGCTCATGAAGCCATATAAGAGCACCAAAATGTGGTTTGTGGTTTGGGTTGAGTCTTGCAAATTAACGAGGAGTTTGGAATAATATATTTATATTGGGAAAATGTTTTTTTTTAACAAAAGCTTTTCAAAACTCCCAAATTCTTAAATTCACATTTGAAAAAGATTTTACTGAAATGGTTAACTCCTTCGTTCTGTTAATTTTCTTTTTGTTTCTCCCTCCCGCCCCAGCAAGCTATTCACAGATTTTATACTGAATGTTCCAATGGGCCGTCTCACAATTCAGAAGCTATATTGTTTGATTGAAATAGTTCACAGTGACCTTTTCACTCAGCATGGTAAGGAAAAAAAATCACAGAATCTTTAAAGAATCATTAAATTGTCTCATTATTTGCTATCTGCCAATCTTTGTCAGGGCCAGCTATTCCTTACTGCAGATAGCAGTTGAGGTTGTAGCCAAGGATCCACAACCTTCATTGCAAGTGCAAATGTGTATATATTTGTAGAGTAAAAGTTACAGAACTATCAGGTTGGTCCACAGGTAAAGTGATGCCTAGCTTGGCTGTCCTTAGGCTCACATCCTTCTTCCCGTTTCCTAACTATTTCTTTGATCAGTTGTCTTATAGCCTAACTGGGCAGAGTATGGTCTGCCTTCAAATCTGACATGGAAACCATATTTGGGTTTGTGGCATCCCATAATTAAATTATACATTTAATTGCACAGTACAAAGAAACTGTGGAGGAATGAAGTAGCATGTTTGCTAAGTACTTCGAGGGATAAAAGCTGCTCCAGCCAAGGTAACGGGTCAGTATGCAGATGTGTCCATAACCTAGTCTTGTATTGTTAGATGAATGACGTTCTTGGATAAATATGGCCTTCTTTCGTTTGCTTTCTCCTTGTCCCTCTTGCCTTACAACATGGAGCAGGCAGGAATTGATTAGCTATGCCCTATTTGCGAGAAGTGTGGTCTCAACAGCCCTTTCGGAAGTTACTTGTTTTAAAAATATATATACTCATACCTTTCTGCCTGACAGTAGGAGGCTGCCAGTGGAAAAAAAGCAACACATAAGAGGCAGTGGTGACTTATGTAAGTTCAGGATGGGACAAAAGATGGAAAATGTCCACTTCCCAGACATTTGATGTTGCTGCTGTAGCTGTTTTCAGCACTTGTCAGACTGCTTCTGAAAATTCTCTGGACCTGGAAGATTGTGATAACTATTGGCTGCTTGCAAACATTTTCCCTTTCTGAGCAAGGTGCTCAAAGTAGGTGGTTGCTCTGCAAACTCCCAAGATCTTGTGGATGATTATCTACTTTCAATTCAGTCTGGATTTAAGCTTAGTTTTTGGTGCTGAAGCTGTTTTTGTTGCCCCAAGGAATGGCCTCTGCCAGAAAAAGAACAGGGGAAGCACAAGCCCGTTAATCTTCTCTGTGGGTTTCAGTATCACCAGCCATGGTATTCCTTTTTTTAATTTACAAGCATATATTCCCTTGACTGTGTAGAAACCACTACCTTTATTTGGGCCAGCCCTTTTTGCTTCAAAACTCTTGAGATGCATAGCCACTTGAATTTGCTATGAGAGGCAATGCCTGGTGATTATTTCCAGTGTTCCTGGGGGGTGCAGTGCTGTACCTAATGCTACACTTTGCTTGTGCAGTATGATTGCACTACACAGTCCAACAAATATTGTTCTTTTCCGTTGATGACTCAAGCCGAGTTCTTGAATACATTTCATTTAATTGAAGGTGCATTGAGTCATGCATGCTTTCAGGCTGTTAGTGATTTTGAGGACCCATAAAACTATTTTTACAGTTTAATGAAATCCTGCACTAGGTTTTGAGTTTCAACGTTTTCCTTTTGTGTAAAACATATATGGATAGCTAGCTATAGGTAAGAATAAACTGCCACTCTCTGACATAAGTTATGACAACGTAATAGTACAAAGCCTGTCTCTTTTTCTGTTTTTGTGCAATTCTTTCTCCCTATAATTTCTTGTTTATAGTACCACGTATAAACTATGTGGCGGCAGATAGCTGAAGTTCAGTATTCACTGTGACCTGCCACAGTGAATACATTTTTTTATAATGCTTATGATCATGCCAGCAAAGCTTCTGGATTTGTATTGACACCCCAAAATTACCAATGTAATAATAGTAATAATGAGCACATTTTGGTAATTGAGTGTTCAGAGAGATGAACATGGTGGTTATATGGGCAGGGGCTTTAATATGGATTACATACATTGAATTATAGATTATTCCCACACCCTGTAACTTGTATGTGTCTGGTTGTGGAAAAGGTCAAAACGAAACTAAGCGACTGAAAGTTTCGTAAAAGATTTTTCTCTTCTTCACTGTGGACTTTACTTAGAGGTGAAGTCAGCATATTTGAAAAATGAATCAAGTGGAGCTGGTGACCGGAACACAGGTTAGGACTGTGATAAATAGGCTTCCTTGATGTTGAAAGATGTGCAAGCCACAAATACCCCTACCAATGTCAGCTTAAAACTTAGTATTCTCCTTGGATGTAGTACGCTATGATATTATAAATGGCAGTAGGTTTGTCTTCCAGTTTCAACAGAATTCTTAATTCTTTTAAAAATTGCATTTCAATTACACTCAGATATTTGGGAAGATGCCTCAGTAAAAATACCTCCCTCCACTCCAAAAAAGAAAAGAAACTTCTATCTAAAATGTTCATACTGGGAGGACCGTTTGGAATGATTTTATGATGATGATTATTATGAATACGGTTTTATGGTATTGGAACCATGACACTATTTCCTGTATTTTGAATTTTCTAGATTATTTGTTGCATTCTTGGTGAGTTCTGGGCACAAGGCTTGTAGGGAAAAGAGGCAGTCTCCAGTCTGTGTGGAGCACAGATCATGCAGGACCTCAGATAGCTCCCATGGGCTCTGCTAAGTTAGCTACAAGTTATTGCAGGGGACTCATCCTTTTTAGCAAGAGGATGGAAACAGAGTTGTGTCTTTCAGGTAGGAAGGTGCTGAATAAGGTACTGATGAAGTAGCCCGAACCTTGTCCTCATTTGAGTCTTCAGTACGCTATGCAAAGTCCCTTGGTTGGTCAGTCATGACAATTCTATATTATGGAGATCTAGACCTAGATAAATTGCCTTATCATGTACTGTTGTTAGAAACCTTTATCCTAAATATGCACTTAGGGTGAATCAATCAATCGATTAATGGTCTCTAGTCAAGGTAGGCATATCTTAGAGCTTGTCAGAAAAGTTCCCCGTAAGATCTCCTGTACCAGTTAAACATGCTCAGTCCCCCTGATTAAATTCTAATCTTCATGTCTGCCTTTGAGCCTATGAGTAAGTATCTTATGTAGAGCACACTGACTAGTGGATCCCAGTTGGACCCACTAGTCATCATGGTGTGACCCATGGGACGCGGGTGGCGGTGTGGGTTAAACCACAGAGCCTAGGAGCTCCCATTGTTCAGTCCCTGCTCCTGCCCACCTAGCAGTTCAAAAGCACGTCAAAGTGCAAGTAGATAAATAGGTACTGCTTCAGCAGGAAGGTAAACGGCGTTTCTGTGCGCTGCTCTCGTTCGCCAGAAGCTGTTTAGTCATGCTGGCCACATGACCTGGAAGCTGTACGCCGGCTCCCTCGGCCAGTAAAGCAAGATGAGCACCGCAACCCCAGAGTCGGCCATGACTGGACCTAATGGTCAGGGGTCCCTTTACCTTTACCTTAGTTGCACCTAGCTTATTATGTGTCTGAATCTTTATTTGGTTGCAACTAAACAGATGCACATGGACAGTGTTTTCAGATTACTAAAAATACAAGCATTTGAAAATTAAAAGGTAAAGGTAAAGGTACAGGCCAGTCTTGACAGACTCTGGGGTTGTGCGCCCATCTCACTTAAGAGGCCAGGGGCCAGCGCTGTCCGGAGACACTTCCGGGTCACGTGGCCAGCGTGACATCGCTGCTCTGGCGAGCCAGAGCCGCACACGGAAACGCTGTTTACCTTCCCGCTGGTAAGCGGTCCCTATTTATCTACTTGCACCCGGAGGTGCTTTCGAACTGCTAGGTTGGCAGGCGCTGGGACCGAGCAGCGGGAGCGCACCCCGCCGCAGGGATTCGAACCGCCGACCTTTCGATCGGCAAGTCCTAGGCGCTGAGGCTTTAACCCACAGCACCACCTGCATCCCTATTTGAAAATTACTTGTCCATAAAAGACTGAAGAACAAGCTCTTGCTGTTTTAGTCCTCATTAAAAATGTTCATATATTTCAGCGTGCTCTTGATGGCAGAGGGAACATTCAACATGATTCAGTGGGTCACACGTTTAACATGGCCAGCAAAATATCAGACCCCCTTAGAAGATGATGTTAATAAATTGTTTTAAGTTCAGATTCATCAGTGTGCTTACATTTTGCTTTAACATGGCTGTGTTGCTCTGAACAGTTTTGCTTAGTTAATGGTGCCCTGCTGAGCATCTGTTTAAAAAAGATTAATACTTTATTCTTGCACATGTTCACCTGACATTAATCATCTTGGGTTAGATCTGTGCAACAGAAGATGAACAGATGCTGAAGTATTGTTGCTTGTGGTTATTGTCTCATACTTATGAGCTGTCTTCAGCCTTGGTATTGTGAACAAGTGCATAATCCTATAGGCAACAGATTTTTTTTCAAGGTCACTCATTAATCACTGTAGTGACGTGCATATGACTATAGTTTGGGGATGTACCATTTCTTTATCATGATGTCTGGATAACCAAGCGAAGAGAGAAGACACGCAGGAAAAAATGGGGAGAGTGGGGAAGGGCAAAAATCCTGCATTTCTAACTGGTTGCTTCTGATTCAACTGACATGTATTGCAGGTAAAACAATAATGTTTGGCTTCAAAAATGCCAAACGGAAAAGAATATAAATACAGAAAATCATTTTAAACCATGGCATCCACCACAGTTTAAAATCATTTCAGAAATTATTCCAAATGTAATTGCACTATAACCACATCTTGTAGATAATTAATTGTTGGGCTGTAATGTGGAAGTATGCAGGAAGTTATGTCTTTATAACTTGTAACACATTTGCAGTTCTTTTCAGTGATTTAGTATCTGCAAATATAGACATATGAATCCATATTTTACATGTCTGTTTTGCAAGTATTAATTTGGGAAATTTTACTGGAAATCATTCTGCACCATGGACGTAATTGCACTGGGCAAGATGATCTTTGAAACACCAATTTAACCTTGCATCAGTGGGTGAAATTAACCAAAAATTGAAAAACACACACAATATCACATGAGCATTTTGTGGAATTAGCAATGATAATTTAATATGACTAAGATATTTACTCAAAATGAAGTAAAAAATGGCTTTGCCTCTTGAAACACAAATACATAATTATGAAAGAATAAAATAGAGTTGTCACAAATCACAGAGACTACCCACCAGACATTGCCTGGATCGTGCACTTTAAACACGTTTGGCTTCAGTTTGGAAATTTGTCATAAGCTTTGTGTTTTCAAGGTTAAGTACTTAATTACTTTTTCCCTGTTCAATATGCAGACTGTAGAGAGATTTTGCTGCCAATGATGACAGATCAGCTGAAGTACCATTTGGAACGGCAGGAAGACCTGGAAGCCTGTTGCCAATTGGTCAGCAACATCCTGGAAGTACTTTACAGGAAAGATGTGGTCAGTAATTGTGTATATTTAATACTGAAATCTTGAAAGTTTTCAGTACTGCTGTGAGTGGGCATAAGGCAAAAAGAAGAAGAGCTTCTTCTTGCCTTAGGGTTCTATTTTAGAAGGGAAAAAAACTAAAAGTTGGCATTGTGACAAGTATTTAATTTTTATTATTTTATCAAACAATTTATCACTAGGTAGGAGATCTGGAGCCGGTAAGTAGGATGCAAGCACTTTAATTCTCTGTGCTGCTGTGGCATTTTGCAAAAGGAGGGAGCTGTGGGGCTTCTCTGCTGCATTTAAACACCACCCCTGAAGACTGCTAACAAACAATATTTAAACTACTGCCTTGGTCGGAGTCATGCCGAGACTAGTTTCACCTGGTCCTATAAAGTTTTTGGCTCTGGTCTCCTCCTCAGTTTGACCAGATGCAGACTGGGCTCTTACAAATAGTACCTACTTTTTTGCTCAGTGGTGTGAATACACGGCTTCCTTGCTTCCCAGCTCAGTTCAAGTGCTGGGTAGGCATTTGCTTACTTTCACATTGTCATCCCTGACACATTTGCATTCCTAAGAGGCATAAAAAGAAAACTCAATAAGAACCTCATCTAATAAAACAATGCCCAGGAGTTGAGCTTGCTTCTTGACTTCATTCCCAGTTTCTGTCAGTGTAGGAATGAATAACTTTGCAGTGTGGACTGCTGCATTATATCCATGCTGCGCTGCAAGATGAGGCCTTCAGTGCTTTGTGTATACAGTCTTCTGAAGATGGCTTTAATTTTGTTTTATCAGCAAATAGGTTTGTTTGAACTCTGCGTGTGCTCATTTTAAAGTCTCACTATAGGATGTCTCTCCACGCTTTGACTTCACATTCGAAAAGGGATAGCTGTCGGAAAATAAAAACAAAATTTCTTAGCCACAAGCATTATTTCACATATGGGGAAAGTCAGAATGCTGGATGGGTAGTGTGAATTATTTATCAGGAATTTATAATGCACAGCAAAACTCCATGTTACCCTCTTAAAACAATTTGTTTAGCATAGAGGCCTGTTCAAACAGCCAAGTGAAAACAATGGGAATGGCAGTGCTCTTTGAGAACTATGACCTGAGGATGATTTCCCTTTGAATTAAGCATAACAGTAACATGGAATGTTCTGAGTCACTGAATCAGTAGGATATAGCATATAGTTTGCAGGGTTGGGATTTTTAAATATTTATATATGTAGGTCCACAGGTGTCACTGTCGGTGAGTTTTTTTATTGTGTTATATTTCCATTGTTCCAAAATTCCCATTATGCAAATTTATTTTTTTATGAAAAGACTACTGTGCTTATTCAACTTGGAAGTTTTATATGTTACCTTCTTGGCTCACTAGCATAAAGGTTAGGGGACAGTTGTTTTAAATCTACTCCGTACCATTCAAGATGTACAAGCTGCCCTGTGATACTGTTCAGTCTGATCATATTCTAGCATTCTGGGATAAATGTGGCCTTGATGAACACAGTCCAACAGCAGGACTTGATTCACTGCTCCCTCCCCCAAAAGGAGAGTTGAACTGAGGTATGCTTTGGGGGTACAACCAATTACCTTGCTGTTTTCCTTACCTGCTAATGATAGCAAAGTTGAGGGCCCTCTGGTTAGGAAACTGTCAGTGATACCTGTTTAGAAGTCAAAGAAAGTAAAAGATGAGTTGGCTGAATTGAGACACTTTGAAAGGATTTTGAGGGTATTTATTGGCTGAAGGTTTAATTATCAAGAGCAGGGAGGAAAGGGGCAGGATAAAAGAAGTTGTTATTATGGCCAATGAAGCTAATTCTGTGCCTTCTTAAACGGGGGGAGGCGAAAGACATGTGAAGAGGCAACCCTTACATTATGTTTCCTTTGTTGGAAATGTAATCATCATTTGTGGCCAAGCTGTTAAAATGTGTGTTTCAGAAAGAGGAGCTGCACATGGATGTACAGAAGAAATACTCTATTTGACTATATAGGACAGAGGGGCCTTTTGAAAGGTTAAACTTCAGTCTGAAAATTTCACTGTCAGTTCATGCAGTCACTAGAGAAGCATATCAAACTAGACAGAGAATGTATGTTGATTCAAATATAAGCTTTAAAACTGGGCAGATTACGTCAATCTTTCTTGTTCCATTTGCCACAAGCAGAGGTTACTGGGTATTCATGCAACAAACGGTGGCTTTTTTTCCTTTTCTTTTTCTACAAGTCACATTGTGAAGTAATTCTGACTGAATTGCTTTGTGGTATGTAATGGTTGAGAGTCACACGACTTAGCTGGCATGGCATATTTGATATGGCAAGGATCTTCCTGGACTGAAAAGAAAGTCCAGGAAGAACCCAAAGCCCCTCAGGTAGTTGTGTAGACCAGGGGACTTCTCCAAGCTTAAAAGACAGGTGAAAATGCTGGAAGCAGGAATGCTTCTGATTACAAGTTGCTGGAAACCACGGGGCGGGGGCGGGGGCGGGGGCGGGGAGAGCTCTTGTGGTCTAATACTGATTGAGTTTTCCCCTCAGGCATCTGATTGGGCACTGTGAGAACAGGATTCTGGACTAGATAGGCCACTGGCCTGCTCCTGCAGGCCCTTACATTTTTTTATAATGAAATGAGCAAAAGGCAACTTATCATTTATGTTGGGTTCTACCATGGAATGGTTCCAAATCATGGCATTGAAAGGAGAAGCTGTAGCATAGGATTGATTGTTAGAGATTAAATATTTCAGCTTAAAAAAAGTGGAATGGAGACGAGCACAAAGTTGTGCTTGCTGTGTATCTAGGTATGCGTGCTTTCCCCTTTTCTTCTGTTCCAGTTTGTTCCCCCACACATTTTAAGTACAAGACTTTCTCAAAAGCATATTGCTTCCTCCTCCCAAAATCTGAGAACTGTAGTTTAAGGGTGCTGGGAATTGTAGCTCTGTGAGTGGTAAACCACAGTTCTCAGATTTCTTTGGAGGAAGTAAAATGCTTTAGATCAGGCATAGGCAAACTCGGCCCTCCAGATATTTTGGGACTACAACTCCCATCATCCTTGACCACTGGTCCTGTTAGCTGGGATGATGGGAGTTGTAGTCCCAAGACATCTGGAGGGCCGAGTTTGCCTATGCCTGCTTTAAATGCAAGGCCTTGTACGCAACCTTAATCAGTTTGTCTTTACAACACTGTTGGAAAGTTTTACTGGACTTCCCATAGTGAACAGTAACTCAACAATTCAAATTAGTTCTTAATCTAAATTATTTGACACTGTATTCACAATTGCTGCTTTAAGGGTACACAGTTTTTATAACAAACTTCTGGAGTAGCCTTAGGTTGGTTTTTCAATGATTTCCTTTAATTTTCTGCTCTGCTTTGGTTTATAGGGACCGACACAGCGACATGTACAGATTATTATGGAGAAGCTACTGAGGACAGTAAACAGAACAGTCATATCAATGGGACGTGATTCAGAACTCATAGTAAGTGCCTATTGGCAAACTTCTAAAAATACTATGGCAGTTACTGTTCAGAAAAGTGCATAATCCATTGGATATCTCTTCTGTGGAGTACTGCACAACATGTATGCAAGATCCTTGTTGTGATTATGAACTAGCCCAGTTAATTTAAGTATCTTTGTGTGAATGCACACAAAAGCTCATACCAATAACAAACTTAGTTGGTCTCTAAGGTGCTACTGGAAGGAATTTTTTTTTTATTTTGTTTCGACATTCGGTTGTGTTTCTCTTGTTATGACAGATGTCTCTTCTCACTTCAGCTGCATTTCTCTTCAAATGATGAAATCTTAAGCTCATTTCAGTGGTCTAAATATGCTTGGATATACACAGAAATGCTTTAATGATTAACTGGATGGTCCACACTTATTGCTTATTTATAAGCAACCTAGAGCAGCTATTTTAGTCCTTAACCAGTTTCTGATGCCTGGAGAGAAGTGACTGAGGTTAAACAACAAGTTGAATCCATGCTAGATAAAATGGAGGCAGCGTTGGTTAGTAGAACTCTTGGAGCAGGAGTTATGCTTGCTCTAGGAGAAGCAGTATTTGTCTGCTTTGTCCCTGGAAAGCTGAAACCAGCAGTGGCCGAGATACATTCATATCAGCTGCTTTTATTATGGAGGCTTGACCCTTTTTGGAGCAGAGAGAGACCTTGCCACCACCTATATATGCTTTTGTAATTTCAAGGATTGATCCATGTAATATACTTTATGTGGAGATGACCTTGAAATGGACTTGGAATCTATAGCCAGTGCAGATGCCACAGTTGACAAGCACAGCAATGGCTTGTTTCCCAACAAATACTCAAGTACTGTTGCATCAGTCACACTTCTGATATTCCAGTTAAGTTTCTGCTTCGTATATATTTGCACTGTATCAGGTAAAGTTAGCAACAGCAGGGAGCAAGGCTTTTCCTGCAGTCTTTTGAGTCTCTGGAATGATGACCTCTAGAGAAGGTGAGCAAAGTTCTCTGTTCTGTAGGTCCTACAAGATTTACCCACATGGCCTGGAATTGTCTGCATGACAGATGGACAGAAAAAGACAAGAGTTTGCTGTATATGATTGCTCCGACCTTTATTGTTTGTTGCCAGTCCTTATGTTGTAACTCACAAAAATAAACAATATAATCAAAGAGCAAGTTAAACATACCCATTTTCAAAAATGTCAGCTGTCAAACATAAAAATTCCCAAATTATTTAAATTTTAAAATTTCCCTTGGCAGTCAACACTGTTTTGGACCAATAAATGTAACTTTCTTCTTAAAGGCTTGTATACCTTGTTGCAACAGTTGGTCAGCAACCATCTAATTTTGAAATAATCTGATTGACTTAGAAAATTATGAAATGAATAGAGGAATCTATCCCTAGATAAAGTTGCATAAAGGGCAGAATAGGGCATAGTGTCAATGTCTTGAATCTGGCTTGATCCACGTGCACAAAGATGATAATTTGTTGGCCTATTAAAGAATTTCCTGGTTAGAAAGCTAAGATGAGCAAGCACATATATAACAGGAAAAAGTTAATTCCTGCATATAAGCAGCTCTTTTATGACCAGATTAATTTTAGCGTAACAAACTGAGGACGTGGCCTTGAAATATATAAACAATTTTGTTTTGACATAATCAGCAAAAATACATTGAGTATCTTACAATCAGAAGTATCCTGAGATGGTGCTACAGTTACAATTTGAGCCCAGTTTCGCTACATGTTGGTCTGGCATTAGCATTATGTTTGGTTTTTTTAAAGTATAGAATCATAGATTTATGAATGTGTACTTTAAAGAAAGGATATCTTCTGACTTTAGCATTACAGTCATACCTCGGGTTAAAATCACGTCAGGATGAGCATTTTCAGGTTACGCTCCGCGGCGACCCGGAAGTAACAGAACACGTTACTTCTGTGTTTCGCCGCTCGCGCATGCGCAGATGCTCAAAATGACATTACACGCATGTGCAGAAGTGGTGAATCGTGACCCGCGCACATGCAGACATGGGTTGTATTCTGCTCTGGATGCGAACGGGGCTCCGGAACGGATCCTGCTAGCATCCAGAGGTACCACCGTATAGGTGGCATTTTGAGGCTGGTCTGATGAGGGACTTTTTTCTTAGTTGCTATATTTTTGTTGGTTTGTCATAGCTTTATTATATAAATATAGTTTTATATTATTTTCATTCATTTTGAAGTAAACGCCCTTAAGCCTAGGAAAGGCAACTCATTTACCTAAATGAGATGCATTATTTAGATGTTTTCCTCTTTGGAGATGTCAACAATGGGACATGTACTAATCAATTCAACAAAGACAAAATGTTGCAGCAGATAAAGCATTTAAATGGTTGTTCATAATTATTATTATTATTTGATTTTTAGCTTGTTCCCCACACGCATAATATTATTTGTAGCTATGGGGGGGGGGCAATATATTACCTGGCCTTGTAGTTACTGTCTTTCTTAAATGATTTATTCTGATCTGTTCTGAAAATCTGATGGTTTTCACAGTCTTTTTCTTTTATTGTCTGAAATCCAGTAAATTTGTATTTGAACGCTGGCCAAACAAGTACATTGTATTAAAAATGAATACTGTGAACATGAACATGGCATTATAAAAGCATTGCATTTGAACATATTATAATTATTTAATGAATGCTACCGGTACCAAGAATTTTTAAAGGGACACTTACCATTTAAGATTCACTGAATTTCTGAAAGAACTCATTCCAGTCAACCGAAGATGATTCACTTTTATAGTGTCAATAAAGTAGTAAAACTGCACTGCGAAGGTAATTTATTTTGCATCATCTTACCTTTCATGCATCAATGGCAGATTGAACTTTATGTGTTAATATTTATTTTTTAGTGTTTTTTTCTTCTCTCTCTTTTTCCATTTTGGAGGGGGGGTCATCACCAAATTTGGATTTGACGCTAAACTGGTACAGCATAATTCGGTGGTAAAATGGTCATGAAACTGAATGTCTAAATCTACAGCAGCTAGAATAGTACCTTTACACAAATGTGATTCGCCTTGTACAGTCTCAAGAAAATTCAAATATAGAAAAATGAATAGGGAGAAGTCATGTTTTGCATCTGATCTTTTATTTAAATTCTTCTCAAGAAGCTTTGTGACAGTTCTTAACATGGCTGAGGAGGAAGAAGCTTGGTTTATAGCACAATGCCAATTGGGGATTACTCTCAGGTTCAGTAAGCTTTACTCCTAGGAAAGTCTGCATTGGATCACACCCATAAAATGCCATATGAAACTTTGACTTTGCAACTATTTACTAACAAATAGGTCTTGCAATTCTATATATGCTCACCTGGGAATAAGCCAGACTGAACTCAGTGAAGTCTTTTTTTTTTTAGTATATATGTAAAGGATCACAGTGTTAACTTATCTGTGGAAAAGTAAACTATATGCAAAGCTGTAGGATAACATCAAATACATACTTCAAAGTGATACTGGTGAGATGCATTTTCAGAATAAAGGTAAAGGTAAAGGTACCCCTGCCCGTACGGGCCAGTCTTGACAGACTCTGGGGTTGTGCGCCCATCTCACTCAAGAGGCCGAGGGCCAGCGCTGTCCGGAGACACTTCCGGGTCACGTGGCCAGCGTGACATTGCTGCTCTGGCGAGCCAGAGCTGCACACGGAAACGCCGTTTACCTTCCCACCAGTAAGTGGTCCCTATTTATCTACTTGCACCCGGGGGTGCTTTCGAACTGCTAGGTTGGCAGGCGCTGGGACCGAGCAGCGGGAGCGCACCCCGCTGCGGAGATTCGAACCACCGACCTTTCGATCGGCAAGCCCTAGGTGCTGAGGCTTTTACCCACAGCGCCATCATTGCCTTATTTTAAATCCACAGCTGACACTATTCTTTTCACTCCCAGTGTCAGGCATTCCCTTTCTCCAATGAAAGCCCTCAGAATTCCAGTCCTGTGACAACTAGGGCAACAAATTATACACCTGGATTAGGAAGCCCAGACTTGATGGTGTCTTCACATCAGAGGTAGTGCTTTGTCCTGTGAACATTCTTCATAACAAAAAGAAATTAATCAGCTAGAAGCATACTATTCAAAAGGGTGGGTATTCCCTGTATTTCAAGGTAATCTTTAGAAATGAAAAACAATAGAATCTTGAGGTATCTTGTAGAGAGGTTAAAGTGACAAAACATTGATAGCCCTCTCCTCCATGAATTTGTCTAGTCTTTTTAAAAGCCATCCAAGTTGGTGGCCATCACTGCAAGTTCCATTGTGGTACAATAGGCCATGTGATGTTGGACAAGGAGTGGGCCATGGCCAGGTACAGCAGGGGCTCCCCACTTGAATGTACAAACTGATCTTCACTATTACAGTGGAAGAACAAAAATGAGAAAGGTAAAGAGACTGGAAGCTCAGTTTGCTGATACTTCTAAAATCCCAAGTTGTCCTTAAGAATTAAAACACACTTAGAACAATGTAGTTTGAATGGTGCTATTTGTTCCTCCAGATACAGAAAATTAAATCCTAGGATAGAAGTGGTGCATGTAGCATTTACTTATTCAAAAAGACATGCATAATTCAAATGATTTGTTAATAAATGTTAAATTATTAACCATTGTGCCTTTTAACCTTACTGTTGTGCAAATTGAGAGGTGATGGTTAAAAGGGGGGAGGGGAAAGGTCCAAAAGAATGGGCAGCATATTCAACCCACAAAATTCAGCATTTACCATCACATTATTCTTTGGAAACCATAAGGGCTATAAAGTTACCAAAAGGAGTAGAAAATTGGTTTTGTAAGGTTCTAAGGATAGCCCACGGAGGAGGAAGCAAGACGCAGAGGAAGGCACTTGTGCACACAATGTCTTTGGCGAATTTTGTTGCAAAATCTTCACAGAAATGTGTTCGACATATTGCAAGGGTGCTTTCTGATAACTTTTCCTTCACAGACTATTGCAGCTATTTTGCGATAAATCAATGATTCTGCTTGTGTAATTGTTCAAACCACCGCATCTTAGTGCTATGAATGAGGGAACTGACAATGGAAGGCAAATTGGCTTATCACATGTTACAACTATTAAGTGCAAAGAAATTTATTCAAATTGCACAGTATTGATGCTGTATAAACCAGCCGTGATGGACTGCTGAATATGCCCTTCTATTTGTTCATATTTACGTTAAAATGAAAGTTATGGAAAACAAGCTTTAAAAACACTTACTTGGAACCTGAAATTAAATAAAATTTATAAGCTATTGTTTTTCTTTAGGTTTGGATAGACATTTTATGGGTTGGGCTGAGTTTTGCCCCTCTATGAATGGGAGGACTCATTGCATTCACAGAAATAACTAGGGTTTAATGAGTAATTTTCACCAATTCCAACTTCTCCCTCCAGCCTGCCAGTGCGACTTCTTGTGCTCCTCCTTAGGGTCTCTGTCTCTGCAGTGCATCTTGTCAAGTGACATAGTGGGAAAAAGCATTCAGCAAAAGTCACCAACTTGCTTCCCTCCCTTCAGAATGAAACAGGACTCTGGTTGCTTTTATCCTATACATGGTTCTGCTCCTCTTACCCTCACAAAAATATTGTGGCTGAGAAAGCAAATGGTGAGCTTTCATGGCTTTGCAGAAATTTGATCCAAAGTCCTAGTCACACTATTCCAAACATGGCAATGGATCTATTCCCAACCTAATCATACTTCCTTCCATTACTGTAGTTTTTATTCTAGATTTCATAATTTATGAAAATCTGTCATGCTGCTTCATGTGGGGGAAAATATAATAATATGGATCTCTGTTAGCTGAGATGTAGTCTCAGTCTGTTCATTTAATCAGTTTTTAATTGAGCCTTGTGAAGTTATAGCCTCAAGAATGAACATAAATTCAGAGTCTACAGTCCTAAATGCTTTTTCTAACTTACAGGCAAAATTACTTATGCTAAATATTGTATTGCCTGTATTTGCCCCCCCCCTTTCTGTATAGCATCTTTAGCCGTTTGCAGCATATGTGCATTTTTTTTGTACTCCTCTTTTCTGTTGAACACAGCCAGAAAAGAATGTGCTGATAGCCAGGAACCAGCATGGCGTTGTCAAAAATTAGTCATGTCAAACAAACCTTATCTCATATATATATATATATATATATATATATATATATATATATATATATGTGTGTGTGTGTGTGTGTGTGTGTGTGTGTGTGTGTTTGTGTGTGTGTGTGTGTGTGTGTGTATAAACATAGTTACTAGTTTGGTAGATTATGGGAATGTTGGAGCCATAGTATATCTTGATTTCAGAAGAGCATTTGACAGTCTCCCATGATATCCTTGTTGACAAACTCATGAAATGTAACCTGCATGATACTGTTGCTAGATGGATCCAAAAACGATTAAACAATAGTACCCAGTAACTGTTTGTTTAATGGCTCTATGTCATCTTGGAGGGAGGTCTTACTTATACTCCCAATGCTTAATGGATTTTATAGCCACTTACCCTTTTGATTTTACAGCTCAGAGGCTCTCCTCTAATATGTAACCTAATAATGTTTGTGTGTGTGTGTGTGTGTGTGGGTCCCCCCCTTCTGTGATCAGTGGATTTGGTTAACCATTCTTATCTAAGTAATATCCTTTGGAAAAATCTTTTTATTGTGAAGCTGTCACTATAATCTCTAGTACTTTTAGCATGCCTTCTTCACATTTGTCTTCTAAATTTATTATTATCATGTTAGTCCCCACACCACCCTCCTATCAGTTTTTTTGGGGTCTTGATGATGGGGAAAGAACTTGGGCCTGACCTGGGCTTAGGGTTTCCTTCAGCCAAGGGCTCTCCTTGATTCTAGGTCTGGATGCCACAACCAGGAAAATGCTCAGTGAAGCTGCAAGAGACCAGTCTCCTTCCTAGTAGGCTGCTGTGGGACAATGTGGTCAAATATGTAGCGTTAAGAGCAACTGAAGAGAAAAAGGAAGACTCCAGCAGCAGGAAAGAAATGGGGTTGCGAGACTGCCACTGTTTCTTCCCCTTAAGAAACTGGCTTCCCCAGCAAATCACTGCCAGTTGCCCATCCTTACGTAGCTGCCACCCTTCTCCCTGAGGAAAATCTTGACTGCTGTCTGCTGTGGGTCTCTGCTTGAACCAGCTATCTAGGCTAGCATTTCTTGTCAGCCATTTTGGTTCATCTAGGTTGACCCTAAGAGTACCCGAACAGGGAAGCTGGAAACAGAACAGGAAAAGTACTTTCCCATGTTGCAAGCTTCCTGTATATGTAAAAAGAAAGCAATTTCCTACATACTTACCTGTGACCCACTGTTTTTGCCTCAAGGATCCATATCCCTGAAGACTGATTTTGCATGGAGGTCGAGGATACAGGCAACCAGGGAACCTACAAGGGCACTGAAGACTGGGTGTCGTCGTTAGGGGAGCTGTAGTGGGTAGCTGACCTCCATCAGTTGACAGCTCAATGACAAGTTAGGTTTCTAGTACTGCATGATAGGATTCCAGTATGCCAGCATTTCCAAGACTTATCTAGTAGAGCAATTACTTTGGTAACCTTTAAAATATTGTAAGATATGTCAGTGTTATCATTTGTGTATTGTAGGAGGTAATGGTGGGGGGCTGAAGGTAATAAAATAATGGCTTGGCTACAGCTGTCTACTGAATTTAATACTGGAGGCAAGTTTCAAACTGGACTTTCTGGTTCAGTTCACTTACAGTAGACTATCTGACTATCATGGCGCTACACAAGCAAGATGATCCTTGTCTGATTTATTTCATACACGAGGAGGCATAGTATTGCCTTATGGTATACTATAATTGCAATCAAGTCATATTTGGTTTCCCTCTATGAAATTGTTCATCTGTTGCAGAATGTGAGCATTTCAAGTGTACCTGTACTTCCATAAAAAATAAAAAACCCACAAAACTTAACAGGCTGCATTTCAGCTAAATGATTGTAGAGTATATTTCAAGAGAGTCCACATTAATTTAAATAGCGTACACCCATACTTTATTGATATGGAAATAATGCTAAGAAATGTTGAAAGCCCATTGCTTCCTTCTAACGCAGTGAATACTGTGCCTTTACGATGCTATTAGTGGCAATAATTACTAAGTTTACAGAGAAGGAGCTTGGTACTGTTGCAGAGGTGCAGTTGGGCTAATGCTATCTTGACAACTAGTTCAGTTTTAAATTGCTCATGAAAAATTAATCTGTTGGATTTAGAAAACTTGATAAAGTGTAGCAATGAAGTGTTGCGGGGGGGGGGGGGGATAGAGACAGCACAGCCAGTAATTTGTTGTACAGAAGTTTTCGGAAGCAAAAATATTTAAAATAAAAGCAAACAATTCATATATTTAGTGTTTATAATTTTAATATTTTTTCCATTTTATCCTGACTCTGTAAAGTATCTTACAGTGGTGTATTTTTTTTTTTAAGAAAACAAGTGATATTTACATGTATTGTTTCCCAATAATTCCAAAACAAAGAACTATGTTGCTTTATGGGAATTATGCAAACTTAGAAAATATTGTCCCTGTAGTATGAAAATAGCAAGTAATATAAAATTACTGCAGCATTTATTGGTTTGAAATGGAATCAAAGCATGATATGGAAGTGTGTTTATAAATAAACCAGTGGTTGTAACCACATGATATTGCTAATGAACACAGCAGCAATTTACGGAGTATGCCAGATTGGAGAATGAAAATACACTTACTTTTAGGTGTCCTACCTGGTTTTATACGAGATCTCAATAAAGTGGAACTATCGTCATCTCACATCTCAATCACGTATTGTACTTGGCTACAAATTTTAAAGAATTAAATTGTCCCTCCATAAAATTCTAAATTGTGCCTGAGTGATCCTAAATGTAATACAATATGATACGGTTTACACACTTGCAGAGAACATTTTATTACAAGTTACATAGTATGGTACGATAACACAATATGTAATTTTGAGCAAGAATATGTATTTTACCTTTTGGATAGAGGAAGTGTAGGAATTAAAATTTGTCAGCGTTTTAGGAAAAATACTCCGTTCATGTATATAGAACATTTAATTTAGTTTCATTTTTTTCAGCTTCAAAATGGTTTCCCAGCACCTCTTTTTCCACCTTGATACCTGTATAATGTAGCTTTTGTGTTACTTGGCAACAAACAAAATACTGTTTTTGTAGATTTGTATGTAAATGGAAACCCATGAGAATATGGGCTATTTCTGTAACACAGAGATCAAATGCTAAGAATATCAGAGAGCTGTTTGTTTAAAATATGTGTAGTTGTATACTATCCGTATTTTGGCCCGGGTACGAAAACACTTAAATTTGTTAACCAGCAGATATTTACCATACATACCAGAAGACTGCACACTTTTTCGTTGTGCATTTCTTGCAGCTAACAATCTTTAAGCCCAACAACCTTTGCATTGATTTAAGTCGTAACCTGGTTTTGTGTTGGTGGGGTTGGGTGAGGCGAAGGGGCAATGAAGGCTGCTGGAGGGGGAGGGGAATGGAGAAAGCGCACATATGCATGTGCAGTTTTCAGCAAGCACATTTGCAACTTGTGAGATAGTGACTGTAGAGCTTGGACTATTGACCCAATTTGTTGTTGTTTGAGGGGATGAATGCATATAGCTGGGCTTCTGTCACTGTCACTGAATGGTAACTACCTGCCTTGGATAGCAAACTATATTTTAGATTTGGGGGAATTTTCAAATGCGTTTTGGGGTGTATTATGGGTTATAGTGTCAGCAGAAGTAAACAGAAGTCTCTACATGTGCAGACTTCCCATTTGTACTTCTTTGGATCAAGATAATGGCCATGATCCTCTTTAAGACCATGCATCAATGGTCAAAGGAACTGAGCTGCTCTGTATGTGAAGATGTTTGCAGTATCATAATAAACATCTTAGTTTAATATACATATGCTTATATTTGAGGATTCTGTTTTCATAAAAATAATATATTTTATGTTCTGAGATATTTAGAATTCTAAAATATTTATGGTGGGATCTTTTGTAAACAGGTTTTGAACTTTAATTAAAAACATTATAAAATACATTGTTTCATTCTCCCCCGTCCAACATAAAACAATTGCACTTTCCTTCATGGCACGGAAATGCCTTTCTCATCCTTCAGCTTTCGCAAAAAAATATTTTGGAATATGTACAATGATTTGTAGCCCTCTTGGAATTTTACTAGAAAGGTGTGAATTATTCGTTAAAGCATAAATAGGAAGTACTGTTTGAAGCTGACCATAACAATCACATACTGAATTTTCATAACTCATTAAGTGAAGCATTTATCTTCCCCCTAAAAATGACCAAATTGCTTTTTTGGGGAGTCATATAAAATTGGCAATATTTAAATAATGACTTTGAGATTGAAGTAAGTGGAGTATAGCATGTCACACACTTGTTTCTCCTTTTTTGTGTGGAATTCTAGCAGTAAAATTATTTTCCCTTTTTGTTGCTTCCCAGTATTGAAAAAATGCTTGTTCAAGACATGAAATTGTAGACCTAATACCTTGCATATACCCTGTTGAAAATTAAACTAGAAAGGATCTGAGAAGTCTGACTTAATCCTAAAGTTTACAAGGAAAGTCATTATAACATACTTTTTTCCTCTTGAGACACGATTTAAAAATATGGGGAAAAATCAGGATACAACACAACCAAATTTAAGAACTTCCTTATTGTATTGATATTGGTGAGAATTTAGTATTCGGCTTCCTCCTCTTGAAATTCGTGGGTAATAAAGAAAGTGGATGGCTCATGCCCAAGGTTTACAGTTGAGGGTGAATTTTAAATGTTACTCTTAAGGTTACCAGTTGTTTTTTTTACAATGAATCCCGGGACACTTTTCAACTTCAATGGATTTTGTATGAGGACTGATTTGTAAATCCATAACCTTATCTTAAAGTTGTCTGTTTTCACATTTTCATTCAAGGTTTTGATCTGTTAATACTGAACGAAATATGGAGGTCAGGATGGTTGGCTATCTTTCTTGAATGCGCAACTAAATAAAATTGCCAGGCTCTTGTGAACTTTTAAAAAGCACAACACATTATAAAATTTCTGGCACAGTGTGTCAATAGTGTATAGTGTTTTTCAAGACTGAATTACAAAAGAGTATTAAATTGTGGCAGCTGCCAATGATCTGTTACTTTAATGTTATCCATCTCTTCTCCTCCCCCCCTCCCAAAATATGGTGCCAAGAATATATAATTTTAGCTGTTGGGTACCAACAGATTAAAAATGATATCTAAGAGAGCTAAGAGCCCCTAGCTTTGACCCTGTCAACTTTTCAGTGATTAAAGGCATGTCCTGACTATGGGTGGCTTTTCATTGCTCCCCATATAAAGTGAGCAGTAGGTCTGGCAATGAAAATGACACTAAATAAAAGGTGCCAGCATTTAACTGAGATGCAATCACTTGGCTTAATGCTACAGCACATAAAGGCAAGTTTACACATAGTCACATCTTAAAGATTATTCATGGTCTCAGACCATTTGAAAATATTGTGCTTTCCTCAGGATTTTATGTGCTGAAAATGGCACTACCCAACCCCAGCATATTTGGAAAATTAGATGTACAATGAAGGCCTTTGGAACCAAAAGGCTTGCTCTTCGCCTTCACAAAAAGAAATCAAAACAAATCTTACTTGAATTGATATACTCAGATGTGAGCAAGATGGCAGTTTGACATTAAAATGTTTCTTTAAAAAATGATTGTGGGTTGAGGGACTTGGGGGAGAGTAGTTTTACTTTTCTAACCTAAATTTCTATCCTGGTTTTTAAAATTCTTTTACATCCCACACTGGTGAAATTTGAATACAAAGTTGGCAAGGTGTGATTTAACGCCTTGCTCCTGAAAGTTAGTTCATAGGTACAAAGGCCTTTTTGGTACATATGGTGAGAACAGAATGCTTCTTTAATATTGTCAGTATAACACTTGCTGACAGTCACCTGCTCAGATTACCAAGATCCCTTTTTTAAAAATTCCACAACTTTGTGTGTGGATGTGTTTGTTTGTTTTTTGAAGAAGGCCTTAAAATTCCATATATTACGGAGTTAGTTAAAGAAACCAGAGTTTCCATCTTCCGTGCTTTTTTGATTCAGTTTTGGATTTTTGCTTGGGAGTTGAGGAGTAACTCTCCTGGGAATAAGGCAAAGGTGCAACCTGAGTTTCCTCAATAGGATGAAGTTTTCTCAGAACTGGCTGTAGTTTGTCTTCTTGCTGCTTAAAATCTAATTCCACACTAAATAGTGGAAGGAAAAGAAGAAAACCAAAATCAGTTGTCAAGGTAAAGATTTTAGGTAAGTCAACATTGAAAATGAGTGTGACATGCTGAAGAAAATCAAATGTCTATATTCCTTCAACAGAACACATTGACAAGTATATTATAAAATAGTTACGAAGAAGGTTGAAATGTATAACAAACTTTAAATGTGTCAACTAAATAATGATGTGAGGCCTATGGTACCCCATAGCATCATACCAAGTCAGACCATTTGGGTCAGTATTTTCTAAGCCTCCCATTATCCCTGACCATTGGCCATGCAGGCTGGGGCTAATGGGAGTTGGAGCCCACAATATCTGAAACAGGCCATATTGACTGCCCCAGACTACAATTACTGGTAAAGGCTCTTCTGAGTTTTAGACAGAAGTCTATCCCACAACTACTTTAGATGCCGTGGATTAAAACTGGGATATTTTGCATTGAAAGCATGTCATTTTACCTTTAAGATATACGCCCCTTCTCTGCTCTCCTCTACCCCTCTCCCCAAAATATTTAGCTGTAAGATGTTCTTGTACTTTGTGCACTTGCAATCTGACACTAACTGGGTCTATGTTTGGATTGAGGGTTTGGCATCTGTAGTCCCTTGTGCAAACATGGTAATTCATGCACCTGCTAACTGTACGGGATCTCTGTGTGTCTGGGGATATTTTTAAGATTTAGAAATTATACTCCTAAAGAGATTTATTGTGAAATGAAAGCTGTGTTGCTCTTTTAGAAAATATCATCATTCAATGCACGGCATCCAATACCAGAACATTATGAGACATTGGGGTAAAGGTACAAAACTCCCCCTGGGAGAGGGACATGCAAAACAATACAGGGTTTTATGTTCTACACATTGTGTTTCTGACATTTCGTAGAATCACAGAATTGTGGAATTGGAAGAGACCCAGAGGGTCATCTAGTCCAACCCTGCAATGAAGGAACAATATCCTGATCCAGGATAAATTAGTTTAACCCTGTACTAGCTGCAGTCTTCTGTTTGGATCATAAAGTATGCTGCAACAACCTCTTGGATGGTTCACAATTACCTGTTGGGAATTACCTCTGAAACCATGATAGAGTAAGTTTGCAGCTAATGAGGGATAAATTAAGAAGTTCCATCTACTTGGGGTAAACAACTGGATGAAAACCCTTGCCTAGCTGTTCTTAAGCTACCAACTTCACACACATGAAAGGGATCAGCACTGTAGAGTTCTGAATACATCATTTGAATGAATGAGCATCACAATCTGATTTATATGTATTTGAAAAAGATCGTCTTCTAAGCTTTGCACAAACTTATTGAAATAATGACCTCTTTGCTTATGCTTTGTCTCTATAAGGCAAAATCCTGGCTGCATATAACATAACTCAAACTTGAAGCTCAGCCAATTATAAAGATAAAGCTTGTCAAATTGGCACAGATCAACATGTTACTAAACAGAACTTTGAAACATAAAGATTGCAAGGGAGAAACAAATTCAAATCTGTTACTCATTTGAAGGTTTAAAATTGCCACATAAAAGTAAAGTTAAGCTCATAAAATATGCATCCTAAGTTGTAAGCAGTATGTGGAGTGGAAAGCCCTGCTGGCTGCCCTGCAGTTAGGGAAAAAAGATTCAGAAGAAATTATAGCTAAGAGATCAACATACATTAGCAAAATACATTTCAGATTTAATTTATAAAAACAAAGAGGCATGATTTCACGCTATAGCAAAAGGGCAATTAGTAATGGTAATGCACAGCAATCTGGGCAAGGAGATACACACACACACACACACACACAATTTTGGAACGGCAATCTTGTGTAACACAAAGTAGGTTAATTATATAGCAAGTTTCCTCACCTGTTCATGGATCCAAGAAAGCAAAAGTAATGATGGAAAGGCAAAACAATCATAAACTTAAGCATGGCTCATAGCTAAGGGAAAAATTAATGTGGTTTATAACCTACCTACCCCCACCCACCCACCCACAAAAAAATGGGAAAATATTACACAATGTGACATATCCCTTTAAATCTAATGTATTTGTTCGCTCCTATCATTGCATATCCATGTGAAAAAATAGGGCTGAGGATTCTTTGATGATAGAATCTGAGATACAGGAACAAGTAACCATTGTGATTTATCACCCCATTGTGAGATCCCTGTACAAACTGAGTGTGGAAACTCGATCTAACAGTAATCCTATTTTACATGATACATTTCAGAGCTTCTAAGATATAGGAGATACTTCGAATGCTATTATAAATTAATTAACACAGGAATCTTTCAGCTGTATATGTAAGATTTAAAGAGAAAGTGTTGCTTATGTATTTTCGCCTGGATTCTAAGATACATTAACTTAAGGAGGTTGACCCCCAGTATCCAATATATTGGACAGAATTGTGCCAAAGCAATGGCTGGAGCAATGGTACATTGCTTGTGTTTTTGCTTCTATTGAAATATTAGTACAAAAATATATGTCCGTTTAAATCTCTGGTTAACAGATGGAATACAGGACTAAGCTTAAGTTACTTAATGGTGAGATTCAAGGATCAGAAAGGACCCAAGTTAAAGAGTATGCATGCCACTAGAAGGGATTTGAATATACTTGCATCAGGCTTAAAGAGCTTTTTTGTTGGTATGTTTGTTTACAAACCAGTATAGTTTGGCCAAGTATTTTGCTGTTTAGTGGCCTGAGCTACTGAGTTGTTAAGGCTAGGACACCATGTTTGTGTTGGGTGCTGACAATTCAATATTTCCAATCAATTTCAGACCAGCAATTGTTATAGGGAGAGATATAGATAGCACGTGTGAAGCATGGTGAACAGGCAAACTGCTTTTTAAAAACCACTGACCATGCTCAATGGTTTTCTTCTTTTGTTGAACTACTTTGTTAGTGTTGCTATATATGTAGTAGTAGTAGTAATAATAATAATAATAATAATAATAATAATAATAATAATAGAAACCTATACATTGATTTGCCTCTTGAGCTGTGGGAAATCATGTAGCAAATTTCCAGCTGGGCACATGGTTTTTTCCTGTGGGTAGATGGATATGCCTATACCGCTTAACCATTAACATTTCTAAGCAGCATGGATCTCTTCTTTTGGATCTCATGACAGGAAAATAAGCACATAGCTAGACTTGAATTGTGTATCCATGGAATGACATGCTTACACACACAGCAGCTTTTTCAGGTGTCATAGTCCAAAATATCCAGTGAAAAAGATGAATATGGGTAGGACAATTATAGATAGGATCAGTAATTGGCGCCTGAAACTGCCCTAAATCATCCTGCCCCCAAGTTCCTCCCAACATTTCACCTTCTAAATTATTTCACGTGCCACTGACTCTCACATTTGCAAGCTCTTCCTTGCTTGCCGAAATCTTGCCTCAGCTCCAACACCCACGCCCCTTTCTCACATGACATTGCTTAGCCTCCAAAATAACATTGCATACCAAATTAGAATCCTTTCCCTCAATTCTGCCAACTAAACACCCCTTACCTGAAAGTGTGAAGGAAGATCCCTTTTAGTTTATCAATTCTGTCTGTCTGTCTATCTGTCTGTCTGTCTTGCATCCAACACATTATCATATTGATGTCCCTTGTAAGCCTCCTCTGCGCAGGCAAAGTGCTTATTATTTTGTCTGTTGATGTTCACATAATCCATATAATAAATGGGAGCAGCAGCAGCAGCAGCAGATCAACCCCTTACTTTTACCCTACCAATATACTGTTTTATCTGGAATGTGTCCGTGAACTGAATATCATTCTATTGCCTTTTAATTGTGACTTGAAATAATGACACACTTTAAGCTGATCATATGGATGTAGCCTAACAACTCTTTGAGAATCATCTGTGCTACATTTTTAGAAGTGTCTCCTACTTAGGGTAGATTGTAATCCAAGTCAAAGTTGATGAGATAAGCAACAGGAACAAACTTACTTTGTGGGACAAAGGGAGAATTTGGTCTATTGTCTGTATATCCATGTATCTTTATAGTATGCTTTTTATCTTTTAAATTTTTCTTTAAGGGTTGTTCTCTATGGTTTGCATTAACTAAGTTAAACAGGCTTTGCTTCAAGAATTACTGTGTCATGCTTTGAGAACTTTAAACACTGATCCTCAAATCTCTTAGGTGTGTAGATGCCCTATTGAGACATAACTTAGTGGTGATTTTATATCATCTAATTAGCTTTCATCTACTAAGATCGTCTTAACTTTCTCATTTGCTGATCTGGACTTGAAGATTGTATTTCAGATTGTAATAATCTGTTTTTAGTTGAGTCAGAATTTAGCACCAGGAGAACCATAATACCTAGGGTAAAATTAAATTACTGCGTAAAGCAAATACATATTTTTTTTTAATTCAGAGGAACAGAAAATAGCCAAATGATACATTAGCATGGCTTTCATGAATATTTCTCAAGAACTTCTGTAGTCTGGTTTAATCAGGGCTTTTTTTAAGGGTTTTTTTTTTTTTTTTGCTGCAGAAATTAATCAGTATGCTTTAGATACAAAATCTTTTCTGAACCTGAAATAGCCTTGAATGAGCACTTAGAGTGCTTCTGACTTTCTAACAAAAGTGAATTCTGTTATGAATGCTTTAGACGGTTCTTCCATTAAGATAATTCATGGTAAGTGCCCAAGATCCGTGTACAAAATACTAAACAAAAGCTGTTTTTAACTGGGGTAGAAAGAGCAGTTCTACTAGGAAATAATCATAGAATGAATATAATTTTCAGTTTTTGTTAAAAGTTACTTTGGACAGGCTAGGAATCGGATTAATACCTTTCCTGCATACAAGTGCCATTACAGTACTTCTCAATGGTAAGTCATAATAAGGCAGAAATATGTGAGCTCCTGGCTCTATCTTGATAATGGTGATAATGTATAACTTTTTAGCTGTATTAATCTCATTTGGTGGTACTTCTGCTTTGCTGTTCTATAAAATATAACTGATTTTGAATGGAGGATATACTTGATCTTCTGTTTTGTGATCTTAATACTAATGGGATAGATTTTCTCAGCTTGAACATTTGTCGGCGCGAAACAAAAGAATAATTTTATTATATTCATTATATGAAAGCTTTAGGGGTTTTATCTGTTTTTTTCTAATCAATACTTTGAAAAGAATTGTCACTCCAGTGTATTATGAATTTTTAATGTTGCCATTTTTTTCCTCAGCTATGAAATAAATTTGTATTTTTTAAAGAATTCATGCAGTCACTAATGGGCTTGGGGCAAGCTTAAATTATAAAGTTGAGGCTTGGTCATCTATTCTAGCTTGTGAGTCAGTGCATTTAACAGTATCTTCTCATAAGACAAATTACAGATAGATAATGCAAGATTTTGCTACTAACTAATGGAATATGTTTTATGTAGAAGTGTCTACTTACGATATATATATATAGAGAGAGAGAGAGAGAGAGAGAAAGAGAGTAGACACTTCTACACTTCTATATATATGCATTGCATTGCATTATGTATATGCTATCATACTTTTCTAGATTTAGACCCCCCCCCCTACTTTATAAATGGGAGTTGAATGTGTAAGATGTTAGACTTTGACCAGTGAAATCAAATGAGCAGTATAAACTGATACTGGGATCCATAAGGCTGCTCGGGTTAGCACAGTGTCATTGTTTTTAAAAAGTACTGAACAACTGACTCCCATATCCCATCACAAAATACTTTTGCAGACCTCTCTTCACAATCTGAAGCCCACATAGGTTGGCAAAAAGTGTTCTATAGTGCTGAGTACTAAACAATGTTCCTTGTGGAAGAGCAGGCTGGCTATCCTTGCTATCCTGCCTTTTTCAGCAATTTAGTTGGGGACAGTGCTGGATCTACATATAAACTAAACAAGGTATAGCTTAGGGGGGGGGGGGCCCAAAAAAATTTAAAGGAAAAAACCTGGATGTACATTTCCAAAATATTAGATAAAAACAAATAAAATAAAACCTACATACAGCAACAGTGTTTTGTTTTGTGTTGTGTAATTACCATATAGCATATATTCAACACAAAGACAGTGACAATTTGTTGTTGACAAAGGACAGCTGGGCATATAAAGGGCGCCATTACCTTCAGTAGCTTAGGGCCTCATCAAACCTAAATCAGGCCCTGGTTGGGGATATAAGACTATATGAAGCAGGAGAGCCAGGCAGGCTGGAGATTCTTGACTGTCTTGGATAGAACACTCAGCACAAGCCTCATTTCCATTATCTCTTTGGAAATATGCTTGAGGCTTTAATTACCTGTGCTTTTGTGTCCACTTACTATTTTCCCTACAGTTTTTACCCCAAGTCAACCTTACACATTCTTAAAAAAAAGAAAAGAAGGTATTTTAAAGGATGTATTTGGGGAATCACCAGTGAGAATCCCACCCCCTTTCTTTGAGCAAGTTTTCCAATGTGGCATTAGGAGCACATGTTTTTCTTTAAAAAATAAATAAATCCTCGTTATATATGACAAACCAAATTCCCCGTACATAAAAACCAAGTAGCCAACTGCATACTACTTTGAAATCTGTCCAGAAAGTAGGAAGAAGAGCTTCGGTGTATATTAAAAATATTAGGCACTGATAAAGTTGGTCAAAATAATCAGGTATTTTGATGAACAGTAAAATAAAAGAAAAAAACCAGGAAAAGAAGATTTAAGTTGTTTGAAATCTTCATCTTTCATGCCATGATGGTCTTTAATTAGACACCAGCTATTGTGCCATGGTACATTAACATTCCAAGAATGTCACATTGAGAAAAATTAATTACATTTAATAATTTCTACATTTCACTTTCTCAGTTGCTGTACTTGACATTAGAGGATGCAGTTGGGTAGTCAGGAGGGCAATAGATTTATTGCTGTAAGGCTGCTTTTTATGCTTCAGTTAAGGCCAGTTTAAAGGGGTTTCATTTATATGCGTTTTCTAAGCACATCCTACCTCTACCCTACGATTATGTTCCTGAGTTTATACACAGCTTCTTAAGCACATTATGAGTACCTCTTAAATAGCTGCCTTGGTTCAAAACAAAATATGCTTTAATCAGGGCAGATTTAGAAAATTGTTTCTTGTCTGTAAGTGGAGGTGCTTAGAGAGGGCCATTCTCTCATGTCTGCTATCTCACATTCAGACTGGTTCTCCTCTTTGTATGTTGAGGTGGTTTTCCCACATGAATGAACTTCCTTTGATTATATGTTTATGACTCTGTGTGTGTGTGTTTGTGGTGTTGGGCACAGAGTGAGCATGAGAGGCAGTAGTCTCTGGAGAACAGTGCAGTGCTTTTCTCTGCTGCCTCTTGCATTACAGTTTCCAGAAAGGAAAGCCCTCTCTTTCCAGCTCTTTGGATTTTATTATTGTCCTGATGGGAATGTGGACAGTGACGTTTATCCTTGTAAAAATATGGATGGAGTGAAAGGTGATGCAGTCTAAATAAGCAGGGACAGGAAAAAGAGGAGAAAGTTTTAGACAGGGGAGACTGTTTCATGTTTCTCATCTTGGATGCACTGTTTACACGTTTAACACTTTATGTATGTTTGAGTCTAATGTTTGGATGTAGTGGATTGTATGTATCACCAGGATAGAGAACAAGGGTTTTATATATGTTTCCTAATGAGCTCAGACTCCCATGCTGGTACATACGGTTCTGAGTGCTGACTGAAAAATATAACAACTACAATGGCTCCTGTTTCATTTCCCACCTACCCAAGCAACATATTACAACACAATTGTGTCTAACATTAACCAAACAGCTGCTTATGGAAAGCGTGATTTGCAGCAGGGAAATAGTAGGATGTGCAACTCTTTCTCCACTCTCTCCTTTATTCCAGAAACTTTACTCCAGGACAACCCCCCCCCCCCAAAAAAAAAATGGTTTGACCTTTTTTTAAGGTAAACATTGGTCTGGAGCTCTTAAGGTAAAGGTAAAGGTACCCCTGCCCATACGGGCCAGTCTTGACAGACTCTGGGGTTGTGCGCCCATCTCACTTAAGAGGCCAGGGGCCAGCGCTGTCCGGAGACACTTCCGGGTCACGTGGCCAGCGTGACATCGCTGCTCTGGCCAGAGCCAGAGCCGCACACGGAAACGCCGTTTACCTTCCCGCTGGTAAGCGGTCCCTATTTATCTACTTGCACCTGGAGGTGCTTTCGAACTGCTAGGTTGGCAGGCGCTGGGACCGAGCAGCGGGAGCGCACCCCGCCGCAGGGTTTCGAACCGCCGACCTTTCGATCGGCAAGCCCTAGTCGCTGAGGCTTTAACCCACAGCGCCACCTGCGTCCCAAAATGTTTGGAAGTGTAAATGTTTGGAAGTGGGGATTTAATGAAAAATGTTTGGAAGTGGGGATTTAATGAAAAATAAGGAAAGAACAAGGTTTTCTAAAAATATCTGGAACATTCTTCACCACAGGGTGTGGTGTCCTGGTGTCCTGTTACCTTCCAGCTATTGTTAGATTCCAAGTTGCATTCTGCTCAAGCCATCATGGCCAGTGGTCAGGGATGATGGAAGTTGTAATTCAGCAACATAGGGAGGACCACAAGTTCCCCATCTCCTCTTTACAGTGTTAAAATGCAAACTGAACTGTAGTATTTAATGTATCTGATGTATATGTTTCTACATATTTCCATGCTTCTTTATGAAGTTACTATTTTAGTTCACCTTAATACAAAATAAGGTAAAAAGTTAAAGGACCCCTGACAGTTAAGTCCAGTTGCAAACAACTGGGGTTGTGGCGCTCATCTCGCTTTACTGGCCGAGGGAGCCGATGTTTGTCCGCAGACAGTTTTTCCAGGTCATGTGGCCAGCATGACTAAGCCGCTTCTGGCGAAACCAGAGCAGCCCATGGAAATGCTGTTTACCTTCCCACCAGAGCGGTACCTATTTATCTACTTGTACTGGTGTGCTTTTGAACTGCTAGGTGGGCAGGAGCTGGGACCGAGCAACGGGAGCTCACCCCGTCGCGGGGATTCAAACTGCCGACCTTCTGATCGGCAAACTCAGTGGTTTACACCACAATGCCACCTGCGTCCCCATAAAGGTACAGAATGCCAAATATTAACTTCTGAAGTTAGAGCCCCTAATTTCTTTAACAGCATACATTACAAAGGAGAATGAATGAGATAGCATTAGGCTTCCTGCATTTCAATTTGTGTTTGATATATTGTTCAAACAGACACCATAAGACTTAAAATATGTAGTCACTAATATAGCCTTTTGTGTTCTAAGCATTCCACAATTATTCCCTGAGCTACTCAGTTGTTGCAGTCAGTTTCCTCCTACTGACCTAGTCCTCACTGTCATTGTTGCAGAGAATAGTGGCACATATTTGATATTTTCCTCTGATGCAGTGCTATGTTATCTATGTAGCATGCTAAAGCTATTAAAATTCTGCATTATTTTAGTGTTTCAAACTTTAAAATTTATTTGCTTATAATTTATCTTGATTCTACTAGTTATGTTGCAGACCCCCCACAATTCCTCTCCCCTTCAGTTTCTCAGTTTGAGTTCACTTAGCATTTTTAATGAATACATGTTAATTGATACCTATGATATGTACCCATTGAAAATGTGTTTGAAGTAGAGACATGCATGTTACCATGTGTTCATCAAGTGGATATGATGTGGAGGTCTGTGACTGGCGGTCTTTCCATAAAACAAAATGAGTGTGTCTACTTCTGATTCTAACACTTTTAATAGGTACATACAAGAAGTCTGGAACATGAAACGCAAAGCACCCCTGAGATTTCACTGAGTATTGCTTTCAAGTTCATCAGCATTGCCCCTAAGCTCAACGTTCTCTTGATGCTGATGTGCCTGGTGCAAATACAGAACACACAAGTGTCCTCGTCTCATTTCTCTTTTTATATCTGAAATACTTTATAAATTGGATTTTATAGTGCAATAAACATTAATTTCCTAGTCTTCTGTGCATTCGTGCTGAAATGGCAATTTAAAACATTGACTTGCTTTCGATCTTCCACTAGAGAATAAAATCATTTTTACCCAATTTAAAGGAACATGGCAATTATTAACCTACCTATAGATTATACATGCACTGTTCCTGCATGTGTCACAGTTAGATGTGTCTTGACCAGTCCGATATGAAAGCCTACAAAGATAAGAACATGAAATGATTAAAAGTGTTTGCTTATTTCTTGTTTGCTTTCGTTTTCTACAGCAATTAACACCTTATTTTCCCCAGTTGGTTGCTGGCCATACTTTTACACCTGTGCTTTGGAATATAAGGATGCCTATGAACTATGATATTCAAGGGCAGACAGTTTAAGCAGATGGCTGCGGTTAAAATATGTAAAATGAACAGGGTGTTCACCTATAATTTGCACATTATAGATTACCATACTTAGCAAAAACATAGTGGGTGACAAGTTCTGCCCTGAGTGATGTGCATTGTCCACCCCCATCAGGCGAATATTCCAGTCGCCTGTGGTAGCCAACAGGAATGAAGACTATTACCATAACTAAATATTCAAAGTCATTATTCAGCAGCAGGGCTTTATTATGAGGAAAGGCATACAAATCACGCTCACTCTTATAATTTGCTTTCTAGCTCCTGGACACTATTTCTGGAAATACGACATATAGCACCTGAACATTTTAAGGGACTGCCTTCCACGAGCTGTCCGTGGCCTGTGGGCTGTCTGTTTCTAATGTAATATAGTCAACTAATTGTTGTATAGCTGTAATACAGGTGAAGCTTTGAGAAAGCCTTAGGTTACAGGCCAGGATGCAAGTAGCTTTGCATACTGCAAAGCAAGTTGTTAAAAGATAACATCCAAATTAGGTGCAAGTTTTTATCCCAAATTCTGTAAGTTTGGTTTTTTTAAAAAAGAATTGTTAGCAAGTTTAAGAATTAATTTAGTAAGCCACTTCATCTAGTGGGTCAGGATTCACTAGTGGGTCACAGCCTGATCCAAGGTAAGGTGGGTCTCAACAGGAGCAATACCACCATACAAATATATGGAAAAAGATTTATAAATGGGTCCCCAAATGTTTGTGCTAAAAGTGCCTCCTAGGTCTGAAGAGGTCTCGAATGTGTCACATATCATGTTTGCTTCCTTAGAACGTTGGTTCTACTCATTGTTACCACTTAGAGGAACAAACTGGACCAATGGCAGATTAGCTCCAATGGGGGATTTGCCCAAAATCATATTGCAGCTTTAGAATAGGAATACAACAAGGGAAGGAGGGATTGAATCTCCCCTTCGCATGCTGGGACTCCAGCATTTGGCTGCCCTTGCTCATGGATGCAATTTACAGTTTAAAAACTAGCACATGAAATGCAGAGATCATTTAATGCCACATATACTTTGGCCCTTAATCTGCCTTGTTCTTGAAAGAAGTGAAAAGCTTTTGGAAAAACTTATCTTGTCTGAGTCAAGGGCATGTTAGTAGATGGGAATATATATCATTATATTTCACCTCCTACTTTGTATTTCAGTAATAATATTTACAAACATGCTCACCACATATAAAGGTGTCAGATGGGATCAAGTAACATCCACATTTTGAACAGATAACAGTGACTTGTCTATATACAAAGATAACCCATAAACTGAAGCCTCTAATGTACATTAGTGCAGCAATTAGTTATTGTAAATATTTGCCATAATATGTTTCTGCCCATTATAATGTATAGCAAGTTTCAAGTAGTTCTGCCTGCCAAATCTTTGAGACCGTTTAACAGTTGTGTCCTGGGATACTGTCACCTCCAAATGAGGTCCATTCACGCTGTCACATAGGAATGTGTTCCTATAGAGTCAGCCTTATTTCTGCATTTCATCAATTAACCTTGAAGAATGAAACGTGAAGCCTTGTAATAGATTGTGACTCAAATAGTTCATGAAAGCACCATTTCAGTTCCTCAGAATAATAACACTTCCTTTGTTTATTTGGGGGCGGGCAGTAGGCTCAAGACTTCCCCTCCCTTTCATATAAATCTATGTGGGCCGCTGCTGTGCATCACATTGAATTTAATATAATGAAGTTCAAAGTGGGTCAGTCTCTGGCTACCAAATTTTGGCGCAAATATCAAACGTGTTGCTTCCCCCTGAATTTTATCAGTTAACTAACCAATAACTGAACAGTGTCAATACATCCCTTCATAACTGGTCTTAGCCAAGTAGAAACGGTTGCCTTATACGTTCCATTGGGCCCCTACCAATTCACCCCTGCCCTGTGCCAAATTAATTTAAACATGAATTACTTTGCTTTCAAGGGTTAGGCAGGTTGATGAGTTTAATGGCATAACTGTTATGCAAATTCTTTTTGACTGGCTTATACCCTCACAAGTACCTATCAGTTAGAATCCCTAGCTGAATTAGCTCTCAACTGTTCAGTGATTATTCTACTTCATGGACTGTGGCTAATAGCCCTTAGCCAGTCTGAGTGCAGGGATTAATAATATCCTAGTTATTATGTAAATGAAAGCTCCCTTATCCAATCGGATTCTGCTGAATTTCACAACTGAGTACATTTAGGGGTCAGTGACTCTAATATCCTTGGGCTGTGGTTTGCTTAGTTCCATTTCAGTATGCTAACAGTGAATGTGGCGATTTTTAAGTACAATTACAACTGCCACCTCTTCTATCTGGTTTGCAGTGGGCATGTTAAGCACAGCATTTCAACAATAAAATGTTTTGAGTGAAACTAGAATCTATGTAATTACACAGAGAAAAAAATTACTGGCTTGAAGGAAGTGTCACCACTCGGAATTCTCGCCTCCCCCCCCCCCATAGGACAACAGTGCCTACTCTTTAGGAATACGAGAACGAGTCACTCTTACTGAGAGCCCCAGATGCGTGGTTGTTGTTGTTGTTGTATAAACAAAACTCTTCAGTGTCTGCTTTGCCATTCTGTTCAGTGGAGCAGCGATTTCTGTCTCTGTGTTTCTTTTCATATGCAGAACTACCCCACCACTAAAATTTGTGCTGCAATTTGCATGTATGTGTACCTACACACACTTAATACTGTAGGCATTGTATTCACTGTGCTTGAAAGGGTTAACTGGATTAATTTCAGCAGCTACTGCAGTGAACGATTGTCATGTGCTTTTAAAAGACTGATCTTTAAAAAAAATTATAGGTTTCAGGGGAATGCTGTGGGCAGAGTGTATCTTGATTTCAGTAAGGCTTTTGAAAAAGTCCCCCATGATATTCTTGTGAGGAAGCTGGTAAAATGTGGGTTGAATGAGATAACAAGATTTGTAGACTGATCGAACCCAAAGAGTACTCAGTCATGGTTCCTCGTCATCCTGTGGAAAAGTGACAAGTGGGGTGCCACAGGGTTCACTCCTGGTCCCCTTGTTGTCCAATGTCTTTATAAATGACTTGGATGAAGGAATTGAGGAGATGCTCATCAAATTTGCAGATGACACCAAACTGGGAGGAGTAGCTAATTCTGTTAGATGACAGAATCAGAATTCAAAATGACCTTAACGGATTGGAGAACTGGGCACAAGCTAACAAAATGAATTTCAACAGGGACAAATGTAAGGTTCTGCACTTAGGCAGGAAGAACCAGATACACAAGTATTAAATGGGGGATACCTCGCTTACTAGCAGTACATGTGAAAAGAATCTAGAGGTCTTGGTGGACCACAAGCTTAACATGAGTCAACAGTGTGATGCAGCAGTAAAACAAATTAATGCTATTCTAATGCTATTCTAGGCTGCATCAGCAGAGGTATACTGTAGTGTCCAGATCAAGGTAAATAATAGTACCACTCTATTCTGCCTTGGTCAGACCACACCTTGAATACTGTGTCCAATTCTGGGCACCACAATTTAAGAAGGATGTTGACAAGTTGGAATGTGTGCAGAGGAGGGCAAGCAAGATGGAAACCAAACTTTATGAGGAACGGTTGAAGGAGCTGGGTACGTTTAGCCTGGAAAAGAGGAGAGTGAGAAGAGACAAAATAGCCATCTTCAAATATCTTAAGGGCTGTCACATGGAAGAGGGAACAAGCTTGCTTTCTCCTGCTCTAGTCCAGCGGTCAGCAAACTTATTCAGCAGGGGGCCAGTCCACTGTCCCTCAGACCTTGTGGGAGGCCAGACTATTTTTTTTGGGGGGGTGAACAAATTCCTATGCCCCACAAATAACCCAGAGATGCATTTTAAATAAAAGCACACATTCTACTCAAGTAAAAACATGACCATCCACGGGCCGGATTTAGAAGGCGGTTGGGCTCTAGATGGTAGGACTCAAGGCAATGGCTTCAAGTTACAAGAAAGGAGATTCCAACTAAACATTTTGTGGGAAATTCTGACAGTAAGAGCTGTTTGGCAGTGGAACAGACTCCCACGAGAGGTGATAGACTCTCCTTCCTTGGAGGTTTTTAATCAGAGGTTGGATGGCCATTTGTCATGGACACTTTAGCTATGATTCCTGCATTACAGGGATGGAAAAGATGACCTTTGAGGTCCCTTCAAACTCTTATGATTCTATGTTTACAGCAAATGTTTTGAATATAGTGAATTTAGCTACAAAAGCTTCCATTAATTGGAGCTTGATTATGGGGGCAGGGGAACGAAGCTGAAAGCATTTTTATCCCATTGGAGTATGCTTATTTCTGTTTGTTGCATGCAAATTATTCCCTAGTAATGTAAGACAGGGATGGGGAACCTCTCTCTGGCTGAATGTCATGTTCCCTTCTAAACTTCAAGACTGAATATAATTGGTGGGCAGAGTTAGAGCCAAAGGAGGTGAAACAACGAATGTGAATTTCACCCTTGTAGAGTAGGCTTTTTTCTACCCATCCCCCATACACCCCTGCTACCTTCTGCTGGCAAGGAAGAAACAGGATTCGAATTCAAGGACATTCTAGCCAGGCTAAAACCCTCAAGGTGGATTCAATGACCTTATAAAGAGTGTGGCCTTGGGAGATGGGTGCATTGCTGGGGAGGGATGTATGACAGGCATAGGCAAACTCGGCCCTCCAGATGTTTTGGGACTACAGTTCCCATCATCCCTGACCAGCGGTGCTGTTAGCTAGGGATCATGGGAGCTGTAGTCCCGAAACATCTGGAGGGTTGAGTTTGCCTATGCCTGGTGTATGACCTAGATATGGTCCTAAGGACCAGATAGAGAAGGCAAGAGGGTTGCGTATCGTTGAATCAAGATATACAAAACAAGGGTAAGAAACATATTGTGCTAAGAAGAACAAGGAAACCTTTAGGGGGAAGATGCCAAAAATAATTCTCAAATGCTGAGTTTAGTTTTTCTATGTATAGGCTTAGCAGTTCTGGATATTGCTTTTTAAATTGGTCATCATATGTCTTATTTTACTTCAACGCACAGCCACTAATTCTTTGGAGAAAAATTATGAAACCCTACAGTATGCCATACAACTACTACCACCACTGACACCTTTTAAATAATATAGCTGCTAGTTCCTGCAGTGTGCATTTGTTTGGCAATTCCGAAATTTCAAGCCCTTAGTAACGGTATGTTAAATCCATTTTTTTAAAAAAGCAAACAAACTTTCATTCTGTCATTAGTCTCCCAACACATAACTCTAGGAATCTTTCACTAGTGGAGAGAAACAGGTGTGTGTGTGCTTCTTATCAGCATCTTGGTGCACTCCCTTGCTTCCTTTCTCCCACTGTGAATGGGACAGCTCTGCCTATCCCCTCACCTTCATATCTAGGAATGATATGGAACGGCTGGCATGAAATCACTGGCCGCTGTTCCTTTTCAGGGGCTGGGAAGTTACCTTTAGACATGTGATTTGGTCTTTGCGCCATTTGGCTTCTTCCCTATTTTATCTGTGGCTGCCATTTTGTGCAGAAGCATGTTGTCTGGCACATGGAGCTCAGCAAATAAATTCATCAAAGGGGATCTGCCTGGAATTTCCCTGCCAACTTCTAGATGTAGAAACTTTCCATGAGATGCAATGATCAATCATTTTATTTCTTGTGGTGATGATGAGGAAAACCAATCTCACTTAAAAAAAAAAAAAGGTCACAAAAGGCGAAAATAGCCGTTCAGGTGGGAAAAGAGAAAAAGCAGTGATCCACTTCCTATTATAACTGTCCCTCAATTGTGCAGGAAGCCTCTTGTAATCACTAGTGTGTTGGAGTTCACAGCTACATGGAAGGATCATCAGCTACTGACACATGGGTGCTGTACCTGGAGTAGATTGGGATTCCCAGAAGTGATGTTTTGTTTGGTAAAGTGCTTCACCTACAATAACATTATTCTTTCAGTTAAGTTTTACATTTGTAGTGGCTGAACTGTAGAATTCCAAAACATATTTGTTCTATTCTGGTGGTCATAACTGACATCTTGGCAAATGCCCCTTCAAACTTATCTCCCTATATCCATGCAATAGCTACCTCTACCCTTCCAAAATCAAATTACTCAACAACTTCATCTGTCAGTGGCTATTTCATCAAAGAACTTTGGAGCCCCCCAAATGATGGCTAATTCCTGTAAGCAAGTCACACTCTGGCTGGGGCGGGACAATATGGGATTGAGGGGGCAACTCCCATCTCTTGCGGGGGTGCAATTAGTGCCAGCACCGTCCGTTAAGAGTTTGGGTGTAATCTTCGATACCTCCCTCTCTATGGAGGCGCAGATTACAGCTATAACAAAGGCGGCATTTTTTCATCTCCGCCAAGCTAAGCAGTTGGCCCCTTATCTCTCTCGCCCTGACCTAGCCACTGTGATCCATGTGACGGTCATCTCCAGACTGGATTATTGTAACTCGCTCTACGTGGGGCTGCCCTTGAGACTGACCCAGAAACTCCAGCGGATGCAGAATGCTGCGGCGAGACTCCTTATGGGGTCTTCGCTGCGAGATCACATTCATCCAGTACTATACCAGCTGCACTGGCTCCCGGTGGAGTACAGGATCAGGTTTAAGGTGCTGGTTTTAACCTTTAAAGCCCTATACGGCCTAGGACCCTCGTACCTACGGGACCGCCTCTCCTGGTATGCCCCACAGAGAAACCTACGGTCTGCAAATAATAACATCCTCAAGGTCCCTCAACTAGAGCCAGGGCCTTCTCGGCTGCGGCTCCAATCTGGTGGAACGCTCTGTCACAAGAGACTAGGGCCCTGCGGGACCTGACATCTTTCCGCAGGGCCTGCAAGACAGAGTTGTTCCACCAGGCCTTTGGTCAGGGCGCAGCCTGACTCCCTCCTCTGGCAACCTGCACAGAATCTTGCTTAATCGGTTGCCATTAATTTGATTTTAATTAATTTTTATAATGAAATATTTTTGAATGTGTGATTATTTGATTGTTTGATTATTTGATTATTGTTAGCCGCCCTGAGCCCGGCTTCGGCTGGGGAGGGCGGGATATAAATAAAATTATTTATTATTATTATTATTATTATTATTATTATTATTATTATTATTATTACAATACTAATCATCTGTTTTGGGGGATCATCTTTACAATCTAGTGGCACAATGGACCTGCTCCAAGCCTGAAGCTGGGATAAGTGTCAGCTGGCTTAAACTGAATGCCATACAGGCTGTTCTCCTAGCATTTCAGGAGCAATGACATCTTGATTCATAGCAATGATAACATAGCCAAAGCATGCATAAACCAACAAGGCAGTACTCATCACAACACTGAAGAATAGTCTTCCATGACTCCTTGAAAGACTGCCTACAATATACTGAGATAAAAACGACTGGCCATCCACAGAGATAGTCTATATTTGCTAGTGGGTTAAAAGACAACAGTGGACTAGGTGAGCAGATAAACAGGTGGAATGGATGCTTAAATCTTCAGATAAACATTTTCTCTCTCTTAAATATAAAAATCCATTGGGACAGATGTCTTTGTGAGAGATTGTCTGACTGGTCTGCTCTACTTTCCTTCTATCAAGTTGATTCTTTGGGTCATTCAGAAGATTCAGGAACAGCAGGTGGAGGTAATGCTAGTCTCACTCCACTCACCAAGGAGATCATGGTTCCTGGGTGTAGCCAAGCTGTCAACATGAACCATGAAGTCTTCTCTTTTCTATATGCCTGCACCCAAGACAATGCACTATCCCAGAGATCAAGACTCAGAAAATAGGTAGCACAAATTTGTATATCTACGAGCCTGAAGAAATGGAAAGAATCTCTCTTGCCTGCTCAACTCTATCACCACTAAGAACAGATGTGTTTTTTCAGGAATGAATTGAAAGTACAGAACATCTAAATACCAGTATGTATTTGGTCTCACACTGTAGCAACAACAATCCAGTATAACTGCTAAGGGGCCATTCACAAATTATTCTCCACCTTCCTGGATTGTTCTGAGGCAGAAAAGCTGAATAGGCCAAAAGTTCACACTTTTCCATTCTACTCACTGGAGAAAACTGAACAACTAAACCAGGAGCTCCTGTTTCTTTTACTTGATACCCAGATTGGCAGCAAGGTGGCAGTTTTGAATGTAGAGTATCATCTGAGTTTATAAGATTAACCCACTGCTAATTCAGTTTTCATACCTCCCTACAATAAGAGCCATGAAAGTGGGGAAGGAGCCCACTCATGTTCACTTCCCAACTGAAAGCCCATGGGATGAAGAGCAGCTAACATGTAGAATACTACTCAAGTGAAGTTCAACTGAATGAATAAAATCACTGACAATGTATACCAAAAGTTGTTGGTGGTAGAAACAAATAAATATACTTTGGACAATTCACCTCCAGAATATATATATTTTCTTCATTAAGGGCAATTGACATGAGATAGTTAAATAATTGAAGACTGCTCTGCTCTTAAGTCCTTTGTTGACCCTGTGTAAGTTATATAGTAGTAGCAGTAGTAGTAGTAGTAGTAGTAGTAATAATAACTATTATTATTATTATTATTATTATTATTATTATTATTATATTATTATTATTATTATTATTATTATTATTATTATTATTATTATTTATATGCTGCCTATCTGACTGGGTTGCACAGCCATTCTGAGCAGCTTCCAGAAAATTACTTCAAAACACACATTCAAAGCCTGTTTTTAGAAAGCCTACACAAGCTTTTGGTTGCTTCCTGTGAGCCATAATTAAATGATTGCATTGGTAATTTTCAATAAAAAAAGAGCAAAAAATTCTTTCTTAACTGATAATCTCTTTGAAAGTCTCATAATTAAAGCTCCTCTTACTCGTGTGTGGTTGAAGGTCAAACTGACCCATTTTGTAATACCTTTCTTAACTAATACGAATTCATCAGAGTAGATAACTCAGAAGTTATAATGCTAAAGAACAACAATGATGACTTCTGGAAATAAAATCTATGCAGACTTCATAGGTCCCCTTAAATCATCTGAATTTTCACACAGCTGTTCTCTATCTAACTTACATAATTCTTGTTTTGTGCTGTAATCAGATTTTTTAAAGATGTCTGTTAGGTATAAGCTGTTAAAGCAGAAGAGAGTTGGAAGTCTAAACAGTGGAAAGCCACCCATACAAATTTTATTTTCTACATTGGTATCCTGCCTTTCACCAAAGAGTTCAGGACTTCATTGCAGCCTCACAATAAACCGAAGAGAGAGAGAAAAACTTTACCTAGGTCCCCCACTGAACATAGCTGACTGGTTTACCCACAGAGAAACTATAACCACTTCATGTAGCATGGCCACAAGCCTTGATTTAATATCCATTACGGGGAAGCTGTGCCATCCAGATAAAAAGAAAACTAGGGTTAATTTGGATACCACATTTTATGTCTTTTCAAAGTCTTAGCTTTCCCTAGCATCAGACATATAAAATGCTTTAACACACTTGTCTATTTCAACCGACAGTGACTCTCCAACATCTTAAAGGTAAAAGGTAAAGGTACCCCTGCCCGTACGGGCCAGTCTTGACAGACTCTGGGGTTGTGCGCCCATCTCACTTAAGAGGCCAGGGGCCAGCGCTGTCCGGAGACACTTCCGGGTCACGTGGCCAGCGTGACATCGCTGCTCTGGCGAGCCAGAGCCGCACACGGAAACGCCATTTACCTTCCCGCTGGTAAGCGGTCCCTATTTATCTACTTGCACCCGGAGGTGCTTTCGAACTGCTAGGTTGGCAGGCGCTGGGACCGAGCAGCGGGAGCGCACCCCGCCGCAGGGATTCGAACCGCCGACCTTTCGCTCGGCAAGCCCTAGGCGCTGAGGCTTTAACCCACAGCGCCACCTGCGTCCCCTCCAACATCTTAGGCAGAAATTTATCCTATCCCTATTGCTTGGAATGCTTTGACTGGAGATATTAGGGAATAAACTTGAGACTTGCTGCAAGTAAGTGATATACCACTGAGCCATGGGCCTCCCTTGCTTGTGCAGTCAAATATGATGAGTGAACAGAGAAGTCATGGCTAGCTGTAATTTCTGTGATAGCAGTGACACCCTTTTTTCTTATTCAGTGATATTTATAAGCCTGGCTGAGGCAATATGTTGTCATCCCCATATGACTTGCATACAAAAAGATATTAGGATATGCTTTCCAGTTGGCCCTTAGTTGGTGCAAAGGGCAAGAGTGGTGGGTACTGCCATCATTATACAGTTGAATATATATTAGACATCTTAACCAAATAATTCTAGGATATCCTGCATTTGTCTGGCTTTCAGTTATCCTGCACATCAATATGTTGTGCTACTTCACCATAGGAAGTATGGGAGAAGGAAAATTTCTCACTTCTTTGTACACTATCTGGGCCTCCTGTTGTGTTTCCTGAAATAATTTTGCCCGGGACAGACATACTAATGATTCTGTGTGTGCTTCCCTGTAGCTTAGGTTGCTTTAACCATCAAGAATGGTGTTTATTTAACTGATTCTTGAATTGTGGAAGCACCTGTGGCACACTATATTCTGGGTAATGGGGTTAACTTTTGGGGGCAATGTATTGCAGGATAATGGTGCGTGTACGTGTTCCTGCTTTTGGTCATGTGCAGTCATGTGGATCAGTATTCCTTACCAAGCCATAAGTCTTTGAAGCTAAAAGACAGCAATTCTAGCTTTTGATTTGAGGATAAAAGGAATCAGCCGTTCTCAAGTTCAAGGCAACTGCTTATAAGGCATCTAAAATAATGGAGGTTTTGTTGGGGGGGGGCTTTGCAGATAATTATTATTGTAAAAACTGAAGTTAAGAAAATCTTAGCTGAGAGGCATTTTTGATGAGTAGATAGATTTTTTTGTTTTTTAAAAAAGGAGAAGGTATTTTCTTTTTGGAATGAGTGCAAAATTAGAAGAGCAACTGCTGTTGCTATTACCATGGGCAATATCACAGAAAACATTAGAAATGTTCAGACCCCTAGGACAAAAGTTTGTGATGACAGCGAAAGGGGCAGCACGATTGAAAGAACATTCAAGGAAGTGGCCACTGCAGGCAAAAGTCAGCGTAATACTAGCTTGTACAGAATTATTCTTGTCTTGACAAGGGGGAGATGTCGAAATAGATTTGCAGTATTTGCTGCAGAACAGTGAATTGTTACAGCCTCTGAGCCATTTTAGCACATCTACATTCAAAAAAGTATCTATAAAAAGTGCACCCTCAGTATTATGGCCAGGCTAATTTGGACAAAATAAACGTAAACTTAAGTATTTTAGATTATACTCTTGTTGATCTAACCATAAAAGCATATGAAAAAAAATAACTTATGTGGATTTAGCTTATATGAATTTGTTTTGCTTTTCATCATACCTGGCATGCCTACTGCACATAGCATTTTCTGCTTGTTGATAATTGAGTCCTCCCTGCTATTTCCAGGAAGGCATTTGGGTGTTTTGTAAGAGGTTTTATGTGCATGTATACAGGGCATCCAGGACTATGTTACATTCTATGGTTTACATAAACAGGTTGACCCATGATTCTTCATTGTCCCAGTTGTTCCTGCGCTTTCTAATTCTCTTAGAGCAACACAGAGGAACTAGTCAACTAGAGAACTAGAAGCTTCTACACCTGCTTTGCACAAGCATGCAATGCCGACATTTTATGCCAATGTGAAAAGCTGTGTTCAGGTCTCATTGTGATACGACTTGGGGCGGAGGGGGCATGTTCAGTTGAGGGGGGAAAGAGGTATAATGTACCATAGTGGAATTTGGGAACTCAGTGTGAAATTTTCCAGGGTATTCTGGCTAGATGATGCCCAAATATGTTGCTGAACTTGGTGCAGAATTTGGCAGTGTAAGAACTTCCTATGAGGATTGTATTAATATTTCTATTCTGTTTGTTTAATTAAAGTCATCCTTAAATTATTGGATCAATGATAAAGTCATAGATTCCACCCCTCCCCTTATTGTTCCTATATCTGATCTAGGTTAATATAATTTATAATTGATTTATAACAGTCCAGTCGCACTGATAGTAGAAGACTTACTTTAATGGATCAAGTCTCAACAAATGAGAAGAAGCTTTCATTACATAGTCAAGGTCCGATTTCGACAAAAGGTTTTTCCCCATGGAACAATATCTGTGAAAGAATACATGTGAAAAAATTATGTAGGGAATTGGATTCAAAATCCATGTGGATTTTGCAAAGGGAGAGGGAATTGGACAGGAGTGAGCAGCAATGTAATTTTGCAAACCCACAGATTTTCACAGATATTTCGCCAAACATTTCTTTTCTGCAGTGGAGAAACACTACTTTGGACAAAAAGGGCTAAGAGCTGATAGCTTAATTATTATAGTTATCAGCTGTCCCTGTAGGAAATGTAGTGTTTGCAGAGGAAAGTGCAATGAAAAATCATAAGGAAGTCTATGCATGCTGCCTGAGCAGTTGAGAGAATGTCTCTCTCCTGAGTCTATCTGCAGGATAGTTTAAAATCTCAATGTCCCACTTCCTAGTAGAAAGGAAATGCCCTCAACATAACACTGCACTGCAGGCAAGCCAGATGTAATATTAAGTCAAGGATCAGGCCTAAGTCTAGAGCTAGCTCCAATTTGGGGGTTAACTACTTCAGTTTCACATACTGTAATTAGCTTCAAATTTTGAGGATTAGCTTTAATTCTTGTCTGTTGCAAAAACCGACCACTTAGTTGGCTGTGCATTGGAACTAGGATCATTACTATTCAAATGGATGTGAATGCTGTGCGCACATGATCTGGGTTTTAGCAGGAGTTTTCCCACCAATAAGCCACTTTTTCATTGGATATAGTCTGGGCACAGCAAACTCAGTCTTGACAGTGCCAGATGTTCACTTTGAAATAGAGAATTCAGCTCTTCAGAAGCTGAAGAGTAGGCTGCAGTTTCATCCTCAAGACTTATTACCCTTGTGTGAAACCTGGAGTACTGCATCTCAGTCAGTACTGAACTAGATGGACCCAAAGGTATGACTTGGTGTAAGGCAGCTTCCCATGCTCTCTCTCATAGTGGTTCTAGTTGTGATTATGCATTTCCCCCACCATTCAGGAAGAGAATTTTGTTCCATGCATATATGATAAAGTCAATTAATTCTTTGAATGCTTGTCCTTCTGTAGCCAACATGGCACCACACATGAATGGGCTGGAGGAGCCCTAACACTCCTTCCTCTAACTCAGTGATGCCTGAGTAACTTTAGGGTGTGTGGAATACTCGCTGCTGGGAGAGAGGGATTCTGGAAGAAGGCACTGCTGATTGACTGGAAGCAGTCCACACAGCAACCTTTTTTTTTTTTTTGCAGGTTCTATCTGTGCACCTTTTTTAACTGTCTTGGCTCACTGAATGCTTGTACTGCTACATACTGAGAGAATAAACCCGGTATTGCTTATTTGGTCATTTATCCAAAGGTGAAAGGGAGATTAGTTAAGATGTCCTAAATATTCAATGTGTCTGTAAACTTCATTCAGCCTCCGATTTAATAAACTGGAGATTGATTTGATTTTAGTCTTGATGACATAAAGAATAGTCTGCTAAATAATAATTTTATGGCATCTTCCTGCATGAGTCACATAGTAGGCATAGTCAGGAAAGTTCGCTTAATTTTTAGATTAATGCATTGGAAAGCAGTTTGTGTGAACTAAATAAACGGTTGCTGTTATTAAGTAATGAAATTGACTTCCTCCTCCCGTACATTTTTTTCTGTGATTGGTGAGTAGTATAAAGGAAATTATTGCTTTCTTCACTTGTGTGGAAAACTGTGATTACAGATTATTTGATTTTTTACATGCCAATCAATTTATTATAATATTTGAGTCTTAATATTTTTACGGCTGCATGTAAAGGCAGTTTGGGAATACAGACAACATTTTTTTTTTGTAACAAGCCATATATCCTGGTTCCTTTTGCATTTTCTTTCCTTTTCTAATGTTCACATTGTTCCCCCCCCCCCAAGACAGACTGTGTTGAGTACGATTCATAAGCAACTTATTGTGCTCTCTGTGATCAGAATTAATTCCACAAATCCCAGTTTTAGTTGTCTTTGAAAAATACATAGGCATTCAAATAGACTTGGAGTGAAAGAGACATATGAATGTGTTCTGAATAATCCAAGGCTTGGGAAAAAAATTATTCTAGCTGCATAGTCTGTGCATACAATCTGGAAAGAGAAAGAAAAGCCCCCTCTGCTTGCTGTAACAACTGCTTGCTCTCTCTCTCTCTCTCTCTCTCCGTTTTTTCTGCAAAAAAATTTTCAGTACAGCAGGTTGTTACTATTTCATCAGTCCTCAAACTGGGAGCATATAACTGACTTTCAAAAAGGTGATCAGGGATATCTGAAGAATGATTTCCTGTATTCCTAGCCTGCTGATATAGCTGTTATAAGTATAGACACAATCAGCATCATACAAGGCCTCCAGTGGATTTGTGAAAAGAAGTCTGCTAAGCACTAAGATCTCCCAGTCTCATTAAAGCACTTATGAACTGGAACTGAGAAAGGATCAATTACTGTGTCTGCTGTGCTTGGTTGTTTTAACAATAACTAACACAAACATTTGTTAATACTTGGTTTGTATGCTAAGTATCAATTCAAGGCTTGTAAAATGGAAAGTTCTAAATTTTGGCAGCTTTTCTTAATACGTAGGTTGCTTATGGGTTATCCATTAAATTCAGTTCATACACCAATTAAAACTGTGCTATTACTGTGCTGACATCACTGGTTAGCGCAGGCTGCTAAAGGTGCTATTGGTAGCCAGAAGGGGACTTTGTGTAAGCACAGTGTGGTAGAACTTGCACCAGACAAAATGAGCCTTGAGGTGGACAATGGGAATCATGAGTGGTCACTGATAGCCAGTGAGGCATGGAGGTTGGGGTGTTGGACCAGGACCTGTGAGATCAGGGTTCAAATCCCCACTAGGCCATGAAGGTCACTGGGCAGTCACTGCCTCTCAGCCTAACCTCCCTAACAGGGTGGTTGTGGAGATTAAATGAAGAGGGGAGAATGATGTAGGCCACCCCAACCTCCTTGGAGAAAAAGCTGGAATATAAATGCAATAGCATAGAAACCAAGCAGGCTGGTAAAGGAGAGTTGATCCTCCTTTGGAAAAATAAGTTTTCATGAATAAATCTGAAAATGGCTGCTCTGATTTGTGTTTATTGGTGGAATGCTGCATTTGTTAGAATCTAGAGCTCCGTTGTTTAAAATCTTGCTCCAATGGTATAATCTTTCTAGTTTTTCCTATATAGGAAAAGGCTTCCACCTTAGACGTTATCTGCAATGATGTTAAAATATCTTCAAATAGTCCAATCTTACTTAACAATAACATACTTTTTCTACAAGGATCCAAAATGAGTAACTACCTGTACATAATAAAATAAACTACAGATGTAAATATATCTACTTTGTGAGATAATTAGAATAATTCCTAACATATTTACTGCTACACTTAAGGGATCTTATTTCGCCTTTGAAATAGGATTTCAAGAAGCCCTTATTGTAGCATGTATATAATCTTTATGCAAAAGGGTCATGGATTTCATAAAAGAAGGCAATCTTACATTTAAAAAGTAGAAAATCCCACTTGGTTTAGAAAAGTGGTAAATAACTTGTGGCCTTCAAGATGTTGTTGAACTCAAACTCCCCTGAATTCCCAATGGTAAGGGATGTTAGGTTTTGATGTCCTGCAGAATCAGAAAGGCCACAGATTGGCCACCCCTGATATGGAGTCCTTTGTATTTCTAATATTACTAAAGCCAAGTGCTGTGTGGTGTGTTGAACTAGGATATGCAGGACCAGAGTTCAGATCCCCCCAGTCAGTTATGAAATTCACTGGGTGGCCTCAGGCCAGTCCCTGTCTCTTAACCTAACCTTGCTCACAGGGTTGCTGTGAGGATAAACTGCCCCGAGTTCACTGGTAGAAAGGTGTGCCATAAATGAAACAAACAAACAAAATACATTTCCTATTAAAGTTGTTAATGTCAATGAAAAACCTCACAATAACATTGGCCAGCATGATCTTCTCTGTAATACATAGATCTATTTACTCGATATACAAGCAGTTGTGCGTACTACTACAGTATTTTAATCACCAGAGGTCTATGCGTTTTGGCTGACCTTGGTAGCCAACCTAAACTTGTCCTTGGTATGACCCACAAAAGGGAGTGGGTCATTTATTAATAAAGAATATTTATAGACCACCTACTCATATAAAATGTCAATGTGGCATACAGCAGGTACAATAAAACAAGCCATTAAAATAATCATAAAAATGGCTGAGTCGTTTGGAAATGTTTAAACAACTGAATAGGCCTGCCAGCATTAAAAAGTCTTCAAGAGGCTCCTGAAAATTAACAGGGGCAGTGCTTGCTGAATCTCTGCTGGAAAGGTATTCCACAGCATGGGGCATGTAAAACTAAATGCCTGACTTCTACATGGGGGACAACTAAAGGCCACTTTTCTGGATGATCTCTGTGATCAAGCAGGGATATAAGAGCTCTGGCAGTCCTTAAGGTATCCTTGGTCATTTACCTTTTTATCATTTGCCTTACTTGCATAGGTATTAAATAGTACTGGGAACAAAATAGTGTCCTGTGGAACCTCATAGCCCATGTGCTGTTGCATGTGTGGGAAAGGAGCATTCCCTCAACTCTCTGGATGCAGGTAGGAATGGAAACACCACAATACAGTTCCCATCCTGAACATTTGATCAAGGAGGATGGTCAGTGGTGTTGAAAGCTGCTGAGAGATCGAGTAAAAGGGACAGGGTTTCACTCTAGGGTGAAACTTAGCATATTCTTCCCAGAACATGCATAGAACAAGTAAATATAATTTCATAAAAATCCAAGACTAACAAAAAACCCCCCTAAAAGCTAAACACAGACTAGGACTTCAAGTGCTATCTAAAACAGGAAGTTCTTCACCTGATACCAACCCCCCTCCCTCTTACAATGTTGGCACAAGTTAAGCCTCCCTAGCATAGACATTGCAAATTGGGGTGCCACCACAGAAAAGGCCCTCTCATTTAAGTACAGTATCTGGGAAATGTGTACAATTTAGTTCATAATAGAATTTGCATTTTTTTAAAACCCATATGAACTGAGGAAAGTCCTCTTTTGCTGAACAGTGTGGCATGTTCCGGAGCACGTGAAGAATCTTGCTTTACTGAAGGAAGTTAGATTGGATCAAGCAGTTTTTGGGGAAGGCAGGAAGAGCTTAGTATAGTCTCCTCAAAGAGAACATCAGTAATGGCAAATAACCCATTTTCAAAGAGAGCTTGCACCACTGTCACTTGTCTTCCCCTCCAATGTACTGTTGATGTGAAATATTCAGGCATGGTCTATGTCATGCATTCAGTTCACAAATAACAGTGCTTCAGTTTCACACAGTCACTGGCTCCAGAACTCTTGCCACATGTTGAGAAGGGTTCTTTGAAGATTTGTTTCAAACCACTGGAATATATGATTAAATTACAATATACAAAGCTTATTCAATGGCTGGTTATGATCTTCTGTTGATGAGCTGCCCCAGTTACACAGTAGCCTGCAAGGCACTGAGGTTGTAGGCCTTTTTCATTAATATTGTAGGCCTTAAAAAACCCCACACTCAGGCATTTTAATCTGATGCTGATATCACTGCGTCCTATGGTTATATTGTTAACTCTTGTATTGTTGTAACCTACCCCAGAATAATTTTGACGAAGGGCAATATATAAATACAATTGTTCAACCAGTCAGTAAGATTTTGCACCTGAGGGGAGAAGGAGTTTTAATCTTAAGTGCATGAGAAGTTGTGGAGAAGACAGACAGCTTCACTTATCCATGCTTTAGACTAAGTTCCTAGTAGGCACACTTACTTTAAAATAAATGACTCCAGACTAAAGGTAAAGGTAAAGGGACCCCTGACCATTAGGTCCAGTCGCAGACAACTCTGGGCTTGTGGTGCTCATCTCGCTTTATTGGCCGAGGGAGCCGGTGTACAGCTTCCAGGTCATGTGGCCAGCATGGCGAACCAGAGCAGCGCACAGAAACGCCATTTACCTTCCCGCCGGAGCGGTACCTATTTATCTACTTGCACGTATTCCGAAATACGGAATGTTTCCGTATTTGTAGGAAATACATACGGCTGTGACACAAACATCCTGCTCCCTTTTAAGGTGGAACAGAAATATCCTAACACTTTGTGCTTTTGAACTGCTAGGTTGGCAGGAGCCAGGGACAGAGCAATGGGAGCTCACCCCGTTGTGGGGATTTGAACCGCCGACCTTCTGATCAGCAAGCCCTAGGCTCTGTGATTTAACCCACAGCACCACCCGCGCTTTAAAATAAATGAATCCAGACTAGACTACTGCAATAATCTCTTACTGGACTACAACTCTTGTTTCCTGAAAAACAGCTTGGAAATGAAACTTGGGCCAAAATGCATTGGCTGTAGACCAGCAAAGCATCTGAAAAGGCTGCTATTCTATTCTGGTTATTTATGTATTTCTGGTTTCAATTTAAAGTGTTGGTTTCAGAGTTGAAAGCCCTAAAAGGTCTTAGACTTGGTTATCTGTAGAACACTGCTCCCTTATAGATCTGCCTGAGCTTTGAGGTCAGCCTCGAAGGCTCTACTTCCTGGGCCATCAACTTGGTTGTAAAACAGGGCTTTCTTGGTAGTGGTGTTTTAAAAAGGTTTGATAGTGAGGGAAACATCACACTTGATTGTTGCAATTAGAGGAAATTTTAGCTGCTTTTGTAGTTAGTTGCTTTGGATTGATGGAAGGTGCTTTGGATGCTCTATAAGCAGAAGAGCAGGAAATAATAATAATAATAATAATAATAATAATAATAATAATAATGATGATGATGATGATGATGATGATGATGATGGAACCTATTTAAACTAAGCTCTCTAATGAAGTCAGATGGTTTGGAATTTGCATGGTGATAGCTTTAAGCTTTCGCAGAATACTTCAGGCAGGCAGAATAAGAACTGTGAGATAGCAATCTATCTGAAGCAGAGCTCTGTGATCTTGAAAACTTGTGCACTGATAAATCATCCACTGATAACCAGTTAAATCAAAGGGATCAAAGCATCACCAAGTAGATGGGTTTCTGACTGACTTGAAAATATGCTGATCATTAGACTATATGTAAGAGAAATGCATTCCGTTATTTGAAAGCTGAGGTTTTGAATGAAATAAACTGGCACAGATTTCTGAGTTAGTTTAGGATTTGTATAGGAATAGATGCAAAAATCTCAAAAGGGTAGTAGTTATTTTACACAAGTCTACTCAAAAGTAAATCCCATTGAATTCAGTAAGTGAATACAGAATTGCAGCCTCAGTACTTTCAAAACTCTCTGTTCTTAATAATACGAAGGGAAAATATATTTAGACTGTTCACAAGCAACAGAACTTGGATAGAATTTTCCTATTGTAGAAAGGTAGTAAGATACTATGCTGAGAAACCTAATACCACCAGTGAAAGGAATGAATTACTGTATATAATCACAAAGGATGTGCAACAACAAAAAGTTCACATTTAAGCAGCTAAAAAGCAGGAAATGAGTCTTGCTGTATTGAAAATTGTGTAACCTGACCCATCCACTGGGGATATGGTAGGCTATACATTTAAATCAACTCTGTAAAGCTGATTGTCCAAGCACCTTTGGGGTGGGATAAAATGTTAACAGCTTTATTCCAGGGAGCAACCTGCTTCCATTTTAATCAGGGCGTGTACACTAGTCAGCTGCTTACTTCGGGTGAGAGTAGCACCAGGAGCTTTGCACAGAACATAGTGGTACTTTCAATGTAAAGAGTCAAAGGGGGAATGTTTACTGGAGTGGGGGAAGCAAGAGCTACGTAAAACAGTTAGAAAGCATGGAGGTGTTTGAAGCATGCAATCATTAATTTGAAAAGTATATGCGTGTTAGAATGCAGTCGCTGAATTAACCAGCAAATGAAGACAATGCATCTTTAAAGGGGTGAAGGAGGGGGATGCATATGAGATGCCAAAAGCACAAAAGTTGCAATTATCAGATAAAGACTTAATTAGCTGAGCCTGAGTAAATAGCTATGCTGGTACAAATAACACTGAGTAACACTTTTATAGGAAATTGTAGAACAAAAGCAGGACCGCATGCGTTCATGTTTAAAATACTCTCTGCATTCCCTTTCTGTCAAATGACGCTGCTGTATATTTTGGATTGTTTGAGTATTCCATTGAATGCTTTCCTGTTAGCCTCCCAGAGCAATCTGTTTTTAAAGAACTAAGCAAAGATTTCTTAACTTTACTATTTTTTAATGACTTTTTGATTTGAGACCAATATGTAAAGTGATTATATTTTAATTTCAATATTCTTTTGAATCGGTTGCGTTGATATCAAAAGTATGTTTATCTTAGGAGCACAGTTGTACTCAAAAATCCTAATTTATTATATGTGCATTAGAAACAAAATGAAATAGACTGAAGGTCATTTGCAGCATTAGTATGTTAGTGTCAAGCTAGACACTGAATTATGTATTGCAGGTATGGTGAATCAGGTATAATTATCTGGTGAAAATACCCCAAATTAATACAGCAATATGATGCAAATGCAGTTGAATGTACACTTACAGCAGTTCTAACACATTCAAAGTAAAAAATTAAGGGCACATAAACATATAAATGGAACTGTAAATTGCTTAGTAGAATTCATTTTAACTATTTTAACAAATGATGTGATCATGCATATTAAGGAAGATTCCAAAAACAGCTTACCCTTCTCTATGAGCTTCTCCTTTTTCCAGCTCCTGAATAACACCCAACAAGACCTTTATGGTTTCCTGACTTGAGCTGATCAAGTTCTCCATCATCTGTAGCTGTGCTTTCAAGTCTACCACTTCTGTGTGAGGCACAATTTGTTGGCATCCTTCACTCACAGCAACTGCTGTCTGACAAGGCTGTTTTCCTTCCATAGGTGAAACATGTATCTGAAGGGTCTGTTCATTACATTCAGTTGATTGGCACTGTGCCTGCGTCGAACAGGCCTGAGCTGCACTTACGGCTTGTGATTGCAGACCATTAAGATGCACTGTTCTTTTTTTGTCCTCCTCGGTCGGGCACAGAGACCAGTCATTCCCTGCTGCAGATTTTTGCAGGTCCGTCAGTGAGACGTAAGAACTGGATGCAGGCAAGTAGACAGAAGCTACTTCTGTCTTGAACACTTTTCCATGGGTGGATGGATTAGCCTCCTCGTTCCCCAACGGCCCACTGTGGTGTTTTGCTTTGTCATGCAGCTGGTAATCAGGCTCTTCTAAAACAGAAGCTGCTGAATTTTGAAGAGAAGGAGGTTCTTTAGTACAGCTGTGCAAATCAGTGCTTCTACATGTCTCCGAACAGTTGTCACTAGAAGGCTGCTCTATTGCATTCATGCGTTCATTAGTATGTGAAATAAACTCAGCTGTCACAAATCCAGTGACTTTCTTGCTACACTGAGCAGCCTCCCCTGAGATTTTGCTGTCTTTATCTTTAACATCTATTAGGAATCCATTGTTTTGACTTGGAAAAGTGTCAACAGAAGCTATGCTTTTGATGATACTCCCCTTTTTCCGGTCCAAGGGGAATGTCTGGTAACACTTTTTGAGTTCAGGCGAAGTCTGAACTCCTGTACTTTTAGTAACGTTAGGGATTGATCTCCGAGCAGGCACTGTCATATATTTCCGGTAAGCTGCTCTGTAAGAGATGGGCTTTGCTTCCTTTTTGTCACTCTGCTGTAATGTAGAGAGTTGTTTATCTCTCTGCTCGTTTTGGGCGTCACAGATGTCTTTGAATCTCACCTGCAGGGCTTTGTTTCTTTTCTTGATCTGCCGGTTGGGATCCAGTGCGTATTTCATCTCTAAGGCAAGGGATGTAGCTGGATCAACTTCACTTTCAGAGGCTGTAAGCAAGCACTTGCTGGGTTCCTTACTCTCCATGGTTCCTGTATTCAGAAACAGTTTTTAGGAAGAATTTTATTGCACTAAGTATGTAGGTGTTTAATCAAAACATCTGAAACTTTGAAGGAAAAAGAGTAAGTTTAGGGTCTCCTATTGGTTGGTTGGTTGGGAATCTCCACATGTACATATATTGTTGTTCTCTACGTTGTTTTAGTTTTCTAGTAAAACAATGGATAGTATACAACTCAGCTTTACACAGAGTAAAGGTAAAGGGACCCCTGACCATTAGGTCCGGTCACGGACGACTTGGGGGTTGTGGCGCTCACCTCACTTTATTGGCCAAGGGAGCCGGCGTACAGCTTTCAGGTCATGTGGCAAACCAGAGCAGCGCACGGAAATGCAGTTTACCTTCCCACCAGAGCGGTACCTATTTATCTACTTGCACTTTGATGTGCTTTCAGGCTGCTTGGTTGGCAGGAGCTGGGACCGAGCAACAGGAGCTCACCCCATTGCGGGAATTCAAACTGCCGATCTTCTGATCGGCAAGCCCTAGGCTCTGTGGTTTAACCCACAGTGCCACCCACGTCCCTTTACACAGATTAGACCCATTTAAATTAATGAACATGACTATGTTAGGTCCATTAATTTCATTGGGTATGCCCTGAGTAAAACTTAGCTGAATACCACTCAGTGTAATCTCATGGGTAATGTCAGGGGGCGGGGAATCAGTTTAGGTGAGCAATGTGGTCTTAATGATGATGTTGGAGGGGGGCAGCACGACAACTTCAGGGGGTCCAAAGCTTTTTACATAATCTTAGGTTCCCATGCAACTCTTCTATAATGCCAGTATTAATGCCTCCATCGTGAGTACCAGTATGGCATATTGGAAAGAACAGTTGTTCCAGCCTAGATGCCTCTAGAAGTTTTGGGCTACAACCCATCAGCCTCAGCCAGCGTGGCCAATAGTGAAGGACAATAGGAGTTGTAATCCAAAATATAGCAAGGTTGCAGGTTTGAGCCGCATATGGGACAGCTTCCTATTCCTGCATTGCAGTGGGTTAGACTAGATCCATGGTTCCCAACGTGGGGAGCAATTTCATTTTTAAGGGGGACAATTTGGAAGCTTGTTTAGACCAAGTTAATGGCTTTTTAGGCTTCCTCCACGTGAATAGGACGTTCACTTTCTGAATAATAAAAATTATATGACACGGGGGGGGGGTGTATCAGGATTTTAGAGATGCTTAGGTGGGGGATGGCCAAAAAAAGGTTGTGGACCACTGGACCAGATGATCCTCAGGGTCTCTTCCAACTCTACGTTTCTGTGATTCTACCTTGACAGAAACAGGTGAGGAAAGACTTGAGATACTTCATTGGATTTGGAATATTATTCAAATTCCTGTTCAGCTTGTTAAATGATCTTGGATTAGTCATTGGCTCTCACAAGGTTGGGAGGATGAAAGTGTGTGAATATTGGGGGACAGGTGGTGCTGGAGAGATCCATGTGTGCAAGAAGGGGATCTGTGTCTGCTATATCATGTTCTAATTTGTTGGAAGCCACCCAGAGTGGCTGGGATAACCTAATCAGATGGGTGGCATATAAATAATAAATTATTATTAATTTTCCATGATGATTAAAAGGATTGGTCAGTCCCTACTCATACATATGTCAGTGAGAGTATTGGAGCCTGGGGCAAGTGCACTGAAGCAGCTATATACAGTTAACTTTGCATTCTTCTGTAAGGTGGGAATAACCATTTCCCCCTCTTGGAATAGTTCCAAATATGAACTGCAAGACGGGTGATAAATAATGTCCCTTTGTCTAAAGCTTTTTAAAGGGGGATATTTTATTCTGCAGAGTGATTGTCAATAAACAATGGTGAGTTTCTGTATTTCTTTAAGGTGTTTTTTCGGTCCTTAGAGGTCTTTCATTTATTAGATTTGAAATTGAGTTGGCTATACTGAATTTTTGATAATTTCATTATTAACATTTGGAAAGATAAAACACTTTAAAAACAAAAACAAAGTCTAGGTGTTATAGTGTGGGCACAGATGTGCATGTGTGACCAGTAATTTTACAGTGAGAATGGAGCTAAGTGGGGTTTGGTTGTGTGATGCATCATATTGACAGGAATGATTTTAGGGGATACACTGCTATGCTTGAGCAGTCATCAAGATTTCTTTTTTTAAAAAAGTGCTTTCTTGTAAGCAAATCCAGTGTTTCTGAAAGTATGCATCTTGTTAATTCCTTTCAATGGAAACATTAAAATTTATTTGGTTTTAAATACTGAACAATTAGTGTTCCATGGTGAAAATACTGTTTTGCACTATGCATTCCATGTTTTTCATTTAAAATGTCATTTAAACAAGGAAATTTTTATAAATAGCAAAATACAGAACCTTGTGTTGCATATTTAATATTCATATTGTGTTCAATTATTAAGAGTAGCTAAGATGATGCAGGTGGCTGCTCTGTTCTGTTCAGGGAATACTCAGAGGGTCACACCTTAGTTTATTATGCTGCCTCACAGCTGTTTTATACACATGGTGAAGTTTATTTGATTGCTGAAGTAAGAAAATAAAAGCTGATTTCAGAGGAAGCGTGCCAAATTGTATGAGGAGAGAATTCAGCCATGTTTGATTCCTTATCCATTTTTATAATGTTTTTTGTGGGTTTTACAGTGAGGAAAAACTGTAGCTGGAAATCAAACAAAAAAACAACCCTAACTAGCTGAAAAATCACAAAACACTAACACTTGTTTTACTGTAGAGTACATTTTCAAAATAAAATAATATATACACAATTCAGGTGGAATAACAGCTGCTGGTGCTTGTTTGCCTTTTCTTTCACCTCCCTAAGGAATAAGGCATTGCAGATAAACATGGCCTAGGCTTAAAACAAAAATCTTAGCCAAGACAGTCCAAATCTTAGCAGGAAGCAATCCTTTCAATGTGGAAGGATCTGGCTGGCTACATAAATGGGTGGTGGGAAGGAGTGAAGGCCCTTTATATATCACATCCCCCCCCAAATGTGATAGCTCCCTTAGCCACCTTGCCTGCTGCTTTAAGTCAAGTAGTAGCATAAAAAGGCACATAAGAAAACAAGCTGATCTACCTATGAAGCAAGAATGGTGGACAGGATAAATTACTAGTTGGATGGGAAAGGGAAATGAGTGATCTTAAGGTTTTTACCCCCTAAGCAAACTATTATGTGCTTGCATATAGCCTCTGAAATTGAACCCACAACTTGAAGATGAAATAGATGCAACAGATGCATTGAATATCAACCAAGATCAAGAGAATTAACTTTAAAAGGATTTAGGAGTCACAAACTTTACTTTGGCTAATCCGAAAAAGACAGCGGTTTGGATCAAAATGGAAAAGCTTCTTCTACTGACAGAAGGCCTTTTATCCAGGGGAGGCAACCTGCTGGCCGAGGTGGCTTTTGTTGATTCCTTTCTTTCCACTGCAGTCCCCAATGCTCCTGGGATGTGGCACTGGAAGCTGCTGCTGGAGGAGTGAATCAGCAAAGGTTACCTCCCTCCCTCCCTCAACAGCATGCATGAATTCTGGTTCCAACCCAAAAGTTCATGCTTTTACCTGTTTGTATCCTTTCTCTCTTCTTGCCTCAGCACAACACAATGGCAGTGAATCAGTTAGAACTGTACTGGCTTTCAAGCGCTGCAACCTCAGAATACTTTACCATGAAAACATCACCACATTCCTGGGAAACCTCTAAATATGTCTCCTGTTTTATGGAAGGCAGAAGGCCTAGAGCCGTCAAGGCAAACCAAGTCAACTCTCCACACAGGGTGTGAAGAATGGCAGCTTCTCATACATAGTTTTGTATCTCCAGCTAGAGATATTGGAGTACAACAGTCTGTTGATTTGGTTTAACACTACAAAATCCCATTATTGGCATTCTACTGGACTTCATGGTACTCTTTCAAAAGGCAGTATTACAGTATAGTAATATTGGTAGCATGGCTTCACTGGGCAATAAACTGATAATTTATAAATTACCTATGTATTAATTTGAATTAACTTATCTAAAGAAGCACAGAATCATAGAATTTGTAGAGTTGGAAGGCACCACGAGGGTCATCTAGTCCAACCCCCTGGAATGCAGGAATATTTTGCCCAACTTGGGGCTGGAACCCATGACCCCTGAGATTAAGAGTCTCATGATCTACCAGTTGAGCTATCCCAGTTGTGCATTTTTACTATGTTTAGGAATAAATTGAATATTTGTAAAATATACCTGGGTCACAAAGTGACCATAGTCCTATTCTGATAGTTAATTTCGGTGATAATTTATAAGGCTAGCTAATGTCTTTGGTGCATGAGCTTTGAGCTAGCACAAGGGACATGTGCTAGTAGAACAGAACCTTCCCTTCTTCTCTGTAGTCTCCTGTATGCCCTCAAAATCTTCTCCAGAGGGTTGGGGGACACTCTGGAGGAGATTTTGGAGGCATGTGGGAAGAAGAGAAGAAATGGAAGTGCTGCGGTGGCAGCAGAACTCTGTTGGTACTGCTGTGGGTACAACCCATATTCTGTTGTAGATAGACCCTTTCTAATTCTGGAAAACACTACCATATGCTAGTTGTAGCAAACTCATGCATCAGTAATCAATGGTTGATTTCTATTATTCATGTTAGTTTCTAATAATGGGATTACTCATAATTCAAAGCCTTGTTGTAGATTTTTGTAGAAAGTTCCAGTTAGATAAGGAAACTAATGTTTTTGGAGTTACTACTAGACTTCTGGTTTAAACCTTTAACACATGGTTGCCAATTTTTTTAAAAAAGAGTTTTTGCTTTGACCTCTTTTCTCCAGTGTATTTATTAAGGGTTCCTATATATATGTCATTCTTACTAGTTTTCTAATAAGAACATCCAATTAACAAATCCATCAAATGATAATCCAATTAAAAAAATAATAAAAAACAGCCAAATTGCAATCCAAATTATTAATTGTTAATTTTTCAGGCTTCCCATACTCTGGACCTCTGAATCTCTGGATCTCCAATATTTTCATTTCTGCCTTCCTCTTGTTGTTCTCATATTTTCCACATTCCGATCTTAACGTTTTAAACTCAATTGGAACCCAGTGTATTTATTAAGGTTTCCAACGGAGTTGCAGTATAGCTCAGGTTATGGGTTTTTGTTTTCTTAAGAAGGAATGTGTGATGTGGGTGGCAGGGTGTGAAAGACACCCTTATGCTACAGTTCACCATAAAACTTGATGTATTTAGCGGAGGTAGCCAATGTGGTAGCTTCAGAGGTTGTTGGGCTACAACTCCCATCATCTTTGATTTTTGGCCATGCTAGTTGGGCTGATAGAGAATTGGCTGCTCCTGTTCTTGCCAGCAAGAACATGCAAGCTGCACAAAAGAGGTTGGCACTCCTGCACAAAGAAAACACACTTTTGCGTGAATTGTTTTTAACAAATGTATAAAAAGAATATACTCTGCTAAGCCATGTGCAGTACAGTTAAGAACAACAGTGATACAAGCTGGTGAAAAATGTTAAAGCAGTTCAGTTATGTCAGGAGGTGAGTGGTTCAAATTTTGTGATCTATGTCATGTTAGGAATTTCCAGGAACCCACGACTTAGGGTTTAATGGTGTTAAACTGTGTTTGAAAACAATGTACAGCAAGCTCTCATACTGAATATTTTGACAAATCCATAGGGTAATGACAAGAATATCCTAAAATGAACGTATATATTTTTATGTTACTATTCTTTATTTTTTATTAAGAGGGCCCATTTAAAGATCTTGGTGTTCTATACAGTAACAAAAAGGACTCCAGTGATTTGAACATGGATATGGTGCAGTTTGATATGTACCACGATCCACAGATCTTAGCTTTAGAGCATTTCAGAGCTTGAGTTGAACCCTGAAATTATGAAACAGCAATAAATGGGGGAGAAATGTTGTGTGTGTGGATGGTTCAGTATGTGACAGGAGCAATCATCATTAGCTCCACATATCTAGTATTAGAGAAAGGCTGCACAGTGTGACTTTAGGCAGCAAGCTCAGTGTTAAACAGGACAAAGTGATGTTCAGAAAGAAGCGTGTGCTACTGAGGGACCACATATTGTGCATGCAGGAGGATCCAGGTTCAGTTCCTGGCATTTAAACTTTAAAGGGATAGACAGCAGGTGATGTGAAAGACCCCTCTGTCTGAGAACCTGGGCAGCTACTGGCAGTCAAGAGTAGACAATACAATCATAACTTGGTTGTCAAACGCCTTGTGACTCAAACCTTTTGGCTCCTGAACGCTGCATACCTGGAAGCGAGTGTTCTGGTTTGAGAACATTCTTTGAACCCGAACATCCGATGTGGCTTCCGCAGCTTCCAATCAAGTTCAGGAAGCTCCTGCAGCCAATTGGAAACCGTGCCTTGATTTTCAAACGTTTTCGGAAGTCAAACGGACTTCTGGAGCAGATTCCGTTTGAGAACCAAGGTACGACTGTATTGGACAACCTGGACAAACCAGTGTGGACTGGCAACTTCTTGTGTCATAAAACAATCTATGTGCAGGTATAAGAAATGCTGTTCTATGCTGTTTTGATGCACTGTGTTGTTTTATTTGTCTACATTCAAGCTGTACATGGCTTGTACATCTGCAGTACATATTACAGGTTTGTGCAGCAAATCCCATTGTTCCTACATACTGTTGATAAGGATGTGGTGAATCCTGTTATCCTGACTTTATCACCAACACCTTTTTTTTTTATAAAAAAAAGATGATTCACTGTTTTAAAATTTAAATTTTGTTCAAATTAAAAGGACAATATGCCTGCTGTAAGGAAAAGGGGTTAATGAAGTAGCTGAGCAGTCCACATTTTGACCATCTGCAATGAAACAAAGGGCCTTTGAAGTGAAATTGTAAGTAAGGCTAAACTTGCAGAAAGACATGTGAGACTTGAGACAGTGGTATCATAAAATGGCATGACTAATTACTTACCGTCACTATTAAGGGATTGTGAGGCTGGAGACGAAAGATTCCACATCTCATTATCAGCTCCTTTAGCCATCTTGCCACTCACCTAAAATACAGGGCATATTCCATTACTGATAGGTTACATGTTCTCTCAGGGAAGCTTAATTTGTTGTACTACAATCCACCTATGGCAAAATCCACTACTTTACAGAGGAACAGCACTGACCCCATCCCTTCAAGAGAGCAAAAGTGGCACTATTATTGTGTTGTGCTTTCTGACACTGCAATATTTGTGTCTATTCAATGAAATTCTTCCTTGAATGTCTGAACTTTAATAAAAAATGCATTTATAAAAAACTTTTTTTTTAAAAAAAAGTATGTACAATACAATCTGATTATTGCAGCCACATACAAACTATTAAATGGGCCCTGTGCATTTTGTTGCTGTTGTTGGAACAAACCTAAGATGGCAGCTATGTCACCTTTAGCAGTTATACCCAAGGTCTGTTGAATATGAAGTGAAACAACATATGAATTAGCCCGATGTAAAAAAAGCAGTATGAAACATAATATGTTGCCATTAGAATTGCAACTGGTAAAATTTAAAAAATGAATGCGATCTTCTTGCTCATTTGCAAAATAAAACTGCTCATCGTGGCTTTGAATGACATTTGCAGACATCTCATATTTATTTGCAATTTATAATGTGCAGTTCATAAACTGGCAAGTTTTTTTAGAAACTAATTTTTAAGACATTAGTAGTAGACAAACTAATGGTAATCTATATAAATACCTAGAAATAGAAAACATCCCGCCAAACATAAATCATTTTCAGACATAAAACATACTATTGATTAACTTGTGTCTCATTTTTATTAGAAACTATATTTAACCTTATGCTTGAATTAGCAGGTTATAATCAACAAGTGCAGTAGAGCTGCGAGAATTTTTTTGCTCAGTTTCTTATTCAAAGAAAATGACAGACAACCCCACTGACAGACTGATAGACTTTCAAGTGGAATCTGACGTGTAACAGCTGGCTTACTCAGAAGAACAGATTTACTTGCTTATGTTTCACATGCGATTCAAGGTGCTTAATAAAACTGGCTTGGTTTCGCATGGTTATCCTATTGACTCTTCCACTCAACCAAACTGTATGGCTGTTCCATACAACATAGAAAATAACAGGTGGTGTGTTTTGAGCTGAATCTCGGAAGTAGAGCCAAATCTCAAGGAAGTTGAACCTAGGGCCAGAAGTGCAAACAGACAGGTGGCACCTACTGACCAGGCAACTTTGAAAGACCCAGACTCTTAGTATTTATAGCTTACCAACTCAAAGGCTTCACACTGCCTGTCAATCACAGGGGCAATTGTCACTGAGACATCAGAGCTCCAAATAGCATTTGATAAGTAGTTACATGTCCGTCACCTTATGTGTTGAAATAAGACAGAAAGCTCACTTGGCTAGGTCTAAGCTTTGGGCCATAAGGTCACCAGTTCTAGCTTGAAGTCTGACACTTTACAACACCACTTTTTGTCATAAGAATTGTGTGATGTTCTCTGCATGCTCAATAGGCTTTGGACCATAGTAGGCCATGTTCTTCATGTAGAGGGGGCCTTTGAAACTTTGAAGAGCTTCAAATGCATATTGGAAAGCAGTATGGAATAGGGGCTCTAGGTTAAGAGAGGAAGGCATATGGAATCAAAAGTCTTGCTTTGGGGCATTCTTAAAGGTGGTTTTTTCACCCCCTGGACTTTGGTCACACTTTCTCATCTAAAATGTGATCACTTTTCATTAGAGCAGGGCTGGCCAGATGGTAGATTGGGATATACTGGCACATTTAAAGTACATCAGTAAGGTTTTTGATTCCCAATTGTTTGATGAAAGGCACAGCAAAACTTGTTTGATCTTTGGGCAAACTATGCATCCCTGACGTCTATTTTCCTCGTCTATAGTGACTTCATACTTACAAGTCATGTCACATTAATGCTCTTCCTTTTAGCTGCTAATTATGAAAATATAGTCATTGTCCTATTCTCTTCCTTCTCAGTCTTCATGTTCCCACTCTTGTAAAACGTATTAACTGTTTACTTTGGACTGTTTACTTTGTGTGGCTCTGCTGGCCAGTTTTCAGTTTTTGTGAAGGCAGACGTAGATATGTATATGTATTTGCAGGTTATCTCAGTGTATGACTATAGTGTAGTAGTATTGCTTCCATTCATTGTGTGGCACCTGACTCTGGTTGATGGACATCATGGTTGTAATAACAAATAAACAGATCCTTTAAGCCTGCCCATTTTACATTAGAGAACGAGCTTTCCCTAACAATCATAATTGTATTGCAAACCATTACCTGCGTTTGTGCTGTTTCATGCAGAATTACCACTTGGTCCCACTGAGCCAATTCCTGTCTCACTTCTGACAGAAGTGGCTTACTGAGTGGGTTGTAGCCATGACCATAGCTTTCTGGCAGGTGGGTTGCTTACTGGGAGTGAGAGGGGTATAGAGGTCGATGCACTGCAAACACACTGGCAGGAGTGCCAGATTGGCTCTACTGGTGTGTTTTCATTTTGCTGATCTCCCTGCCACTTTGCCTGCTCTCTCTTGTTAAGTAACAGCATCTCACCTGCCAGGAAGCTGGTGTAGGGTGACTCGCTTCTGCACTCAGCTACCTCCCCTCCAAAACTCCCAACAACAACAAACCATCCACTTTTTGCAATACTGAGCAGACTATCCAAAAAACAATGGGTGTTAAATAGAAAAGGGAGGGGGATTCAATATGAGTTTGAGTTCCGCTACTGTTCTCCAAGGCTTCTACTGGAGAGTATAATACATTACGACTTTATTTTGTGAAGCCTCTTTTTTTTAAAAAAAATGTTTATGAAAGTATGATTTAGAAGTAAATAATAACAGCAGGAAGAGAAATTCAGACTGTGAAACCGTGTTCTCAAATTAAATTTGAAGCAACGAGGACAACCGATAGCAAGACAAAGCTGCAGGAAATTTGGTCATGAACTGAAAGAGTAAAAGGATATCTCCGGACTGGAGATATGTATGGAACAATAAAGAGGAGTTAATGATGAGCTAACCATCTTTCATACTGTTTTATTCAAGTATTGGTGTAATGTCATATCCAGCAGCCAGGAGGGTTATCTCTGCTAATCACACTGACATAGGGGGCTTTCTGACAAGTGGATTTAGAAAGATCATTCACATCAGAACAATCCTGCACACCCTGTTGTGCGCATTTGCCTCTTGTTCATAAAATGAGATATATTTGGATCAAGAAGCAGCCCAGAGTCTTTCCCAATGTTGCTATTTATTTTTTTTGGAAAATATGTCATGACGAGCTGAATTCATGCTCAGTTTACCTTTTTTATATTTATCACAGGCCATTTAGCCTCTACACTTTAAGTTGAATAAGGTATCAAACATCATCCCCCCCCCTCCCCGTTAAATTGTACCTCAATCCAATTAAACTCCAGCCATGGCCAGACTTGCACCTTATTCCACCATATCCACTACCCCCAGTTGAATGCCTCCAAAGAGGAAAGCTACTCTCCATATTTTTCAACCTTGCTCTGTCTCCATGGAAACCAGAAGGCCAGACATTATACATAGAATATTACTTTTGCCCTTTGTTAGGGATTCAAATAGCCTGTAACTACATCTTCAGGAGATGAGCAGCATCACGCTGAGAGGGAAAGCAGGTGTTGTTTGAGAGATACTTTGGACAATCTGTGAATTTTTTTTATGAATTAATAAAACAGTTTTTCAAAGCGTGGGCTTGAACAGCATTCATAAAAAATTATGATGGTCCATGAAAAAGACCTTGATGAGAGAGCACTCCCACATAACCCTCCCCAACACTATCTGATGAGAATGCATGGTGGAGGATGAAAGCAAAACAAGTGCTTGAAATTCTGAAGTTCCCTATGGCTACTCAGCACAGTAAAGCATACATTATACTTTTAATGGCTAATTAGACTGACTAAATAAAGGGACACGGGTGGCGCTGTGGTCTACACCACTGAGCCTCTTCGGTTTGCCGATCGGAAGGTTGGTGGTTCGAATCCCTACGACGGGGTGAGCTCCCGTTGCTCGGTCCCAGCTCCTGCCAACCTAACAGTTCGAAAGCACCCCAAAAAGTACAAGTAGATAAATAGGTACCGCTGCAACGGGAAGGTAAACGGTGTTTTGGTGTTCCATTGCGCCAGAAGCGGCTTAGTCATGCTGGCCACATGACGCGGAAGCTGTACGCCGGCTCCCTTGGCCAATAAAGCGAGATGAGCGCTGCAACCCCAGAGTCGTCTGCGACTGGACTTAACTGTCAAGGGTCATTTACCTTTTAGACTTACTAAATAGCCTGGACCAAGTTAACTCTGTCATTCAGATGATAAAATATAGGTTCTCCCCCCCCCCCCAGCGAGTTTGGATACATTTCCACCTTCATGACTATGTGCAACCACCCTAGCAAATTTACATTCAGCATGACTGCAAAGGCTTTAATGCTATGGCACCTGTAGCATTGCTCTGGCATAGTTAGACAGCTTCATATTCTAAACTGCTGTGGCAAATGATACCATAATGTTATACAGCACAGATCTGGCCATTTATATCAAGTTGGGTGTCATTTGGAACAACTAGTTTTGGTTACCATGAAGTCAAATAATGTTAAGTGTGTGTCTGGTTTGATGGGAGCCTTTTACAAGTGTTACTAAAATGTAAAGGCAGTATATAGCAGGATAGACCTGTCTGAATTGTCAAGCAGTTTATAACTTGGATCAAGCTATTTTGGACACAACTTTATGCAAATGATATTGACAGAGTGGAATGGCTTGAGACCCATACTGCAAACATGCTGAGTAAATATTATTGGCATTTAAGCCCCTGTTCTTTAGACATCTGGCCCATTTCAAGTATATTTATTTATTTATTTATTTCATAAAATTTATATACTGCTTGATTGTTGTTGTTTTAAAAAAGAACTCTCAAAGCAGTTTACACAAAACAATACTTTAAAGCATACAAAACTTAAATTACTAACAAATAACAAAAAGTTAAATTACTAAAACGTACTGAAATTCGCATCAGCATTTTTAGCAGGTGTCAAAAAGAAAACAGTGAAGGCACTAGTATTTTGAGTTTCTCGTCAGTCTACCAGCCCATATTGTTTTTTCAACCTTTGAACTAGTGTGAAATTATTTAAATGGGTTATCCTTGACATTATGTTAAATGAGATAGATGGTATTCATAAATCATTACATCACTGAAAAGAATTTGTTTGTAACCTTTAGAATTTTGTCCAAAGCAGATACTTGAATCTACTTCCATATTATGTTTCTAATAGGTTTTCCTTTCATATCTATTGAACCAGGTGCCAGATGCAGGAACTTTACATAAAATGCCAAATTTTGTGCTGCTACATGTTTCTGCTGTGGGCACATTGATAGAGGCTTGATTTTCTCTATAGAGAAATAGGGAATTCTATGCTAAGTTTTCAGTGGAGGCATTTTACATAGCTGAGATGGGCATTGTTTTGATTGTCCTAAATATTTAACATCATAATTGTAATCTCAGGCCTATTCTATGTACTCAGCTGTCACAGAAATTAATACTTTCCTTGTTTTAAAAGAGTTAGACTGCAATCATATGAATATATATCTGAGTAGAAGTCCCATTGGACACAGTGGGGCTTGTATATTGAGAAAATATGCAGAGGAGATCTGACTGTTAGAGTAGCATAATCATTTGTCATCTTGGGTTAATAGAAATGCTTTATTTTTAAAATTCTGAATCACTAAAAGCATACATAGATGTGACACTGATATCTTTGGACTTTTAATTATGTTTTAAATGAGAATGCTGGGGAAAGCTGCTCTTTCTTTGGTAGGTACTTGAAATAATTTATAGCACATTGTCTGCTCATTTGAGTGTCCTTTAGGCATCCTCCTAGCTGTATGGGAAACTCCTATCTGTGGAAATGGCATTTAAATGACCATGCCTCACACCCCAATCCTATGAATCTTCCCCATGTACTCTGCATCCTCCCTACTGCAGCAGTGCAGATTCCATGGGAATAGCCTACAAAATTGGGTGCAGCCCATGTGTTTGTGGTCATTTAAATGTCCTCTGTGCCTCACAGGAGCAGCTTATGGATAAATGGCTTTCAGGCACCTGTGAGGAAGTTTAATGGGTACAGCAATATATGGATTCTCTAACATCTGTTATCGGTCCATATGCTAATTACGTCTTAAGAGGAGTTGCTGGATAATAGAGGTTGTTGTAATGGTTCTTTTCTTCCTGTTTGATCTTTTCTAATCTTTTGCTTGTTACAAGTGGCACTCACACATCAGTGAGGATTCAAATATATGATTCCAAAATAGTAGGTGTATTATTTTCAAGGTGTCCCAAAATCTCTAGTTAGCAATTTGACTGCAGAGTGTAAAATAAGGTCTCTATAATTAAACCCAGCAGCATTTTCAAATTCAAATAAAAAGAGCAAAACTGTAGGTTTCTAGCCCTCAGGAGTCACAGAAATATGGGGCAGGGTGTGTGTGGGGGAGAGTGTTAGAAAACCCAAAAGGTCTGAAAGGATTTACAGAGGTCAGGATGTGAAATTGCTCCTAACACCGCTATTCTATTATTTATCACATTTGTATCCTGCCCTTTCTCCAAGGAGCTCATGGTAGCTTACATGGGATTCCTATTTAATCACAACATTGCAAGGGAGGTATATACTAAGAGGTAGGAACTGGCTGAGCTGGGATTTGATCCTAAGTCTCCTTAATCTAGACTCAACACTCTAGCCAATACACTACTGTTTCTTCCTCCTGGCCATTTTCTGATCCTCTGGCTATTCCAGAGCTCTCGCCTTCACACCTTACTTGTGTGATTTCGAAAGTCACCTGGCCAGCTACTACAGAAAACAGAGCACTGGGCTAAGAAGGAACTTTTAGGTTGATTCAGTTGGGCAAACATTAATGTTATGTTTTCTCAGTCTCACAATTCCAGTGATTAGTTTTGGAAAGTTGTTTTGCAAATTCAAGCATCTGAGACAAATTCTACACATCCAAGATGAAGCATCATGGGACCTGCTGCAAATCTCATGGCCTGAAGGGCTATGGCAGCTTAGAAAAACACACACAATACCTAAGAAATTAAAGTCAGCTAGATAAAAAAATATTAAAAGTCATTTCCTGTTAATAGTTTAACCTTGGACATCAAAACATAGGTCCGGTTTTCACAACCCTGTAAACCAAACTGTGACTTACTAGGACAGCATAAATGTTTGGGCTCCTGGAGAGAAGCTTGCAGCTGCTTTGCTTCTCCTTAGTCCCAGGGCTTGTGGTTAGTGAGGAGAGAGCCTAACAACAAGCCCAGATTTGGGTGACAGGCTTAGCTTAGCACATGTGCAAAGGAAGACAAGGGAGGAGTAAAGAAGCTGCGAGCTCTTGCCCAGGAGCTCGCATGTTCCTGTAGCCCCAGAAAGCAATAGTTTGGCTTAGTATGTCATGAAAACCAGGCCAGACTAGGGAGCTGCTATAGGGTTTCCAGGACTTTAGGATGATGTTGGAATAATCAAGAGGGCTTTCTTAACAAACCTGTGATGCTTAAAATCATCTGTAATCAGGCGTCTAGTGGTTATTGTTTTAATACTTCTATAGGATCAAAGAGGACAACAGATACTATTGTGAACTACTATTGTAATTTCTAAAGAGGCTACTGCAGTAAAGTGTTGTTGTTTTTCAAGGGGAAAGGACCAATTCAGCTACTTGCCAAGTGCTCAAGGGACCCTAGGTATGCCTCTGGTCCTGGTCCTGGTCCTGGTCCTGGTCAGAGCCTGGATAGATGACCTTCTGCCTGCAAGTCTGGAACTTATTCCTGAGTCCAAAAAAGTAGCAAAAGGCTAGGTCCTTTTCATCTTGCTGTGATAGGGAGAGACAGCTTTAAACATTAACATGTCAGGGAAGATTAAAACCCCTGGAATGTTGGAGCTATTTTTACACGACAGTACAAAACGTGTGGTATCCCATACCCATATCTGGTGAACAGCAGAAATAATGGTTTCTAAAATACCTTTCACATGCTCTTATAAAACAAATTTCTTGGTCAAGTTTTCCTCCAGTTTTGCCCTCTCCATATCCTGTTTTCCCTAATACTTAATAAAAACTTGCTTAATTTCTTAACTATATTTTCATTGCCCTTTCCCATGTAACCAGTTTTCCCTAATACTTAATAAGCTATGTTTACATTGCGGGTAGTGTGTGTGTGTGTGTGTGTGTGTGTGTGTGTGTGTGTGTTTTGCAAAAGAACACATATTCATTAAACTAATAAAAGTGCAACGAAAAGCAACCAAAGATTAATAGAGCAATCCAGATTTACAGCCTGGAAATGCTGGCTGGACTTTTGATGGAGTGGATATGTCCTTTTGCCAAGTCCTGCCCAACTCGGGCAGCCTCTGCTGACAGAGCAGCTCTATCATTGGTGGGGAAGACCTGCCTGTGAGAAGCCTCCCATGCACCCACTGAAAGAGTGGTATATTCACCAGCAGAAACCCCAAAGCTGGGCATGTTGGGGGTGGGCGTAGGTGGAAAGGGATCGCGGCTACTGGATCTTACACTGACCCTGCTGTCATCATGTGACTGCAGCTGGCCTGATCAGGGCTTTTATGCTGTGCCAGTTTCAGAGATGGTGCAATGAAAGACTATTTATCCTTTTGCCACCTTCCACTCTGACTGGTGCAAGCAGCAGGGCTGTGGATGTAATGCAGACTGTGCCATTCCCTTAACCCTCTGCTGCCACCCGGGAGTTAGGACTGCACCCTTAATAATATGTTCCTTCACAGTTTAAGAAAAGCATAAGAAGAGAAATTGAATAATGGTGTTAAATTTACAAAACAATACTATAATTTCAACTAATAAAGCAAAATGATCAAATGAGTCGGTGAGATGCAAGGTAAAGAGGCTCCTGGTTTTATTTAATACTTTCTCTTCTTCATCTCTTCCTTGGATTGCAAACGTCAAATATGGCCCAGTCTCTTTCATAGTTGTTTAGTATTCACACACAAACATGCACATGCGCTGCACACACACTGTAGATTCATTTTGTCAATTACTTAGTAAGGATGCAGATATTAAAAGGAAATAAAACATGCTAGGGCTTGTGAAATGCTAAACTATGCAATAATTTGGAGGGAAATTCAAACATTCGTTTATCTTGGGAATAGCTTTCATTCCTTTGGGTTGCTTTAACAGCAGCTGCTTTTTCTGCTTGGAGGTATGCAGTCTAAAAGGTTGGTTAGAGAGATCTGATTGGCTCTACCTCCTGTATGAGTCTACAATTGTCATTGGAATAATTTTGTCCTGGGAATGTATGTCATACCATTAGTCAACAGTTTAGTTATTGCAGTGTATTTGGGCTTTAAATCACTCGTAGGTGGCTCATGAATGATGATATCTACAAGCATTAAACATGTTGTGTTCACACTGATAGCATCTTGACATAAATCTCTTTGCAAGTTGGCAATGTAGTCTCATGTGGTGGACTTTACCAGCTGCACTGATGTGAGTGGGCTGACCAGTAAAAGAAATGGCGGGGAAGGTAAAGGGGCTTTGATGTCTAAAACCCAGTGAGGATATTATGCAAAAAAGTATGCACACAAAATAGACCTGCCTGTGAAATTTTTGCCGATTAGCTTTGTGCTACATGCATTTAGTTGTTATTTTTACTCTTTCTGAAAGTGATAAACGGTGCAGTAAATAGGTTTCGCAGTGCCACAGAAGAACATCTGATCATGATTCATTAATAATGAATCTTAGGGCTTCGAAATATGTAAATGTGAATACCAGACTAGTTGTACAACCTTGCATGTTGTCATGTAACACTGTGTCTTATTTGCAGCTCCATGTCACTTCTCCAGTTTGGTGGGGGGAAGGCCTACATGGTGATAATACTGCACCAAAGTCATTAAAATCCTTACTTTCGGAGAGCTTAAGCAAGTGAGCATTTGTTCTGGCTGGTCCACATCAAGGGTTACAGATGAGGGCCAGAATCCTAGGGCCAAATGCTTCCAAGCTAAATTCTTACTTGGAATTTATGTTATTTTCAGCAGCTTTCCTCACCCCTAGTCTCAAAAGCAACTTGCCATGTAGTATGAGGCAGATATTTCAGAAACACAAGTCCAAGGTCCCATAAAGCATGTGGAATTAGTTGTTTGAATGTAGATTTGTTAGTCCTCTGCCAATCTTAATACCTAGAATGGGATTTCTGCATTAATTTATTATGTGATGATGCAGAGCATTATCTGTGATATAAGCAAATTCTGTCTGGTCGACTTTAAGAAACAATTGATGTTAACTAGCCCTTTTTTGAATTAAAAGATGATTAGAACTGTTCTGTGATAATTGGAAGAGGGTTTTTGGTTTTTTTACATAAAATGTTTGTTGAATTTTTATTTCCAGGCAACAAGATAATATTGTCTGTCTGTGTGCATGTTTGTATGGTGGGGTCATAGAGTTACTCCATAGCCTGAATGGCAATGGTGGATAGGGGAGAAGGGCAGAAGAAATAATATTATTTCCCTTTTTGGACCAAGCTGATAATGGTGCTGATAATGCCACAGTTGCAGGTACGATTCCCATAGGGGACAGCTGCATATTCCTGCATTGCAGGGGGTTGGACTAGATGATCCTCAGGGTCCCTTCCAACTCTACAGCTCTGTGAAATACTAATATTATTGTACAGACAGTTCACTCCACTGCTAAGTTCTTATGCCCCAGATTCAAATAGTAATGTGACTGATGAGAAGACTGCAACTGGATTTAAGTCACGGCATTACTGCACATTATAGGCAGAGCAGCCCTCAAAGATGATGTAGGAAAAGGGCTTTATAACATGCAGAACATCTTTCAGGTATTTGGTGCAGGAGTGCATTCAGAGTGTCTGCCAAACAGATTTCCATCCAACATGGTGGAAAGTCTTCGATACCACAGTCTGATTCCTTTTGGAAGAAGCTGGTGAATGTTTGAAAAATATGTGCATGAAAACAATGGGGCAATGTGAAAATCATTGATAACGTTTAGAACAAGAAGCGATGGACACATATGGCAGGCCTCTTCAGTTGTTCATAAAGTATGCTATGGAGATGTGCAAGGGGAGAAGAGATTTATTAGCCCCCTTCCCTCATTTTTTTCCAGATTCTAAAATGCACAGGGAGTCTCCACAAGTGTTAGAGACTTCCCCTTCAGAAGGTCATCCTATAACTCATGAGAGCTAGTGACCATAACAAGGGGTGGAGCTTTTGTTCTCACCCCTGCAGCCCCCATTTTCAAGTAATACACACTACTTCTTTGTCTGAGAAATAAAACTATTGTTCTCAAGAAAATATTATTTACTGGGAAATATTTATATACAGAGAGGACAGGGAACATGTGACCTTCCAGATGTTGTTGGACTCCTACTCCCATCACCCTTTGCCAGCCTGGCCCAACATTCAGGGATGATGGGAGTCCTAATCCTGTTGTATTCCAATTTAGGTACTCCTGCTCTACAGTTACTATTTATTGCCCCTGCCGTGCATGATATTGAAAATCTAATTGCATTATAAAACTGTAAAGAGCATTTTTCTGTAAGAAAGATTGAGTTTCTTCTGCCTGTGCAAGACAACACTGAGGCCTACATCTAAGGCAACATAAAACCTTCATTTAGTTTGCTTCCATGCTGATGGTCTGCTTTCAGGTCTTCCTGCCACCAACCCCAAACTGGCAAATACCAATGAATATTTATTTTTATTTCAATAATTGTATACTGCTTAATCACAGTCATCTCTAAGTGGTTTACAGGACACCTAATACACCTAGTAATGACTTAAAACTATAATAAAATCAGAATATACTGCTGAGTGCATTTGTAATTGTTCTTTTAATAAATGAATGAATATTTATGAAGAATTTAAAGTTATAATTTTATGTGTTGTGTGAGGAATATTTCATGTTCAAGTACATTTGGGGTTAATAAGAATGCATGGCATGCATTTCTGCCTTTTGCTCTCTCAGCTTGCTAATTTATATCTTCAGTTCTAAGCACCCATCACTGCTTTGTTGCTCTTGTGCTCTACTTGCTTGTTTGCACCCATTTATCATTGGCTGAATTCAGTTTAGTTTTTTTTCCTGATTTCTAGTTTGGATGTCAGTCCTGCAAGAGTGGTTGCTTGTTAGCTTAATGAACAAACCTGTGCACTGAATGGCAAATAGTTTAAAAGCCCCCCTCCTCATCAGTAACAAATGGATTCTTTATTGATCATTTCTGTTGTTTAAATGGCTATACTTCTGCATATTCATAATTAACTTGTACTAATTTATTGAATGGAGCAGCTGCCCATTTTGTTCTTACATTTTTTTAAATGAAGGGATAACTTCACAGCATTTTGATTAAGGTTCTAATGATACCCATTCCACTATAAAAAACTTATTTATAACACAAGTTCATGTGTTAAGTCAACACCACAGCATGCTGATTTTTAAAAAAGCTATGCACAGAGTGTAATAGCAATTCTCCCAATATACATAAACAACCTACCAGATGTACTTATGTCATCTGTTTGGACAACAGACCATTACTCTCATCACGTATTATAGCTTTGAATTTATTTCTGCTTATACGCAGGAGTATAAAATAAATGCTAAAATGAAGTATATCTTGATTTCAAGCATTACTTTCCCATTTATGTTCTTTCTAATAGCAAAGTGCATAAACATTAACATACACATGATTTTTCTTTGATTTCATGCTTCAAATTTTTGCCTAAACATTTTGTGGATTGGTGTGATTAAAATGCATTGCAATGGTCACATCTGACAATTTCTAGCCAGTAGTTTTTCATCCAGCATCTTGGTGTTAACCTTGATGTGCACAGAATCAGAGAAGCAGAATATAAATATGAAAGGCATCCCCATAGTGGGGAACAGAAACTTAAAAAAATGAATCACATATGTGCACCGATGCTTTCTGTGTCAGTTTGCTTTACACTATAGCAACATACTGGTGGCGGGAGGGGGGGGTGCGATTTCTGGAACTAGGGTAGGAAAGGAGAATGGATCTGTCCAAACTTTCTAGTTCTGAAGGAGTTAAACACTCCCTCACTATATGCCTGTGTAGGATTTAAGCTGTTTAGACAGACAAGGTCGAATTTAAACCGCTTCACTGCCTAGCCTAGCTTTGTAGTACAGAGGGCGAAGAGGGAGAGTTGCTGCTCCTTTGGGACAGACCCCATCACACACACACACACACACACACACACACACACACACACACACACACACACACACACGTCTGCTCCAGGGCTTTCCAGATTGTAAAGAATGGTCGGAGAGGCTTATCTTTCAACCCTCCAGCAACCGCCCCCCCCCCAAAAAAAAAACCACCCCTGGCTTGCTAGCTGCAACCTATGTTGCCCCCTGATTGCCGGAGCTCGCTCTAGCGTTTTATGAAGTGGAGAGAGACGGAGGTCACAGGAGAGGATTTTTATTTCGAGTGCTAGAGACGCAAGGCGGACCCCGCTCCCCCCCCCCCGCCAGCATGAGGCTGCAGGACGCAAAGTCCCGCCGCGATATGGCCCCGGTGACTTTGGAGCCGGAGGCGCGCTATTGCCCTTTTCGTCTTGCTCGCCTGGTGCAGGTGGACGGGACTCCCCATTTGAACGTGTCAGAAGTGGGGAAAGGCAGCGTCAAACCAGAATCCGATGATTTAGGAACAAGCAAACACGCTTGCACCCCTTTAATATATGATTAAGGATTTGGGGGGGGGGCTAGCTGTGACTAATCTACTGCACCGCAAGTTACCGATGAGGAGGAGATCTGCTCGTAGTGTTCTCCATTATTATGCAGATCAGTGGCAAAATCTAATTAGTCCCTTCGCTGGGGAAAAGAATGGCTGGGTAGCTGGTGGTTTGGGGCTGGAGTCTTGAGAGACAACAGCCCGGAGGAGTTCGCGGATAGCCCCCCCCCCCCAAACAGCAACACCGTCACCTGAGCACTTCAGCAGTTTGTATGATGTGAACTGAAAACGACCCGGCCAAGGTTTATGGCATTTTTCTAGAACGCTCAAATTCTAGGACCTGTGAAGTGGTATTCTCCCAGCTCGCTCCCCCCCCTTTCTGCCGTGAAACTTATAAGATGCAATCGCGTTACCAGGCAGCCGCGTACTACTATTGCATAACACGACTCGTCCCCCCCCCCTCTTTATAACAAAATTCACGCTTCGCATATTTGCTCACACTTCTGCTTGTGAAGTTTTAATTAGGCAGCCATGGTAACTCACTCTTTGCAATGAAGCCTCGTTCCGGGGAGATGTCGAAGCTCCCGAGCACTCTGATCCCTCTGGAATCTCTGAGCAGCTTTTTGGGGTTTGGGGGAAAGTGGGGGGGGGGGATGTAATTTTTTAGGAGGGGGCGAGTAGTGTCCGCACAAAATCTGGGCTGATTCTCCGTGCGATGCTTACCTTTTCCTACGCTTCCTTACAAATAAGTAAAGGTCTGTGCAGTTCCTTTGCGATGATGCATCTCTCCCGGCTCACTTCTGCAAGCTTGCAGAGCAACGATCCACTCTTGTAAGAGCATCTGCTGCAAGATAACACCAATGGGATTTTTCTTTTCTTTTTTTAAAAAAAGAAGAAGGAGGAGGAGGAGGGTGGAATTGCTTCCCGGAGACTTGGTCACCGCTGCCAGCCAAGCGGCAGCACCGCCGCTGTCTCCTCTTCCTCCTCGTTAGATTTCGCAGTGAAACATTAATTCAGCCGTGACTACGTGAAGCAATTGTCAGGGTAGCAGCAGCAGGAGCCACGCAGTCTGGAAAATGTCCTCATTTACTGCAATTCAGTGCCTTCGATGTGATCTCACATACGATAAAAAGGAAGCCGGTGCGGGGGGTGGGGTGGGGGTGGGTGGTTGTTATGGGGAGGAAGGGGGTGGAGGGGATCCTTTCAAGCAGCCCCCGCGTCAAACCTGGCTTCTTGATGTGTTCACTTTGAAGCATTCTCTGTAGTCCTCCCGTCTTGCAGGCAGAGGCTTCGGGCGAGCTCCCTCCGCTCCTACTTTTGGGAATGCACGAGAGAAAGGGGAGCGTGTGCTGTTTTGCTGGCGCTCGGTGCGTGCGTGCGTGTGTGTGTGTGTGAGTGTGCGCGCGCGTGTAGCTCGGCGGAGAAGAGACGAGAACTGGCGCTGGCTCTCCGCTAGGGAGAGTTCTCGTGTTCCCTCTGATGCAGGAAGCCGGTGTGACCGGGAACTTGTTGAGTTCAGTATGCAGTTCTTCCAGTGATGGACGGTGAACCAGGGATAGCACAAGGAAGAGGAGGACGGACCTCACATGCGAACCCTTTGGAAATTGGGGAAGGGAGATTGGAATCTTTCCAGAATGGATCTGGATTCCCCTTCTCTTTACAGCGTTGCCCTTTTGTCATTACAGTTTAAATGCATTTCCAGACTCAGGACATAGAGTACTGTTTACATTATCTTGAGGCTGAATCGGAAAAGGAAAACAGCAGAGTTAGCGGTTTTGATTACAGTATAACTTAAGTCAGTGTACCCTGTTTGACTATAAAATGTAAAACACCCCGCAATTAATTTGTTGGGTTTTTTTACATAATTTTTTAAAATAGAATTTTGCTTCAAAATATTCTGGAACTGGACCTGCCTGGCTGACGTGTTATGACCTAGAAGGGACCTCTGGCAACCCCAGATGCCTGTGTTTGGGGTAGAGTAGTTGCTACAGTTTCTCAGTTCTCAAGGATGGGGTTTTTACCTGTTTTGGATGCAACAGAGACATTGAGGTGGGGGATTGTTTCTCCACCAATTATACTTGTGTAGTGTAAAAAGTAGTCAAGAATTGTTTTATTTTTTTAAACAGTGAAAAACCTCTAAAGTCAATAAGTTTCAGAATTTAATAAACCACCCCAGGTTTCCATTAATTTTCCAGTAGGACATTGCTGACATGGGCAATAAGAGCTAAAGCAAGCTTTCTTAAGACATATATCTGGCTGAGTTCAATGGGACTTAATAGTCAGTGGGTTTATTATACCGTTAATATGACTTATGTATATGCATAGGTTTCAGTGTGGCATTTTGAGTGCATTGGAAAAATCAGTTAAATTTTTGCATAATTCACATATTCTGGTTAATTGGGGTTTGTATGTGCATGTATATTTAAACTATTAAATCATTTTTTTGTTCTCATTGTTCGGTTTTCTTAACATTTATAACATTTTCTTAACATTTGTAACATTTATAACATGCCTAAAAATTAACAAGTGCACTTATTTTTAAATACAGCACAGTCTCTTCCCACGTTTTCATACATGGGATTCCCATCAAATTTGCAGATGACACAAAACTGGGAAGGGTAGCTAATGCCACAGAAGACAGAATAGGAATTCAAGATGACCTTAACTTAACAAATTGGAAAACTCCCCCCCCCCCCCGCAATGAATTTCAACAGGGACAAATGTAAGGTTTACACTGAGGCAGGAATAACCAGCTGCTCAAATATAAGATGGGAGACATTTGGCTTGCCGGTAGTGCATGCGAAAAGGATTTCCGGTTCAGGTTACTAGAAAGGAAATTCCGACTAAACATCAGGAAGAATTTTCTGGTAGTAAGAGCTGTTTGACAGTTGAATGGATTCCTTCTGAAATTGGTGGACTCTCCTTCCTTGAAGGTTCTTCAGCAGAGGTTGGATGGCCATCTGTCATGGATGCTTTCGTTGAGATTCCTGCATTGTAGAGGGTTGGACTAGAATGACCCTCAGGTTCCCTCTCAACGCTACGGTTCTATGATTCTATAATAAAATGCAAAAGGAAAAGGGAAATAGTAGGGAAGAGAAAAGCAAGCACTGGAGCAATTGATAGTGCCAGGTTGGTTTTTCCCCTTGTCATGATCTTCTTCCTGAAAGGCACATGTATAGCCTTCTACTGCCCACGGCCTATAGTGGTAGAGGCCAGCATAGGCTTTTCTTCTGGTCCAGGTAACTTGCAGTTGGAGCAGAGTGTCCTTTCATGCAGAGAGGGGGTCAAGCTCCCTGTAGTTCATACTCTGGAAGCTGGGTGGGGGTGAATTAGTGGTCTCCTATGATTAAACAGTAGGATCAGAGGAAGGTGATTATCAGTGCTTGCCTTCAATTATTAGTTGTGGTTTGTATATGTAGATATGTGTTTCAGGCCGGACTATTAAAGATTAAAAGGTAAAGGTAAAGGGACCCCTGACAGTTAAGTCCAGCCGCGAATGACTCTGGGGTTGCAGCGCTCATCTCGCTTTATTGGCTGAGGGAGCCAACGTTTGTCCACAGGCAGCATGACTAAGCCGCTTCTGGCGAAACCAGAGCAGTGCATGGAAATGCAATTTACCTCCCCACCGGAGTGGTACCTATTTATCTACTTGCGCTTTGATGTGCTTTTGAACTGCTAGGTTGGCAAGAGCTGGGACCGAGCAACAGGAGCTCACCCCATTGTGGGGATTCAAGAGCTGTTCAAACTTTGCACTGGAGCAAAAGCTGCCATCAATTCTGCCTTGCAATGGCAGCCATTAAACAGGTCAGCAGAACAGGGTGGGAGATTTATGGGGTAGATTTAAGGCCTGGTCATCCGATTCACTGCATTGTTTTCCATAGAGAAGCTAGGATTAGCTTTAATGATCTTGACACGACACAGTTCACAGAATAATGCCAGCTCCAGTGGCCAATGCACCCTCTGGTATAATTGTTCTGGTGATCTCCGTAAGATGACGCTGTGATGTGTTTTAATGTTGGGGCAGAGAGATGGCAGCCAATCATTCTGTTGTATAGTTTCCTACTTGTTAGGTGTCTTCTGCAGACAGGAATGAATTGATCTGAACACTAAACTCGCCAGAGTTAGCAGTATAGGTGTTAAAGCGTAGGAGTGGAGGTAGATTTGCTGCAATGCCAGGGATTGGATGCTCTAGTGACTAGAGTGGGTCCATAGGGTAGCAGCTGCCTTGTCTTGAACTTTTATTGCATGCCACAGGATGAAAATGAAGGTCTTATTTGTTTATTTAAACCTGTAGTGGTGTAGAACAGTTAAAACACAAACCAAAAGCACAAAAATGCAGCAAAGTATTGCAATATATAAAAAGACATGGTCAGCTTACTGGTCAGGGAAAGCCTGGGGGAGGAATGTTGGGGAGCTTGGGTGGGAGGGGGGGAAAGATGTATAAAGTAGGTAACTGGTGGTGCTTTCCATATGGTAGGGGAAAGAGGTGCCAAGTTGCCCTGAAGATTGAGGAAGCTGCATCATGTGTGTTATGTCACGTGGCGTTTCAGGAGGAGCCGGGGACAGAGCCAAATGCAGTGGCTGGCAGCTCTTCCTCTCTCATTCTCAGCAGCCTTGCATGGCAGCCAGAGGAAGAGCTGGTCACTGAAGCTGTGCTCAGCCCCATGCTCGGCTTCCTCCACTCCCTGACAGTAGGGAACATTGGGGGCTGCCCCCCATATTGCAGGGCTCCAAAAATGCTTGGTCCCCTGGTGTTGATGTCCCTGGTAGAAGAAATAGCATTCCAACGAATAGGGCAATAGCAGAAAATGCATGTTTCTGAGTCGCAACCATCCAGTGGTTTTCCACTGCAACTCTAAGCACACAAGGAGTTGGTTATCTGTTGTCACAATCCACAGGCAAGATAAGAACAGGGAGGCTGCTGCATCTACAGGACAACACCTAGTTTATCATGCATCTTAAGCCGCATGATCATTTAAGAGTTATCCTGTGGATGTAGAATGCCCCTCCTCCTAAATGATGGTCATTGTTGATGATAGCTTCTTATCATTGTTCCAAGGTATAATATCACAGTTATCTTACTGTGCAGTTTCTACAGCATCTCAGTAAAGCTGGTCACTGTCTCCAGTTTTCTTGTCTATTAAGGCAGCTTTGATAGGCTGTATATTTCTCCAGTGACACCCCCTCCCCAAAGAAATGTCTTTAGGTTGGGTTTCATATAAATGTCTCAGACCTAGGTAGTCACTATGCCTTCTTGGGTTCACTGGCAGGGATAACTAACTTCTGATTATAAGGCCAAGTCAACCCTTCGTCTTCATTATTTGATGTATAAAGACTTATAAATGAATCCCACTGCAGATTTTTTCATCTTCGATGTCCTTTCTCAAATTGTTATGAAGATGCCCAACTCTTGGATTTGACAGGTCAAAAGAAGAGATGCAGCATTATGACCGAATCATAACACAGAAGCATAGTATATTTTTTTCCCTGACAGCAAGAACAGAAGAATCTAGCTCTTTACACATTGATGTTGCAAAGGGTACAGACAGTATCTCCTGGTTTGCACATCATAGTAAGCCAAACTGTGGCTTAACGGGACTGTGTGAATAGACAGGTTGTAGCTATTTTGCTCCTCCCTGGGCTTTTTTACTCCCATGCTACAATGAGGCAAGCTTTCCAAACTCAGGCTTGTGGCTTGAGAAAAAGCCTTAGTGACTATGCAGCTCCTCTCATAGTTTGGCTTATCACAACATGCATACCAGGCCGATATCTAGCAGTGTCTAGCAAAAAGATCATTAGTAAATATTTAACACAACTTGCTATTTCCGAATGGAGGAAACATTTTTCTTCCAATTTCCAAAACTATGATCGATGTCAAATGTGAAACAAAATGAAGAGAGGGGGGGGGGGGAAATGGAAAATGAAAACTTATGGAGAGGTGAAAGAATCTGTTTATGACTGGTTACATTACTATCAGATTAATGAAATGTTTAAAAAAGATGTGTGGGTATGAAGGTAAAGAATCAAAATTCCAAGTGGAGGTATTGAATAATGAGTATAAAAATCTGTCTAAAATGTATAAAATGTTGCTGGAGTGGCATACAAAAGATGAAGAGGTAAAAGCAATAATGATACATTGGGCAAGAGATTTTGGTTATAATATACAGTATGATGATTGGATGAAAATATGGAATGAAAGGTTAAAATTCACGGCATGTACTGCGTTGAAGGAAAATGCAATGAAAATGGTCTACAGATGGTACAGTGGTGCCTCGCAAGACGAATGCCTCGTAAGACAAAAAACTAGCAAGATGAAAGAGTTTTTCGTTTTTTGAGTTGCTTCGCAAGACGAATTTCCCTATGGGCTTGCTTCACAAGACGAAAACGTCTTGCAAGTTTGTTTCCTTTGTCTTGCAAGTTTGTTTACTTTTCCTTAAAACCGTGCATTCAGGGGGTGCAGTTGCGACTTGACTTCAAGGAGCAACTCATAGCACGTGGTGTGGTAGCCTTTTTTGAGGTTTTTGAAGACTTTGGTGATTTTTGAAGCTTTTCCAAAATCCGTGCTTCGCAAGACGAAAAAATCGCAAGACGAAAAAACTTGCAGAACGAATTAATTTCATCTTGCGAGTTACCACTGTATATAACGCCAGTTAAACTGGCTAAAATGTATGAAACATGTAATAAGTGTTGGAAATGTAAAGAAAAAGAAGGTACTTTCTATCATATGTGGTGGGAGTGTAAAAGGGTGAAAGATTTCTGGGAAATGATATACAATGAATTGAAAAAGATGTTGAAATATACGTTTGTTAAAAAACCAGATGCCTTTCTATTAGGAATGGTAGGAAATGAAATTAATAAGAGAGACTGTAAACTGTTTCAATATGCAGTGACTGCCACAAGGATACTTCTGGCCCAAAGATGGAAGCAGGAAGAAATTCCAACAGTGGAAGAATGGAGAAGGAAATTGACTAAATATGCAGAATTGGACAAATTGACTGGGAAGATTTGATATCAGAAAGACCAAAAGTTTATTGAGGACTGGGGGAAATTTACAGAATATCTGAAAAATATATGTGATGTACAGACAACACTTGTTGGTTTTGAAGAGACTCTGTGAGATAGTAAGAAATACTGCAAAAAAGAGAGTAAGAGGAAAAGGAGTTGGTAAAGGCAATATTATGTTTAGAAATGCGTTAACAAGTAGAAATTTTACGAAAGATTGACAAAGAAACTGAGGGAAGTCAAAAAATGGAAGAATGAGTGCAAAATAATTTGTTGATTGTATAAAATTGTTTGGAAAACGAATAAAAATTATTTTTAAAAAAATGTGAAACAAAATGGATCACCGTAGTGATTTCTTTAGAAATTGCACCAGTCCATTCAATTCCCAGTTTGAGAGTCTTTTCTGCCCTTGCATGAGAGGAAGCAGTCGCCAGCTTGAGGTATCAGCACTGTACATATAGATGTCAAATGTAAATTGTCATGTTTGTATCATTGCTTGTGATTGAAATTCCTATTTAATCTTCTAGATAATTTAAATTAACCAGCTACCAAAATCAAATGGTGCCAGTATCTTTTATATTCATCAAAATGAGTGATATTTAGTGCTGCTGAGTCTTATTTTGAACACCTAATACTTACAGTCTAATACAGTTTGAGCAATTCCGACAGAGTGGGTGTAATTGCAGGCATTACAATATTATCTAGGTTACTCCAGTTGCACTAGGGCCGTTCTGATTTCATGTCAAGAGTCTTGGTTTCTTTAAATTGGAAAGAGAGAGGGTTTTGTTTCAGAGATGAACTGTGTTTGGCTGTTCATTTCTGTAATCATCTGGGACCCGCAACATCATTAGATGTTCTGTTGAAAGCAATTATTTTTATATTGCTGAATTGCTGATGTTAAATAAGCTGCTGGCTTGTTTTCTGCACTACTGTTGTTGCATAGGTTCCGGCTCTAAATTTTCGCAGTCTGCCTAAAGTTGGAATGGAGGATGGCACAGGTGTTACCTTTGACACTTTTTCTGAAAAGCAAATTTATTACTGTGGTTTGGATTCATCAGTGGTTAATTGTGTTGCTTTCCCTTAACATTCTTGGTGGACTGGTTGGTTAGTTGTCAATTACTTTGTAAAATATGCAGTCAAAATTAAGCTCTTTCACTAATTACCTGATACCGCCAGTCTCTGTGTAGGCAGAACAGCTTGGTGAATCTAATTTAAGGCTCCTGGCACTGTCATTAGGCAGCTATGAGTGATTTCTTTGGTGCAGAGCTGTGATGTAGTGGTGGTGACTGGATTGTGGATGACATAGCAATATATGATCACTTTGGCCAAAATACTACTAGGTATGATAGAAATTGGCATAAGGAGTAAGGTTCAATGGGGGAAGTTTTGCTGTCCCAGGGCCACACCAGGGTTCACCAGGATTCAATTCATATGATAAGTAAATGAATGCTGAAAGATCTTCATAACAAACACAGCTCTGTATTGCTTAGTTTAGCAGTAGGCAGAAGGTTGAACTGGATCTAATGGTAGCTTTCCAGTAGATTGGCAAAGTGTGTGCAGCAGTTTGTACCCCTTTATGCTAAACTATTTCGTGCAGTTGGGGTACTTTGATATATTGAACATAAAATCTAAATATACTAACACTTCTTTGTTGTTGTTGTTGTTGTTGTTGTTGTTGATGATGATGATGATAGACCACCCTATACCCGGAGGTCTCAGGGCAGTTCACTATAGATTAAATCCTAAAACAGAAATATTTACTTAGGAGCAAACATACATTGGAATACACTATCAATATTTATTATTTTTGGTTTGTATCCAATGCTTCTGTTCTCCATTCCCCTGCATCTTCAGTACGTTATAATGGGCAGATGGGCACTATTTCTATTCAAGTTCAGTTATTTTCATTTTAAATGTCAGATTTCAAACGTGTTAGATCTCAAAACCTACTTTTTTCTATCTAAGGAACGGAGTGTAGCTCTAAAGGTTGAAGGAATACTTGCACAGTACTTTCAACAAATGTGAAATATTTCACAATCCAAATTATTATGCAGCCTGTCTAGTTAGGAAATAAATGAAGATCTAAGAATCTACAATAGCATAATATATAGTACCCTAAATGACTACATTTTGCTCTTTCTTGAGCAACCATTTAGCTTGTCACCATTACGGATGATTTGAAAGTTTTGCAGACCTATTCTCCAGTACAGAATATTTTCGACCATCTGAATAATAAATATTTTTTCTCTCCCTAATTTGCTCTATGAGAACAAACACACAATTATTTTTGTTGAATTATCTTGTGGGAAATTGTGTTAAGATAGCATGGTGTGCTACAGCTGGAGAGCATACATAAAACACATTACAGTGGTGCCCCGCAAGACAAATGCCTTGCTAGACGAAAAACGCGCAAGACGAAAGGGTTTTTCGTTTCTTGAGTTGCTTCGCAAGACGAATTTCCCTATGGGCTTGCTTCGCAAGACGAAAACGTCTTGCGGGTTTGCTTCCTTTTTCCTAAAGCTGTTAATACCCGGGGAATCCGCGCTCCACAAAATGAAAAAATCGCAAGACGAAGCAACTCGCGGAACGAATTAATTTTGTCTTGCGAGGCACCACTGTACAGGAAAGAGCTGTTTAGAAGACTAAGGCTTGTTCTTTGCATGAAGCAGAATTCAGTAGAAATTAGGTGGTGAAATGGACTGTGTCATGTCTGACTGTGTGTGTGGTAGTGAGGGTAACTTTTTAAATTGCGTTCCCATGTTAAAAATAAAAATAAAAATAACTATCCATATATAGTCCTCCAGACGTTGTTGAATGACAGCTTTCATAGCTCCTAACTAGAGGCTGTGCTGGTTAGGGCTGATGAGGGTCAAATGTCAACAACTTCTGTAGGGCTACAAGTTATCCACCTTCTCCTCTATCAGTTCAGGAGTCTACTTCCTCATTTTGCTGCACATGTTTACCAAGCCTAAGATGCTCAGAATGTTGGTGAGTGACTCAGCACAGAACCAGAATCCATTCATGACCATCTGGTTATATCCAGTCACTGTAGGTTTTCCAGAGGTTTATGTCACATAATTTGAATGCTGTAGTGCCCAGGCCATTGTACTCTGCTGCCTCTTCCAATACCATAAGGATGCCATAAAATTACAATTTTATCTTTCAGTATCCATGTTTGTAATAAGGAACACTGGGAGGAAAATGTCACAGTGCCTCAATAGAAGATATTTGTGGCAATTGTTCTAAATTTGTTATATGATGATGATGATAATATATGCCACCTCTTGTCATATTCCATTTCCAATAATATGTGCACAAGTGGTTTGGGTTTTTTTTTAATTATTTCACACACCCACACGGCTAAGGAATTTATTAAGGCTTGATATTCTGCTGTAGAACAGATTCAGTGGCAACAAAACACAAAGAAAAACATACTATTGTTGAGAACAAAAAACAAACAAACCCCCAAGTAAATGCAAAATCCAAATCATTCCTCATCCTCAATGACCAGCATGGCAGCCTTTAACGCTGTGCTGAGACATGATGAGATAAAAGGAATTTATACCTCTATTAAACTAAGAAAGCATTTGCTTAACAACCATGAGAAATATGGGTGTGCAGATCTTATAGATGGAAAAGGCCTCTTTTATGTTTGTCCTGTAATGGTATATTGAAAGATTATAAAGGAGGCCATATTTAAAGATGGTGTAATTAGAGGGGCAACATCCCAGAGGTCAAATTTCCTTCCTTATAGCTTTCCATATGTCAGTATGTATGTGTTAAAGTTTGAAGTGGTTGAGGCGATTGCTATAGGAACTAAAACCATATGGACTTTGCCTGAGGAAGGTTGTTTTGAGATTTGCAGGAGAATAGTTGACTTAATTTTTTCTGCTCCTCGAATCTTTTCCACATTCATTTATTTTCTGAATAATGCATGGATGTTGCAAAGGAATTTAGGAAATATATGAGAACTGACTGTCATTTTGTATAAACTGCTGGTCAGGTCTGTTTAGTTGTTGATTGGTGCAAACCAAATTGCCCTAGAATATGCTGAACATATTGCAATGATAATGGCTAAACTGTATTTCAGACACCTTGTCCCCTATTACAAATTAAGCAGTCACAGAGGAAAGACCTGCCCTCCAATCACTGGATAGTGCTTCTCAAACAGAACACACTCAGTGGAGGCTGTTCAGTTGTGAGTTCTCAAGTGATAAAACATTAAATTACACGTATAAATTATAAACATATAAATTACACATGTACCAAGACTAGATCCAGGTTTATGTGGGTCCAAGCAAGAGACCAGAAGTAGGTCCTTGCTCCACCTCCATTGGACTCTCCATACAAACACAAGATGGCTCTCTCTCAGTGTAAGAGAGGGAAAGACCTTGAACTGAACATAAGGGCAGCCCTGGTATATCAGACCAAAGACCTGTCCAGTTCAGCACCTTGTTTCCCATACTTGTCAGTCAGACATTTATGGGAAGCACACCAGCACTCTCCTACTCATGTTCCCCATAAGTATCTGTCATTTCTTCTTTTGCTTCTTCCTGGAGGCTTCTTTCCAGTGGCCATCCTCCTTTATCTCACGGCTAAACCTGCTTTATGCTCTCTAGGCTCCCTTAAAATAAAATTGCTGGGGCTGCCTGCTACTGGACTCTTGGTGCAGCTGCTAGCTGAACTGGATTGTACGTGGTGGTGGGGAAACATGAATATCTCACCAGCTTTGTGCTTCCTCTGTGCTGTCCCCGAGCCTATGATCTGCCATAGGAGATATGTTCAGTTCTGTCAGTGGTGGGCAGCTAAGACATGGATGCAGCAGATGCCCAGACATGTCAATTCCTGATGCCATATTTGTCCATGTTGGTTGTAAGAAATTCATACATATAGTATATGCAACCATTTTACACCTTTCCCCTTCCTAATGAACCTCTGAAAAGCTGTTCCTGAAGGTTGGATAACCCTCTGGAATAACATGGGAGGCAGCAGGAATGAGTAATCTATGGAACTGGGGATCCTCTTTTGCATGAAGAGAAATATTTTACACTATCACAATGGTTATCTTTGGATGTAAGCCAATCTTCTTTTAGATTAGCTGTTCTTCTCAGCACAACCCCCTTTTCTTTGTTCCCAGAGCAAAACCAATAACACTTTCCTAAAACATCATATCCAATTTATTTCATTTTGCTCAAATCAGTTATGTCTGGCGAAGTTTAAATTCAATAACACTGGATTTTGAAACAACTGGTTATTTTCTCCGCAAATATACCTTTTATATTTTCTAGGTGTTGAACTGACCAAAATGTATTATTACTTTTGTATGTTGAGGGACCTATGGCTATAAATCTTCTATCTTTCTTACCAATACTCAGAAAAACATTCATTCTGAGAAGTCTTGATTGCCATAAGTTGTATTTTTCAAGAGAAATGTAATATAGACATTTAGAATCCAGCGGCTTTTGCATGTGGGTAAATTAGCTTTAAAATTCTTCTCTTAAAAAATATTATTTTTTTTCTTCAAGCACCATAAAATAAACAACTCAGTATTTTTCTAGTTATATAAAATAAGGCATATCAGCTCTCCTTTCAGAACTTCAGTATAGCAAGCCTTCTCTTCATGCCCATGCTTGAATAATGTGGGATGGATCTAGTGACACGCCATGCCACTTATTTTTCATGTTAACAGCAATCTTCCTTTAGAGTCCCCAAATGAACTAATCCTGTTTTTACTGAGAAAAAAGCCAAGATGAAAGTGCTTTTCACTTCCCCCAGACAAATTTACCAGGTGCCAGTGGAAAAGTTTAACAATTTCTGGATACATTTCAGAAATTGTCACCATGCAGTCTGTTGAGTTCCCCAACAGTAGATGATACTTCTATTGTTCTAATTGTTTTCAGTGATCAATGCCTGGCCTGCACCTTATTTGCTAATATGGTATTCATGATGATTTCATTCTGAGATGAACCCGGAACCTCAAGGTGTCTCAGTGGATGAGGCATTTCATATGCACAGCACAGCAGACAAAGCTCCCTTCTTTGATTGTATCTCAACCTCTTGTTTTTTAAGCGCTCAGCTTGCTGCAAGTAAACCGTTTTCTTACATTTAAACCCCCAGAGATATTTCTTAAAACTTTTCATTTCAGCGTTTACAACACTGAGTGCTTTTATTCACAGTTCTGTTTCTCTTGCTAGAACATCTAATTTTCTTTTCGATTTTGGTTATCTTGGTGAAAATGCATCACATTTTTCTTTCCCCTCACTTCTCCAGCAACTTAATATCTATCAAAAGGGTACCTTATTCCCCTCCCTCCCACAGACCACAAATTGTAGAATAAGGACTAATTTCAGTGAACTTTGGGAAGTTACATCAGTATAAGAAGATAAAAAATACTGCTTTTTAGTGAGTTCTCTGGGGTGTATTTGAAAGAGGACTGTCTGACCTATAAATATAAAAATGTCCAAATATAGCTTTGGGTCAATCTTGTAACACCACTGTTGCATGGTAGTTACAGAGGGAAAGTGCCCTTTCCCCTTTAAATCTCTTTTACTGTTTTCTTGAGATTTTGATGAAAAACACAGTAGCAATTTGGACAGGGACCTAAATTATTGTTTTCTGAGATGACAGATTGATGGGCTCACTCACATAGCTACAGCTCTCAAAGGGTTCAGAGTAAAGCAAGTAACCTGTTTTACCCATACTTCCCTCTTTCCTATATTGCAGCAATATGAGTGGGTGGTGAAGACTTACTTAGACTAGGGCAGAGCTTTCCAAACTTTTCATGTTGGTGACACACGTTTTAGACATGCATCATTTCGTGACACAGTAATTCAGTTTTACTATCAAAGCGGACGTTTGACTAACCCTTTTCCAGCCCTGGGAGGAGTGTGGGGATCGTTCGTGTGACACACCTACACACTGCAGCCGACACGCTAACGTGTTGTAACACACAGTTTGGAAATCTGTAGGGTTATTCAATTTATTCCTAGATGATTCAGGCAAGGAAGCCTTGCCACAGGCTATAGGGTAAAGCAACATTTTAAATTTTATAGCCAAGGAAAATTTCTCTCTGAAAAATAAAATTGTCTTAGTTGTTTAGTGCTAGTCTCCCAAACTCCACAAGGCTCTCCAGTGGACTAGTTGTGGAATACATGTATATTGAATTTCTCTATCCTTTAGTCTTACACCCCACCCTTTTAGAATACATTTGAGATCCTTTGGCATTTAGAAATGAAAGCATGTAAGTGATTCTCAATCAATGTAAATAGTCTTATCTTATGCCAAGGATCATATAACAGCTAGAAGTGGATTCCGGAAAAATCCAACCCACAAGGTTGAGTTAATGAGGGAAGGTGTCTAATAGGTGATTCTGGAGGTGAACATAAGTTGAATTTATTTAGTACTGTTTTAAAATATTTTTTCATCTGATATTTGATAGTGCCATATCAGGCCCTCCCGCTAGGTAGACTGCTTCAGGTGACAGATGCTCCTAGGTAGGGTGCACCAGTGAGCCTTTGAAGGGCAGAACTGTATATGCCAATAGACTTGCCTGTGTCATCTAAGCCAGTTAGTGATTTCATCAGTGTTGAAGTAAGAATCAGCTGCCAGTATGGTTGGATTTTGTACATGGGCTGGGAGATGGGTGCCATCTTGTCGTTCACCTCAGGTAGCAAATGCCTTGGGGCACTCCTAGATGGTGCTGTCTAATTTCCTGGTGAGTCCTCAGTTCAGAAGAGAATTCTGAAGGCCTCAAGGTTGTCACATACAGTGGTACCTCGGGTTAAGTACTTAATTCATTCCAGAGGTCCTTACTTAACCTGAAACTGTTCTTAACCTGAAGCACCACTTTAGCTAATGGGGCCTCCTGCTGCTGCCGTGCCGCCGGAGCACGATTTCTGTTCTCATCCTGAAGCAAAGTTCTTAACCTGAAGCACTATTTCTGGATTAGCAAAGTCTGTACCCTGAAGTGTATGTAACCTGAAGCGTATGTAACCTGAGGTACCACTGTATTTAAATACTTTAAACTTTCCATAGTCATATTATGTGTCAACTCTTAATTTTTGAAGGCTTTTCTCCTTGGGAAAGGATTCTGCAATTTCATTTGTCTCTTAAAAGAGCCATTCTCACCTGTGACTTTTATTGTTGTTGTTGTTGATGATGATGATAATTCATTTACTAATTTACCACGAAGCGTTAACACTGCAAAATTAAAAATAAGATTTGCTGCTAAACCTGAATGAAAAAAGTACTGTCTGTAATGTGGTATGAATTTTTATTGCATTGGCTGAGTCTGTTTTTCAATTCAATTTGTACGAGTCTCAGTGGCACAGTTTGGTTTTGATCTCAGCTTTATGAAAACAAAATAAAAGTGCATTCTTTGTTTCATGTTTGACAGAAAAGTTTAGGGGGGAAAGCCCAGTTGAAAAGCAGCAGCATTCCCCAAAGAAAACAAACAAACAAACAAAAAAATAGCTCAAAATGAGCTGCAGTTCTTTATTAGAGACACTCCCTCCCCACAAATCTGCACTTGAAAACGATAGATGGAAAAAAGAGCAAGAACATTTTTCATACGTCGTCTAATAAACTGTTCATTGCATTAAAGCAAGTAATGCAAGTTGATTAAAACCATCCTTGGGTTTATTCTAGTTGTGGAACTCTGTAGTTAATAACTGGGATATGATAACAACGTGCTCTATAACCCACTGAATAAGATTTTCGTGTACTGAATGCTCCATTCTTTAAAATGGCTTTATACTTTTAGACAAGCTAAATTATAGGCATAATTTTCCATTTCTACTTTAAAATTTAATTCTTTTGATACACTACCTTATCTTTCTGTAGAGCAATATTGAAGTAAGAGAAAGGTCAATCTTAAAAGGCATTAATGTAGTGATATGTGAAGCTGATGAAAATATTAAAACATATTGGAGAATATTGTTCACATAATATTTTGTAGTTCTTTATCTGAAAATGTCTTTGTTGAAAAGACAATATTGAAAATTTCTGTTATGATTCTGGATTAGAACTTGGCAGGGTAAAATCTGTTCAGCGGCCCAATTCTGAAGGGGTATTTTCAATTATTTTGTGGGAGTACAACTGTGGCGGAGGATTTTTTTAAAAAAGAATGGTTTTTAAAAGGTGTGAAATCAGGTAATGTTGAGGGCAGTTTAACAGTGGGGTAGTTTAATAGTGTGGTAATGCAAAATGAAATATGTAGGCAGATTGAAAAAGGCTGCAGCTTCCAAAAAGGCCTGGTGAGTAGCAGCCCACAATTGGGAACTCTCTTGTCCCAAGGTTTTCAGCAGTGAGTTGCTTTAATTCCCACGGGATTTTCAGGTTGAAGCCTATTTTTTAATCACTCTGTTCATTTCAATGGAGGTATCATTCCAACTGAAGGAAAGTTTAAATAAACAAACTTTTTAAAAATAAAAATATGCTTTTATGGAAATGTGCATTCTTCGAATTTAGCCACCTGTGTTCCAAAATTCCACTTTCCAGTTAGCTATAAACAGGGAAGGAAACAACTGGATATTGCTTCCAAAAACCGAGGCAATGACACACTGCTGGAAACTCCTTGAATTTAAAATTCAAACTTGCTATAACTTAGAGCACTATGAGTGCTAGAAGGGATGATGCAGCATTCATTTTAGGCTAGTTTTTCTTGATCTTCTTTTATATTGTTATGGACTCTTGCCTCACCATTCTTTTGCTGTGTAGATTGCAGGTTAATAGCCCAGAATAATCTGCTGATGGGAACTAATGGTTGGATGAGAGTTGGCAATCTCCCTCTCTATGGGAACAAGATACCCATCGAAGTTTGGAGAAGGTGACAACTCCATTAAGCTAAAGGAACAGGTGTTTGTGGGTGTGTGTAGACAGACAGTTTGCAGTTTGTAAAGTACAGTGGCAGAGAGTGAGAGTGAGAGTGAGTTGGCTGAAGGCACTTAGAATTTACGGCCTTTCTCTCTGGGAACCTGATGTTGGCTTGCAAATTTATTGCATTCTTGGAGCTCATGCTATCAGTGTCGTGTAGTGGTTAGAGTGTGTTGGACTAATATTGGGGATACCCATGTTCAATCTCCACTTGGCCATGAAGCTCATTGAACAACCTTGGCTCAGTCTTTCATGCCTAACAGTTGGCAGCTGTATGGCTTAAGAGACAGTGGAGTGCGTGTGTGTGTGTGTGGGGGGGTGAAGTCCCATTGGCTACCTTCACCTGGTTTAGCTGGCCAATTAAAGCCATTCTGGGTGTGGCCACTGTCACATGCTGACATCTTCTAGGAGCCACAGGTGAGTGCAGGGTGGGGACCAAAGGTGGACAAAATACCCCAGAAGGAGCACAGTGTGGCCTCCACCAGAGGTATTGCCCCTCCCCTAATACCCCACACATCTCACAGTGGTGATGTTGAAACAAAATGGGGGAAATACCATCTATGCTGCCTTCAGCTCATTGGAGGAAAGGTGGGTTGTAAATGTTAAAAATACATATTGCAAGTACATATTTTTTTAAACTGAAATAAACAGATAACACAACTATTATTTTTTTAAGCAGCAACCAAAAGTCTCCAGTTCTCCGCCATGTAAAGGAAACTGGAGTGAGGTACCATTAACCCCAGGAACTTCTCACCACTTGAGAAAATGGGGAGCATGCTACTCTATACAGTGGTATCTCGGGTTACAGTCACTTCAGGTTACAAACACTTCAGGTTACAGACTCCGCTAACCCAAAAATAGTACCTTGGGTTAAGAACTTTGCTTCAGGATGAGAACAGAAATCGTGCGGTGGCAGCACAGCAGCAGCGGGAGGCCCCATTAGCTAAAGTGGTGCTTCAGGTTAGGAACAGTTTCAGGTTAAGAACGGACCTCTAGAATGAATTAAGTTCTTAACCCGAGGTACCACTACATATGGCAGGGTAGCTGCTCCCCTGTCTCCCAGAAAACCCAACAGCCTCAAAGAGCAGCAAAAGAGAAGTCCAGGACAGAGAGCTGTTGTCAGCCCCCAGGTAGAACCCCACTCCTACCTTCCTAGGGACTAGTCACAAGTTTGTGCACTCCAAGGGGAAAACAAGCAAGAAGCAGCACGTCCTAAATAGCTCCCTCCCACACACAAACACACATACATGCGTACATACATAGAGAAGGATGGGGAGAGTGCATATGAGCATCCACTATTCAGACAGTAAACATAGGTGGACCAGTTTCTAGTGTCATTTTGAAAAAAATATCATGTCACTGAACATGGCGGAATTGTGCTAGTACAGGTGTTTTAAGAAATGAGTCCTCTTTAGATACACACACGTATACCTGTTCAGTCATCATATCTGTGAAAAATTCACAGCTGTATGAAGTGAGGGCTTAAAGGGACACGCAAATTTGCCTCACTGTCATACCTTCTACTGAGATATTTAAGCCTCAAATCACAGTATTACTAGTTCCTCCACGGAAAGGAAACATGTTGCTTTGTTTTTCTTGCATTTTCCGTCTCAACAATACATGCAATCAATGTATATGCAGAGGCAAGCAAGTAAAGCAGTAGAGCAAATTACAGCCATATTTTATATGCTGTTTTCATAGTGCATAGGAAGCTTACAGATGTCTCTGTGGAAGCATATGCGAAAGAGTTCAAAAACAATCCCTGCAAAGCTCTTTGGTTCACAAAGACTTGTCTATTAGTTAAAGTCCCAGATGATGTGTCATCCATACAACTGCAATGCTTTAGCAAGCATTTTGAAAATCCAGTACAAGCATCAATGGGAAGGAATGCAAAAGGGAACGTTTTTATTGTGCTGGTTTGTGTATGTGATGATGCCTTATGCATATTTTGCCCTATTTGGATGATTTTACACTGTCTTTGTATGTGTTGTATATTGCAAACTCTTTGCAATACTGACATTCTGAATCATATCCTTCTACATATTTTCTGTAGGATTCCTCTAGGATTGACTGTCAGCACTGATTTATATAGTGCCTTTTGCCTTCAAAGCAGTTGTGATAGGTGTAGTAATATATTTTTTACTCATAACATTGTAAGTTGAAGTAGTGGTATTAATGATTTCTAGTGGGAAGCTTAAGGTAGGGAACATAAGAACTTGCCTGAGGCTCTATGAGGAATTGTTCTTTTAGGCTTAGAATGTAGGAGTTCTAGGCTTTATGTTGTTTACTCAGATCAATATTTTTGGGCTTCTCTTTATGTTGTTTTGGGTGGATTTTTTTAAAATATGTGCCTCAGTGAGGCTTTGCTTCTGTTGATAAGATGGTCAGGACACCGATTCAACAAAGCCCTGAAGCGATGCTGGAAGCACATTGATGCCACTATCTATAGTAGGAGATTTCGTAAGTGGCTCTTATATTTGCTGCTACACAAAGAACAGTAAGAACAGTACACTACTTGTGTGTGAGCCTACTCCTGACACCTTTTTATACCAGACCAGTCCCCAGCCATAAGTAATCAATGACAGTGGCTAAGCCTCCCGTTTTATACTTATGTACCTTTCCTAACAGGCAAAGTATCTGTACAGGCATGAGTGTGTGTTTGCATGTGTTTATTCACACACACACACACAAATACACAATTTTGCTACTATGTGTTAGGGCTGGGTGATAACCTGGTTTTCAGTATTGCAATATAATCACCAGCTAAACTTTGCAATATACCAATATAGCATGATATTTGAAATAAGGATGGAGCCAGTGCTTTTTTTCTGGGGGTATGCAGGGGTATGCATACCCCTAAGCATTTTGTGAATCTAAGTTTGGCCTCATTGAGGGGCAGTATTTCAATATGCATAGGAAAATGAGAGTATTCCTAAACACTTTTTTTTAAAAAAAAGCACTGGATTGAGCTAGGTAAAAGTATTGGCTGGCTTCACAGTTTTTCCTACATTGTGATTTTTGCTGGTGCCTACTCTTATAATTTGCTGCCTCCCTGCACGAGGCAGCAGAGTTAAAAGGGGCTGCAGGAATCAAGAGAAGTATTGGCTGGCTTCATGTTTTTTCCCCACATAGTGATTTTTGCATAGCACACACACACCATGATTCGCAATATATTGCCAAGTCAAAAGCCATCAATCGGTTTTGGACGATATATTGATATATTGCCCATCCCTGCTATGTGTACTCCTTTGCTTATGATAGTTGCACAGTAACATCATGGCTCTTATCTCTAAATGAACATTACCATGAGAGTAAAGGAGGCAAAACGAAATCACATGTGATTTGGTCTAATACAGCTAGGTGTGTGAATAGCTTAATCAGACTCAGCAAAAGAGGGATCAAGGTGTTGAAACAGGAGCCTAGACACTGAATAAAAGCAGAAAGAAGAGCAAGGCAGAGATTACAGGGTGTGCTAAAGAGAGGCAGGATCTAAACAGAGCAAGGGAGTTCAGAACTGCTACAACAGGTGCTTGACCATGGCAAAGATATAGTAAACCTATGCATCAGCTACCCATTTATTCTGTGCTACACCTCTTTTCTCCTTGTTTTTTCAAGCTTTATAAATCAGAATGCATAAATAGAGAAATAAAATGACCTGTCAGCCACCCAAATTCACTTGAGACTTGGTTGTAGTAATTGAGTCCTGCGGGATTAGCGGCAGGCCACGGAACCTTTGCATATTTCCATCCTCTTCATTGTCCCAAACTGTGGTGGTGCAGCAATTTATTTTTGAATGTTATATCCAACCTCACAGACTGAAAATAGGATTTCAATCTTATGTAAGTTCTGTGGTAGAGAACCTTTCAGCTGCAACTCACTCGCTGAGACGAGATCTTAAACGTGATCCTCAGCAAGCACAACATGCTTATTTGTGTGGCATTCCACATTTGAACCAGGCTCTCAGCTACTGTGTGTGAGTCTTTGGCATGCAAGAATGGACAACCAGCCCACACCATGGGAGCTCTGGTATGTACTTGTGAAGTATGAAATAGTAAATGCAGGTGTATGATTGTTGTTGCATTTAAATTCCAGCTTTTGATATTCTACTTTTGTTCTAAAGTCAGATATTTTATATAGAGAAACTAGGTCACTTTTTATTATTCAACTTTTTCACTTTGTCCAGGCAGAATTGAATCCAGAGAGATTAACTGTAACAGCTGTGCAAAAGTAACACATATCAGGAATGTTTTGTTTAGCATCCATTAGGAAAGTGGCGGTTATGAAACGAGTCCTTTTTTGATGAACAAAATACCTTGAAATAATTTGTGTATTCTTTAGGTATTCTCCCACTTCATCTCTGAAAGTGTTACCCTGTCAATTGCATTTAGCAGAGAATCTAGTTTAAATTAATGGGTGCCATCAGTGAAACATTTTAATATCAACATTATTATTGCTTTTTTTCTGTTTGCTACACAATTATGTACCCTAAATTGTTTGATGCACTGCTGTGATCAGTTTGTGCATCATTCATCAGAGTGACCCAACTCAGCCTTTAAGCTGAAGGTGATTTCTCTGTTTCATCATTTCATCATCATTGTCTAACCCCCAGCATCTGAAGAAGAAAAGTGGGACATTCTAGGTATTAAGAGAGCAGTTAACATTTTCCTCTTCAGTCCATGTATTTTTTAGGATAGACACTACATTGGTGGTTAAGTAGCGCAAGGTAACTAAAGCCAGAATGACAACAAAGTAGATAAAAGTCATGCATTCTAGAAGCCTTGAAGCCTCTAGGGGTTCTCACACAGCTCAGAATACAACCCACTCTTAGGGGCCAGGCAGTCCTGGGCTTCCTGGAGGGCAGCCGTTCCTATTGTTGATGAATTACAAGATAGAAAGCTTCACTTGAGGCTGTTTTTAAATATACTAGATAATATTTATGTGTTCTGTTTTGGAAGCCATCATGGAACCGTCATTGGTTGAGGCTGCAACACTATACCCAGTGGGACTTGCTTCTGAATAGTTGACATGTATAGAATAGCACCGTTAAAATCCAGTGCTGTTTGTACCACACTTGTAGCAGTGTATTGTTTTGGTACCACCCATCTCACAGAGTGGCACCTAAGAAAATATGGAAAACTGTCAACCTGTCTTCACCCACCTCTCTTTCTCAAGTGCCCACTTCAGGGGGGTGCAAGAACTACGTGGATCATGGAGGAAAGTAATTTGTCTCACTCAGTTCTACTGAGCACAGTTTCTTTCTCAGCATCATGTTTTTTTTGTTTTTGTTTTAATTTGAAAAGGCTGGTTTATCTGAGTATTCTATACTCCTTGTTCAGAAGAGAAAGGCCTGGCAGCGGGGAGGGATAACTTCCCATCTCCAGTGTCTGAGGTCTTCTTTGTTTTGCTCATCTTGGCTTCTTCAAGTTAGGCTTATCAGGAATTAATAGTGAGCAGTGGCTATTTACAGCTTGGAAGAGTTCATTTGGAGGCTGCATGGAGGGCCATGGTGTTTTTACAAGCAGTTTTTATTCAGTTTTGTTATATAGTCTGCTTCCCACTGGTCTGAGTAACCAATTTGTCTTGTAGACTGCCGCTTGAGAGAATCTGAGGACAACTTATAGGTCAATAGCCAGTTGGCCACTACACACTCAGATTTCAAAGTGACAATGACTCTTTTATTTTTTAGCTGTCAGGTATCAACTTTTAGTATACACTAGACTTGAAAGGTAAATGTTATGTCCTTATCTTTCACAAAGCCAGCTCTGCAATTCCCTGGAACTCTCCAAAGTTGTTTGAAGTGTCACAAATTAAAGTTCTGACATCTGCTTGACGGTAAAAGATACATAGCTTTGTTCGAATGAAATCAACCAAGTTAAAGCAATAAAAGGGCGGGTGCACTTCAGAGTGCACAACACTAAGTCATCTCAAGCTACTATTTTAATTGGTAACAAAATGCAGAAACAAAGTTGAATAAAAGTCCCTTTTGTTGATAGCACCAAACATATTTGTCAGTTCAAAATTCAACCCTCCATTTCTTAAATTGGAAAGTGGGGCATGATGTGTATACTTGCTGTTTATAGATAGGGTTCTGGGAATATCGGGAACAGGAAAGGATAAGTTATATATAAAAGCAATATTTTAAAAGCACCACATATAAATTGGTTTCACAGCAGATGATGCAAAAAAGAGAGTCCCTAATTAATAAATTAAGCAACTATTTTAGGTTGCCTTTCAGGGCATAGTCATTAATAATAAAATAATAAGCAGCCAGTTTAAAACATCATAGCATCTTAAGTTTGTAGTCTGAGCTGGCAAGACCTGTTTTCTCCACCTGAAGCCTGCAATTTTTTAAAAAGAGATGTGCCAATATACTGATGTGCCCCAGAATCCCTTTCATATGTTGCTATTTGCAAATATTGAACCATCCCATATAGCTCATGAGTTGTGTTCAGTATCCTTTTCAGCACTCTAAGGGAACTTGGAACACAACTCTCATTTGGTGCATCCCCACTACGCCTAATAAATATTGCTGTCTCAAGCAGTTGCTTGGGTTACTTGTGCAGTGGTGATCTGCTAGAAACCGTGCATGCTTGAGGAAACAAGCAGATCGTATCAGAGCTAAGCTTTCTTAAGTCGGGCTTGGGAACTGTAAATAGTCTCAGCCCTGTTTTGCCTGCAGTTCTGCTTGCCAATTATTGAGAGTTTTAGTATCATATTGATTTAATATTCAGAGCACACTGAAGTAGACCTCTAAATTCCTTCAGTCACTGTGTTTCTCAGAGGGGTTTTAGCTCAAGCTGGCACGTATTTCATTTCTGAAAGGAGAGGGGGCCACATTAAACCTTGAAGGCCACAGCCGTTGACTTCAAAACACGTTTCCCTTCATTCTCGATAAGGAAAAGCGCTCTACACATGCTCAGGGGCACTCCCATTATTATTTGTTTGCATTTCTTGCAGCTTGTTTTGAACAATCTGGAGAAAGAGATATGGGGAGTTCTGAGATTAAGCAGAAATTCAGAGTCTCACATAGAAGAATGAGCAGGATGGTCCCCAAATGTAACAGGGCTGGCTTAACACAATTTGAAGTAAGTGAAATAAGAGCCCTTAAGTCCACAATCTACAATAATCTAAATGCACCACTGATATTAAGCCCCGATACCAGCTATTGGTGTTATTGTCTAAATTACGTTCAACCAAATTTAGAACTGTAACAATGTGGATTATATTTCATCAGCCTACCCACTGGAGAGCAATAGCAAGTAATGTTTTATATCTTTAATTTTTCTAAAATCTTGAGTTGGTTTTAATACTTAATTGGATCCATAGCATGCTAATGTGCTGTTTTGCCTCTCCCACCCCCTTAATATAGCATATTGCTCCAGGCAGAACAAAGAAAAATCTAATTTTCTGAAAATCAATTTCAATTTTACACTAGGAGTAATTGTAAAGGTGCATTGATGTAGCCACAACAAAGGTCAACATATGGCCTTCTGGCATCCGCATACAGTTATTCCCTGTTTATCAAAAGAAGCAATGTTAAACTTTAAGTGCTTCACAAATGTCCATACTTACAAAATGTGGAATTCTATGCTCAAAAGGTACAAATATAGTAAAGTAAATGGACATAAATGAACAGAGTATGAGTAGTTGAGCCATTGTAGCACGGCAATGTTAATGGATAGGGCATATAATTTGTCATATAATTAACAATGTGGCCCTGAACCTTCAACGATACAGCAGCTAAATAACTTTCTCTCCCAACTGAGATAGTTGAAATATCAAGATTACTTAAATTGTGTTCCATGATGTACTGTGCCTTCAACCAGATCTTAATAGAAGCAAGAGTAATTCAGTCTTAATAACTTCTCTGTGGTGGGAGAAGGATCAATATCTCAGCCCATTTAAAAAAATGTTGACTTCTGTCCATAAAGGATTCTATTACAACCTGGATTATACAGTTTATTGGAAATGGATTTTTGGGTGGAATGTAATTCAAATACATAAATTACAAAACCTCTCTCCCTTCATATCGCTTCCTTTGCAAGAATTGAAAATAGCAACAATTACATTAAGTCAGCTTCATAGATCATTGCTGTTCAACAAAGATTATATTTTGCTTTGCAAATTCACATTCACAAATAAACTGCATTCTTTGTATATAGACAAAAAAATGTATTTAGACAAGAAAACAGATGGGAGAAATTGACAACTTAAAAAGGCTATTTTTTGGAGTATTTTCATATATAAAGTGTTTCATGAGAAATAATCATGGCAGTTTTAGTTATTGGAATTGAATAACTTGGTCATCTCTGCAAAATGTATCTACAAATTAGGATCAGCTGCTATATACTATGAGACACTTCCAGACATCTATAGCTATGTCGTTTCTTTTAGCATCATTAAATAGCATAGTTAATGAGCAAGTTACACACCAAATAAAGCAAAGCTACGGTAAGTGGGGAAAAATAGTGATTCTAGAATAATTAAAATAGCTCTATTCAGAAGATGTCCCATAGGAGGGAATATGCAAGGGATGGAGGTCTTCCTGGATTAGGATACTTATTGTAAGTGCTTCTTGTAATTATTGTATTACAATAGAAATTGGAGCAACAATTATATTTCTGTATTCTTGGCACAAAGCTTGTTTTCAGCAATAGTTCCCCATTAAATCATTCTTTCTAACCAGCAGGTTTTGTCTGTTGTTTGAAGGAGGAACATAGCCAGTTTGAAAACCCAAACAGGCAATATTTCTGTGGTTTAATTTTACATACTTTGCTTTTCATCGGAACTGAAAATCAAGGACTTCTCTCTGTAACCAGTCAGATTATAGATATAAGGACTTTATAGATACACTTAGCACTGAGATACATGTGTCTGTGCAGTATTTGAAATGAATTTCCAAAATTAACAACAGTGTTGGGATAAAAAGACACCATTGTGCAATACCTATGCCTTGAATTATAAAGTGAAGTATAAATGTGTTATATAAACAAAAGGTTAAATCTGACAGCAGGTTCAATTGTGTCTTGAATGCTACAATAAAAATTAAATTAGCATCAAACACCAGTTTCTTTGACCTGAATTACACTGTCCTAAGTGAAATAGAAGAAAATGGAATGTTTTTATGTTGTAAAAACTAGTACTTACACTCAAGGGAAATCTATTTCTGTGTTCCTTTATATGTATTTTTCAATGCTTCTTGCAATATAACAACACCTATAATACACATTACAGAAGATCAGAAGCATAAGAGAGGGAAAGGCAATGGGTGAATTCAAAGTAGCATTAAGGAGAACATTCCAACAGTGCAGGCATTTCTGTGGGTGGGGACTTGTACTGGCTCCCTCTAGCACAACTCTTGAGCTTGTTGCCGCCCAGTTAATGCAATGGATGGTATTAAATTGAGTTTTAATTTAAATGGGTCTACTCTGAGTAAACCTTAGTTGAATACCACCCTTGCCATCAACCCTTAAGTACCTGAGTGGGAAGGAACATGTGCACCCAGTTGTTGGTATCAGCATTAGACATATTTCCATAGACATCTGAAGGCAGCCCTGTATCGGGAAGTTTTTAATGTCTGATGTGGTTCACTTGTGCTTTTATATTCTGTTGGAAGCCACCTAGAGCGGCTGGGGGGGGGGGAACAGCCCGATAAGCAGAGTACAAGTAACAAGTTGTTGTTGTTGTTGTTGTTGTTGTTGTTGTTGTTGTTGTTGTTGTTGTTGTTGTTGCTGCTGCTGACATTCAGAACAGAACGGTTTGCTATTGACATTTCCCGGGAGCAAAGAAAACATATGACAGGCAAAAGTCTATCCTGTGGTTGCCATATGGACTTATTAGCTGATTTTTGCTCAGAAACCAGGCGTGCCAAGAGTCACCAACTGCTATTCAGGCAAGAACGTTAACAAGGGAAGATCAATCTGGCTCAAATTTCGTATGAATGGTTGTACTCACCACTTGGTTCTAGCCTTGATTATCTCCCTGTGGCATCTTTTCCTTCCACTCTTCTCCCATCGGGTGCCTTGTCTTTTTTTATTCATAAGCTTGGTTGGTAGGGCAGCTCTTCTTTATTCACATGAGCTGCTTTGTGATGTCATAATTATCTGAAAAGCAAGATTAAAATGTGGGAAATAAATAAATATTACCCAGTGTAGGGTGGTCTGGATCTCCCGCCTTCTGTTTCCACATTAATTGAGGAGCAGTTAGAAAACCACAACTCCCCCCCCCTCCATGTTCTGTTGTGCTCTTAGTGAAAAAGAAAGCTAGGACAGATGAGAGACTCGTGTGTTGTTGTTTTTGTGTCTGTGTGTGTGGTACTTGTCAAAAGCAGAAAAGCTATTGGTAGAAAGTACACAATTATGGCAATTTTGGCCCCTCCTCCATGTACTGCCGAGAGTGGCTAGGGAGGCCCGGCCAGATGGGTGGGGTATAAGTAATACATTATTATTATTATTATTATTATTATTATTATTATTATTATTATATACCTTACTTTCTTCACTAATTGAAGTGCGTTCAGCATATTTATTTTGAATAGGATTGCACGGTTAGTCTTAAGGTGAGCATTTACCCTGGTTTTGTTTGCAGGGATATTGTTTCCTATTTTGTTTGCAGGGATAATGTTTCCTATTTACTGAACGGTCATTCTAATTTGTTTTCAGGGAGGTAAGATGACCTTGCATCAAGCAAATGTTATCTCACACTTTCCAGTGCATTTTCACATCACTTTCCTTATTGTAAAAAAAAAAAAAAAAAAATCCGATCTTTTTTTTTTGGGGGGGGGGGGAATCTGGTATTGTTGCACCAAATTAGCTTTACTTGAGCAACCTTAATTTGCCGGTATGTTATTGAACCCCATCCAAAAATAGAGAAAGTATGGAAGTGCCTTCATTTGCCTCGTCCCTGAACTCTTTTGATGCAATGAGTTTTTTAAAAAATAAAAAACAACTGTGCCGTAATGAACTCATTACCATCCTTACATGTTATCCTTTTACCCATTTTATAGAAGTCAGGTTTTCTAAAAAAAATGTTTTTTTTAAATTCTCCATTTCTACAGAACTATAACAGTTAGCTAATGGGATTAACCTATTCATCTCTCTAGCTCTTAACCATGCTAATTAATAAGATTTTTTTAATGTAATTGTCTCTCTCTGCAATGATTCATCTTCTTTATTTACTTATCAGCATAATCGTAGTAATTCCCATAGAGAAATACTGTGCAATTACAAAAGAGAGGATTAGGATCTCTTGATAAATGCTGAAGGTATTGGCAGATGAAGGAGAAGGTTTGTGTTTACACATATTAATCTTAAATAATTAGCCATTTAAAGAGAAAAGAAGTCACAAATGTACATGAGAGATAAGTCCGTTTAAGTATCTTTCTTTAGTATTGATACACTTGAAGAACTCCATACAGTCTAAGCTTCCATTCATATAGAAAGTTTGCATATTATTTTCCCTCAGGCCCCATATTAATCTCTTGGTTGTTGCCCTTCTTCATCATAATTTAAATTGCTAAACAAACAGAATTAGGCTAGCATATGCATATGATCAAAGCTGTTAACCAGAAACAGAAATAAATGTAGATAATTAGTCACTGAGGCCATGAGTTTGCAAATCACAACTGTACCCATAACTTCTGAGTGTAGTCAGTAGCAAACAATTCCACCGTCCTGAGGTTGTACCTTAAAAGAGTATTTTTAGAAAATGCTGTAGTTGTATCAGCCATTTGGTTGTTTTAAGTGTGATGAGGCACCGAGCACAGGAAGAAACTAGTGTGTTTTGGTTTCATCTCATATGTGTGGATCAATATGTTTGCTATGCATGACATTACAATGATTGCGAGTTTTATAAATCCTGTGACCTTGCAGATAAATATATCATGAAAAATGACAGACATCTCAAAGGATACTTCTTATAAGAATCATTTTATTGCCCTTATTTGACAGTGAGATTATGTTTTGGTAATTTTCCGCTAACACTTTGTAGTGAAGGTAGAAAGTACGTTTATGAAGTTTATGCTATATCTAATTAGGAACAAAATATGCATGCTTTTGGATTGATTTGTCTGGATCTAATGGAGCTTTTGCATGAGCTGCAGTCACTTCCAGTTGTGCAAGGAAGGAAAGTTTTGGATGTTCTCAGACCAGGCATCCCCAAACTCGGCCCTTCAGATGTTTTGGGACTACAATTCCCATAATCCCTGACCACTGGTCCTGTTAGCTAGGGATGATGGGAGTTGTAGTCCCAAAACATCTGGAGGGCAGGGTTTGGGGGTGCCTGTCTCAGACTGTCTTGCATATGTACCTTAAAGGTAAAGGTAAAGGTACCCCTGCCCATACGGGCCAGTCTTGACAGACTCTGGGGTTGTGCGCCCATCTCACTTAAGAGGACAGGGGCCAGCGCTGTCCAGAGACACTTCCGGGTCACGTGGCCAGCGTGACATCGCTGCTCTGGCGAGCCAGAGCCGCACACGGAAACGCCGTTTACCTTCCCGCTGGTAAGCGGTCCCTATTTATCTACTTGCACCTGGAGGTGCTTTCGAACTGCTAGGTTGGCAGGCGCTGGGACCGAGCAGCGGGAGCGCACCCCGCCGCAGGGATTCGAACCGCCGACCTTTCGATCGGCAAGTCCTAGGCGCTGAGGCTTTAACCCACAGCGCCACCTGCGTCCCTTCCTGTATGTACCTTATATGTATATGTACCTTCCTGCATAGCAAATGCTGTTCTGGAGAGCCTTCTGAACTCCAGGATTCTCTTTTGAGTTTATAAGATCCAATGGTTTCATGGGAGAATGAGTTTTGGGTTATATTAAGGAATTTCTTTAAAATAATCTGACTTGTATGTTTTGCAACATGCCTACAGGAGTTTCCAGAGTACAGCTGCATCTTGCGTTGCATATTTACTTATTTAACTGACTGTCTTTCTTCTGTTACAGGGAAACTTTGTTGCAAGCATGACAGCTATTTTAAGACAAATGGAAGACTATCATTATGCCCATTTAATCAAGACCTTTGGGAAGATGAGATCGGATGTTGTTGTAAGTTCAACCTGAAACTTTGTTTCCCCCTTCTTCCTGCATTGATGTTTGTTTTTGTTGCTATTTGACAAAGAAAGTTATAAAGCTTATATAAAGAAAATTATAGGTGCCTCATGACCTGACATAAAAATCGATGAAGCATTGCTTGCCCCCTGAGTGAAGAGCAAATATTGTTTCATTGCCTTGATATTAAATGATGAAACAACTGATACTCAAGGAAAATCAGAATTTGAAAACATGGCTTAAGGAACTGGTGTTGGGGTGAGAAAACAAGTTTTTATTCAGCTGAATCCTAGACCTAACCTTAAACCAACCTATAAGCTTCAGTAGTTACTCTCGGGGTATTTCCTTGAACTTCCTCTTCTAATGTTTTTCAACTGGAATCACCCTACCTTGTTTTAAGTTGCTATTATATGCCAGATTTATTTACTTTGTTTAGTTAAATTCGTTTTTATTTAGGCATCTGCCATTTTAAGCAATATAACCTCACATGCTAGGTTTAAATATATGTTTTATTGTTAATGCCCGTAATGAGTGAAACTCTTCAAGGTTCTTTATAATCTTTCTTTCTGAGTGCATAGTACAACTTAATTAGAGCATAATAGAAGGGAATTTATAGCTAAGTAGATACCTCTCTAATGACCTGGAACTATCATTGCCATATGGCAAATGCATGCTGCAAAGTAACAACCAAACTTGTTGGCTGAGATCCATTAATTAGCAGATGACCTGAAGTCTGATCAACTGTGTTAGATTACAAATTCTGTTACCTAGGGGAGTTGGATTCTGTGGTACAGCATTTTAAAGAGTTTGAGAGAGAATTGAATCTTCTGACAACATTGTGGAGGCAAAGAACAGACATAAGATTTCTGAGTTTATTGCAGATGTGATTCAGATATTCTCCAATTGTATCCATTTGCTTGAGCATATATATAATAGGAGAAGAATAAATAACCATTTTCTTAGCATAATCCTGCAGTCAAATCAATTAAACCATGGTGGTTTCTTTCTGTGTTAATGTTAGCTATCATTTCTGTAGTTGTTCCTTTTTGGGCTGGCTATTTCAGCTACAGCAAATCAGACTTAGTGCCATTTTAATATTTTATAACCATGTGTCAGTAGTAAGGGTTTTTGAATACAGTGGTACCTCGGGTTACATATGCTTCAGGTTACAGACTCCGCTAACCTAGAAATAGTATCTTGGTTTAAGAACTTTGCTTCAGGATGAGAACAGAAATCGTGCTCTGGTGGCACGGCGGCAGCAGGAGGCCCCATTAGGTAAAGTGGTGTTTCAGGTTAAGAACAGTTTCAGGTTAAGAACGGACCTCTGGAACGAATTAGGTTCTTAACCTGAGATACCACTGTAATAAGGCTAATTCTACAAAGACAGCTTCATATTCAACCTGTGAATGAAAAAGAAAAAACATACACGTTTACCTATATTATCAAACCCATGCAAAAAGTAAAAAACCAGTCTAGAATTCAACTAGGCTTCAAACTATATTTCTGAGGGTTGAAAGATTTGTTTATATTGCTTTTCCCCAAGGTAAAAAACATTACCTAAGCTTTGGAAATAAATCATCTATCTAAATTTAGTGTGTGTGTTTTTAATGACAGTGAAAGTAATTTGTCCTTACCATTCTATGTAAGCAGCTTACAATCAAGAGATATAATTTTTGTTAAATGAATAAATTAATTAAAATGTTTATTTTAAAGATTCATTCCTTGCCTTTCCACCAGCCATATCTCCATGTGGCTTACGTAGAAATAATCAATGAAAGCACTACCATAACTATATGCTGCCAAAGGCTTGAGAGAACAAAACATTGTGCACCTGGTATCTAAAAGATAGCTGGAAAAACTTAGAAAGGACCTAAGAGAAGGCCTTCGACGCCACTGAACTAGCCTCTGAAGGTAGGGTCTCTGAACTAGGATCTCACCTGAAGTTCCTAGCAATTGAGCAGGTTTGTGTGACAGTAAGAACTTTAGAATGCTAGTCCAGGCTGTTTATGACTTACAGATGAAATCCAGCACTTTATTGTGCTGAGAAACAAAATGGCAACTATTGAAGAGCTTTGAGTACTGATACGAAAAACAAGTTACCTTCTTTCGAATGGAAAAAAAAATATTTTTCAAAAAAGTTGTTACAACCATTGCTCCAGTTATAGTGGTGCACTGTTGCTTTGTTCATGGCCTTGATCCCTTTGTAACTCCTGGACACATGAAAAAGAAAGTGATTGTTACCAGCATGAGTCTGACCAAGCTGCGGGGGGCAGTGGAGGACAGGAGTGCCTGGCGTTCTCTGGTCCATGGGGTCACGAAGAGTCGGACACGACTAAACGACTAAACAACAACAAATTTCACAATACAATACAGTGGTACCTCAGGTTACATACGCTTCAGGTTACAGACTCCGCTAACCCAGAAATATTGCTTCAGGTTAAGAACTTTGCTTCAGGATGAGAACAGAAATCGTGCTCCGGCAGCGCAGCAGCAGGAGCAGGCCCCATTAGCTAAAGTGGTGCTTCAGGTTAAGAATAGTTTCAGGTTAAGTACGGACCTCTGGAACGAATTAAGTACTTAACCTGAGGTACAACTGTACTAGCTTCCTTTTATTTCAGGATTATCTGAGTGCACCAATTTCTTGAAAATTTTGGTTGCCACTTTTTTTGCATCTTTCCAAGCTCTACAATTCCTTTGAGATATGAGGCAACCTGAACTGTATATTCTTTCTCCTGCCATTTCCTTAAATCAGGCCAGGGTAGCCAACATGCTGCATTTCAGATGTTGTTGGACTCTGACTGCCATCAGCCTGGGCTAGTATGGACAATGGTCAGGAATGTGGTAGTTGCAGTCCACAACAATTAGGATGTCCCAGATTGGTACCCCTGATTTTGGCAATAATTGTGAGACTTTTACAGCCCAGTTCTAAGCATATTTACATTAGGTCCTCTTGGATTCAGTGAGATTTATGCCCTCTGATTATACTTAGGATTTTCAGCTTTAGTTGCTCACATGAATTGTTATAGGAACATATTCTGCTGTTTCTGAGCCTGAAAAGAATTCAATATGTAGATCCCATTCAGTCAGGGTCAAGCTTGTACTTTCATTTTAAGAGTTTAATTGCCCATTGTGTCCGTTTAAGTATTGCTTTGGAAGTCTGTTACCCTGACCCCAATACTATTGGGAAATGGGGAAATTACTTTCATTGCTGCTTTCTGCTATAAAGCAGTTGATCTTTTGGCTTCTTTTGGCCTCTTTTTCTTTCGTTTTGTAAACTCCATTTTATCCTGAAGACTACCACTAGTGGCATAAATGGAGCTAAATTCTTTCTGCAGCCTAGCACATATGTTCGCTCTTTCTCAAGTTAATGATCACTCCTGCGGGGAAATACCTACAGTGCACCTGACAGTTTCAACAACTATTGGCCAATGGCTAGTGTTCCTTCTTTGGGAAAGGTTGTGAATGAGTGATGGCCAGCCAGCTATCAGGTTTGGGGCCTGCTTTTGATACAGAAACTGCCTTGGTCTCACCATGGGATAACTTCTGCTGAGACAGCGGCAGGCAAAGTGTGATCCTGTTAACTTTCCTGGATCCCTCAGTAGTTTTCAGTATCCTCAACCATGAGATATCTCTCGGAGGATGTCCAAGTTGGGTGTAGGTGGTACTGCTCTTCAGTTCCACTCATACTGGGATGACCACCTTACTCTGCAGCATCTGTTCCCACAAGTCCCATGGTTTCCCCCCTCCCTAATGTGCCATGTTAACATCTACATAAATCTTCTAAGTAAAGTAATTGGATATTGTCAGTGTACTTCTGATTCCAATTCAAAGTATTGATGTTAACCTATAGAACCCTGCATTACTTGAGGCCACACAAGGACCGGCCCAACCATGATGCAAAATGAGACGGCGGTCTTAGGCAGCAAGATCCAGAGGGGCAGCAGATCCAGCCTCCAAGGAGTGCATTGCCTGCAGCTGCTGCCACCAACAGCTGCGGCACGCTCCTTGGATGCCAGGTCTACCACCTCCTTGGCGCCCCCCTCTCATGCTGCTTACAAAGCCGCCTCTCCTCCTAGAGGACAAAATGGTGGGGGCTGCCCTCTGGGCTCTCCTGGGTTCTGCAGCTGCCCTGTGTGATTCAGAGTGGGCCCCTTTCGCCACCCATGACAGTCTTTGATTTCCACTGCAACCATCGGGTAAGCTTGATTTGATTCCCCTCCTTGCTCATCCCTTCTTCCTTGGCAGGAAAAGGGTGTAATTTTGTGGGTCATCTCAGGTGCCAAAATGTCATGGGCCAGCTCTGGGCCAGTCGATGTGAAGGAATGCCTCTGCCTATGTCAACATCCCCAGCCAGGCCTTAAGATCTTGAGGCAGAATTCTCTTGGTGGTCCTGCCCCTGGTCGAGGTGTGGGTTAGTGGTACAATTCTTTCTTTCTTTCTTTCTTTCTTTCTTTCTTTCTTTCTTTCTTTCTTTCCAACCCTTCTCCCTTAGGTCCCAATGCAGGTTACAGCATTGAACAGCCTTCTACGGCAGCTGGATATGCCAGTTATGTGTCACATTGTGCTTATACTGAGTTAGTCATGATTGAATTGCGTTGACTGAATTTCTGATTCTACAGTGTTTTAATGATTGTATTGTATTCGTAGTGTCTTATATGTTGATGTTGGATACATTGATATTGTTTAACTACCGTATTTTTCGCTCTATAAGACGCACCAGACCACGAGACGCACCTAGTTTTTGGAGGAGGAAAACGAGAAAAAAAATATTCTGAATCCCAGAAGCCAGAACAGCAAGAGGGATCGCTGTGCAGTGAAAGCAGCAATCCCTCTTGCTGTTCTGGCTTCTGGGATAGCTGCGCAGCCTGCATTTGCTCCATAAGACGCACACACATTTCCCCTTACTTTTTAGGATGGAAAAAGTGAGTCTTATAGAGCAAAAAATACAGTAGTTTTTAAAATACCCATAAGCTGCCCTGGAACTGTCAATGATGACTGAGCTTATAAATTTAATCAATCCATCAGTATTACAGTATTGTAATACAGTGGTACCTCGGTTTTCGAGTGTCTTAGAAGCCGAACGTTTCGGAACCCGAACACTGAAAACCTGGAATAATTGCTTCCGTTTTCGAACATGCCTCGGAAGTCGAACAGATTCCACTGCATTTTTTTCTCCATTGACTTTGCCAACTGCCCTTTGCGCCTCGGTTGTCTAACGTTTCAGAAGTCAAACGGTTTTCTGGAACAGATTACGTTTGACAGCCAAGGTACCACCGTATCCAGTAAGCAGTTGCATCAAAAAGTGGCCTTCTCACGAAACCCAGCTGACATGCTTAGTCCAGATAAGGTAGAAGGACTATTAACACATAGCTTTGTCTGTTCATGTGAAGGGTGTCCAACCTGTCCTGGATGGGATGGCAGTTCCCCCAAAGAACAAGGTTCAGGTTTGGCTGCTCTTCTTTGATCCATTTTTGTCCGTAGAGGCACAGAGGAACCCCTGCTGTGCTTGACCTCCACACCCACTTAAATGCGCTTTTGGTGTCCAGGCCTTTTACATCCCTGGAGCTTTTTAAATCTGTTTAAGCCATTGTTTTATTTTTCCACTGTTTGTGTTGTGCAGCATCATATTTTAATATATTGTTCATGTTATTATAATTGGGTTTTTAACTTGATTTGTTTTTATCCTGTAATGCTGCCCTGAGAGCCTTTCTTATAGGCCAGACTGTAGATAACAATAAGTAAATAAACAAAACACTTTAAGCTGGAAAAGCCCATGTTTCATGGTGTGTAAAACATTTGAGAGCCTGATGGAAGGGTGAGGGGGAGCATATTCTTTCCTGTTGCACAAAATTGTAAATTGATAGGCAGGATGGAGTAATAGTTTATAATATTAATCATGCTGCTTTTCTGTGTCACAGCATCAACAAATTCCATTAAAAGAGGAGTAGCTGAATGCCTTTCCAAATATGCTCTGAACCTCACTCTTTTTTTTACACTCTCTCTAATATATTGTCATTCTGCACTGACTGTGCTGTAACATTATTACTGGTATAAGTAGGGTATTAGATCTGGTGTTATAATTATAATGCTGTTTTGGTTTCTTTGGGAGCTATCTTGAGTAGCTGTGGATGAGGCAAGGTGTAAATTTTTAAATAAATAAAAAGGACATGCTGGAGCAGGCAAGGCTCATCTACCTTGTATGCTGTGCAGTCTTTGTTATTCCTGCCTGGCAGGCATTTGATCTGCCAGATGGAGGGATTTTAATGGAATTACCCCTTTTCTATTCAGCTGTTTCTAATCTGCTGGTGTTACTATTTTGTTGTGAGAGTGGTATTTTTAAAAGTTGCAAGCATTGTATGCAGTTTAAGATTGGGACGCAGGTGGCGCTGTGGGTTAAACCACAGAGCCTAGGACTTGCTGATCAGAAGGTCGGTGGTTTGAATCCCCACAACGGGGTGAGCTCCCATTGCTCAGTCCCTGCTCCTGCCAACCTAGCAGTTCGAAAGCGTGTCGAAGTGCAAGTAGATAAATAGGTAGCGCTCCGGCAGGAAGGTAAACAGCGTTTCCATGAGCTGCTCTGGTTCGCCAGAAGCGGCTTAGTCATGCTGGCCACATGAACCGGAAGCTTTACGCCGGCTCCCTCAGCCAATAAAGCGAGATGAGCACCGAAACCCCAGAGTCGTCCACGACTGGACCTAATGGTCAGGTCCCTTTACCTTAATGCAGCTTAAGAATGTAAGATGAGCCTGCTGGACCAGGCCCATCCAGCCCAGCATCCTGTTCTCACATGTCTGTGGGAAGCTCACAAGCAGGACATGAGCACAGCAGCACTATGCCCACCTACGATTCCCAAGAACTGGTATTCAGAGGCATATTGTGGAGGCAGCACATAGTCATTGCGGCCATTGATAGCCTTGTCCTCTGCGAATTTCTCTAATCCTCTTTTACAGCCATCCAAGTTGGTGGCCCTCACTGCCTCCTGAAGGAACAAGTTCCATAGTTTTAACTAGGCACTGCGTAAATAATTGCTTTCTTTTATCTGCCCTGAATCTTCCAATGTTCCCAAACATCCAAGCTTTTTTAAAACAAAAACAAAACTTGTTTTTGCCAATCTGAGCACTTGGTCTTCTTTGGAAATCCTCTCAAAAGGAAATGATAAATAAATATGTCAGACTAGTTAAAGGAAATGAGAGGTGTTTTTTTCACCCTAGCACACTCCAGTCAGTATTTTCCTTCTTTTGTGAGCAGTGAGAAAAGATGGAAGACTAAATGTTCACCTTTTTTTCTGATGCAGCCTGGCTGGATTTCCCTTGGAAGAAGGTAGACAGGAAATTAAAAACCAGCAGTAGTACCAGTGAAAAGAGCATCCTGCCTTCATTTAAATTATTTACCCCAGATGGGTGGTGTATAAATAATATTATTAAAATTATTTTTTATTATTATTATTTCCCCATCCCTTTGGTTATTTCAAGAATTGAGGGAAGGCAGAAAGGTGATTGACATCTGTGCCCAGTGAGCTTCACAGGGCAGGTGCAGTGGGAGAACAGGTACCAGCATTCCTATTCTTAAAATAAGGAAAACATGGTTATATAAATATATAAGCAATTTTATCCTGCTTTTGAGACAAAAAGGCTCCCACAGTGGCTTATGTAAGATAAATAAAAACAAGACAGGACTGCCTATTGCCTTACAGCTGAAGAGACATGGCACAAAAGGAAAAGGGAATGAGGAAGGAAGAGAAAAACAGCAAACTTAGGCACCACTTCCTTAAAGTATATAATTTCTTCCAATTACCAGTTGTAACGGAACCTGTTAGGGGGAATGCAGGAGCTCTGTCTGATGCATCCTGATGGAATGAAAGTGCTATTAAACTTGTGTTTTCTGATTACAATCTGAGAGCATTTAAGCATAAATGCAAACAGATTAAGCATGTGTCACTGAATCAGCAAATCAATACCAAAATCTGTTCCTTCAACTTCATGATTAGTAAAATATTCAAGTTAATCTGCAAAGTATATGGAAATACATCTTGCACGAAGCAGAAAAAAATATGAAAATCCAACAGCAGGAGCACTCTGTACAACTAATAAAGTATGAAATGAAATCTACTTTAAGAGAGCATGCATCTGCAACCATAAAATATTCAGAGTTAACTATGTAGGTCCAGATCTGCCCCCATTCACATAAGCATAAATCCTACTGAAGTCTCAATTATTAAGTTATGAAGCAAGGTAGCAAGGAAGCAAACCGTTTTATTCAGAAGAAAAACATGCATCTAAATGAAAGCAAGACTCTATGATAATTCAGTCAGCAAACTATTTAGGCTGATCTAGAAAAGGAAATGTTAAGCTTTTACCAAGATACAGGAGAGGAAGAGTAGTAAAGTATGCAGTTTGATCATTTAAAGTGAGGACACATTTACTGAGCTTGTTAAGTATGTGCCTAGAATAAAACATTTCCTTTATGTAATGCAAACAACAAATGTTAACCACTGTCAATCACAAATTCTAAGTCTGCAATGCTAGGTCATTCTATTCTTGTCAAAATACCGTTTTTCACCAATGTCTTGGGTGTGAGTCATGACAGTGGTGACTGCACAATAGTCACTCTTTGAATTTAGCGATTTGATTCAAAATCAATGTATATGTGTGTCTGGTCCCACCCCCTCCGCCCCCATCTACTGAAACTTTTGGCCTCTTATGACAAACTCCTATTGGGTCAGAAGCTAATATGTTGCAACATAACATTAAAAATCTTGGCAAATTAAAATGAATCCGTCACATCAGCTGCACTTTAGCTCTTCATATTTTCCACCATTCCTTAAATATTAATCCAAGGCATCCATTACACATTGCATGGTTGTATTTTTTTCTTTTCAGTCTGTATCGCTTTTGTTGTTGTGATTTTGCAATAAATTCCTGTGATACAACTTTGCTGCACAACAGTCTGCTCTTGGTACGGCATTGGCCAGAGCTGGTTAGTTCTGCTGTATTTGTCCAGCAAGAAGTAATTCTGTAATCTGGTCATCAATCCAGCAAGTTAATTATGTTCAGCAGTATCATATTGTGTAATCAAGTAATTAATTATTGTTTATTACAGTAACTCATTTATCGCAGTAATTTATTGCATTGATTAGAGCTGGTTAGTTTTGCCATATTTGTCCATAATTTTTGAAATCTGGTCATTAATCTAGTGAATTTTTCTTCAGCCAGCTTCCATCAAACACACACACACACACACACACACACACACACACACACCTCTTCTTCTTCATATGTTTTCCTTATTCTTTCAGGACTTCTTGATGGAGACATTTATCATGTTCAAGAATCTCATTGGGAAGAACGTCTATCCCTCTGACTGGGTTATCATGAACATGATGCAGAATAAGTAAGTACAAATGAAAATCACTGAACATTGCCTGAAATTACTATTTCAATACTGATGTGTGTTGTATCTGCATGCTCTCAGTTTTCCCTTTTCCAATGTGTATTTTTCATTTTGTTTAATGTTTTCTCAACAAACCATTGATTCTCTGTTGTGCCACAAGTCAAGGGAACGAACATTCAGGTACAGGTCTGTGGCGATCACACAGGGTCCCCGGACGTTTAACAGTCTATTGATCCCTGTGCCACCACTGTGCTCACTTCCCCGCTGCCACCAACCTGTTACTCTCGGGTACACACTGAGTCCAGACAGTTGTTAAAATTAAACCAAATAAACAAGTTTATTTTATAAGCATTAACAAGTTTATGGTTTCTCAGATAATTTTCTTGTCAGTTTCTTTACCAGCCTATACCTTCCTAATGCCTTCTGGCTGATTATCTCAACTGTTTGACTGACTCCTCTTAACCGATTCTCTCACTCTCTCACACCAGACTAGCCCAACCCACAGACTTATCCTCTCTCTGTCTTCTCTAACCCCAGACTGACTTCTTAACAACTCTAACTCTAACTCCTCCCCATGGGTTCCTATAGGTTAGTCATTTTACAATTAGTTAACCCTTTCCTTATGAACCCAGTATGATGTCACACTCCTAGGAGGGCAAACGCCACAAGGTCCTTGTGTGTTTTCTCTTTAAACCATGAAACCTGTTTCTTGTAAAATGGATGTATTTGTACTGTTGCAATAAATTCAGTGTGGGATGTCTGTTTAGAATTCCATTACCCTCACCTGTTTTAGCCAGACAGTCAAAGTCATTTATAGGATCCCACCGGTGAAAGGTGAGTACAGGGTCGGGACCAAAGGTGAACAAACTTCTCTAGAAGGAGCATAGTGTCCCCCCCCCCACCAGACATACTACCATTCCCCTAATACCCTTGACCACCACTGGATTTAATCAGATCTCCCCTAGTGCTACTGAACTGTTTGTTTGTATTTTCTAAGTGCCATTTAACCTTCATTCTAAATGAGTACATGAAAACCTCTTATAAAAGCCTACTGAGTGCTTCTTTTGTTACTAGCTACCTGGAAATGTTCTGTGAAAGGGGGCTTAAACATGTTATGGGAAGATTATCCCCCCTTGCCCTCTGCTCCGCTCACTTCCACATTTTCTGCAGGTTCTCAAGCCAAACTGCCAGAGTGGTACATTCAACACACAATAGGTGCTTGTATCAAAGTTTTGCTTTTGGAGTGCCTTCCTCAGATATAAGATTATTGCACTTGAAATCCTTTTTATGTGTGTTTTTATTTCTGCCATAGAGTTCAGCTGCAGCTGTGCCAAAATATTTAAACTATGGTGCCTTGGCAGAGAAGATACGAAAGCTTCTCTCAAATTAAGTTTATTGTGCCATAGAACTTAATTAAAATGAAAGCAGGCATATTTGAATTCTATGTTCACTTGTTATTGACAGACATCTCTTTAAAAATATATGTACATTTGGAGGTTTGGCCAAAAGCTTGTGTATGGTAGTGTACTTTTGAGTAGCTATTTCATGTGACGTGGCCCTCAATTTTCATTAAAAATTGATGAAGTATATTTGCACGTTGCCATGCATGGGATTATACTTTTTGGGATTTTAATGTGGAGGCTCTTCAGAGTTCTGTTTGCTTTGGCATTTTTACTGCATTTATACATGTAAGTGGCTGAGAAAGCTTTGAGAGAATTTCCATTTGTTATCCCACAGCAGTTTATGAAGCTGTTAGCCTATCACCTGTCCATTATTTCTTTTGAGGGAGACTCTGGGCAGCGTTGTCACATTAGTCATGAAAGAGATAGCTGTGGATAAAGAGGAAGAAAGTGAGCAAAACTCCGGAGGGCGCATGAGTTCCACCTGACACAGTTGTGCATGTTACAGTTGTCATTGGAAGATTGTTTTCTTGGCACAAGACAAGGGGTGCGACTCCCAAGAGTGTATTTGTGTCTTTCAGAGGCAGTGAGAAACAGCTCTGAGGCTAGACTGGACAGGAGTTCTTGTCAATGCCTTGTTGTACTCATGTAGAAAGCTGATGAGGAATACAACATGTTTCTTTACCCCAAAATGCCATTAATGATAAATCTTAGTTGCCCACAGTAACTGTCAGCTGCTTGGCCATAAGGAAAATGAATTCCCCCCTTTGTACATATTAGTGTGTGCTCTGTGACGCTAGTAGGAAAACTGTGTAGCCAGGAAGTTGCCATTTTAAAATCAAGCATTTTTAATTGTTGATCCATGTTTCAGGAAGTTAGCAACATTTTTACTAATTGAGGGAAATTAGGTGGTTGGTTTTTTTTATTGGAGCAAGACATTCTGATTTAATAACCTTTTAATGAAGGATTTCAACAACGCTAATGAGGAAATCAAGGGCAGGGAGAATACTCCAAGTCAGAATGCTTAGTTAGTAGATTGCTGGTACTGAATATAGATAAATACAACACCGCATAACATTGAAAGATGTATATGAATGCATGGTAGCTTTGTTCAGGTAGAAAGATCCCAAGACAAAAGTCAGTTGGGTGAGTTCTTAATTAAAATGTTTGGGAGCATCATTGGACAACTTACTTCATATGCTGTACCATACTGTATAAAATGCTACCTTTGTCCCCTTTAATCATACTAGTCACTAACTCTTAACAGAAGCATCTCAACAAATAATATGTCCACCAAATAACTGTTGTTGTTTGCCCCTTCCATTACCTGCTTAATGACAAAGCAAAAATATAAAAACATTATTCAGTCATAGCTTAAACCTTTTGTTCCACTGTGAAATGTCAGTATTTACATTCATTTTTAAATGTGCATTGAAACTGAAAGAGTTTCATGTTGTCAAAAGTAAATGGGGCTCTAATCCATTTGGGGGGGGTCACATTTCATTTTCTTTTTGTTTATGAGACTTTCACAGAGATATACTACTTCTCTCTTTAAAACAGAATACAATATATCCACAGTGCTTGACATATCAGTGCTCAATAAGTATTTATGGAATACAGTATAATCTTTGAAATGTATGAAGTCACTGAAACGGGAAGTTCTGCTTAATGACTTAAAACTACAGGGTGGAATTCACTGTCTCACTAATACGTTTGTTCTGCCAGAGCAAGAATTGCTGCTTACTAGACAGAATGATACCTCCTGTCCCCCTCCTCCCTGCCATGTGCTGTTTGGAGGATTCTTCTGACCTTCTAGATTGTATTTCAGGGAGGCATGGGCATACATGAGGGGAGGAAGCCCTGTTGTGTTAGCAGAAAACTTTGTGCTGCTTGTGTACCATGTTAGTAAAATCTGGCCAATAGGTTTTTTGGAGTGGTGGGCTCATGCGTGACCATGTATATGGGCAGCACCGGGAAATAATTAAACAATTCAATTCAAACCTGGAAATGGCGGGAGAGAGCTGGAGAAGAAGACCCTCCCCAGAGCCCAAAGAGGATGTTGGTGATAATGGAAGCCCCCCCCCCCCCAGACCAGAGGCACACTAGGGCTTTGTTTACGCTGCTCAGCCGCCTCACCTAACAGCTGAAGTGCGGGGTAGCACAGCAGAAACCACTTTCCCACATGTCCTTTAGCCTCCTGCCGGCCCCAGAGCTTCAATTCTAGTTGTGGATATTTTTGGAACAGTCTTTTTGGTATGGATTGAAGAGAGAGAGGGCATTTAACGGGTGCTCCCCACTTTATACAATTTCACTTATGTGAGAGGGCTCCCCAAAACATAACCCCTTCGTAAGTAGGGAGTCACTTGTATACAGAATTCAAAACAAGCGTGCCGTACAATGTAGGCCCTCTTCCCCTTATCAGTACTTTATTAGTGACCCTCAGATTTTGAGCATTCTATGCTTTTCAAATTCTCAAAGTAATTCCCAACCACCACAGCGATAAGTAAGCATCTTCCGTATATCTTCTGTGCCCCTTACAACACTAATTCTTTGCTTTTATATATTACATTTTGATGGCACATCTTATTCATGTAAGTGTGCATAAGACTTCAGCCTTAAGTCTCTGCTTTCTCTGTACATGACTTCTGTATGCACAGTGCTTGCAAAATCGAATTAACATCAGCTGGCTTAAAAAATTTATTCATCCACGTTAGAGGATGTAATTGATTTCCACTAGATTTTTGTCCTGGTTGATTGCTACCAATATGCTCTAGAAATGTTTATTTGGTGGTGGTTGACCGAATAAAGCAAAACATTTATCATCATGATTAAAAGGAACAGTCTCTGCCAATGCATTCTTGGATGAAGTTCTCTGCATAATTGTCCAGAACATTTTGTCTTGAGTCATCACGCACTCCCAAATTTCCTATTGGTGTTCTCCTGCCTGTTAAATTCTTCCTCCTCTTCTTCTTCTTCTTCTTCTTCTTCTTCTTCTTCTTCTTCTTCATTTTAGTATTCAGTTAAAAGATTTTACAGATACAATCAAAATAGATCAACAATGCTTGAACAGAACTTTCACTCTCTTTCCTACCCACATGTGCCCCAGAACACACACCAACCATCCAGGAAAGATTTGGGGACACTGCTGGGGATATATATGGAGAAGAGAGGGGACAGATTTTGTTGCTCAATCAGTTATCATTTTGCTTGTGCACTGATTTAGTGGTATTCAACCCGTAGGGTCTGTTGTCTTCACATCAACACTAAACAAGAGCAGCTTCAACCATGTGCAACAGCATTATTTAGAAACATTGTCACAATCTGTCTAATGCTGAAGTAAAAAGTATATAGTCTATTGTACAATTCCTGTTTTGATTTCTGTCCCCTAGTGTGTTTCTATTGATGAATAAGTCAAAGCAAAATTACAATGGTTTTTAACGTGATGGAATATTTGTAGACTGTGTTTGCTGTACATTATGTATAACATAATTTTTCTGTCAATAAATAAGAGCCCTTTGAGAAATAGCTGTTTACCTTTTCAAGCTAGGTTCCAGTTCCTATCCATTTTAAGAAATAAAAATACTGCTTTGTCAGTTGCAGTTGAGTTCCCCCCACCAACCTCTTTCTTTCTCCTCTTGATTAAGTTGGTGAGTTGGCCAAGATTGGTTCCGTCGTGACTGAGAGCTGACACAGCAATGCCAATTAATCTGGGGGGAAGGTTACAAAAATCATATAATGTTTAATGCATTCTGGAAGGCTTATAAATCATTAAGCATAATATACCAAATTCAAAAATGTCAACATTAAAAAAATACAAAAATGATGGCAGCAACATATAAATGTAAATATAAAGTAAATGTAAAGTGGTATATAAAAAAAGCTCATAAAAAGGGCAGAACGGGGGTGGGGCATGCTTATACCTCTCTGCTGATGCGTGGAGGCCAGAAACTGAACCCCCATGCAAATGGTTATTGATTGTATTGTTGTTTTCAGTGGCAAATTTCTGTTCAACATCACATTTCATTCTAGTCTTGATGTCAGGAGTATAGTATAGACTACTCTGTTGCTACAAACAGCAGAAAGATGCAGGAATGTGTGTGCTCTGCACTTAAATATGCACCCAAATGTCATAAACCCATTTATTAAAAAAGATGCTTTCTTGGAGCCTATTTTTAGGATTTTCATATCATTCTCACTGTTAATTAAACATGTCCCCAACATGTGGGTGCACTGGAAACTTAAATGCATGATACACAAGATTTAATTTGCAGGACTTGAAGAACTATTGCTTATCAGCTCCTATCAGCAGCTCCTGTCAGATTGTAGCACATGGATGCTTGCTTCTGCTGATGAAAAATATCAATGGAAATTTCATTCCAGCGAAAATAGCAGTGACAGAGAAAGGGTTCCTGACAAAACTGCAGCAAGGGATAAAAGGGTTAACTTAATTTTAAGCAACACCTCCCCCCCACACTGTTTGAATTTTCTTAAGTGTGCACATTAAATGCAAAGACACATTTAATGCCATGTCTAGTTTGACCCTAAATTATAGGACAGAGGAAGTAGGAAATGATGGGACAACCACCATGGGATTTAAGGATGAAGGGCAGTATTCAAATTTACTAAATAAATAAAAAAACTCAACCATTTGAAATTCTGCTGTTGTCATATTTTAAACCTAGAGTAACGATTTATGCCAAGCTTGATCCACAGCTCCGATACACTCTCCTCGACCAAATTTTCTATCACTTAATTAGCCAGGAGATGAAAATAACTAAATCCTGCATATCTAGCCAGGGTTGTCTCAGATCCTCTGCCTTCTTTCTGCTGCCTGTACTTGTTCCATCCTCAGGCTGTTGTCCAAGATTGTGGTGTAGTGAGATGTCCCATTCTGCTAACCCATCTTGACCTTCTTCCAAGCTCCTCTTTAAATTCCAGATGGTGAAAAGAATACTGTTGTTAATACCTTGTATATGGAAAGCTGGGCAAGCGTTTATAGTGACCTCAGAATGACTTAAGATAATGGACATGGGAGTGCAGCCAAAACACCCTGGAAGATGCTTTATTTGTATGAAAACTGTGAATCAAGTAATTAACTCAGAAGAGTAGTAGGAAGTGAACTCTCTGGGTATCACCAGTTGTACATTGAAACTTAAGAAATGTGGCCCACATTTTAACTATTCTACACATGCCATAAATATTTTAATATATTTATAGATCTTAAAAACTGTGAGCATGATCTTTCTCTGTGTCGGTATCTCCTGAACAGTTAAAGACGTTCCTGTTCCTCCCCTTTGGTGTACATGTTCCAGATGGGTGTGGTCTGTGTAATCATTCAGGCAAGCTTTCTATGTAACTTGACAGATCGGAAGGGATGCACACAGATCTTCTATTTCCGAGACAACTCTGCCATACATGTATACTTGGGGAAGTAGAGAGTAGGAGAAGTAAGCAGGGCTTTATGATATGGTTACCAGATTTTTTTCAATGAATCCGGGGACCCCTTTTTTTTTTTTGAAGCTGAGTAGCAACAGGGAGTCAGTAGTGGGGATGGTGAGGCAAAAGACCCTGGACCCAAGCACACATGCATATTGTATAAAGGTGCAAAGCCCTTCTTTTGCACCCTATGAAACATAAATGCGCAAAGTTTTTTAAAAAACTGGGCAATGGTGCACCACCCACCAGTGACTCCCGAGCCTTCCCCGATCTCTTTCTCCCTTCCCCCTTTGTTTTGACAGATCAGGGGAGGCTCAGGAGTCATGGGCGGGAGGCCGTTGCCCAGGAGGGGCTAGCCTGGTAATGCAGTTGGCTCTGGCTGACTTCAGGAGATGCTTGCTGCCGTGGCGCAGGAAAAATGGCGGGTGCCACAACAGCGGGCAGCGCTAACAGGCTGGCTCCGGGCTGCTGAGGTGGCGGCTGCCACGTTTCCTGGGCACAGATTTGCAAATCTGGGGACATTCCGGGGATGGAATTTGTCCGGAGACATATTTGCAAATCTGGGGACTGTCCCTGGGAACCGGGGATGTCTGGTAACCCTACTTTATGAAGCTCTGTGTGGATCTTTTTGTGTGCAGACTAAAATACTATAATGTTTGTATGTGTAATATACTAAATGTTTGTATGTAGAATAAGTTGTGATGATGATTATCATTATCATTATTTTTAAAAGAATCCTAGCTTTGGAATGAGTTCCACAATCCCTTGACCTTTAGCAGAACTTTCCTTTCTGTTGTAGCTGTCATGTTAACATTTAAAAGTGAACACACACATTAGATCCTTATTTCTCCTGGTGCTTTTCTTATGTACACCTAACGAGAAAAAGAAAGAAAGAGAAAGAAAGAAAAAGAAACATTGGCGCAGTGCTTCTTTCAATTGGAGTTACACAGCAAGAGAAAAAAGGCTCCTAATCCAAAATTTTATCTTTGACAGTCAAGATTGAGGCAGTTTTCTGCTTGACATTAGTATCCTGTTGATAATGACATCACATGTGTTCTTAGGGACTTAGTATTCTAGCAGCGTGTGGACTATAATGGATCTGTTTCTTAAGCCATCTATTTCCTAGAACTTTGATTTATCGTAGCAAGCCTATAAGTGATAACTCTGTATCAATGAAATTGAACTTGTCAGAGGTACTGTTGTAGAGATGAGATTCGGAAACAGATCTAAGCCGATCCCTTTCCCTTCTTAATCCTTATAGGCTCCCTTAGTTTCCACATTAATTACTTAAATTACTTAAGCCTGCCACCCCACAGAATAGTATTTAGCGTTCTTCTGCCCTTTGGACAGTGTCTGGTATCATTTGAGCAGGGCACCTGTTTCCTTGGTACCGGAACTGGCCTTTCTTGTTAAGTCTGTGGATGACCATGCTGAATCTACAGCTATTAGCTTAACACTTTCTCAATGTCCTCAATCTTACTGGCATTTTAGAGGCTCCTGCATTTCACTTGGTTCCATGAGGGTCAAGTGAGGACAGAGCAGAAGGGGGAAAAGGAGATTCAATGGGATGTGGAAGGGCAGTTTTGAGGATCTCAAGCATACGGATAAGATACAAGTGAGCTTTAATCTGAGCCTCAGTAATTTCCAAAATCATTATTGGGGGAATATGATTTTGACTGTATTGCTAATTTACTCATTAAGATTTTTTTATTTTGATGCTAACCTGTTGTGCTTTATTGGAGAGGTTTTCATGGTTTTTATCTTTAGTGAAGGTGGTTTCCAAAGATACCATGTGTGCTGTAAAAGGTTGTGCCACATCCTTAAGAGAGCGGATCTAGCTTCTCAGGCATCCTCAATATCCTGTATCATCTAATTTTGAGCGGGGGAGGGAACAGTTAACATTCCTCTTCCCTCCACCACCCTTCCAATGATATAGAATCATAGAGTTGAAAGGGACCATGGGGATCATCTAGTCCAGCCCCCTGCAATGCAGGAATATGCAGCTGTACCTTATGGGGATTGAACCTGCAGCCTGGCCATTATCAGCACCAAACTCTAACCAACGGAGTTTTAATCCCAGTTAAACATGTGAGTGGGAGCAGTGCAGGGGGAGGAGAGGCTGCCTTTTCAGCAGTAGGTTCTGATACCCACCCATCCTTGAATCTTGAAGGGTTACGGATCAAAGGTTCCCATTGTTTTAGCAGGAGCTTCTATGCAAAATTCATGAGATTCTCTTCTAAAACAACGGGAAAAGAGCCTTCCTTTTAGTAGTGCCTTGCAAGGTGTTTGAAGGCCTGACCTTGGAAGTTCAAAGCACATTGCACATGATGTCATTGTGATAGGCAGGTGAGCAGCCCCACTCACCTGACAGATATGGCCCATACAGCCAAAAGGTTTGTCCCAGAATGTACCCAGCACATTCCTATGACATTATAGTATATTGCAGAAGAGGATCAGTAATGGAGAAGCTGTCCTGTGAAGCTTGCCCAACAGTGCTGGTGTTAAGATGGAGGGAGAAGCAGCTTGCCAGGTGGGGCAGAGCTGGTATGCTAGCTTCCCAGCAGGTGCGTTGCTGCTGCTTACCGAAAAGGAGAGGGGCAAGGCAGCAGGGAGACTGGCACAATGCAAACACACTGGCAGGTGCAGCAAATTGACTCCGCTGATGTGCTTGCATGGTGCCTACCTTCCCTCCCATCCTCCCCAATAAGCAATAGTGACTCACGTGCTGGATAAAACTAGCGTAACGTCTCTGCTCCAAGCTTCCATGACACATCAGGGTTTCTCATAACAAGATTGCATCGATTGCTAATTGAACTAGAAATGAAAGTAAAGATTGAACTTGAAATGTAGAGGATAAATGAGAGTAAAAATATGCTTTGCAGGAAAAACCAGCAGCTGGAACATTTCTAAAACTTGAAAAAGCAAGGGGGGAACTGACTTCTAAATAAAATGCATCCTACACAATCTGATATTTTTGTGCTTGTGCAGAGAATTAATCAATGAGGTGATCACAGAAATGGAGTTGGAAGCCTCTGTGTTCATTAGTGATTTCTTCTCAAAGATTGATGAAAGGTATAATATTTTCAAGACCTTCTGAATGTGAAATGTATTTTATGAAGCTAATGAGATCTATAAAATTAAAGTGTTCTTTAGTTCAGTGAACTTCCCATGTATATCCCTTCTTTTTATATACGATCTTTTGTGTCTGTATTGCTGGAGGGCTCAGCTGCTACTTGATCTTATTTAGTCACATTCTCCAGTACTTTTTATTTATTATTGTCAATGTTTGTTCTGCTAAAATGGTAATAAGCAAATCGGGTGCAGCTTGAATTCTGAAATATTTGTGTCGTAGAATATTTACATATTAAACCCCATTTCACTATACTAATACAGAAAACTGTGAGTTTGTTGATGACAGCAAGGTGGTGGTTTTGGAGAAATCTGGTGTCATGAACTGGCAGGACGACGGGGAGGAGGAAGAGGAAAAAGAGGACCCCAGCAACGGGTGTAGCCCGAACTGGAGCAAGCAGGGAATGGGGAAAGAAGTACTCACAGGGTAACAGAGGATAGCGAGGGGATGGAGGTTAGTGCACCTTAACCAGAGCAGCAGGACCCAGAGCCAGAGGGGCCATTGTCCCGATGAACATGGGCAGTTTGAGCAGACGCAGCACCTCAGCTCTGCTTTCCTTTCATACTTTGCATACTGATTGCAGCATCTGGGCTCTGAGGTATAGGAGGCTGGCAGGTAAGGGCCCACAGCCCAGCTCCCTAGTTGGCCAGGTGGGGCTTATTAGCTCTGGGAGGAGGTGTGTGATTCCTCAGTAGGCTCAGAACAGGTGAGGATCATGTGCTTCATCAAGCCCAGATGCTGCAATCAGTATGCAAAGTATGAAAGCAGAGCTGAGGTGCTGTGTCTGTTCAAACTGCCCATGTTGATGGACCTTGACTTGGATGATGCGGGAGTGTGCTTCAGGTTTGGCTCTGGACTGTGTTCTGACAGCTGGACTTCAGACTTGGCTACTTGAACTGACCCTAGGCTGCGTTTTCTTACCTTTGCTCGTGTGGCTTGATCCCTGGACTTAGACTTGACATACTGCCAGGTAGGCCAGGGGTTCAGGACTACTGGACTTGTATTGGTGGTGCAGGAGAATCTCTGAGCATTTTTATTCCTAAGGGATCTGAGCCCTTTATCTAAGCTATGTTCCCCGGTATGAGTGTTTCCAGATGAATTGCTATTGTTCTATTTTTGTTTAGTCCTAGTCAGCAAAGATTTCAACATCATTTAACAAAGGGAGGCTTCTTCTGGCCCACTTAGTTAATTGCATTATATGGCAGTAGATGACACTTTCAGGAAATATTTTGCTAAAATAACTTGAGAAACATGCTGTCTGGGAAGACAGGCATCTTTAATATACCCAGCACTTCATTCAGATTCAGGGCATTCCCAAACTTTGTTTGTCCCGTGCCTAGAAAGCAGAGGTCCAAGAGATTTTTCACAGTCCTGTGCTTTTTAAGCACGACTCCAAGTGCTTTTCCACTGGCTGGATTGGAACAAACATCAATCCACAGAAAACCTGATTTACATTTGTTCTGATTAAGCGGTAAAGAGTGGATTTCTCCAGCGAAACCTGCAGGCCAAGCAGAAGTGTGGATGAGCCCTAAGTAAGAAAAATATTGCCATGCATATTTAGTTCACTGTACATTTAATGCTTGAGAGTGGAGGAATGCAGCTATCTTGTTACTAAAATTAGGGTAAATAATTGAAACATGCAGGAAATAACTTTAGCAGAGGAACTGAGGTGAAATGTTTTCCCTGAAATGTTGTCTTATTGAGTGGATTTGTATTTAAAATAAATAAATAAATGAAGAAACTGTTATTTCTTTTTATGGGTCATGGTTAATATTCACCTCCTTGAAAAACAGCATGCAACTGAGTCAGTCTTACAATACTGGAATTAACAAGCTATCTGATACTGTTCTTTATATATTGGTTGACCTGGGAATTTTTATAAACCAAAGAGCACTGTGCTTTTTAAATTGATAGTTTAATTTGTGAGTTTAATTTTTTGAGTTTGGACCCATCACACCAAAAATTGGATGAAGCCATGTTTCACTCAAAGTGACAGCCAGCACCTGGATGTCAACAAAAACTTCTGCCTCTACCTTGGAAATCCTCATGCAAAGTCAGGTAATGATATCTCAAGAGGATTCTGAACTTAAGAGAGAACAAACAGACAACCCACTTTCAAAAATATATAGTAGATTAGGTGTGGCGACCCTGTGGCCCTCCATATGTTATTGGATGTCTTTCAGCCTCAGTTAATATGGGACACAGGTGGCTCTGTGGTCGAAACCACTAAGCCTCTTGGGCTTAACAATCGGAAGGTTGGCAGTTCGAATCCCCATGGCAGAGTGAGCTCCTCTTGTTCTGTTCCAGCTCCTGCCAACCTAGCAGTTCGAAAGCATTCCAGTGCATGTAGATAAATAGATACCGCTGTGGCAGGAAGGTAAACAGTGCTCTCTGGTTTCCATCACGATGTTCCATTGTGCCAGAAGCGGTTTAGTCATGCTGGCCACATGACCCTGAAAGCTGTCTGTGGTCAAATTTTGGCTCCCTCGGCCTGAAGTGAGATGAGCGCCACATCCCATAGTCGCCTTTGACTGGACTTAACCATCCAGAGGTCCTTTAACTTTTTTACCTTTTAATATGGCCAGTGGTCAGAGTAATGAGTTAGTCGAACAACATATTGTGACCCACAGGTTTCCCATTCCTCATTCCTGATATAGATGATAAAGAAAAGCACTGAGGATGTGAAAAGTGCCTTTGCTTTTGATCACCATAGGGATACCGCAAATGGGGGTTAATGGTGAGCTATTTGGGGATGCACTCTATACCTCCCTGGAACTAGCCCCATCTGGTATGTCAAATTTCTGAGTATGGTTGTTTTTTGTTTTTTGCAAAATCAGCTTGAATACCTCTGAATTAAGTGAAGCTTTGCAAGAGCTTGTTCTTTATTTATATAAAGCAAGCCATTGAACTGGTGTTAGTCACATTGCAAGCGTTGCTATTTTTCACTCTGTCATAGCAAGTGTCAGGAGCAAGAACGCGTTGATGTGTTTGTTACTTAGAAAAGCTATGGTGTGAACTAAGTAATTAAATAGAGGCAAATGTGTTAAATTAAAATAGAACTACTTCAGAAAGTTTATCATAAGTCATTATCAGGTAGTAGCTATTTCTGAAAAGTGGCTGCAATACTTTACTTGTTTTTCCAGGGGCAATTTTCACTATATCAGTACAGGAATTGTACAAAAAAGATGTTTGTAACATTTTCTGTTGCTGATCCTTGGCATCATGGCACAGGAAATTAAGTGCTGTATTACCATTCAGATTGTCAGAATATTAGGATTTGTTCACAAAATCAGGATAACAAAGATAATCAGAGTTTATTCACACCATCTTCCTTTGCTCCAAACACCATACTCTTATCTGGTAATAGGTTCTTGTGTTGATGATAGAAATAATGAGGAAATTAGAAAACATGGGCAGAGTTCCCACATATACACACATACACACCAGTCTGGATTCAACTGCATCAGTTGAAATTTAGTTGGAGAAAAATTTGCATAGAGGAATCTTCTGCCTCCTTCCCTCTCCTCACCAAACACAGCTTGCAGCGTACTGGTTGCTTAGAATGGCAGGCCAGATTGCATGTTTAGAATGAAAGCAGTGTAGGTAGATAAGGCCCAGACCCATAAGTTGCTTGCTTATACCTGGGTGGGAAGTGGGGGCAGTAGAAAATTCCAGTGAACTCCATGGTGATTCTCAGTAGCTAGTAACTCTGGCATATAGATTAGCCCTATTTTAAGCAGTATTAAGAGGCACATTGTATAAACATCACTCAGTTCTGCACTGGTCATTTCTGGGTACTATATTTTAAGAAGGGAATTGACCTACTGGAATGTGTGCAGAAGAGTGGAACCAGATAGTGAGGAGCCTGGAAACAAAGTCCTATGGAGAATGTTGAATGAGTTTGGTATGTTTAGCATGGAGAAGAGAAGATTAAGGGGGAGACATGGTAGCAGCTTTTAAAATATCGGATAGGCTGTCACATAGGAGAGGAACCAGTTTTGTTCTTCATTGCTCCAGAGGGCCGGAGTAGAACCAGTTGGTGGAAATTTCCGGGAAGCAGATTTCAGCTAAGAATTGGGAAAAGACATCTTAAGAGTAAGAGCTGTAGAAAACTGCCTCAGGATGTGGCAGGCTCTCCTCCACTGGAGGTGTTTGAGCAGAGGTTAGAAGGCCATCTGTCCAGGATGCTGCAGTTGTATCCTGCATTGCAGTGCAGATTTTGCCCTGAGGATGGACTAGACAACTGCCGAGATTATTTCCATTTCTATTATTCTAACGATTGCCTAATTAAGTATGCCAGTGCTTTCTTTTTTCCTCTCAAGACTAGAAAATTCTATAGACAAAAAAGCGATGCTAGATATCATGACCAACCTTGTGTTGTGCCCCCCCCCCCCCGTTATCTGAACACCCTGATCTTAAGGAAGAGTTCTGTATAACTTGAGGCTGTGATTTTAATACAAGTTGCTCCTAATTTGACTTGCTCTGTGATTTTAACAACGAAATAGGTTAAGCATTCTTCCATCTTTCAGAAAAGAGACCCAATTTAAGATTATCAATAAAAATATGCATTTTCCTTGCAAATACAGGATATTGTGCTGGGGGGGTTAAAATTAGTGGGGAAATAAAATTGCAGGGTTTTCTATGCCCATATATTTTTTAAGTGAAAGTAAATTTATTCCTTAATACTTACATCTATGAGGCCATTAAGAAAGTAGATGGAAAATTATATCCAAAAGAAAATGAACTGCAAGATTGCCTCCTCTTGGGGCAAATCAGTTTTAATCTTCCAAAGCTATAGTACTTTGGCTAACTGCCATATTGACTGCTTTTTTGCTGATCACGAGTGAAAATGACTGGGAAATATCAGAGGCATAGGTGCTAGTGTTTCACATTTGTATGCACCAAGAATATTACTAGAGAACATAAGGAAATGAGTTTTCTGATGATGGCGCTAAAGGAAAAAGGCTTTAAACCTGCTCTATGTCTTAAGCATTCTGAACAACAACAAAAAAAGAACTTGCAGAACTGTCACAGACTATTCTTTTTTTCTACTAAACTAGACAAATTCTATGTTGCAAGAGCATCAGGGTGAGCATTTTTAAGCAAAGGGACTTGAGTGGAAACTGAAATGCTTACATGTAAACCTTACCAGGCCTGAAAGTTCTTGGTGTGTGTGTTTTTTTTTTAAAAAAACCATGACACAAAAGGCTCACAAGCCTTCTCTTGCTTATGATGGGGTTGTGCTTCTTTTCTCCAGTCACACTCTTATTGGTGTTTGAAACTCCTTGGACACAGGTTCTTTCCTTGGGCATTCTGTAGTATATTGCAGAAAAGCAATGTTGGGTTGAAATAAACGACAGACGAATGACAAGTGTCGTCATGGGAGGCATCTCTCGAGCATGTCTCTGGGAGTCGCTTTTATTGAATATTACAGCATTGCCACATACGTGCTTGTTGCTGATTGGTCAGCACAAATACAATGCAAACAATGCAAAGGTTGCATATAGGCATTAATCATCAATAGATTAAAGGTTGGGAAAGGGAACACAGAATTGGACAGGCGTGAAAACCTCTTTATTAAACTATTACTAGTGACTGATATAGCAAGACTTAAACTATTACTAGTGATTAATATATAGCATTTATCCGTAGATGTGGTCAACCAATCACTAAGAACAGGTCAGGATGCAATGTCTCATGAGCTCAATGTGGACTGAACATTCTAGGGTGATGAAGGAATGTCTCAGCTTAAAATGGTTTAGCCAGAGTCATGTGTAGAAGCAAAACTTCCCATCAAAGCAATTTCTCTTTCCCTGTATAGAATGAAGCAGCAGTGAGTGACAATTTATCTTTTGGAGCTTTTGAGACTTGATCATCTAGAATAGGGGTAGCTAAAACAGTGCTGCCTGTCATGCCCCAGCCAGAATGGCCAATCAGGGGAGATGGAATTTGTAGTCTAGCAACATCTGCAGGACCACAGGTTAGCTACCCTGAATGCTAGAGCCAAAGATGCTCGGAGACATCTCAAATTTCCACATGTTGCATCAATTCTAATATTGATAGGTGCATTCGGGTATTGTTCTCAGCACAGGATACTAATACACACTTTATATTAAGCAACTGTTTCATAGTGTTCGGCATGGCTACACAACAGCCTTCAGTTTTAACTACTAATTCCTGAATAATATCCAGCTTCCTCCACTTGTGATTCAAGTTCATATCCATTCCCAAGCAATCCTTACGTTTTTGATTAATGCTTTTTTTTTCATTTGAGGCCTATTAAACAAGTTTTTAAATAATAATAATAATCTGGACGTCTCAATTTTATGATTTGTCTTCATTCAATCAATTTTTATGCTGTTTTTATTTCTTTGTATTGTATGTTAAATATTTTATTTTAGCCATTTAATTTTTGTAAGCCACCCACAGAACATATCCTTATGGGTGGTTATGCAAAAAAATTGTGTGTGTGTTTGTGTACACACACACACACACACACACACACACACATATACACATACAATAAAATGAAGCTCAGTTGGTGGTTTTGGAAAAATATTTTTTTAAGCTGCATCAGTGAAGTTTTGTGAGGATAAATGAGATGTTAGCAAAATAATTGCTACCCTGGAAAGTAGCATTCAGAAAACATAACTATAACAATTATATTACCAATGGAGTACAGTGTTTTGAGATACTGTTTGTCCATACCAATGGAATCAGTCAAAGTATGTAGGATCTTAGACAACCAGTCTTCAATTTTTCCTAATACTGCTGCTACTGCAATAGTTGTAATAGTCATATTAATAGTTGTTGTTAGAATTATTCGGTTACCTTAATGAAACTGTGATAAAGCTACATATAGTCCTCTGAATCATTGCTTTAAAAGTAGTCTTTTAGCTTTCTCATCCTATTGGAACAATGATATTTCTGGATTAATAGCCTTTCCTTCTCTAGTAATTTCACTGGATAGTTGTTTTGAAAATGGAGCTCTTTCATTCTCTTGAAGAGTAGGTAGGACTCTGGGTCATGTAGGCACTGTGAGAAGGCAACACTGCACAGCCTTCTAAAGCAATGTGATGTGTCTGTTAATACCAGATTCCTTCTTGATAGCTTATTTCTTAATTGCCTCCTTTATTTATTCAGTTTATGTTGCAATTCAATCTGAGAGACAGGTAATCATTATAAGAAGGATCAACAAAGATTATAGGACCCATCTGATTCAAAAGACAGCCTGGAAATCTCTAAACAAGCATTCTCATTCTCTTGAGTAATGAGTTTTCTGTATCGTTTGTTGCTTAATAGATCAGAAATAGAGAAGGGTTAGTTTTTCCCACCCCATGATGGGTTTTTTGTTTTTGTTTTTTTGTTTTTGTTTTTTTAAAAAGCTTCTGCTATGCTTCTTCGGCCAACAGAGAAGGCTTTCAAGCCAGGCAGCAATTGGAACAAGGAGTTTGCACTGTGTTTCTCTAGAAGTATTGACCATATATTGGTGCTTACACCATTTGAACTGGCCAGCTCATTACAAATCTCTCTCCATTTCAGCTGAAGTGATTTTGCTGTCAAAAACAGTGGAGTGTGTGATTATTGAGTGAATCTGGCAGAGAAATTGGCTGATTAAGTAGTATGTGGGAAAGGCTGCTAAGAGTTGGTGTTTTGGTTGCCAATAGAGAAGGAGTTGGGTTTCCTTTTTGGTTTTTAATGTCTGAAGTATTTTTGTCTGATATGCTAAATGTTCTGCTCAATATGTCAGTGTTGCATGTAGAAGCAGGGTTCGTGTGTTAATCTATTTTCTTGAAGTCCCTCCCTTGTGCCTTTTCCCTTCTATTGTCAACAGTCCAGTGTATCAGATGACTGGGCAACATCCTCAGATGAAAGATTAAACCATTGGTCCTATAAAATCAACACATGATATGGCTTGAGTTTAACAACTCATTGCGCACAGCATGCTTGTGTTGCACAGTGGGAATTTATGCTGGTCAGGTTCACAAGATATTCTAAGTCAAAGCTTGGGCGCTTGGGAAGTGATCTGTGCAGTGCTTCCCAAATGACCAACAGCTAGCTAGTTGTTGGGCATTTGGGAAGTGCTGCACACCAGGCCAAAAAGCGTTCCTACACCTGGCTTAGTGGAACCACACAAACATATTGGCTCCAAGAGCAAAGCTTCCAGCTACAGTACTTTGTTCCTCCTCCAGAGAACAGAAGCAGTTTTGCTCTTTGTATGCTCCTTCCCTGTCTATTTGAGGTTTGGGCTCATTCAAGCATTATTTTACTGAGTTGGTTTGTGTAGGAGATCAGTTTTCACACGAGATGTTGCTTGATCAAAAGTGCTTCAGGTGTTGGAAAAAATGTTCCTAACTTGCACCAGTTCAGAGTGAACATTTTTATAGGTAAGTTTCCTCTCTGCGGCAGCAAATTTTAAAATCGGACACTGTGCTAACACAGGGGTGCTTTTAAACAAATGCCTTTCCTCTTTGAAAATTTAAATGGAACCAATATTGCAGGAGGATCAGCTTGTAAGATAGCACTATTAGACTGACCACAGCTCTATGTTTTGAACACGAAAACTGGCAGGATGTTTTTGCGCTTGACATCCATGGAGGTTAAGCTAAACAATTTAGGAAAGTGAGTGGTTTGGGCTGTGACTGAAAGAGTTGCATGGGTATTATGTGATGTGGATTGTCTGGCACTTAGTTCTTGTGCCAGACTCCACATCACATAATGCCCAAATTAGGAGACTTTTGATCCCAGTAAATAGATGTATACAGGCAGCATATTTCAGGTTTTGAAGCAAATCCAGAGAAGAATAGCAAATAGCATAAATGGGCTATACCTTGTCTGTGTGTGAAGAGCTTCCAAACTTTTTACTTTTTACTTTTTTTTTTAAGAATTCCACTCTTTGGATTATGTAAGGAGTTTGGAAGAAAAAATTCTTTTCCTTTGAGTAAGATTTCAATAGAGGAGAGAAAAGGAAGGCAGTTTTAGGGAAGGCTTTGGACAAAGCAACTATATTCACATGTTAGATACTTTCCAGCTGTTCAGATTGATGATAATAGGAGATACATTTGTGTGCCCCTTTCTTCATATTCTTTTAAACATGTTATCAACAATAGAAATCATTTTAGTTGGTGAAATGAAAATTTCCTGATGTCAACTGCATCTGTATATTACCTTAGTTTTTTATGTAAATAGCTGAGCAAAATGTAGCTGTAAAGAAAAGAAAAGGGGGGGGGGAATAGCCCTTTCATGGCAAACTAGTAACCAGTTTGCTATTTCAGTTGCTGTTTTAAAACATCAGATGATGCCATACCTGGTTGTCTTGGCTAGGGTGCAAATTCTTTCTTTTCCTTTTAAAAGGGCTGTTTAAATGTCCTGGCCCTAGACCATTTAGGTCTCTCGAGTCAATACAATAACTTGAAATGATTCTTATTCATAAAGTTATAGCAGTACTTTCAAAGGCATCCCTGTGCAGAGACCATAGCACTGTCTATTCTGGAGATTACTAGAACATGAATGACAGTGACCAAATACTTCCAACCCAGGAGAGGACACAGCTGGCATTCCACCCTAACTGGAGCAGGGGGGAATCACTCCTGGTCACCATCAGTAGTAGTGCAGCCCCTCCAGAACAGGTTGAACACATATCCCAAGGACATCTGAACCACCAGCCATCAATACCTCCATCTTATCTGGATTAAGTTTGAGTTTATTCACCTACTTTCAGTTCATCATGATCCTAGACATCTATTTAGAACCTTAAACACCACAGCTGAACCAGATGAAAATGAGTAACAGAGCTGGGTATCATTAATATACAAAGCACTTCAACCATATCCTTCAATGACCTTACCCAGTGGTTTCATATACTGTAGATAGCATGGGAGATTAAGGAACCTTGCAGTATTGCATAAGCCAAAAACTGCAGGCTGGAGCAGAATCTTCCCAGCACCATCTTTTGACATTGTTCTTACAGCTTTAAGAATTCAAGGAGAAACAAATAGGGTCACACTTTTTCTACCTCATAGGAATTATTTTGTACCAAGTCAGGCAATTGGTCCATCTATCTTAGTATTGTGGGCATTGGCTGGCAGCAGCTCTGAAGGATTTCAGGCACAAGTTTTCCCCCAGCCCTACCTGGATACATCAGGAACTGAACCTGGGACCTTTTGTGTGAAAACTATATGTTCTGCCACTGAGCTACAGCTCCTATCCCCAGCTAAGCATTAAGTTACTGACCAAAATGTCCAAAGCAGCATCAGTTCTAGACCTTTGTCAAAATCTAGGCTGGCATGGATCTAGATCAGTGTTTTTCAACCACTGTTCCGCGGCACACTAGTGTGCCGCGAGATGTTGCCTGGTGTGCCATGGGAAAAATTGAAAAATTCGAAAGATTTAAAAATAAAGTATTTTAAAATTTTTCATATTTCTGTTTACTTACTATTTCATAATAAAGTAATTATAAAATACTTTCTTTGTGTTTATTTGATTCCTATTCAAGAGAATTACTTTATATATAGTCAATATAGGCACAGAGTTAAATTTTTTAACATTTTCATGAAACAAGTGTGCCTTTGCCCAAAAAAGGTTGAAAAACACTGATCTAGATAACCCATGTCAACTGGGAATGGGGACTTCCGGGTTGGCGCCATCGCCGAATGGCGGACTCCCTCTGAGCTCCGGAGGGAGTCGGCTGGGTAGGGGTCGGGTCCTGCCGTGCCGGCGACGCGGGGACCCTCAAAAACCATGGGCGGAGATGCCCATGGACTTGGTGACTCGGCGGGCACCGTTTGCGTCCCCCCGACCCGCGAAGGAGGTGTGGTGCTGTGAGTCCAATGCTTCCCCTGCCCAGCGAAGCCGCATGCCATTCGGCGGAGAGCAACGACTTCTTCTTTGAAAATTTCGGATTTGGACTAAAAGGAACAACCCGTGAGTAAATTGATTGGACTTAAAAGGGAAATTTGATCTTTGAATTTGGAGCGAGCGGGGGGAGTGCAAAAAGGAAGTCCGCCCCCCCCCCTGTTGTAGATGGCTCAACGCAAGGATTTGACAACTAAGATCGAGAGATGAACTTGTTTACCTGAAAAAAAATTTTAACTTCACGAAGGGAAATTACAATAATTGTGCTGGAGGAGAAGACTGATTTGTGGGAACTAAAATGCAACCCCCCCGGGAACCGGGAACGATCCGCTATGAGAGACTGGTGAAGAGACACAGAAACTTTGACAGCTGTCAAAGTAGCTGTCAAAGCAGGAAAATAAAAGAGAACTTTGTTACGATGGCTTTGCTGGTTAGATTTGTTACAATTTGGACATAAATTATTGGAAATAAAGGCAACAATTTATTTGACTTTTGGGTCTGATTTTGAAAGAAATTAAGTTACCATATTCCCTCTAGAGGGAGGCTGGGACATTGCAACAGTAGCAGCAAGTGGAAAAATACTATGAATTTGAGCAGGATCTGTTATCTCTTGGGAAAGCTGCAAAAACGAAGCATTATTTTGTCTACAGAGGTTTCTATACTAAAGGAGACAATGGATTTATCTATTGAAGAAAGGAAGGGACTTGACGCAAGTTATGTTCCTGAATAACATAAGCCTCTGTGGAGAACAAGAAGTTTCTGAATTAGAAGGTTTCTGCAGCAGAACAGGAAAAAGCAACCTGAGGAATAAGAGCTGGACCAAATTTGAAGCCGGAGTATTTGGAACATCCAGACTTTAAAAGGACCAAGAAATAGAATTTAAGTTAGACTCTTAAACATAGAGGTCTGGATGGAAGAACAATGACTTTTTCTGAGAGTTTTTTCGAGATTGGACTTTCTGAAATTAAAAGCTATCAAAAGACAGCAAAGGGGAGTTGAGATATAGACGTGGATACACCAGGCTGGCAGTAGACAATGGATGAACTTTGGGGATTGGAAGCAGGGAATGGGGGGGGGGGAGATTTGGAATCCAAAGGCTGTAAAATTATATATTATTTCTTTCTTTACTTTTTTCATGTTTGTTGTTTGAAAATAGGGGAATTCGTGGAAGGGAAATGGGGTCGATCTTAGGGAATTATATAAAATATAAGGAGAAATGGTTCATTAAGATAAATAAGATAAATTAATTTGGAATAAATGGGTTATTTAAAATTACAAATAAGGTTTTAAAATTTGGGGTAAGAATCTGTGGAATCAATTTAAGGGAAATGGAATACAAGAGGGGGAGGGGGGAAGTCCGGGAAAGATGCCACTGAAACCAAGTGTAAATCATATTTGTTTTTTCTTTCTTGCTTGCTATCTTTCCTTTTTATTCTGGAAAATTTTTAATAAATATTATTTAAAAAAACCACAAAAAACAACTGGAAATGTTTGACCTTCAAGCAGCATCACACAGATTTGGGCACTGCTCTTGTCAGAATAATAGATATCATGAAAAATTACTTCTGAAACAGCAGCTGATTGGATCTGTGAGGAAGCTCATTGTGGAAGAATACCAAGCACTGGGAAGGGAAAGGGGGAGAGCACGCTCCTCCTCTTCTTATATCTCCAACCTCCCATCACTGAAAAGGGAAGAACTTCTTGCAGGTAAAAAAAAAACGTTAACCATGTTTCCCCAGCTACATCATTTTGTCTCAACCCTATACTATTCACAAGCTAATGGGCAAGCTATTGACAAGTTTTTTGTTATTAACATGCATGACTGTGGGTTGCAATTAAAACGTTTTCCAAAACACTGAGAATTGAGTTCACCAGATGGTATTCTGCATAGTGATGTGAATGCCAATCAGACTTTTTCTTTGAATTAAATGTGGATGACATAAAAATGATGTGGGTAAGATGGAATGTGCAAAGTTAGAGAAGTCCATCTCTACTTTTTATGCCTTGTTGTTGTTGTTCTTTAGTCATTTAGTCGTGTCCGACTCTTCGTGACCCAATGGACCAGAGCACGCCAGGCACTCCTGTCTTCCGCTGTCTCCAGCAGTTTGTCAAACTCATACTTCTTATGCTTACCACCTCCCAAACACATTTTTGTAGAACATACAGTCAGCCCATGATATTCCACTCTGTCCTCTGGGGTTGTTGCTGTTTCCAAGTCTCGGGTGTTTCCATCTTATGCGACTGTTATCTTCAAGGCATTACAAGGTGTGTGTTTGAACCCACATCAAAGTGTACGCCAAAGAACCTGTATCTGATGCCACACAACACTGTAATACAACAGTGATAGATCTTGTCACAGTGCTGGAAAGAAGTGTGTTAATTACATGCATTATGCGATGCATAATGAAATGACCACCATACATTGGGATTATATGTGCCATAGACTGACACATCCTGGTTTAGTCCTCCTGTTTTCTGCTTCACTCCCATGTCATCCTTTTTTCTATCACTTGAGACTTTGCCTTTTACCACTTCCTCATCAATAGTCCTACACTCTTCCTCTTTTTAATTGTGACCTTCAGGGTGCCATCCTATGCCACTTTCCAGAATTAAGTGCCATTGATTTTCTTCTGAGTTGACTTGCTTAGGATTGTGCTCTTTGTTTTGAAGTACTCCATTTTCAAAGCAATTATTACATACTTTTTCTGTGATTACAAATTCATACAAGGAGGCAAACACAATACGGTTGCTTACCAAAATAGTACTTAAAGCAGCTATTCAAATGCTCTCACCATCCTCCTTCCAGTTAACACATAATACTATTTTTGATCCTTGTCAACGCAACTGGTAAACATGAAATGAGGCTTGTGCTCATCCCTATAAATGTCCATGTGATTCTCTACAAGTAGTCCCAAAATGAAATATGAATAAGGTAACATTTGCATTTTTAAGACTAAATGTGTTTAGCAGGAAAAACCTTAAGGGCCAGGCTATCAGCACTTAACAGTAGCCTGTAAAATGGGCACATGCCAGTAATTAACAAAGGAAGAAATTATGAAATAGGGTAACCAAACCTTAAGATGCTACCACTGCCTGATGCTGGCTGAACAAAAGAAGTGTGTTGTTTGTCTTGTTTTATCAAAGACTATTAAGTACTGCTTTATATGTCGGTGAACTATCTTTATCACAAGGAGGCGAGAGCAATTTATGTGTGTTGAGCAAACAAAGCAGACTTGCAGCTTATTCATAGCATCTAGTTGACTGATTTGAAATGAGAGGTGTTAAAGTGCAAGGAAACAGAACATTTATTTAATCAAACTGTTGTTTGTTTTGACCAAGTGCTGCATTCCAGTGGTGGGTGAGGCAGATATGGGTGGGGTAAACTTCCCCAACGACAAGGACATATCTGCCCCCACTGGCGTCACAAATACACTGCTGAAAAGTTCTGCTTCCTCTCTCTACTATTGCTAAGTCACGGATAAACAAGCCAGAGTCTGGCTTATTGTGACATTATTCCAAACCCATCCTTATAGGTTTTTTCACAAACCATGATGTGTTGTTTTTAACTTTGGTTTAATGTGATCTGTGAGCTAGGCCAGTGTGGTAAGAGACTATGTTGTTTATTGTTTCATAGCCTGGGTCTATATTCCGCAAAAAAAAAAAAAAAAAGCTAAGATTGCAAAAGAAAAAGAGGGGATGTTGTCAATCACTTGGGAGGGAACTGCATGTAGTTGGTGAGTTGTTCCTAAGGAGATCGCATGTGGTGCAGAAACAGAAATATCACTCACAGCTAGTTCAAATGATGCAAGAGAACAAAACTCACTTGAGATGTTATGTTTAAATGGAACAACTTTCTCTGCATTATTATGCCTGGTAGCTGTTCCACCCTTGGCCACATACCTTATGAGGCTAAAGGGTTATTTGGTGTGCACACATTTTGTCTGAAAGGCTGAAAGTAACAACTATAATAAAATTCATTGTGACAACAAGAAGAAGGAGAAGAAGGAGAAGGAGAAGAAGTTACGCTGCAGAAGATAAGGCCGAGGGGGAGGCAGGGTTGCTGTCAGGAAGAAGGGGAAGGGAAGAAGTAGGGTAGTGTGCTCTTGGCTGTTCAGTTTCTGACACCAGCCCTTTAAATACCCAAGACATGGCCTTTCTAAGAGGTTGCCCTCTTTCACAACTGTAACCAGGGCTTCTGTAATCTCCTCGGAGATCATAAGTCTAAATCAGATAGTTTTGCCTCGTGTTACATTTCAAGGTTAGATATTTAAACAGTTTTTTAAAAGTGTTTATAACTCCTTCTACGTTAAACAATAAGTGGTTTCTTCACTGACTGAAATTTTTTTTTATTATTCAGATGTCACATAAGAATTTGGAGATAGCAACCTTAGTTATTTTTGGTTTCAAAAATAATGGCTCTCTAATTTAAGGCAGATGCAGCCGGGGTGTGTGTGGAAACTGGCATATTAAGGGCAGTATCTGTCAATTGGGGGGGACTGAATCGTGTGATTTATGGGCCGTTGTCTTCTTTGGTGATTGCTAGCAGCCAAGTTTGTCTTCCATGAACATGGTCTTAACCATGGGTAGGCAAACAAAGGCCCAGGGCCTGGATTCAGCCCAATTGCCTTCTAAATCCGGCCCGCGGACGGTCTGGGAATCAGTGTGTTTTTACATGAGTAGAACGTGTGCTTTTATTTAAAATGCACCTCTGGTTTATTTGTGGGCATAGGAATTCGTTCATCTCTCCCCCCCCCAATATAGTCCAGCCCCCCACAAGGTCTGAGGGACAGTGGGCCTGGCCCCTGCTGAAAAAGTTTGCTGACCCCTTGTTAAGAGTGAGGACAGGAAACAGGAGGACTAAACCAGGATGTGTCATCCTTCCACTGTGGGGACATAGGTTTCCAGGTGGGAGTTGATCACACTGAGGGTTTACCAAGTATGCCTTCCTCTTAGCATGTTTCTCCCTTTCATCCTGAGTTCGAGCGTCTTCAAAGCCCATGACACCTATGGTAAAGGCTGTTCTCCCATTGGAGCGGTCACAGGTCAGTTCCCAGTTGTCGGTGTTTATACTACATTTTTAAAGATTTGCCTTGGGAGTCTTTAAACCTTTTCTGTTGACTGCCAGCATTATGTTTTCCATTATTAAGTTTGGAATAGAGTAGTTGCTTTGGAAGATGACAATCAGGTATCCGAAAAACATGACCAGTCCAACAATTGATGGGTGCAGCCTGGCACACTGGAATTCACTGGCTTTTTTACATCCCTCCTTCCTCGTTATTTGATACCTGGCAAAGCATGATTTTATTCAGTGGCGCAGAACTGGTTGGCAAGGTATAACAATTTCTGAGATCTGGTGTTTGGAAATTAGGAACAACCAAATGGGAAAACATTAAAAAGTCAGAGTGCTCTAAGGCCTTCGCTTTGGATTTGTATCTTTAGTACTAAACCCTTGATGTTTTATGGTTTTCCTAGAGATGTACAGAAAGCTCCATGTATTCACTTCTCACACTACCATTCACAGACTTCTTGGCAGGAATGTTTCAAGTGGGTAGCTGCAGAATTAATCTGAGTTGTTTGCACCGAGTAGTAGAGCTGATTGCTTCTATTTTTCAGGAGATTTCAAACAGCTAGTAAATTAAAAACAATTCTAGCTGCAATCAAGGTGTCTGTCTCCTAGTGAACTGATTCTTCTACCAGAGAGACAAACAGAAGATCCCTGCTTCCATTTTAGAGCCTCTGATGATAGGCATTTCGTGTTATTTTGAATAAAGGCTGTATGATGTCTGTGTTTAGCTGATCTCTGAACATTTTAAAAAATGAGGCTCACAGAGACCATGCTATTCTTTAGCTTACAGTGCTATTATACTTTCTCCAACTTCAGAAGTTACCCACAAAGCGTTCCAGCCATTTGAAAGGTACCCAGTCATTTCCTGAAAATGTGAGAGAAAATATACAGCAAACACAAATTTTATTTATTATTATTTTTATTCCCTTCTTCAGCCCAATAGCTCCAAGACACAACACAAGAAGAAAAAGGGATTGGAAGATAAGGGAAGGGAAGTGAGAGAAACAAACTCAGATACCAATCCTCAATTAAATAGCAGTTCTTAGAACGATCAACTGTAATGGAAACAATTCAGGAAGGGAGGAACCAGATGGAGCTGAGCTGATGAAATGGTCGTGCTTTCAATTCTTTACTTAACCTGTAGATTTCTGGTCGGAGATTATAATAAAAAAGTTACTTGACATTATGATACAGTGCCTTCAATTATTTTGTTCTCACAATTATAAAAGCCGTTTTAACTTATTTAAAATGTGGCATGACAAGCTTGCATAAATCACACTAGATAAATGGCTTCTGCCTGGAGGAATGCATTTATGAAGTACCTGTGATGATTCTTTTTAAAGAAAGAATCTCATTCCCACTGACTGCAAGCTGTTACAGAAGTAGTTGCACTCGCAAGAAATGGGTATTAGACTATTCCATAGTGGATAAAATTATTTCTGTCAAAGAAGGCAAGCCACTTCTGGTGGTCAGTGGCACTTCAGTGGGTTCAGTTGTGATGCCGGGACTAAGAGGGGAAAGGTTCACCAAAAATGGAGCAATCCTTCCATAAACAGAGTTCCTGTTCCCATTCCCCCCCCCCAGTAAAGTTATTTCATCCACTTTCCTACCCTTATAAAATAGGCAACATGTTTTACATTAGTAAATTATGCTAGAAGATTTGAGCGACTTGCATTTAAAGCTTGAGCTGTAATAACTTTGTGTCAGATTAGCAGGAATGCAGCGATGCTGGGTAAATAATCCTGTTTTGTACTAGTTTATAATGGATTTGTTGATGGGAAACTACTTTTCTATCTGTTTACATCATGGTAATTTGATAACCCATTTGTATTACTTAAACTGCATATTTTGTAAATGTTGTCACTGCAAAGCAATTTGTTACAAGTACTATGTAGAAACTGCTCCCATAAAAGTGTTTTCTAAATTGCTTTGCTTGCAGCTACAGAAGTTACCATAGAGAATGATTCCTCATATTGGATTTTCAAAGCCACAGGAGTGGCCACAGAGCAGAAAGAGAGACAACTTTATGATTTAAGACTCTGTAATGCCCCACTTGTGAAACAAAATGATATAAGCTTCAACAGGCATGCAGAACATAACACTACAGTCTCCTAATGCCCCAAACAAGGTGGGTGATTTATCACCTGTTAGGCTTTATTTCAAAGGGGAAAATGCTGTAAGATATAGAAAATGAAAGGAAATTAAAATATAGATTATACAGTCATTTTTTCACAATTTTTATCCAATTCCAATCTTCATGGCTATATAAGCGGCTTCTTTTTTGTACTTATGATTAGATTTATTGCCGATAGATATACTATACCATTTGACAGATATACATAGATGATATAAAATTATCTGTTCCAGGCAGATGGAATTCTGTGATGTGATTGCTGTAAGCATTTAGGATCCTCCAGCACATGAAAACATCATTCATTTTGTCACAATAAATGTCAGTCTGCATCCATTTCTTTGCCTGATAAGAATATTGTAATACAAAGGGAGCTAGTTATTAATGCAAAAGGACAGTTCACAAGTTATTGTGCTCTTTTAAGCATAAGCATATAGATTTTTCATTCAAGAATTCATTTTTGTGCTTTTAGAATAAAACTGTAGAAAGAATAAAAGCACTGAATGCCGTAATTTGCTTTAACACTGCTTCTACAACTCACTGAAAGACAGTTATGGGAAGACTGGGCCATGGAAAAGGTAGGGGAGCCCTAAATCAGGAGAATAATATCTACTTCCTAAACTCAAAAAAAAAAAAAAAAAAAAGACTGCCACATCTCAAAAAGAACCTGATCTGAGTAAACCCCCAGAGTCAAGTTAAGGACATTGTGGGAAAACTAGTGAATGCAGGGTCTATGGTTCATGTTCACTTACTCTTTACCTTGCAAGCAGAAGTTGTATGACTTCAATGCCACCTTAAAAGTCAATGACCTGGAAAGCTGAGCAAAGTGTAAAATATATACAGATGCTTTTACATGCTCTGGGGACATGAGGTCATGAACCCTTGCTCTTCCATGGCAAATTGGCTCCCGCAATGGTTAGATGCTGGACATGGGGTAGGGCTTCCGATCATGTGATCAAAGATTCTAATCCCAAAATGTCCTGCTTGTTGCTCTCAGTTCTAAGAGTCCAAAACACTTTGACTCTGGTGCAGATGAGCAAAGAGGTTCTTAATGGCTCACAAATCTGGGACTTTGAGCAGGCAATGACCAATTTAGGCTCATCCAAATGATACACAATCGCGCACGCATGCCCGGTGCTGAACCTGAAAGTGGCTCCAAAACATAAAGACATCACAAAAAGGAGGAAAGAGGCTTACTCATGCTCTGGTGGTGCACATGGGGGTCTGGAACTTAACCCTCGTGCAAAATGAGGATTGCCTCTAATAGAAGCTGTTACTTTCCTTATTCCAGTACCATGACACCTTTGTCAGACTACTGACTTTATTGGCTCTAGTGCCAGTAGATAGTATGTACCCTCTTATTTTATTTGCCATATACCTGTCTTAAATATCATCCTAAACTTAATCAACAGATTCTCTGTTTATGAAATAGTCATACCTCGGGTTGAATACGTTTCAGGTTGAGTGCTTTCGGGTTGCGCTCTGTGGCGACCCGGAAATAACGGAACACGTTACTTCTGGATTTCGCCGCTTGCGCATGTGCAGACGGTCAAAATGACACCATGCGCAGAAGCGGGGAATCGCGGCACGCGCAGAAGCAGGTTGCGTTCACTTCAGGATGCAAACGGGGCTCCGGAACGGATCCCGTTCGCATCCTGAGGTACCACTGTATTCCCTTTAAAAAAGGAAACCCTTTTGATTTGTCAGCATTCAAGGGGAAAGGGATAAACCCAGTGTCCTTTACAATTCTGTTGTTTCCTTTTCTTTCCTTTTTGAAGAAGACAGGCCATCAAGGGATTATCTTTCTGGAGAACACTCCCTCTAAAATCGGTGATATGGTCCTGTTCTACCATTCTGATCATTGGTAGTTTCTTTGAGCAGGAGGAAGAGAGTCGTCTTCATTAAGAAGAATACTATCTTCCGGGGTAGATGGATTTGAGGAAACATTTTTTGAGTCCGCTCAGGTCCAGGTGCAGAAATTATACTCCATGAATCCTGAAACTCTAATTCAGGTACTATGAAATGACTTTTGTGTTAGACCACTGTGAATAGGGGGTTTAAGTTTATTTTCACAAACTGTTACACCCTGGATAATTAATTAAGAAATCTAGAACCACTAAGCCATTACTGCAATAATACATAGATGGAACTAGGCTCTAAGAGAGATGCTGGAACAATCAATCAACTCTTATTTTGAAATACATCTGCTTTAAATAAGTATTAAGTAGTAGATTCTTCCAAAGTGTGTGAAGTGTCAATGCTACTATAAGTTTTATTTTTACCCCGTCTGATTTTTTGTTTAACCCAAATGATTCCTGTTTGTGAGAGGTGAGGTGCAAGGTTGTCCATTAACAACCCTTCAATCAGTTTCTAGCTGACACTTAAAACTTCTCAAGGAGCCTGGTGATGACCTGTGAATAACTGGGGGGCAACCTCAACCTTGTAAACCAAGATGATTAAAGCCACAGGTAGACTTGTTTTTCTTCCGTGTTTCCAGACAGTGATTTTATTTCAGCAATGCTACCCAATCCCTGATAGATTCAATAATTGTACCAAGAGTGTGTGGTCCAACATTCAATGTCCTTTCCATGAAAATGGGCATGAAAGAGCTTGACTAGAAGAAGCTCAATAGTCTATTCTACAAAACAGATTGATTACTGGGGAATTATTGTAAGACATCTCAGCCTATTTTAAAATTAATAGGGATTGTGAGATTCTTTGAAACTCATTTAATGTGGTCCTTCAGGGCAAATGTATAATCCTCACTGATTACTTAGAGACATCAGGAGCCCCAAAAGATAAACATATAACCTTCTAATTCATTCACTATGCATACCACTCCTTATGAGGTAATAACCTTGATAGTGTAAAAAAACCCTGTCCTCTAAATAAATTATTTAAACAAATCATGCACATTTCATTATATCAATGACGCCACTGCAATTTTATGTTATCGGAAGAATACTGAATTGAAAATCCTAAGTGTCAGAGCTGCCCAAGGTCCCAGCTCACAAAGGACCAACGCCAGGTCGTCATTATATACAAAAGTCTTTATTGAAGTTCAGTTTCCATTCCAAAGCCGTAGCGCGCAACTCTACGTCTTAAACCTTAGACCGCCGAAGTTCCGTCTGAATCTCCTCCCCCCTGACACCAGTTTAAGATTCTCGCCCTGCTCCACCTCTTCCTCTGCTCTCTTCTCCTCTGGGTCCTCCTGTCCGCTGGGGCATTCCCCTTTCTGGACTCTTCTGATGCTGAGTCCCCTGACTCCTCCCCCTGTCTCCGGCGGGCTTTAGGACCCGGCTCCCAATCCTCGTTCTCTGCTGCCCCGCGCGCCTGTACTTTTGAACTTGGCTCTCGCGCCAACCCAGTGACCTTCCTCCTGACCGTTGCACTGCTTCTGTCACTGCTTCCCTCTTCCGGGATGCTAGCCGGACCTGACCTCCCCTCCGTTGCCTGACTCTCCGATGGAGGCGTGGTCAGCCCTGACTCCTCTTCTCTCCCTGCTGGGGGAGACGCTACCCCCGATACCTGGGACTCTTCCCCCCCACTATGCTCAGGTGGGGAAGCTGGTCCTGATCTTCAACTGCTGCTCTGGGAGTCCCCGCTGGTCCCTTGCTTCTGGAGTGTCCCCCTTGGGACCCCCCTTGCCCTGGCCACCGACGCCCCCTTCTGTGAATCTTCCGATTCGCTGGAGAGGCTCATGGAATCTCTCGGGCCACTGTCATCTTCTCCTACGCTGCCCTCAGATTCTTCCCCTTCGCTCTCCATCTCCCCTCTTCCCTGTGCTTCTGCTCCTGAGCCCCTGACACTAAGGCACATCCTATACTGCCCTTTCTCAATTCTTTTTGTTGTTGCATTGGGCTATCGTTTCCTACAAGAGCTTCTAACTGGAGGGTCAGACAGTTGCCTTTTATTTTGGAGTGAAAATGTAGACATGTCGCTACAGAGCTTTTTCCAAAAATTGCTTTGAACTTGTGTGTTTAAAAACAGTTAAGTTCATTGACATATCCTGAAAAATGGATTATTTTTGCCCTTGTAGTTCTTAGCCCTTGTCTGGGATATATTTTAAACAGTACCTGTGTATGAACTGGGCCTAGTTGTTAATTTGAGAAGCTATATCTATGTTCTTGGTTAAAACGAGTGCCTGTACATACCTAGTATTTTCCATTCTTCATAAGCTGACATGACTGTTTAATATAAGAACTCTCAAATGTCTTGAGGTTATCATAGCAGCGATTTCTATTTATAGGGTTGCTTTAACATGCGAAGGGAAAGTTATGTAAATTATTTGTTCTATGGAAAGTAGATGAGTTAATGTTGGGAAATGCATGAAGTTACTGCTTTTTTTAGGAGCAGGTACAACAAAAATACAGCTCAGAAATAAGTTTATTAAAAAAACCATTTTCTTCTGTGCGCATGACTTGAGCACCATATGTTGTAGATACTTTGATCTTGTCTGACATAACCAGCACATAGCTATTGCTAGAAGAAGAAAGGGGCAAGGCAAGGCAAGGCAAGGCAAGGTTATTTTACTATATACCAAGGTGATGTGCGTACTTCTTGTTAACATCTTGGTTTTCAAATCTTGTCATAGTAAACAAGTTTTCCTGAGGGCTGAATGTAGGTTATGCTTTGCAGCTAGACAGGTTTCTGCAAGTGATCTTCATGCTTTCCTAGCAGCCAGATCTAGTAACTGTATCTAGAATGTTAGGGTGTGATTTCTGTTTTTAACATATACACTCACTCCTTCTACATAGATAGCTAGGGATCTTAGCAGGAAACATCACATAAATTCATGGAAGCTGCAGTATATTGCTTGGATTTAAGGCAGGGAAGAGAGAGAGAAAATGACGAAGTAGCAAATTCATTTGCTTTCATGCCTTAAATGAGGGTCCTCCAGGAAAAATGGCAAAAATACAGTGTGGCCATTGCTCCATAGCAAAGATGATTGAAACAAATACATATGCCTCCCCATTTACACAAGGGTTCCATTCCAGGGCCCCACACACATACATGGAATCGCGTATAATAGGGAGCACCCTGGAGAGTCCTAGTGGCTCCCAAGGAGACCCACCTCAGAGCCTGAAGAGAACTGATTTGGGCTCCAGGGAGGGTCTCCTTGCGTGCTTGGAAGGGCAGCAGGGTTTTGTGGAGCTACTTAGCCTAGGTTAGCACTGCAGCTGATCTTAGCAGAGTGTGTCTTTTCCGCTACCAAATCTTAACGAGCACATCAGGCAACTTGTTTGTTGTGAACAAATGGAATAAAATATGTATTTTATCACAAGTGTTTGGTACTTACTGAGAAGAAAGTATCGGCCAATATTTTATAATGAATTAGGACTTTAGACTGAGTTTTCTTCCTCCCATTTCTTCTGCCAATGCAGTTTGTGTTGTACAGGATCCCTTCAATGACTCTCTCCTCTCACTCTCTAAAAAGTTCTTATATCTCTTTAAAATGTGACAGCTATTGTGTGGCTCAAAAGGAAGATTACCTAAAGCTTCAGTAAAGGTTTTTCTCTTTCCTGGCATTAGCGATCCATTTACAGCAATGTCAGCAGCACAAGTACTCTCCGACCAACAAAGCAGAACAGATTCTACAACTGTATTGCTATTTTCTTTTCTGCTACATCCTTGGAGAAGGACAAGAAAACACTGTTTTATACTCCTATCCATTTCTCCATCTGTTTTTTTTTTATATATATTATGACAGATTTGCTCCTCTGGGCACTGATAATGGTTTGAATGTTAGTGCCTAACAAAGAATAATAAAAGTAGTAGGAACAGAGGATAAAAACTGATATAGAATCACAGAATTGGGAGTGACTCTGAGGGTCATCTAGTCCAACACCCTGCAATGCCGGAATCTCAACTAAAGCATCCATGACAGATAGGCATCCAGCCTCTGCTATAAAAGTTCTGATGAAGGAGAGCCCATCATTTCCCAGGGGAGTCCATTCCACTATTGAACAGCACTTACCATCAAAAAGTTATTCCTGATGTTTAGTCATAATCTCCTTTCTTGTAACTTGAATCCTTTCATTCAGGTCCTAACCTCCAGAGGAGGAATCATAGAATCATAGAGTTGGAAGAGACCACAAGGGCCATCGAGTCCAACCCCCTGCCAAGCAGGAAACACCATCAGAGCACTCCTGACATATGGTTGTCAAGCCTCTGCTGAAAGACCTCCAAAGAAGGAGACTCCACCACACTCCTTGGCAGCAAATTCCACTGTCGAACAGCTCTTACTGTCAGGAAGTTCTTCCTAATGTTTAGGTGGAATCTTCTTTCTTGTAGTTTGGATCCATTGCTCCGTGTCCGCTTCTCTGGAGCAGCAGAAAAAAACCTTTCTCCCTCCTCTATGTGACATCCTTTTATATATTTGAACATGGCTATCATATCACCCCTTAACCTCCTCTTCTCCAGGCTAAACATGCCCAGCTCCCTTAGCCGTTCCTCATAAGGCATTGTTTCCAGGCCTTTGACCATTTTGGTTGCCCTCCTCTGGACACGTTCCAGTTTGTCAGTGTCCTTCTTGAACTGTGGTGCCCAGAACTGGACACAGTACTCCAGGTGAGGTCTGACCAGAGCAGAATACAGTGGCACTATTACTTCCCTTGATCTAGATGCTATACTCCTATTGATGCAGCCCAGAATTGCATTGGCTTTTTTAGCTGCCGCGTCGCACTGTTGGCTCATGTCAAGTTTGTGGTCAACCAAGACTCCTAGATCCTTTTCACATGTACTGCTCTCAAGCCAGGTGTCACCCATCTTGTATTTGTGCCTCTCATTTTTTTTGCCCAAGTGCAATACTTTACATTTCTCCCTGTTAAAATTCATCTTGTTTGTTTTGGCCCAGTTCTCTAATCTGTCAAGGTCGTTTTGAAGTGTGATCCTATCCTCTGGGGTGTTAGCCACCCCTCCCAGTTTGGTGTCATCTGCAAATTTGATCAGGATGCCCTTGAGTCCATCATCCAAGTCGTTGATAAAGATGTTGAATAAGAACGGGCCCAAGACAGAACCCTGTGGCACCCCACTAGTCACTCTTCTCCTGGATGAAGAGGAACCATTGATGAGCACCCTTTGGGTTCGGTCAGTCAGCCAGTTACAAATCCACTGAGTGGTAGCATAGTCAAGACCGCATTTTACCAGCTTCTTTACAAGAATATCATGGGGCACCTTGTCAAATGCCTTGCTGAAATCAAGGTAGGCTACATCCACTGCGTTCCCTTCATCTACCAGGGTTGTAATTCTGTCAAAAAACGAGATCAGGTTAGACATGACTTATTTTTCAGAAATCCATGCTGACTATTGGTGATCACAGTATTCCTTTCTAGGTGCTCACAGACTGTTTGCTTAATGATCTGCTCCAGAATCTTCCCTGGTATTGATGTCAGACTGACTGGGTGGTAATTATTTGGGTCCTCTCTTTTCCTCTTTTTGAAAATAGGGACAACATTTGCCCTTTTGAAAATAGGGACAACATTTGCCCTCCTCCAGTCTGCCGGGACTTTGCCTGTTCTCCAGGAATTCTCAAAGATGACTGCCAGTGGTTCTGAGATCACATCTGCCAGTTCTTTTAATACTCTTGGATGCAGTTCATCTGGCCCTGGAGACTTGAAATATTTGAACATGGCCATTATATCTCCTCTCTGTCTCCTCTTTTCCAGGCTAAACATACCCAACACTCTCAAAATGCTTGGTTTCCAGACCCTTCATCATCCTGGTCGCCCTCCTCTGCACACATTCCAGGTTGTCAATATCCTTCTTAAATTGTGGCACCCAGAACTGGACACAGTACTCCAAGCATAGTCTGACCAAGTACTATTCCTTCCCTTGATCTGGACATTATACTGTTGATTCAGCCTAGAATAGCAGTAGGGGTTTTTTGCAGCTACGTCACACTGTTGACTCATGTTAAGGTTGTGGTCTGCTAAAGTCCTAGATCAGGGGTTGGCAAACTAAGGCCGGTGGGCCGGATAAGACCCGAGAGGCTCTTTAATTTGGCCCGAGGATCCTGCTGCCCACACAGTCAGTCCCCGCACTAAACCAGAGAGAGAAGCCCCCCTCTACTGGTGTTTGTGTCTGTGTGCGTGGGTGGGTGGTCCAGCCCGCCAGAAGATTTGAGGGACAGTGAGCTGTCCCACTGGTAGAAAATCTTGCCAACCCCTATCCTAAATCCTTTCCACAAGTACTGCTGGGAAGCCAGACGTCCCCCATCTCATATTTGTGTTGCTGGTTCTTCCTGCCCATGTGTAGGACCTTACGTTTGACTCTACTGAAATCTGTTTGTTAGTTTTGACTCAGTCTCTCAGCCCCACTCACCTCACAGAGTGTTTGTTGTGGGGGAGGAAGGGAAAGGAGAATGTTAGCCGCTTTGAGATTCCTTCGGATAGTGATAAAGCGGGATATCAAATCCAAACTCTTCTTCAGTTCTCCAATCTGTTATGGTAATCTGGAATCCCAACTACTGCAATGCACACTATGTGGGGCTACCTTTGAAGGTGACTTGGAAATAATAAATACTATTATAATTTATTTCATTCCCCTGATCCACCAAGCCTGTCACTGTATCCACCCCAAATGAGATTCATCTGGCATGACTTGTTTTTGAGAAACCCATTCTAGATGTTATTAATCGCAGCATCCTTTTCAAAGTGCTCATAGACCAACTGTGGAATTATCTGTTATAGGACTTTTCCTGGTATCAATGTCAAACTGATTGGTCGGTACTTAACTGGATCTTCTCTCCCACCCCCCAACACACCTTTTTTAAAAATAAAAGATGTGGACCTCACCTGTTCTTCAAGAATTTTGAAAAATTAGAGACAGAGGCTCTGAGATTATATCTGCAAGCTCCTTTAGTACCCTTAAGTGCAACTCATCAGGCTCTGGAGATTTGAATGTCTTTGGAGTAGCTCTTTTCCTCTCTTGGGCAGCAGCTCCCTCATCTGGAAAAGAAAGTCCTATATAGTCCTTCCCACCTAGGAGGGTGGGTGGAACTAGGTCAGACCTGGAAGTCTCTTTCTGGAGGGACCACAGTTATACTTTTCAGCACATGGGGCTGTGGTCAGCAACTCCTGACAGTATTTTCTCACTGTACCAGGCTCATCACATCCTTACAAGCCTGTTTTGTTAAGGTAAGAATAATAGAATGTGAATACCTACACTGGAGCATGGACATTTTCTTCAGGCTCTCCAATGCTGATGGTCACATGAGGATGTGCAGCTGGCCTTGGAGCTTATTGGAGTTGAGACCCCCCCTCCCAAACTTGCATTCAATATTTTCTTCTAAGCTCCCTGGGGAGCCAATAACAATATAAAGTGATATACAAATATATTAAATAAATTACAGTAGTGCTAGCACCCAATCATGTGCTCTCTTGAAAATAACAGAGTGCATATTATGAAGGCGTTTAATGTTCTGATTCTTAGTGTTTTGTATCTAAATAGTGCTGCTGAACAGCGTATTGTTGAGTCACCCAGTTAAGTGTAATAAATTATAGACTAATGCATCTCCTTCTGTTGCTGTTTTGTCTGCCAGTCAATGCATAAATGTGTCAGTCTTATTTGTAAGCACTAGGATTAAATCATGATAAAACTGGAGTTTTAAAGGCAATTCCAAATTGTAAAAAATAAAATAAAAAATTCCAGCATTGTGCAGAATCTCTAGAGCGTCATATAGCAACCCTATTTTTAGGTATAATCCCACAAAACCATGGCTTTAGAAAAAGCTAACCATTACTTTTTATTTTTTGCATAACAGTAAGACAAACCATAGCTAAGGAAGAGTATGTGATCATGTGGGTATTCACAGTAAAAAATATGGCAGCTTCACCTGCTCCCCAGTCTTCTTGTTACCACACTATGGTTTTGCTGTAAACAGACCATGAGCTGCAACCAAGGTTTGTTCTTGTAGTATTACATAACACTATGCCAAACCATGGCCCAATAACCTGGAGTCTTCTATGTTAGCTACCACTACTTTACTTCATTTAAATATCACCAATCCCGTCTACTTACCACTGTACTCCACTTTCTTCTTATGCTTTAACTGTTAAGTTTACATAGGTAAAGGTAAAAAGGTAAAGGACCCCTGGACACTTAAGTCCAGTCAAAGGTGACCATGAGGTGCATCGCTCGTTTCACTTTTCAGACTGAGGGAGATGGTGTTTGTCCACAAACAGCTTTCTGGGTCATGTGGCCAGCATGACTAAACCGCTACTGGCACACAGAGGACCGTGACAAGTGCCAGAGCACACGGAAACGCCGTTTACCTTCCTGCCACAGCGGTACCTATTTATCTACTTGTACTGGTGTGCTTTCAAACTTTTAGGTTGGCAAGAGCTGGGACAGAGCAACAGGAGCTCACCCTGTCACGCAGATTCGAACTGCCAACCTTCTGATCGGCAAGCCCAAGAGGCTCAGTAGTTTAGATCACAGTGCCACCTGCCTCCCCTAAGTTTACATCGGAGCCTAAGGCGAAGAACATTTTTGGGGAAAAATTAAGTCCAAGTATTATGTTTTCTGCATCACTCTTATCTGTGTGTTTCTTGAAACACTGCAAGAATACTTTAAAAAAAAAAAAAGGTAATGCATGAGATTGCTTTTTCTTTACGAATCCATGGTGATTCTTTCTCAGCAATATTTTTACCTTCTATATTAGCCCTTCCCTAACTGGTGCCTTTCAGATATTGCTGAACTTCAGCTCCAACTGGCCTCGGTTAATAAAACCTATAGTCGGAGATGATGGGAGCTGCAGTCTACAACAGCCCCCACTAGGTTGGGAAACCTGTTCTATATGGCTAATAATTCAAATATCAGCACTTTTCAGTTTACCTTGGACAGGACAGCTGTTAGGCTAACTTGCCTTTAATTTTCTGTTTATTTCTTATTCCTTTTTCTAAATTGGCTTCTGGTAAAGAAGCCGATCATAGTGTCAAGTTGTAAATGCTTGTTAAAGTACTAACAATTTCAAATTTGAATACAAATGCTCTGGTGTATGCCATCTGGACCCAGCGACTGTTTAATCTGTCAATTAGCCCTAGAGCTTAATATTTTGTCACCTCTGTTCGACTAGTCCTTTAGATGCCTTTCTCCAAAAAAAGTAGTTAAGTAAAGAGTTGTGTCCAACATTTTTTTACAGTAAATTCATAGGTAAATTGCAGCTCCTTGTCAATTTCTCTGTCCACTTGCATCAGTACTTTTACCCTCTTTTCTCTAATTATCTGAATTCTGTGGGGGGAAACTGAGAGAATCCAGTTGAGGACATATTGTTCCTTTGGGATAATGGTGTAAGCTTTTTACACTCATAAAGTGGGAGTAGGGTAGGGTAGAACTTGGCAACAACACACAAGAAGACCTGTCACCTGCTTAAAAAACAAGAAACTGAGCTGCTCTAGGTTTCTGATAGGTTCACCACATGTAGGTTGCTTGTCTTCCACCATTTTGGCTCGAGGCTTCTTGCAGTACCATGCTGATTTATCGGTTTAGTCCAGGCATCCCCAACCTCAGGCCTCCAGATGTTTTGGGACTACAACTCCCATCATCGCTAGCTAACAGGACCAGTGGTCAGGGATGATGGGAATTGTAGTCCCAAAACATCTGGAGGGGCGAGTTTGGGGGTGCCTGGTTTAGTCAATTCATATCCTGCCCCACATCCATGGACCTCTGGATGGGGGACAGTAAAATTCCCAGAAGACAGAAATAACGATACAAGCACAATAGAAACAGTGCATACTTGAAACAAATCTCAAATACCGACTCTGCTACCCAATGGCTTAAGAAAGCAGACAGGTCAAATGAAACCTGGTGTCTAAACACCGGCTGCCTAGGCAGCAACTGGTTTATTTTAATGGTGTAGGAAGAGGATTTGATATTGTTTCCTTCCTCCCTGACGTTGAATTTACACAGGAACTCAGCACACCTGCCTCCCTTACCTTTTGAGGGTCTTTCTACTGTTGAAGCTGTCACTCTTCTTGCTGCATCTCTGTGCCATTTGCAGTGCTGTAGCTTCCTCACAACGTTTGCTTTTGCAAAACAGGATTGTGCATGTGGAATTATGTGCATTTGAAAAATAAGACTGAGCCTTTACTTTAAAATAAACTACATATTTTTGTTATAGCAGCAATCCATGGGCAATGAATATGTATATATATGAGCAAATATCAAATGCTGGGTCCTGTCTGTGAAGTGTGAAGAGGTAGCAGAGGACAGAGCAAAAAGGAACACAGATGCAAGTTTATATTGTGCATTTGTCCTTAACTCACCTAGTGATCCTTGACTTTTTTGTAAAGGACCTGTCAAAATGCCATATGTCCTCAGTTTCCAGACTCTTTTTATTGCAGGATACTGAAATGTATTAGGAGTAATTAAGTTTATTATCTGTGTCCTAATGTGAGTCACTCTTTCTACAGATAACTATTGTGCAAAAAGAGAGAGGTCGTTTAGAAAGAGTCTGACCTTTATTATTGCCTTCCTTTCAGAGATAAGGACACAAACCCAGTGTCTGCAGCCTATTCAAAGGACATGTCAGTTTACCAAGTCGTTAGTCGACATCCTAATAACACCAATTAAACAATTTGCTGCTGAAACATTTGCCTGGAAAGCAAAGATCTGGGCATTGAAGATTGTTTTACTCTTTGCAAGAATGTAGAGTTTTGTATATAATACCTGTTAAGGGATGTTTTGTTTGCACCCAGTATAAACTATGTTTCTCCTCTTTTTAATGTGCTAATATATAAGTAGAAGTTCAATCCATTGTTCACCAGCTGTTGATTCTACTTAAGTAAAGAGTTTAATTCTAAACCAATAATATTAGTACATGTGACTTTGAAAAGCAATTAATTTTTGCTTATCAGTAAATTGAATTGTTAATTATCTTTTTATGATATCATGATATTAAATAGAAGTGAATATTTTTTCCAAAGGATTGCTTCTATTTCTTTTATTCTACATATGCTAATTTCCTTGATTAATTTTGAGAGCATATGCATATAATTCTACATATTTAACAGTGGTAAGTTTGCACTGCTTTCCTAATAACTGCAGCACATTCTACTTTCCAGACAGTCTTGGATTTATATCTAATTTGGATGCCAAACTTACAAAGGTGCCAACGTCTTAAGTGTGTAATTATGTAATTTTCTCTTGATCTTTCAGAGTCTTCCTGCGAGCAATTAATCAGTATGCAGATATGCTAAACAAGAAATTTCTTGATCAAACCAACTTTGAGCTGCAGGTAAGACATGAATATTGTCTCCATTATTATTTTTTGTATATGTGTGTGCACGCATCCTTTCCACACATTTTGCAGTCATTAAAAAAAGGCATTTGAAGTATCCCTGTGAGTTGCAGCCACACTTCCTCACTCATTGTGTCATCTTGGAGAGCATTTTACTTTATTTTAAAAAATCATCTACATCCTGCATTTGTGCCTCAGTATGAGGCACTTGGGGCAGCTCAGTCAAGATCAAAATTCAAAAACAAATCAAAATTACACACACACACACACACACACACACACACACACACAACCACAACCTAGACTGGTAGCTGGTGACAAGCACACAAGCACATCAGCTGTGAGGGAAAAAACTTGGAGGGCTAGAACAATAATTAAAAATCAACTATGCCAAAGGCTTGCTGGAACTGGAAGATATTCTTCTTGGCAGAAAACACCATCAGGTAGAAAGCCAAATGGATCTCCCAGGGCAGAATGTTCCAAAGTTTGGAAACCACTTACTAGTTATTATGATGGGCTGTAGCTGAATCCTGCTAGGACACTAACACTGTGGATAAGTTGTTCCCAGGACTGAGAATTAGGGGATTTGTCTGTTTGGGGTGGGGGTTGCACTCACACTCAAGGTACGCAGCTCTTGCAACCATCTTTGTCCATGGACGCCCAGGAGGCCTCTGTGGCAAAAAGCACTTGTCACCAGCTTCAGCTGGTATGTCAACTGCTCCCTTTCCTGGGCAGGGATAATTTTGCCAAACCTTACGTTTGGACTATCATAATGCTCTCTATGTGAGGCTTCCTTCCCTTGCAGCTGGTCGAGAAGCTGCAGTTGGGGCAGAGCACCACAGCCTATCCTGGTGAATGGTGTTCCTTATTGGTCACATAGACTAGCTAAGGGATCTGCACTGACTGCCTATTAGCCACTGAGACAGTTTTACAGTCCTGCTACTTACATATAAAGCCCTAAATAGTTGGATCTGGCTACCTGGGGAAAATAAATACTGCCCTCCATTGCCCATTAAGGGCATAAAGATCAGCAAATGGGAACCGGATAGTTTTGCTGCAACCTGATTACTGGGTTATTGGTTAGCACGGTAGTGGGTTTTTCCACTGGTGGCACCAGTGTTGTGGAATGCCTTCCCTGCTGATAGAGGAGAGTCCTCATCGGCACTGGCATTCTGCTGACTCTTGAAGAGGCACCTCTTCAGGCAACTATTCACCTGAACTTGAACTTTTTTAAAAATCCAGCTATTTAATTGATTATTTTACCTGTTTAATAGTTCGTGTGTTTTTTTAGCGGGTTTGTTTTGTTGCACATTTTAAATATGGACATTTTTAACACTTTGATGTAATTTTTGTTGTGCATTATTGTTATTATATTGATTTTAGACTTGGTTTTATGCCTGTAAACCACTTCCGAACCATTATGGCATGTAAGCAGTATGTAAAGCAATCTTTGTTCAAGATAAAAATCCATCCAATGCTTTATAACCAAGTAACATCCAATTATATATTTTGAAAACAGAATAAACAATGTTAAGACCCCCTAACTTAGGACACCCTATCTTAGGAGGCTCACCCACATTGTGAGATTCATAGTACATAGTACACATCTGCTCAGTGGGATGTATTCCTAGGAAATTAGATATAGGAAGGATGGGGAACCTGTGGCCCTGTCTATTGGCTGGGGCTAATATAAGTTTCAGTACCAAAACATCTGGAAGGCCACAGGTTTCGCATCCCTGAGGTATAAGATTGCAACCTCAGAGACTAGCAGTACAAGCAACTGGGTCTCTCCTGATGAATTCAAAGATAGCCTCATATGGTAGGAAGCAGACCCTTAGGTATCCTAGTCTATATGGGTTCTCAAACGATGGTCTGAAGGCTTCATTCAGGTGGCCTGTGGCATATACCGTATTTTTCACTCTATAGGATGCACTTTTTCCCCTCCAAAAATGAAGGGGGAAAATGTGTGCGTCCTATGGAGCGAATGCAGGCTTTCGCTGAAGCCTGGAGAGTGAGAGGGGGTCGGTGCGCACCGACCCCTCTCGCGTTCCAGGCAAGCCCGAAGCCCAGGGAGCGTGGCGCTGTGCACCCCGGGCTTTGGGCAGCTGTCCGTAAGCCTTCGGAGCCCGGCGGGAGTTCCCGCCGGGCTCCCAAGGCTTGCGGATAGCAGCCTGCTGCCCCCGAAACCAAAACAGTGAGACGGGGCGCAGCGCAGCCCTCCGTCTCGCTGTTCCAGCTTCGGGATGGCTGTGCAAAGCCGCCGCCCTGCGGAGGCTACAAAGGATGTTCCCGAAGCCTCAAGCCTTTGGAGTGCAGCTGCGCTCCAAAGGCTTCAGGGATCTTTGAGGCTGGCGGTGGGGGAAAGCAGCGCTTCCCCCCACCGCCAGCCCCAGAAGCTTGTGGGGCAGCAGCAAGGCCTGCTCTTGAACGCACCTTGTTTTTGAAGGGGAGAACAAGAATTTTTTTCCCCCTATTCTCCCCCTCCTATGGTCCGGTGCGTCCTATGGTCGCACGGTATTTTACGGTATTTTAAAAATAGAATTAAAAAACATGCAGCATCTAGCACAGTGCATTACAGTTGCTACAACAGGCAGAAAAATCACTAAGCGATCCACCAAGACGTTCAGCAATTTTCAAGTGGTCCATGGAAAAAAATATATTTGGAAACCACTGTTGTAGTCTGAAGCTGTTTACAGCTTTAAGAAACAATCTTGCTTAGAAACAACCCAGAAGCCAGTGAAGATGAAAAGCGGCAACTTTCAGTGGTTTTGCTCAGGCTCCTTCCTACCTGTGTACATCATGCTAAACCATTGATTTATCTAATTTATTTGTATACACTTTTCAAGAAAAAAATATCTCCCCCCAAGTTTTTTTTTTACAAGCCAGATGTCAAACAAAAAATGAAATTAAGTTTGACCATATAAAACACCACAAAAATCTCATAACAATATTTCAAAAGTTCACTAAACCATGGATTGTATACAAATGTGTTCTGTTGCTCACAATTATACAGAGATACTAAGGGATCTAGTTAATTTTATTATAAATTTATCTTTGTTGTAATCAAGCAGGATAATTTATTACTTTGCTTGACACAGTATGTTTAAAAATCTCACTGCTTTACTTTTCCAGAAGTCCTCTGACTCCAATTCCTTTTCTTTTTTTTTATTTTGCTTGTGCACATTTTTCATAGTTCAGTTCACATATTTCCATACTTCAGCATCCATTTGAGAAAGTTAGTGATTTTCTTTGACTTTCTGTACAACATAAACAGACACTCAAGAATTCGCATTCCATTTTGCTTGAATCATCAGAAAGCCTTTGATTTCAATATTTGTGCAGATGGGCAAGTTTGTTTAATCAAAACTGTGCAGTGTGGCAAAATGCAAAGTTTCTGTCAAAAACAAACCAAGCTTGATGTCTTATTACTATTAATAAGTATGCATATAAATTACATCTTTAAAAACTACCGTATGTTAAGATGTTTCAGTCATGTAATACTGATGATTCTTGTAATCTTTGTGATCTCTAGCTTTGGAACAACTATTTCCACCTTGCTGTTGCTTTTCTTACCCAAGAGTCACTACAGCTGGAGAACTTTTCAAGTACTAAAAGATGCAAAATCCTTAACAAGTAAGTTGCATTCCACATATAAAATCATGAGCAGGAGCACAAGGGATTATTAACATAATGTTGCTTTAACTGCTTAGAAAATTCAAGATGCATTGAGAAGCAATCATAGTATGATGAAAGGTTAGTCTTGAAACCATGAATCAAGTATTTATCATATTCTTTAGACTCGCGTCAAGATACAAAATTACTGGATAAAGCAAATGTTTATCTTGTAGTATATTCATGGAGTCAAGAAATTTAAGAATGAACATATTAGAGAAATCTTTTTTAAAAGCCACTTTAGCTTTTTGCTTATCCTAATCTCATTTGATGAGAATGCTTTATTCCCTAATTCCTACAGGTCTTGTAGCTAATCTCCATAACTGCTGTGAATTTCAGTGTGATATCTCTAAAGAATGTTTTGTTGCCACAGACTTGTATCTTGGTTAAAACGGATTAACTTGCCTACCTTTCAACAGGGAATTTATTCGTTTTATACTATATTTCATAGCAATTTTTTTTATTAAAAAAAAGAAGCAACATGCTGTGGTATTCGGAAGAATGAAGGTTTGTCCCTTTGTTTTCAATTGCCTTCATTGATTTTAGCTATGATGAGAAATCTCCTTAATTTAATTATTTTTAAAGGACTTGTTTTTTTGTGTAAGGCTGAGCCTTAAAATACATTGGATTGGAGCCAAAGATGCCATTCCATCACATACAAAGAGTCCTTCCTTCAAGACTAAGGCCTCTAAGTCAGTGAAAGTTTTCCCTTTATGGAAGGTGGAGAGACAGTTTGGACTTTCTCTCCATGGCATTCCACAGTGTTCTCTGTTTTTCTAGAGTAGATTTCCGGAGGCCTGCATGGGGAACGGGGAATCTGCAAAAATCACCTCCCTCCTTTCCATTAGTGAACAGCATGAGTGTTCTTTCTGTGAATGGAACCGCACTGCATGAGTTTTGAATTTAACACAGTGTTTCCTTGTGCTGAGAAAGACAAAACGTTGCATAATTTTAAACAATGTGAAGTTCATTTCAGAGTGGGGAAAAAAGAATCACTCCTACATGGAGTACACAGAAAAAACAATATGAAATACTCAGATTGTGATAATGCCAAGGAAATTGTGTGCTAGTCCCTGCCTGCCTCAGCCCTACCATTCTGCATAAAAGTTTTACCAGCATGTAATGGTTAACTGCAATTTACATCTACACAAACCTAAATTTGGCTCATGGTTATCCAGAATTTTGGCCACCCTGAATTAGGATTGGATGTAGCAGTGGGCAATAAGGTGATGGCAGGCTGTGCAAATGTGTTTTAATGGTTATGGTAAAGGATATATGGAATTAAGAAAAAACACTTTGGTCTTAACATGTTGCATTAAGGGCTTTTCATGTTCACTCAGGAAAGGAAAATTACAGCTGTTAAGGACCACACTCTAAAGAAACATGATATTTTGGCATTATTGTATCGTATTTTATCCCATGGTTAGTTCCAGCTTCACAAACTACCTTACAACTGGATGACAGTTAATAGTAGAGAGTGGTGGAACTTTGTCCTGGATATTTTTGTTCTCTGGAGTAGACTCATGGAGTCTTTGCAACAGAAGCGATCAAGCAACTGAAGCTTTGTATGGTACGTTAATATGTAAACTCCACAGAAAGTTCTGCAGCTTTTTATTATTCCTGTGCATTAAAAAGGAAGGCTGTGGATGTAATTCTCATCTGTCCAAAGGACATTGTTCCAGATGTCATGTGGTTCGTTCAAATGCAACTTTGCAAACCACAGCTGTGCTGCAATGTTCTTTCTAGAAAGACGAGGCTTTCTCCTGGAAACCCTTCCAAACAAACCATACTCGTTCAGTCTTTTTCTAATTGTACTGTCATGAATTTTAACATTTAAGGTGCTAACTGAGGCCTGCAGAGCCTGAGATGTACCTCTTGGTTGTTGTTTTTTACAATTTCTCTGAGCATTGCACGGTCTGACTTTGGGGTGAGTTTGCTGGGCTATCCGCTCCTGAGAAGATTGGCAACTGTCTTGAAAGTTTTCCACTTTTGAATAATCTTTCTCACTGTAGAATGATAGACTTTATATTGGTTGGAGATGACCTTAGAACCCTTCCCAGTTTCATGGGCAGCAGCACTTGCTTCTCTAAGAGCATTGTCTCATCTTTCCTTTTTGGCATTGTGTTAAAACACACCTGAATGCTCCAGACCAGCAAACTCCTAAAATTTCAGCTTTTATAGGGGTGGGTACACTTGCTGATGATCAATTAAGCAAGGGCATTTGATTAGCACCTACCCACCTAGCAGTTCGAAAGCACGTCAAAGTGCAAGTAGATAAATAAGTACTGCTCCCGCAGCAAGGTAAACGGCGCTTCCGTGCGCTGCTCTGGCTCGCCAGAAGCGGCTTAGTCATGCTGGCCACATGACCCGGAAGCTGTCTGTGGACAAACACCAACTCTCTCGGCCTATAGAGCGAGATGAGCATGCAACCCCAGAGTCGTCTGTGAGTGGACCTAACAGTCAGGGGTACCTTTACCTATGTAAAACCACAGAATTCAAAGAAGGTCAATTCCTTTCCCCCCCCGACTGTGTGTTTAGTTTGATTCATTCATGTATGGTAACCAATGGCAGTACTTGCAGTTACAAAATTGTGTGTGTGTAAAGAGATAAAGAAGTGCATGGACTCATCCACTTTTTATGCATTCATCAGTTGCAAATCCAAAATAAAGTATCACTTCTGATTTCTGCAGATTTGCTGGCATTCAGATCCATTGTAGTATCTCAGCAGATGTCATGGTAGTTGTGGGGGAGGGGGCCTCCTTTGGTACTTGCTGAATACAGTTCTTCTTAGTTCATTTTCTAGGGCAGGCAATGTATGCTAAGAATATGCATAAAAGTAAAACATTCTTAAGTCTGTGCAGTGTGTTTTCTCCAGCTATTAGAGACTGAGAAATGGATAATACTCTCATTAATCTACACAAACACCCCCACGCTCTCAAGGGACAGTTATGTAATATGCCGATAAGGCAAACTGAAATTCCCACAGGTGAAACGTTTACAGAAAATGCAGCATAGACATAGACGCTGGAGTAGAGCTTTTTTCTTCCCTCAAGGAAGAATGAGAAATGCAGATGTTAGACTGGGAGCCACCATGCAAGCTTTTGTGTGTGTGTTTTATCATCTCTATGATTTGAGAATGTAATTTAATTTCTGCAAGCTTTTCCCTATACATAACAATGGTTGTATTGCATAACAAATTCAATAGACCTAAAGTGCATTGGACTCCTAAATAAGACTCCTAAATAACTAGCAAATCATTTATCCTAGGTTGCTTTTAAAACAACAACAATAATCCAGACATAATTTGATTACACTGCTGAAGGGGTGAAATAATACAAAGAGCATTTTTTATCAATAAATTTGCATTCTTTCTAGGTATGGTGATATGAGAAGACAAATTGGCTTTGAGATCCGTGACATGTGGTATAACCTGGGTAAGTAGGATCCCCACTATCTGATCCTTGAATAATCAGCACATCCTGATTAGCTGAATTCACTGCATTTTTGCAGCATTAGCGCTGTGCTTATAAGGTTTGTGCAAAGTTCTGGTTGCACAAATATTTTGGCAGTATCTAACTTACACATTTAATTAAGTTTATTTATTGCAGCAGCTACTCAGGGCCATTTCTTGCATGGCAGCTGTTATGTTGAAGAAGTGGCTGCCACCAGCATGCACAGTTTTCCCCCATGATTCTTGTTATGACTGATGCACAAAGGCAGTTCCCAGCAGTTTCTCATGTGACAGCCACGGTATAAGGATTGGTCCTCACTAGTTTGACTCTTCTTTGAACACATTCTATCCATTTTAAGATCGGTTTTGCTGAAAGAACCCTCTTAATCAGTTCGTAGGATGGACAAAGCTTTGTTAAGCAAGCAAATTTCATAAGTGTTGCATTAAATATCTATGTTAGTTGTTTTGTTGCTGTCATAGCATAAGTGAAATTTTCTCACACAGTCCTTTGAGATGTAATGTAGGTAATGATACTCTAATGGTTTTCAATAATCAACAGGCACACAGATTAACACCAAGGTTCTCTGGAAGAAATACTTTTAAAGCCCTCTTCCCATTGGCATTAGAAATATTGAGTGACCATACCATCCAAAAAAAGAGAGAGTTCTAGATGTATTTTAGAAAGTGCATAGGTAATATGGAGAGGCAGCATTCTCAATGATTTCACAGATTTTGGCATAAAAGCTCTGTAATTACTAAATTATCTGTAATCACCAATAAGAAAAATTCTCCTTATACTAATATTTCCATTGATATGGACACTATACCTCTTTTGATGTTTAGCCATGTCTTTGCTCTGAGTGAATTATACAGGATTTGCTATAATATAAATTATGACAGCTGAATCAATTAAGTAGCTGAGAGTTTCTGATGTTGTAAAGCTGCCAATATTACTTACTTTTCACCTGAACATTGGCTAACTTACTCTTGCTATATTCTTAAATGACTCTGATGCAGAAAAAAGAAAGAAAGCAGCAACCTTATGTATAATCAGCCAGAATTGTAGAGTGTTTAATACGAAACAATGAAGCAGTCAAACTCTGATATATCTTCTGATTATTACATGAGTTTGTGATGAAAGAGAGAATTCACATTCATCTTTCTATGATTTGGAAGTGCACTCTGTTTGAACTATGGCGTTATGTAGGGAAGGAAAATAAGACTTTAGTAATGCTTTTGGGGAATAGCTCGGTTCTGTTTTTATTAAGAAAGACTTGAGTGCATTAGTGAGTAGAGACCAGGATAAACTAAATACATAATAATATACAAGTGACAGACATATACCCGGAATGTCTCATTTTAAAAGAGTAAACTAAGCTCAGCTCTTCCAGTCAATTACTACCAAAAATCTATTTTTGAGTGTTCCATTGCACACACATCCTGATCCAAGATAGAGTACTTGGACCTAAGTCCTTTTGATATCACATGTGCAGTCATTAAAAGGACTGGCTTCATGTGAGCAAAGGAAGACATGGAACTCAGGCTGCTGAGTAACTTGTTTCTCCAAGAATGCCTGGTGTATTTCAACTCCATACAATGAACCCACATCTTTCAACTCCCACCCTCATGTTTTCTTCTACCCAGGCATGGCCAGGCAAAGCCACTGAAAAAGCCAACAGCGTTGGCTTTAGTATACAGATACGGTTTAAATCCTGGTGTCTTGTCCTTTACAGTGGTGCCTCAGGTTACATATGCTTCAGGTTACATATGCTTCAGGTTACAGACTCCACTAACCCAGAAATATTACCTCGGGTTAAGAACTTTGCTTGAGGATGAGAACAGAAATCGTGCTCCGGCAGCGTGGCGGCAGCAGGAGGCCCCATTAGCTAAAGTGGTGCTTCAGGTTAAGAACAGTTTCAGGTTAAGAACAGATCTCCGGAACGAATATGTACTTAACCCGAGGTACCACTGTATTCTCAAACTATCTGGTTTTCATTATTCTGATTGCAATTAAAAAAAAAAAATCAGTGCAGACTGCCACAATAATCAAGCTGCTGACTTTAGGAATTTCCCAGCTGCCATCAAATGGTCTCAGAGCAGGTGGGAGGCCCTGCTGACCACGATAAATCAAGCAGCAACTGCAGCTGGGAAATGACATGGTTGCTACCTTTCACATGCTGAAATATGCTGCTTCTGAAGAGCCGTGAGGGAGTAAGCACAGGCTGATGGCACCATCTCCTCTTTTTTTATTCTGCAATTTTGGGGTAGGTGGATTTCTTGCCCCCAACCTAAGATGGGACCACCTCAGCACTAAAATGGCCTTTTTTTCTGATAATAAGGGAAGGATTATAAATAAGAGAGCAAGAAAAGTATTTTTTAAAAAATATATCCTTACATACATGGTTTAAAAAATGTCAAAAGTGTATTCCAGGTTGCAGGTTGGGATTCAAAAGTTGATGGTAGTTGATCCAAATGACCTACATGTTACTGGGAAAGAGTGTTATGGTTAAGATTTATACAAACATTAGTAAACTGTTTGTTTATCAGAAAAACGAGGAGGGAAATGCAGTTTTAAAAAAAGTTAAAGTTAAAAATGTTACCAACAAAATCTAGGAATTGCCAAGGTTGCTAAAAAGCAGAACTTTAGGATCAAGTAAAACTATAATTTCTTCAACACAAATCTGCGTAATTGAATCTTCCATACTCTGATAAGTTCTATTTTGAAATCCACCTGTCTCTGTTAAGCAGAAAAAGACCTTCTAAGATCATGAGCAGTCCACAAAAAATTATGCTTCATACTCAGATTATCCATCCGCTTGCTTGCTTGCTCAACAGCCTTGCATTGAGATCATGCAGTGATAATGCTGAAATAACAGAATGAATTAGTATATGTTTTTTTTACAAATGATACATCAGAGTTGAATTCCTAATATAATACCAAATAAGACATTAGTAATGTGAAATAAATTGTTACCATGGTAATTTACAACACATGAATAAAATAATAAAGTCATAATAAAATGGCATGTTGACCATTTCAATCAGTTTGTTGTGGGCAACAATCCATATAGGTTCTGTTTATAAGAAGTACAGTAAGTATATAGATAGTATTAAAGTACTGGAGAAGTTTCCCTGAAAAATCTTTAGGAGTCCTGGCAGCCACAGAATCTCAGTCTCAGGGAATTATTTTCTTTGTTAATTAATATCTGCACTAATTATCTTGCTACTTCCTCAGATGTGATCAGGAGTTAATAACTGTCACTTTGCTTCTTTAGCTCAGTCACCATAATCACCTCACATGCTGATGCCTGTGCTGGGATAGACTCATCTTATGTTGGAGGAAAGACCTCTAGCTACCAACATACTTTAAATATCTGCCAAAAGCACCCCCCAGATAAACAGGTTTCAATTATTTTTTGGCATGGGGCTCCATTCCTTCAAAGTGGTTGAATAGCTTCACTGAATAGTTTGAACAATAGTACTCTGATTGAGGGACACGGGTGGCGCTGTGGTCTAAACCACTGAGCATCTTGGGCTTCCCGATCAGAAGGTCAGCGGTTTGAATCCCCATGACGGGTTGAGCTCCCATTGCTCGGTCCCTGCTTCTGCCAACCTAGCAGTTTGAAAGCACGCCAAAAAAGTGCAAGTAGATAAATAGGTACCGCTCCTACGGGAAGGTAAACGGTGTTTGTGTGCGCTGCTCTGGTTTCGGTGTTCCATTGCGCCAGAAGCGGCTTAGTCATGCTGGCCACATCACTCAGAAAAACTGTCTGCGGACAAACGCCAGCTCCCTCGGCCTGTAAAGTGAGATGAGCACCGCAACCCTAGAGTCGTCTGCGACTGGACTTAACTGTCAGAGGTCCTTTACCTTTACCTTTACTCTGATTGCCTTGTCCTTCTGCGTTTAGTGACCAGGGTTCAAAGTAGCCCTGTCACACAGTTCAGTAGGTTTCAGAGGATGAGCCAGTAGGGGTTTTTTGTTTTGTTTTTGAAGCCAGTCTCAAACCGCTGAAAGCGATTGGGTATCCAAGCAATACGTTGGTCGATGGAACCGCTGGGCTGAGCTGGCTTGCCAATAGGGTATTTCATGTCATTCTCTCTCCCTCTTCCTGCTGACACTGTGCCAGTTGATCCTGCAGGTGGGATATGTCAAATCTCAGTTGGTGTCTTTTCTCCCTAATCACTTCATTTTCCTCATTCATGGTAAGAAAAGATTCATTTGCCAGAACAGCATGTACTCTGTAAATTTCCTTCTACTCCTCCAGCCCGGCATTTTGCTCGCATAATCTCTGTAATTCGCTGTTAATACCATTGCCATCTCTTAAAATGCAGTTTATTCCCATCATAATTCCCTGGTGAAAGACATGCTTGTGTTATTGGCATGCATTGCTGATTTTTATTTTTATTTGTAATATCTAAAACTATTTTTCCAAGAATGTTTTCTCTGGCTTCCCAACAGCAGCTTCTATAGAAAACCAATAAGATTCTCCCACCCCCCTTTTTTGCCTTAATAACATCACTCATGGATTCTTCATAACCATATTACATCATTGTCTCTATTCCTAACTGCATTTCTGGATTTAAGTCACAACTTTCATTTAGCCATCCCCTTCTCCCAAAGCTGTCTGAGATTCCAGTTAACACACCAGACGAACTGGTCTTTTTATTTTGGGTAACAGCGTTAAGAGGGCTCATCTCCAAGTCATTTCTCTGGCAATGACAGTGTTAGAGTCTTTAACAAATCCTGGAAAATATGTGCTTTAACCCAAAACATTCAGTAAAAAAATAATAACAGCCTGGGTGCTGTTGTACTATTTGTAAATAGTAGGTTAACAGAAGCATGCTGGTGGGGGGACGCACACATAAAGTTCAGAGCAGCCTATAAGAAAGTACATATTAAGGCTGGGCTGCAGGAAAATCTGCTCCAATTTTTGCAGGTGGGTCAGTGGACTGTGAATGTGAGATCAGTTGTTTTATTAGTACCAAACAGCTGGAAAAGTTGAGCACAGTTGAGCGTTGATTGTATTCGCGCCCCCCCCCGCCGCCGCCCTGGATTTTAGGCCCATTTCATTAAAAGGTGATGCCTACTTACTGTATTGTGGCATCATGATATAGATCAAGTGCACATGCTCAAGGTTCTGAAGATGCATCATTTTGAGTTATTGCTAGGGACTGGTGACAGTGTAAGGAGGAGTGTTTTTTTTCTGAATAGTGAGAATACTTGAATACCAACATCTGGGGAGGGGGAATTGTGCACCTTAGTGGGCTGTAGGTGTGAAAAATATCAAAGAAAGCAGTGTTAATCTGTTCAAATTTACTTTATTGCAGTTATATCCCACTTCTTGTCCAATGAGTTCAAGGCAGCATACATTGCGTCTCACACGTTATGTCTAGCTTTGTAACGATAACCCTATGAAGCAGCTTAGGCTGAGACATAGTGACTAGTCCAAGGTCAGTCTTAGTATAGATTTGAATCTTTATCCCTAGTCCTAGTCCACTCTTCTAACTGCTGTACCACACTGTCCCAGAGGCAACAATAACAATAACACTGTACTGGCACTGGGGTTAGAGACACTCAAAATTCACAGGAGCTGGGAAAATACATCAGTTGTAATAGAAAATGATTTCATTTTAATGTACAAATTAAATCTGGTATCCTGCATGCAGTTAACACACACAAAAGCCCATTGATTTGCACAGGTAATTAATTGCAGGATTGCAGTCTGTGAATTTAAATTACCATGCTTTTATTCGCATAGGGAAGGCGCAGCATACTAATGATAATATGAATTTAAAAGCATCTGTTTTCCAGCAGAGTAAGAGTAAATTATAAACTGATAAAACCAGGCACCAAGAAAAACACTGCAGATCTTAGTTTATGAGCTCAATCACATTGGCTTCAGAAATACTCAAGTTACACGCAGTCACGTATGGGCACTTAGTTCCCACTGACAACAAGGGGAATCCAAATTACTCATCTAATTGCAAAATTTAGTTTGCTGGATAAAAGGAGAGGAAGTGAGTTGGGGGAAGAGCTAGCAGCTAGCAGCAGTTCTGCTTAGCTGATCGCAGCTTCGGGGAGCTCATGAACAGGACTTGTAAACAGGGGCGTTTGTGGGAGAGCTTGAGGGGGATGCCCTGAGGAGCATCGCACACTCTGCATAGAACCGAGAGACATGGAGGGTGAGGGAGCTGCCGCAGTCACCTGCAGCACTTCTGCCATGTTTGTCTTCCAGCCTGTTTTCTGTTTTCTCAGTCACTTTTCCGGCTCTTTAGCACCGAAATTGAAGCAAACATCAGTCTGCAGAAAACCTGATTGCTCCGATTCAGCATTAAAGATAGCGTTTCCCTTGGGGTGAGTGGCAGGGCAGGGCAAGCAGAAATCTGGATGAGCCCTAAGTTCGTTTTCATCGCTTTTTAATTTGTATACCGTCTTTCTATCTTACAATACTCAAGGCGGTTTACAAGCTGAAGAAACAAAAAATGTACATCTTCTAACAATCTAATGCAATACAAAAATGAGACAATAAAACTTTAAAATAGGCAACCTACATCAAAAAAGTAACATTCAACAATCATTAGAATAGTATTAAATAATAATAACATATAAAAGTTAAACAGAAATCCACTCAACAGTTACAATAAATAATTCTAAACTATAATCAATAAAACAAGGGCAAGCCACAGTAAATAAAATAATACAATACAAACTGAGAAGCAGAGACTAGAGGGTTGGGCAAGGCAGGTGGAAGGAGGCCTTGCCTGACGAAGTCTCTCCCCTCACAGTTCTTCCTCCAGGACCTGCTCCCTTATGAGAACTCCTAGGGTCGGAGGGTTGGGCAAGGCTTGGAAGAAAACTTAACTGGCTAGCACCCAGTGTTCTTATATCCCAGTGCAAGGATTGGTGGCTGCCAGGGTACTACTACCTCTTAAGGAAAGTTACAAGGAATTTGAAGAGGCACTACTTCAGCTTGAAACCAAGCTCTTTAGCATCATTGGATGACTTTGGATTGCATCCTCCGCCTTCTCCAACCAGAACCCCAAGGGAGGTGACCCTTCACGCCAATCTTGGTTGAGAATGATTTACGTAGCCTGAAGATAATTGGTTATGGGAAGGGGGATGAAAGGCCCTGAGTTTCCAGCTGAACATGATTGAGAATCTGCAGGGTATCTTAGATATCAGATATGCTGCATAGCTGATTTGTGGAACGATATGTTTATCATCCAAAACTGTGGGGCTGCTGACTCTGCAGTTCTCATAAGCTTTTCTACTTGTTTTTCCTCCAATCCACCACTGCAGAATAAAGTAAACTCTGGGGAAAGCTGCCATCAAACACTGCAGCTGAACTGATAAGCTAAATGGCCTTCAGGCAGCTGAGGAAGGAAGATTTGCAGTGTGATTATACACATTGTAATATTTTCTAATTGCTCTTTCTTTCTTTCTTTCTTTCTTTCTTTCTTTCTCCACGTGGTACACGTTTTTCTCAAGCATTACTTTCCTAGGGAGCCACCTCCTTCTGCATTGATTTAAGATTTCTGCCAGTTAGACCTATGTGGAAGGATTTAATAGGAGGCACCGTACAAGTGACAAAAAGGGGGGGGATGAAGGGCTTTACAGCTGATTCCCCCTGATTTCTTCTGATGCCCACAAAATTCTAATTTTGAGATGAATTAGATGTTAGAACGTGTACAAAGAGAACAAGTGAAGGGCTCGTCCACCACCACCCTTTATAAAATGGGGATGTAAAGCTTTCTTTTATTTTGTGGTGTTCAAGATTATTGCCAAGCTCAGATATTCCTTTTCGTTTAGAAAGACATTCCCCACTTGCTCCCTGATATGTCAGTTCCTTGTGATCATGGGAGCTCCATGCATGCTGCTCCCACTCCCATTTGCTTTGATGGATTGGCCAACACTGCGCAAGTGGGTGTGTACCTTTGATTGAATTGCATAGGGAAGCCTTGCTAGTGCTGTCGCTTTGGACCAAGGGCATTCTCTATATTTTAAAAAAAATGGTAATCAAAGGTTTAGAATGCCTTGTTACGGCAATATGCTTCTCTCATGGATTTACTTCGAAACCAGCCATTTTTCTTTCTGTCTTGAAATTCAATCCCTAAACTTGGAGCCTTGTGACAGAACAGGAACTTCGTGGCATTGATGGTCTCCCTGACAAATAACATTGTGTCACTATAATTCATTTTCTGATCTATTTGCTCTGACAGTTTTCAGGTATAGTACAAAAGAACTGTCACCTGGAAGACTGAATGGTAGTAATAATGAAATAGAAATAAATCTTTATACTGTTTTCATGTTTTTAAAAAAGCTTTTCCTGGCTTACTGCTGAATATTCTGCTTAAGAGTATGCTCAACTATAATAGCGCTATTACAATTTTTTTTGTAATATGTAGACTTTTATTTCTTTTTGGAGCTGTGTCCTGTTCAAGGGTATCTATGAACAGCTAATACTGTAGTTATAAGCAAAGTGCACATCTGTCATGGACTGGATGGATGCAGAAGAGTGGAGGGAGGCAACAGCCAGGGAACTCCCTAGGGAACCCCCAGGCAAAAAAGGCCTTAGAGCCAGCAGTGGTGGTAGGATGACAACAAATGGCCAGAGGGAGAAGACTAAGGGGAAGGTGTCAGAAGCTGGATGGGCAACAGGGTTTGGTGAGCAGGAAGAGTTTGTGGCAGAGTGTAGTTCAGTCTCTGAGGCTGAAGTAGAGGATGGTCAAGAGGCTGGTGAAGAATTCAGGGAGTCTCCCCCTCTTGCTGCAACCAGCTCCCCTCCCCCGGTCTCCAAGAACACACACACAAAAATGAAAAGAGCAGAACAGAGTTTAGTTGTGTGCAGATGCAGTTTGAAACTGCATTGGGGGGGGGAACCTTGGAGAGAAGGAGCCTTAGAGAGGGGTGGGAAGGTGGGGGCCTTCAGTCCTCACAAGTTTGTAATCAGGGCAAAACCTACCAGGAACGGTTGCTGAGACCACTAGGCCTGAGCTGTATTTTTGCCCCTTGAATAAAGAGTTAACTTCACGGGCATTGGTGACTTATTACTTTAGTGCTGACCTAAGCCAGACTCGAGCCCTGAAGACATCTCTTGATTCCTTTCGATATAGGTCCCTAGATAAATGAATTAGACAGAGAACATAATTAAGCTATGGAATGTTTCGTAGATGTGACAGTTTTCATAGCTCAGAAGATATGGTGGTGGTCACCAATGTGAATAGCTTTAAGTTCAAGATCGCTATTGCTCAAGAAATATAAAAATACAAGTGGGGCCTGCAACAAAGCCTTGCTGTGTACAGTGCTCCTGTTCAGTATTCCATTCATCCTAGTTCTTTTACAGAATACTCTTCAGTTTCCTTCCCCCTCAGTTTTCATTTCCTCCCTTCCCAAGACATTGTAGGGCAACTAAGCATGCTCAGTCCTCATTTAGCTATTGTTGGGGTTCTTGCCTCACCCTCCTACTTTGTTCCCTAAACATTTTTTCTACTTTGGTACACCTTGTGTGCCTAACCAGCTGGTGTTGACTGCTGCTCTTCTGTCTGGTGCCGTGTTTGCAAAGCTTCAGAGCTTGTGTGGTGCCATAAGGAAACAACTTTGAGGCAGAAGTCCAGATTCCATTCAGCGGAATAACAACTCCCAAATGCAGCAGGGTTGGCTTATCTCATTTTGAAGAGTGCATGGCAAAGTACATTACCATCAAAAGAGAGCCTTCCCACCTCCACCCAGTCAATAAAACTACTAAGTTTATAAGAGATGAAGCCAAGTGATTCTTAAGCAGTTCTGAGTTCATTTCAAACTTATTTTCTATGTCCAGAAGTCTACAAGAACATCAGATTTATGCTATGTGACTAGCCAACCCTATATGCTTCTTCAAAATATATTTGGTAATCATTCCTACATAGATCTTTTTTGAAATTCTTGTTTCTGCTTGGAACTTAACTTTGTTTCTACATATGGAGTGTGAGTCAGGATGAAGTAAGTGCTAAACAGGTGTATAATTAAAATTTTTGATAATCAAATACCTGAAGTGTTACTTACTGTAGCCCTAGCTTATATTCAGCTTCATATCTTGAGATGTTCGTAGTGATAATGAAATAATAGACTTATGATTAAAAATACAGCAGATAAATGTTTTGAAAACACCAGCAATATTTATCACATCTTTCATTTTTGTGTAATTTAAATACTGTATGATTCAATGTATGTGCCTTTAATCATATATTTACAAAAAAAGTTTCAAATGCTACTTCTGTTGAACAACTATTAATTAATATTTCTAAGAATTCAATTTCTCTCTCCCTCTCTTTCACCACTGGTAACTTAAACTAGCACATCAGCTTGTATTATCAATCTGTATTGAGAAGAATAAGGGTTGTCTTCCACTTGTTGGAAGTTATTTAAGATTATCCTAAGAGTCTATCTATAAGGAGGCAACTTTGTAACTGCATTGTCAAAATATACTACAGACAAAGAAGGCAAATTACTGTGAAGACTTGCTTAATGTTAATTTAGGAAATTTGAATTAAGTGTTGTTACTTAATATTTGTTCTAGTTCCGACTAAATTTAGATAAAAAGAATGCTGACTCAGCAGGTGATGAACTTGATGGTGAATAGATTGACAGTAATGAGACAATAATGAGCTAGGCTGGGGAGGGGGTACCTTTTTTAGTTTAAAGATATTGGCAGGTATTATCCAGTGTTGTTTAAATATTATTTTGATTTTTTTTTCTACAAAAAGCACTGTCTAAGAGTCCACCCTAAAGGGCTTAAACTCTGGCTAAGACATCTCATTTTGAGGTTCTGCTTTGTAAAACCTGGATGGTTTGCAAGTTGCTTTTTGTGCTATGGCAAATGTGCTCTGTATATCTTCAGAATACTATTATTTACTATTGCCTGCCTTTCTTTTTCAGAACAAATTTTGATTCTGAAAACTGAAGAGCCTTGGCTGTAATTAAGCCCCTTCTTCTAAATTCAGGTGGTTTTCTCTCTGCAGGCCAACATAAAATCAAGTTCATTCCTGAGATGGTGGGGCCTATGTTAGAAATGACACTGATCCCTGAAACTGAACTTAGAAAAGCTACCATCCCAATATTCTTCGATATGATGCAGTGCGAGTTTCATTCTACCAGTACCAGAGGCTTTCAGATGGTAAGTACATTTTGTTTACAGAGTACCAAACTATGCTTTTCTTTTGTCCAAGGAAGATTCTCAAAGCAAATTTTATTTTATCTGTATGAAGCAGACCGACACAACATGTAAACCCACAACCTGCGACCTACATCTATAGTTTTGCCACCTGCATGCCTATAAGGAAATAATGGAGCCATGAACAGAACACATTGCCAAAGAAAGCTTGGTGTTCCCTTCTGTCATTGCTGGGATGTTGCAAGCAGATTCAATTGTCATCCTGCTCAAAGTAGGCTATACATCTAGCCCTGATTTTGCTACCAGAATATTCAGTTCTTTGGCATCCCTTCTCAGTTTCTCATTCCTAATAGTGGCGTTGAGAGGCTCCTTATACTGCATCCGATTATTGGTTGATCTAGCTCAGTAAAGTCTACACTGGCAGTAGCTTCCAAGGGTTTCAGACTGTGATTTTTCCTAGTCTTGCCTGGGTTTTGAACCTAGAACCTTTTGCATGTAAACTACCATCAAGTTACAGCTGTGCAGCCCTGGAAAGAAATGTGGCTAGACTATCTTCTTTCCATTCAAAAAGGCACTCACACAAGGATTGCTATCCTGCTGTTTAAATTACCTGCCAGAAAGACAATTATCTAACCTTATTAGTCATATCAACAAAGTTTAAATTAGCTCCCTTTTTACAGCAGACCTACAATGTGTGAGGCAGGAATATTTCACAGCACTTTAATTTGAAAACATGAAGTCCTATATCATTCTCAAACAACTGTTACATGAAATATACTCTTATTTCTCTTTCTTTCTTTCTTTCTTTCTTTCTTTCTTTCTTTCTTTCTTTCTTTCTTTCTGCTGTGTGCTGTAAGAATGACATGAGATTAATAATCCTCAGAGCTAAACCTTTTCTGTTGTCACTGAGTTTACATGATCAGTTTTTCTAGGGAAATGTTAATCCAGCAGGAAATAAAATACATGTTCATGTCATTCTCCCATAGTTTCCTGTGCAAAATGCACCTGATATATGGCAGAATCACATGTAAGGCAATATTACTTTTCAACAGCTAAATATTACAAGAGTGCATATCAGGTTCACCAAACTGGGGAGAGGGGAGGTGTTTGTGTGAACAAATAACCTTGGAAATCCTATCGGGTTGCAATTCCTTGGAGAATTGATTACATGAACTCAGTCTTGGCACCAGAGTAGGTAATTACTTTGTAAGTAAAGATTTTCTATGATGGGAGTTGCCTTCGTCTTTACAGCTTCTCTCCACTTTGTCGTCGGGCAGAATAACAGCCACAAGTAGCAATAACTGATTTAGCAGGTTTGGTCCTGCTCCTGCTAATGTAAGGGAGAGCAGTCTCATGGTGGGGGTGGGGAGGGGAGGGACAAGCCTAGTCAGATGAAATCAAGGCATCACAATTTGCATCCTTTATCTTAATCTTTTATTTCACCTCATCTCCCTTCTTTGCACATCCTTTGTGGTTTTAGCATCTGAAAGCAAGCCTGAAAAGTAGTATCCATTTTGTGAGCCATTGTTTTTGTTCTAAATTACATCACTCTTGGTTTGGCACACCCTGTTCTGTTTCTCCATTTTTATGGAAAGCTCTTTCTCCAAGGAGTTCAGGGTAGCCTACAAGATTGCACACACACAAAAGCAAACGTTGTTGTTTAGTCGTGTCCGACTCTTCATGACCCCATGGACCAGAGCACGTCAGGCACTCCTGTCTTCCACTGCCTCCCGCAGTTTGGTCAAACTCATGCTGGTAGCTTTGAGAACACTATCCAACCATCTCGTCCTCTGTCGTCCCCTTCTCCTTGTGCTCTCAATCTTTCCCAACATCAGGGTATTTTCCAGGGAGTCTTCTCTTCTCATGAGATGGCCATTTCACAACAGCCCGTGAGGTAGGTTTGATTGAGAAATCGGCCCAGTATCACCCAGCAACCTATACATAATTGAGTGGAGTTTTGAACCTCAGTTACACACAGGATAATCACACATTGGGTATACCTGGCTTATCTTCATTGTTCAAATTATTTCTATCATACACATACATTTAAAATCATGCACATGAGATGATAATATTTCCACCAGTGCTGTATTTTTTTTTGGGGGGGGAGTCAAAATAAGAAGTTTGCTTGAATTGGTGCTGTTATCTGCAAAGCTGCGCTGTGCAAAAGTTGTACAGTGAAAGCCGTGTCTCAAATGATTAACTGCCTATGTTCTGCACAGAAGCTTTAGGTTTAACTCTGCACACTCACAGTGTCTGGGAAGGCTAAAAGCTTTGCACATTTGGGATGTTAATGAAAGGTTATGTCTTTCCTACTTTCATGGAGCATTTTGCAAGGCTAGTGCAGCTCCAATGCTCTGTACCATATCCAGGATGCATACCTCAAAGGAGACCAAAGCCTAAGGGCAGAAATAGCTGCAGTACTTTACAGGATCAAGTGCACTGATTTGGTATGCCCAGAGGCCACGTAAAGTTTGTCACAATCCCCATGCTGATCATCCAGATGTAGCCTTTAGTCAAGTAGGTATTCCTACTGTTTTTGCATACAAGCATGTATCCTGCATCCATCTGCCATAGGCAGCTGTCAGAAACTGTGCTGGGAGTCTAGGAGGTCAAAGCAGGAGCCACACCTGTGGAACCAGGTCAGGAGCCAATCAGCAAACAAACACAGAAGAACTTGAGCAGGAAGACTCTAATAGGTCTTTCCTATTTCAGAGGACCACTAGCCAACTTGGGTAGACAGGGCCAATACCGACCCTGAGAATACTTCCCAGTGTAGGAAGATGCCCCCAAATGCATTTCTGGGGGGCTGACCACATGGGGAGCCAAGCGCTCCCAGTTTAATTCCCATGGCTTCTGACAGGAGACTACATAAGAACAGTCCTGCTGTTTTAGACTATCTCGTCCCACGTTCTGTTACCCACAATGAGGTACCAGCCAGGTGCTCTATGGATATTTCTAGGTAAGCCATAATAGACAAGGCCTTCCGTGTTATTCCTTCCCAATATTTAGATCTGAACATGGAATCTCTAGCTACCGTGGCCAATATAATGAATGCATCTAATGTGTAAAACACAACAGTTAGTAGCAGTTACCATTTTGTTATAATTTATTCCATAAAATAATCTAATCGTGGTCTCTCTCTCTCTCTCTCTCTCTCTCTCTCTCTCTGTGTGTGTGTGTGTGTACAAATGTTTTCTTTCTGTCTTAATCTTACTTCCCAGAAGTAGCTAAGAGAAGTATCCTCAAAGAACTTGCAACCAAGTAAAATTATTGTGCAAATCTATCTTTCAGCAATATGCAACATCCATTTGTATATCCATCTTGTGTCATAAAAAGCAAACAGAGCCCTCCAAATAAAATATAAAAAACACACAAGGATATAAAATAAACAAATGGATAATACACATGATTGCTAACACAAAACTACTGATGCAAATAAAGCACCTCTGGCTAGAGTTCTGTTATGAAAAGCAGGTAATTGGGTTGGGACTGTCAGCAAGAAGAAGCAGAGGATCTTTTTATTCAATTCTAGAAGTTGACAATAAATTGTAATATCAATGAGGCGGCACTGTCTTATCTAGTTGTCAGTTGATGTTTTAACTTCTATTTCCCCAGGACTTGAAAATTAATAATTGCTGTTTGCAGTACATATCACTGCTCCTGGAAGCACCATAAAATATTTAGAAACCCTAATGAAATACTTAACTGTGTAATCTTATACATATCTACTCAGAAGTAAATCCAGTTTAGTTCAGTGGGACTTACTCCCTGGTAAGTGTGTATAGGATTGCAACCCAAGTCACATGGGCAGTATGTAAATAGGTATGCAAAGGGTGGGGTTATAAAGCAATGATATTGCAGGTCTTAAGGGAACTGCAGGACGGGTTAAATAACATGATCATTCAAATCAGTCTTTTCTACCATTGTCTGACATCTAGCTATCCTTAATTAAATGCACCACATAATTAATGGACTTTGTTGAATCTGATAGACTAAAAAGGATTATATATGCTAACATTTTACCTCCCTTCCAAGAGGTGTTAACATGAATTTCTAATAAGACTCAGCTCAGCATAACACTTCTAGCTTTGTTTGTGAAGGATAAGTATACCTCTACTATGCAGACTATGACAAATGCTCCCCTTGGTCATAGCGGTGATTATTGGCCAATAGACAAACAATAGCATTTGTATCCTTGTGAATAGTTTCTGATTGAGTTGTTTTATTTACAAAATAAATTGAAAATCACTAGCAAAGAAAAATTTCAGCACCACTAGATACACAGCTCTGGGAAAAGCGAGATTTTGATGCATCCTGTTAAATCAAATCATGGAGCATAATGATTTTTGTAAGCTACTCTGCAATAATGTCGTAACTATGATGGAGCATGGAAATTATTGACCTGCCACTAGGGTTCAAAGTAGGAAAGGGAAACAAATTGTATGACAATAATCCCATCCCATTTTATTTTGCAGAAGAATTTCATATGTTTTTGTTATGTTGTTTATACATTTAGAGGTAGCTTTTGTGCATTGTATTTTATGCTCTTCTAAACATCTGAAAAATGAAAGCTTGAAAACTAAGCAAAAATATCTTAAGGACAATCTTGTTGTGCCATACCAAAGATCTAGCTTGTGTGAAGTTTGATAGATTACATTAATTTATTGGTGTGGAGCAAAAAGTTGGTGTATGTGTGTGTTTAAATTCTAAGTTTCCTTCCTTGGCCTCAAACTCTCACAGAAAGCCTAAGCCTCCTGTTACCTCATCAGAGGATGGGTGCATTTTCTTCTTGCTTTTTCCTTCATGCTTTCTGGCTGTTATAGAAATAACTAATCAGACACTGCATGTGAGGTTCTCAAGTGATTATGTGCAATCGTGATCTTTACTTAAAGGTAAAGGGACCCCTGACCATTAGGTCCAGTCACGGACGATTCTGGGGTTGCAGCATTCATCTCGCTTTATTGGCCGAGGGAGCTGGCGTACAGCTTCCGGGTCATGTGGCCAGCATGTCTAACCCGCTTCTGGCGAACCAGAGCAGCGCACGGAAATGCCGTTTACCTTCCTGTTGGAGCAGTACCTATTTATCTACTTGCTCTTTGACGTGCTTTCAAACTGCTAGGTTGGCAGGTGCAGGGACCGAGAAATGGTAGCTCACCCCGTCACGGGGATTCGAACCGCCGACCTTCTGATCTGCAAGCCCTAGGCTCTGTGGTTTAACACCCCAGTCTTTACTTACCCCACCTCAAAACTGCCACCTAAATAATTGCATGGTAAGCAACATGATGTCACTTTTTTATTCTTCATAGCATATTTAAAACATGGGAAAATACATATTTGAGGGACAGTAGTTTGGGATTGAACAGTGTAATACTTCACTCCAAGGGTTTTTTCTCTCTGCAATTATACTGCCAGCTTTGTTCTAATGTGGTTCTGACTGGTTCCACAAGTTTCACAGGAATCTACTTGGACCTTTTTGTGATGTAATTAGCAATGAGTGACACAACTTCCACCTCCAATGGCATGTGTTGTTGTTGTTTTTTGATTGCTTTCATTCTTTGATGGGTATGTGCTCCCCTACTGTACAAGATCAACATGGGAACATTCATCTGTCTTCTTTTTAAGTGGCAAATGTCAGCACATTTGTCTTAACCACCTCCATCAATCACGCCCCATTATTTGGCGGAAGCTTTTATTTAGTTTTAAGTAATTTTCTGTTTCTTTGGGGGCTATTCATTCAGCCTCTTCTGTGACAGACACCCATCATGATGTAAAAAGAAAGGCAACTGATAAACTACAGAAGGCGTGTTACATCTCCTACTGCCCTCGTGACCTGTGCATTGGGTGCAGTATAGCTGAAATTTTTAAAAACTAAAGGAGTATTGTGCAAATACAAAAATGCAGTTAGGGCACTCTTTATGCATAAAGGTTCAGAGTGCTCATGGATTCAGACTCTGTTATAATTAATTTATACTATTACAGAACTGATGGTGGTTGCCTATGTATATATGTGTGTTTTATTTTAATGTTTGGTGGGTTATACATATCCCAATAAATAAATCCAAATTTATTTCCACCAAATACGAGAAGCCAGGGACCAGGAGATAAGTGACTTTTAATAGATGGGAGAGAGCACAGAGATTATGAGGATGGAGAAAATTCCAAGCATGTGAAAGGGCAAGCAGAAAGGGATGGCAACAATGAAAAAATAGACACACAGGTCATATTAGGACAAGTCTAACAAGAGAAGGTGCCAAGTGGGGCTGCAAAGTGTAATCATAGCTACAGGGAAGGGCAAAACTGTGAGAGAAGAGAAAAGCAACTGAAACGAAGTGAGAAAAATTAGACAGATGAAAGAAAATAACAAAGGAAAAAACAGGATGCATTTGCCTCCCTGGAGATTATGTAAATAACTCTCTTTGACTCACACCATCTTTGGAAGCTGGTGCTGATAAGTGCTGTCAAGCCCTGGGAATGTCCATAGCTGATGCTTTAGAGATAATAATATAATAAACATAGAAATGTGTGTGTATAAAATGAAACAACTACTTGGCCAACTGAGATATTCAAATAACCCAAGACGTAAGGAGGTGCTGCCTCAGTTTCTTTGATTCACCAATGGGATCCCTATCTCATCCATGGTGAGGCAGGTATGACATTTGACCTTGGGAACAAGCAGATTCCCCTTTCTTCCTGCTGCTTCAAGAATTAATAAGAACTCTTAATGTCAGGTGAGAGGCATCATTTATGAACACAGTTGCTAGCTGGATATGCAGTCATTAAGCTGCACATTGATGTGTTGCATAAAGCTTTGCTTGAGACAGTTGCGTAGAAATAGCAAAAACCAAACCAAACCAAAAACCCTTTCTCCATTGTAGAAGTTGGATAATAGATGTGATGGGTGAGCTCCTCCAGGCTTGCCTTCTGGCTAACTCAAAGAACTGGGAAGAGCTTACCCCCAACTCTTGCTGCTGGTTCCTCCTGCGTACTTTAGGCCTGAGCACACTCATAATAATAATAATAATAATAATAATAATAATAATAATAATAATTTATTATTTATACCCTGCCCATCTGGCTGGGCTTCCCCAGCCACTCTGGGCGGCTTCAAAAATATATATTAAAATACTGTAATACATCAAACATTAAAAGCTTCCCTAAACAGGGCTGCCTTCAGATGTCTTCTAAAAGTCTGGTAGTTGTTGTTCTCTTTGACATCTGGTGGGAGGGCATTCCACAGGGAGGGCGTCACTACCGAGAAGGCCCTCTGCCTGGTTTTCTGTAACTTGGCTTCTCGCAGTGAGGGAACCGCCAGAAGGCCCTCGGTGCTGGACCTCAGTGTCCGGGTAGAACGATGGTGGTGGAGATGCTCCTTCAGATATACTGGACCGAGGCCGCTTAGGGCTTTAAAGGTCAGCACCAACACTTTGAATTGTGCTCAGAAATGTACTGGGAGCCAATGTAGGTCTTTCAAGACAGGTGTTATATGGTCTTGGCGGCCGCTCCCAGTCACCAGTCTAGCTGCCGCATCCACAATCCAGAAGCAACCAGGCCTTAACGGTAAGGTTTGGTGACACCAGTGGATGCTCACATCACAGTGACAAATGCTCAGGTTCAGCTTATAATTGTTGATTGCTTTTTCAACTGAGAAAGTTTGCATTTCAAAGCCACCCTCAAATTGTGGCACCATCACCAGAAAGCAGAAAAAAACCCTTTTGGAGCACCATCATTTTTGTTTAATTTTAAGCTCTCAGCAATCTCTTCCTTGCCATACTGAGCCCGTAAGTTAACTATGGAGAAGGATGAAGGTCTATAGCTGGAAATGTGGGACTTGCAACCCTAGAGTTGCACTTCACATGCTGCCCTAGGCATGTGGCCCTAGAACAAATCAGCCCTGTGTGAAAGGTGGGAGCTTCTGTTGCATACCCACATATACCCATCTTTACATCTCAAGAACAGCCAATATGCTGTAAAAACAATGTTTACAGTACAGTGGTACCTCAGGTTAAGTACTTAATTCGTTCCGGAGGTCCGTACTTAACCTGAAACTGTTCTTAAGCTGAAGCACCACTTTAGCTAATGGGGCCTCCCACTGCCGCCACACCGCTGGAGCACGATTTCTGTTCTCATCCTGAAGCAAAGTTCTTAACCTGAAGCACTATTTCTGGGTTAGCGGAGGCTGTAACCTGAAGTGTACGTAACCTGAAGCGTATGTAACCCAAGGTACCACTGTAAACCAAACTTGTCTCCCAAATGAAACCAACATGGCTGCAGTTTCCTTAAGTAGAACTTGAAGCAATTTGCATTTAGTTTCCCATGATGGAGTGGTTTTAGTGTCATCAAAATGTCAGAGATTTTTTTTATATATATAACAAATAATTTTCCTTTCCGCATACCAGCCATCTCATACGAATAGATAATCAGCCAGTGGATAATTTCTGCAGCAAGTGTCAAAGAAGGCAATTCCATTTTTGTACCCTATTAGAGAATCTGCGAAGATTTGTGACTTCTCTTCTGTACTATATTGCTTTAAACTACTACTTGGCATGCTCTTGCACTATAGGGATGCACCTCTGGGCCTGTACTGCAAGGAGTGGATTGGATTATTCCCCCCCCCCCTCTCTCTCATTTTAATTTCCTTCCTTGAACCAGTACATTTATTACATTAAAGAATTGCATTGCCTTACTGGGGGCACAGAAGGTCAAATAACAATTTATCTTGCAGTTGCATTTTAATCCTTTTTCACTGAGGTTCCCCCCCCCCCACCGGTTTTTTAATATCTTTCCAGCCTTAACTTTCTAAAACAGCAGAAGGATACATATGGAGTGTATAGAACTCCATAAACATGGTCATGTGTCCACTGTGCAGTCGTTTGACACCCCGTGACGCCCAGCCTTCTTGTAATGTCACCAAAGCTGGGATCCCCTGGCTTGAAAAGTCATAAAGCCAAGGCTACTTGAGACAATGTGTTGGCAAGAGGTGGAACTGCAAGGGTTTGTATTTCTACCTTTGCTTCTCCTTTGGCAACTATTTCCAAACAAAACCATCTGTGTGGTCATGATAGAAAGAAATCACTCCGAATCATGGCTCTTAAGGTGGGAGCTTATATGGCTTAGATGGGTGCCCTTCTAATGCGTCATTATCCATTTTCTGCAAATTCCTTGGAAGCCCTAGAAACATAACAAAATTGTGCAAAGTAATTTAACTTTATTTATTTATTTACAGTATTTTTTTATATCCCTTTCAGGCATATTGCACAAAGCAGCTTATATAAGATGATTACAACAACAAGCATAGATTTATTTATTTTAAAGTTACAATAGAAAGGAAGGATGCTGTTGCTGCATCTTTTCTACTCATCTCAGGGGGAAATGGTCCATCAGATGACATTGTGGTGATGGTTGTGGGGAAGGAGAAGCCCCTCCACGTGTATTCAAGCTGCATGTATCCTAGGTACAAAATTTGGAGGATCCATGGAGAATTTTGAATTCTTTGGGAACCGAAAGCCAATATCCTTTAATTTGCCAAACTTGGGTCTCCAGCTGTTTTGGGACTACAACTCCCATTATCCCTAGCTAGCAGGACCCAGTGGTCAGGGATGGTGGGAATTGTAGTCCAAAATCAGCTGAAGACTCAAGTTCTGGAAATCCTGCATCAGTCCCTCCAATATGAGACTTGGGTGATCCTGTCCCTATTTTCTTGGGAAGGAAAACACAAAGTGGTCTGATAGAGATGTATGCTCAGGAGGCTTCCAAGATTTAGAGAATGGTAAGTAGGTCGAGGGGGGGGGGATGAAGTGGGAGCGGAAAGCAAGGCTTGAACGCCTAACAGTTGACAGGATTTTGGAGGGGCAGATTAGGTTAGGTGGATGTGGCTCACTTCCTTCCCTATACCATATGGGAAGTTATTAAGCTGTGGGCTGTGGTTGAACTTCAATGGGTCCATGAACTCGGGTGCAAAAAAGATAAATGAATTCCAATGCAATACAATAAATTGTATGCAGAACTTGGTTTGTGCATGAAGATTCATAACCTCCATCAGATTCTGAAATGGGTCCATGAAAGGTTAAGAACCACTACTATATAGAGAGATTTGAGGGGTGTGTGTGTTGCATTTTCCCTTTCTCACTCATTGAACCTTTCTTCCCCTCTCTATACAGAAATATAGTGGCTATATTTTGATCTGGAAGTTTTTAGTTAGTTCAAGGGTCAGCAAACTTTTCCAGCAGGAGGCCAGTCCACTGTCCCTCAGACCTTGTGGGGGGCCGGACTATATTTTGAAAAGAAGAAGAATGAATTCCTATGCCCCACAAATAACCCAGAGATGCATTTTAAATAAAAGCACACATTCTACTTGCGTAAAAACACGCTGATTCCAGGACTGTCCACAGACTGGATTGAGAAGGTGATTGGACTGGATCCAGCCCCAGGGCTTTAGTTTGCCTAACCATGAGTTTATAGTGCAGCTGGGCAGGTTTCAGAAGGGAGAGAATTCCACCTTCTGAAATGTCCCCCCAGCCACCCTTGATGTGAACCCACCCTTACACCAAAAGTGTTATCCAAGCTTCTGTTCCAGTCCTCCTGGAGCCTTGAGGAGGAACATTCTCACACTTCCAACTTCTGTTTCAGGTTTCCACTTATATATGTGAAATAGCTAGTTCCGGCATTATGTTTTTGCCCCGTTACAATACGACTAAGAAACAGGAGGTAGGGTGAGATGATTTAGATTGGCGTAGACAATGTGGTGCCCTCCAGATGTTGTTTTCATCCCAACTCCCATCGGCCCTAGCCAGCATAGCTAACTGAGAGGAATGATGGGAGGTGGAGTCCCACAACATCTGTAGGGGACCATGTTGCCACCTGGAGTAGATTAAGGACTGGGGCAGTGTGGATTGGAGGTGGCTTGGCTACTGCAAAATTGGCTACACTACCCTCATTGGAGTGGTGCCCATGTAGTATGAGTATGTCAAGTGCATACCACACAGGTGTTTGTGATCCTTGTTGGGTCCTTGCAATATGCATGCACCCTATTTCCCCCCACATATCATAGTGACCAGCATCTTGCAGGTATATGACATATAAAGTTCCAAATGGACACTTAACTGCCATTTTGTGGACTTTGGAAGAGTTCATACCAGGTATATCATAGAGACAGTGTAATGACTGAAGAATGAATGTCTCAAAGTCCTTGGAAAAATACTCTGCAGCTATGCAGTTGTTCAAAACTGAAATGAGAATAAATTCCTCCATCTCAAAGGTCTGGAGAGTCATGAGTTGCTTTGGGCAGGTACATGTTTACTTCATTCGGTTGAGCTAAGTAAGTCAGGTTTTGTAACTGACATATTTTTACTTGTGAGCCGCCCCCTCACTGATTTGGTGGGTTAGTGTTGCTGCACTTCAAATATCTATTTCACATCAAGGAATGTATAGTCGTACCTTGGAAGTTCAACGCCTTGCAAATCAGACGTTTTGGCTCCCAAACACAGCAAACCTGGAAGTGATTGTTCCAGTTTGTGAACGTTCTTTGGAACCCAAACGTCTGTTGCGACTTCTGCGGCTTCCAATTGGCTGCAGGAGCTTCCTGCAGCCAATCGGAAGCCGTGCCTTGGTTCCCTAACATTTAGGAAGTCGAACAGACTTCCGGAACGGATTCTGTTTGACTTCCAAGGTACAACTGTAATTCCATTTTCTTCTCCAAAATGTGGCATCTCAAAAGAACATTCCTCCAAAGTGGATTGACTGCTCTTTGCAAACAAAATTTAGCTAGAGTTTACAGTGGACTTAAAATCTTTTTGTAAGCGTTCCCTGATATATAGTTGCTCAAGTATATGTTTTTTATTATTGTTGTTGTTGTTATATATAAATATATTGTTCCTCCTAGTTGGAGTGCATATGCTTGCCATGGAAATCAATTGCTTGGACTCCCTGTACTATACCATTTTTACATCCTTGATTGTGTTGTCATCCTTTACACCACACCGGTGCTGTAAAAGGACTTTTAAAGAAAGTCCTTTCAGATTTGGTTGTATGCCCAGGTAGAGGCCGTTTTCCATTGCCAGACTACTTTTAGGCAACATCAGTTTGAATGATTGATGCCTCTAATGTATATACTATCTTAGTGACAAGTAAGTCTCAAACCTGTAATCATTTTGAATTATGCACATTATTTGCATAATTTATTATGATATGAACACTTGAGGTTTCATTAGAATTCGAAGGTGGCTTTTTCCTCTTTAGTTAGGAGAAGTAATAGAAATAAATGAAAAGTTGGGATAAGCAGCATGGATTTTAGAAGCAATCAGAGGAAACTTGGAAGGCACAAAATGGAATTAGAAGACATAAGGGTTAAAAAATAAATAAAAAAAATCACCACCCTAGTTAAAGGAGCATAAACATCAAGATCCCCTGTAGTATCTGGACCTTGAGTGCATTTACCTCACATGTTGACAGATTCTATATAACCATGCCTGCCTTTCTCTCACTCTGTCATGGCTGGAGTCAGATGCAGGTCAGCACGAAAGACACAGGGCTCAGTGGAATTAACTCTTTATTCAAGGAAGCGACATACAACTCAGCAACCCTTCCCAGTAGGTCTTGCCTTCCTCTTTCTAAGGCTTCTCCTCTCTCAGATATTTCCCAAGGAATCTTAGACTTCCTTGTCTCTGCGTACCTCTGGCCTCTGTTCTGTTCTCATGTTCCTGTGCATTATTGGAGACCAGGAGGGGAGTTTGTCGCAGCAGAAGGGGGGGGGGCGCTCTCTGGAGTCTTCAGCAGCCACTTGCCCTCCTTCCTCTATTTAGAGTCTGAACTGCTTTCTGTCACCGGCTCTTCCTGCTCACTAAACCCTGTCTCCCCTTCAGCATTCAACCCCTTCTCCCAATCTTCTCCCTTCCACCGCCAATCCCCAGACTCTGAGCCTTCCTCTGGAGGTTCCCTTGGGGGTTCTGCAGCTGGTGTGTCCCACCATTCTTTGTCTAGCCAGGCCCTGACACCCTCACTAACATTGCATGTCAATATATAGTTTAGTCACTGAACAATATATAGTTTAGTCACTGAACTATAATGATGCTCCCCAGATGTGTATGATTGCAATCTTTATGCCCTTTATTTTTTATTTTATCTCCTAATTAAATTCTTTTTATCTATTAATTAAAACATTTCCAACCAGCCCTATATCAATTGATCTTAGGGTGGGGTACACACATAAAATAGGGATAGCCAACACAGTGCCCTCCAGATGATGATGGACTCCAAGTCCCATCAGCCCCAACCAGTATCTGTCAAGGAGGATGAGACATCAACAAAATCTGGAGGGCACCATGCTTGCTACCCCAATATAAAACAATAATTCTACAAAGAGAACAAAAACATAGCCAGCCAGCAATAGTAGTCAGACACTAGGCAGATTCCAATACTAAACTGCAACCAATAAGATCCAAGTTATAATGTATTTATTGAGCATTGTGAAATGGGGAGGGAGAACAGAAGGTGGGGGACTGCAAAATTCAGAGCCCTGCCAGGCACACAGCAGCAAATTGAAACATGCCCTGCTGCTTTTCATTATGTAACTATCAACATGTGGATTATCTGGGGCTTTTTAAACAGTGCTTCTTTAATCTCATTTCGGTACGAAAGGCTTGTTCACATACAAACCTATGGCTCAGGCTCACACAGTGCCCCCTCCCTCCTTTGGTATTCCTGTGCAGCTATTCCCCACCCCACCCCAATTAAGCCTGACTTGTTTTTACATACAAACCTGAGTTTCTGTCTTAAAGCAAACTCTAGTTTGAAGCTGACTTGTTTGGAAACTGACTAGAGCTTGTTTTAAACCACAATTCCTGGTTCCTACGTAACAGCAAGCTAAGATACCTTGAAACTGAAAGTATCACAACATACTTTTAATGACACGTTGGGTAAGGGGAGCACTCAATGCCAGTGCTTCATGCTGGATCATTCTAGTTCTTGCACAGACTGGTAACCATAGCTTTTTGGAGTGAAAAATGAGGTGCTTGATTTCAGATCTTCATAAAAGTGCCGTGCTTGTCAGCCCAAAATGACTGCCATGGGCAGAAAGAAAGAAAGAAAGAAAGAAAGAAAGAAAGAAAGAAAGAAAGAAAGAAAGAAAAGGTCACACTACTCCTTGCTGGTGCTAACCGTGGTTTCATGCTACATGTGAACTGGCTAGAATGTGATCAAGACCAGATTATGGGTTTGCACATTTATTTGAATGCATATCCAACCATGGCTTTATGATATAGAAAAAGGCCCAGGGAGAACTTTAGTTTCGGTGTTACCTCATGAAAGGGGAAGGGGAAGAAACAGAGAGGAAAACTTGTCCCTAACACCATTGCATTTATATAAAGTTAAAGCAAGAGAAATAAAATTAGAATTGACTCCATATAATAATCACATCTGGCCAATGATGGGCGCACACACACATACTCACACACAAGTAATTATTAAGTTAAAAATTGCTAGGAATTGTTGAACTTTTAAGCGTTCTACGGATATTTAAAAATTTGTGGTCTTTCTACTCCGAATCTTCAGTGCGGAGCAAGCACTTAACTTCTCAGCATCAACATGGACCTACAACTCAAAAACTCTTCATTTTCCACATTAACAGCCCAGTTCTCTGTACACTTACTCATTAGTTTATAACTCTTAGAAATGAGGCTGCAGCATGTCAGATACATTTAATTGTACAACTATTGATTTAATATTATAATAAAATAAGTTTATACATGTACGAGAAGAATATATTAATAATAATCTGTTGCTTCAGTTACTTGTCATAATGCCACCATCCAATTTAGAATGCTTCTGCCAGAATAAAATTTCCATCCCTATGGTCTTGTTACACCCTTCTCTTTAACCTCCTGACTAGCTCTTTTCTGCTTCAGCTTACAAATTCCATCCCCCAATGAAATGTCTTTGGAGATACCCATTAGATGTGTTCTGAGGTGAGCCAACTTCTCTAGTTCAAATAGATGTTAGGGTGCTCATCCAACTGGATGATGCAATTGGCAGTCCTGCCTAAGGTGTTATATGTCATCAGTAATGATGCTTCAAGCTGCTTGCATTTGTTGCTATTATAATTATTGTAAAGGACATTGTGTGCCTGTTCGGCGTGTTATTCCCCACCCCTTATTCGGCTAATCAGATACCTTATTTAGATTTTCTTAAAGCAATCATCTAAGCCCCATTTAACAACATGACCAAGTATTTTCTGAATTGAAAGATCCTCGTAGGGCAACAGATCATTACACATGGCCTAATATGAGAGATCTCAAACTGTTAAAAGCCAATCAAGCTGAAAAACAGTGGTCGTATATCTTGTTGTGAGCTTTAACAAATCTATGACCCATTGATTTCTACAGTAATAAAATGAAATATTTGCTGTGTGCTGATTATTTACGCTTGTTCTATTTAATTGTAGTTTGAAAATGAGATCATCACAAAGCTGGATCATGAAGTAGAAGGAGGCAGAGGAGATGAACAGTATAAAGTGTTATTTGACAAAATGTAAGTGTTGGTTTAGCAGTGGGATTTGTCTTAGAACATAGTCGAGAGAGATACCAATAAGATTATAATGAACTTTGGAGCCTAGGAATAATTAAAATATGTTAATGATACAAAATATTTAAAATTACACCTTAGTCAAGTGCCTGCTCCCGAGTGTGATTAACGATGTTTTTGTAATTATATTTTCAGTCTCCTGGAACACTGCAGAAAACATAAGTACCTTGCCAAAAATGGTGAAAATTTTGTTAAACTTGTGGTTCGCTTGATGGAGAGACTTCTGGATTACAGAACCATTATGCATGATGAAAACAAGGAAAACCGCATGAGCTGTACTGTCAATGTGCTGGTGAGTGAGAAGAAATGAACTGGCTTAATTTAGAGTGGCTGCTGAATTTGTAAATGTAACAGTGGGGTCTTGCTAGGAAACATACCTTTTATTATTTTAGCAAGTTAAGAACAACAACCACAACCAATTTTAAAGAGAAACGTCATGAAATTAGATGCACATAGTCTAATAGGAAAAATAGAACTGTTATGATGTTTGACCAAATCTATTCATTTTAAAAAAGAAATCAAATGCGGATTTGCACAATTTTACAATCAGTGTGGCCCAAGTGTTCAGAAATTCAGATAAATATGAAAGCTTTTATCTAAGGATGAGGACGCGAGATGAACTTAGGTGTTCAGAAAAGTTTGATAATCAAAGTTTAGATCATTGGGCTTCCTCACGACATACTTGATGCTTTAATAAGCTTAGGAATACTTGCAGAATATGCAACTTACTGTTTAAAACTATATCTCTGATTGGTATTTGTACTGCATGAGTGTACTGTTGGTAAACTGAGCTATCGTTTAAGAGGCTATCCGCCTCATTATTTAACTTTTGTGTCAGTAGTAGTGCTATTACTTAATTTGGGGAGGGGAGAGAGTCCTTGGAAGTAGCTATTGATCATGATCTGTAGAGTGAAATGTGGGTTGCTTTTAGAAGAGACTGCCTGCTTTTCTGAATAGAATTAGAGTGACAAGATTCTGCCTGTTGGAAACTTTACAGGATTTTTTTTTTTAAGGCACTAGGATTGCTTCCATTGCTATTTCAAAAGTTATAAAGGAAATTAGAGCAATTTATCAAACCGGAAAAGTTTAAGAGGTTTATTTTTCTAGCTCTTCTCTATAACTTGTATTTGTTGCGTTTGCCTCTATTTTCAATTCCCCAGATCCTCACTTCTGAAGTGTATTAATCCATTTGCAGCATGGGTTTGCTGTCATAATCCATCTAAGTACACTGCAAATACAAGGAAAATAAGATCCAGTGATAAAATCTAACTTCAGTAAAATAGCCTGGTTATTAAAAAATGACAAGAGTCCTGTGGCACCTTTAAAGTGTGCGGGCTTTTTAGAGCTACAGGCTACTTTGTTAGATACACGAAGAGGAATCTTCATAGGCTTATGTACAGTACAGAAGAAACATCAGTGCATGCAAAGGATACAGCGAGCAGGTGGACATGAGGCTTTACTAAGTTGGTCTGTTAGCAAATTGTGTCTCAAATGAGAGAGAATGTATTTTTGGCTCTATAAGATGCACCAGACCACAAGACGCACCTAGTTTTTGAAGGAGGAAAACAAGAAAAAAAATATTCTGAATTTCAGAAGCCAGAACAGCAAGAGGGATCGCTGCGCAGTGAAAGCAGCAATCCCTCTTGCTGTTCTGGCTTCTGGGATAGCTGTGCAGCCTGCATTCGCTCTATAAGACGCACACACGTTTCCCCTTACTTTTTAGGAGGGAAAAAGTGAGTCTTATAGAGCAAAAAATACGTACTTCATAATGACACTATTGGGGGGTTTTCTTCCAAGGCAATTTCTACCTTCAGGATTGTTATTTTCCATAAGAGTAGCCCGTTGCTGATGGAGTTACTGTAGCATAAAGTATACTTCAGATTTCACTCCGAATTCCATCTCAGTCTGTTGAAGTTGAAAATGTTCATCAAGTTCTTGCTATACTGAAAGTAAGAAGGTGTGACAACAGGAGAAACATGCATTCTTTTTATTAAGTGAATTATTCCTTACCAAATTAAGCATGCAAAGTGCTCTGTTATTTTCTTTCTCATTAATCCTCACAACAGTCCTGTCAAGTTGTTTTTTTTAAAAAACCAGTACTTAAGAAAGTATTAGATTCAAGAATGTATGATTTATTACCAAAACTACTTTGAAATTTCAAATTTCATTTTAGCACATTATGTTGTTTTGTACATTAGAAAGCCGAGAAAAGCTAATGGTGTATGACTTGAAAATGCCCTACCCTGAAAATACTGAATCTCTGCAGTGAAATGTAAACTACTATTTGCAGATTTCACAGTTATAAGAATGTATGAGCTCCTTTAACCAGGAGCAAGTTTCATGTCACAGTTTGAGGCTAATGTTACGTGGCTATGAGTTTCTAATGTAATAAATATGCCTAATATATGTATGGCTCACTGACAAATCTCTAATGTCTTTTCTTTTCTTTTCTTGTTCCAGAATTTCTACAAAGAGATTGAAAGAGAAGAAATGTACATAAGGTTTGTAAACCTAACTTTATTAGACATTGTGTTTCTTCTAAAGCAAGAGGGCTGTGGGATTGCACTAATAAAAGGAACAGATAATCTGTTCTGCTCACATGAGTCTGTAAGATTAATTAAATGTGTTCTTTCGTTCATATGCCCAATATACAATTTGCGTTTCTGACTGTTCCTACAATCTTCAAAACTGAGTCTGTGTTCTGTTAAGAGAAATGCTAGGATTGGTGTGGCTCCTTGTTTATTATAATTAGGTTGATTTTTAAATGTTTAAATATTTAGGATATTGTATATTTTAGGTATATATAGATGTCTAGTCTATTGCTTCCACACCACTTTTCTCCAGAATGGAATCATTTGTTCGCTTAAGGTTGTATCCCACATGAATCATACTTAGAGTAGACCCATTAAAATTGATGGACATTACTAAGGTCCATTACTTTCAATAGGTCTGTTGTGAATAAAACTTACTTTTTAATAGATAATCCAAGCATTAGTGATTAGTTGCTTCCCTGTCTTTTATATTTGTCTTCTCATTTTCCCCGCCCCAACCAAGGTTTTTTTGTAATTAAAACACAGCTGTACTGGATAAAACGTGAATTTACGTTTCTCCCTTCTATCAACCTTTTAAGTAGCTATTTTTCCTCTTTCTCCTCTTCTTTCATAGGCACTGTTGCTTCTCGCATACTGGCCCTTTTATTTTATTTTGTCATCCCCCCCTTCACTGAAATTGTTTCTGTTCGTTGCTTAGGGGTGCAGGGGGGTGTTTTAATTACTTGTTTCCTCTTTGCAGCTAGACTGATTGCTCATTAATTTTTATTGTACTTTTTATTGTCCCAACTGCATTCTCCCATTCTCTGGTGGGTAGCAAAATCTTGTATCCCCAGGATAGGCTACTAATTACCAAAAGGTTTTTTATACCATCTGACTACATTCCTTTGAGCAAATCTTCAGAAAGGTATAGAACATATTTGAGATAAAGCCTTTTATGCATTTGTAGTTTCCATTTTGACCATGCATATGTTAAGAGCAATTTTAGTGATTTTTTAAAAATAGATTTCTTTCCCCTTTAACAGTACAATCCTATGCATGTCTGCTCAGAAGTAAGTTTCATTGAGTTCACTGGGACCTATTTCCAGGGAGGAGTGTATAGGATTGTAGCCTTAGTTGTGGTAGCAATTTAGCTATGGAGTCCCCAGTGATTTTCTTGGAGGGCTTCTTGAAACAACAAATTAACTGCCCATTTTAGGAATGACACACATTTATACCAACATCATAACTTTTTTGTTGCATATCTCCAGACACCAAGCTATCAAAAAAGAGTTTCAGTTTTATAGACACTGAAGTTACAACCTTATAAAATGCACAAGTACATTATTGTTTGTTGTTGACTTTCTTGACATGCTGTGTGCTGCATACTGATCAGATGAAATAAAATATGAGTTTTAAAGTACATCAGTTATATGTTGTTCTATTTGAGCATAGGAATCATAACTGCTAAGCCCTTTGACCTTGTTTTATGACATTACTGAAAATTTATTTTAATTTTTTACTTGTAGGTATTTGTACAAGCTTTGTGACCTGCACAAAGAATGTGATAACTACACTGAAGCTGCCTACACTTTACTGCTGCATGCAAAGCTGCTTAAGGTATAATAGTTTGAATGTACTGTCTTTAAGCATTTGTTTTGCAAGCTGCAAGATCGCTGAGTCTGAAACACTCCCTTGTAAAATGCACTAAATGATTCAGAAAAATGGAAAGCTTAGGTCTAGAATTGCAGCATTTTTGTGGGACAAACAAAATATGAATGCGGATTGTTAGTCAAGGTGTGCTTTGTCACCTGCCTCCTACCAGCACTGTATAACATTTGAAGGGTCTGGGTTGGTGAGGAATCTTCCCATACAGTTCTCAATGTTGATGAGATTCAGAACTAGAGAACTTACTGTTTTTCTAAGTCAAAGTACTAAGGAGAATTTGGAGTTGCCTGAGGGGTTGAAACAAGGGAAGAAAGTGGGGGGACGGACAGTTTTTGAGATTGAATATTTAGCTTAAAATAGGACTATTGGACACAGTGGAACTGACATCTAAGTAAGCATGTGTAGGATTGTACCGTGAAACTAGTGAACTGTCTAACCATAGTCGTAGGAGGAGGATTTGAGTGCAGGAACATTTTCTGCTCCATAGAAAACAACTGAGATGTCACCTGTGTTAGGAAGCCTTGAATATACTTGCAGTCATGCTTCCGTCATGGTGTTCTGTTGCGCCAGTAGCGGTTTAGTCATGCCGGCCACATGACCCAGAAAGCTGTCTGTGGACAAACACCGGCTCCCTCAGCCTGAAAAGCAAGAAAAGCGCCATACCCCATAGTCGCTTCTGACTGGACTTAACCATCTAGGGTCCTTTACCTTTTTTATTTTTATTATTAATATATTAATCACCTTCTATGCAGTTGTCTCTAGCCAATATACAATAAAAAGGACAAAAAGGTTTTAAAAAAAGACCCTCCCACAAACAACAACAACCAGATACATTTAAAACAAAACTAAAACCATACAAAATAGACTCAAGGCAAATACCCATTTATCCTGCTGGGAAAGCCTGTTAGAACAAAAGTATCTTCAGTTGTTTCCAAAAAGTACAGGTAGTAGGTGCCTGTTGTTATCTCGACAGGAATGCTCTTCCACATAACAATAAAAACCCTGCTTCAAGTTACTGCTGAGTTGTCTTCTGAGATCTTTGGAACTTGAAACAGCAATTCTCCCACAGATTACAGCAATCCACTGGGTATGCAAGGAAAACGTTGGTGTTTCAAGTCACCTGCTCCTGAACTGTATAGGACCTTATATGTTAGTACGAACACCTTGAACTGGTAGCAGATTAGCAGCCAATGCAAATCTCACAAACAGGGTGTTACATGCTTCCAGTAATTTGTTCCCACATGCAACTCAGCTGCTGAATTCGACACCAATTGCAGCCTCCGGACCAGCCTCCAAGAGTAGCTCTACACAGGGTTTGTTGCAGTAATCTAAGCAAGAGGTTACCAAACCATGGACAACTGTGGTCAAGCTATATTGATCCAGGAAGCTGGATCCTGACCAAAAATATAATAAACATTATACATCATCAATAAATCACTATTTGCCATATCTTCATTTGCAGAACTATACAATAAACAAATTCATAATACTAAAAACACCTCTGACCTATTAGATCTCTGGTGGTAGACAAACTTTTCCGCATGTCTTCTGATACGATATCTTAAATATGAAACCGCCCATTCTCTTATCTACTGCTTAATTCAGAGAACTCAATATTTTTTTAATACTGAATTCATCAGCAGAAGAGGAGCGAGATAATTTTCAGAGATTCCTCCCTAAAAGATGCTCTAAACAGACCCTCAACCATCCAAACCAAATTTTGATGCAGTACAGATGCCTGCAGAATCACCAGAAATTTTCTCCTTCCTCCATTCTGCCGCCTGATGTCTTGTGGAGCCGTATTGAACCAGAGGTTTCTAGTTAAGCTAGATATGTTCTGTTAAGACAAAATAATTACCTTTTCCAATCCTTTTTGCATTGTACATTCATGGGACAAGCACAATATGCTTCAATTGTAGCAGTATATTTCTGTAAATTCTTTTCACTTCTATTTTTCACTTCTATTTTTTTTTTAAATGCAATGAATTGAGAAAAACACATTGAACAGCATAACTTGCTTTTAAAAAGTTTTTCCTCCATAAGGGGATTTTTCCAGTAAATACATTTTGAGTTCTTTAAAGAAGTGATAGTTATCACTATTTTGCTCTGAGGAGTTTGCATGTGCTTAGGCAGAAAATTGATTCACAGTGGGTATATGTTATTCCCTTGCCCAAATAATACTTTGACTAGATTTGTTCAGACATTTTTCTCCACAGCAAGGTGCCTTTGTGTAGCATTGTCCCATCTAGATTTCTAAAGAATTCCAAACCCCCAGTGGTCTAAGCACCACTAAGACAGCCTTACAGAACTAACACAGCCTTATAAATTACCTGTGTGCACAGACTTTTGTATTTGATAAGATACTATATAATACTGGATCAGGATGTAGACATGGAGAAATAAGCAAATGGACCTTGGTTTACGAACTTAATCCGTTCCAGAAGTCCATTCTTAAACCATAGCATGCTTTCCCATAGCAGCGTGGGACTCAATTTACAAATGGAACACACTTGACACGAAGCAAACATGTTCTCATTTTTGAAGGCAAATTTCACAAACCAAAACACCTACTTCCGGGTTTGCAGCATTCTTAATCCAAGTTGTTCATAAACTTAAGCTGTTCTTGAACCAAGGTACCACTGTAATTGGAATGCAGTATCGAAGATTATGTTTCTTTACGTTCCCAAATGCCATAGCTCAGTTAGTAGATCATCTGCCTTGTCCTAGGTTCAGTCTCAGACCTCTCCAGATAACACTATCTGTGAGCCACTGACAGTCAATATCAACAGTACTGAGCTAGTCTGACAGCTTGCTATGTTTCTGTGCTCAGTTGGCCCTTTGAATGTGAATCTCTCAGGATCCCTTTTGGTTGGGTTCCAGTTAAACAAAGACATCTCGTGATGAGGTAGTTGTGAAATAAGCAGTTGTAGGGTTTGCTTGTCCTTGGCATATTTTGGAATTTGGGGACCCTTGGAAGGCAGAAAACAGAAACAAAGAAAAACGTAATATTCATTGATTTTTTTTTGCAAAATTGGAGAAGAAACTGTGCTGAGTCAGAACAAGCTCCATTGGTGGCATTGCCTAGTATTGAAAAGCTATAGTAATTGATACTGTGCATCTTTAGACAATATTCCATATTTCTACTTGTTTGGAACAACTGATTGATTCCCAAAAGAATAGCTCTAGACAGAAAATTAAAGGAATAGAAACATATGCCATTCAGTTGTAACAAAGAAGTATAGATGTAGAACATTGTCCTACGAAACATTAGATCAGGTTTTCAGACTACTAGGCCTTCCGAAAAAATAGTTGTAAAGGTTAAAGGTGTAGATGCATTACTTCAGCACAGTAGTCTCTTGAATCTTGAAATTAGCAAGCCATTCTATGGGAACAGAACCAAACATTTGGTGATATTGGAGTGTGCTGTAGAATATTGAATTATGAAGCAGAAGCCCCCTTTCTAACTCATCAATATTTCTAGATGGTAGTGAAAGTAATTTTCTGATGGGGATAATGTTATGTGCAACATTGTTGTTGTTTAGTCGTTTAGTCGTGTCCGACTCTTCATGACCCCATGGACCAGAGAACGCCAGGCACTCCTGTCCTCCACTGCCCCCCGCAGCTTGGTCAGACTCATGCTGGTAACCTCGAAAACACTATCCAACCATCTCGTCCTCTGTCGTCCCCTTCTCCTTGTGCCCTCCATCTTTCCCAGCATCAGGGTCTTCTCCAGGGAGTCTTCTCATGAGGTGGCCAAAGTACTGGAGCCTCAGCTTCACAATCTGTCCTTCCAGTGAGCACTCAGGGCTGATTTCCTTCAGAATGGAGAGGTTTGATCTTCTTGCAGTCCATGGGACTCTCAAGAGTCTCCTCCAACACCATAATTCAAAAGCATCAATTCTTCGGCGATCAGCCTTCTTTATGGTCCAGCTCTCACTTCCATACATCACTACTGGGAAAACCATAGCTTTAACTATACGGACCTTTGTTGGCAAGGTGATGTCTCTACTTCTCAAGATGCTGTCTAGGCCTGTCATTGCCCTTCTCCCAAGAAGCAGGCGTCTTTTAATTTCGTGGCTGCTGTCACCATCTGCAGTGATCATGGAGCCCAAGAAAGTAAAATCTCTCACTGCCTCCATTTCTTCCCCTTCTATTTGCCAGGAGGTGATGGGACCAGTAGCCATGATCTTCGTTTTTTTGATGTTGAGCTTCAGACCATATTTTGCACTCTCCTCTTTCACCCTCAATAAAAGGTTCTTTAATTCCTCCTCACTTTCTGCCATCAAGGTTGTGTCATCTGCATATCTGAGGTTGTTGATATTTCTTCCGGCAATCTTAATTCCGGCTAGGGATTCATCCAGCCCAGCTGGATGTGCAACATGCCCTTGTATAATTAATTTCAAAAATAGCTGGTATGAACACTGGTAGCCACTGATTTATTTTGATGCCTCTAGAAGAAAATATTTAAGGGGGGAAATTAAAGGTACAAAGATTTAGTATAGGACAAACAGGATGCATGGGGGGGGGGATGAATAGATAGCAGCCCAAGCCTGTTAATATAGCAGTAGAAAAAGTGTAGAGCATATTTGTAGGACCTATACAAAGACATTTTCAAGTTTATATACTCATATTTTCTGAAATTGATTTGTAAGTCTTTTATTTAAAAAAGAGAGAGAAAATGTCAATGATATTCAGGTGACACTTAAAGGATAAAGCTGTCACTGAAGAGCTTTTATTAAAAGTGTGTGCAGTTTTTTAAATTGCTAATGAGAGGTACCAATGTGCAGGGAAAGAAATCATGAAGATAGGCAGCCTAACTCTTTGCGAGTTTAGTACAGTTTAGTCCCTTGTGAGTTTAGTACAGTTTACTCCCAACTAAGCATCCATAAGATTGGGATCCAATGATGACCCCATGCACCTTTACAGAGAATTGTATTCTGTATATTAACCTTGAGGAGTGTTGTGCAAGCGAAGCTTTCATTATTTTTAAGTGGCTGGTTGGCTACACATTTCAAAATTTCTTTGTTTGTCTACTCATATATATCCCACCCTTCCTCCCAAGAGTAAACCCAGGATCGATTCAAAGATAAAATATGAAATCCAGGCAAATGTGAAACAACAGCAGTTAAAAACCCACAGTACAAGAGTTGTGCAAAGGTTGTCAGATAAAACGTTTTGATTTTCTACTCCAAAATGGTCAGAATGGAGGACTGCCTGATTTCTCCCAGTGGGATATCAATAAACAGGGTACCACCACTGAAAGTGCCCTGTCTTCTGTCACCATCCTCTTTGTCTCTCCATCTGATGAGGACAAGTTGACATTCTCCTCCAGATTACAGCAGGTACAGTCACTTGGGTCATTTAAAGCTTAGTACGCAAGTACTGACCCCTTGAATCTGGCCCATAGCTCACATGCAGGCAAGTCAGTGCTTTGAGGATTGCAGTGATATGAACCTCTAGGCAAATAGCAGAAAATTAAATAAAAGTCACTTTATTCTGTTCCAATGGCTTTCCGTTACAAATTTGAATTATAAACCAGATATGTTAAGCACATCATTTTCCAAGCAGAGGAATTGAAAAGTAAGACATGGCAAGTTTTAAAATATAGCAGTATATTTCATACATAGAACATTAGGCCAAATCATGTTCTCTTCCTGAATTCCTCTCTTTATTTAATTGAGGCCACAACACAATACTTCTATCATGCATAGAAGTGTAATGAATTTCAATTTTATAATGATTCTACTGCTGCCTTATAAAATTTCAAAATCAAGATAAGTTTCTTAATTTGCTGCTGTTAATTACTTGAAGTCAGATACCTGGAAAAATAACAGCTTTCTCCTTGCTGAATGTAAGACTTAATTAAAAAGTAAAAAGAGCATTAGCTCTAACCTATAAATCAGACAGGCTTGCTGTGTTTAAAATGGTATAGTGTTATTCCATTGCTGATTTTAAAATAATGCAGGATCTTTTTCAAGTAGGATAAAAGCACCACCACTCCCCCCCCCCCCCAATTACACAAACACACCATTATTGAAGTCTACAGAAGTTTGATTCTGTTAACTGTGGTCAGTGATTTCTTTTTCTATTAACTGAATGGCATATATTATCCACTATGCCTTTGACAGTTTTTTCAACTTGTGGTGGCCGGAGCCATTTGCAAAGTTCTGATGACAAGAACGTTCCATGCTGATGAGCCCCTTCTGTAATTCCATCCATAACTTTTTTCTTTCCTCTGTACGCCCACATTACATCTGCCTCTTTTCTTTTTGCGTCTTACAGTTCTTTATACTCATATTGACATCACTCAGTGCTGCAGGCTCTTTTGCAATGTAAAACTGAGTGCACTGAGCAAGAATGCAAGGTCATTTTAATTGAAAGAGCTTTTTATTTAGCCCCTGCTCTGGTAGGAAAAGTCTTTTCTGGTCTGTGGTTGATCAGTTAACCTGAATGTATGAAGAGCGGTTGGTTGGTTGGTTGGTTGGTTAGTTGGTTGTTGCAAAAGTGGGTGATAACTCCAAGGTGTCAACACTGATGTCATATTTCCCACCCACAAAACAACTTACGAACCCATCACATGGGCTTGTTTAAAATAGAGCACAATTATAGGTACATCATTTACCTGTTATTCCCTTCTTTTTCTCCATGGTTTAATTTAGTGGTCAGAAGAACCATGCGCAGCACATCTTACACAGAGGGATGGATACCAGGCGGCCACACAAGGACAACTAAAAGATCAGCTCTATCAAGAAATTATCCATTATTTTGACAAGGGCAAGGTAATAAGGAAGCATGTTCCATTGCTTTTACTGCAAAATTGCAAGCTACAAATGTGCCAAAATGACAAAGAAAGAATTCATCAAATGACCTTCCGTGAGCTCTTAAGTTGAGATTTGCAAAGTTTTTTATAAAGAAACTGGAAGCTAGAGCCTAATTATGATGACAGGAGATACATAAAACGTTGAATAAACAGAAAGGGCATAGATTAGTGTGCAATTTACCAGGAAGGAAAGGCACATCTTATTCTAAAGGGATTTATTGATGATAAGCTGATACTGGTAAAAACAGTGAGAGTTTAAGGCAGGGGGCAGAGTAAGATGGCATGACCAATTAACCATCTAATTGGCAGCTCCTATTATAGTTGCTCTATCCAGCTGGTAGCTTTAGGACTTCCCACAGCAATTAAAAAAGGGCTGTGCCCAATGATGTCCCAATACTGAAGTATTGCTCTTTGATTCAGACAGAGGGGCAGGAGGTGATTTTTAGAAAGGGAAAAACTCTGCCTCAGGGGTTGTGATGAGCCGTGTCTGCTTGTCCCAAGATACATTTTGGGGCAAGGAAGATGTGGAAGAAGAGGAGGAAGGAGCTTTTTCAAGTTTTTGTTTAGAATGCTCAGGTGACCTCACTGACAAGTGCCAGGAGTTTTGTATATGGAAGCAAAGAAGAATGAGTCCCCCACACTCCTACATACACATGTAGGTATTTACTTTGCAGAGATTAGTTTGTGACTAATTAAAGTGCACATGGGCTCAAGTCAAGTCTGTGAATATGCTTGGGGAATTGCTAGTGGCAAGTGTGCAGCAGATCAACATAAAGTGGACAGATCCCTTCTCAGTCAGTAAGCTCACAACATGACCCTGAGCCAGTCTAAGCTACCTTATACACTCAAGATAATATACTGGGTGGTTCTGGTTATGAAATGGAGTGCTCATTCTGAGGATTTTCCTAATGTAATATAATTGTGAGTTCCTTGGACTTTTAGATGGAAAGCAGGATACAAACAGGATATAATAATCAGTAAATGGTTTGAGAGACAGCAGAAGTATTCAGTGTGTCATGTGAAGCTTGACATGAAACTGGCTAAAAGGAGGGGCACAGATTTGAAATATAATGTCACTGCTCGTGGGATGGGGTGTTATGAAACCAGCAGGACACCACAGTATTTTTGCAGCATTTCTGTTTCTAATTTCTTCAGCTTTTTAAGAGAAAATCAGCTCCAAAGTCCATGTTATTTTAAATACAGACTTGTGCAGTTCTGCTACCATGGCACTAATTGGCTGTTTATGAGCAGCAGGCAAAATACCTGTTTACTATGCTTTCACCATGCATGGCTCTACAAAATGAGAAATTCACAGTTTGCAAAAACACTGTTTTGTAGAACAATCTGGTTTTGGTTTTAACACCAATGTGGGTATTAATGGAAAATGGAAAGTAAATGTCAGTTTGTTAAAGAACTGCTGAATGTTTGCTTTGTATCCTTTTCGGCTCCATTTTAGAAAGATAAGCAAAATCTGTACTATTCTTATCTGTGTTGTCAGCATTCAAGGAACAATTTTAGAGCTCCTAATTGTTTACAGAAGTTCTCAAATTTTCCAACTGAAAATTCACATTATCTGACTTGCGTTCTATGTTCCTTAGTACACAGGAAAAATATGTGCAAATTGAGTCCATATCTGGGGAACATTGGCAGTAAATGGAAACAAGTATATTTTAAATGGGCCAAAAAGAAAATTAAATGTGCAGGGACACCTTTGCTCAGGGATGTCAGGTATTGACTTTGTGGGCTTATAGTTTAAATATATAAGAAAAGGTATAAGCTGCTTTACAACCCTGAAAATAGACTCCAAATAATCTAATTTTTTAAAAAAAAACCTGTACAAGAACCATACCAGTGGTCTATCTTGGTGTCTCAAATTTCTGTGGCACCCTGGATGATGCCAAAATCTGGTGCCCCCCCCCTTTCACCTTCTGTTGGACTTCATAGTTGTGGCACCCCAGAAACTCTGCGCCTGGTGCGACTAAACTGGTTGCGTTCCCCTAGATCAGCCTTTGGCCACACAGAAATAAAAGCAACCACTACCTGGCACAATTCAAAGGATTGCCACTACTTGGTCTGTGGAGTTTTCTTTTTTAACTACCATACCTTCCCCACAGGGATTATGGCCAGAAAATAAAAGTCCTGATGATGCAAGAAAGATAATTCATTCCTTTCAAGGTCATATGGTGTTTGGCCATGACTGCGTGTTTACTTCCAAAACACATGGACTGGTGTCTCTTCCTCATCCTCTTTGCTGGCTTATAGCAAAGGTGTTTGCTGGCTTTATAGCAACATCTTGGAAGCTAGCGGGCAAGAGCAGAGCAGACCAAGACTGGAGAAAACCTTGTGGGTGAAGCTGCATTTGGCAACTTGGCGTGACATTGTATTTTTAGTAAAATGCATTCATAGGTCTTTAAGATCTAGGCCATATATGTTTGAGACTGAGAGAAGTTGGGGGGGGTGGTGGAGCTCAATTCAAGTGTAGAATTAAAAGTAAAGTTTAATGACAAAAGAAAAGGACTAGTAGAGTAGAGAATAAAGATTTAAGGCAGCATTGCTAGCTATAGAGGGCAGGATATACTCAGCCTCTGTTCTTCTTCTGTGTGTGTTTCCATGTGCTTCTTGAAAATGCCCTGGATTTTAGTCTTAAAATTTTCACAGTTTAATCAGTGTTTGGCTACTGAATTCCCTCTGTTGTTGAAAACGCAGATACTAATGCAATCTGTAGTCAGGTATTTCTCAACAACACTTAACACTAAAGGTACTGCTATGTCATGCTGGCAATTGAGAAATTATTTTCCCTTTCACATTCACCTGCTCCTTCCACAGTCCACAAGCCGCTCCTTTCCCTAATGTTTCACCGTCCTGTCACACCATATCATCATCTTAAATCATGTAAAATGTTAAATTCAGGAAGGCTTCACGTGGCTATGCGAAAACACTGTGCTCTTAATACTGAAAATGCAGCCCCAACAGTAGATAGTCTGGTTTATTATTTCTGATTTCCCATCTTCTGAAACTAAACGTGGGTTGGAACCATGTAATGAACTTTCAAGGCAAGTACAGTTATTTGTAAGGGGCATTCTTCAAACAGCAGGAGGAATATTTAATTCTTCTCCCTTTTCTAAACAACCCATTATCCACCTGCCAGAATTATTGTCTTTCCTTGAATCTAGCTGGGAAGAAATGGCTTGGAAAACTGCTAGGCAGCAGCCCTGCAGCCCCATGTATCCATCCCCACACATGCTCCCTCAGCAAAGTATTGGTGGATATGTAGTTCCAGCATACATTAGCTCTCCCTTAAGTGATTCTTTTCCTACTAAGACTCAAAATTCTCTACTAAAAGGCTACTACATATATGCAGGCCTTGCACCAACGAACCACCTTTACTCCAGATAATTCAGAAGTAATTAACCTTCCATTTGTAATCCCTGCTTAACATGCTGGCTTTGGTTACCCTGTAAATGGGATGTATAGGAAGGAAGAAGCTGAAAAATTGAACTGTAGGAAAACAGGAAGATATTAGTAGAACAGTGCACATATTAAGCCTGAGTATAAAGACTTCCATTGCCAGGAACTGATCATGTTATTATTATGATTATTATTAATTAATAAATAAATACCCCACCCATCTGGCTGGGTTTCCCCAGCCAGTATGGGTGGCTTCCAACCAAATATTAAAAACAATATAGCGTCAGACATTAAAAACTTCCCTAAACAGGGCTGCCTTCAGTTGTCTTTTAAAAGTAAAATAGTTGTTTATTGTCTTGACATCTGCTGGGAGGGCATTCCATTACTGAAAAGGCCCTCTGCCTGGTTCCCTGTAACCTCACTTCTCGCAGCGAGGGAACCTCCAGAAGACCCTCGGCGCTGGACCTTAGTGACCGGGCTGGATGATGGGGGTGGAGACACTCCTTCAGGTATACAGGACCGAGGCCATTTAGGGCTTTAAAGGTCAGCACCAACACTTTGAATTGTGCTCAGAAATGTACTGGGAGCCAATGAAGATCTTTAAATGTTGACAGTGGTTTCATACGAAACATCAGATTGAGAGTGCTAGTCAGGAGCATATTAAACAAAACTTTTCCTGCAGGATAAGGTTAATGGACCATAAGCAGATTTGTGTATGTGTGTGGAAACTTGTATAAGGATTTGAGTGGCATGTTAGGAAGTTTTTCTAACAAGAAGGAAGAAAATCTCACTTATCAACAGCTAGGTCGGAGAGCATAAAAATAGTAAGAAAGGAGAGACCACTGTAATTTCTGTTTTATGAGGTTGTCATTGGGAAAGGTGATCCAGGAAATCCAGCTAGATTTGTGAGACATAGACATTTTGCTTGAGAAGTCCAATTGAGAATCCTCCATCCAAATATAGATAATATGAGAAAGCTAAATTAGATGTGTTTAAAAGACTGACTTCCTGAGAGTGCTCTTCATTCCATCGTTTGCTCGTGTTGATTAGAAATCTACAGAGATTCTCTAATCACCAACTGAAATACATCTTGTACTTTACTGGGATAACAAGTAATTACAAGTATACTGTAGCAGGATAATTTGCCTATCCATATTAACATTATTTCCAATTACTTGATAAACAATGAGAACAAAATAAGAGAATTTAATTTGTCATCGCAAAAGCAGTAAAAATAAAATAAAACAGAACAAAAATTTCTTGAGCATATATATTGAATGGGTCTTTGGCACAGTGGTCGAGCACCTAGAAGATGGTCCTAAATTCAATCCTTGGCAACCCTTGGTAAGGTTAGAGATCTCTGCTCAAACCCAGGAAAGCTGTTTCTACTCAGGATTGACAGTACTGGGTTAGATGGGCCCAATGATCTGACTCAGCATAAGGCAGCTTCCAATATTCCTAAGTAGTCCTAAGTTACGAACCATAAGAGAAATAACAGATTCATCTAATTTCCTTGTGTCATTGGTACCAATGGAGAATTTCCTTCAATCCAAACACAAGCTTGAGAGGAGAGGTTCATTTCGGGACCACAGCAGGGCAAGGAGAGGGTTAAATTCTCTACCTGCTGTGATCCTGATATTTGTGAGCCATAAAACACAAAAACACTGTTAACATCGTATCTAGCTTGGCCCTTAATTGCATTAAAATTCCACTTTAAATTCAACGAATAATACGTAAGCCTTATTCTCTATAGATATACTTAGTGTGTTGTTCAGATTTAGGACTAGTTCGTACTTAGGAGTCGTATGTATTCAAATGTGCCTCAACTTCATGTGTAGGGGCCACGTGGGGAATGTAGGGTATATACATTGCATGGGCAGGGCCAGTAGCAGATGGCATGCTTGAGGCTGTGCCACTCATCTGACCTCCTTGCATCTAAGTCGTTCCTGCATATTAGGATGGAGAGGGCAAAGGGCAAGGTGGCAGTAAGGTCAGTCTGGAGCCAATCTGGCACTCCTACCAGTACATTGATGCCACATGGACCTAGTCACCACTTTGCCCTTAGCTCTCTCCATCCCAGTATGAAACAGTGACTCAGCCACAGTGCAGTCACGTGAGCAGCGCAGTGCCACTATGCCAGTATAGTGTAGTGGTTAAGAGCGGTAGACTCATAATCTGGTGAACTGGGTTCGCTTCCCCGCTCCTCCACATGCAGCTGCTGGGTGACCTTGGGCAAGTCACACTTCTATGAAGTCTCTCAGCACCACTCACCTCACAGAGTGTTTGTTGTGGAGGAGGAAGGGAAAAGGAGAATGTTAGCTGCTTTGAGACTCCTTCGGGTAGTGATAAAGTGGGATATCAAATCCAAACTCTTCTTCTCTTCTTCTTCTGCTACTGGGTAAGCCATACATATGTGCAGAACATGTACAAATGTGCGCCCATAAGCTTTTCAAATTCTGCACACTCACAGGGTGCCCAACCCTAGGGTAGTGCTCCCTGTAACTCAGGACAAAATGTGAACCATCTTTTGCAGTGTAATCTTTCAAACCCTGACTTTTTTCAGAAGTTTACATTCCTCTAAAATAATATTCCTTTTCTGAAACATAACATTTTAACCTAGCATTACATTGGGTGGCACTGAAAGGGACACTTCCTTTCTACTGCTCTTTTTTAAAAAAACCATATGAAACCAGACCCCACATTTCATTTTTAAGACTGTGACTGTTGAGTGTGAACTTTTAAAATTATAGTTGCCTCCATATAAAAATAAGGTCTCCCTTTCGGAAGCTGACCCATTCCCATAAAAGAGGGTTGCTGAATGTTTGTGTCCCTGAGACACAGACCGTACATCTCATCTTTTCAATGAAAGGAAGGCATATTTTTTCACTGCAGTATCCCCAACGTCATTCACTTGTGCCTTTGTTAGGGTGTGTTTTTTTTAAAAACGTACATCAAACAAAGCACTATATACTGATTCTCTTTTCTCTAGATGACTTGCCATGTCCTAGGCAAAGCTGGGAAAAGTTCCAAAGCAGGAAATCTGAGAGGCAGCAGATTGGACATTTTTGACCTTCAAGAATATTTATAGATTTCAGTTATCAGAGGCTCTTGTGACAATTGCACTGTTCTCTCTCAAATAAACTTGCTGCAGTGAACATGGGAAACTTATTCAGAGTTTTCACAGGACTTTAGAGACAACTTCTTTTTTTTAAAAAAAAGATCGGCTGTACAATTTTTTTGCAGTGCTGCATGGCATTTTTTTATTGTGGTTGTATACAGTTGTGTCCTTCCACTGACAGAAGGCTCTTTGATCTAGTGAAGACTTTTGTGTGTGGAAAATGGGGCTAGAAAGAGATGGTTTTTCCTATTCCCCTTTACTTCTGCATCTGCCAGGGCCTCGCTCCCCATCTGCTCCAGAGGGTTTTTAGACCCATTGGACAGTGAGGGAGATTACAGGAGAAAGGGAAAGGTTGTGAAAAGCCTCTGTCCGGTTCACTCAGTTGAGAGAGACAATTAAATATGGCCCTGTATGTGGTTCCCAGCAATCTCCTCAAGCATCATGTGGATTCCAACCGATTGTTTCGCATTTCTAGGTACCATTCTCTTGTGCCAGGAGCACTCTGCAATTCTCCTGCCTTATAGTGAGAAGATCGTTTTATTTCCTGGTCATAGGTTTTCTACATTTCATGCACACAAACAATTCCTTATATACACATTATTTTCTTGAGAAAACTCCAGTGTAGGCATGGTCAGGAAATTAAAACTTCTCAGTTATGTTGTTTAACAGGAAAGCAGAATAAATTGTATTACTATTATGACAGAAAAGTGATTGTTAATCTCTTGAATAGATGCATAATGGCTTTTTTTTTTTTTTTGCTACATTACGAAACAAGATTCATATTGCTGACAAACTCCTGCTTTAAAGATGCTCTTAACCCTGCCTTAGTATTGCAAATGAGAAAATAAAGTTGTCTTTCACGAATTGTATTTTCTATTCAGTTGGTGCTGTGCCTTAGAGAAGTAGCAGCCTTTGGCTCTCTGCAAATTGATGAACTTGGCGTATTCTTAGTGTGCTTTTAAAGCTATAAATACTCTTCACTGTTCTGAAAGGAACACAGAATGTCCAGAGTTTTTTTCCTTTGCTGCGGTGTCTTTCAGTCTTGGCATTGATAAGTTTCAGCTGTTTCTAACAACAAATATATTAGATCACAGTTGGGTGACATAGCAGAAGATCTGTAATTAGATCTCTGGGGTTTTGTCTTTTTAACATAGTAAAACATGCAGGTAACGTGGATGAGGTTAACAAATAGGGATGCTGAAGGATTTTATTTTTCGTGTCTTCTGATATGAACTGGACCTACCAGGGTAATGTGTGGATTGGTTATCCTTCAGGTTTTGCTGGTGAAGTTTGTGATGCAGTTCATAGCTCAAAAAATATTGAATTGCATATATTAGGATAAAATATATTTGGAAGATGTTTGAGTTTGAGAGAAAATATGCTTAAAATCCATATTTTGTGGTAAAATAATTTCAAAACTACATATTTAAATAAATAAATATCAAATTCCACATGGTTGTATTTTAAAATAAAAAAAGAAAATGCTGGGATCTGTACCAGGGTACTAGGAAAATTGAGATTCATACATGCTGTGGATTATTACCCAGATTGAAAACCAAACCCCCATACCATAAAAGCATTTAGAACCTATATAGTATCTGTGGGTGGAAACAGCTATTGAGCTATAAATCAAGAAATTACACAAGGGGGAAAGGGTTAAAAAGGCATACACCAATGTTACCCAATCTAATCTAATCTCCCCTCTCTGCTGCTATTATTGTTTGTGTGTGTATGTCCGTGCGCATGCACATGTTTATTTACCTGAGAACTAATCATTTCTCTCATCTAGTTGTGCCAGCTGTTTGGTACCATATATTACGTTATATTACAAATGCCTAAGCTAAATAGGTAATACTGCCAAGCTGAATGTGATTCTGTCCTTCAGAAGCCATTAAAAAAGCCATATTAATTAATTAATTAACAATATTTGCAGCCCCCTCTTCCTTGAATGATATGCATAGCATTGTGATGTATGTTGGTGGAGGAATAGAGTCCATTGTGCTCATTCATGTTTAGGTTTGCATGCCATGCATCCAACATCTCTCCCCTATTTGCCCTCTCGTGCAACGACCTCACAACAACCATACCAAATTAATCTTATTTTTTTCCTTTCTCTTGGCTTATCGGTCAAGAAAGAAGGCAGCAGGAATATAGGTATCTGAAAAGTTGCCTGTGTTATCTGTTCAAATGTAATGGGTTTTTTAATTATTACATTGCTTGTTTTGTTGCTTTATAGGTAGGCTATATGTACGTACGTACATACATACCATGAATTGCAACATATATTACTGGGTTTTGGATTTTAAAAAAAGATTTGCAACTGTGACTGAGGTTCAGATGTGTGCTTTTTTTTAACAGATGTGGGAAGAAGCCATTGCCTTGGGCAAAGAACTTGCAGAACAGTACGAAAACGAAATGTTTGATTATGAACAACTCAGTGAACTGCTGGTAGGTTCCTTCTCAGTCCATTGTGAATTAATAAAAACATAAGATTGTTTCTAGAATTCCTGTTTTTAAGTTTTACCACTTCAAACTGTTTGGGGCCACTGGAAAAGTTTCCCAACCAGAGAGGCTAATAGGAATCTGAAGACAATTTCTGTTAGAGACTTCCACAGTTGGATTGGTGTTTTGTGTCTGTTTCATGAGTAGCATATGTGACACATAGAGGCAAATTGCTTTTGTTGAACAACTAGGTCATAAAAAATTTGCAGCACGTGTCCTTGTGTATGTTCTGTCAGCCCTGTTGTTGAGTTAATTTCATGCACACTTTGAATCCGACAGGTAACAAAAAAAATGCATTGTTTTAATAATGCTTTTGTTGTTATACATAAAGCCTATTGTACCTACAATGTGTGGGTGATAATTCAGCGAGTGAACTTCCTCTTTCCCTCCAGCTCTCAAGCCCCACTTCAGCCTCTCAAATATTGTCCAGAGGATCTCCCACATCTCAAGAACTGATTTAGTGGGACTGCATTGGGGTGGCTGCATGAGGGAGGAGAGGAAAGGCAGGTTTTTCAGTTTGTTTTGCTGATGGAAAGACACTGTTGGATATCTCCATATCTATTTGCTGAAGAGCCCTGTGTATACTTGACAAAACAATTATGGGCTTCCATCAACCACTCTCTCTCTCTCTCTCTCTGTGTGTGTGTGTGTGTGTGTGTGTGTGTGTGTGTGTGTATATATATATATATATATATATATATATATATATATATTCTGAGTTGCTCTTCCATTTAAGAAAGGACTCTGAAAGCTAAGATCAGACAAAGGTATCTTAACTGTGTTGGGGGTTTGTTTCTGTTTCATTTGCCTTGCTTTTCATACTTAGCTGATTTTTCTTCACTTTCTTTTACTTCTCCCTACACATCAATTCCCCACCCCACCCCACCGCTTTTTGCTTTCTTCCTCTAAAAGTTTCAAAAGTTTCAAAATTTTACTCTTTACCTTCCTAAACATTTCTCTGCTATATCTCTCTCTTCTTGCTTTTAACAATACAGTGGTACCTCAGGTTACATACGCTTCAGGTTACATACGCTTCAGGTTACAGACTCCGCTAACCCAGAAATATTACCTCGGGTTAAGAACTTTGCTTCAGGATGAGAACAGAAATCGTGCTCTGGCGGCGCGGCGGCAGCAGGAGGCCCCATTAGCTAAAGTGGTACCTCAGGTTAAGAACAGTTTCAGGTTAAAAACGGACCTCCGGAATGAATTAAGTACTTAACCCGAGGTACCACTGTATCTGTATTCAGAATTTGTAGAAATAATTTATAAAGCACTGTACTTTTATAATCTCTGTCCTTCCTGCCTTTCCCAGTTGGACTGTGTTAATATGTGGACTTGTGAACTGTAATATTTTGGGCAAAGTCATATTTTTAAATTCAGTGGATGATATCCAACATTAGTCAAAACCCAAAGTCTCATTGAAATCAATTGCTTAAGTAGCAGAAGTCTATTTATTTCACAGGGTCTGCTCTGAGTATGACTTGGTTGGATATAATCACCTGTGTCTTACTTTAAGTGATAGGCAAATAATAAATATTTTATTATATGATTGGTTCCAAAAAGGAAAATGAGACCTCTGAGAATTGCTGAACCAGAGATAAAGACTTCCAGTTACAGACCAAAGTACAGTGGTACCTTGGGTTAAGTACTTAATTCGTTCTGGAGGTCCGTACTTAACCTGAAACTGTTCATAACCTGAAGCACCACTTTAGCTAATGGGGTCTCCTGCTGCCGCCACGCCGCCGGAGCACGATTTCTGTTCTCATCCTGAAGCAAAGTTATTAACCTGAAGCACTATTTCTGGGTTAGCGGAGTCTGTAACCTGAAGCGTATATAACCTTAAGCGTATGTAACCCGAGGTACCACTGTATTTTTGCCAAGTACCTTGAGCGGAGAGAGGGTATTACCTGTCAAACTTATTTTAATATACACGCACTAGTGCCTTCTCAAACCAGATTGAAATACTTTAATATGTTCACTTGCAGATAACCAGGAAGTGCATGTGTTAGGATTCTAAAGAAATGGAAAATGCAGTTTTAACAAGAAAATGCTGTCATCTCCTGTTGAAAGATTTTTTTAAACTATATATTTTCTCTACACAGAAAAAGCAAGCACAGTTCTATGAAAATATTGTGAAAGTAATCAGACCTAAACCAGATTATTTTGCTGTTGGATACTATGGACAAGGATTTCCAACATTTCTACGGGTAAATGATTTCAGCTTTTGATGGGTAACAGATAGGTGCTATACTTGAAAATGTCATCCTCTTTCAGTGTGCTAAGTTGATGAAATATCCAATACATTTTAGGATCTTTTCTCCCCAAGATGTATTACTTTTTATATCTATTTTTGACTTCACAATTTTATTTAGAAGAAGCTTGCTTTACTCTAGATCTCTGCTTAGGAATCATATAATTTTCAAATAATTGAAAAGGATGTTATGGAACCAATGTGCATTAGATGCAAATTACTGATTTTGCAGATGTAATAATAATTATAAAAAATGAAAAATATAGTGACATTTGTTCATACAGATTGAAGCTCCCAAATCTGATTTGTGATATATTAGATATAACAGTAAATAAAATCTAACAATTGAGTGGTTAATTTACTCTCATTTCCCCCCCCCAAGTGAATTCATCCATCAAATAGCTACAGAGATCATCAACATTTGCTACTTTTTATGTCAAAACCTGAACAATGGGATTACATTGAGAGAGAATGAACCCAGTACAATTTTAAAGACTCTGAACACCTCATTTTGCTGATTTAGACATAATGGGGAAGTATGCAAATAAGCCTGCATGGGCCCAAAGTGTGCACACTTCCCTCTTACACACTTGGCTTATTCTAATACATTATAGTTCTCTGAGTTTGGATGTCACTGGGAACTGTGGTTTGTTCGAAAGTGAAAGCACCCAATCTCTTCTTCGTGGGTCCCCAAAACTTGAGGCTCAGACAGACTCATTAATGTAAGGAGAATACATGGAAGGTCACAGAAGTGAGCCTTAATGAGTGCCACACTGTGAACAGCTTCCCTGTGATTCACTACTGGTTCAGAAACAATCACAGCCTCATGCATGACATGCTCAAGACTCTTTGAAGTGCATAGGAATTGGATCATTGGCACAGAGCTGTATCTGATTTTAAAGCATTGCCAAGCTATGGGGGATAGAGTTTGATAACTCAACCCCACTTTTTACTAAATGCAAGGGAAATTTCTGCATCTCCTGATATGAGCAAGGCTGCAGCAGCAGAAGAACAAGGTGACATGTTTCTGTGTAAAATTTTGAAAGATAAAGGTTGTATCCAGTGCTGTCCATGGATGTGAGAAATGGTCTTCTGCTTGCACAACAGGACCTTGCCTTTCTCAGACTTCTGGGACCCCATATTTCGAGGTTGTGGGGTGAGAGCATATTTGAACTCAAAGCAAGACAATGAAATCTATCAACTTCCCTGCTGTCTTTACAAAAGCAAGGCCTGTGATTTATTAAGCATTTTGTCACATGCAGACTAATTTGCAGTACAGTACACATTTCTCTCTATGGGCAGAGTTATCTGCTAGTGATTTAGAGTTGCTAAATACAGCTCTGGAGAATTGTTAGGAAACACAAGAGAAGTAGCAAAGCTGTCCTGAATTATTTTACTGAAATGGAACTGAATTAGCATACTCCATTTTCTGTATAATCTGTGTAGACAAAGGAATAGAATGCAAAATAAAAGCTCTGTTCTAATCACTGGTGTTGATACTGAACTGAACACTTCGCAGGGGGTTCTTTAAAGTGCTTGGATGTAGTTTTTCTATTTTAAAAAATAGTTAATTCGTAGCCCATCCTATCCCAAGGCCTATTAAACCAAAGAGGGTCCTAGTTGGGTTGGGTTATGTAGTCAGATGTGGGCCTTCACAGGTACCCCATTTTTTTCTTGCTCCAATGACAATTGTTCCTTGCCTTCTCAACCCTAACAGTTAAGTATTTCCTGTGTCTTTGCCGTTTTTTATTTCTATAATCTCCAATACTGCAGCTACTCTGAAGTCATGATTCATGTGATACATTTCTTGCACAATAGTTTCCAAAATACATAAGGACCATTCCATTTTTTCAGGGAATTTCATTCTTAGCTGAATGGTTGCAGCTACATTTTATTTTACTTGCTTGATTTAACAAAATTTATATACTACTTGATAGTTAAACACACACACACACACACATGCTAAGTGGTTTGCTCTTGTATGGGGAACTGCTTATCATAAATAACTTCCCATAAGGGCCCATTTTTCACTATCACATCACAAATGTAACATATGTATTGAGTTAAAAGTCAATGTTACCAAACTCAAATTCTTTTTTTAAGAAAATCTTAATGGAAAATTAATCAGGCTAATTTAATATGCTCTTGGTGCAGAATTTATTTCATTAAGCTTTTAATTTATGTCAGATTTTATCTTCAGTTGTTTTCTGGATACTGTATAGTTTCAACGTTTGTAGAAATAGGTTTGTAAACAAATACCAGCTATGCTTAATCAAGATATATGTGGGCTTTTCTATTGGAATCTATAACATACCCAAATTTCATTATATATTTGTTGATAGAACAAAGTTTTTATTTACCGAGGAAAAGAATATGAGCGCCGTGAAGATTTTGAAGCCAGGTTATTAACTCAGTTCCCTAATGCTGAGAAAATGAAGACAACTTCTCCTCCAGGAGAAAACATTAAAAACTCTCCAGCGCAATGTATCCTTTAAATGTGCTCTATTGGTGTGATGGGGTCCCTTCAAAGAATCCACAGACCCACTGCCTTTCCTGTGTCATTTTTGATAACTCTACTGTATGAATGTCCACTTAAGTTGAAATTTTACAGATACGTAATTTTAACAGTTTTATCATTACTGTTCTTAACACTGTAATTCAGATATTCAGTGCTTCACTGTAAAGCCAAAGCTTGATTTACCATCAAGATTTCACAAGCCGGTATCAGAGCAAATTTTAAGGTACAAATGTCTGGAATTTCACTGCACCTCATGTAGCAGATACCTGTGAAAGCTTCTGCCATAATAAATATTATAGTCTTTAAGTTGCCACAAGAATCTTTGTTGATTTTGCTGCAAAGGAATAACATGGTTACCTCTCTGGAAATAATTGCTCTTTATGGCTTAATAGGCTGTACCTGATTAAATAGATAACTTGATAAATGACCTGCTAAACTATAGAGCCAGTCCTGTTCAGAAAGATGAAATATACACCAAGGACATATCATTAAATCAGGCATTACATTTTTCAGTGTGGTTCAAGCAGAAATGAATTTTGGACTGGGCCCCTTCTCTTCTCTGCTCTCCCCTTACCCTATTAAAAGCAATGCCTGTCTCAAATGGACTGCATGTGTGCTCAGGATCTCGCTTAACCTTTCATAGGCTCTCTGGGTTGACATTGCAATCTGAGCTACCCAAAGTTTCCAAAGTATTATGATGGACAACCTCCCATAGAAAGAATTAAATGCCACCAGGGTCCAAACTGAAGGAAACAGTTGCATTTCATAATCATAGTTGTGGCTCTAACCACAGGGTCTTTGGAGCCAAGGAGACATAAGCAACTACTCTACTTCATCCCATTCCCAAAATGTTTTAAAAGCAACATTTCACTAAGGTTACTTATTTGAAGGAGTCAGTGTGGTGTAGTATCTAGGCTCCAAATTCCCACGCAGCTGTGAAGCACACGTAAGTGACCTTGGGCCAGCCACACACACTTTATATAATCTTCTTTACAGATTGCTTAGTGTGTGTGGGGGGGGGGGGGGGAGATAGGAGATGAGAATTACACATGCTGCCCTGATCTTTGTGAAATAAGGGCAGAATGAGATATATAAAGATTCTTCTTAAGCCAAATGTGTAAATAGCATTTATATGTGAATGTGCCAGAAGATCAATAAATGTGAGCAGAGGGGCTGGTAATTTTCCTTGTGGTCCTGTATTTCTGTTATTATTTGCAAGTCTATTCTAAGCCTTTTATCATTTGTATCCAACCTTTTAATCAAAAGTTACTTTAATAACCTTTTATTCCGTTAGGACTGGAGCATGCATAGAGGTCACTTTAAATCACTCTGCAGCTGTCACTGTGTGGAGAGCAATTTCATGCAGCGGCTGGTGATTTAAAGCCACACAGTAGGTTCATTGTGTGCTGCAGTCCTCATTTTAATGTTCATGTGTGTTATAAGAAAATATGTATGCAATTGTGTGTCTTCCTTCTTTCAGTTTCTATAGGGTGAATGAGGTTCAGCGGTTTGAGTATTCACGGCCTGTTCGGAAAGGAGAGAAAAACCCGGACAACGAATTTGCGGTAATTTTTGCATGTTAAACTGAGATCCATAATAGCTATTTGGATTCCATTTAGTAATCTTGAAATAAATGCATGCATATTTTAGGAGACCAAAATTTTGTTCATGGATGTGAGTATTGTCTCTTAAAATGTTATATCCTTACTATAAGAAACAAAGAACACATCCACTTAGAAAATACAGGTTTAGGTTACTGAAAGTTGACTTCATTAATGTAAACATTTTAGCCATGCAGATTTAACTTCTGTCTTCTAGGCAGCAATAATATTTTCACAAAACCATATGGTTGATCTTTGAAGCTAGTCTTTTATGTTTCAAATCCTATATATCAGTGGGTGGAATTCAACTACATTTTTGCACAAATACAAGGATTAGCGCTAGTGCAAGGAGATCCCCCCCATTTCTATCCCCCAGTCTACTTGAACAGATTTAGGGAGGAGAAGTGGATATTTTTTTCATTACACTAGAATAAATGCTTATGCTGATAGAAAAACTGCTTAGCACCATGTTGAATACAACCCACAATCTTGAAAGTTTTTTTAAAAAAACATAATGATAGATGTTATTAAATGATCACTAAACTCTCAATTTTTGTTTTTCTAAAGGCCAGATCCATATTATAGGGAGACCTTAAGCTGTGTAGTGTGTAGACCCTAGAGTTGATGCTTTCTAAGGGCCATATTGCAGATGGCCTTGAATGCATATTTACATGGCGGGGGAGGGGGGAAACACCCTTTCCTCCCCTTCTGTGGTCCTGAGGAAAATCCATCTTCAGAAGCTTATATTTGCTTTGGGGATAAATTCCCATTGGCATTGTTGGAGTTTCTCCAAAATTTTCTCCCTTCAGACAAGAAATTTTCCTCAGGACTGTGGTAGGGGAAGAAAAGATTAAACTTCCTCTCCATTTCAGCTGGCAGCTCTGATCCCATTCATTATCAACCTTGCCTCACCTGATGCAATTTGCTGAGTTCTATCATTCCCAGTCAGCATTGGCTAATGGTTAGGGGTGGTAGGAGTTGTAGTCCAACAACACCTTAAGGAAAACAGGTTCCCCACCCATGATTTTGGGCTATGACCTTGATGAGCCCAAAGGAGACTTAAGAAGTTCATCTTCTACAAAGTAGATAGGAGTTATGAAAACTTTCAACAGTTACCAGCTTCCATGTTAGGAGAACAGAATATGCTCTGCTGTCCCATCTTCGGTAATGTACTGCAAATCATATTACACAGCTATTTATCCAAAGTAATAAAAGTGACAAGATAACAAGAATTGCAAAAACAGATTACAATGCACCCAAGGCACATGCATGCAAGCACATGTGTGCACATAAAGAGATTCACAGCGAAGAAACATAAAGTTGATCTAGTATGGTAGATGGAAGAGTACTCCTCCAGCTCATACAGGCAATCCATGAGATTTCTTTTGGTGCATTAAAAAAAGCCAACTTTGTAGTATCTGTATACTTGCAGCTAGGCTTTTTGTGATAATGGAGATATAAATGATGGGTTAGGATAAAGCCTATCAATCTGCTAACATTCTACTTCAAATCTTTTCTCTTAAATTTGCAGAATATGTGGATTGAGAGAACCATTTATGTGACAGGATATAAATTACCTGGGATTTTAAGATGGTTTGAAGTCAAATCAGTTTTTATGGTAAGATCAATTCAGAAGATTTTTACTGAGGTCACTTAATCACATGGCTGCTATTTTTTTTATTTAAAAACGGAACGTGTACAGTTTGCTGATCTTACATTATATGAATACTGCTTCTGATGTTGATGCTATGGCTTAAGTTCCTGCCCTTCTGCTTCAGGAACCTTTGGCATGGTGCATTGTGGTCCTCCTGATCACCATAATATGGTTGACACCACTGGTTAATTTCTTCGTACCATGGCAAATCCAATCTCATTGTAGTGGGTTCAACAGTGAACTTCAAATAAGTCATAAATATTTTCTATCTATTATTTTCTAGCAACTGAGGACCAATAGTCCCATACAACACAGTTTGAACAATTATCACAAAAAAGTCCTCCTCAGCTTCAGCTTTGGAGACCCTGGTGTGATATAACACTTCCCTTTATGCATTTTATTGCATTGTGTGTGATTTGTGTAGTCTCCTTAATTAGAGATGCATGTTGATGTTTAAGAAATTTATTAATTAAAAACACAAATTAGGCAGTTGTAAAAGTCAGCACCGACATCTTATCCATGCAGCATTAAGTCACTTATTTACTTGTTTAATTTGCAGCTATTCTAACTTTTTCAGTGACATCTTAATAAGAAATGTATTCACACAACTCTAAAATGTTTTGCTGGTGTAAATATTACCAACAAAGGGGACATTTTTTTCTATACCTGGAACATACCTTATTAGCTCCTTGTTCTTTTTCATAGTATTTTTAGATGAAAACATGTAAATGAAAAGTGACTATACTTTTCAGAATAGAATACACAGCCATCCCCACCTCTTACATGCTTGTGTGTGACTGTGTATATATGCGTGACGCTAGGAAATAATAATACGTGGTTGTGTGTGAGTCAATCACGCGGTAGTGGGGAGACGCCTGTAATTAATTCATACCCTGAAACGGCAGAAGAGATAGGGGGAGTCCTCATGGCTTTGAGGAGACACTCCCAGGAGCCCAAAGAGGACATCAGAGAGGGTGGAGGACATCCCAAAGAGCCTAGAGGTGCACCAGGGCTTTGTTTACATACTCAGTTTCTGCGGCTAACAGCTGATGTGTGGGGTAGCAAGATTCATTCATTCATCCATTCATTATATTTTCATGCCACTTTCCCACACAATCATGCTCAGAACGGCTTACAGCAAAGAATCAGGGATGTATTTCAAACAAACGCTACTAAAACAATTTCATAGTAACATAGCTAAACAACAAATATAGTAACCTTCCAGAAAAAAGACACTCCAATACTATAAATATAACAAAATTACTTAAACAACATGCAACATCCAGTGCAAAAAAATAACAAGGGAGCTGCACAGTTTCACCTTAAACCTACAAACAGCCCTCCCATGATGTTGCTCAGTGTCCCTCTCCTGTAGCAGATTGGTATATGACTTCCAAAGGCAAAGGTTGGAGTAGTTGGAAACACCTCTCCCTTGATGGTAGGTTGGGAGCAGAGGGAAGAATCTTGAGCAGTCAGTTATTATAATAATTTATTGCAAGCGTTTTATGTTTAAATTTAAAACTCTGCTAATTCCAACCTGACACCAGCCACCTGTCTATATTTCTTTGTAGCTCAAAGAAGGGGGGTGGGGAGTATTAACATATAATTTCATATGACTACACACACATTATGCTGTCCAGGTTAATTTGTTTGCATTTGCAATGAAGAGAGAGGTAAGGATTCAGATAAACATTGACTTGAAAGTTTGAACACAGACAGATTTACATTGTAATAAATCAAGACATAAGCAAACAGCAGAAGTAACTTGCCATTTGCTATGCTTAGTGTAAGGAAATCAAATATTAAATACCAGAAGTCTTTACCAAGGCACTCTTAAACTTTTAGCCATGGCATTCGTAGACAGTACTGTCTGATTCAGAGATGACTTCTCCTTGATATCAAACATTCGTTTCAGAAATGTGCTGTTTGAGAAAGAAGTAGAAGACAGCTTAGTTTCAGTTGGCTGAAAATGTGTGATCTCTTTATAATATCTGTGTTGATGGATTAAATAAGATCATTTAATACCCAGAAATACTGTTGCAATGCCAAATGATCTCTCAAATCTTATGATACTACAGTTAAACAAAGTCTGTGGATTTAAAAGGTATCCAGAGAACATTGGTGGGTCAGATACATATATTTTTATTCACAGTATTGTGATTCATCACAGTGATTCAGGTACCATGTGATTTTAGACAGTTTTTATATTTTTCCACTAACCTGGAAAAGGTTGTCTGGTTCCAGAAGGTATCCATTACTCTTAGTCATGAGAAGAAGGGCAGGAAGCGCTGACAGAATTAGGCAATATAAGGCAAGATGATACGACAAGTACTACAGTGAGTTCTAGAGGGCTGGAAGACTTTGAGTGAAAGAAACAGCTGGCAAAACCAAGCAGGATTACACTGAATAAAACTCACAGGAGAGGGAACCAAGAGCAATAAAGAGGAACTGGATCAAAGAAACTGGGAAATCAGCAGAAGTCAATAATCAGAGATGGTTCTGGTGCTACATAAGAAGTTGTAGCTCAAGAGAATGTATAAGTATAGGACATTTAATAAATCTTTTGAGCCCAGGATCTCATGCAAATTTAATGGAGATGGTCAGCAACCCCAAGACTGCTGGCTCAGATTGGTGAAATTTAAGGGGCATGGGTGGCTCTGTGGTCTAAACCACTGAGCCTAGGGCTTGCTGATCAGAAGGTTGGCTGTTCGAATCCCTGCAACAGGGTGAGTTTCTGTTGTTCGGTCCCTGCTCCTGCCAACCTAGCAGTTTGAAAACACATCAGAGTTCAAGTAGATAAATAGGTACTGCTCCAGCGGGAAGGTAAATGGCGTTTCTGTGCGCTGCTCTGGTTTTGCCAGAAGCGGCTTAGTCATGCTGGCCATATGACCTGGAAAAACTGTCTGCGGACAAACGCCGGCTCCCTCGGCCTGTAAAGCGAGATGAGTGCCGCAACCCCAGAGTCGTCTGCGACTGGACTTAACTGTCAGGGGTCCTTTACCTTTACCTTTAAGCATGTAAGAATCGCCCTTCTGGATCAGACCAGAGGCCCATCTAATCCAGCAAATTATTCTTGGCCATGCCTGTGGAAACATTTTACTTTCTTCATATGTTATCATTTGGTCGTAAACTTCTGTTGATAGATATAACTTTATGCTAGAACTCCCTGAGAGCTCAAGATCAGGTTGAACCCTGGAACACTATACTGATCTTACCCAAAGACAGATCAATTCTATGGGGCTGTTCAGATGTGAGTCCTCACGTTTACACTGAATGCATGAGGCATGGGTGGGATCACATGCAGTAGCCATGGCCACATGTTCAGTATAGGGAAGGGGCTATGTACATATATGCGCAGCTCCTCCATTTAAGCAGGAAGCTGGTCAAGGTGCCAAACTCATGACTGTTGCGAAGTGTGGCCAGCAAGATGTCAGCAGCATTGGGTGTGCGGCCAGCAAGCTCAGTCCTGCTTACCTCCCAACCATTCATTGAACTCATTAACCCTTTTGTCCGAACAGCTTTTTCATTAGTCATTCCGTCTTCCCCTCTCTCTGGTTTGCCAGTATAGATCTTCCTAAAAAACCTGATGAAGTGAGAGAAAGGATTAGATTAGATTTAATTACATGGAAGTACAATTAGCATGACTAGGCATTGTAATGAACCTGACAATGGTGAGAACCAGCCTTTGGGTGGTGTTTATTGGGAGACATGTCGGAATTCTAATTGTGCACATGCCCCAGTATTACTGGAAACAATGGGTGTTGACCAGGATTATGTGAAATACTCTGTTCATGTTCTTACAATGACTGATGTTTATGTACAGTGTCTAGTCAACATATTTAACCGCAGCATTTTAATCTGTATAGTAACGTATTTCTTTGTTATTTTTGAAGATGCAGCAGACAAATTAAATCTGTCTGTCTATCTACGTAGCTTTGTTCTGACCACACTATTGAGCACACTAGAAGCAGCATTCACTTGGAAGGACAGCGTGCAAGGCTTTACTCATTCTGTAACTCAATTTATGCCCCATACTGACCACATTTAAAAATCAACGGTGTCAGATGCAGCAGTGAGGAGCAGAGATTTGTTTGGCAAATGCAACAGAACTGTTTGTCATATTACTTTGCATTGCAAAATAATGCACAAAACACACTTTAAAAAATGATAATTAAGGCAAGTTAGATGTAATCAGAGTGCAGGTGTAGGAGTGACAGTTAGAAAGATTTGATTATAAGTGCCTTTCAGAAATGCGTTATGTTACTGATAGGTAGACAGAAGTGTTCTTATGTAAAGTTTATGCAAATGAGTGTAATCAAATACAGACTTGCATTTTTTTACACATTCCAATTAACCCCTTTCTATTCTCTCATAGTATTTGTTTGATTTTTTAAAACGGTCATTGGTGACATGGGCAGAACCCCCTTTTGATTCTTACAATAGGGTTTTGACCAAATCATTTCTTCCCTGCTTTTCAGCTGCTTTGCAAACCACTTTAGAAATTCTTTAGTGTTTCAAACATCACCTGGCATAATGCACCTCAATAGGAAAAGAGTACAGCCTTGTGGCTCTTTAGAGGTGGGAGGAAATAGACCCACCCAGGTGCAACTTAGATAGGTCTATAGAGCTGCAAAATTGAAAAAACTCTATTAGCATGGCAAGCATTCTAAATACAAGTCACATTGTCAACAGGTGAATGTAGTCCAGGGTCATAAGACATTTATTTGGAGGCTGCTATGACGGTGGGATTTGGCTCAGCTAAGTAATAGCATTGTAATGTGATTTAAGATTAAACAGATTGATGTAATGCATTTGCTTTTTAGCTGCCATGAGTCTTAGGTGGACCAGGCTGTATATCTTAATAAATTGGGTGGTGTTGCTGTTTAAAGTGCAAGCCCATGCAGAGCTTGTCAGAGGCCCGGCCAAGAGTCCTATTAGAATAAAGTTATAAACTCAAGCAAAAAAGCAGCCGGTGCCTGGTGGGGGGACCCAGGTGGCCTGGGACAAGTGTCCCCGGCTGCCCCCTCCCCCTGCAGGGCCTGTTTGAGTGAATACCTTCATAAGCAAATGCAAATGTTATATGTGGATCAAGGCTTAATGTGTGCTCATTCTGGTGTTTTAAGAATGATAAGAATATCAGTTCTTGTTCTCACTGCTGAAATGAAACTATAGTAACATTATTCTACTTTGAAATCAGTTGACAGTTGAATTTAGGCCAATATGTAATTATTTTTCTAATGATTTTTGTGTTTGTGTGCTATTGTCTCAGGTTGAAATCAGCCCACTTGAAAATGCAATTGAAACCATGCAATTAACAAATGACAAAATCAACAATATGGTTCAGCAACATTTGAGTGATCCAAACCTCCCTATTAATCCTTTGTCAATGCTGCTAAATGGCATTGTAGATCCTGCGGTTATGGGTGGCTTCACCAACTATGAAAAGGTATGTTCATTCAGTGTTCTCTGTGTAACCATGTTGGCTCTCCAGCGATGAGAAACCTAGAACTTATATATACTAAAAGTGTATCTAATTATTAAATTAATGGATGATCCACAGGATATTTGTCTTTTCTAGGAACCATTCCAAATCCTTACTAATGCAAATACTTCTGAAAATAGGCCTCTTGTAACAATCTTTTTGAGGGAAGGGACAGAATGCCAATCCACTCCTCTCAGAATCACTGAAGCTGGGGACCAACAACCACCCACATTGAATAAGCATCAATTGGGGCAGCATCTGTGGTTTATTTCTGTTCTTCAAGCTTTCTGAGATCCAACATGAGGCCTTTTTCGGCTGCCCACAGCAGCATTTGATGTCCCTCCCAGCCCTCGTTCTGCCTTCTCAAACCTGGGTCATAAAGGTGCTGTACTTTGGGAAGGAGGTGTGAAGGCTCTGACAGGGTCCTAGAGTCCTCCCTCTTGCTTCCCAAAGCCTAGTTAGCACTTTCCCAGCTTGGGGGGAGAAGATTGAGGGGCTCTAGGATCCTGCCAGAGCCTCGCACCTCCTTTCCAAACTCCGAAACTACACAGCTTACCTGGCTTTGAGTAGGCAGCATGAGGACTAGGGGAAGTGTCCAATTTTGGCTTCACTTCCCTCCACTCCTGTTTGTGCTATCGAATTCTGTACAGTGGTACCTTGATTCTCGAACGGCTTAGTTGTCGAACAAATCGGCTCCCGAACGCCGCAAACCCAGAAGTAAGTGTTCTGGTTTGCAAATGTTTTTCGGAAGCTGAACGTCAGGCGCTGCTTCTGCTTAAATGCAGGAAGCTCCTGCAGCTAATCGGAAGCCACGCCTTGGTTTTCAAATGGTTTCGGGAGTCAAATGGACTCCCGGAACAGATTAAGTTTGAGAACCACTGTACTGGCACACCCTTCTCAGCTCCTTGGTTCCCACACACTAGTGAAAGCCAGTTAGCACAGAAAACACACTTGCGCACCTATGTGCCTATTTCAACAATGCTACTTTTCTGCATATCACTTCCAGTTTGAAAAGTTCATATTCTAATGAAAATGGCTAAATAAGTATTTTCACTTTTTATCAGTTCTTCTACATTGTCAAATGTATTATTTCTTCTGTAAAATGACATTTTTTCCCCCTTAGGCTTTTTTTACTGAAAAATATGTGTATGACCATCCAGAAGATCATGAAAAAATTGAAAAATTGAAGGACCTAATCGCATGGCAGGTAAATGACGTCGTCAAGGAACCAAGTGGCATTCAAAGGCAGCCCGCTGTCATTTTTGACAAAACTCAGGCATCAAAGAATTCACTCCAGTGTATATGTTTCTATGGCATTTCAAATGCCTTGAAACAGGAGTTAAAGTTCATCTTTCTGTGTCTGACATAGTTTGTCATTTTATACTCCCAAATGTGACTAGGACTATTAACCCACAATTTTATCTCCTGCTGTTAAGTTCACAATTTAAAGATCTGAGAGCACTGGAACTTTCAGCTTAGAAACTATCATAGTATAGTTTAGTTCAGTGTGGCATTTCCTCCCAGTTGGGACTGATTTACCTCTAGGGGCAAAAGAAGAAGAAAAGGTAAGTGATAGGTATGGTAGCTTAAAAGTTCTGCTGTAAATATTCACTCTGGAGCTTGCAGGATGGCTGGACCAGACTAAAGATTCACATTCAATTTGAAATTCTTATTTTATGCCAAGGGTGTGCTAGATGCAGAACAAAGTTATGGGATGGAGACTGAAGCATTAGGGACTGATAGCTGGAGTGGGGCAGATGTATGGCCTTGAGGTTTTTCCTAGAACTGTGGTGTATTTATGAAATAAATTAATAAAAAACACTCTGTTGTACTTTAGCCAGTTTGTTCCACATGGAATAATCCAAGCGTTCCTTAGGATGCAGCCATGTGAATGAAGTAACTTCAAATCCAGTGCATCTTTGTTTACACCCCCTGCTCAAGACAGTATTTTCAATAAACACAACGTCAGGCTTTTTCAGCCAGGACATATGCCCAAATCACCTCTGGGAAGCAGAAACTGGAATCATGGATGTCCAGTCAGCCGATATTTCTTTCATGTATCTGTATCTATTTGAGTCAGTCCCTGTGATGGAAAATGGAATTGGTAACCATCACAACTGATCCTAACAAAGAGAGGAAAGGAAAAAGCACTGCCTCTTACCTACCTAGATTAAGACTAGGATAGTTCTGAAACTCCTGTTTTCATCTGCTCAATTGTGTATATAAAGAAGAGGATTCCGTAAGATGTTCCTCTCATTCACTGGTCACCTTGCAAGACTATGAAGAAAAATAGTATTAATTATAGAAAATTGTGCAGCAGTACCTTTTTTGGATCTCTCTTTTTTTAATTGTGAAGCTCAAGTACAGTAGTCTTTTTTTTTGTTAAGGATTGCTGTTATTACTGTCAAATGCTGAATGTATTAGGGAGGAAAACTAGAAAGCTCATTCCAGCATCTGTTGTATAGTTATATGCAAATATTGTGTGTTTGGCCTCAGGATAATTTTATGATGCATTTCACAGATGTGACTGACTGCTTTTTTAAAACAACAACAACAACAACACTGCTACATTCATGTTGTTTTATATTCAGTTGTGTCCTTATTATAAGAGGAATAATTTAAATTTCCAGAGGCCTATATTTTAGATTTTGAAGAAAGCTAAGATATAATATTCAGAAATTCTCTATGGACCATGAAAGTATTGCTGAACAAAAACTCGTGTGGTCCTCTGAAATTCTATTGATTCCCCCACCCTGGTAAGCTTTTACAACAGATTGGATTTTAGGAGTTTTCATTCCTACAGAGAAAAATAATTTGTTCCCGGGAGACTAACTTAATGTCAGCACTGTGTCATTGCCCCTAATAACTATGTTAAAAATGAAGTTTAATAGTGCTCATGGACACACTGTTTACCCAGAAGAGAATTAGCGTGCTAGCAAAATTTGTATATTATTGCAAGGTTGCATATTTAACAATACACATTTATTTTAATACAGATGCACATCATTTCCACCTCTCTTGTGCATTTCCATGTTTTCTTGCTTAAAGCTAAGAAACATAAACCAACCAGATTAATAGAAGCAAACTTTTTCCCCCTTGATATTGCTGCAGCTAGGAAGACACGGTGATGAGTTTTAAATGCCACATCAGAGTGTCCAGAATTAAACCTTTCTGTAAATTATTTCATTTGTTCCAGAAGGCAAAAAGTGCCATTAGTTTAAATTGCTAATTAAATTAATTGGTGGCTTCACAAAAATGTGACAAAATGCCATGGCATCCTCCCACCCCACAGATATGAATACATTCCTTTGCATGATTCCCATCCACACGTTTTGCCCAAAAGCAAGGGGAAGTTAATCAACCAAGCAGTGCAGCAATGGCCATTTCCAGCACCAACTGCATGGAGCGTGCTCCACGTGGCGAACCATTTGAGCAGGAAGAACTTCAAATAAATGCTTATGTAAAGATGTGGTTATCTGGTATGGCGAAAGCCCAGTGCAGTTCAGTGCCTATCGTGGTGCTGCCTTGGCAGCACTACCTCAATGGCTTCCTCCACCTGAGGCAGCTGTTTCTCTCTACCTCATGGATGGGCCGGGCCTGTCAAGCAGACTGACAGCACTGGCTCTCCCTACTGATTCAGTCTCGTGGTCTCCAAGGAAGAAAAGGTGAATGCTTTCTTCAAACCTCTACTCCTCCTCAATGCGAGGTGTTGCCAGAGTTCTCTCCTTATTATAAGCTTCATATTTTTGCCTGTGACTGAGAGAGCATGCACAGTATGGGAAGGGCTTTCTGATAGGTAGGGAGTTAACAATCCTTTGGCTACACCATGGCTGAGGTTTACATTCAGTTGGTTTATTTGAACCAGGATCTATTCCAGGGCCGAATTAGACCCTGAGGCCACCAGTTGCCTTTTTCTGACCAGTGCACCTGGCTCTTTCCACTGTAACATAAGCAAAACAATGGCCCCCAAATCCTAAATCATGCAGTTTTCAATGTAAATGACAATAGTGCAACATTTTTCATGATTGTCCGGTGCATCAACGTGTTGATATTGCTTTAGCAGATATATTCCATGATAATTTTCTGAAGTGGGCTGCATCACTTATGTCACATTCCATCATTTATCATATTTTAAACCCATAAAAGTCAGGAATGACCCTGCAGCAAATACGTTAGGAAAGCTAGCTTCTCTTGTGGCTTATCTTTTCCTGGTCAAAAATAACACAACTGTGGTTCCCTGTATTTAATTGCCATATGGAAGATAGCTGGAAGTTGCTCTTTGGTGATTAACAAAAAATATGCTTCATTAGTTCTAATCAAAGTGGCAATTTTAATGTTTATTTTTTTCTGCTGCCAAGGACAAATCCATATGGGCTATAAATACCCGTGGCTACAGTTGAAATATTGTGCTTCTTTGGTCTTTTCCTTCAAAAGTGCCAAGAGAAGCAGCAGCTGTGTGCTGCTAAATGTCAAGAAAACAAATTTTATTCAGGATTTCATCCTGACAAGATTCATTGAATTTGTATAAAATTCAGTTCAGTTATATTGTCTTCCATACTTGTAAATTTTCTAATTTAGATGGATGTTCAGCGATGTTGGGGGGGTGGGAATCTGTTTTTAATCAGTATTATGGTTTAATTATGAATTATTAAGCAGAAGCCTCTTAGCTTGATTGCTGTGGAGAATATCAAACTCCAAAACTGTGTATCTTGGTAAAAGATTTCAACACCCACCCACTTTTAAGTTTGAGGGAGAAGAGACTAATAGGAGGTCTATAGCTTTGGGAATGAAATATCACTCTTAAAACATTTTAAAGGTCAGTCACATCTCCACATACGAGCTAATTATGTAATCTTACCTTGGCATGGGTATTTTTTGACAGCAGCCCTGCACATAAATGATTATTTTCAATTATACAAAAGGAATAATTTTGCCTTTTCTCATCTCTATCTCTCCCTCTTCTAAAATATTGGAAAACCAATTTCCGATTAGAAATTTAGGTTTAGCATTGAACACGTAGTTTTCTGCATTTTATTAACAAATACTGATGTGCACAAAATGCAGTAGAGCATTTTGTTTTGTTTTTCAGTGTGGTGCAAAGGGTCTTAAATAGCATTTGTTAACCAGAAGCAGGCTTTGTTTCTTTACTATTTATTCTCTGGAAATCTGTTGGAGCTGACATTAATAGTGTAGCTTGAGCGTCGGCATTCATCAGCATGCTGATTTAAGGCGTGGTATGCCTTGGTATTCTTTTGAGCATAATATAAATGGAATATTTATTCATCCTGATTAATTTAGCTGTGCATCTCAAAATGTGATGACTCCATTTATTTTAAAAGACAAAGAACTGAACAAGAACATGCCCAAACTGTAAATATCTGGGTGTTTGTGGGGTTTCTTGACTAACCACATTGGCAACTGCACAGACTTGCACAAACTCATTTTCCCCCTAAGAGTCGCTAGAGGCAAAAGTGAGATTGTGCATGTTCTTGTATATTTTTCAAAGGTGTTACAATTCCACAGCACCTTATATGTTAAGATGAAATTCCTGTTTTGCTCCTTTTTTGTTCTTTTGACACAAGACGGAAAATTAATGGAAATATAAATTTCTATTTCAGATTCCATTCCTGACAGAAGGCATCCGAATTCATGGAGATAAAGTCACAGAAGCACTTAGGCCATTTCATGAGAGGATGGAAGCCTGTTTTAAGCAACTGAAAGAAAAAGTTGAAAAGCAGTATGGTGTCAGGAGTCTTGTAAGTAGTTCTCATAAAATATCGGTTTTAGAATGGGAAATGTAAATAATGTTAAACCTTTTGTTTCCCTGTAGATTCTGCACTATTATAGGGGCTCTGAGGCTGAATAGGTCTCTATCCTCTCAGAGGATGCTCTGTTTTAAACCCAGTTCCATCTCTATTTAATATGACAAAATCAATGGTACCGTCAAGTGAAATTCAGTGTTTTATTAAAACATCCATAAAAGTAAGACAGGAGTTGTGAACAGGCTTTCACACAGGTATACTTAACATAAGCAGAGCCATAATGGATCAGATCAAAGACTTTGTCCAGCATCCTGTTCACCCAGTGGCGAAACAGATGATTATGGGAGACCTGAAAGTAGGGCATGAACACAACTGCTTTCCTTCCACTTGCACTTACTGCCTCTGAGGTAGGCAATACACAGCCCTTATGACTAGAAGCCGTTGATAGTTTTACCCTCTGTGGATTGGTCTAAACTCATTACTACAACCACAAATTCCATAGTTTAACTCCTGCACTGTGTGAAAAAGTACTTATTTTGTTTCTCCTGAATCTTCCAACATTCAGCTTTAGTGGATGGCCTAAATTCTAGTATTTTGAGAGTATCAATCAACTCAATTAAAGATTTGGCGATAGCCATGTCATGATAATCCGTTGTAGCAAAAACAACAGAGGCTTGTAAAATCTTAACATCTTTTCAGTTTATTGTGGCATAAATGTTCCTGGGTTAGGACAGTCTTTAGTCTGATAAAGTCTTTAATTGGCAGGCGTATGTATATGTTTATATGTTTGCATATTATATATTTACATTTAAATGGGTCAAAAGAGAAATATATACATAGTGGGACCAAAAGACCAGTAGTAAGCAATAGATTTGTCATATTTCTGTGCTGAGCCAAATCTATTCAACAGGGTTAGGCAATGTGTAGCCCTCCAAATGTTGTTGGGTTCCAACTCCTATCAGCCCCAGGCAGCAAGGCCAGTCATCAGGGATGCTGGGAGTTGTTGTCCAGTGACATCTGATGACCCCAGGTTCCCCTGGGTAAGTTCAGAGCAGAAGCAACTCACAGTGTGGGGTGAAGCTGTTGTGCTAGCCTCCCAACAGGTGGTTCACTGTTGCTTAATCGGAGGGAGATGGGAAGGCTGCAGGGAGGCCAGGGCAAGAGCATGTCAACCTTTACACTGCCTTATCCATGTCCCTTCTGGAGACTTGTCTGCTGGGAAGCTAGCATAACATTAAGAAATGGACAATTACATTCTGTAGTGAGATAAAAGGTAAAGGGACCCCTGACCATTAGATCCAGTCGTGGCCGACTCTGGGGTTGCGGCGCTCATCTTGCTTTATTGGCCAAGGGTGCCGGTGTACAGCTTCTGGGTCATGTGGCCAGCATGACTAAGCCACTTCTGGCGGCGAACCAGAGCAGCGCACGGAAACACCGTTTACCTTCCCGCCTGAGCGGTACCTATGTATCTACTTGCATTTTGACGTGCTTTTGAACTGCTAGGTTGGCAGGAGCAGGGACCAAGCAACGGGAGCTCACCCCGTCACGGGGATTTGAACCACCGACCTTCTGATCGGCAAGTCCTAGGCTCTGTGGTTTAACCCACAGCGCCACCCGCGTCCCTCTGTAGTGAGATAGGTAACCCCAATTTCAGCTGGGTCGAAATAAATAAATAATGGTTAAGCAATTTCATGCTGGAATGTTCCTTTGAAGTTTCTTCGTTGAAGGATAGTTTGAAGTCAGGAGTGCTTGCAGGAGACATTTCAGTATTCTGTGAAAAGATTAGTATACATAACAACATTTTCAAGTATGTAAGAGTGACCAAATATAAACCCTAAGAGGTAACCAGAAACATTAGATTTTACAGTATACTTTTCAGGTTCACTGTGAGAGACCTGCTTGGTTTAAAATCAAGACAGTATGCATTTTTTAACAATTTTGTCATGAGATTAAATCCTCAGGTGGTATCTGACACCTTTTTGAAGCATCCACCCTTTGAAGTCAAAGGCAGGTATCAAGGAATAAAATTTGTGAGATATCATTTCCAGGGAGTTAGCATTATATCTGCATCGGGCCTGTTTGAGTGGCTTTATTGGTTTTACGCTTTGGGTGTTAACTAAGTAAAACTCCTTTATATTGGTCTTGGATGTTTTGTTTGGAATAGCTGCATATTTGAAATGGAATTTATAATGCAACAACAACATAGAAGTGCTCATGTAATTTATTCCCCCTTCCACACTTTATGATGAAACAAATATATATGCACTCCAAAATTTCTCAGAAAATGTATAACTGTAAATCTTGAGTGTACAAGCTCAATATTGCTCTCTCTGCTTTTGTCATTGTGACATATGTTGTGTATTTGGTCCCACACAGAGGAGTAGATTTTTCAAGCTTTATTAACCACACAAATCATGTATGAACACTGAAGCTAGGCAAAATAATGAGACCCTCCTGTCATTTAAGAGATACGTTATCGTCACAATTGATATAATTTGTGTCCAAGTATGCAATTAGAAATTTCTTAAGTCTCACTAATGTCTTGCTACACACATCTTGATTGTATAGTTTTGTTTCTTTCCTTTTTTGAAAATTGAAAAACAGCTTCCCTTATAGCGGTATCAGCCATGCTGGATGGGCTGCTTATCAAAATTGGAAACCCATTTCTATTACGTATTCTTTAAATATAGAGCTTAATTCATTACTGTGCATAATTCATAGTGAGTAGAGCAGTCAGCAATGTTTAATCTTATTAAAACCTACATAACCTTTGGAGTGCCACCTCAGGTGACAGATACAGGTCTGAGCAACACAGTGCTTGCTGCCACTGCCACCTGCCACAGGTGCAGGGGGGGGGGGCAGCAAAGCTAGCAGTAAGGCCTGGAGCTGCCATCTGAAGTGACTGCTCCTCTCTGGCCTCCTTTTCTCCCCCCCTCCCCCCCAGGTCATCTCCAGGTAGCTGTGAAGAGGAGGGAAGGAAGGGGCAGGAGGCTGCCTCAAGTGGCAATATGTCCTGGGCCAGCCCTACATGTTGGAATATCTCTCTTTCTTACAACTTGAAAACATTGGAAAAGCCACAAGAAAGCATATAAAATTACTGCCCTAGATGATAATGTGCTCCCTGTGAGAAGAGAGACGTTGATATAAGCCCTGTTTATATGTCACTTGTTTCAGTAGAACATTTTAACATATTCTGGTATTTGACTGCTATGCTTATATCCAGATATTATCTTCTCAGCCTCACACAGATCTGCAGCTCAGCTCTGTCAGAACGCATAGTGTTTTATCACTTCTGTCTGTCTTCGTGCAGCACCAGCCTCCTACTAGTTGGCAGGGCGGAAAATCTACCTGTGATCAAACAGCATGGGGTTCCTATTTTTGTGGGCAGAATTCAATTATTTTGTGCATATATTAGTTATTAATGGGTAACAAACCTTGAATAAATATTCAGAACTGTAAATTCTGCCTTTCTTGTTTCTTCCATCTGTGAAACTAGATTTGTGTGCCTCAGTACTAATATGTGTGCTTCTGTAAAGTCATTTATTTTGCTGGATTGACTGGGGTTCTCCCTGTGAGGTAGTAAGAATCGGGTGTGTTGGTGGTGTACCAGGCTCCCTACAGGGTGAGAGCCTGATGGTGAGGAAAAGATAAATATCCATATTGGGGGGGGGGGGCAAGTTGTGGATTTAGGAGTAGTTGTTGGTTTTTTTGGTTTTCAGTGTAGAATTCATATTGTATTTCTTATATTGATTCCTTTTTGATGAAATATATAAACCACTTAGAGAGTTTTGTTGAAATAGAAAGTGGTATATAAATTAACTAGATAAAATAAATAAACATCTTTATCTATTTCAGTTGTTTAAAGCAACGTGGCTAACTTTTGGCCCTTCACATGTTGCTGAACTACAATTCCCATCATCCCTGATCATTGGCCACACTGGATGTAGTTGATGAGAGTTGTAGTTCAGCAACATCTGAACCAGGCTAGCCACTCTGGTTAAAAGGCTACATATACACGTGAATGAATGATAGCATTATAATTTCTGTGGCCTTGAATAATATAATTTTATTTCAAAATACCTTTCCTCAAGAAAAACGTTTTCACTCTTCTGAATGAAATGAATGACACGTAAAGAAAAGTGCATCTTTTATAACATCCATGTATTTGGAAGTGTTCTGGCAACAAAAAAACGATACTTGCTCTTTCTGTAGCCCTCAAGCGTGGATGACAGACGAGGTAGTCGGCCAAGGTCCATGGTTAGATCATTCACGATGCCTTCATCTTCAAGGCCACTGTCTGTTGCTTCAGTTTCCTCCATTTCATCTGACAGCGCACCTTCGAGACCAGGCTCTGATGGGTACGTGTGGTCTACTGCATGCATACTCTGTAGCATTTTCTCTACTAGCTCATACTCCTAAGGTTCATAAATATGCCTGCTTCACATTTTCTTTGGGCTTTTTGATCCATATATTAAAATTTTCAGGTAGGGTTTTTTTAAATAAAATCTTGTGTTGAGATATTAGCAATAAAATTCTTTAGCCTGAGAATTTATCACTCTCTTCTATTTACTTAAAGTATTGAAGTTAAGATTTCATCAAGGCCAGTTTATGAGACTGAACACTGGTCTTAAACTATTAAGAATCCCTGCAGTTCTTGACACTTACAATGCTAATTGCAATGTTAATTTTAAAAAAGCTTCGGAATGCTTCACAATGTTTCTGACATGTGAAGTCAGGTGTTCTATCATTCTTTGCAGCTGCTCTTCAAAGCTGAGAGAGAGGGCATTCCAAAGAGCTGAGATACCTTGAGAGGGCACTTAGAAGTAGAGCAGAACCCTAAGAGGTTCTGTAGCAGCATATCTCTATTACGTTCCACATGCCCCTCCCTTTCCCCTTGGGTCACACAACAGTCAATAGCCATTTGCAGAGAGAAGGGACAGTTGGCTAGGCAGATACGCCTGCATGTTGAAAGAGAACCATGCCCTGCATCGGTCAATCGTATACATGTCTTCTACCTTTGACATGTGATACACATTTACAAAGACATATGGTGGCTGTACAAATATTTTCAGTTGTTCTTTACTTCAACATTCACACAAGCACAGTTTCATAGACCTAGGTTTCTACCAGCCAAACTACCAGCTTTCGGAGGGTGGGGGGAGCTTAAAACTGACCTTGATCATTCTTCTAATGCATAAGGGCCCTTGCCAGTTTCCTGCTGGAAACCACTCCCCCAAACCCAGCTGCTGTTTGCTCCTGAAGGTAACAGCAACTCTGGTGGCAAACAGCAGTAGGTGGGAGGTTTCTTGCAGGCAGCTACCATGCACCTCTGCTATGAATCAGGATCACTTTCCAGATAGAGATGCCACAACTTCTAGCTTCCCCAAAAGAAAAGCGGACAGTGTAAATAAATATAACCTATACTTTGGCCCTGAGAGGTTATAAACTACAGGTGTATTAAAAAATCCATACAGGTGTTTTTCACTTCATAAAGTGTATTGAATTGTGAATTTGAATTGAGTGCCGAAGCTGCATTCCTATACATACTTAACTGGAAGGTAAGTCTCATCTAACACAATGACACTTACCTATTGAGTAGATGTTTATAGAATTGCACTGTTAGTCTACTACATGAATTGTTAGGGCTGTTCCACAATAGTTTGCGGTAAATTTTGATCAATAGCCAAAATGAATTAGTTCTTCTGTCACCCCCATTATAGTATCATTAAGTTTGATTGGTTGATGAAGGGATGGAGCACTAAAGTGGTGCTGCATCTAAAGATGTAGTGATTGGTACTGATATAGCGATGGCCTTAGTACAGCAAATGTTTATACCCTTCAGGTTTGTGCTTGAGCCTCTTCTACCAAAGAAGATGCATTCTCGGTCACAAGACAAGTTGGACAAGGATGATCCGGATAAAGAAAAGAAGGAGAAGAAGAAAGAAAAGAGAAACAGCAAGCACCAAGAGATATTTGAGAAGGAATTCAAGTCGACAGATATCTCTTTGCAACAGTCTGAAGCAGTGATACTTTCAGAAACGGTAATGATAACTGGCCTATGTGTAAAATGATAATGGCTTAAACACACCTAAACACAACGAACATTGCAGGGAAATGATGGTGTGCTTGACACTATTGCTGGAGCAGTATCCAGTTTAAGAGAGTAAATTCCACATTTCAAATACTTGCAGTCTGTTTGGCAAGCGACGTAACGTTCAGGCGAACTTTAAATGCTTTGGAGTTTAAAGGTAGCAGATTTATTCTGACATGTAGCTGAAAGAAAATGCTCTGAAAAGGTTAATTAATCAAACTACTTTTACAGATGCTCACTGTCTTTAGGGGCATCGGTAATATAATGCCAAGTAGTATAGGGATAAAAACACAGCTTTCATTAAATTGTTTTACTTGGAAGAAGACTACTTTCTATAAATGATACATTAAAAGGTGAGGCATCCATCTCAGATGCTGGGGCAGGGGCAGAGAATGGAAGTGAGATGGCAAACGATAGTGGCATGTGGGCCACACCGCCTGCCCTACAGTCTCTTAACTAGATTACTAGGAGGGTACTATCCCATAACTAGGGTTGAAATAAGCTGCAGCTGTCAGTCTAGTCAGCTTCTGCATATAGAATGGGAGAGCTGTTATCTTTTCCTTGGATCAGGCAGCAAAATGTCTTCGGCTGCCCCGTTGACATGCTAAAATTCCTCATCTCAGCAGCTCTCAGCCGTACAGTAAATTTATAGACACAGTCTGCCAGTGGTTAGAATCTACCCTTCCAGTTTTTCATCAGTATTTTTAATGAATTGTCATCAATTTATTTAATCTTAGAGAAGTCCTCAGTTCTTGAAATACAAAATAAGGAAGCTTTCTCAGCTATGCACTTGGTAAATCACCATGGTAATTTAACTGGGGGATCAAAAACAAAGATAGAAACTTTATGAAGAGAAAATTGTTCGTAATTAAAGCGTTCTTGCATGCTTTGTTGTGTAGATCCTTTCTACATAGCAGACCAACTTCTTTGACATGACCTCTCATTCTTCATTCATTCATTCCAGTGGCTGAGGCTCAGACTAGTTCAAAGTATTAAAACAAGACTGTGAGAAAGTGTGTCAAACATCAGCGTAATTGGCTGAACATTTCATTGATTCAAGGACAAGTAGTATTATTAGCCCCTTGTATTTTTTTAAATTAGGCTAAAATAATAAAAATCGTATTTTTATTCTGGATTCACTGAGATTCCTATATAACTGGGGAAGTGCTCTTTGTAGAAAAACATTAATTAACATAAGTAACCATGAAAATTATACAAACGGTTTAAAACCTGTGTCCTGAAATAGAAAGCAATTTTGTTTGTTTATAGGGCTAGAAAAAACTTCCTGCCTGGAGCAGTGAAAGGTACTTTCCAACATTCCTTTGCTAACAGCAGTTTCCTGTATTTTTTCTTTACCAAAGCAGACCTACCTGGGCAAGCTTGGAGACTTAAGTACATGAAAATGCTCTGAATTGTGTAGGCAAGAGAATAGAATAGATGATTTCCTCTAAGGCAGTGTTTCTCAAACAGTGCTACAGCCTGCCCACGGCCTTCTCACTTTACTGCCCCAACCCCTAGCCAGACCTTTTAGTTGGGCCAATACCAGCACCACCAGTTCCTTGTATACTAAGTAAAGGTGGCCGAGAGATGGAGAATTTCAGGTGAGCAGGAGGGAAGGAAAGTCTCCTTCCTTTAGAAAGTGAGATAGAAGGTTAACTGGGAATTAAAAGCAAGGGGATAAGCAAGAAAAGGTGTTACAGGAGGAAGAAGTAAGTGTAAAGGCGCCAGGGAGCAGGGATGAAATAAACAAGCAGTTTGAGGGGTGAGGAAAAGGGCACATGTTGAATGTGAGAAGACAATAGCAAGTCAGTAAAATTTCTTTGAGAAATGTGGGCCTTGGAAGGAAAACAAGTTAAATGAAGAATTATTCTTGAGGTACATCCTCAGAATCCGCAAATTCTGCCTAAAGTAGGGGAGTCATTAGCTCTAGAACAAATTGCTTGAGGAAAGCTGAGGTATGGCACTCGTTGCCATAAGGAAAAAACTGCAGCAAAGAATTTAGCAATTTCCAAAGATGGTTTAGAGATCAGTAGAAAGGGATGTTAGTCATTGCCAGCTGATTGTACTAAACTCTGTCTTCATTTGCTACCATTTTGTGACTGCTGGGCCTCAATAATTTTCAGCTCTTTAAAGTGTGCCCTTGGGGTAGAAGGTTTGAGAATCCCTGCTATAGACCATAAAAGTCCATTCTTACAGTGCTCCCTGCTCAAAGTGACTTGGCTTTAAGTGACAGAACACAAAATCATCTGCAACAATATTCAGCGGTATGAAAGCCACAAGAATCTTCTAAGTACATTTCTATTGTGTATGGATCATTACCCCTCTGCAGTTACTTTTAGGAGTTTTATGGTTCACTAGGTACAGGAAGTTAGTTCAGTATCTCTAAGAATAAAGAAATCCTATCAACAACTAGAAATATTAGTCAGTATTTTAAGAAGAAAAAGAAATGGTAAGAAGTAAGAAGAAAAAGAAATGATAGTAAGATATGTTTCCACCAAGCATATTTTGCACTGTGGCCTGTGCTTTGAGAAATACTCTAAATATAGTAATATGTTTCTAGCAGAGAATTCTCATGAAAACAATCTAGTGTATATAAAACAAAAACCTAGTGGTGTAAGTGGTATATCTTTTAGTTTTCCTAAAGGTTATAACAAGGTGTAACTATGATGGGAATAGCCAGCTGCCATTTTGTTAAATAAAGCCTGGAAACACCTAAAAAGTATGTTTTTTTAAAATTGACTGTACATTTAAGGCCACAAAAACTGTGTTTAAGAAAGAACAAGCCAAGGATATATTTTAGAAGAATACTGCATTGAGACAAAAACCGTTTTTTCCTTATCGCTGGGTTGTTACATTAAGAACATATTTATCACAAGGTCAATGGCTCACTAAGAAATCTTTCCTCCTTTGTTTCCAGCAGCTGTGCTGTAAGAACAAATTATATATCCTTGGACTGTGTGATGTATGTGTGGAAGGTATACTTCAAATTGAGTCTTGCTTTCTTTTTTTAAAAAAACAAATGCAGATCAGTCCATTGAGACCACAAAGACCAAAGAGCCAAGTTATTAACATCATGGGGAGTGAAAAACGTTTTTCTGTTTCCCCATCACCGCCTTCTCAAACCATCCCTCCACCAGTCACTCCAAGGACCAAGCTTTCATTCAGTTTACAGTCCAGTAAGTCTGCTTTAACTGATTAATCACACTAACTTATCTTTTTACACTGCTATAACCCCACCCCGGGACCGTTGGGTGAAGGGCAGGTAAGAAATAGTAATTTACCAAACTTTTGTTTTATTCTGATGTACTTGAACAAGCCAGGTCATATCAGGAACTTGATATCTCTGAAATGTTTTATGATCAACTGGCTAATTAGGTTAACCAGAGAGTAAATCAGACTATGTCCATCAGGATTCCTTTCACCGTTCGACTGTTGCTTTCATCAGGGCTGAGTAGGATATATTGTTATGATCCTACTCGCATTAGTTCTAGCCACCATGACCAACAGTCAGCAGTGACTGGAGCTGGAACCCACCATCATCTAGAGAGCCACAATGTTCCCCACACTTGGCTTAAGTGAAGAATAATTGTGTGGCCTGTACAAGGGGGAAATTTACTAAAGGTAAAGGTACCACTGACTGTTAGGTCCAGTCACAGACGACTCTGGGGTTGCGGCGCTCATCTCACTTTATTGGCTTAGGGAGCCGGCGTACAGCTTCCGTGTCATGTGGCCAGCATGACTAAGCTGCTTCTGGCAAACCAGAGCAGCACACGGAAACGCTGTTTACGTTCCCGCTGAAGCAGTACCTATTTATTTACTTGCACTTTGACATGCTTTCAAACTGCTAGGTTGGCAGGAGCTGGGACCGAGCAACGGGAGCTCACCCCATCGCGGGGATTCGAACTGCCAACCTTCTGATCGGCAAGCCCTAAGCTCTGTGGTTTAGACCACAGCGCCACCCATGTCCCTTAAAATTTATTATGGGATCCAGTAATTTCACCATGTAGTACATATAGTTTTATATAAACGTCCTATACAAATATTTACTTAGAATATTATTTAGTTAATTTTGCCACAGCATTCTGCCGATAGAGTATAGGTCTTCAGAACCAACCCTCTAATTAATGGTTTGGAGGCTCAGCCATGTGCTATAGACTTTTACACTCTCTCCGCTGCTAGAAGGATCCTTTCCTTGTTTAGGAATCAGGCTATTAACTCAATGTACCAGCATTTATTCAGCTTACTGTTCCACATCAGGATCAGGGCCTGTGTGTTTTTACTGAACAAATGAACAGCTACAATTGCTTCATACTCAGGCTGATTATTTTATACATAATTTTCAAAAAGGGTATGAATATTTTTTTGTATAAGTGTTTAATGAATCATCTTATTGCGTTAGCTATATGATATTTTTATAGTGCAAAGGCTATAGGAAAATCCTCCGGCTACTATAAAAATCTGTAGTGCAGAACAATGAATGAAGTCCTTTTACAAGTATTAAAGAAAGTAATTAGTATATGCTGTTTCTTAAACCATTATCTTTTACTGACTACTGCCTTCCAAGAAGTCCCCTGTAACAAAGAATATGGAACAACCACCATATTCACTACAGCAGCAAACATCCTTCCAAACTGCTTTGTGATGTTAAAGGACCTTCCTCAGTACAAGTTGTTCTGAAGTTACAGGCACCTGAACCCTTACCTTGACTGTTATGTTTTAGGCTTCTTCTCGTGGGCTTGGATCTTAAGTTTTTGCTCCATGAATTTAATAAATTTCTGTTCATGAAAAGCAAAAACCACAGCAAGCAGGAGTACCCCCCCCCCGGCAGCTTCATTCCCTAAGGCTTGCTGCACACCCCCAAAGGACCCAAATGGTCTCAGCCGCTGGTGGCATTGCAGTTTCCTACACATGTCTTAAAGCGTAGCAAAGAAGTGCAATTAAGCTTTTTTGTGCTGCTTCTGAAGGACTTAAGGATGGTGCTTCTCTCAGGGAGAATGTTTTCATCCTAAAAAGTGCCTCCTTTGAGGAAGCATGACGTATTACTGTATTTACTTTCACATTTTGAAGGCACATGGTTGCATATAGCAACTCTGTTAATAATAATAATGATAATAATAATAATAATGATGATGATAATAATAATAATAATAATAATAATAATAATAAATCACCCACCAAAATCACTATGTGAAGGCCTCTCTAAGGAGATGAAGGTAGTTCCTGTATCCAGAAAGGCACAAGTTTTCCATCTCAAATCTGCACAAACATGCCTGTGTGCATCTTAATTGTGCCAGAACATCAGCTCCACTATCCACTTGGCATAAATCAAAACTATGTACTCCGTTGGTGTAATTCCTTAATTTCGCCAAATCTCAATAGTGGAGCTTCTTGAGACCCTAAGAACATGAGAGCCTTTGAAATTGTCCCCTTTTTTGCTGTGAGGTAAGAAAAAAAGACTAGAAAAGAATTAAAGTGAACCATTTTACTTCATGGTTTAGTTTTCTTATAGCCCACCACGAGACCTTCAGCTAAGAGTTGGTGAATGGCCGAAGGTCCACCAGGGATTTGAACCAGGGTCACCAAGCACAACATTTACAATATCATTTGTTACTAATTTTGCTCTTGCTCTGACAGAATTTTGCACTTTGGAGGTGATTCAAAGTTACAGAATTATTTCAAGAAGTATAGTAAAGGAAAATCCAATTTCTTAAGTGTTTAGTGTGGGCATACAGATTTAAAACAAGAGTACTGCGATACAATCAATTTTTGAAGGACACTGAGGTGTCAGCTTATTTTTTAGTTAATTTCAGAAAATATTCTTTTGTGTTCTCTTTGTAAGTATTTCAAGCTATTTAAACAATGAATGACTCCTCATTTAATTACAGTAATTTCCTAACATTTTAATAAATATATGTGCCTAATGTGTGCATTCAATTCCTGAAAGATTGTGTGGAAGAGTAAATAAAGGTTTGTTTGTTTGATTAGATTGTAGTATACCTTTGGAAAATAAATGTTTAACATTGTTGAATTTTCAACAATAGTTACAGGAAAATGCCCAAGAACAGAAATGATGCTTCTGCTAATAATATGAATGGGCAAGTCACAAGTAAAGTCACTTTCTGAAATGCTGGTGTTCTGAAACAGTTGACATCTGGAAACCCTGATTAGCATTGTCCTCTGACAATGACTCTCCCTTCTTTTGATTATATGAGACATGATATGGCCCTTTTATTTCTCAAACAACACATTCTTTCTGGTATGTGAATCCAAAAATTGCATCAGTAGGTGCACCTGTGCACTCTATTTTGTTGTATTAATCATTATTTCATATTATTTTAAAATGAGTTACCTTTCTGCTTGCCAATCAGAAGGTCGGTGGTTCGAATCCCAGCAACGGGGTGAGCTTCCGTTGCTCAGTCCCAGCTCCTGTCAACCTAGCAGTTCAAAAGCACACCCAAAAAAAGAGGTGCAAGTAGATAAATAGGTACCGCTCCGGCGGGAAGGTAAGCGACGTTTCCGTGCACTGCTCTGGTTTCGATGTTCCATTGCACCATAAGCGGCTTAGTCATGCTGGCCACATTACTCGGAAAAACTGCCTGCGGACAAACGCTGGCTCCCTCGGCCTGTAAAGTCAGATGAGCACCGCAACCCCAGAGTCATCTGTGACTGGACTTAACTGTCAGGGGTCCTTTACCTTTTTTACATTTCTGCCAAAAAAAAAAAAAAAGTCCACTGACAATTTTAAGCTTTTAAAACAATGAGATGTGCATGCAACATTTGCTAGGAATTTGAAGGTTGACTTCATTGACTGTGAGATATGTGTTTATTTTCAGATCTGGAACTAAATGGCATGAATAGCTTGGAAATGGCAGACATTCCTCCTCCATTGCCACTGAAAGGCAGCATGGCAGATTATGGAAATCTCATGGAAAGTCATGAATCTCTTAGCCCTGCCACATCCCCACCTGTACCTCAAAGAGTAAGTTTTATAACTGGAAGTTACTTTCTTCAAAGCAAGTCTACGTAATGTGTACTTCTGTGGTCAGTAATTATTTTCATGGAGGATAATAGAATCATAGAATTGTAGCATTGGAAGGGATCCTGGGGGCTCATCTAATCCAATCCCTTGCAATGCAGAAATCTCAATGCACAGTCCCCTATCCAGTTTGAAACCATACTGGATCCTATTTAGCTTTGCAAATGTGCTAGCTGTTTTATTGCTGCACCACTAGGAGGTCCACATAAAGGAGAGGATTTTAAGTCCACAGTTTGAACACAATAGTCTCTAAGCTGTGTACTTGCAAGGTTAAAAAAATAGGATTTAAAAAATCAGTTAAAATTAACCATAAAACATATTTAAAATGCCTGCTGAAATAAAATAAGGTCTTTTATAGGGTGTCTTAAGTTCAACAGGGAAGGCATCTGTCTAATTTCAGCTGGGAGGAGTTTAGTTCACAAGACTAAACACATGTCTCCTGGTGCACGAGATACATTGTCTGAGACATAAGCTGTGACTCCCCAGAAGACTTTAGTGAATGGGCCAGGATATAAGGAACCAGGTGGTCTTTAAGGTGTCCTGCCCCCAAGTTGTGAAGGACTATATGCTAGCATATAGGCAGCCAGTGCAAGCTTTCAAGTGCTAGAGCTACGTGCTGGTTGCATGCTGTCCTCACCCAGAGTATTTGGCACTAACTGGAGCTTCTTGGCCAGACCCAATAGCAATCCCACACAGGGTGTATTGTATTGCAGTAATCAAGATGTGAGGTTAACAATGCATGAATCATTGGGGCCAGGCTATCCCTGACCAAGAGTGGCCATAGCTGGTGGATGGAGTCAGAACAGCAGCTAATCTGCACTCTCCAAAGTCCGCACCCACTTGTCCCTTCATCTGCTTCTGGGTTGTAGATTAGGAAAGCAACTGGTGTTTTCAGGACCATGGCTTTCCTTTCTCTGATCCCTGGTGAACTGCCACAGAAAATGTTTTCATTGGCAGAAGAGAATGCTAGGTGACTTGTATGTGAACGCAGATTAATCGGTTAGTGAAACCTATACATAAAAACAAAGTATTGTAAAACAGCCTGATAGAGGCTGTTAAAAAGACAGAGGAGAGTCCCAGCAGAAACTTAGATTTTATGTTTTCCCTATCTCATTTCAAGAGAGAATATAAAGTATATTTCAGACAAGTTTAATATATGAGGTTTGTTTTGCAGGCATTCACTCACCAGTTTCCTAAAGGCAAGCAATTTTGCCACTCTATGTAATGGATTGCTGAAACATTTGAGCAAAAATTGTTGCTGCTGGTGAAAAGAAACTATTGTTTAACAATCTTAGATTTCTGTTTCTAACATCCTATCAAAGTCATTCGCAAACATTTGTCAAAATTTCTTCAACCTTTGACCTAAGCAAACAAGTTGTAACACAATCAAAATAGTAAGTCTGAATATATATATATATATATAATAAAATTGGTAGGTTTCTGTTTAAATCTTACTTTTAACCCATGTCAGATATTTAAAATATTGATACACTAATGTTCTTGAGAGCCAAAAGTGGTATTAGGAAAGATTGCGATAGCACAGCTCTTGAGGAGAAACTCTGTTTCCAAGCTCTGAGCTTTCCCACTTCCTTTAGCTGTGGATTTGTCCCCTTCATTTTATCCAGCTTATGCTTTAGTATGCAGGAGCTATTTTGCTTTCTGCATAGGAAGCTGACTGGAGTCCCTAATGTAATTAAATTGACTCTCAACAGTGTTTCCTCTATTCATCTTCTAGCATATCATAGTATACAATTCTAGTTAGTCAGCCAATTGTACAAGGAGGCTGCAATTATCTATAAGTGTGTCAAATATCGCATACAACTATATTCCTCTGACATCTTCAGAACCCCAGTTACAAGTGAGGAACTTTATTCATGCATTGATCACCTTGCATTAGACCAGCATGCTAATGGAATCATGTGGCTTGACAATGTTTAGCCATTTTTCTTTGCTTTCAGTACTCCTTCACCCGCCCACCCCCATGCAATGTTCTCCTATAGGAGGGTGGGACTCATTGTTAATCCTACTTTACATATTAATAGAAGAAGCTATGAGGCAGTAACTTGCTCATCGTCAGCCCAATGAGTTTAGGGCTGAGCTTCCCCCAAATACATACATATAGACGCATCTCACATAATTATCAGTGTTAGATTTGGCAAATGAAGACTTGGCTGCCTTTGAATTACCCACCCTGAGTATCTGTGGGGATAACCCACTGAAATTATTAGCTAACCTCATTTTATTCACATTAAACAAGGATATGGAACACAAAAGTAGAGAGTGCTCTGTATTAGAATGAAGTAGGAAATGTTAAAATGGCGCAAAAAATAGGCAAAAAAATGGGCCTATATCACAAAATACTTGAATTGCAATTGCAGGCCATTATATGAGAATTCCATTTTAGCCAATTTTGAATGCATTGAGGAAAAATCATTTTATTAGATGATTTATTCACACAATATTATTATTGCTCTACCCATTCTCATTTCAAAACATTTACTGGTATATATGCACACACACAATCTTATCTAACATAGTATTATAAAATCTCTTTTTTGAAAGGTTTTCCTAATAAATATATCCGAGCATAAAATAGGACCTTTTGTTTCTGGTGAAGATCTGTTACATAAAGGCTTTCCCCCCTGTTCTTTCATAGCCTCACACACATTGTTGCATATAAAATCAGCTGCATAGTTAGCATTCAAAATCAAGAAGAGAAAGAAAATAGACAATGGAGCACTTAAATTTGTAACATTGGCTCTAACGCTTACTAAGCACACAAATAATGGCTTGATTCCCATCAATCCAAAAGTAGATACAAAGCTTGATGATGAATGTGCCATAGAGCGGAAGCAATGCCCAATGCATAATAAGAGAACTAATACAGGCAAGAAAAATAGTTTTCCTCCAATTCTAATGCTTTATGCCGTATCAGAGAAATCTGCTCATAGCAAACATTATGGGAGAACAAATATATGCATCTGTGTTCTGCAAGTTGGAAAAGTTATAGTCACGTGTACCCATCCTTTTGGTATTCTGTGAATACTGTTACTTCTCCAGATTCAAGGCAAATCTTAACAACTATCCAGTACATTACCCAGAATACAAAGTATTCAATTTCATCACAGTGCTACTTGTCTGCAAATGAAAAGACTCCTTCCATCCATGGAAGGTACTAAGATCCGGTGAAGACTCCTCACTGAAGGAAGCTATCATTGTTGAATCCATTTCCCCCTGAAGTCTCCACACTTTCTTTCATGGTGCTCCAGAAAGTTTCCCAACCCCACAGAGATACTTTTCAGGTGGCATGGGGAGCTGCAGGGGGAATAAGGAACTGAGGAAAAATAGCCTTACTACTTTCCAATATTGCATCACAACTCTGATGGGCACAGCAACCATGGTCTTTAACCCGATGTGTTCTATTCATGAATGGAAGGGCTCCAACTGTTTGGCAGTAGAGACTTCCTGCTAGAAGAAATGGTGGGACAAGGTGGGTTTCTTTCTCTCTCTGCTGACTCCCATGCAGCCTCTCATGCCACTCCAAACCCTACAGAGCAGTTTTTCAGAGGACACAAAGAGGGTTAAAAGGGGGGGGGGGAGGAGGAACTGGGAAAAATAAACTCCTTGGTTCATTCCTCCAACACAAGTGAAAATCCCCTGAGTTCAGGTCTGGATTTAACCTTTTTCACGCCAATTGATCAATTGGAGGGTAAGGTCATTAAATAATTATATTCTAGAGCTGTATGAATAGGGCCTGCCTGTTGATTCTGAGCCGTCTGCACATTATGATTTTGATTCTGCACAGAGATGCCATTCCTTCTTTTACCAAACAAAAAAACACTACCACATTAAAAGCTTTGCAAATTTCTAGACTTTAGGCAATGATCCCCAACTGCTAAGTCTCTAGGTAAGGAGATGGGGATAATGTTCAGGGAGCAAACCTGATGTCCACAGAAGGGTGAGAATAATGAACTTTCCTGGAACAGCTCTCTTTAAAAGCAGGTTAATGAACACTGTGGCATAATTATTTCATTGAAGCAGCAGTGTTACTTTTATGAGACTTTCTAACAGGCAGATTTCATATAACAAAGCTTTGGAAGCTCTTCCTTTAATTCAAATATATAATTCAAAGATTTTTATGATCTAGATCATGAAAACGTGCCTGCTATTGCTTTTCCATTATTTGCAGATACGGTGTTACTATTGTGAAGAAATTACATTGGACAGATTTGCCTGCTTGCAGTTTCATTTTAAATATTTTTAAGTATTTATACCCTGCTGATCAGCCGAAAAAGGACCCAAGAGAGGCTTGCAACAATCAGTACTAAGTCGATCCCTGCCCTCCATCTTATAATCTAAAAGACATGGCACAAAACGAAAAAGTACTTGAAAGGAGAAAAGGGAAAAGACATTAGTTCTTATTTTGAGTTCTTTCTCACAGCGGGGGGAAGGATGCAAGCTCTCTGCCGCTGCTGCCGTTTTGGCAGATGTATGAAACCAGGTTGGTCTTCCCCTTCCTATGTAGAAGTCCTGGGGGACAGGGAGGACAGTCTCTTGGTTCCCTGGCGAATGCAGAGGCTGCACTAGAAGATGAGGATGATATTGTTTCCCCACTCTGGGCAGCTTCCAACAAAAGATTAAAAACACATTAAAACATCAGACATTAAAAACTTCCCTAAACAGGGCTGCCTTCAGATGTCTTCTGAACGTCAGATAGTTGTTTATATCTTTGACATCTGATGGGAGGGCGTTCCACGGGGCGGGCGCCACTACCAACCTCCAGAGTCCCTTCCAACTCTACAATTCTACGACCTGTATTAATTATGAAATATAGAATTCAAATAAAGGCTATCACTGTTTCTTTGCACCCAGCTGTTGCACACATATATATTATATAGTTCAAGTGCTTACAGGATCTATATTGCCTTGAAAACTACTGGTAGCATTGTTACATAATACTATCACACCCGCTATGTGGTAGCCAGTGTGCTCCCCCTCCAGGTGCTGAACGACTCCAGCTCCCATCAGCCTCAGCCAGCATGGCCAATGATCAGAAACGGTGGGACTTGTTGACCAGCAACATCTGGAGGGTGTGATATTGGCTACCCCTGTTACACTATTATTCAGGGTAAGCAAAAGGCATTCAATATATTCTGTGATGTGGAAACCCTGTGCTACATTAAAACTGAAAAGGAAATTATTTAGATGGTAAGGATAAAGAGTTGCATATCCGTGTGTGTCTTTGAGGACCTAATAAATATTAGAGAGAATTTTGGCCGGCTAATAGCATGGAAGGAAACATCCACAGTGTTTCAATGCACAACTCAAATTTTATTTTAATCCATGGGTTATTCTGAAGGAGAGAAATCATTATTGCTTTTATATTTTACATTTCCCCCTTAACTATTGTGCTGTGTTCCGCCAAGACTATGAAGAGAAACAAGACATTTTAAAGCACAATTGCTTTCTTTTAATACAGAAGGAAACCAAACAAATGAGAACAATTTGGTACTTGAAATGGAAAGGACAGATTGCTTATATGTTGCAGATGTGCGTTTTACATGAGGTTCCCATTTCCCCTGAGGTACACGTGACTGAGGGAAGTCTGCCTAGAATAGGGTTTAATTTGAACTGGCAGGCTCTTATCATTATTTTAGAAAGAAAGCAATCTCTTAAAACCTGAAAAGCACCCTAGAAACTACTGAAACATAAACACAGACATTTAATTAATGTAAAGTTAAGCGAAATTTGGTTTTGCATTTCAGCCACATTGTTGAGCGGAAATGATTCAGGCACCTGTGATATTATTCTTGAGATTCTAAATAGCCCTTTTGTCAATTTAAATTTTAAATGAACTGAACAAAACCAGAGTATCATTCATAGCATACAATAGGCTTTTAGAAATGAAAACAAATATATAGCAAATAGCCTACCATCCATTACTTTAGACTTCAAATGTATGTTGTTTTTTACTCTCAGATTCAGGGATGTCAACAAACAAAGGCAGTAAGTGTGGAGCTACTTATTAGGGCCTCTTTTTAACGGTGTGTTTTTGACCCTTTCTGGCTTAAAACAACAAGCTTACTACATTTGTACCCACTGGTTAGCACGGAATGAAGCACATGTAGCTTTCTGTCAAAATTGTCTCTGGGATCCCTTCGTGTCCTGAACCCTTGTACTGTCTATTCCACACCCCACACATACCTTGTCCCAGGAAACTATTAGACTGAAGAAGACCTTCACCTCTGGGTTTCTGTATTGCACTACGCACTAGAATTTCATGGTACAACAACGGTGTGACCATTTGAACGAATGCTTGAGGTGTACATAATGCTTTTTTGATGCGGTCTTTTATCACGCCGATAAAATACCATGAGCAATAACCAGACCCAGTTCAGATTTAGACTTAGAGCACAGAAAATAAAACTGGACTTGCAGAGAATGCAGGTAAATACTAGTAAAGAATCAGATGCATCTAGGAAGATATGTTTTGTTTTGCTTTGTTTTTTAATCCTGGCCCTCCTCTAGCAGATGTAGCTATTCTCTAGGCTCTGCATGAAATTAATCCTATACTAAAACAATTTGCTATTGGCCTGAAAGGTAATAGCCATTTTGTGCCTTGTCCGTCCCCCCCCCCCGGTACTTTATTTAATAAACTGATCAACTTCATTTGTGAGTACATTTACTGAACATATAATCTAAGGTTTCTCTGACCGAGATAAGTAGATAGAATTGTGTGATGACATGATGGGGTCCACAAGGGACCTGGTTTGCTATGATAGTATCACAGTGATACTTTCATTAAAAACAGATTATTATTTTTTACAAAATCACACTTTTGATAAATAGAATTTCTTTATCAGAATGATTGGGTTCCTATAACCAGGATACATTTCACAAAGGTTTTACTGAAGCATTAATAAGTTCATGGTTTGCGGTTCAGCAGGGCTCCAATACGTACACAGTGGTCTGCCAGACCCTCCTCAGTCCTAGGAAGTGGTCTGAAATACATTGTATATAAAGAACATTCCCCAGTACTGAAGACATCCCCTCCTCTAATATTTTCCCTTTCCGGGTACTCTTTTCATCCACTAAATGGGAGTGAAGGCACTGATAATTAGTGAATTGTTATTAAAAGATCTATAAATGTTTGTATATTGAATTCAGAATTAAAAAGACAAGATCAAGACAAAAGTAGGTACAGTAAGATTTTTCCAGCTACTGCAAACATTTTGTACCAAGTCTATGAAGAAACTTTGCAAACATTGTGGGTTGAATGCAGAATTAAGTCATGCTTAGAGCAGACACACTGAAATCAGTGAGATTGAAGAGTAGACTTCAGTGGGTCTACTCTACGTGTCTGGATTCATCCCCGAGATAGTCACTGAGATTGTGTAGCATGGATAACATTTTTTATAACTTTCTGTTTAGAAGCAGGCCTGCTAGCAATATGAGAAAAGTGTTGAATGGATTTACCATATGAAAAGTGAAATGCAAAAGAGGGGGAGAAAACATAAAAAATGGAGGGGGGTGAAGTAGTAAAAGTGGTATTAAGATGTCAGACAGTAAAATGTAAAGGGAGAGTTTATGTTCAATTGATGGGCTAAGATTGCATGAAAGATAACTGCTAGATAGGATGCTGCAGTATCACTACAGCCTTCCAGCAAAGAAGCAACATTGGCTGCATTCTTAATGAAGCTGTTGAAAAATCATCCTGAAAGCAGCATGTGCGCAATTCTGCAATAGCTTGACATTATCCTGACAGTATAGATTTTTGTCATCGGCCACATAGCTTGATCCTTGTGAGAGTAAGTAATTTATCACAGGTCTAATCTATGCTCCTGTCTTTAATTTGATCAAGCCAACTGGTGGCTCCTGTCATTTCCTAGAGCTCAAAGCATAATGCCATTCACAGCAGCTAATATTTTAACATTTAGTAAGCTTTAATTACTATATGGTGGCAAGTACATGGCTAGTCCACCATTTTCATACAGAAAAAAAAGACATTTCTCAAAGAGCAGACCTGAAACTGGTCATAAAAGAAGGGAAGAAAAAGTATTCCAGCATCGGTCTCTCAACTCGATAATGCTTAGGGCTAAGATGGTTAATAAAGACCAATAAAGTCAGAAGTTAGCCGCTTATATAGCAGACCTTTCTGAAACAAAGTTAGTTAATAAATCCTGTGAAGCCAGTTAGTGTCAGTATTAAACACTAGACTTAACATCAAGCAGCAAAACACTGTTCATAGGACCAAAGTTGGAACGGAATTAAATGAGTACACCTCTTTATCTTGCACATCACAGCAGTCTGTAAGAAATTACATCTGAATTGACCAGTTGCTATAGAATTGGTTCCTCAATAAGCTATTTTGTTCCAAATTTGTCTTCCAGCAATTGCCACCTCCATTACCAAGCAAAACTCCTCCTCCACCTCCTCCAAAGACTACTCGGAAGCAAACCTCTGTGGATTCTGGAATTGTCCAGTGAACAAGAGAGCGGATACCTCCAAAGACTGAGCTTGTAAAATTTATTTTCCCTAAAGATGTACACAGTGTTTTAACACCACTCAGCATCAGAGCATCTAACATAGTGCAATAGTTCTCATTTTCAGAGCAAGATTGATAGCTCTACGTAAGGTCACAGATTATGAACCCAAACTGTATTCCAAAGCACAGGTGTGTTGTTAAGTGACAGCATATTATTGCAGCCATTTTTAAAAAATGTAAAAAATCATTCCTGCTGGCTTCTGAAATTTTAATCTTAAAACTATAGTTAAGAAGTTGCATTGGGACTAATAAGAGGAACAGTCCACTCTGTCATTGCACTGGCATTCACAAGCCTTTTTAAAATACTGGCCTAAATGTAAGCAGTGTACCTTAGTATCATAGGTTTGTACTCTTTGTCAAGGAAATAGGAAAACAGAAGTATTTGTGAAGAGTATTTATAATTGCTCTGGGCTACCATTAATGTTGGTCTCTCATAGGCTGATAGCTTTTTGAAGTTCCACTGTAACAGAATAAGGACCAACCATTGGCTGAGCCTGATTTTGTGTGGATTTTAGTGTAGAATGTGTTTTAAGCTCCTGGAAAGTTGTTAATTTATGGAAAATATCATGTATGCAAATGAAGAAATCTTGAGCTTCCTTTAAAAAAAAAATAGGAAAGGGGAGAGCTTTTGGGAACAAAAATTCAAACCTAACAGTTGTACTTGATTTACAGTTGTGCCATTATGTACAGCCATTTTGTATATATTATTGGACTTGCAAATTGTTTCATTTCACTGTGCCTGCTTTTAAAGTAATGATGGTATTATGTACTTTCAAATGTGTTACAGCATTTTAAATGTTGGTAACCACTGAAAATGTATAAGTTGCTAACATGTGTGTTATTCCCAGTAACTGAACTCAGAAAATATTGGGCAATTATGAGGAAAACCAGAAAAAAACTAACTTTTAAAAACTTGTCAATGTACTTCTTTTTTATCATCAACAACCTTTATAACCTTAACAATAGTTTTAATATTTCACTCTCTTCAGAAATAAAGAATTATTTTAAAATATTTTCTCTAAGTAAATAAGAAGTCTTCTTGTTAGTTTGAATTAACAGTTATTTAATCCATTATGGTAATCAGCTGTAGAGTATTTTCGGCTCTCATCAACCACAGAATACTGATTTTGTAATTGTCAAATCACTAGTGTAATGGCTTGGATCCCTAAAAGCACTAGAAGGGGCTTGGCTGTGAAGTTGGCTCTGCTCATAGAAGGTGACCCCTTCTGATTTGGGGGTGACTCCTCCCTTCTGTCTAAAACCCCATGCCACAGCCCACCCTATTCCTGAGCACCCCCAGAAGGGGTGTCAGATGCTTCAGAGGGAGAGAACTCTTGTTACGTGGTGGCTGTATAAATGAAGGAAATAGCGGGAAACTAGGCAAGTGTCCAAACTCACAGCAAGCTAATGGAAGAAGCATACAAAAGTCAGTTAATGTGTTACAATGCTTTCTTCAGTTAGATCCCTGTTATCATAAAGGCTAAGACTGGAATCCAAAGATCTGATGTGCCTAAGCGCTTCTGCATGGCCAAAGGGGTTTTTGAATTTTTTTCTAACCTTTGAACATCAGAGTCCCATGCCATATCCCAAGCTACTTTCGAAAGTGATTCAAGTTTCCCTATATTTACATTCTTTCTTTTTTTTTAGAAAAGTTGCAGGTTTAAAGTTTTGGGTTGTTGTTTTTTTGTAAATTTGTATCTCACATACACGCAAGCCAGGGGCTGCTTACATAACTTAAAAACTAAACAACAGTATATCACAACACAAAACAAACAACAACAAAAGACAATTACTACAAAAACCAAACAACTACAAAAAAAACCCAAAACAGGATTAGCTGTTAAATTTACAGCAGGACCAGCATCACTGAAAAGACACATTTTCTTTCTCGTTCAATGAGAGGAGACAGCATAGAATCAACAGGGAGTTTTCTTCTCTTTTCAAAAAGAACTGGGCAAAGTCACAGAGAATTATCTGTACCTAGCTATTAGCCATGATAACTAAACAGAACCACTATGTTAAGAGACTACACTTCTGAGCAGTCAATGCTAGAGCACACAATAAAGGTTGAGCGTCATCTTTATGTCCTATTTGTCCACTTCAGCACAGGTGCCTGCTGGAGACAGAATGCAAACTTTCCAAAGTGCAACCTCAGCAACTTGTAATACTTGCCTCAATGTGATGTGTGAGGCAAGAACTATAGTTCTCCTGATCTCTTAATTCCAGAAGTGTTCCAAGCATCAGGGGAAAGAGGAGGTATTACTTCCCTGTTGCTATATCCACCACTGACAGAAAAGTCACGAGCAAAGTTAGTACCCTCGATAGGAGGTATTTTTTTCTGAGTGTTTTCCAACATTATTTTTAAGTGTACTTGTGCAGTTGATCTGCTCCAGCAAGGCAACCTTGTGGTTCTTATTTTGTTGTGGCTAAAACAAAAACAATTGGGACGCAGGTGGCGCTGTGGGTTAAAGCCTCAGCGCCTAGGACTTGCCGATCGAAAGGTCGGCGGTTCGAATCCCTGCGGCGGGGTGCGCTCCCGCTGCTCGGTCCCAGCGCCTGCCAACCTAGCAGTTCGAAAGCACCTCCGGGTGCAAGTAGATAGATAGGGACCGCTTACCAGCGGGAAGGTAAACGGCGTTTCCGTGTGCGGCTCTGGCTCGCCAGAGCAGCGATGTCACGCTGGCCACGTGACCCGGAAGTGTCTCCAGACAGCGCTGGCCCCTGGCCTCTTAAGTGAGATGGGCGCACAACCCCAGAGTCTGTCAAGACTGGCCCAAACGGGCAGGGGTACCTTTACCTTTTTACTAAAACAAAAACAACAGTTCTTTCCTGATCCCAAGTATTCCTTGGGGGGGTATTAATACTAGATCACTTTTGCTTTTGTTTTTTTCACTGGCAGCAGTGACATTCAGTCCAACCCCATGGATATGGAATTTTACAAGCAAAGCATTCTTCCCTTCCCAACTGGATTCTGCCACACTATAAATTATGCCACATACACAAAAGAGAACTTGCCTCAGAAGTATAAAAAGGAGACAGAATACTAAAGGTGTCCCCCCCACACACTCTAATCTTCAACTTTCAGTCCTAATACGCTGCATTTTATCTGCAAGGTCCAGTCGCCCTGACATTTCAATTTCCTTTCTTTCCAATTTTGTATTTTGTGTATGGATTTAAACTAAGTTTTGGACTTACAATCGCCATTTCTCATGTGACACCTGAGAGTGAGGCTTTAGGGATAAATAGCCTTTTCATAAATGGTAGCTACAATAATAGGGGAGCTATTCTACTTGAGATAGCATTGATGGCAAGTATTAACTTTCCCCAGTTTTTCAAAAAAGCTTGGTGGAATGAAAATCTCAGTACATAGACTCAAATAATTATGGTTAATGAGGTTTGCCCATGAAGAAGAGAAATAACTGAATCATATTTTGTATTAATTCAAACTTTCCTCCCCTAACACACAAGTCTTACAGCATGCAGCATATGTAATTGGTGGATAATGTAAGTTTTAGACTGACTTGACATAAGCCATGGCTTTCACTAGGCCCAATGTCACTATGGGGACACACACACACACACACACACACTATTGCTGTTCAAGTCACCTTTGAAAAGAATTGCTCACACTATGAATGATTGCATTTGGCTCAAATTCATAATTTTTAAGTGGATTAATACCGGATCCAGGTTCAACATAAATTTGGCTTTCTTAGGTAGTGATAAAAGTTTTCTAGGCTGCTCGGGTGATAAGTGAATTTCAAATAATTTGTCATGGAAATTGGCAAATAGATGTGAGCTATCCTAAGGTACTATCAGCATTAACAACTAAGTAACAAGATACATAACAGCATCACATAGTATAATTACATTGTCGGCAATGACATGTTTCTGGGCTCTTTCGGAAGGAGGAGTGGAATAAAAATCTGATTGCAACAAGGTCCTTGAGCAAAGATGCTGGAGTTGCAATTCATTCTTCTAACAAACAGACTTTCCAGATTTGTCTTTCTTGTTTCAATGTGAATTAGTTCACAGCAAGAATCCTAAAACTCTGGAAGAGTAACCTGCAATGGTTTCTATCCCATGTTACTCAGATTCCAACCCCATGATAAGGCTGCTTTTCTTGATGGATAGGGCTATCAGTGGCTACTTGTCATTATGACTTAATGCCAACTTCAGGAACAGGAGCAGTGTGTCCCTGAATACCAGTTGCTGGGAACTGGCTATTGCTCATGTCCTGCTTTTGGACTCCCTACAGGCATCAAATCAACCACGCCGAGTAACAGGTTGCTGAGCTAGATATGCCTCTGGTCTTATCCTAAAGAGCTGCTCTTATATTTTGGTTCCTTCAGTGATTTCCCCCCAAATATGAGCAACCTAGAAACGGAACCTGGTTAGTGTTGTGATGGCCTAATGATTCATCACTTTGTGCAGACCCAGAGTTTTATTTTTACTAATAGCACCAGTGTTGTGTAATGCACTCTTGAATTCCCTTGACTTGTGTCTCCTGTGTTATGTTAATGGGATTGCTTTACTGTGTATTTTAATTATGGATATTTATATTTAAATGTATGTGTAATCAGTTTTTATGCTTTGTAAACCACCTGGAAGCTTATTTTGGCATTAAACAGTATATCTGTTAATATTATTACCATTATTAAGAATAGGTGGCATTCAACTAAGATTTCACTTACCAGTGTAGCAGCATTGGGTTGGGCTTACTTGTGCCTCTAGTGGACAAAGGCAGGAGTAGGATTTTCAGGAAATAGGCTGGGCTGGCCCCTCTTCAGTTTTTTGCTTCACTTCTTCATATTGGCTTAGTATCTATTCTTTTCTCTCTCATTTTTTTCCATTCCCTTGTTAATTCTTATCTTCTGTCTCTAAAAAACAGAACAAAAAATAGATTTTAGATCTTTCTTCTTTCCCTTCTCTACCGTCTGGCTTCGGAGAGGGAGACACAAGTGGCTACCATTTTTCCAATTTAACCTCTTGATCGCTGCAGCAGTGGATATTTTTAGCAGTGATCCACAGCAGGCTGGGACACCGGAAGCTCCTCACCGACCAATTGAAGCAGTGGTGGTGATCACTCTCCACCCTGGAACTTGGACCTTTGCAGCTCTACCATTTTGTAATCCTCCATTTACTTTTGTGGAGGCTCAGTTTTGGCTTTAGGTGTCAGGGACTGGTTGGACATGGGAATGGTAGGAGGAAGTAGCTGGGGCACTGCCCAAGGGAAGAAGTCTCAGAGCCCAGGGACTGGAGGTGGGACAATGATGAGTGGTCAGAGAGAGATGAGGGAGAAGACTGGGAGGAGGAGGTGTCAAAAGCTGAAGAGGTAACAGGGCTTGGTGACCAGGGAGAGTGGCAGAGAGAAGTGCTGAAACAAGTTACAACAATCCTAATGACAGAAGCAAGCCAGCAGTAAATCACACAGAGAAAGCTTGAGTTAACTCTTTAATAGCAAAACAGGATCCATACAGGAGTGTCAGGTCTAATGAGTACAGCAACTCAGGTCTTGGCCCACATGAAGCAGTTGCCAAGACTAAAGATCCCTACCTCCCTACAGCTGGCTGTAGCCTCCTCTCCAGGGTTTCCCCCCAAACAATCAGAGACTGCACCTGCATGTGTCTTTGCTCTTCCCACTTTATTCCTCTCTTGGTTCTGGGAGACCAGCAGAAGGGGATCTTGCAGCAACAGGAGGGAAACACCCATGCCTCTTCACAACCCTGACCAATCTTTACCTCCCTCCTCTCCTGCTTCTGTCTCTGATTCTGGACTTCTAAGAGGTATGGGCTGATCTCCCCTCACTCATCCAACTGCAATATTTTGGAATTCCCACCAAGACCTAGTCAGGCCCAATGCTCATGAGCAGGCCAGGCCAGATCTTTGGACCCACTGCTTCCTCACAGTGGTTGCATGTGGCATCCCTTTATCCCTCCTAAGTCTCTGCCCTCCCTTATAGGGTGAGATGCCCTTCTTGGGCACACATCAGGCTCTGATGAGCAATGTTGAGACTCAGAAACCCCTTAAGGACTTATGTAGTACCAAGCATCTCCAGAGGCCTACTGCTAAGGCAGTGAAGCTGCAGTCTCGGTTGGAAGAGGACACAGGCCCATCACTGTAGAGACAAGGTAAGACCATCTGACCTTGCTCCCCCTGCTGATTCCCAGCCACTGCCTGCTCAGCCCAGTTTTCTAGAGGAGGCTAGCCCAGCTCATTTGTAGCACAGGCCTTTAGATCTCCTCCACCCTCTGGGGAAGATGAGTTCTTGTGTTTTGAGGATCATCCCTTTTGTCCTTCTACAACTCACCCAAGGAACAGGGATCTCCCTCCTCTTCCCCCAGCTCAGTCCTTCCAATTATCTAAGTATATTTTATGGTAAATTAAAGAAACATTAATAGGATCCTTATCAAGGCAGGTGAGCATCATTACTCCAAAGCAGCAGCAGCCCTCACAGCCCCAATCTGCTTCCACATGCAGAGCTGCTAAATCTGCAAAAATTCAGAATCACAGCCAGCAGCAAGCATTATCTGGAGAATCTACAGCTCCATCTTCACCTAGCACCTTTCCCATCCATCACTATGGGAATGACTCCATTCATACTCAAACCTCCCAATCCTCGGGGCTTGACTTGTTTGCCTTGGCAGAGCAAGCTGGTGATGAATGGAGTGAGGGATCAGTAATCAAAGAACCCCCACTGGACAGGATGTTCCATGACACTCTATGTCATTGCTATGCTGCACCCTAGCTACTCTGGGATTGGCTCCCAAGTCAACAGAGCAAACTGCTGACACTATTTCTTCAGCAGACCCCCAGCCAACTCCTAGATTTGTTCCCACTCCTGCAGTTATCAAGAAAGTTACTAAAGCAAAGTGGAACACTGCTATGCCGTTTAGAAAGTCTGTACAGCTTGCTAATAAACATTACAGTACATGATGGATACAGAATTCATGGACCTCCTGAAGTTCCCATTAGTGGGCAAATCAGTCTACTCACTTTCCTCAAAAGATCTTTTACCAAAGGATGGAGAAGCACAGTTAAAGATACCACACTGATAGGAGCCTGGATTTCACCTTCAGGCGTGTTCACAAAGCAGCAGCCCTCTCTCATCATCTGAAGTGTCAATGTTTGCTAGAGCATTCCATGCCTGGATGAAATATCTCCTTACAAAACCAGAACAGAATCCTCCAAGCGCTTGCGAAACCTTACTTAAGCAGCATCCTTTATAGCTGATGCCACCATGTATGCTTCTCAATTTGCAGCATGTTCCATATGAATTAAAACCTTATGAATGGAAAAAGTGGGAAGCTGACACTGGATCAAAAACAAACTTTTCCACAGCGTCACTCCAAGGCTCAAATCTCTTTGGAGAAGAGGCACTCAAAGATATCCTCTTAGAATCTAAAGACAAATGGAAAGTGCTTGTCACCCAATTGAGAGGAACGCTGCTACTTCAAGTGCTGCACTCCATACCAGATGAACCAGTCCTTTCGTTCCTACAGATAGGAAGGTGGACCAAGAGACTGCAAACCTAAACAAGGTTGGAATAAACTGAGTTTCTCCCTCAAGGGGCAGCAGGGAAACAAATTCAATTCCTCCAACCTGCCCTGCCCACAAAGAACTCTAGAAATTGCTAGCGACGCCACCAGTAGTTGGATGGAGGAACCTCTGCAAGCATTCACAGAGATTTGGTCATACTCTACGAAGACCAATGGCTTCGGTTTAGCATCCCCCACAGGTATTGCATAGGGTTCATAAGTCATCCCAAACCTCAGTTCATCCCACCATCCCTGTCTGCTTCACCTCCCAACATCACTGGGACCACACCTTTCTTGGTCTGCAACACTAATTCCACTTCTGTTTGCCCCACTGGCTCTATGGTCTTTACTTGTTGTAGGAAATAGGTTAACACTATTCTGAGTTCCAGACGGTTCAAGCTTGGCAAATATGCAAAACTGAGGAGGGGGCAGCCTGTTTCCTGAATATACCTATTCCTGCTTTCGTCCACTAGACGCGCATGTAAGCCCAACCTAGGGATGCTGCACTGGACAAGCAAATCTACCTTTCAAGTAGGTACAATGGTACTTTTAACTCAGAGGAGACCCACTGAAATTAAAGCATGTGATTTAGTTATATTCACTACTTACTCTGAGTAAAACTTAGCCAAATACAACCCTTTATTGATAATAATAAATGACATGCATTATATGCTATCTCAAGTAAGTGGAATGTGTCCACTTGAAAAGGACACTTCTGTTTCTTAATTAACTAATATTCATTCACTGCTGCAGTCATACATAAGCACAGTATGCTGTTTGAAGTTGCCTAAACAATAGAACTCCCTGCTACATCTGAAATCTCACCAGATTGCCCATTCTTTGATTTTCCTTTTCAGGTGATAACAGCAGAGTATTTCACCAGCAAATGTATAAAAGGCTTGCAAGATATTTGTCTTCCCTGTATCGGGTATGTGAAGTTCTTCCAGCTTCCAAGGGAATAAGCAGAAAAATGAAATGGCAAGGGCTAGAGTATTAGAATCAACAGTCCTGATCAGTATTCTGAAGGAAACTGAGTGTAATCTCAAATGCTGAGTATAATTTTAGAATCTGCCTCTTCCTGGTTGAGAGGAGCAACATTACTAGTGTCAGAAAGACTTGACATTGGAAATAACTAGTTAATAATATGCTCTCCACATGTGCTGGTCAGAAGTTTGTTGCAGCTATCTTTTGATATAACCTCTGCAATAAACATGAATAGATCACTCTTGGTTTCATCAATTTTTAGAGGTGATGTCAGTAGATTGGCAGCAGCTGATCTATGTTTCACACCTGTGCCTCCTCTTTCACACAGTTATTTGCAGGCTGTCTTTGTGGTCCATGCACTGTACAGCACCTGGTTTGTTTGAAAGTCAAAGCCTGATTTTATATATGTGGTTAAAAAACAACAGCCACCAAGTCAGACCAGAAAGGTCTGAGAAACACCAGTGCTGAGCATATTCATGAAGTCAAATCACCAGTTACCAATGCATTGACACTGGGATGGTTATTAGATGTTTCTGCAAAAACTGCTGCTTTGTTCCATACCTGATTTCTCCAACAGCTTGGCTGCCATGTGTGAATAAATATTTGCAATCTGAGTGTGACCAGCAAGTAATGGACAGTTTTCACTTCAGAACTCTCACAGCAGTACTCTCTTCTGTTTGGACACAGCACTCTTTCCAAACTGCAGCAAATAGTTATTTGAGAATGTATCAGTAATTTCACTCAGTGTATAAGTCTTGCGTTGCCAAAGCTTCCTGAACTGTGCTCATTCAATATCCTGCACATTGTTGAATGTCTTTGTACTGTTGCCACCCTGAAGAGCTAAGGGAGCTGGGCATGTTTAGCCTGGAGAAGAGGAGGTTAAGGGGTGATATGATAGTCATGTTCAAATATATAAAAGGATGTCACATAGAGGAGGGAGAAAGGTTGTTTTCTGCTGCTCCAGAGAAGCGGACACGGAGCAATGGTTCCAAACTACAAGAAAGAAGATTCCACCTAAACATTAGGAAGAACTTCCTGACAGTAAGAGCTGTTCGACAGTGGAATTTGCTGCCAAGGAGTGTGGTGGAGTCTCCTTCTTTGGAGGTCTTTAAGCAGAGGCTTGACAACCATATGTCAGGAGTGCTCTGATGGTGTTTCTTGCTTGGCAGGGGGTTGGACTCGATGGCCCTTGTGGTCTCTTCCAACTCTATGATTCTATGATTCTATGATTCTTCAATGTCTTCTAGAAAAGGTTTGTGCAGCTCTTCAAACAAAGGCATTACCCTCTTCACACCAGTGAGACAATTTTGTGCAATGAGTCCATTCTGCTTGTGGTGACTGGCATAATCCACAAAGGTTGGACCAGGACGTTCAGAGATATCAAAAATCGTAGATATTTCAATCACAGGACTCAACATGTTGGCACCTAGTTTTTAATTGAGCTATGTATATACTAAGATTGGACAACTTGGAAACAGATCTTTCATGCTATCTATACAAATAGAGCAATACCACATAATGTGCTATCATTATGTTCCTTTTTCTGAAAGTTTGGCCTTGGAGTTGCATACCTGTATAACTTTGTAAGACCACTTGAGAGAATAACCTGCACCAACTGCAAATGAATTGCTATCTAATGGCAGTTTTGTGAGACTTTGGTGTCTCTGAACTCTCTCACAATGTTTATCACTCAGTAGTTAAGGTTGATGCTTTTGTCAGTAGAACTTTTTTTACATCTAGCACAATAAATACACTGAAGTTGGATTTGTCCATTTGCAGTAGAGTCCAATGATCTTATAGCATCTACAAGGCTTGGTGATGTTGGTAGCCCATACTGTCCGTGATATTGTGTCATGTCAGTACTGCCAATGATATCCTTGCATGATTTATATCAGAATGCTGAATGGGATGCTGCATTTCCTTCAATTTCTAGACCAGGAAACAGCAAAGTACCAAACTTTGGAGCTGCAGTATATGCTGAGAAACATATGTATAACCAGCACCATCAGTCAGAATCACACTTTTCCTATATAGCTGGATGTTTTCTGTTCTCTTACTCTTACAAATCCTATGCTTTGTCCACACAAAACTGGGATGCTATTATCCCTGCATGGTGGTTCTATGATCAAAAACCTTGGTTTTATTTGCTGCAGGTGACATGTTGATTTCAGAATAATGTTCATTAGCAGCACTTGTTTAATTGCAAACCTGACAGGGTAAGTAATTAATAAACAAATGATTAGAAACCAAGCAGTTCAAAATGAATAGTAAATAAATCTACAATTAGTATGTAATAAATGTTATTACCAAAGCTATTCAAAATTAGAATTGGACCTATGTTGATATGTTGCCAGGAAGCGAAATTACATTCCAGGCAAATGATTTGCTGTTCACAGATTAACCTCCATCCTCAATATGCATGAGATAGTCACATACATCACTTTCCCCAAGACCCATACAAAGTGACAATTAGAAGTGCAAAAAAGTCTGTTTTATGCATGAAGTTATATTTAATTAGATTAATGTTTTGGGGAAAGTGCTGCTAGTGGTCATCTTGTACCCATTGAGCGTGAATGTTAATTGGCAAGCAGTATGCAGTGTAAAGCAACCATTGGGGGGAAATGCCAAAGAAGGGCAAAAGTGAGTTGGCCCTGTACACCATTTTGATCAGCATGACAAACACTATGTGCTTTGTGATGCTTCTGGCCCAAGTGAATGGTCTTCACCTTAATAGGCCCAGATGTTGATGAGTGAAGCCACACATGGTCTTCTAATTGATGCCCTGGGAGCAGACCAGGTTCCCCTTCAAATCTGCTGTCCCTCATAAGCAGCTGACTCACCTAACTGTGGCTGTACTGGGGCTTGATCTGTGGTGTGGCTTGGTGACATGCTGCCAGTCACACATGGGAGAAGGTCATCCCTCTTCAGCTGTTGTGTCTAGACTCCAACTTAGACCAAGAACAGGTGGTGGTGTGTCCAAATTTGGGTGAAATTAAAGAATGAACGTAATGCACCCAATCTAAGAGAATTACTAGACTGGGAATTGCTGGCCAACCTGGCCAGAACTGGATTAAGCTTACAGCTGCATTGCCTGAGAAACAGAACAGAGCAGAAATTGATACTGCTGCTTCAGCAGTGGCTGGCTGGTTGCCAAGCACATTTTGGACAGCATGGTGAGGCATTTGGCTAAATTTCTCCCCACCCCAGCCTTCTGGGTTCATGATTTGCCTTTGCTAATCCAGCTGCTGGCTAATAGAAAAGTTAGCCAGTCTGCTCTGTAGCATACAGCTGTGCCACGCTGGAACCAGCTCCAAGCTCTACTGGGTCTGTAGAGTGGATATCAAAGCCTGGTTGTTACAGGAGACAAAGGGTCTTGTTGACGCACTGAAGTTAGCTGGAGGGTATTTGACACACGCCTTTTTCAGCTAAATAAGTTTATCTGGCTCCCTTGGTTCACCATCTTTTGGCTAATGAATATATTTGTTCTGTCAGCAGGGCTCCCACCCTGGGTATTACTCTGGTTTCAAAGCAATTCTTCTTCTTGATGACTATTCTCAGTTATGTACTGAGCGCTGTAATCACAATTTAATTTAAGTTTTCCATTCCCGTCATTTTGGCAAACAATGACAGATCATGCTAGCAGTGGTGTAGAACTTAGCAAAACTGAGCAACCAGATCTGTTCTAACTTAAAAACACTTAGACAAAACCACGGGACTGAAAAACAATGAGTGGAAATTAATGGGCAACCAAAACCATTCTCAGGCACTTTTGCATGCATTGCTGCATTTAATCAAACCTTGCAAATATAGAAGTGTAACCATTTTGTAATGTTTCTGGGTTCTGTTTGAAAGCTTCAGAATGCATTTCTAAACTAGCTTAATTCAGAATTTTCAGTAGTTTGACATTACGAGCACCTCAAATGAAAGTATTAGGAAAAAGTCACTGCAGATTATTTATGATCAGCTAATGCTGAGTATTTATTTTTCTATTAATGTTAACAGTATATAAATTTTTTTAAGAGTGCTAAGTTTTAACAGTTTTCAGTTGTAAAATCTTTTTTTAAAAAACAGCCTGGCATCCGCAGTCCTAAACATCTTGGCGGTCTACCTGCATTCTAAGGTAAGAAAAACAGACTGGTGACACCTGCACTGCATCTTGTTTTATGACATTGCAATTCTTTTGGTATGACATATGGCTTTGACAATAAATTTGCTGTGACATTCTTCACATTTTGCTGGGGCAATTGGTCTTAGGATCATGCTGAAAACTCAAGTTCCATTATACCCTCACATTTCCCCTCAGCGCTGGTATGATGTCACATTTTATAACATCAGGTAGATACGAGCTGGGGAATGTCAAAAGAGCACCAACTGCATCGTTTTGCCTGGTATGCCCCACGGAGGACCTTAAGGTCCACAAATGACAACACCTTGGAGGTCCCAAGTCACAAGGTGGTTAGATTAGTCTCAACTAGGGCCAGGGCCTTTTCAGTACTGGCCCCAACTTGGTGGAACGCTCTGTCACAAGAGACTAGGGCCCTGCGGGACTTGACATCTTTCCGCAGGGCTCACTTGAAATTTTACTGGTGTTAGCTGCCCTGAGCCCGGCTCTGGCCGGGAAAGGTGGGGTATAAATAAAAATTTATTATATTATTAATATATTACCCACAGATCATTCTGTGCATTGCACATGATGATCTCCCCACTGGAATAATAAATAATAATAATAATAATAATAATAATAATAATAATAAACAACTGCTATGATCAGCACTGTCATCACTTGACACCTCTGATCACTGAGGGGGAAGAAGATTGGTAAGGAGTGCTTGGATTCTGTCCCCACCCCTAAATAAAGATGTTGCTTGAGATTACAATGCTAAACCTAATTTGGCTGGTGCTACTCACAGTTCTCTAACTGGAATGGACATGTTTCAAGATTGTGGTATCTGCTTTGTTTTCTCTGCCCACCCCGTTGTAGAATACCATGAACACCCAGGAGCTGGGTGCAAGGTTTTATTCCTGGACCCTTTTTGCATGTATGTGTTCAGAAGGGTGATGCACACAGCTTGCTTGGAAGTGAATAGCTATGTGAAATTAATGGAGTACTTTAAAAAACAACAACTAGCAAGTACTTTGCCAATAGGACAAGCATTCAAAAACAGCATGCGGTGATGTTACTATGAAGCCAGCATGGATCCTGCTTCCTTCCACTGACGTTTTACAGCAGTTATTTATTAAATTTGCCATGTAGTTTATTACTAAGGAGTGGTTTGTGTGCTGTCATTTTCTCTGCCATTGATATATGTGTCCAGAGGGGAATGTTAGCAAAATGTAAATAGGAGCTCCAAAGGTCAAATTTCTCATAAATAACTTCACTGACCTTCTGGAGATAAATGAGGGCTTTGCGGTGGATTTTAAAAGGCCTTTTAACATTTGGTGTCTCTCGAAAGTATGTCCTGGCACACTTGAGGGCATTATGTTGGAAAAACTTTAAATAGGCATTGGAGAGAAACCACTTTTGAACCTTAGATGGCAACAAATATAACCCAAGAGGGAGAAGTATTATTCACACTTAGCAATAGCTACTCCAGAGGGAGGCCAATAGAAGAAGAAAATAGATTGTAGGGGGAAATGAAAGGGAAACTTCCTAGCTCAATGTTTGTGCTATTAGTTATGAAAGAAGAGCAGGAGTGAATAATAAAAATCCTGATCCGTGTTCTCACTTGAAAAGTGAGATTATATTTTATTTGTTGGCTGTGGGAGGTGGGAGTTAGCAAACTGAAATATTTGTTGTAAATTTGCAAGGTACTTGTTATTTGCAAATGTTTTTATTTATGGACCCAACTTATGTCTCCCACAAACGATTAGCACCATAATGGAGAGAAACAACCCACAATTAGGCAAAGGGTCACAGCTTAGCAGTAAACCACCTGCTCTGCATGCAAAAGGTCCCTGATTTAATTCCTGGCATCTCCTGGTAGAGCCTGAAACCCTGGAGAGTTGCTGCCACTCACTGCAGATAATTCTGATCTAGATGTAGCAGCATATGGCATTTTCCTGGGTTGCTATGCATTCTAGGGTCCATTCATGCAAGAGTGGCTGTGGACATTACAAAATGAATGTGTGGATGAGCAATATCCACAGCTGCTTGAAGGCAGGTGCACAACTTGGAACAATCAAAACCTCTGCACTTAATTAATGGGGGAAAGCCAACATACTCTTTTTTTCTGAATGCAACAACAGAAGTCAAAAGAACTCTTTCCAATCATCCACTAGGATAAAAGTAAAAGAATACATACCAAGCATATGTATTCTCTTTCTCTCAATATAATTCTATGTTTATAGCTTACTGCTTTTTTAATAGCTTACTGGTAAATAACCTTTACACACACAAAAAAATGTAACCAATAAGATGCTTAGAGATAATCAAAGGCTGTATTGCAGAAAATCTGATTTATTGACAGAATTTTTTCAGTCCATTCACCACACACAAATTCCCCGGACTTTCATATCACCATAACACTTCCTCAACAAGCCACATATCTGGCAGTGTGTAGTCTTGTACCTCCTAATAAGAAGACTATAGAGCCTGGCACTCAACTGCGAGGGACACGGAATCATTCATAGTTCAGTGTTGGAGCGTATGTTTTGCATGCAGAAGGTTTCCTGTTGAATCCCCAGCATTTCCAGGCATGGCTGAGAATTCCCCCATCTGAAACCCTGGAGAGGTGCTGCCAGTCAATGCAGACAGTTCTGAGCTAAATGGGCCAATGGCTTAATTTGGAATAAGGCAGCTTCCTGTACTTCTAGGGAGGCTAGCACTTTAACATCCCATAGTAGCTTGGAGGAGTGGATGTTTCCAAAGAAATTTCCCTCTGCCCACTTGCCTACCTGGATCCAGACTACCTCAATCTATGTGGTATGAGCTCCATTTTGACTTCCAGCTACTGTTCTGTATTGAGCAATGCCTCAGCAACAGAGGTGAGGCAAGGTTTCAATGATACCCTGGGCAAGAGCAGAGCTCAGTTATTGCTTCAGCAACAGTCATCAGGCTGAGCCTAAATTCAGCATTGCTACCTCTTCCTTTAAAAGAGGTCAACCTACTTCAGTCTCGCTAGGGCTGGATTCTGCCAAGTCAGAGGCATGTAACACAAGATCCTCAGGCTGGAAAAGTACTGGCACAAAGGGTTCTTCTCGTGCAAGTACTTCTGTTTGGTTAGGTACATCTGGGGCTGCCCCTAACTGCAGTTCCCTGTCCTGCTCTGAATCCCCAGGCTCATCCCCTTTAGAGGGTGAGTCTGACCCTAAGGTCATGACTGCTGGGTCTCAACATCTGCGACCAAACTTGCAGTGTCAGTTCCCAGCTTTGTAACTTTGCCTATGGAGAACCTATAATTATTAAGTGGAACGACCCATAGTCATTCTACTGCATGTAAACAGTTAAGTGCCTTTCTCTCCTGCCAGTTTTGTAGTAAGGCTGTTATTTTTCTAAGCTAGGCTCTCATCACCTGAAGCACAACTATGCTAATTGATGGAAGCCAGCATTCACAGCTATAGCCAAGAGTAGCATGTTATTCCGGTTGCTAGAATTCATTCAACGTAAATGGATCCTTTAAACAGACTGACTACCGCTTCAGTGCAATTGCAAGTCCATTAGAAAAGCATAATAATACCCATTGCACACCACATTTCTATTCATGCAATACACTTGCTGCAGGAGATTGTAAAAGCTTTCTGACCAATGTGTATGTTGAGCTTTTTTTTAAAAAAAAAACACAAACCAAAACTATCACCATTCTTCACATAATCACTTACTTTGTTCCAGATTGTTTAACAGTGAACTCAATTCTCCCAGTGCCACTCCTTATATAGCTAACATGACACCATCCATGCACAAGACAGAGATAGCAGCAGCTTTGGAGGAAACTTCAGGTTTGCAGAAGGACAAAGTAATTTGGGAGGGCTTCCCCAGGGGAGCCCATGGCTATGGCTCAGTGGCCACTGAAAGACAGGTAGAACCCAAAGGGGATGGGAACTGGAGTGTCCTGGAAGTGGGCATGGCTTGCTGGAACCTTGAATGGGAACACTTACTAATTCTTTCTAAGGTTCAACAACTGGTGGAAGTTTTTGCAAGACTTAATCCAAAGGATGTCTCACTGCTTTTATTTTATTGCTGTTTCACATGTTACATTTTTACACATGTAAAATTACATACATGCAATTTGCACTCAATGAATGCATGCAATTGCACTTATTAAGCATGAATCAGTGGGCCAGGGCTGGCTGTAGTTCCCAGCTGCATATGTACACACAGCTGCAAAAACCTTTGCCGCAGTATAATATGGTAAGCATCCGTCATCTCCACTTCTTCCTAAAGGAAGGGCATTTTAAAACTCCTTTTTAAAACAAGGCCCTGCAAATTAACATTTCAAAGAATAGCAGAATATAAACACATCTCTGCTCTGAAACATGAAGATGCTTTTTGAAATGTTTGAAATCATAAAGAAGGTGTATCTCTGAAAGCACAACTGCATTGCACTATGCAGATGAAATGGCTGTGTCTTTTTTTTTTTTTTTTTACTCTTGTGGTTGTTTTGCCCTTGGCTGTCATGAAAATTCCTCAAGTTATGTTTTGAGGCTACTGATTTTCCTTTTAGAAAAAGAGACACAGTTTCGTAAGATTGGCCTGAATATCTGGGTGTGTGAAATTGTGTAGCTTTATTCTGATCACTTCACAAATTCTTGTGGCTGTCAATGTGCCGATAATTAACAAGTAAGTGTACAACAAAGCGATACTCTCGTGGCCCCATTGTTCCCAAACAATAGTAACTCCAAAGAGGAGACAGACCCAGGGACCTGCTGAAGTAGATCTGCTGGCACCAGATTCCTGAGGACACATCTTTGTCTATGGATTCTGAGCAATTGACTACCAACTAAAGGGTTCTAGCCCTTTAACAGTAAGCTGCCTTGAGCCATATTGAGGAGGAGGAGGAGGAGAAAGGTGTAGCACTTAGAAGGCACACCTTCAGTCTTTATCCTAAGCCATACAATAAACCTCTGGCAATTGCTGTAAGCCAAAGCTAAGGTTCAGTAACTTGTTTTCCTTGCTTTCAATGGCAAGATCACTGTCCATGGTACTCTCGCTCCTGTCCAGGGTCCTGATTTCACTTCAGCATGGATCCAGCCTAGGCATACTGTGTATGAGGTCTGTTCCTACTTTGGTTGTTCAAAAATTCCACCAACACATAACCAATATATTTCATATGAATTATGTCTGCCACTTTGAGCCTGTCTTTTTGGGAAGACTTGTGCCCTTCACTGCTTAAGGAAAGAAGCAACATAATACTGTTTCTTTTTGGCAGCAGAATTATTGTGTGGCAGAGTATATGACCACAATAGCAAGATTATAGTTGTACTCACATGTAAATAAATATAGGAGGAGTAGGATCATGGTAGAAAACCCTGATCTATGTGAGTTCCACACTGGGTATCATTAGATTCACTCTAGGGTTATCCATCACCTCCCAGCCAGAGGATCCTTAGAACATGAAATACTCTTCCTTCGAAGTATACTGGTGGGACCATAGCTACAAGAACTCAGACTCCATTTTCATCACTGAACCCTGGAGTTGTCCTTTATCTTTTAACCTGCTTCCTATTTTAATTTTTGGTTTTAATATCCCACCATTCTCGTTATAGACTCACCACCAGAACTTTTTGTCTCACACCAGTATCCGTTTTTGTTGACTATTATTTACTCAAAGTGTGAGGGCTCCCCACCTCCAAATCTCCTTTCTCCTCTCACCTTTCTTTAGATGCTGCTTTAGAGAGTTCCACCCTCTTTATCTCTGAGTAAGATGAAACATGCCCCAACAGCTCCCTCCCCTTCTCTCCACTTTCCTACTTCTCTCAGTATTTCTCTTTCTGATTCTTCGTGAAGCCTGCACCTCTCCCTCAGCAGTTCTGCTTTATCATCCTGAAATGAGAGGTGTGACTTACAGGCTGATCTGATTTATTGCTGATGAGACTTACACAGGCATTGTTGCTTCCTCCTTAAAGGTGTGAACATATAAACTATACATGTGGGTTGTTTGCACACATGGTGTAGACAATGTGAGCTTGTAGACATGCAGGATATGGTCACATTTACTGAATATGCTTGCTACTGTATATCTTACTCCTCCTTTCATTCCACTGGGCATTCAAGCCTGTGAGGCTGCCTATAATGACTGGCAATTGCTGACCTGCTTTTTTCCAACAATCTTTTTAAACATCAGAATGATGTATTTAGCTACTCATTATTATGACACAGAGGTCTCAGTAAAAGAGCCCCTGGAAGTTCTGCTTGTTATGTCCCACTGTTACACAAAATGACTGGACTGTCCCTAATCAGCCAAGGTAAAATGTTACAGTTGTAGGATGAGTTGAATCTGACTCCATGGTCATCATTTTTATTTATTTATACCTTATAGCTTCTAATGCTTAGCTAACTTATAACTTCATCAGTACCAGGATGGGGCCCAACATAAACCACAACAACCAAATCAATAAAACTAACAATGGTTTCATCTAGACTTACATTCTGACTCTTAGCCCCAAACTATTTTCTGCTCCAATCGGCTTTAAATCAGAATTGAGGTTGTCAGGCGGGGAGGGCACACAATCTACTTTATAATATGCTTTGAACTCTTTAGACTTCCAACAAATTAGAATCCTGGGGGGGAAATGGTTTAAAAATCAATTTCTGACCCTCCTCCTTTACATAGTGTTTGGAATTACAGGCAAAAGGGGCTTGTTGTTTCAGCCAATAGAGTGGAATATGCCTTTGTAAGGTTGTGAACAGCCAGTTCTGTCACCTGCATGTCTGCCTGGCTATTGAGCTGCATTTTGCAAAAGGGATTTTACCACTCCTGCTCTCCCACTGACTGTAGGCTGTTATTTAGAAGGAGCTTCAGTACAAATATTGGCTTGCTTTTAGTTCAGGAAAGGTATGTCCCCAGAGCAGTGTGACCTCAAGTTGGCAGGTAATTGACAGGAGGGCACTGATCTATAATGGGAATAAAGCCGCAATGCTGGGCCTCCCCTGGGATTCTGACAGGGTTATCTAACACATAATTATGTAACTTCAGCAGGAATGTTTTCTTTTTCTGTAGGCCATTGTAGTACCAGAAAGAAACAATTTCACTGCTTAGAACTTGTTTGGTTTTTTTCCCCTTCCTCTGGTGCTCTTTGTTTCTAGCTGACAACAGACATTAGCCAATGGTACAACATAATTGGAAGTGAGCAGTGACCACAAAAAAAAATAATTCTGCGTGGGAGGGAGTTTCTTTTTAAGATCATGTTAGCAAGGACGATGCTTCTCCATCTGTCTCTGTCATTCCCACCTCAGCTGGCTTTAACTATAGCAAGGGAGCATGATATTGTCATTTAAGGGTGCATGTTCAAGATCAAAAAATCAAAGGATTATGGAATGCAGAAGTGGGTCATCATACAAATACAGCATGAAACTACTTTGCACGCTGCTTTGGGCTGGCTGGTACTACTTTGTAAAAGGGGCCAGTGTAAAGTTTCTGGCAATGTACACATACATTGGCAGTGGTGACAGAGAATGGGAACAGAGCAAATAGGTCTTACCATCTTCTCCATAGCATGAAAAACTTTTCCTATGCTGAGTGATCTTCTTGTTCTGCCAAAAGCTGGAGGCCTCAGGTCCAACTGTGGCTATCTTGCCATTAATTGAGTCATACTAGGCCTTTGGTAGATTTTGCAAAGTGTTTGGATGATGCCAACTGATGGAGTAAAGGTTGCTGAAGGGTGTGAGGCATCCAGGGCGGGAAGCCCAAATATCATGGTCAAGCAATAAGGCCATGAGTCTTCTGGACAGGCCCAGCACAGGCCTCATCTTGACTACATTTGGAGCCCAGATTAAAATTTTGGCTATGATTCCAAGTGTCCTGAACTGATTCCAGGCTGCATTGGGGTGGAATCTGTTCATCTCAGATTTGACACACAGTACAATCATAAGCATGGTTACTATAAAGTAAGTTTCATTGAGCTTATTCTGAAGTAAATATTTCAAAGCCACCCAATTTCAAACTTACGGGGGGTGGGAGTGGAATCAGATGTTCCAAGAAAGCTTATATGCTATATCCTTTTTTTTTTTTTTTTTTTTTTGCAATCTTTCACTTGTGACAGTGGCAACAATAATAAAATACAATATAACAGAAAAGTGACCAAAAAGATATTAAACTTTCTTTTTTAAGTCTTCCCCAGCCTGGTGTCTTCCAGTTGTTTTGAACCTCAACTCTCATCTGCAGCCTCAGCTTTTATTCAGCTGGAATTCACCAGAATGCAGTTCCGGCACCTCTCAAGTGGGCACCATTGCCATTGTAAGAGAAAAAGGGAGGCGTTCATGGTGAATTCTGGCACCTCTTTTTCTAGAAAAATAGCACTGCCCAGCTTGCAGAGCCATGTTTGCTGGAACTGATGTGTGTTGTAATCCAAACTATCTGAAGGGTATCCAGTTGGGGAAAGCTGCTGTATGCAGTCATCCAGGAGGAATAAATGAGCTCTTTATTGTGCCTTTAAGTGAACCTAAGTGTGGGTTTGTCAGTGCTTTTCCACAAGCATTTCAAATTATTGCTGGGGTGTTGTGCTGTGCTTAATGCAACTCAGTGGGGAGCCTATAGAGACAAACTGTGACAATGAGAGCGGAATATTTCTTTAAAAGGGGTTTTCAAAGGCACAACACATTTCATTGATTCTAGATTCTGAATGAGGAGCCCCTTCAGGCTCCTAGATTGGAGCTGGAACTGAAATCCATCCTCTCATATCTTCTCTGCCTCTAAAATAGCATACATGACAAACACCTCGCCCCCTGGTGAAAACTCATCTAAGACGGCATCTCTTTACATTTATTTATATTTGGTTCAGATCGGTTCCACAGTCACAGTCAAAGAGAAAAACATTATGAGCATAGCCAGCCACCCAAATCCTTTATGTATTTCAGGACAGAGAACCTGCAGCCCTTCAGATGTTGGAGAGTTCATAACCTCTAATGGTTGACTGTGCTGCCTGGCGTTAATGGCAGCTGAAGTCCAACAACATTTGAAGGATCAAGGTTCACCAGCCCTGGTAAATATGGTGCATTCATTATTACCCATATAAAAATATCTATCCTGATTGAAAAAAGTTGTTAGCAACTATTTGAAAGAGCTCACAATACTGTTATTACATATTAAATAGGAAGACAGTCCTCGTCCAGAATGGACCTTTTGTCTCAAACTCCTTAAATAGTTCACCAGGTGAGTACATCAAGAGAACATGTTTTAAATAGCTGAAGTCGTGGCTTCAGCCAGCATCTGCATTGTTAAAATAATAAATCAATATGTCCATTGTGTGCTTCACCTCTACAGTAAGGACAACTGGGAAAAGGCGGGGGACAAGCACCTACCTATAATATATGGCAATTTACCTATTAGTAGAATACCCTCCTGTTCTGTCTTCCTTTCATTTTACAAGAAAATGATGGAGCAGAAGAAAGCACCTCTGGCCAAGAGCAAAGCTCGCTGAGAACAAAATAAAACACATGCTCGCACTGTAGTTTGGGGGAAATTATGTGTACGCAGATTGTCTCTTGTGGTAAACTGCTTTGACAGTCATGTTTCGAAAAGAGCAACATAAAAAAAGGTACATAACTAGCAAACTGCCCCAGAGTATGCACTCATGCAGCCATCCTTGATGACCACCTCAATTATTTTCAGGTTGAGAAGGCAGTGCTCTATTAACTCTCTTGGTTTATGGGGCTCTTTATCTTGGAGCATTTTTGAACAAATTCCTTCTGGGATGCTAATTGAAAAGTAAGCCATAAAGGCTCAGTAAATTTAATCTGATCCCTTTCACCAAGGCTGTGTATATGTGTGTGTTTGGTGGAGAAATTAAGCTTCTAAATTCCTTAAGTTTGTACTGAACTAAAAGTTGCATTATTCAAAAAAAATCCAGGCACTTCACATGGTTTAATGACAGCTCTGGCAATCTCAGTATCATGGTACAAATGCAAGATTTGTCCTGGTGGGGCACCAAAAAGGCACATGGGGAAGTTTTTGTAGTGCTGCTTGCATTGCTATTCTCCACAAGATGGCTACTGGTGGCCAGGACTAGAGAAGGGAAGAAAAGGAAGAAAGAAGTACTAGAAAAGGAATTCCTGCCCCCTTCAAAATTAAAGTCTCTCTAGAATAAGGTTACCAGATTTTTTTCAATGAATCCAGGGACACTTCATTGAAATGAGTTGGAATGATAGGATTTTGTCAGGGGACTGATTTGTAAATCTGGGGACTGTCCCTGGGAAACAGGGACGTCTGGTAACCTTACTCTAGAACAATTGTTTCAGAGAACTGCTAAACAGAGGTAAATAAAAATTTATGATTGTGAAGGCTCTTGCCAGTGACTTTCTCTGTGCCAGAATGCTCTCTTTTTTTGACCAAATTACATTGCGAAAATTAAGGTGCGCATTAGATTCAATGGCACATTTACATTCACCACCAAATACTTTTTTGGTTTCAAGGTTCTGAAAATTGAGGTGCGCATTAGATTTGATGGTGCATTGGACTCAAGTAAGTACAGTATTTTAGAGATGGTATCAACATTGTGTCAACTAGATTGAGGAAAGGCCCTAGAGTTCCATAGTGGAACATCTGCTTTGCATGCTGAGGATCCCAGGTTTGATCCCTAGCCTCTTTAGATCCCTGCCTCAAACACTAGGAAGCCACCACTAGTCTGTGTAGACAATACTTAGCTAGATGGACTAATGGTTTTATTTGGTATATGCTAGTTGGAAGGAAGACTGCAAAGTAGGTTAGGATTTAAAGGGTCAGGCTACCACGCTGCACACCTTTAAAGGAGTTTCACTACTACTTCTTGGGCAAGTGCTCTCTAAGTTTTGTTTTAGAATAGAAAGTCAGTTCAGGAATAGAAAATCTTTGTTAGCATGATTGCCACGTTTCTCATGGGCAGACTTTCAGGGGCTGCATGCCAGTTTGCCCAGAGGTGGGGAGAAGAAAAATGGGAAAAGCAATAGACGTGACTCTCTTCTTTGTACAGTAGGCTACATTCCAACCATGCAAGTCGGATGTTTCTACATCTTACACCTGCACACCTTTGCCCACCCTCCACGCAGGATGCAAGAGGCACTAGCACAGTTCAAGGACACATTCCTGTCAGGCAAGGGCACAGAGAAGGGCCACTCAAGAGAGTGGCCTGAGGACAGTACCAAAAGTCATATAGAAAGGCCTGGAAGGCCACATTTGTCTCCCAAGCCAGAGGTTCCCTACCTCTGTCCTAATTCAACCAACATGCACACCCCCGTAGAATGGTCCAGCCTGGCAACGCTCCGCTAACATCTGTAAAGAAGTGCCATGTTAGGTCAGTAAGAGAGCTGATGGGATTACTCCAAATGTCTGTAGGACAGCACATAACTGCAGACATAGCCATGCCATCATATCTATGCCACTTCTTTAGAAATCTTTATGAAGCAGCATATAACTGGACCATTCAGTTGCTACACTGTAAGAAGAATGTTTAGAGAGGAAAGATTTAGATGCTAAGTTGTCACGTCTATTGATCCGTCTGTCTGTCTATCTTTATCCATCTATTTTTCTATCTATTGCTACAGCTGAATACATTTCACCATCCAAAAAAGATATTTTTCTATCAGTACAAATAATTGGGTTTGCACTCAAACACAAGCGAAATTAAAGAATAGTATAGTGAGAGCAAAAGAGAACTACTCAATACTCGACTTCTGGTAAATGATTCTGACCCCCTGTCAATGCCTGTAAGTGAGAAAACCATTTCGGAGAAATCTACTAATGACAGCCAGGATTGTGATATGCAGCAAGCCAAGGTTCAGAGTAAGAAACCGAGGAACAAAAGCAAATCATTAGAATAGAAGACAGATGAGTATAAAGCTATACAAATATCTGGTCTTCATGTAAACTGTAGCTGTTTTATGGATCTTGTGGTAAAAGATTGAGATTTTAAGAACCAATAACATTCCTTATTTCCTGTTTCAACATCTCTTCTCATTTGGATTTTCTTTTCTTTCTTTTTAAGTTCTGTTTTGCATACATCCATATACATTTTCCATCCTTAATTTGAACTACACCTAGGAATAAACAGTTACATAAGAAATAAAGAAAAAAATAACATAGCCACTAAATATCTTTCCCACCACCCGTTCCCCATACTTATTATATTTAATTATCAAACCTTAAACATTCTAATCTTTTGATTTAGCTTCCGTCCACCACCTCAATTTGAGTCAATATTTCCTTTTCCTTAACTGCCCTTCTTTAGATGTTTTCTGTTTCTTGGTATTAGCTTGTTTGGTTATAATAACTGTTTTGTGTTTTGCAAAAATTAAATTAATCAAAGCATAATAAAGGCTTTATTTGAGAGCAATGTTTTTCTAGATATTTTTTATAGCACTCCCTTTCCTTAGAGAACTTTTGGCTTGTTCTGTTCCTAATTGTTTCTGTCATTTTAGCCAGCTTAATATAGTCAAATAGCTTTAGTTGCCATTCCTCCTTTGGATTTTCTGAACATTTGACTGCCATGCTACATATTGTATTCACCTGCCTCACACTTAACCTGTGGCTTGAGTTCCACGTCCCCAGCACATCCACTGGAAGCTTCCACTGTGTTCTGGCTGGTGGCCTTCCATACAGAGACGTGTAAATTCAGCTTTATTGTTCTTGTCAGATTGTATGAAAGGGAGAAGGCCCCAACTCAAATAAAATGTATATCACATGCAGCTGATGCCTCGAGGGCGAGATCTTCCTATGGTTTCTTTTTTTTTATATATAAATATTTATTGAGATTTTTTTTTAAAATACAAAATGCAAAAATAATAAACAATATAGCATGGATCAGAACACATTTTTCAGAACTTCTTTGGACTCCCTCACGTCTCCCACTCCCACTTACATCGTTATAAATTTTTTCCAGCAATTTATCATCTTGTTTAAATTCTTAAATTTTGTTCAGTTAATTTAATCTATTCTCCACAAATTTTATGTTTCCCTCAATCTCACTTATCGTCAGGTTCAATCTAATTCAGTGGTAGGCAATTATTTATGATCTAGCATCCTTCTTAGCATTCAACCAAATTACAATACTTTTGTAGATAAATCTTGAATTTCTTCCAGTCTTCTTCAACCCTCTCTTCTCCCAGGTCTCGGATTCTGCCAGTCATCTCGGCCAGTTGCATATAGTCCATCAGCTGCATCTGCCATTCTTCCAGTGTGGGTAGATCTTGAGTTTTCCAGCTCTTGGCAATGAGTATCCTTGCTGCCGTTGTTGCATACATAAAAAATGTTCGGTCCTTCTTTAACACCTTCTGGCCGACAATGCCCAGAAGGAAGGCCTCTGGTTTCTTAGTAAAGGTATACTTAAATACCTTTTTCAACTCATTATAAATCATTTCCCAGAAGGCCTTCACTCTAGGGCAAGTCCACCAGAGGTGAAAGAATGTTCCTTCATGTTCTTTACATTTCCAACATTTATTATCAGACAAATGGTATATTTTGGCAAGTTTAACTGGGGTCATGTACCATCTATACATCATTTTCATTACATTTTCCTTCAAAGCATTACATGCAGTGAAGTTCAGCCCAGTGGTCCACAACCTTTCCCAGTCCTCAAACATAATATTATGCCCAATATCCTGAGCCCACTTTATCATAACCGATTTAACCATTTCGTCTTGTGTATTCCATTTCAGCAGCAAGTTATACATTCTTGATAAAACCTTAGTTTTTGGCTCTAACAATTCTGTTTCCAACTTCGATTTCTCCACCTGGAACCCTAACTTTTTGTCATTTTTAAAAACTTCTTTAATCTGAGCGTAATGTAACCAGTCTCGCACTTTATCCTTCCTATGGTTTCTTTCTTCCTGTGGTTTTTTCCATATACTTTCACCAGCAGATGGTATCTAGCTAATACAGAACTGCTGAAGGTAGCCTGGGTGTGGGTGTGTCTTCAGCCAGGCAAGTAATTATTTTAGAGAACATCTCCATCTAGGAAGGTTTATGCAAATATTTGATGTGGAGCTGAATTCCTACTGTGAGGTAGTGGGCTTTAATTACTTCTACTGCGAATTTTCCCACATGACAGAAATGGTGGTTTATCAGCATCACTGCAAAGCTCACTTGTTTTGCAGCGTATCGCCCAGCTCTGATGAGAAGGGCTCTCCAGTGCAGATTAGTTTCCTGATCCCTTACGGCTAACCTTTTTGGCCCTGCTGGAATTCCCTGCTGTTCCCAATGAAGTAAAAGCAGCAGAAATTTTGATAAGAATTTATTGCAGCTCCTGCCAACAAAACCAAACACACACGCACACACCCTGCTGCCAACAAAACCAATCTGTTGTTCGTTCTCTTGTTCAGCATTAGTAACTTGAAAAATGAGCAAACAATAAGCCCTTTTCATCCAGGTAAGGGAGGAGCAGAATCATACGAATAAATGTAGTGGTTACAAAAAGACTCCATGGTCATACACTTTTTAAAAATACTGTATTTGAAAGAGGCGTTTTGAAGATCTGCAATGTGGGTACAAGTGGGTTTCATAGGGCAAAAGCAAGCAACAGCCCCCCTAAGCTACTTCTGATTATTCAGTCTAAACACCTGTGCAAAAATCATTAAATATTATAGGAAATTATCTTGGTAGCACAACACTGCAATTGATCGTCTATAATTTTATAGACAGCCACTGCAGGCAAAGAAGGCCTATAAGTAGGAAAGTTGTCTCGACTGAGCAGTAGTTATGAAGCGCTCTCAAAATCCATATATTGTTTAAGAACTCAAACAAAAGCATTCATTCTGCATTCATTCTATAATGTGTAGTGTATCTTCAATTGTGTCTTCCCTACATATGCAGAAACATTGTTCCTTTAGGGGTTTAGCATATTTACCATGCATATGAGCTGATGACATTGTATAGGATTGTAGACTTTTAAATACTGTTTTCCGTGAATATTACATATGTTTGTAAAATATGTCTTACGAAGAGAATTTATATATATATATATAATTGACACCAAGGAAAAAAAATAATGCTACAATCTATACCTGAACAAATGCTCTTAACATGTATATTGTTCTTAAATAACTTATTTATTGCTTCAGGGTCTGCAGACCTCCGTGTCCACCAGAAGATCATAATTTAGAATGAAAAATTCACACTGGTATTATTGCAAGTATTAGAGGCTAACTGTTCAGACAGAATTTTTACTAAAAATCCAACAGTACAGTAATCGAGCAATTGGTTCTGTGCTTTCAATTGGGGGTGGGGTGGCTCCTGTGGATTAATGGGCTTTCCAGCTGTGGGGTCTCTCCTCAAAGTTCTCTTGATCTCTCAAGCAGCCTGTAGAGCAGGGGTCAGCAACCTTTTTCAGCCGTGGCCTGGTCCACCGTCCCTCAGACCATGTGGTGGACCAAACTATTTTTAGGGGGGAATGAACAAATTCCTATGCCCCACAAATAAGCCAGAGATGCATTTTAAATAAAAGCACACATTCTACTCATGTAAAAACACTCTGATTCCCGGACCATCCGTGGGCCGGATTGAGAAGGCCATTGGGCCGCATCTGGCCCACGGGCCTTAGGTTGCCTACCCCTGCTGTAGAGCATCCATCAGAGTCTGGCAGCAGAGGTGACTCTTTGGAGGCTTAAGGGAGGGGAAGGGAGGTGGTCTTTGTGTTCCATGGAGTTACAGAGGACAGATCAGGGAGCAGAGCCACCTTTTCATCAGAGCTGCTGTCTCTGCTTCCTAAAACATTTCAACAAGGCCAATTTCTCCCTGAAGCTTCCCATTCCAGCAAAATTACTTCCAGGTGTCAGAAAAGCAGCAGTGAGGGTCTACCCTATAAAGCAGGACTTTAAGCCAATATTCCAGAGCTCGGCAAGAGAGAAAAGGAAGTCTTATTGCATTTTCCCATTCAGCAGGGCACATGCCATTCCAGAGATAGCCTTAAAACCTAGAGGGAAATATTCATGTAATAATACTTGGGTAGGAGCACAATGCTAACTTAGTTTAAAAATTCAGAACCCAAAGTGGATCAATTTTGCAATTTCTCTTTTAACTTTAGGCTTGTCAGGCCCCATTATTCTCAATACAATCTGACATTTCTAGGTTAAAAAGACATCAATTACCTTTTGAAATTACCCTCTCTGTGCTATAGGATTAGCTGAATTTCTGCTGACATTGTAAGTTCATTGTGCATAGTAGATTTATGGGGAGAAGGGGGGAAATTCAGCAATGTATAGCACTATCTAATGAACAGAGTCACACATGGTTATGAGGCTTGTGCTTATTGTTAAGACATCTTATTCATTAGCAAAACTAGCTGAATGATTGCAGCAAATAGCTTCTGTTTTGTACAATGAAGGAATTATTCAAAATGAACATATTTCATAGAAACATAGAATTGTGGAGTTGGAAGGAACCACAATGCAGGCATATTTTGCCCAACATGGGGCTTGAACCCATTATCCTAAGATTAAGAGTCTCATGCTCTACTGACTGAGCTATCCCAGCATTTTTGATTGTTTGTAAAATTTATCACCTGCATTCCATTATAAAATAATTCCAATTCGTACAATCAACATATCAATAAACAACAAAACAGGCAAGAGCACCAACAGTCAAACAACTATTTACAGAGTACAATGACACAAATCCAACCCAAAGCCGAAGAGACTCAGTAGGTCTTCAGTTGGCACTGGGTAGACTTGGTGTCAACAGGCTCAGAGTTCCACAATCACGATGCCTGGAACAAGAGTGCCCTTTCTTGGGTTGTCACATGTCAAATCCTAGGCAAGTGTGACACCATCAAGAGAGCACCCCTGCTACATCTTAATATTTGGACAGGTCCGTAAGGGAGAAGGTATTCTATCAGATATCCAGGTCCTAGTTAAACCAGTATTGAATAAGTGTGTTTGGAATTTTTTTGCCATCACTTAGACACTGAATACAAGCTATGGAGACTTCTCTTGCACAGTTTTAATTCAAAGGTTGGGCATTTTATGTTCCCTGACATTCATACATCCTATTTCCAAACTAAGGTTTTATGTTGGGTTTAGTGATCCATTATAGAGAACGTGGGGTGAGCTGATGGCAGTGGGTGTTAGAAACTGTTTTGTCATTAGACAAAGATGACAGAGACCCCTGGAAGGACAATATGGCGATAATCTGGCTGGCCTAGATCCTTGTGCCTTTTGTAATTCTGTGACAGTCATAATGCCCAAAGGGAACAAAGTAATCAGTTTGCAGTTCGCTGAGACATTTACTTTTACCAGCTTGTAATTGAGGCAGCTTTGCCCTCTGCTGAATCATAGAAGTGGCTTTTCCCAGTTAAAGGTGAAATGAATCAAGGCTCTTATTACTTAGCTTGAGGTCGAATTCACCTACATTTTAGGAGAGGCCAAGGGAGAAGCAGCATAGTACAACCTTTGCATTTTTACTGGGTTCAGATTAATTGCTTTAGTGTTTAGATTTATTATTTTGTTGTTCACACATGGCATTGCCAATTATGATTCTCTGTTTTAAACCACAAGGAACGTAGCAAAAGATAAACATTTTCACATGCCCCTATTTTGCCTCGGGTACATTTACCATAAGTTGCCCTTGATACTTATTTTGGAATCATTCTTAGGTGGTTTGCATTTCTACTTCTTGGAGGTGGCAAAAGTTGCTAAGCTCCAGAACACTCTGGGAAAGGCTTGGGTCTTTGGAGCTGGCTGCTCTCCCCTTCTTCATCCTTCCAGCTGCTGCTGCTGCTGTTGCGCTGAACATTGCAGCTGCCCATTGTTGTCATTTCTAACTTAATGTATGTACACACATGGTGAACAGGGAACACCGTGCATAAATATAAGCGATGCCAGCTCCATTAGTTGACAGCATGAACCAGCCATGGCTGCACATGTACAATAAATAAAAATTGCCAAGGGTAGATAATACTTATTACTGCCACCATTAGCTGTCGTATGTCTGACGCTGGGTGATGAGAATGTTCTCTGCCTAAAAACTGAATTATGATAATTGTGAAAATTTGCAAAACATGGCAATCACCACTCAATGTTACAGTTATCACATGATGGACATACTTGTGTTAACTCATGCCAGTCTCATATAGTTGGAGCTTGTTTCCAAGCAAATGTGGCTAGGAATAGGACCATTGCAAGGTAATTTTAAATGAGGGTATGGTGGGGCTGCAGGAGGTCTTCTGCAATTCTTAGGTGTTTCTGCATGGAGGTTTACATGTCAGTGTCAATGTTCTCATCTCAGTCTGGATGATGCCTATATGTTTGCCAATGTACTGTTCTGAATGTTTATGCTTTTTCAAGTCATTATGCTCTCCGGCTGCTCAGTGTTGGATAGATCATTATGAATGAGCTGTACGCCCTGAATCATTTGACCTTGTTATTCCTGCACGGTTCCTGAATTTATCATCCAAGAGAGACAATTATGTCACAACATATTCTCATGCCTTCACATTATATTTCTTCAGGAAAAAAAAGGTCTGTTTGATTCTAGTTGCTGCAGAAGCATTCTCTGCTATTTCTCATTACTACTGGAAGCCTGTGCTTAAATGGAGTTTTCCCAACAATTTTAATGTACCTATCACATGCATATTTGAAAATTATACGTTGTTTTTTTTTAAATCTTACAAGACTATGCAAATTATCATGCCAAGGCAGAAATGAAAGGTGATCTAATGTTGCTATCACAGCTACCTTCTGTGTAATATTAAAACAATTATTTTCATTGTAAACTATTATAAGGCAAATTTGCCATGTCAAGGCCTGATGTGTTTCCTGATGCATGTAATGGCCTCTAAATAAGTAATTCAATTAATATGTTTACAGTAGTACAGATCACTGATTATACTGTAGAATCTCATTATCCATACCTCCACTATCCATATTTCCTGTCTAAACTGAGCATGTGTCATGCTTGAAAGATACAATCATTTAGCCCCATGCAAACCTTATCAGCATTATTAATCCAACCATCCATTTTGATCAATATTTTCCCATGCACAATAATGTCCCAGTCACTAGATTAAAAACACCATGGTGCTTCTACTTCCTTATGTATGTGTGTGCTATAAAACTATGTCAATGCCTTAGTATCAAATCTGCACAATTTTCACTTATTGAGTTTGGAAGAGGATTGAGAGCAAACTGATAGTTTAAGCAGAAATAGATATCCAGACCCCAGTGGCTTTCATCTAAAAGTTTAAGAAGAATGTGATATGAAACTACAGAACTGCTGACTCTTAATATTTCAACTTCATGGTTAATACTGGTTTCAAGCACAGAGAGATACAAAGATAATGTGTGTGCGCGCGCACGCAAAACAGTACATTTCAACTGAAACTTTTGTTTCCTCTGGTTAGGAGTTTCCCCTTAGCAGCATGTTGTTTGGGGCATCTTAAGGCAGTACTCCAGGTGACTGGCAGGTCTGAATAACTAAGGAAAAGCACGGATCCATGCCCAGGAAGTTGGCTCTGGGTCTGTGGATGGACCGATGCTGAACTTTTTCTTCTCAATTATTTCCCAATTTCAATACCCAGAGGCCATACTGGGTATCATCAGGCCTAAGTCACTCCCATTCATCTACCAAACTACTAAAGAGTGATGCCTGTTTTCACCCCAATTATGTTCTGTTGGTCTGTTGCTTTCCTTTCTATTCCCACTGCAGGCACACAAATAATACTTCAAGATTTTTTCTGAGCTTTCCCTCCACTGGAGTTTCATTTGATTAGTTTTATACTCTGTCTGAGCCACACTTCACATTTATTAGTGCCACTTGTTCCATTTATTAATGAGCTCTGAAACCTGTTGAATAGCACTTGATTCATTTTTTATGCTTGCAATTCCTCTGATGTGCTTCCATGGCAAAGTTTTCATTTAGGGGCTTCCACAGATAAATAACATCTGTTTTATCATATGACCCAGCTCTTTATCAATTTTCCATGCTCTGGAGCTTCATTCCAAAAGCTCACATTTTATGTAAGACCCTGTCGGAAGGAACAGTCTATCAATGTCTTTCTGCAAATCAAAATAAACGATTATGTATGCGCTGTCATTATCACTGTCTTAAATCCTCTTAAGGAATTCAAGACCATTAGCTAGTTTCTCCATGCTGATCATGCCCTTCTGGAGTTTTAGTATACATGAACTATTCTCATTTTGCTTTCCTGATAGTGTTTCCATTGTTTTAAACACTGGAGCCTAGCAAGCTGTTGAGGCCTGTAAAAATTTCTGGCATAATTTAGCACACAATTTTGAACACAGTTAGTAAATATGCATCTGTAATCTCTCATTTATATACTGACAAAACACCACCTGCATAGTTTTCTGCAGTATCATTCTGCGGCAGCACTAGAATCTATCAAGGTTCTGCTAACTGATTTGAATGAGAAAAATACCTTCCCCCAGTATTTTTGCCAGGAGCAAAAATATTAACCGCTTAAGGACTTTCTAACATCACTGCATGGTCTTACAGCAGCGTTATGAGGCTGTGTATTGTATACCATCCTTACTTGACTTCATGCACATTTCAAAAAAGTAGAACCCCTAGTCCAGCTGGGAACCACACAGGAGTAGACAATTTGCAAAGTGCAAAGCCCTTGCTAGAACCATTGCTCGTTCATGCCACTTCCTGCCACACATGGAGTTAAACAAGTTAAACAAGTTGTCTGTATTGATGGTTTTTGCAGCAAAAAGTGTCTGTTTGGGTGATCTGCTTAGTGGATGAACTGGGCATAGACCTCTGCGCACCAATGCCTAGTATTAGACTTCTTCATATGTTCCTTTTGCTTGAAAGACCTTCAGGATTTTCTAACGTTAGGTTTTTATCAACACACACAAGAGAGAGAGAGAGAGAGAGAGAGAGAGAGAGAGAGAGAAAGAAAGAAAGAAAGAAAGAAAGAAAGTCTTCACTCATGGTCCTACATGAATGTATAAAACCTACAGGACAGATTCCTACTTGTATTATAAAAGCTTTACTACAGATGCTTCTGAGAATGAGTTGTGGTAAGAGAAACGCAGTATATCCAAAGAAAATATTGGGTTTCAGCTGGGATCCTTTTAGGTGATGTCATTGGAGCCCTTCAAGTGTGTTAGGCAGCAGGCAGCCCAATTAATTGTAAAGCCCCTGCTAAAAAAGGAATCGGGCTCGAAGCAGCAGGATGCGAGCAACAAACCGCTTATTATGTGTACTTAATCCAACAAAATCGACTTATTGTTAAGAGCAAGTATGCTGCTTTAAGTGCTTTGTGGGATGCACTGCTAGTTACCGTTATGCACTTTGTATATTGCTCGGAATAAAAGAACACAGATCCAGCAACAGCCAATGGCAAATATAATAGGCTTTTAAAATTATTCACAGCACAAACCCTTATGGGTTAGAAGTGGGAAGATGTGATGGGAGACAGAAGGAGTAACACAGCAAGCACTGGGAGCACAGCTGGGGACTCTAAGCAGTCCCCACTTTAGACACTTGAGCTGTTGCAGAGGCAAGCCTATTTTCAGGTCGCTCTTAAATTCAGAAAGTATCCTGCCTCTTCAGCAACATAAGCAGCCACCGTGGAAACTACAAATTAATCCCCAGTACTCCTCCTTTTGGAGAAGGAACTGGCAAACCACTCCAGTATTTTGCCAAGAAAACTCCATGGACATAAAAAAGGAGAAGCTTTGAGAAGAAAGTGAGAGTTTCCAAGGCGTGCTCTGGTTCATGGGGTCATGGAGAGTTGAACATGACTAATACGACTAAACAACAACTCCTCCTTTGCCCAGTACTCCATAATTCAGTCTCAATCTATTACTCTGTTTCAGGTTTGCTTGCTTTCTCCCCCATGGTGTACAAATCACAAATCACAAACCCTATTTAACTGCTTCTCACTGTTGCTCTATAGGATTAACTATTTCATTCTCCTCTATAACAGAAACAATTTGTTTTCTTATGATGAGATCTGCTATGACTTTTAAAAACAAGTGCACTGACTATGTATTCCAAGGGTACCCGGACAATTCTATCCAGCATCACACATCTGTTGTATATGTTCAACCTGTAGCATCTTAAGGCTTTGTTCTCCTAACAAGAAAAAAACTGCATAAGAAGGCAATGTGTACTGTAAAGGTAAAGGTAAAGGGACCCCTGACCATTAGGTCCAGTCGTGACCAACTCTGGGGTTGCGGCGCTCATCTCGCTTTATTGGCCGAGGGAGCTGGCATACAGCTTCCAGGTCATGTGGCCAGCATGACTAAGCCACTTCTGGGGAACCAGAGCAGCGCACAGAAACACCGTTTACCTTCCTGCCAGAAGGTACCTATTTATCTACTTGCACTTTGACATGCTTTCGAACTGCTAGGTTGACAGGAGCAGGGACCGAGCAATAGGAGCTCACCCTGTCGCGGGGATTCGAACCGCCAACCTTCTGATCAGCAAGTCCTAGGCTCTGTGGTTTAACCCACAGCGCCACCCGCGTCCCTATGTGTGTACTGCATTAAAAGCACACACACACACACAAAAGAAGCTGCATAAATCCATAAGGGAAAAAATCCACAGTTGGACAAAACCTATACTGCCTGTTTTCAGATCATAGCATCCATCTCCTCCAAATGACACCCCCCCCCCCCCGCCGCCCGGATCTGCTGGTGCTTTTCATCAATTTGTTAATGTTCCATTCCTAGCTGGTCTGCCTCTTTCCAAGTCATGCCTTTTGAGTTCTGGCACTGTTTATGGTTACTGTGCTGCATCATATTCATCACAGTGTGGTTTCATGACCCCTGGATTTCAACTCTTTCTAATTTCCTTGCACTGTCTTGGTCATTAGCTGGAACGAGATCTTAGCATTAACTGCTTCCAATAATGCCTCTGCAACACAATCATTAATTGCATCTGTCATTTCCACCTTCATCAGGCTGCACATCTCCAGACTTTTCTAATTAATATTATAAAGGTTGATATGCGAAGTTATAATCTCAGTTTTATTGTCTTGCCAGATCTTGCCTGTCTCCTCTGTTGTAAGAGAATGAAGAACCTCTGAGGCAGCAAAAACATGTTATTCCATTGTTGGGGGTTGCTGCCAATACTATAGAAAGTCTCTGTGGTACCTGCTGCCAATATTTTGGCATTTCTCACACTTACTGATTCCAGCAAATTTATCTTACTATGGAGCTTCCTCATTGTGAGAACATTATCTTTATTTCACTGATGTGCATAAGAACATACTACACACGCAACATGTAGATCAAAAAGGAAATATGAAAGGGCAAGGAGAGATTGCAATGTAAAAGCCCCATTATATGAAACTTGGTTACACAAGCTTCCTGTTTTAACTCTTAGTCCCTCGGGACTTTTCCTATCAATTTGAAACCCATTTGAATTCCCCTCCTTTAATTCAGTTATCTGACTTTAGTAGATCTCTCCCAGATAAATGATTTTACTACAGCAGGACTATCCAATATGAAGTTGGCTCATGCCCAAGGATGTAATTAGTCCTTTTAAGTGCTGATACATAACAGCACCGGATCTTTCTCCCCCCATACCAACAAGATTAGTGATGATGGAGCCAGTTTCAGAACTAGGGGTTTCAAACTGCTTACTTCCCCGTCCAGACTTTCATATGCACCACGTCAAGGCAGGACCAGATATCTCCAGGTTCAGTCCCAGCTTGTTAGCTGCTGCCAGCCAGCCAGCCCCCCTTCCCATGATTCTTTCCTCTCACAAACAAAATGGATTCTGTCTTCAATGAGCCTTTCCTGACACTAATTCCCCCACCCTGTTGCAAGAATAAATTTGCTTGGAAGGAAGAGGTGGTGTCCAGCAGGAAGTTAATTACCCCTCAACTTTTAATGTATTTTTAATCTTTGTTGGAAGCCACCCAGAGTGACTGGGGAAACCCAGCCAGCTGCGGGGGTATAAATAATAAATTTATTATTATTATTACTGCTTATGCTGAAGCTTTTCAGAATCCGTCGCCAAACCCCATCCTTTTTCACCCTGAGCTTTCTAGGAAGTTTGCAATGTATCCTGAATCTACTTCCAAGTTTGAAGTGAAGTTCAATGTGAGTTTTATTTGTCCATCATTAGAAAAGACAACCCAAATTTCAATGCTAAAAGATCTATTAAGATAAAGGCAGCTTCATATATTATGTGTGCTGCTGCGATCCAGTAATATTACACCAGCTTTTCCTTCAACAAATGTATAATGTTTGAGTATTTGCATTTATAAAATTTCTATACCACCCCTCATCCAAGGATCACAGGGCAGTTTACAATAAAAACACACCAAAATGCATATCTCAGTAACAAACAAAAATATTACTACACACACAGTTAAAATGGCAACAGACTCGCTAATTAGGCAAAGGCATCAGAGAAGAGAAATGCTTTTGCCTGGCACCTAAAGATATGCAATGAACGGAGACAACATTCCAGAAGCAGGGAGAGCATTCCACAAACAGCCACAGAAAAGGCCCAGTGTATTTTACATCTACACACATTATTAAATACCCATACACACATGGCTCAGTCTAGTCTCTAGATGTGCATACAGGATGTTCAAAGATGCACAATTCCCCCCCCCCCCCAGACATATTGGTATTTTTAAGCTCCCCGCAAAAAAAAAAAAAAAAAAAGGCTTAGAATTTTGAAGTCTCAGGGAACTTACTGGTAGCAGGGAGTCAGTCCTAAAATCACAGCCCAGAGGAGTTCCTGAAGCAGCCAAGCCATGGTCTATCAATAGTGAAAGCTGAGCAGACAGAGTCTCTGTCTGGCTTCTCCTGTTTTCCCTCCAAATCTTCCTTGATGCACCTGGGCTTGTTCCCACAAGTAGCTGTGTCTCTCCTCTTAATGAAGCATGTGATCCTCACCTGCCTGAGCCAAATCCTGCTGAGAGGCCACAAACCTCCTCCCAGACCTAACGCGTCTCATCATCTTCACCTGATCAACTAGTAAGCTGGGCTGGGTTCTCTCTCCTGCCTCAGTCTCTTAAAGTGCACACCCCACAGTTCCCGGTACCCCAGAGCCTGCCGTGTTCACGGAGATGGGGGCATTTCTGGTTCTTGCGATGTGTCCACTTCCCCTGGCTCACATGAACTGTCAGCTGCCCCTTCATGCCTCTGATGTCCCTTGAGTACCTCCTGAGTCCCCAACCACCCCTTCCCCATCTTTATTTCCCCCCGGCGTGTCCCAATCATACACCTCACTGGGATCCTCTTTCCCTTCCTCAGTGTCCTGCCAGTTCACGACAGTTAGGGTCCATGTGATTTGTAGTTTATTCTGATTCCCATCTCAAGTCATTGAAATGGGAAGCATAGGAAACCACAACTCCCATGTACCTGAGCAGAAATGATCCTCCTAAACTTCCGCATCCAAGTCTAGAAGGCCTCACCTGCCTCAACAGGCCTTCTCTGTCACTGTTTTCTCCACCTTTGCAAAGACAATGCTCTCACAAAGAGCCAGGATGAGTTGGCTGGTGATGAATTCATTGTGAATTAGAGCTGAACATTAGGGGAAGGTTGGGCTCAGTTCACACTGAGGACAGGATTTCTGGGCTAGAAAAGTTAAGTATCTCAGTTCTCCCTATTCCAAATTCACCCTCCTAATTATAGTTTACACAAAGGATTTTACCCCCCCCCCCCCCGTGTTGCCTTCAGGTGGTTCATAGGAACTGTACACTGTGAAATGGTAAAATAGTTTCCCCGTATAACCAGGTTATGGGATAGAAAATACTCAAAGGACAGTTGAAGAAAAGGAGGACACTGTCTCACTTATTGACACTAGACCACACCTGATGGTATGCATCTTTAGCATTTAGTTGCTATTGCTCACTGTCACAGAAAATTTGTACCTATGAAAACAACCGTTCACCTGTAACAAAACAGCAGCCCATTGTTTATTTTTTTTAATAAAAAAACCATCCTGATCTTAGGCAGCTTATTAACAAAATGCAAAACCCTTTTGAGGAGATGCGTATATCTTTGTCTCGTGGGTGTCATATGATGCCTGGCCCCTATTAAAAGCGAAGCCAGCTGAGAGAAGCTGGATACATTGTGCAATTAGTAATTGGATATTGATTCAGTTGCTTCTTGATTGCTAGTCTGAATCCTGTCTGCATGAAATGGAGGAGCTTTGTGATCCAAGGTCATTTGCTGGCCTTGTGGAGTGGCACCCGTGTCACAACATGACACAACAGACAGCGCTAATTAGACATTCAACATCTATCTCTCCAAGTAGAAAGATTTCGAGACTGACTTACTATCCAACCCATGGGGGCCACCTCTCTCAGTCGCAAATGAGCCATACGGAAAGGGTTGCGAGGGGCAGCTCCAATATTCTCTGCTGACTCGTATTCATGTTTAATTAGGGCTTACTGTTTAATCATTAACATATTTACAAAAGGAGTTGAAGCCTTTGCTAGTTCAGACCAATATTCTATCCAGTTCAGAATTCTGTTAGGCCACAGGTGTCTTTCATGTGCAGGTAATTCCTAAGTAGAAAACACACAAACAAAGTATCATTTATGGCAGACTATAGCAACAGATAGGGCAAGAAAGCTAGTTTCAAAGTACAAACAAAATGCCCAGATTTGGTTGTCATACAGTGGGATAGCTGAGGTTTTCTTTTTGTATAATATACATATTTAAATATAAAGCATGCCCAGAACTGGAGATTTCATGGGCATGCTGTTCATATATCACACTGCTTTGAGTACAAACTGCAACAGACAAGCCAACCTAACCTCAGTATTAAACAATGGCTAGTAGCCACAATAGATCCCATGAATCCAACTGCTGTGTATATGTCTAAGACATTGCTTTAATTAATTTGAATATTCAAACTTTTGATGTAGTGTGAACACAATGTGAAGCAATGGAGACTATAAGGTCTGTATTTATTACTCTTCCACAGTTAATAAGAGAACACAGTTTCTTCAAAAAACATCTGCTTGCTGTGTTCATCAAAAAGAAGTAGTTAGCTTAGCTTAACCGTTTCAACCATTTACTATGAGTTGTATCCACTGCTGCACAACAGATACTCCACTCATATTAAAGAATTCCCCAACCTCTCCTCTATCTGCTCCCCAAACAATTTGGAGCAGGTTTTGAGAGCTGGCAAGGGGTTGCAGGTAAGAGGAGGGGAGGATTCTGGTGCACAGGCAGAACTGTAGCATTGGCTACATTGGCCACATATTCAGTGGGACATTTCTTCACAGAATTATAGATTTTTGTAGATTTTTTGTGGTGCTACCTTTAGGCAAAGTGAGGCAGACACCTCCAGTAGTAGATACTGAAAAGTGAGGAGTGGGCAGTATTGTGTGTGTGAATGCAACCTGCCATGTCCCATTGCTATCTTGTCCTTTGCCTGGGGTAGAAAAATGACTTGGGCTGGCACTGGCAAGTATTTTGTGGGCAACAACATAACAATCATCGGCTTATGAGCATAAAGATCTGCCTTAAACGAATTCAGACCACTGCTCTCTCTAGCAATAGCTCTCCCTAGGTCTCCGGCAGGGATATCTTCGTATCCTAGCCCTGCCCAGAAGTGCCAAGATTTGGAACTGAGTCTCGCAGCCTTGTTCTGTGTTTGTTGTTTCCCTTTAATTTCAGCTTTTGAAACAAGAACTTTCTTTAGATAAAAGAAATGCTTGTTCTTTCCAAAATCCCCTCTCTTGTTATAGCATTAGCTTGTCATTTGAAATAATCATCTTTTTTTATTTATTTCCAGGCCTCTTTTATATTCTGAGCACTTCACTCAGTCCAGTATTAGGATTCCAATTAAATCAAGGCAGGGTAAAAAAGAGCCGTAGATAAAATATTTAAAACCCGGAATCAATGTACCATGGTAAATGCTTAAGAAAAAAGAAGTCTTAGTGCCCCACATAAAAGATCTCATTTAATTGAGAATAAAGTTTGCATGATTACTAACCTGGGACTAAATTTAATATAGCAAAGCCCACAGACCACATTGCCTAATTTGTCCTTTTATGGCGCTGGACGTATGCGTTTTCCAACTGTCCACACGGCTTACCTTAATTTCCACTTAGCATTCCCTCAGATAGATGAGAAGAGATAGTCTTATTGAGAGTCCTATAATTATAACTCTTCAAGAAATTAATAAAAGTGAGAGCATGATTTGTTCAAAATGTCCAATCCTGAATCAACCAGAATGGGACAGATCCTGAATTTGGCAAGCTGGTCCTCAATTCCTCCAATAGGGGAAGAGAACCTTTCTCAGCTAGAAGGCCACATCCTGCCTTTTAGGCAACTTTCCAGGGCCTGAATGCCAGGGATGGGTCAGAAGTGGGCAGAGCAACAGACGAAACTCTCACCTGACAGAATACTGTGTTCCAGCCACATAAAAGTCAGAGCGAGGAATTTATCGCAGCGCTGTGAGACTTGTTTCCTCACCACAAGCATTTCAGCTTTCCAGATGGAACAATCCCCCATCCACTCCCTGCCTTGTACTGTTCTGGGAGTTTCCCAGAGCCAATTGGGGGAGTCTGGGACACATGGGGGAGGAGTGGGGGAGCCCCGTTGTGTGAACATGCTTGTGGGTCTTAGTTGAATGCGGCCCATGAATGTGCACACGCATCTCCCCATTCTCTATCCAAGTGAGCAAGAGGCAGTGCAAGGCTGCATTCCAGCCAGGCATAAGAAGCCCAGGAGGGCATGGAGCAAAGCCAGTGAGTGCTGGACAGAGAGGCCTTGTGCCCTTGGGGCTTTGGGTTTTCCATACCTCTGCCCCACAGAGTCTTGCTACGCAGACAAACCTAACTGCAGCAGCATTGAACCATCTCAGAAGTCCAGAACTATCCTGGATGGGTTTTCTCCCCCAACACCCCAAAATGCAGTATCAGAACCTTGCCATTGGCAGGGTTATTTGTGTTTTGTTGTCCTCTGCCCTTTGCTTGCTAGTAATATCTTTCCAGCAACCCTGAGCCACACTCCACATGCAGCTGAGGATGACATGCACGAATGTGACACAGTTATTTCATAGCCAGGTGAGCAGGAGCAAGATGGCTTGGAGAGAAACCAAGAGAGTAAGATACTGCAGTGCCTCATGCCAGAACCATAATGCAAGCCATGGGGGGCATAAACCCGTAAGAGCAGCGGGGAGTAAAATCCCAACGTGATGCTGCTTTGGTCCACCTATCTCAGCATCACCTTCATTGTTTGGGTGTGAATCTCCGGGATCATAGAATCATAGACTTGTAGAGTTGGAAGGGATTCCCAGCAATGCAGGGATATGCAGCTGTCCCGTATGAGGATCAAACTTGCAAACTTGGCATTATCAGCACCATGCTTTAACCAACTGAGCTATTCAGGATTTCCAAGAGAAATCCTTTCCCACTCCTACCTGGAGATGCTGGGGACTGAACCTGGGCTCTATTGCACAGCTAGCATGTGCTCTACTGCTTCCCCCTAGAGAAGACCAGAAAGTGGTTCCATCTTTTGTGACTGATTTGGCTGGGCCAGCTATGCCCCGCTTTACCCCACTACACTCACCTTGTCAGATTTGCAGTGAACAAACCAGGGTCCCTGCACTTGTGCTCTGAGCCCCACTGACATCAGTGAAATGTTCATTTTGTTAGGAGTTCATGGCCTGGACATCAGGCTTTAAGACTGGTAGCAGCACTGAAGGTGAAAACAATGTGCTCTTGGAAAAGGACACAGAGAAAATTGTCCTTCCCATAGCCAGTATCAGTAGCAGTGATGGAGGGGGTTAAATCTGTACGCGCCCCTTCCTTAGGTTATGCTTGCCTCTCCTTGCTCAGCTCCTTCTTAGCCAAGTGCAATTATATAGAGACATGCTAGAGAAATGGATGAATCTGAGATGGAAATGACTTATCTTATGAAGCATGTAGGTAGATAATATTTACTGATGTATATATCCCATGCCAAAAGTATATTTTGTGGTTTATAGAGAGCCAGATCATCCAACGGCTTATGCAAATCCCACAAAATGGACTAAAAGCACCTCAAACAGGCAAACAAATTACCTATCAATGTTACACCTTTAAGCATCTTATTCTCCATATTTAAACGGTGCTAACAGCATGATCCCAATAATTCCTGTAGCAGTTCTGTTGAGACGGCTTTGCAATAGGAAGTGAGGAGGGAGAGAGAGAGATACAGGCTAGAGGAGCACTCGTGACTCCTGCCAATCAACTCCGAAGGAATATGCACTCTTTTATCCTGCAGTTAAGCTGCCTACAGGGTGTGAAGTTTTCTGTGCTAAGCCTAATAGATTCTTAAGTGACCTGTGCTAGCAGAGAAACCCTTCAAATTAATGGCAGAGTTATTGCATAGGAAGTCCCAATTTTATAGTCTTATTCCTATCATCTCTCTCTCTCTCTCTCCCCCCCCCACCCCACCCCTACATTTGTAATTATAACTGGTTGTGGCAGGTGGAGGTTCCAGATGCAAAGAACATCGGTAGCAGCAGACAAGCTGCTGGGCTAAGCATATGTAGCTAGGTTGGGAATCTTATGTAAGATGTGAAATTCAATGTGTTCCAACATGGTAACTGTTACAGAGACAAGCTTACAGAATGCAGAGTGCCAAGCAAAAGCCTGCATTTTGGCCCTAGGAATCAACGTTGCTGTAAATCAGGCAGGGGAAACCCTAAGCACAGGGTGGGGGGGCATGAATGCCTCTTGCTTCCCTGGATGGAGGATGGATGTGTGTGTGTTCCCCACTGTACAATGGGGAAATTTACATTTGTTGATTCACGGTACCTAGTTTTACCTCTGGCCTCAATAGCCACAGCTATCACCACCCCAACCCCACTGTTTAAAGGCTTTGTGGAAGAAAATGTGTCCCTCTGGTTGAAAAGGGCTGCCCACCCCTGCTATAAAGGAAAAGGTAAAAGGTAAAGGGACGCAGGTGGTGCTGTGGTCTAAACCATCGAGCTTCTTGGGCTTGCTGATTGGAAGGTCAGCTGTTCGAATCCCCGCGATGGGGTGAGCTCCCATTGCTCTGTCCCAGCTTCTGCCAACCTAGCAGTTCGAAAGCATGCCAGTACAAGTAGATAAATAGGTACTGCTGCGGCAGGAAGGTAAATGTTGTTTCTGTGCGCTCTGGCACTCATCACGGTCCTCCATGTGCCAGTAGCAGTTTAGTCATGCTGGCCACATGACCCAGGAAACTGGGGACAAACACCAGCTCCGTTGGCCTGAAAGCGAAATGAGCGCCGCAACCCCATGGTCACCTTTGACTGGACTTAACCGTCCAGAGGTCCTTTATCTTTTACCTATAAAGGATACTTGGAATCTCCATGCACAGAGATAGTGCATTATATTCAACATAGCGCTAAGGTGAATGACAGAATGTTCTTCCTCCCCTCCCTTCTCTACAAATTCCTCCTGAGTCTGTTCTGGGTTTCCTGCCACCTTAGAAGATTTGGAGATAGCATGGGCATGCACGGTGGAATCCCCATGTGCTAGTGCTAATTCCTGAGCTAGCACAAAAAGTTAGTTTAATGACACCCAGCTTATCTCTGAATACCAGTTGCTGGGGGTAAATGCCTGGGGAGACCTGCAGCTATTGGAAACACCAGCTGACATAACTGGGGGTATGCATATTTCTGATCCCTTTCTCAACTCAACTAAGAGCCTCCATATCTGTTTTGGTCACTCAGTTGTCAACCTCCAAACTCACTTCCTAGTCTCTCACTTGCTTCTCTGGCTTCTGCCCTAGCAGGAAGAGAAGAGGGAGGGAGGCAGAGAATCTCTGCTATGGTCATGCCCTTTCCCCTTGGGCACCTGATGATCCAGGAAATGTAATGTCCCCAGGGCGGGAGTTTGCAGAACATTCCTATCAACATCAGTAGCCCTGGAAAAAACAGAGACTGCTATAGAAGCTCCCTAAGCACCAGCAGACTGTTGGCAGGGGAGAAAAACCTGCCTTCTTAGTCCTCTTCCTAAAGCAGATGGTGGGAGGGTAGGGGTTGTTCTTCTCTAGCTTGGATTAAAATCTGAACTGGAGAAAGAGCTCCAGGGTTGTAATGCTATTGATTGCCTCATATTGAAGGTGAGCATGTGAATTACCTAGCTTCATATACCAAGCCAAGGAAATACATCCAATGTGACAGAGAGTCTTTTATGACATTTAATGTGGCCTCCTGCTTGTGGTATGCAAGCCAAAACTGCCTGTTCGTTGCATCCCCTCTTAAGGCATCTTAGTACAGTACAGCAAGCATGCTGGAATGCACCAATTTCGCCAGCTGCAGAGTGGCTGACATGCCAGGTGGGTCAATTCTGCCACCCTGCCACCTGTCAAACCTTTTCCCCACTATTTTAGTTTTCTATAATGCCATTGCATGCCTCCTCCTCAACCTCTGCACCAATGCAGTGTTCCAGGGTGGGCCATGAGGCTGACACAAAGCCATAAGGTGTGATATATTAGGCTTTATTCTTTCTCTCTATTCCTAAATTCTATGCTTGAGAGAAAATGGAGACATATATCTGAATTGTAAGGAGCCCAATGATACACTCTGGAAACATTTTGAAATCTTGTGTTGTGCTTTTGGTGGAAGCAAGATGATCTCTCTTCCTTACTTGCTATGTATATATTTTTTCCATAAGCTGCTTCTGCGTCCATAGCCTTTCCCAGTGCTATGAAAATTCCCTACTGTATGCTCATTATATGTAGGGCATAAGACACACCGCTGATTTTTGTTCGCAGGATGAGCGTATGCAATTCCCACTGCAGCCAGCTAAAGCTACCAATGAATGCCAAAGGCAGAAACTGGTGTCAGTTGCTGAATAAAATTCTATCTACCTTTTATTGCATTTCCTTTCATTCCTTGTCATCAAAATATGTGTGTCTGGAGCTAAGCTGTTCCATGCCTGCATTCACAACGTCCAGACTCTTTCAGAAGGCACTCATTGTAGCTCAGAAAATACCAGCTCGCTGGTCACCCTGCAAAACACATTTATCAGTATGCAGAAGCCGTCAGGGTGGTTGTGCAGAGTCAAAAGCAGGCAGGGTGAAAAGTGATTTCACAGAGCCTCTCCGTTTATTTTTCTTTTAATAACGATACTTGACCCATCCTGTGGCATGGTTCCGAATGGGTGAAGCAGGCTACCCTAAAATAACTCAAATCAAAATCCTCCCTTACTCCATTCCAGTGTGTTTGTGTGCATTATGCCAGGAAGTGTGGCAATGCTAAATGATATCATCCCCCATGACTAGGAAGAGAGTCATGAGAGGGAACCATTACTGCCACTTTGTGCTTGATCCATTCCAGAATTATGCCATTGGAGGCCAATCAGAGGAGGAAGCCATCCTCAAAAATTTCAAATGCTCAGGGAGATAGTATACCACAGTACCCTGCCCACAGCTATTGTATTAAGTAGTCAATGGAAGAGCCTTTCCCCCTCCATTCCCTTAAGAAACCCCAAGTAGGAACCGTTCTGGAGATTTAGGCTTTAAGGAATGGCTCCTCCATTTAATGTTGGTCTTGGGTATAATATGTAGCAGCTCAAAAGTGCCATGTTCTTTATTGTCTATTTTTATTACTTACTTCATTTATGAATTGCTTCCTATGAGGCATCTCAAAACAATTTACAAGAGAATAAAAACAGTTAAAATAATTGCATATATAAAAAAGAGTTAAATATTACATATACAAACAATTTTAAAAGGAACAACATATAGTGTGTGTGTGTGTGTGTGTGTGTGTGTGTGTGTGTGTAATCCACTTCAAATCCAATGCAGATACGAACTGGGATAACAGCCTCTACTTAGAAGTCTTGGTGAAAGTGGAAACTAGCACATAAAAGACCATAGAGATGATGCTTGTCTGATATATAATGAGAGGGATTTTCAAAGGGTGGAGATACACAATCAACCACATCATCAACGTACCTGGTATTTTGCAGAAAGGTAGTTTCTAGAGATGCAACCCTTAACTTCCAATGCACAGGAGAATACATATTAGCCTATTTTTATGAGCAGTGCAGCATTTTGCATCCTTTATTTGGAGAAAGAAGTATCAGCTGCTCCTTGGACAATGACAGCTGCTATATCTGGAATGTCCAGAATGTCAGCTGACATCTCTCACTCTGATACCGTATTTTGATTGAGTTTCCACAACACCATTCTGAATCCTCACAATAACCCAACTGCTATTAAACCCAACTGCTATTAAAACTGGTACAGTCATACCTCGGGATGAATACACTTCAGGATAAGCATTTCCGGGTTGCGGACCGCGGCGACCCGGAAGTAACGGAGCACGTTACTTCCGAGTTTCACCACTCGCACATGCGCAGATGCTCAAAATGACATCACGTGCATGCGCGGAAGCGGCGAAACGCAACTTGTGCACGCAGAGATGTGCAGTTACATGTTGCGTTCGCTTCAGGATGCGGATGGGGCTCCAGAACGGATCCCGTTCGCATCCAGAGGTACCACTGTACACAACAAGCATTCAGCCTTTGAGGAGTCACTTAGGTCAGAATTTGCTTGACATTTAAAAGTATATCAAGTTGGTGTTTGGAGGGTGAGCAGAGAGCGCTGCTGTTGGCTTAGCTTTTGGAGAAGGTGATTTCCCAATATGGTGAATTGATGCGTCTAGTGAATCCTATGTGGTGAACATTTCATTCACAGCCAAGAATAACACTGGGCAACAATTTTTTACTTTTTGAATGTTGTCTAGATTTCTACAACTGATTTAGGGTATTTTTGCACTGCTGAATCAGGAAATGGCATCCGTTTCTCTCCACCAGGTCAGGTTTACTGTAAACTGAATGGTGGGCATTGATAAAGGTAAAAAGGTAAAGGTAAAGGTACCCCTGCCCGTATGGGCCAGTTGTGTCCGACTCTAGGGTTGTGCGCCCATCTCACTTACGAGGCTGGGGGCCAGCGCTGTCCGGAGACACTTCTGGGTCACGTGGCCAGCGTGACGAAGCTGCTCTGGCGAGCCAGCATCAGTGCAGCACACGGAAACGCCGTTTACCTTCCCGCTATAAAGCGGTACCTATTTATCTACTTGCACTTAGGGGTGCTTTCGAACTGCTAGGTGGGCAGGAGCTGGGACCGAAAGATGGGAACTCACCCCGCCGCGGGGATTCGAACTGCCAACCATGCGATTGGCAAGTCCTAGGCACTAAGGTAAGTACACGTAAATTGCATGTTGCTTCACCATTTTTCAAACTTCAGGGCTTGAACTTTCATTTCTTGGAACTCCTGGAATGCTCAGCGGCAGGGAGGTCTCTCTTCAGAGTCCAACAGTAGTCAGCCATCATGACTGTGTCCCAGCTCCCCTGATACCTGGTCTCCATCTCTTTCATGTCCTGATGGAATCTCTCCCCCTGCTCATCACTCATTGAACCCAGGTTCTCAGGAAACCGGTTCATATGTGAAAATAGGCAGTGCATCTTGACGCTCATGTTGCAGCCCAGGTTTCTGAAAGCAGTCAGCATGTTGTTGACAAGTTCTGCATAGTTTCTGGCCTTATTGTTGCCAAGAAAGTTATTCACTACCAGAACAAATGCCTTCCACGCTTCCAGTTCCACTTCGTTCATTGACTTTCCGAACTCTGGATCTCTGATGAGCTGACGGATCTGAGGACTGTCAAAGATGCCAGCTTTCAACTTCTCCATGGTCAATCCTGGAAAAGCCTGGCACAAGTAAGTGAAGCAGTCACCATCCTTGTCCAGAGCCTTGGTGAACTGCTTGATTAAGCCGAGCTTGATGTGCAACGGTGGGAAGAGTATTCTGTCTCTGTCTACCAGAGGGTTGTTGATGACATTCCTTTATTTGCAAGGCACCAATTCCTCCCGCACAGGCCAGTCCTTCTTCGTGTAATGCTGAGCACGGTCCCTACTATCCCACATGCACAGAAAACATGGGTACTTGGTGAAGCCAGACTGTTGTCTCAACAAAAAGTTCACCATCTTCAGGTCAACACAAATAAACCACTTATGCTGATCATAACCAATTTTCTCCAGCACATACTTCACCGCTTCATAGTTCTCCTTCAGTGTACTCGAGTGACCCAGGGGTATAGAGGCAAACTGGTTACCGTTGTGTAGCAGAACACATTTCAGTGATCGCTTGCTGCTGTCAATGAACAGTCTCCAATCTTTCAGTTTGTACTGTGGCACTCCAAGCTTGAGCAGAAGCTGCACAATATCTGCACAGTACACCAAGTCCTTCTCTTCCGAGACAAAACAGAGGTACTCTTGATGCCTGTTGCGGAAGAAGCTGATGCAAGCACTGTCAGAGAGGAGGTTTTTTTCCTTCAGTCTGGATGCCAACAGTTCGGCAGAGTTCTTTGACAAGCTGAGGTCATGAACTAGATCATTCAACTCCTTTTGGGAAAATGGATGTGGAGCATCATCTTCAAGAACCACTTCTTCTTCTTCATGTCCTTCAACACTGGAGGCATTTCGTCACTAATGTGAGGAAGTTCTCCGAAGATAGGCACTGGAATTTCATCACAATGAGCTACAGGACGACATGCTGATTGAAGATCAGGATACTTGAGGCTGCTCTGGTTCTTTCTGTTGATCCCAGCCGCGCCAATTTATGGAAGATTTCGAGGTTTTATGACTTCAAACTGATCCCTTTTCGACATAATCACCCAGAACTATCCGACCTGAATACTTCTTGTCATTAAAATAATCATTTCCAATCAAAACAATTATTCGACATGGCATTTTATCCCCACCAACTAAAATGCTCCACACAAGCGTACATGTGAACAAAAACGTAAAAAGAAGAGTTTGGATTTGATATCCCGCTTTATCACTACCCTAAGGAGTCTCAAAGCGGCTAACATTCTCCTTTCCCTTCCTCCCCCACAACAAACACTCTGTGAGGTGAGTGGGGCTGAGAGACTTCAAAGAAGTGTGACTGGCCCAAGGTCACCCAGCAGCTGCAGGTGGAGGAGCGGAGACACGAACCCGGTTCCCCAGATTACGAGACTACCACTCTTAACCACTACACCACACTGGCATGTGGCCATAGCTCAAAAACTTGACCTGATTCAGCAAAACCAATGTGATTTTTGGATTCAGCACATCAGATTCATCCTAAATCAACTGAAAAAACACAGACAACAAATTTGTTGTTGACCAGTGTAATAGAATTGTAGAATTGGAAGGGACCCCAAGGGTCATCTAGTCCAACCCCCTGAAATGCAGGAATCTCAGCTAAAGCATCCATGATGGACGGCCATCCAACCTCCTTAAGAATTAACATTTCCTTTCAAATTAGCCAGTCCTTCGGCTTACATATCTGTTGCCATGCCTGATCTTCTAATAACATTTTTTTTATTTATGTACTTACTATTACACTACATTTTTGAGTGGATTTCACTCTGGAAGGGTTCCTCCTTCAGTTACGGCATACAGTATATAGGCAACATGATAATCTTGTAACTGAAGACAAATATACACAATATGTCATTTGTAATACTGCAGACAAAAGGGGGAAGTTTCCCAGGCAACAGAAACATCTTCATACTTAGGGAGCTGCTACCTTCTTGCTGGCATAACATGGAAATGAATGTCTTACTTTTGTTGGTGGTAGAGGAGCTTACCTGATCCCATCACTTAGACTTTGCTCTGCTCAAACCTAAAGGAAATCTTGGCTTGTTGCAATGGGGCTTAAAAGAGCAAAGCAATTAGGGAAAACAGCACTGCACCACTTTTTCTGACTGTGGTGTACAAATTCCGATAGATAGATAGATGATAGATAGATGATAGATAGATAGATAGATAGATAGATAGATATAGATATAGATAGACAGATAGACAGATAGATAGATGTAACTCCACAGTAATGTGGTCAGACCTAAGCAGCAGATATGTAGCTCTTGCCCAGACTCTGCTTTCCAAAATGATGCTAAAATGTGAACTGTTATTGGGGAATAAGTTCTACTGAACTCAGTTCTGAGTGATAATGTGTAGGGCTGACTGCACACTCCATTTCACATGTGGAGTTTTTTCCTCCTTCGTAAAGATCTTCCCTCTGCAGGACAACAGCCACACATCATCATTTCTCAAGTGTCATGTGAATTAATTTAGTCTGATGGCTTGGGCCAGCATGTACAAAGCCTTCTAAAATTAGTATAGCCAATAAAATATGTAATGTTAGAAACAACAGATTTGCCACCCTTGCAGTGGTCAGCCAGATGTTGATGGGAAGCCCACAAGCAATACCTGAGTGCAGCAACTCTTTCCCAAAAACTGGGAATCACAAATATAAGCTCCCCACTTTAAATAAATTCACATCCCCCCCTTGAAGTCACTGAATTCCCCCACATTTTGTGGGTGGGTGTGGGTGTGGGTGGGTATTCAGCCAAGCACCACTTATAATCACTCGGTTTAATAGTGAAATATGGTTGCGTCTTGCAGGTACAATTCTTTTCAAACCTAGATACCTGACTGGAAGATTCTTTTGTATTAAAGTTGCCATTGCCCCTTGACATGAAGAAGAGGTGTGCCAGTAATACTAATGATGTTTGACTGTAAAAAACAATAAAACAAAAAGAAGCAGAGCACTTCTATCAACCATAAATATGCTCCCCATTATAACGATTTCAGGTTCAGGTATAGTTTTATAGGCATTTTAGTTCTGCTGTGACCCTTCAAGTAGCAGAATGAGTAGATTTTCTGGGACATTTGTTTCCATCCTTGTTTCCATCCTTAGACTTTAATCTGGTATCTCCAACATGAAATATAAGATTTACAAGCGATTTCATCCTAGAGAGTTGTGGGAAAAATGAGTGTAGAGCATGGGATGGATAATTAAGAGCAAACAAATGATTTGTCCAATAACACCTTTATCTTTGTCGACAAAATGCTTCTGAGCGGATTATGAAGTTCTTATCTATGTTTGTTTCTGAAATGACTGTGACATTTTATATTGGCTCTGTCCTATTTATATTATATTATCTTGCATACAGAAGCCGTGTAATGATGTTTCACTCTTCTGACTAGCAGCCTGGTCTAAAGATGTGCTACACAGCAGTTCGAACACACATCAAAGTGCAAGTGGATAAATAGGGACCACTCTGGCGGGAAGGTAAACAGAGTTTCCGTGCGGTTTGCCAGAAGCGGCTTAGTCATGCTGGCCACATGACCCGGAATCTGTACGCCGGCTCCCTCGGCCAGTAAAGCGAGATGAGCGCCGCAACCCCAGAGTCGTCTGTAACTGGACCTAATAGTCAGGGGTCCCTTTACTTTACATCAGTGCAGAAGTGCCAAGCATGTGGCATTTCAATCACTGCACCGGTGCAACATCACAAAATGTAATATACATGCATTGTAGTAATGTTACATTTTGGCATCATCTAAATACTCTCAAGCTTTACATCAGCATTAAGGAGAATAGAAATGATAACATAGAATAAGAACGAAGTTATATAACAGATAGTGGGTGAAGGGGCCCTTGTTAAATAAGTGGCACTAGTATGTGAAAACAGCAGAGTAAGGAGCATAGGAAGTGGCCTTACACAGAGTTAGACCATTGGTCCATATAAGCTCAGTAATGTCTGAATGAGTGGTAGGCAGACCTTTCAGGGGTTGGCTTCTCAGATCTACTTTGTTTTTACTTGGACCTCAAATATACCAGTAAAATTTACCAGAGGTAAGAAAGAAATAAAGAGAGAGAGATTTACCAGAGGAAAGAAATAAAGAGAGAGAGAGAGAGAGAGAGAGAGAGAGAGAGAGAGAGAAGCTCCAAATTCAGTGCAGACCAGGCAGAGGGCCTTCTTGGTAGTGGTGCCCGCCCTGTGGAACGCAGTCCCATCAGATGTCAAGGAAATAAACAACTATCTGACTTTTAGAAGACATCTGAAAGCAGCCCTTTTTAGGGAAGTTTTTAATGTTTGAAGTTTTAATCTGCTTCTGTCATTTTTATTCTGTTGAAAGCAGCCCAGAGGGGCTGGGGAAACCCATCCACGTGGGCACAGTAGAAATAATAATAATAATAATAATAATAATAATAATAATAATAATAATAATTTCTGAGCTTTCAGTACTAGAGCTGAGCTGACAATCCTTTCAGACTGAAGCCTAGTCCTGGTTAACTCACTTCATTTTCAGGCAGGGGAATTTAGGCAGGGGAAGTGCTAGAAGTGCTGCAGCTGCTGCAGCAAGGATCATTCAGTTTGCATCTTAAGGGGTTAATTCTGCCAACTGCTGAACCTGGGAAATTCCACTGGGCCGCAGCTCTCTCTCTCGTAGTCATTATTTGCTGAAAGATGTACACATCATACAACAAGATAGCATTCCATCACCGTTGACAAGTGTAAAGGAGAAAGGAAAAATCTTAACATCCCTTGGTATATGATATTCTTGGCTGAGCCTTTTCATTGGATGAGGCTCTGTGGCTTATATTCAGACAAAAGGCATGTCAGGCTGGGCACTGAATTGTACGACAGCAACATTAGCTTTATTCTACACGAGGACCTTTATGCTAGCAATGATAGTCATCAAATAATGATCTGGTGCTGACATTTCTAGCTGTAGTAAAGCTCCTGGCTGTCACTCATCAATTTAACAAAGGGTAGCATCTGATAAGTGATGACTGGAAATGTGTAGGCTTTGTGTTACCTGCTTTCACTCTCGCCTTCCTCACGCACCGCTTTTTTGGTGTTCCTTCTCCCGCTTGAAATCCATGTGCCAAGGCGGATGAAGGATTTGATTTCCACATTTTCAGCAGAAATATATATTTTAAATGCCTTCCCTCTGCTCGCCGGGAAACTTTCCTTGATATTAAGTGGCCACTTGAAACTCCTCAGAGGCATTCTGAACCTTTCATGCTTGCTGCACCCTTTCCATCTCTTTGGGGAAAAATAGCTCCAGGTGCTTTTGCGCTGACTTGGGTAGGGGGTCTCTAAGCGGCAGCGTTGGCTAGCAGTTGGCCTGCTGTGTTAAGTGAGAGGCTGAAAGGATCCATGCAGACTGAAAGGGATGCTGCTGTTGACATTCTCAAGACTCGAGGGAGCTTTTCCATTTCTTTCTTCCATTCCTTTGCAAATTGGAGAATCTGCCAAACTATTTCATTTTGCCTCCGAAGAGACAAAGGGACACATTAACCAAGTGTTTCAGCAGTATCTGAGCTCTTGCAGGGGCAGGGCCATATTAGCTACAGGAGACCTGAAGCTAAGGAAATGGGCAGAAGTGACATTTGCAGGTCAGACAGGCAGCCAAATCCACAACCACACAGGCCATTCTACGGAGTGAAAAAGCAGGATGTAGTTGTGCTGAAGCCAATAGCCCACGGGTCAACAAACTTTTTCAGCAGGGGGCTAGTCTGCTGTCCCTCAGACCTTGTGTGGGGCCGGACTATATTTTGAAGGGGGGAAAAGAACGAATAACCCAAGGATGCATTTTAAATAAAAGCACACATTCTACTCATGTAAAAACATGCTGATTCCCGGACTGTCCACGGGCCAGATTTAGAAGGCGATTGGGCTGGATCCGGCCCCCAGGCCTTAGTTTGCCTACCCATGCAATAGCCTGAGAAACATATTGTTGCACACCACCCCCAAACCCCAAGCAGTGTGAGATTCCATGGGTTTCAGGTGTTTACCCAGGGTTTGTGTTTACTTTGGAATGAGGGACAGCAGAGACTGTGGGGTCTTTATGATATATGGTTTATTTACACATATATGCAAGCTGAGCCTACAATGGAGGGGTTCACAGCATTAACACCCAAGAGGGCCTTGCTTGTCCCATATCCACAGCCTCGGATTCAAGCAGAAATCAAACATATATGATATATATGTGCAAACAAACCATATATCATAAAGACATCATAGTCTCCACTGTGCCTTATTTCCAAAACCCTGGGTCAGCGTCTGGAACCTGTGGAATCTTGCACAGCTCAAAGGTTTGGGGTGGGGGGATTCAATAAAATAGAGCAGTGGTTCCCAAACTTTTTTGGACTATGCCCCCCCCTTGATTCCATAAACTCTTCCTCACTCCTCCTTCCTTACTCTGCAACAAAACATCCTTCAGAATAGTAGTTTGTGCAAGCCACCAAGGAAGATAATAACACATGAAATTCAAAATAGTAACAATTAATTGCACATTTATTCAAAATCCACTTAAAACTATTCAGTTTAATTGATTCAGCAAAGTTGACGAACCAGTGCTTTTCAAAGTCTGATATTCATTTACACCTCCATTGCCGCCCTTTACCTGCTTGCCTCTTAACACCCCCCTAGGTACCGGTAACCCCACCCTGCTCCAGGTGGCAGTGTTACTGATGCTAGACTAATTTCCCACTGGGTTGAGACTTTCATTTTCAGTATAAGTCTGTTTGGAGCCAAGGAGCTACTCAACATTTGCCTTGGAACAGATGGGGACAGGATGTAATCCAGCATGTAGCAATGGTTGCTTTCCTAATAAGCTTTACTTTGAATGTATTTACCCAAGTTGTTATTTAGACCTTCCCCAGCACAGTTTTAATAGATGCTTTTTATTGCATTTTTTGTTGTAGTTCAATCCGGTTTAGCTGAAGTACTTGGATTTAAGTTGATTTAGCACCCATGCCTTCAGTAGGAACAGGATTGGCTTCAACCCTGGCATTTTGGCTTAACTAGTCTGTAGATTCGGCTGCACTGGGATCTCATTTTGCTTCCTTCTGCCAGTATGACAGCAGTTTTTTTCTGCCACTGCTTGAAATATTGATTTTCATGGTTGTGCTATGCCGAATTTTCTTGTCATTGTATGGGTACTCATCTTTGCTGTTCCATTCAAAACTGTTTGCCATCATTTCACAGATGACCGATGGGACATCTATTCCCACCTGACCCTAAATTAAGTTTCAGCATTGACAGGTGTCTTCAACTGGAGGCTGATATCTCCTTCCAAGGTGGCAGTTCCCTTAGTAATCCATATGAGAAGCTTCGCCAAGTCTAATTTATATTGACATGCGGGAGGGGAGGGGAGGGGGGCAGGAGAACCAAGAAGATATGCTATTCTCTGTGGCTCTCAGATTTGTTGTGTGCCTCTTGCTGCCTGTGCTGTCTTCCATATTAAAATGATACTTTATTATATCAGATAAAAGTGTACCAGCATTTTTGGAATTCCAAAAATAAACAAATAATAAAAATGCACCCAAACCCCAGATCATATTTTGCTTCTGTGGTGTTCAAATCAGGCAGAAACCTTCCTTGTCAATTGGAATGCTGAAAATATTGATAGCATTTGGGGGTTGAAATGCTTGGTTGTGGTTAAGATTTTTATTTTATTTTAAGAAAATAGATTTTTCTTGCTGTGTGCCAGATGTTATGAATACAGGTTTGGTTGCTTCCACCAAAGTCCCTGAGGAAATTGTCTCTTTTTGCAAAAAGGATCAGAAGATGCATCACTTAATGTTTATGTCAATCATGGATTGGGTCCCAAACACAGTGCAATGGACATAATTAGCAGTTTCTGCCCAGAGACAGAGCAAACGCAGACTTGACTCATATTGTGAGAATTATGCAAAGGTGAGGCATCTAATCATAGCCTGCATTTTTATTAAGGCTTGATCAGGGCCTGTATTTTAAAATGAGCTTAAAGATTTTCAAATGTTCATGCCAGGCAGAAGACCAGCTGTCTAAGAACCTTGGCAAGATGTTTATTCTCCTGGACAAGGGGGCCCTCTGATTTATAGCAGAAAACAATTCTCAAAGTCAAAGGGAATTACAGGCTGACAGCCAAGGTTACACTGACCCTACATATTACAGAAGATAAAAAATCTGAGAAAACATAATTAAGAGTGGGTAAATAGTAAAATAAAACCATGTGCCTCCCATTAAACTTGAGCCATATTTTCCTAAGGTTGAAAGGTCAAGAGCAGTGAAAAAGGCAACTGGCTTGGCTGGAGAAGAGAGGTTTTTTCCTATCTTATTTTGAGGCTGGAAACTGTTCCTTCCTTTTTTACTTTGAAAAGGTTTATTCTTCTAAAAAGCTATCTATGTTATGTATTAAATATATTGGCTTAAATGTAATTATGCAAAGGAATTAGAAGCTAAGAAATGTTAAATCCTTATGCTAGATTCTTATTTCATATAGTTGAAAGAGATCACAGGGGCCATCAGCCACCAGCCCAGCCCCCCTGCCAAGCAGGAAACATCATTAGAGCACACATATGGTTATCTGTTTAAAGACCTTCAAGAGAAGGAGATCTTTCAATGATGATGTGAACTCAAGATCCTTGACAACTGTTTAAGATAAAAATTTAAGATTAAACCATTTGTTTTGGAGGGCAATAGGGCGAGGTGAGCTGGTAATTAAGGTTCCTTGTTGAGACAAATGTAAGATATATGACTACTTATTTGTCATTTATAGATAGAAGAATATATAGCTTTTTGTTTCCCATAAAAGGACAAGAGGAAATGGGTGTATCTTTTGTGATTGGTTCTAGCAAACAGCCAATAGGAATTTCAACTAGGCTGATTGGACAGAGGCAGCCACAGGAGGAGCAAGGGGGCTGGATTAAGGAAATATAAGTGCTGGCCATAACGGCAGGAGGCCAGGCCAGAGCTTGGTAACCATATACCACTGTGCCTCATATTTATTTGTCTGACAAATAAATTATTATTTTAATTTCTCTATTGCTGCGTTGAATATTTCATTCCAGCTAAGCGTTAACCACAAGCAGGGTGCTACAAAGGAACGTATAGATTTTCTTCCCACACTCTTCCTGAATATTTAAAGTATAATGGGATGGGGAAGGAGATGGAAGGAAAAATATACTTACATATTAGGAATTACATTTATAAATAGAGAACTATGACTGAGACACATTAAACAGTATTTTGCATCTTCTTAAGGCTGGAGCCATAAAACCTACCTGGACAACTAATTTATATTTCTGTCATTCTCAGAGCAGATACTTTGGTAAAAACAGTCATGTCATGGGGTGTACTACTTGCCTAGTTATAATTTAGGAGCAAGATGTTCTGCCTTTGCTGTCAATTGTTGACAATGCAACATTATTAGTATTTTGCTGCAAATTGTTGAAATGTCTGACTATAGGCAACACCACTGTCTTGCAACCTCCTGTGCAAGAGGATATATTTATACCTTAGATATGATAAAACTCCCAAAGGGTTAGTTTTAAAAGGCACCATGGGGAGACTGAACACCACCGATACATGTTGAGATCATCCTCCCCCAACCTGGTGCTAGCAGAGTGCATGGTCACACCCACAAACAAATGCACAATCAAGCCTCCAAACAGCTCAGACAAGCAACCAGCCTTCATCCAAAAGACACAAGCTCACTGTTCTTAGTCTCTTCCACCAATCCCACGCCCCTGTTTACAAGTCCTGGTCACAAGCTCTTGGTCACAAGCTCCTAGAGACTGCAATCAGCTAAGTGGAACTGCTGATCTTCATGTTCCTCAGATGAGGGACTGCTGGCCATTGGCCATAGCCATTGGATTGCTGTTTAGAAACCACACAAGAATGGGCCTATCCAGCTATAGCACCAACCTCTGTAATGCTTTGCTAGACTAGGTTTGGGAAGCTCCATATGCACTGGGTGCTTCAAACATCTGTTTGTTTAGGCAAGCCTTTTCTGATGTTGAGGAAGCTTGTCCTGCTGGTGGCATTGCTTTAAACCATTTTTTTTTATCATTGACAGACTAAAAGGGGATATACTGTACTCACTGGGGATAATTCATAATAAATAGGCTAACTACTGTTGTAATGGATATTGTACTAACAGCTGCAGTGCTAGGGCAGAAATGAATTTTCTCTTGTCCTTGGGTATTACCAGATTTTATTTTATTTTTTGAATTTCACACCATGAAATATGTAGCTGACTCCTTTCTCTTAGGCTGCGTACACACCATACATGTAAGGCACCCCCCAGAGAATCGTGGGAACTGTAGTTTAAATGTCTAATTTGCACACAACCTAAGTACAGTGGTACCTCAGGTAATAAACGCTTCTGGTTACAAACACTTTGGGTTACAAACTCCGCCAACCCGGAAGTAGTACCTCGGGTTGCGAACTTTGCCCCAGGATGAGAACGGAAATTGTGCACTGGTGGCACGGGGGCAGCGGGAGGCCCCATTAGCAAAAGCACACCTCAGATTAAGAACGGTTTCGGGTTAAGAACAGACCTCCAGAACAAATTAAGCTCATAACCTGAGGTACCACTGTAAAGTGGTTCTAAATTACAGCAACAGTTTTAACCCTGTGCTTTTTTACCTGGAAGTACAGACCATCCAATTTTGTTAGGCTTACTTCTGAGTAAGCATGCACAGGATTGAACTGCAAGAGTCTTATCCATCTGAACAGTCCCAAGACAAATATATATATATATATGCAATTGAATATATTCGTTTTTAATACTATGCTTCTTACGAGCATTGACAAGTAACTTCAGTCATGCAAACTGTCAGGAGAATATTTGACTATTTACATATTCTGCAAATCAAGCCTTGTTCAGAGAGTAAATCCTGTCATTTGAAGCCTCGGCAGGTACACTACGTTCAGCCCTAAGAGATAAGCGGATTAACTGGATGGTTCTGGTACAGTGAAAAGTTGTATAGGTTTGAGCCTTCTTTAATAAAGTTTAGCCTTGGTTTTAATTGTATCTGCGTTTACTGAGCTCCATTTTCATGCAAATTAAGGTTGATATCCTCTTCATGAACTCAGCTCTAGCAAGGACTTGAGGAATCAAACAGCAGGAAATCGTCACAGACTCGTTGTGTGCTCTTCACCGTGGGTTCTATTCCCCATTTCCGAGGGCATCTGTGAATCCCTTACATTCCATGATCCATGTCCTCCAAAAGTCCTGAGCAAGGGCCTGTAGATTTATGATACAGATAGCGCAATCCTCCTGACACAGCTCAGTGCTGGCCAGCTGTCAAAAATCTGCTGGCACTGCAGCTATTCAGAAACTGTTCTTGATAGGTCATGCACAAACACTTCTCCAATTGGTTCCAGCTTGCAACACTGAGTCAGTACTCTGGTCTGGACAAGCAAGTGACCACACGACACGTTCCTCCTTTTCTTCTCTCCACACTTTCCTTTGCCACCCTATTCTGTCTTAATAGATGAACACAGGGGTGGAGGTCCTCAGTCCCAGAGTCTGAATGTGGCCTTCCTGGGTCCTGTCTGTGGCCCGCAGAACTTTTCCCATTCCACACCCTGCTATGTGCTATGAATGTTTTTACCTGGCTGACATGTGTCCTTGGACTCTAATAATGCCTCTCACTTGTCAGGATAAAGAGGGGTGTGGGTGTGTGGGTGTGTAAACTTGCCTACTGTGCACAGGTATTCATTATTCCACCCACTTTAGCCTCTGATGCCACCCACCACTGACGTTTGGCCCGCCTGAAGGTTGTCAAGAAAAAAATATTGCCATGTGGCCTTTGGTCTCAAAAGGTTTCCCCACCTTAGAGCTAACTGAAGCACCACTGACTATTTCAAGCCTTCTTTGTAATGGCTCCCAGCCACTTCTTTATGTATTTTAAGCACTTATGCATAGTGCCGGAGCTTTGTGCTCCGGCACCGGGGGGCAGACAGCAGATGGGGGCGGGGCTGGCGTGCGTCCTGGGGTGTGGTGCGCTGCCCATAGGGGCATGGCATGCGTCTTGGGGGCATGGCGCACCGTTTGTAGGCGGGGGGGGCAGCTGTGATGGCACCCCGCCAGGATTGCGCTGCCGGGGGCAGTGCGCTCCTCCAGCACACCTCTTCCTCCACCAGTGCTTATGCATCAACCTTCCCCATGTCAGATTTCAGAGCAGTGCACACTTCAGTCAACAGTGCTTTCTGTGTGTACCTGCTACCACACTGATCTTCCACAAGTGAGTCGTGCCTTGACTTAAGTTTGATGCTTCAGCAAGACCACCTTTTCTATTTTGTTTATTGTGGTTAGACGTTTTTAAAGAGAAGAAAGTTGGAGGAAGGGAAGTGTTGTTGCACTTACGTTCCAATTGCAGGTTTCCCATAGGTAGTGTTTGGCCACTGTGAGAAGAGGATACTGGACTAGATGGGTCAATGGCCTGATCCATATTTATGTTATTAAATAGTCCATCACATTATCTGTTCCTGCCCCCCCCTTTCTGTATCTGACTCTGTTTCATCTCTTATTGTTATTCTCTCACGGGGCAGAACCTGTTGTTGACTTATGCTTTTCCTTTGCATTCCCAATGCAAAGTCACCCTAGATCCTAGTTCTTTTCATTCCTGCAATGAAAAAATATCAAAACATGGGAACAAAAAGCTTCCATGGCTATGAACTGTGTGTAGAGCTCTTAAAACGTAGTGATCCAAGACACTCAAGTATAAACCTTAGAACTATGGATGGAGGGGGATTTTTGTTGTTGTTTTAACATTATCAGCACTGAAGTCTCAAGGACAATCTATTACTGTGACACCTGTATTTTCTAAAGTTCTAATAGTCACACTAAAAAAAGAGGCTTTGTCAATGTTTCTTTTATTCCTTCCATTTCCTCTAAAGCAATTTACTCTCATCTTTTAAAATACATGTTGTTGCTTCCCCCCTACCCATTCTGTGCATCCATTTAAGCTTTACTTATTTTATTAGACCTTATTCATGGACAAATAAACAGATGGTGCTTGAAACATTATCGAGGAGACATTCTTAACCCAGCAGCTAGTAAAAGCTAGAAGACGTTCCACTGAAGTGGTTTAAGCTAATTGTCTCCTAAAGATATCTGTTTTTAATTGCTGGTCACAAAATTAACACCTAGCTAGCACTCTGAATCTAACAGCCAGTTTAAAAGCAAAGGAAAGAGGTAATAGAAAGTGACCTTAGCTACATGTTGTGAAATCCTCCATTGCTCCAGCACTGTATTCTGTATCAGCATCCAGTTGCAGCTGATGGGAGTTGTAGTCCAAGCTGGCTGGAAGGCACCTGTTTGGGAGAAAGGCTGCTCAGTATTCTAGGGGGTGAAGAGTCCAGAAGTTCTGCAACTCTTAGTCCCATCAGCTGCAGTCAGCATAGCTAATAGTGAGGGGTGAGGTGAGTTGGAATACAGCAACATCTGATTGGTTGCAAGTTTCCCATTCCTGATATATATTAATAATAGCAAAATCACGCCCCAGTCACCTATCTTTATCAGCAGCACTGGGTTAACTTTTTCAAAGGTACAAAATATATTTGCTGGTGGAAAACAGAGTCATGTAGGTGGGGAGGAGACATGATGAGGACTGAGCATGCCCAGTGAGCTCAGATTCCAAAATATTGCAAAGGAAGAAAACTAGGGAAAGGGCAAAAGGAATGCTGTACTCCTTGAGGAGTGCATGGCTGGCAGGAAACCAAAATAGGAGCACATCAAAGTGCAGCCCCACTTGTATAACAGGAAAAACCCCCACTAGATTTATTTTGATATTAAAGAATGGTGCTCTTGACATTTGCTTTCCAACAACTTCAGTATTTATTGAAATGTCTATCTGCAACTTAGTCATTGAAGGATCACCTGGAGTCTGGTTTGTAAATAGCCCTTTAAATATGGCATATGCAGGGCAGGAGTAAGTAGGGCAGGCGTGGGCTCAACGATCAGTCCCAATCTGCTGACTAGTGCTGGGTACAACCATTGCTTGCAATAGAGATTGGCTGCACTTGGGGGTTACTTACTAGGAACACCATAATGCCGCTGATTCCTGCAGGGGTTGAATTCGGCACTAAATGCAAGGCTCACTTGTGAAGGAATAACCAGGACAATCCTGATTTTTCCTTTCTAGTCATGTGACCCACACCTCGCAACACCTGTGATGTCGGGGTGGTGCAGGTGGGCATAATTTGGGGAAAATGGCCCCATGGTCCAACTGAGAACCCCTGCTGGGTACCATAGGCTGGAGGTTACCCACTTCTAGTATACAGTGAACAGGTGGGCTGCACTTTTGTCCTACCCCACAAAGTTTCTTTATTTATCAGTGAAGTGATACAGCTGTGTGAGAAGAAGCCCCATGAGCTCCTGCTTGCATGGAGGGGTTCCCTGCAATTGGCTCACCCACATAATAAGCTATGCCAAGTCTGTAGAGTTTCTAGTCATGAGCAAGAGCTTGTCTGTTTGGCTTTCTTCTGAATTTGTCCACAGCCAGAGCACATATAACCTTTGCTCTACTAAAAAACAAACAAACTGATGTGGGTCATCTCACCACAGAGCGACATTTGTCTTCCAACATTTGGTTGGAATTGCTGAGTGTCTCAGTATAAATATTGCATTGGCTTTCACTGTGCCAAGTTGGCATAAAGACAAGCTTGCTTACTAGTTTTCTGGAATTTGTCGATCGATTTGTTTGGCTTTAGGCCATCACAAGGTGCAAACTGGAAAATGAGCCACCACTGGCAAGTTGCAGTTCTGATTCTCATTCTGTGATAATGGAAATCCCAGCAAGATACAGAAACAACAGAGAAAGACAATTTGGGAAACAGAAGGAGAAGCTTCGTTCTAACCAAGAGCTGGCCGAATGCTCGTGATTAGCAGAAGCGAGTGCAGAGCTTTATAGTAGGAACATGGCAGATTGTTTAACCTTTGGTGAACCAATCTCTTCTTTCCAAGGGCTCTGTGTCCTTTATGTGACTATGTGTTGTTGTTGTTGTTTAGCCGTTTAGTCATGTCCAACTCTTTGTGACCCCATGGACCAGAGCACGCCAGGCACTTCTGTCTTCCACTGTCTCCCGCAGTTTGGTCAAACTCATGCTGGTAGCTTCGAGAACACCATCCAACCATCTCATCCTCTGTCGGCCCCTTCTCCTTGTGCCCTCCATCTTTCCCAACATCAGGGTCTTTTCCAGGGAGTCTTCTCTTCTCATGAGGTGGCCAAAGTACTGGAGTCTCAGCTTCAGGATCTGTCCTTCCAGTGAGCACTCAGGGCTGATTTCCTTAAGAATGGATAGGTTTGATCTTCTTGCAGTCCATGGGACTCTCAAGAGTCTCCTCCAGCACCATAATTCAAAAGCATCAATTCTTTGGCGATCAGCCTTCTTTATGGTCCAGCTCTCACTTCCATACATCACTACTGGGGAAACCATAGCTTTTACTATACGGACCTTTGTTGGCAAGGTGATGTCTCTACTTTTTAAGATGCTGTCTAGGTGACTATGTGTGTAACAGCAAATTCTGTGCCAATGAAGCCAAGCATCAAAATGCCTCTCCCTCCCTTGACTCATTTGATGCTGCAACCTGTAGCATCTTCTGTGGCCAGGCCAGGGTGAAATAGGGTTGGCGTGTGTGTGCACACACATGGCAAGGCTGGGAGAGGCCCCTGGGATGAACGTGGAATCTTTTGCATGTAAGGTGGGTGCTCTGTCACTGAGCTACAGGCTTCCATCCACATCTGTGAGAGTGCCATTACTGTAGGATTACCTCAGATTGGTCCATGACACACCTGCTAAGCTGACCATCTAAGATCTGACCAGATTTAGTCTCGTTCCTATTAAAAATTGTGCACTAGGGAAGTAGGCAAAGTGCTGTGCAAATATCATGTACAAATTTTAAAAATACAAATCAACCCTGGAATAAAAATTCTTTAAAATATTCTTGCTTAATAAATTGGTGTGGGGATTCTCTCCCCCCCCTTTCCCTCCCAAGCCCTATATACAACACCTTTATACAACAGTACACCTTTATAAAACAGTGTAGACATTGGACAATTTGTCCCACAGAGACAAAGGCCAGGTGTGAATGATTTTAAATGCCTCGTTAAAATGCCATGCTTTTAATGGCAATGTTGTCAGTTTAGTCACTTGGTATCTCCATGCTGGGAATGAAGCTGCCTCCTTGCATCTCCCCACTCCCATTTAACAAGAATAAAGGCCAACCGGTGACCAATTAGTCAGACTTAAATGCGATTTGGTGACATTTTTGCTCCTGAACCTTTGGTATAAAATGGTTGTTTAGGAGTAAGATAAGGGGAGTGCTTATACAGCTGTGGATTTCTACTTGCAGCTGAAAGTTTCATAAAAAAGAATAGAAGAAATGATCAGGTAAATATATCAGATATATGTTTGGGGGAAATTATAGCATCATGTATAAAATGCCATTTGTCTTCTGAACGGGTGTTAAACTAATTTGTGGTGGTTTTTTCCATTTTGGGTGTTTTTTATCCAGTCTCCTCAGGCTAAATGTTCTATTAATTCTCTGGATCTCGGCAATGCAGATGTGGAGGTGTTACCCTCTTGTCCCTTCTACGGTAAGCAATAAACCTTACTTAGCTAGAGATATACTATGTAATTAATTTTTAAAATATCATATAAAACTCCTTTAAGCACCAACATTATTAAACATACTCAACTTAATTCTGTCAAATGCCCTTTATGGAAGTCTAGCTATGGCATTACATAGGACCTGTTCTGTTAAGCATTTTTGTGCATCTACAAAAGCTGTAACAACCTTCCACTTATTGATTTCCATGAATCCAGACTTTAGTCACTTTATGTGAGGGATGCTGTTCCAGTGATTGAAGCGTGAAACTGAGAATTAATGTGTTCGATGCTATAAACTTGATTTAGTATGGCTTCTCCTCCCCCCCCCCCGCCCAATCACTTTTCTCCAATATATCTATCTAGCAGTGCAATCTGACTTATATTTATTTATTAAGTAGTAAGTCTCCTTGGATTCCATGGAACTTTCCCTCAGATCAGTGTGTGTAGGACCTGTATAGGATTGCACTACTTATATCTTTATTAACTTAACACACTGATTCTATGATGGAGACCTGCTATAGATTTGAAGAAAACAGAATGGTTTTAATGTTTAGGTGGGGGTGGGGGGTGGGGGATCACATTTTAACAAATGAGCACAGTACTAATATTTTCTGAAAGTTAAGGCTGTATCTAACAGCGGAAAGACTCTACTTGGTTAAGAAGAGAGAGTGCTAAACCAATTATTTCTCAAAGCTTAAGATGCACAGGTGCAAAACTCATTTAGCAGATATTTGAATAATAATGCAAAGCATCCCACTCATGATTCCTGGGAACTAGTTTACCTCACACAGAACTACAATGCGCAGCACCTTTAGCATACTCCCCCCCCCCCCCAGCATCTAAGGATTCTTGGCGGGTGTGTGTGTGCTTTGAATATGCTTTAAATGTGTTGTTTGTACATTCAAAACTAACAGTACAATCTCAGTGTTAGACAAAATATTGTTGGAGGGTGGGGAAATCACTTCCATACACGTGGGCAGCTGCTCCATTATTTGTAATAATAAAAACATTTATTATTATTTTTTGTTATTCCACACCTGAGCCTTTAAAAAATATCTCATTAAAACACCACAACATTCCTATAGGAAACTAAAGATGATATTTCAGCACTTGCTTAATTCTGGGAATTCATTCTCAAAAGCTTCACTGGGATTATTTATGACTTTGGGGGAACGGTGTATTTAATATTGCACGCTGTGTCGTGCAATTTATATTTTATATTCTCCACAACTTTCTGAAGGAACAGTGAGAGACTTTCCTGGGGTTGTGAAGGGATCTGAATCGGGGTTCCCATACTAAATGGACTGCATTAAAAGATTCCCTACCCTGGAAGGAAAGTCTTAGACTGATAGAACTCCTTCAGAAAAGGCTCTGTCAGATAAAGGGAGTGGTTGGATACAAGTCATTGTATCCATCTCCCTATAACTGAGAGCCTTTTTGCTGGTGCTGATTTTCTAGTATAAATCACCACCACTCAGCTGCTATTAGCTGAACAGAAGAAAACATAAATGCAGTTGGATTGGACCTATGGTGAACAGCAGCTCTGGGAAATGAGTTGTATTGGGGAATTAGGCTGGCAAAGCAATTTGGGTCTTTACTCCCATCAAAACTGCCCCTTCAACATCTGCTTTTGGAAAATGACGAAGACATTAGTAGATCCAGGCACACACATTGCACCACACCATGTGTAGTTTTGCCAGGGCTCCAATGAGACTCAATTTCAAGTAAAGGTGTTGATACCTTCTAGTCACATTGCTTTTGAAGGGGATGCGTGTGAGCATATCCTTCCATACTATGGTCACATCCACACCATACTGCTAAAACCTTTCCTACACTAATTTAACACTTGTGACAACTTCCAGCAAAGAGTCCTGGGAACTGTAGTTTGTTAACAGAGCTGGCAATTGTAGCTCTGTGAGGGCTTTCCTATCAACTCTCAGCATCCTTAACAAACTACAGTTCCCAGGATTCTTTGGGGAAAGTCATGGCTGTTAAAGTGGTACAAAAGTGATTTCAACATAATTGCAACCTGCCATGTATTTTTTAAAGCATGACTAGGGGTGGGGTGGGATACGCTGTTCTTGCTCCCATACCAAAACATGACAGCAGATGCTCTGACCTGTATGTCAGGGAGAGATTTTTATTAAAGCAGGAGAATAGTACAGACTTGGCAACAGGAAAAGAGTACCGGTAAATACAGCCCACAAGGCAGAACAGCCTCATCTAGAAGAAAGGGCTATGATTCACGGGTCCAGGATCAGTGACAAACTTTTAAGCCAAGGTGTGGTGTGAATCTCTATTCCAGTGGGAATGTCTAGCCTGCAAGTGGACACTACGTCTAGGTGGATGGGACTCCTCCCTTTCTAAGAGCCATTGCCTTGTCCTGGGAGAGAGCACCAGACCCACTTTCACCTCCGAATAATGCTTGGCTACTCATTTCCCTCCCCATAATCTGACAGTGCTCTCTTCCCCAAAGGGTTTCCAGGAGACCCACAAGGTAGGCGTCCCCACAGGAGTCATGAGGAACATCTGCAGCATGTGGCACAACCAAAAGGGCTTCCTTTTGTTGTAGTCACTGGCATCCTTAAGATCCATAAATGAATTCATGGAATGAAACAGATTGTGTGGATTTGCAATACCTGCCGGGCAGGAGGGAGCAGCATCACAGCCAGCTGTAGAGTAAGACCATGAGCAACTGCATTCATTACCACCAGAGGGTCCCCTTGTGCCCAATCCTCACGTACAAGATGCAGTTTATCTCCAAACACACCGTGCGCTGAAAGATCCTGCTGCTCCTAAGTTTCTTTGGACCAAAGCCAAATGACAAGTGAGATAAATTAATTTTCTGCGAATCAAAAGAAATTACCACTGAAAAAGCAGATATATTGTCCAGGATGATCATCGATGCTTTGTAATACTCAATTAGACTGTAGTTTTATTACAGTAATTAAGTCCCGTGTTTCTGTATATCCCACAGCTGTAAAAATATCTTGTAGAATTCTTCGTTCTCCACTTTTCTTCTTCTAGCTATGTGTAATATTGTCAGGAAACCACCACCTGTGGGAATTTGGCCACTCCTTTTACACTGGGTTGTATGTAATCTGACTGAAGCTTCCTCCACTAGACTTTCCCATAGTGTTACAGTGCTGCTTCCAGTACCTTCTCCTCCCAAGTTGTGGCATGCCTCTGAAAGATGGCTTAGGAGGAAGGAAGACCCACCATACCTTAGTGGTCTAGCACACACTTTGCTTGCAAAAGATCCCAGGTTCAAGTCCTAGCATCTCCAGGAAGACATGATATTAAATGTGCATTAAAAATGGCTATATATATGCAAATAGCACCCATGGAGCAGGGATCTAATCATTAGCAGCATCTCAGCAGGTATGGGGAAGGAATGTAACCATTTCCTCCCCAGCTCCAATCCTGAGGAAACTTCATCCTCTGAAGTTGCTATTTGCATAAGGAGGAAATGCCCCATTGCCACCAATGCAAATACACATTTAATCTTGCAACTAGTTTGGCCTTGAAACTGTGCAGTGTCATCGCCAGTCAGTAAAGCAGCAAACACTGGGCAGGATGGACAAATGGTCCAGGTTCGTAACTCCACCTAACTTGGGAGTGTTCATTTCAGTGCCCAGTGAACTTCTTCCTGTTCAGACAAGTAATATACACTGTATATAGGTGGGTTTCGCAGAGCTTGAGTCTAGAGCATGTAATTAGAAAAGTTAGCTTTATCGTTAAAACAAATGAAGACAAGCTTTTGAGGAAATGAAATGAGTAAAAATGCTTCTAAATGATATAATCCATCTCTGCATCGATGGTGGTTTTTACAGAGCTAGCACTAAAACATTAATTGCAAGGATAAATTGGATCCAACTTGGGACAGATACCATCTTTCAATATGGGTGTTCTCCATCACACACACCTTTTATGGAATGACCAGGGCCATTTCTGGATTTATAGACAACCTGAGAATCAAAATGGATGTAACAGTGCAATCCTATACATTCAAAAATAAGACTCAATGAATTCAAAGAGACTTAGCTACCAAACTTAACTCCCAACTGGGGTGGTCAGTGGTGGAACCCTGCTACATCCAAAGTCCTTCTGCTCAAACTGGCCAGGGCAGATGATGAACACAGTCCCCCCCCCCCCATTTTTCTGCTGTGCCAACTCTAGTCAGTACAGCAGAAGCAAGAGGTAGTCTGTTAACAGCCACTTCTGCCAGGAGGGAGAGCAGGGGGGCTCTATCATGTAGCCTAGCAAAAAAAAAAAGGTTGTGCAAAACATCTGGCACATCCTAACCCTCCACCTTCAACAGGTGGGAATTAGGATTGCTCTGTGCTTATATTTATAGAGCTGTAAACTAAAAGTAGTTTCATATTACAATTATGCAATCACCTTTTAATTAATAAAATGCATTGCCTGTATAAGTGGGACCCATTAGTCTGCCCCTTGTATTGAATTTCAATTAAATATCAATAAGCTTCTGTTTCTGTGCAATAATTATGAGGTTTGTTGTTGGGTTTTGTTGTTGTTTTTTGGCCAGGATATTGATTAGAGGTCATCCATTTTTAATAGCATTCTTAATGGATCTCATTGCGAGAATATGAATCATTAAATGCATTCATTGTTTCATTACGCACATGCACACACCATATTCATTGTCTATTTGCCTTTAAAATATATTATAAAATATTTCAAACCCTGTGTGGTTATTATTAAAGGTAAAGGTAAAGGTAACCCTGCCCGTACGGGCCAGTCTTGACAGACTCTGGGGTTGTGCGCCCATCTCACTTAAGAGGCCAGGGGCCAGCGCTGTCCGGAGACACTTCCGGGTCACGTGGCCAGCGTGACATCGCTGCTCTGGCGAGCCAGAGCCGCACACGGAAACGCCGTTTACCTTCCCGCTGGTAAGCGGTCCCTATTTATCTACTTGCACCCGGAGGTGCTTTCGAACTGCTAGGTTGGCAGGCGCTGGGACCGAGCAGCGGGAGCGCACCCCGCCGCAGGGATTCGAACCGCCGACCTTTCGATCAGCAAGCCCTAGGCGCTGAGGCTTTAACCCACAGCGCCACCTGCGTCCCATGTGGTTATTATTACACCTCTGGAAATTCAAGAGCTTTTGCATTAAGCATGTTGTAAGTGTTGGGTATTTCTGGAAAGCGAGGAAAGCCCACAGATGGTTTGGCCAGTCTCCCTTGAGATTTTTAGCTCTATGATTAGAAATCTCCAGGATTTGGGGGATCCCAGGACCCCACTGGGGGTACAACTTAATTTTTAACCCATGAGTCCAAAACTATATCTACCTAGTCCAGCCCGAGCCTGGAGGTGCAGGCGGCTCATGCTTCTCAGCTAAAATGAAGTCATCAGGCCGGGCTTAGGCACTCAGCACCCTTGGCCAGCTGCAGGACCTCACTGCCTCGGCCCACTAATGATGCCAACCTACCTCCTTTAGATGATTTTACTAGTCCTGTCCTTTGGGTAGCACTGGGTGACTGAACCTAGAATCCACTTAAATTTCCAACATTGCCTGCAACACAGTGTTGCTCTGGGACATCGTAGGAAATTTAAATAGTGGATAGAAAATGGCAAGGTCTGCTGGTCAGAGTATTTAAATTTCCTCCCCACAAACAGCTTGTGCTGCTTTGGGGCTCATTGAGTCTCCCATGAGTACCTGTCACTGGCAGCTGCATTGCCACAAATCTCCCATGTCCTACCTTGCCATGAGAGCCACTGTTTTCATTTTCCACATGCTGGTTTTGAGGAGGGGCCAGATTGCGTGAACTATGTGAGAGGGCAAGGACTCAGGCCTGGGGCCAGCAGTCTACCAGGTCAGACCCTATCCACTGGTCCCATGGCTTGGAAGGGCCACTTAGCAGCCTCACCTGACCATGACACCATTCACTGGCTATGGTGAGTTCAGCAGTGGACAGCAGTGCCACTTTTGAATGGAAGCTTAGCTGCCATTCACAAGTGCTGCCACGCATTCATTGCTGAAGCATGTCTGAGGGCCTGGTCAGCTAAGGCATATAGCATCTTAACCCTCAAAGCTGTGGTGGACAAAGCATATGGCTGCCTTTAAAGGGAGAAGACCCAGGTTCCAAGCCCTGGTCAGCAATTTCACAGGGCACAAAAAGTTGCAATTTGTCAGCCTACCTGAGTTCAAAGGGTGCTAGTAAGGATTACATGTCAAAAGGGTGTTATTGTGTGTCTCCCTGAGCCCTTAAGACAAGGTTGGGGAAAGATAATACCTCAAAGCCTCATTAAAAAGCATCAGCCGTGCACTCTGAAGTTTGACTATATAAAGGCATTTTTTTTCCTGTCAGCATGTACGGTTAGATGATTAGTCACGCACACAAAAATCAGCGACAGGAAAAGTAGCCCTATCTTAAAAGAAAGCCAGAACAATAGAACATCATTAATGATACAGTAAAATGGCTCGCTTCTGAGCACAGTCTACAATACTAACAATTCTTCCAGGTAAGCTGTGCTTTCATATCCATGGACCTTATGAAAACCTGACATTCTATACCCTTAATCTACAGCTAATACAAATTCATCCATGTCTTTTTAAGCCTAAATGAGTTTGTGTGTATACGTACGTATGTGCCCCTGTCACAAGCATATAAATCCATAACATGGCTTTTCCTTATCTGTAATTTTTTTAAAAAAAACAGACAAACAAACCAAAATCTTCAGAGCAATAATCCTTTTTCTTTGAATTGCCAGCTGTCTGGGAACTCTGATTACTGTCTCCTCCTGCTCAATAGTTGCCTAGCCAAGGTGGATGGGTCCGAAGAACTAGCATTGTTAAAGCCTTTTCTGGAGAAGTCTTATATTAAGAGGTCCTTTCGGAATGGGGTTGGCTCAGGAATTAAGAAAAATTCCTATCAAAGAGCCAAGTCATAAGCAAGTGCTGGAGGAAATACCTACAAATCAGAATGTATAAAGTTAAACTGAATGTGCTTTAAAATTGTTTGTACTGCATTTTTAGATGAGAAATGGAGCCAACAGAGACAAATGTATCAGCGTGTTCATAATGTAAACAGATGCTTATTTGAAATGGTACAAGCCAAGTGAAGCAAATGTGATTGTTCAAAGGCATTTCTTTAAAAAAATAAAAAATAACAGCATACATTTTTGCGTTGATATAAAAAGTGTTTTTGGTTTCATTCCACCTGTTAACAAATGTCTTAACACAAATATGGGCCTTGTGTTTTGTTATGAACCATTTGGAACCTGTTGTGAAGAAACCAATTTAATAATCTGAATGTGCTCATCTCTAGTACACAGAAGCGCTGTTTTGTAATTTTGCTGACACAATGCTCATTTACATGAAACCATTTTAGTACAATCTCATTCATAGAAAGCACTGGGTATTTGGATAAATGGAAGTTGCATGGAACAGAAAGCCAAATTCAATCTGCAGGGGTGTCAGGAAACCAAGCGTTCTTCAATACAGGTTCCACAAGAAAGTGTTTTGAACTATATTTTGGACAAGTTAAGTTTTTAGTCCCAGTATTGACGCCAGTGAAAGTAGATTAATGTGCATGACATATCCCCTAATCATTATATAGATTATCCTCTATGTACAGAATCATATATTAAGATGAGCCAACTATCAACTAATGGGTGTGCTATAACAGAAACTAGTCTAGTTTCCTCTTTATGTCTCTGCGTTTATTCCTCTGCTGTACAAAAATAGACCTGGTTAGCTGTGCAGTCTCAAAACATTGTAGATTTTGTCAACAAGAAAAGGTCATCTGCTGAGTTACATTATTTGTGTGACTTTTACCTTGTGGCCATTTCCTCAGAGAAGTGATGTAAGAATTTCTGCATGCTGGCATAAAGATGTTATGAAGGCATTCGATTAGCTGCATTCTGAAAGCAAAGCAAACATATTAATCATTGTATAAGGTAAATTCAAAACTTCCATTTAAGCTTTTCAACAGTAATAATTACATTTGTAAAAGCAGATGTAAAATCTGAATAATAGAGTTGTCTTAAGTGCATAAAAAGAAACAGCATCATCTATCATTGTTTTCATATGAATAAAAACTATGTACAAGCTGAAGGGTGGACATTTTTTGTGGCACAAATTGTCAACAAGAGTTGGAGATTTCTGATTTATCTGAAGCCACTTGGGAGGAGCATCTTTGGTATATTTTAGAATGCAGACTTCCTTCCAATGCAGGGGTTCCCAAACTGGTCCATGGACCACCAAAGATCTGTGAGCTTCATTCACGTGGTCCGAGGTGTGTCCATAAAAATATAATTTAAAATATCATTAGGATGTAGCACAGCACATCAAAATAGCTACATCAGGCATTGTGGTCCACCAAGACCCTCAACAAATTTCAAGTGGTCTATGGGGGGGGGAGTGTGGGTACTCCAACTAACCTATGTTAGCCAGAATTATGTACACTGCATCAAACAATACTACCAACAAAAAATGCACATAATGTTGTTCTTTTGCTCCCAAATCTTTGGATACCAGTGGTTGGGAAGTACAATATACTGGTAGCATAGAAGTACATACACTACTAAGAGCCTTTTTATGTATGGAGAATCCCCATGTCAGCAGGGGAACAGTGCCAATTCAAACTTGGGGGGGGGGGGAGGTAAGCAAGATGCTACCAGTGGGCCTCTTCCCTCAGTGGGTACACATTCTCTTCTTCCTTACTGCTGCTGCTTTGCACATACCTTTGCTTCTCCCTCCGGTGTCATTTAACAGTACCCTTCAAGACAGGGGACAAGGTGTGCTGAGATTACTGTGCAGAGCCTTCTCCTTGCTTCTCTCAGTGCTTGCTTGGAGAGGGCAAGTGAACAGCAAACATCAATGAGAAGGAAGAGCAGCAGGGCCAGGAGTTGGATGCACAGATTGCAAATGGGCCTCAGCATGCACCCATTGTTGCCAACTCTGCATGGGAGTCCCTGAGGCCAATATTGTGATGTAAACACAAAGCAACTTTGGGGACCAGACAGGAATGGGGACATTTACAACACAGAGAAAGGGAAGACTGTGAGCTTTTACCCATTGGATTACACTAGAAACCAGGCACACCTGAAACCAATTGCAACCATTGATTTATAAGTCTGTCTTCAGAGTGGCTTCCATACACAACAATAGACAAGCACAGAAATTTGTTGGGGTGATTCAAATGGAAGCCTAGAATATCACTTGGTTACCTTCCTTCCTTCCTTCCTTCCTTCCTTCCTTTCTTTCTTTCTTTCTTTCTTTCTTTCTTTCTTTCTTCATGTCAGCTTGAGCAGACTTGAGATCATAATTGCCTGGATGGTTTATTATATTCCCAAGTGCCATCCAGCCTGTAATAATCTTTTCACATTCATCCCTCACTATCAGCTGAATTGCAATCTTTACTTATAGTAAACTGCTCAGGTGGCTGGTTTAACACTTATACCTGTGGTTGGGCCAAATTCCACTATTTCAGAAAAGGCTATGAGCCATCATCCTAACTATCTATATTGAGATCAGGTTAGTATTTAGGTACATACTGAATAATTACAATCCATGGTTCTGTACACAGAGTCATTAATTTTTGCCACCCAGAAGGAGTGTCCTTCCTATTTTCCTATATTCATTCCTATAATATTTAAATAGTGAGATCACATGGGAGATGCCAAGGACCAGGATGGCTTTATAAGCCAGTGTTGTCCTTCTCTGTTGCAGAGTGGGGAGGGGACACTACTTTGCTGAATACTCCCAGATGTTTTGTAGTTCTAATGTTTTGGAGTAGCATGGAATGTATCCATATGGGAGCAGCAGTTCTCCTGTATCTTAAGAACTGGCCCTAATGTGGTTTAGAAAAACTCTAGTCAACCCATAATCATGCAGTGATGTGACTGGGAAATGTCCAGCTTTTTGTTTCTTTTTATTACTGCTTCACCACTTTGACTCGAAGCATGACAGGATGGTTATGAGCAGAGAAGTCTAGTATGCAGCCAAGGCCAGTGAATCAGACTCCAAGAGGGGATTAATCATACCGGTCTCTTCTGGGCATGAGATTGCTGCTGCAAGCGATTGATCTGCTTCTCTTAGCAGTTCCCTCTGGGTCAGACTTTAGAGGCTGGATTCTTGTCAGCCACTCCTCTAACAATTTCCCTGCAAGTAATGATACAAATTACAGCGTTGCCCAATATTGAATGACCTTGCCCTGTCATAACCTGCATCAATGCCTCAATCCAAATAGCCTCTTGTTCACAGAAGTGTTTCAAATTGCAACTTATGTGGTTTTTGTGTGCATGTGTGAGAGAACACCAAGCCTGAATAGAAAACCTCTGAAACAACAACATGAGAAATGGGGAAAGGGAACATTTTTACTGTTTGCAGCTTACAGGCAAAATAGGCGGTTAGATAACTAGATATATAAAGCACATTATTTAACTTACAAGATTGAAATTTAGTTATTGTAATGGCATACAGCAATTTGATTATTGCCATGCACATTTTGAAAAGGAGGTTCTTTCTGTTTCGATATGGTAATTTGCTTTTATTTGCATATATATGGGTAATTTAGTATCACAAACCACTGTAAGCATAATAGGAAAGAGCCTCCTGCCACTTTTAGATCTAAACGTCATTTTGATTGCAGGAAAGAACAAGACAGATGTGAAAAGGGAATATTAGTTATTATTAGCACAATAAAATACAAATAAAAATCACTGCATGGAAGGAAACTGGCACATATATTACAAAGCAAATCAACACATCCCACCCCACTGCTAACCCCCTGTGTATTCCAGGACTTAGACGCATGAGCTTTTTAAAGCGAAATGTTTACATGAAGTGTCATGTGGGAATTAGATGATGGATAAACTGCTAGAACCTCAGTTCTAAGGACAGTTACTAGAAGTAAATCCCATTTAATCCCCAGAATTGGTTTCCACGTCACATGCAACCTGATCCTATGGATATGATCTGGGAATTAAGTCTGTTGCAGAAGTCAGTGGGGCTGACTTGTAGGCATCAATGCCTTATCTGTGCATGAAGCCTTGTCTACACATGCAACAGAACGAGGTGATAAGAGTGGGCTGTACTAGTTTAGACTGCAGGTCGAAAGTAATCTTTTTTCTTGCTCACCCTTGGAAAAGAAATAGTTCATGCAAAAAAGGTTGAGGACAAAGGTACTGGCCAACACACACACACACACACACACACACACACACACACACCACATGAGTGCCTCTCTATACATGCCCTAATCTTTACTTAGGTTAGCTTTTTCACTCACTATATTTAATGCCCTATCTTCTTCACTGTTAATGCAATGTATGGCAGGAATCTCAGCTGCAAAACATCAAGATCTGTGTAGAGAACATACATTTATTTTTAAACATTATACACCACCCATCATTGTATAATTCCAGGGTAGTCTACAAGAGGCATTAACACAACAATAAACTAAAATAATAAATACAACAATCCACAGCAGAAAACATATCACTTAAAATAAACCACTTAAAGCTATGTATTAAAAAACCAGCAGGTGCTTGGCAGAATAAATAGGCTTTCAACACAACTAAGATTGGTGTCTGCTGTACTTCAGGGTGACGTTGGTTCCAAAAGCTGGGTGCCACAGCAGCGAAGGTTCTTCCCCTGGCTTGCCACAAGATGTTCAGATGATGGAAAACCCAGTGGAGCACCCTCACCAGCCCTGCTTTGTAGAAACTAGCCTACTGTACAATGATAATATTAACATCAATTGCTCCACCTACTTTTGCCCCTGCCCCTGCCCACTACTGGCATGTGGAACCCAGAAGACTGAAGCCTGCAGTACAAAATGACACGAAAGATGACAGCAGCAAAAGAAGTAATAATGTGTGGCTCTAGCCACGGTGGCCTCCTCTGTTCTCTGGCTGTGGGGTCCTGCTCTGTCAGCATAGACCCCTGAAACAATGGATTTGTTTGACAAGTGCATTGGTCCCAGTGGGTCTGCAGTGAGGATGGTTAATATTGGGTGCAGTCATACGTGTACAGACAAGCTTCAAACACTGTACACTCCTTCAGAATGCAGTCTGGACCATGCAAAATGACACATAGAAAGCAAAGGTAATGTTGGTCCATAAAGGGGGGGGGGGCTCCAATAGACAGTCAGGCAATATGTTTATTAGGACTGGCCAAAATGTCACAAATGGATTGAGTTCTGCAGAACTCTATAACAGGCATCAGGCAAGTGGACGAGTAGGAGAAATTAGCCAGAAAGTCAGCTTGTAGACTTGGGGCTCATCCACACTTCTGCTTATTCCACAGCTTTCCTCCAGGGAAACCTGATGGTTATTGCTGAATCAGAACAAATGTCAGTTGGGTTTTCTGAGCATTGATTCAGTGGTAAACAGTGGGTTTTCCCCAGGAAAGTGAGGCAAACAAAAAGCAACTCAGACCTGTGGCCTAGAAAGCACAGGGCAAGCAGAAATGTGGATGTTTTGCAATGGAGAGTGCAGACTAAATAAACCTTTTGCCCTGCTCTTTCTAGACACAGGTCCATTCTCAAAAGCTCCATGTCCAAGTTTTTGTGTGTGTTTTTGGGGCCTCAGAACTTTATCCCTGCAAAAAAAACAAACCCACGCTCTTTAGCTCTGTCAGAGCAAACACCAATTCAGGTTTGTTGCAGATTAAGTTTTAAAGAGTTGGCTTTTGTGGGGAAAGCGCCAAAGCAAAAAAAGGGGGGGCATTCAGACCTGGAGCTTTAAAGTGTGGACTGAACCTGGAAAGGCAAGTGTGGATAAGTCTTTAGTCTTTTAGGTGTTACAGATGTCTGGTGTAAAGAAACAATAGCCGCCGTATTTTGGGGGCATAAACCTGGTTTGTAACCCAGACCTGCCATGTTTCTTTTTTACTTTCTGTCTAAACTGGAATGGGTGAGTTTTATATAAGACATGGTACAGGTCTTGCTTACAACACAAGGTATGTAACCTTTAACACCTAGTACAGGCTTCTACCTGCAAAGTCTATCTGGGAATAGAGTCTACAAGCTGACCCTATGGTTAGGACATCCACAGTCCTTTGTTTTATGCTTTATACTTTTGTACTTTGTACAGTTGCTTGGTCCCTGCTCCTGCCAACCTAGCAGTTCGAAAGCACGTCAAAGTGCAAGTAGATAAATAGGTGCTGCTCCAGTGGGAAGGTAAACGGTGTTTCCGTGCACTGCTCTGGTTCACCAGAAGTGGCTTAGTCATGCTGGCCACATGACCTGGAAGCTGTACGTCGGCTCCCTTGGCCAATAAAGCAAGATGAGCGCCGCAACCCCAGAGTCGGCCACGACTGGACCTAATGGTCAGGGCTCCCTTTACCTTTACAGTAAAGAAAGAAACAGAGGAAGAGAAAGTGTGTCTTCCTCATTCACCCAACTTTGTGTAATATCTTGCCCAATGAAGACTTCTGGAGAACCTGCAAGCATTCCATGATTTTGTAAAATGTTGATTGGTCCTCCTCATAAAGGCATTGGCCAATTGTGCCTTTTATAAAATGGCAGTAGCCTTGTCAAGCAAACTCAGGATCCCCAACAGCAGACTATACATTCTATAAAGTGTTGTGCAACATTTTTAGATTTAACAATATTGCTGGTCCTTTATACCTCTTTGACCACAACGTATTATTTCCTCTTGTCACCATTACAGCCAATTGGACTGAGAGGTCCTCCTCTGTTCTGTCTGCCTTAATAAGCAGCTCTCCAGTGTTATGACAAGTGAAATGTTTTAACAGGCTTTTCCTTTTGGCCTCCTTTGCTTTGTTTGTTCGTTTTAGCTTGCTGTACAAGCTATTCCACTCTCCTGGCAAAATGAATCTTGTTAGCTTCTTGGGCGATGAAAGCAGTGCATTCACAAGCATATTTTAACTATTGTTCAATGATGCCCAAAAAGTGTATCCTGTGACCTGCCACTTTATGTTCCACAGTTTTAGGTTCATTTTCATGCTCAGAAATATGGCAACATTTGTGTTGTGCTAGACACAGCATGTCAATAAGAGCGTTAAGTCAGTCACATAATTAGACAGGAATTGGCAGAGAGTCGACTATGCAATGAAACAAAAGAACAGTCAGAAAGAGAGGGAGGACTGGGAAGACAGTGTTTGATTTCTTTCTTTGCTGGCTACATGGCCTTTCTGCCTCTTTCTTTCTTTCTTTCTTTCTTTCTTTCTTTCTTTCTTTTCTGTTCTTTTTTGCTTTCACATTTTTTGCTTTTTTATTAAAAGAATTTCCCAACTCTTACTGGAAGTGCTGGAAACTGAAACTGAGAGCTTTTGCATGCAGAGCATATAAATGTTTAGCTATGGTAAAGCAGCAACTTTGCTTTGGTGCAAAACCGTCAGAGGAGGGTTTTGGGCTCTCAAATTCCATTAGCGCCCTGAGTGACACTAAAATTTGCACTTGGCGCCTCTCATGCTCCATTCTACAGTATTGTTGTGGCGCCCCCTGCAGCATGGTGCCCAGTGTGTAGTTATGAGGGATATGGAACAGTCAGGGGATAGTAACAAGTTCAGGCATTAGTATTGGAGACCAGCACCTACCCCCGCACCCCATTAAAGTAATTGAGGTAAAATTAACAGGAAGGTTAGAAAGTCAGTTCTAAACTACTGTATACTCAATATTAATTTCCCTCCCCACCCCCAAACAAAGCATCAGTGGATTTGACAAGCATTTATTGTGCTTAGCTTTTATAGCCTACAGTAATTTGTGATTCCATGCTAAGGGTGAGTTGGCTGAATTGCCTCCTGCCATTATTGGCCCCAAACTACCATTATATAGTTGTGTGCCTACTAAATCATTTGTACTAAAGTGCAGACCAGAATCATTCATGCTTGCCCTCAACATGCTGCTTTCAATCTAAATTGAGTCCTATATCCTGCCATCCACAAGGGTGGCTCTGGTCGCTTGATCCATGCTTTTTCCTCCCTGCAGGGGAATGAGGAAGGAAATGGCGATTGTAATCTTGGTATACATTCACCCACAATGTTACTGGGCATGTATGGATTGCTCCCTGCATTGCTGGAACCTCCTACATCTGTTTTCCAATGGACACACTGAGGGTTAAAGTGGAATCACTCTGTGGAATGCGCTTTGGTTTTTGAAACGCAACCAGTTTGTCAATAAGCACTTTTCAGGGGCAAGGAATGTGCAATAGATCTAGCTTTGGGGCAGACTATGTAGAAATACAAGTACTCAGCCAGCATTGATTCTAGAATAAAATGCTGTGGCTTAGTGGGTGGTATTGGTTGCCAGTTGGGTAATTGTAATGGAATGAGGTTCTGCAGTTGTAAGATAGTTTCAGACAGTTGCTCGTACTCAATAAGTCTCTTCCAGCAAACAGAGAAATCGGGGACTTTGGTCAATCACTTTTGCCACTAACAACTATCCTGCTCTAAAGTAGTGGTGAAGCTGAAACTGATCACAGGATAGGGCACCGTACTATATCCACATAGCCTAAACAACTTGTCTTTTAAGTGCATGGTCTTTAAGTACTGTAATTTCCTGTCATTTTGGAGATTGAATGAACATGGAAAGCTGTTAACATAATATGTTAAACTGAAAGGGTTTTTGTTGTTGTTAATTGAATGATAAATACAGGTGTTCCTGGAAAACAAAAGATGTGGTCAGAAACATGAAAGAGGTGTGTGTGTGTGTGTGTGTGTGTGTGTGTGTGTGTACCCTGGAAGGTATTGAGTCTGAAGGAATTAGGAAGGTGGTTTGTGACTTTCTTTATTTAGTACAGTATAAGATGGAGGTTGTGGGTTTAAAAAATAATAATTAGAGAATCTTTACTTTTGATTGTATGGTTTATTCATACCCACTCTGATGCCAGAATATCATTGCCTATGCCTTGTAATATATGATTCAACTACTTCCTTAAATACAAACATGAACTGATCTCATCCTTTCAATGATTTATTATTGTGTGTGTGTTTTCTCATGTATCTCATACAGTATGTGTTTGTATTTTCTTTCACATTTCCTTTTAAAATGCCCAAACACCAACCACAACTACTGCAAAATAGCTGCTATTGCATTAGGATGCTGAGTGATGCACTATTGTCAGATCATCGTACAATGCATTATTCAAAGCCAAGCAGAGAGGGGCATGGAAAGCGGAGGCTTGCTGCAGGTTGAGTATGGCTCAGCTTTGCTTAAGAATAGATTGCTCCCTTCTCTTCCCTTACAATGTATTGTAGCAGTTGAGATGTTTGGGCATTCCAGCCCCTGCAAATCACTCCCTATGATCAGTAATTAAGGTGTTATTTATATACTTTACTTGGGAAATGAACTACATTTATCTTCACTAGGATGTCAGAATGAAATCAAGTGTATAACACAGTGCAGGTTGCTATCTCTTTTCCTCAGAGAGCAGCCTTCAAATACTGTATTGCTTTCCGGCGCACAGTACCGATCAATGGACAATGGTCTTATGGGATTAAACTCCATACGGGAGGAGGAATTCAGAAGGTTCTTCCCCCCCACCCCACCCCCGCCTTACTTGAACATTATTGCCTACAATATCCCTTGGTTTTCATCCTTGCCTCCGTTGCGAGAACAATTTCAGAAAAGAGCACACTTCTGCATTCAAAGATATGGAAAGTCTGCTGCATTTGTTGACTTTTATGATGGGCTGAGATGCCTCACTTGACATGATAAGATACTGCGGAGGAACTATTAATTTCACTGATATACTGACCTAGGTAGTGAATGAGTAGTATGTGGAGAGATGTTCAAATAAACCACACCTCTTGGACTGCAGAATTATAGTTCCTCTGCGTTTGCTGCAACACTATTAATCTGTCCCAAAGACACCTGTGAGAATATTTTAAAGGTACTATTCAGCCTGGCCCAACTGTTCAGTACTTAGCATGTATTTTCACTTGTTTCCTTCAAACCATCTGTCTCTGCAGATGTTTATTGGCATCTACGTTGGGACTCAACTTCAGTTTGTTAATCTGTTTCAAATTGTCCCCCACCCATCACTCTTTATAGTACGAGAGTCTGGCATAGAAGACCAGAATCTCACTGTGAGTTATGCCAGCCTAGTCACAGCCTAGACAATCTTTGTTATGCCAATCTAGACACAACTGAGCTGCTGATCACCATGGTTTTGTACAATGCCCCTGCTCAGTGTAGGGAAGTAGTTTAGGCTGTGCCACTATTTATGAAGATGTTCATACTGGGGGGAGGGGGGGATACAGAGGATGTATGAAAGCTTCAGACATGAGAGAGGCTGGTTAGTAGTGCATGGTTTCTGTTCCTAACATGCTGACCTAAAGATATATAATTTTTTGCACTTCCTTAATTTTCCGGAACAAGGCCATAGTTCTTTAAATTTTTGTGCATTTTTTTCCTGAGGAAGGCTGAAGTCACTGCGGTTTAGTATTCCACAATTATTTTTGTCATAAAGATGAATGCCTTCCTTAAAAAAAAAAAAGGAGAATGCTAAAAGCGCCTCAGCACCTTGATATATGAATATTACTCCTTTGAATGTTGGAATGGGATTATAGATGGTTTATGTCTTTTATAGCTATGAGACAGTCTCTGACTCAGGAACACTTTTTTTTTTTTTACCTGCAGATATTTCAGGGCAGCTTTCTGTTTTGGAATTCATTTTCCCCTCTCTCTCTCCCTAGATTCTTTTTTTTTTTTTTTTTTGAAGTTTAGGTTTTTGGAAAAATCATCACACAGCTAAACACAGGCTGCTCACCTTTAGAGACAAGTCTAGTTTAATATTCTGCAATGGAACAAAAGATCCACATTGCATTAATTCACCACATTTTATGTTAGAATCTTTAAATAACCCTTTGTGTTCTTGAGGAAAAAATGGTCTAGGAAACATTTGTAGGATATATACCTGCATAACATCTTTCAAATAACATTACATTGATTTACTAGAACTGTGTGTCCCACCTGTCTTAGCCCTTGGATTATTCATTTCTGTTTGGAAGTACAGTAATCAAAAATAAGACTGCATTCTAAAAACCTATATTTGTTCTCCAAATGTTGATTTTTAAGCATACATGCATAAGAAAGCTGGTATGAACTCCTAGATTTGTAGAGGTGCAAAAAATATTTAGGGGGGACACTAAGAAACAAGGGACCCCAAAACAGCCTACTGAGAACTAGGTAGAAATAGCAGAATTCAGGAGGGCGAATGGAATAGAGTTTTCCATTTGCAAGAAAGTTTTTCCTGGAAATGGCACTTTGGCTGAAGCAATCCACACTGTGACATTATATTGCTGGTCCTAATTGTAATCATATCGACACAGTCAAATGAGGCTTTGGAAACTAGTGTAGGAGGATAAAACATGGAGTGGAATAAACAGCACCAATAGCCATTCAACAGACTGATAAAGTGGGACTCTGCTCATTCAGGACATTCCCACTTTGCCCAGTCATTTTTTTTCTCATATCCCTCCCCTCATTATTCATGGCTTCCTCACACAACAAGACCTGGGGTTTTATTATATGGGCATCCTGCTGAGCGGGATCAAGATGATAGTGTCAGCTCAAGCCTGAACACAAAATTTTGTGGTGGTAGCAGCAGCTGATACTACTGCAGCAGTTTGAACAAACTGCATTAGACGAAAAGGCAGTGCTAAAGGGGAATTACAGTAATCAAGCTTCATGGCATGATAATTGCATGTGCTGCTGTTTCAAGGTCATTGCCGGATGAAATACTCTTGAATCCAGTGGATGTATTTCAACAGGAAGAAGGAGGTCAGCAGCAAGCCAGAATTATTAACCTGTTTCTGACCTCCAAGTAAGTATTCTTCAATAAGTGGAACTTGAAGGGAAGGAAAGAATCTCTTCGTAATTATGGTGTCTACTCAGTAACTAGGTTTTCCCTGGGTTGAGTCAGAGAAAAGTCCAGCAGGAACAAGTTGGCAGAATTGTATCCAGATCTTTCCAAGCAGCAGAAACTGAACACGCTGAGTCCATGAAGCGAGTGATAGGGGGGTTCTGAATGCATAATTATCGTGTTCAGAAACTGTTGCAAAACATGCCCAGAAAATGCACTGATTTTGTACCGAGCAATAATTTTCTTCAGGGTGTCTAATAATCTGACAGAGGACAACAATAAATTGTAGTGGGAGTTGCACCACCGTGAAAGACAAAGCTTCCAATTTACATGTGCAGAGAAAACAAAGAATATGAATAGAGGTGAACAAGAGGGTTGTCCGTCACACTCTAAAAAGAGAGTGACAGGGCAGAGTACAAGAATACCATGAGGAAAATAGGATGCTCTGAAAAGATCAGTAACTTGAACCAGTGTGGTGTAGTGGTTAGAGTGTTGGATTAGGACCTTGGAAACTAGGGTTCAAATCCTTGCTCATTCGTGAATCTCACTGGCTGACCACGGGCCACTCACTGTCTCTTAGCTTAGCCTACCTCACTGGGTTGTTTTGAGAATTAAGTGGGAGAGGGAGATCCATGTAGAGCTCCTTGAACTCCCTAGAGAATAAGGTGGAATCTAAATGTAACAATAAATAAATAAAATAAGAAAGCAGATACTGAGAATGACTTCTTAAAGAGCATGTAAATATCCTTGCCAATTTAGATCAGATCTAATGTCCATCTAGCAGGGCTGGCCCAAGACATTCTGGCACCTGACCTGAAGCAATTCAAACAACGGCACTCTCACTCCCTACCATGGAAGAAGGGGTGAGTGAAGATCTACGTCATGAACGAGGGAGGAAGAAAGATTGACATTGGGATCTGCTGTCCCTGTGGATCCTGTCACCTGAAGCTTGTTGGGATTCAGAACTTACAGGGTTAAGTTGTTCTGAGTAGTGCCTCCCATTCTGACGTTTGGAAGGAGGGAGGAGCTCTACTTGTTGTTCTCTCTTTGTCTCTGAGAGAGACGGACGCCATGAATGCTAGCAGTCCAGGAGAATCTGAGAAATGCTGAGCTGTAAATATTTTGCTGCAATAAAGAACTGATAAATTTGGACACACAGTGCTTGGTGTGTTTGTCTGGATCTGAAGCAAGTAGCAACAGTTTTGTTCCGCTGTGTTTTCACTCTGCAAGGCGAAACCGGAGAAAAGCAGGTCTGCGCAGCTTGGCTCACCTGGGAAGTGTGCCGGACCGCAATAAACTGAGGCTAATTGGGGCTATAAAGTAATTAGCCAACAGATCTCGTCACAGGTTATGGAGGACCTAATTACCGCTTATAAAACTGTTGCTGAGAGTCTGCCGGTGGGCTTTGAAGTCGGCTTGCTCAGCTGGAAAGACGCTACCGAAGCGGAGGTCTGCGTTCTGTGTTTTGCCTGCTACTAAGAGGCAAGAGTTGCTGAGAGCCGAGAGCTGGGAGAGCAGCTGAAAATCGGGTGCCGGAGAGCTGACTGGTTTTACGTGAGTAGCAGCTGGGGCCCCGGGAAAGAGGAGAGAATGGCAGACAGCCAGGTCCTTGAGGACGTTCCGCTTGAAAAGCTCACTTTAAGAAGTTGGGCAACTTGGTCCAGAAGAGTAAGGGGTTGGTTTCTGGTTACTGGGCTTTGGGATGTAAGCCAGAAAGAGCCACTTCCCCTGAATCCAGGTCCTGAAGGGACAGACATTGCAGGCTTTGAGGCTGCGTTGCCTGAAGATAGCCAGCAGAGAATGCAAAGAGAGCTTGCTATGCTGAAAGCATGCGTACATGCATCACTCTTGCCCAGTTTGGAAGGCGTAAAGTCAGCAAGGGCTGCCTGGGAGGTGCTGAGAAGTTTGTGTGAAACTTCAGCAGGAGGCCAGGGCCCTGGAGAAGTCATGGAGAGCCTGGAGATGGCTGTAGCCCCAGTCCCTGAGGTGCAAGTCGGGGGGGCTGAGAATTCCAAAGGCAAGTTTCAAAAGTTTTCCACTGTGAGTGCTGAAGTGAAACGCAGTTTCAGCGAGGGCAGGGCTGGCACAGAGTGCTCTTCTGGAAGAAGGGGGGCCAGGCCAGCTGAAAGAAGCCCAGGGCAGTGTTCTTCCACTGGGGATCATCGTCAGCCAAAGGCTGGGAAGCGGCGGAGAGCTAGACGCTTCAAGGTCGGCCACCTGGACAAAGTGAAGATAAGGCCTAAAGAGTCGCGTGGGAACGCAGAGACCAGGCCGGTCTCCAAGGCAACGGAGGAGGCTACTTCTACGGAAGCTGCCAAGGTCCTGAGCAAGGGGGAGTTGGTTGCCAAGACAACCAGAGCGAACAGCTGCAGAAGCCCAAAGAGAGGGGGCAGCGAGACGTTTGTTGCTATGGCGTTGTTTGAGGACAGCTCTGAGAGAGACACTGACTTACGCTTTCTAATCGACTCAGGAGCTAACTGCAACCTGATTCCAGAGACCCCTGCAGTCGAGATGTGGAATTGCAAGGCAATTCCGGCTGGGAAAACTGTTCAGTTTGCAAATGGGGAAAAGAAAAATGTGAATAACGTTGCAAATGTCTTTTTTTCTGTTTTGCAGGAGCAGATGGAAGTTTGCATTGTGCCGGGAGTGCAACACTGTATTTTATCTGTGCCTTATTTGTTGAAAAAGGGGTTTAAGGTTTGCTTTGAACACGATTTTTGTACAATCTCCAAAGGAGGGAAGCAACTGGTCAGAGTTGCAAAGGGGCAGAATGATCTCTTCATTCTTAAAACGTCTCTGGAGGGTGAGGGGAAGGTTGAGAAAGCACAAGCCCTGCGTGCTACAGTTCCCACTCATGTTTCATGTTCTTGTGCGTGGCACAGGAAGACAGCTCATTCTTCTGTTGAAGAACTACAGGTGCTACCTGAGGTTAGCAAAGGCTGTAAAATTGAGGAATGTGCAAGAGTCCTAGATTGTCAGGCTTGCGGACAGGCGAAGGTAAAAGGGTGCAGTTACCCCAGGGTGGAGAGGGTAACCACAAAACCTTTTGATCTTGTTCACATAGATCTGTTGGGTCCCATGAAGGAACCAAGTCTGGGAGGGGCCAGGTTTCTGCTGACGCTGCAGGATGATTTTTCGCAGAACACCTGGACACATGGTCTCAAATCCAAGGAAGATGCAGCACAGCTGATTAGACGTTGGATTGAGGGGGTGGAACTAAGGTTCTCCACGAAAGTGCAGTCAATTGCTTGTGACAGAGGTACACAGTTTACTGGGTCTGCTTTGCAGAAGTTCTTTCACAAGAAAGGGATAAGTCACACAGTGACTTCTCCTCAACAGAGGGGGGTGGCAGAGCTAAGAAGTGAGGCTCTGGTTAAGGCTGCACAGGTGATGCTGTTAGATTCTGGGTTATCTCCAAGGTTTTGGATGGAGGCAGTTAAATATGTGAGCTTCACCTGGAATCGGTCCTACAATTCAGTGGTAGGAGACACACCGTTTTTCATGCTTCACGGGAGGAAGCCTCAGGTTCACTTCCTCCGTGCGTTTGGATCAACGGCCTCGGTGCCGGTGCCTGAAGCTTTGCGAGGGCCAGGTGGACCCAAGTTCCAGAAAATGATCTTCTGTGGGTATGAGCCAGCGGCTCATGCATGGAGGTTTGCATACCCGTCAGGTGATCAGAGTAAGCTGCTGATCAGTAAACACGCTGAGTTCTATAAGCAGGATGAAAAGTCAAAGACTCCTGCCAGACGCGAGATTCTTTCAGAATGTCTTTCTGATTCAGAGCAGGAAGGTTCTGATGAGGAGGAAGGAGAGCCAGGGGCTGAGTCTGCTGATGACGATCAGCTCACTGACAAAGTCAGGAGCAGGATGGGGCATCTCCGCAAGTTGTAAAAAGAGAGCCCAAGAGTGAGCCTAGTTCTCCTGTGAGGGTAATTCCAAGGATTCGAAGACGCGTTAAGTCAGAGGGGGAATCCCGGGATGCAGAGGACACACCTGCTGACCACAGTGAGTCAGAGGAAGTGCCTGAGTTTGTGCCCAGGCGGTCCAGTCGCACAACGAAGGGTATTCCACCTGAGAGGTATCAGGCCACAGGTGCGTGGGTAAGTTTCGCACAGTGCGAATCTGAGAGTTGTGAGGATGTTCCACAGATGCCTGACAGGGACGCCAGGAGAGGGCGCAAGGCATTGGGGAAGGGATTGATCTCACAGAGGTCTGCAAAGGTACATCCACAGGTCTTGTCAGAATACTCGGCAAGAGGGGGTGTTGGGATTCAGAACTTACAGGGTTAAGTTGTTCTGAGTAGTGCCTCCCATTCTGACGTTTGGAAGGAGGGAGGAGCTCTACTTGTTGTTCTCTCTTTGTCTCTGAGAGAGACGGACGCCATGAATGCTAGCAGTCCAGGAGAATCTGAGAAATGCTGAGCTGTAAATATTTTGCTGCAATAAAGAACTGATAAATTTGGACACACAGTGCTTGGTGTGTTTGTCTGGATCTGAAGCAAGTAGCAACAGTTTTGTTCCGCTGTGTTTTTACTCTGCAAGGCGAAACCGGAGAAAAGCAGGTCTGCGCAGCTTGGCTCACCTGGGAAGTGTGCCGGACCGCAATAAACTGAGGCTAATTGGGGCTATAAAGTAATTAGCCAACAGATCTTATCACAAAGCTGTCTCCTCATCTTGTCTCATGGGTGGGCCGGCCCTGGCATCTGGTCTAGTATTGTTTTCAGTGGTGACCAGTCAGATCCTTCTGGTAAACTTACAAGAAGGGCATGAAGGCAAGAACTTTACTGTGTTTGGCCCCAACGACTGGTAAACTGCCACATAAGGGAGGGCCCAAAGACAGTCACAGTGTACATGCTTTGCATGTAGAAGGTCCCAGGTTCAGTCCTCGGTCTCTACAGTTTTAAAACTATCAATTAAAAAAGCATGGGACAAACTTTTGCTGGTGACACCAGACAGCTGCTGCCAGTCAGGACTGGCAGTGCTGGGTTATATGGGTAAGTAGCTTGACCTGGTCTTATGTTCCCTAAACATGGAAACTGCACTGGTGGCTAATAGCTGTTGACAGATTTATGCTGCATAAATGTGTCTCTTCTTCTTGTTGAAGGCATCAAAGTTAATGGCTATCACCAAATCTTGTGGTGCATCTTCTGCACAGAAAGACAGAAAATCAGATCGGTTTCTCAACAGGCTTCTGTACTGCTCATCAGTGGACTGAAGAATCAAATGGTTTTGGAGAGATGTCATTAATATAGTACTGAAGTGGAGACGACCAGTTCACACATCTATGGACAAAAAAGGCTATTTGTCCTCAATGTAGCTCAGGTGGAGTAGTTTTGCACAAACAAGATGCGGCATGTGAACCAGGTGACATAGTTGTTAATAATGTCCTGGCTAAAGGCCAGCCCTGCCATTAGGTAGTTGCTGTGAGGCAGGGAGCAGTGATAAGGTGCTAGGACTCAGCTGTGTTTCCCTCTCCACTGTTCGTTCATCAGTGTTGAAGTAACATTTAACTGTCAACCTGATTGGTTTCTGTGCATGAAATGGAAAGGTACCATTTGCCCTTTGCTTCAGGCAGCAAAATGTTTTGGGCTGACCCTGTCCACACCCCACATCTGAAGGAGATGGACCTGAGTTTTCTGCTCTTAAGTGGGGTTGAAGATTCCTTTTATCCAATTTATGGTTCATTTTCAAACAGCGAAGATGAATGTGTATGAGTAGCACTGATGTCTGTATAATATCAGTGACTGTACAAAAGGTAGTACTAATTTACTTCATGTGTGAGAGAGAATAGAAAAGACCTTTCCTGAAGGCTTACAATCAAAGCAGCAACAAGACAGAAGGGAAGGTAGAAAGAAAGGTGTTGCAAGCAAGCAATTACCAGGTAAGTTCCATAAATTGTGCCCAAACTCACAGGTGCTTTTGCAGCATGGTATCTGACACTAGTTGAAAAGAGGTGAAGCCAAGACCTAGAACAAATTATTAGTCCTTGCTGGGGAAAGAAGGGAACTGATAAATCAGTGTTTCCCAACCTGGTGCTCTCCAGATATTTTGGATTGTGACCTATCAACCCCAGTGGTCAGGGATGGTGGGAGTTGTAGTCTGGTTGGATAAGGCTGCTATAGAACATTTTTGTTAGAGGAACCCATCTGGGCATTTCAAGCAGGACTAGGCTAATGTAGTCCAAGCACTTCATTGTCCTCTTCAGCTGTGGTGACATTTCTGTGATAATGAGCCACAGCAAGTATAGTCGGCAATAATGGGCATCAAAGCAGAATCCTACATCTAAGCAAAAGATTCCCAGAAGAAGAGGATGCAGATGGTATTGCTATGCGTTTGTTGCTTCGTAGCAAGTGTAGGATGGTCTCCAATAAAGAGATCAAAATGTTTTTCAGGGTTCTTTCTTCTGCAGCCTAGCAGGAGGTTCATGTGTTGTTGTTCAGGAATGAGTGAGGATTACATTGTGAGACAGTTTTATTAATGTATTTTGGATTGGCTCTTTTAATAATTTGTGATGAATGCCTAGAACTGTCATTCTTCCTTATTCGATACCATAAATAAAGCATCCCCTCCCCTCCCCCCCCTCTCTCTCTCTGCCGTTGCCTTTCATTTTATCCTCATTATGTGAGTTAGGTAGGTAATGGAAACCATTGTGAATGTGTGGGAATGAGAAGTAAGTGTTCCAGTGCTTCCTACTCCCCAAAACAGCAACCCCCCCTTAAAACTCAGTGCACAGTAGTGGCTGGAAAACTGTATTAAATCTGTCATGCTTTTATATTGCTTTTAACGTCTCTCTTCCAAATCTAAACTAGCTTACACAGGCAGACTAAGGATCCTTCCAATCAGGCAGCATCCTGTCAGAACAAACAACGGAAAACAAGGACACCCCAGCTTGGAAGAAATAGCCTCTTTTCTCCGTTCTCTTTCCCAGTATTATATAACTCTTCAAAACAGTGGCAGTCTTACAAATGGGGGCGGGAGGGAGAGAAGCTTTTGCTCCTTGTAAGAATTTGCCTGGAATTTTAGGGAAGAGGAATAAAAGAACGGAGAGATCCTTTCACTTTAAAATGTTCAGAAGCTGTTATGAGAGGAATGAAGGCAATATTCTATATATAAAAAAAACTTTTCCTAAAGAAAACACTGCCACCAGCTGGTTAATAAATGGCTTTGACTGGAAATTCACATGGAAATGAGCAAAACAAAATTCGAGAGAAGCTGCTGTGTTGGTCCCTTGCAACAAAAACAAATGTGTCTTCTGGCACTTTAAAGGCTGACACATTTATTACGGCGTAAACATGTGTGGATTAGAACCCACTTCATCAGATACGTGAAAGCTGATCCTATAATAATTGTGTTTGGCTTTGAGGTGCCATAAGAGTCTTCCTTGTTTCAGCAAAGTTACATTTTATGAATGGCTACTTGGCTGTGAGAAATATTTTTTCCTTCTTTAGGGGGGTCAGAATTTACTTTGTGAATACCTGGCACATTGCAATAAACATTTGTATTTGTCATTTATCAGGTTTTCTGAACCCAAGCATGCAGAGGGAAAATCAATTAAATGTTTTGGCCAGTCTCTTTGCAACACAAGGCTGCATATGCCATGCAGCTAATGGTTCCCACCTCCTCCTCTGTGCCACAACTTCTGGCCCCTGGAATAGCAGAGCAGCCTCAAAAGATGTAAATAATTAACTGTGAGAGTGAATCGGGAATGTAGCACAGCCACTTAAAACTGTGCTTTTGTATGTTAAATCCATTTTTTAAAACTGTCTTGCGATGAGGCCAGTGGAACCTAAAGTCACCTGCCTGGAAGTGCTCCCCACTCCTTGTTGGAAGTTTGTGGGGGAGACATAAAATGTTCGAAAGGGCCATAGCTGGAGAAGAGCTGTAGCTCAGTGGCAAAGCATCTGCCTTGCAAGCAGACGGTGCCAGGTTCAATCCCTGGTGTCTTCAGGTAGGTCTGGGAATAGATCCCTGTTAAAATCTGTCACTAGTCAGTGTAGACAATACTGAGCTTGTCGGACCAGTGATCTGACTTGAGTATGAAGCAACATCCTATGCTCTGTGTTCATAACAGCTTCCAAAACAGCCAAAAGCAAAGCCAGTGCAGGACATATTTGCCTGGTCTAGGTTTAGTATAGGGACGTGGGTGGCACTGTGGTCTAAACCAGAGCCTAGGGCTTGCTGATCAGAAGGCTGGTGATTGGAATCCCTGTGACAGGGTAAGCTCCCATTTTTTCAGTCCCAGCTCCTGCCCACTTAGCAGTTCGAAAGCACGTCAAAGTGCAAATAGATAAATAGGTACTGCTCTGGTGGGAAGGTAAACGGCATTTCCGTGCGCTGCTCTGGTTTGCCAGAAGTGGCTTAGTCATGCTGGCCACATGACCCGAAAGCTGTCTGTGGACAAACGCTGGCTCCCTCGGCTTATAGAATGAAATGAGCGTGCAACCCCAGAGTCATCCACGACTGGACCTAACGGTCAGGGGTACCTTTACCTTTACCTTTACCTTTAGGTTTAGTATAAACTAGTGTGCAGTCTAACTGGCTGGTAAATTCCTGACAGGTAAATGGGTTCTGTTCACAATGATTTCTGGAAGAATCCACAACATTTAGATGCTTCTGCAGCTGAAGGGTGGTAGAACCAAAGTAGGCTTTCCCTTGCCAGTGAACAGTTTACCTGTCCCACACCTGACATCACATATGAGCAGGTGTGCCTGGTTGAGGAAAACAGCCTCATGGGCCAAATTAAAATCCCTGGTGGGCCAAGTTCCTCACCCCTAGCTTGAGTTTAGAGGGGGGGGGACATAATGTTCTGGGTTTCGGATCAACTTACTTTGTGCTGAAATGTTCTGGGACAGCTCTAGGATGTGAAAGGAAGATTAAAGGACTGGGCAAACCGACAGCTTCTGAGCTTAGGTCTTGTTAGGTCTGGAATGTGAAATTCATCTATATCTCAGGAATCACATCATCTATTGGAATTCCTCAGCCAAAGTGTCATGGGGTAAATGAGACAGACAGAAAAATTGTGACAGAAAGAATCTGCATACTTCAACGTGAAGGGTCCTTCTCACATATGAGTGATACTGCCTATACTGTATAAGACCAGTCAATCTGTTGTAGGAAAGAATTCACAGGAAGAAACTTCCTTCATAGATATTGCTGCGTTCAATGAACTTACATATAACAAAATGAGCATAATATTGCAGGCTCCATCACATATAGGCACTGTGTCTGTTGCAGTGCATTACAGCACAATCCCAACCATGTCTACTCAGAAGCCCTGTTTAAATTCAGTTGTCCTTTTCCCCAGGTGAGTTTAGGGATACAGCCTAAGTAGTCTGGAAACCTAAAGAAAAGCTCTGGACCTTAAGAAATTCTTAGATTTCACGCCTGTAGAGCTGTTTGTGAGATCAGCAATTCAAGTGATTGGATTTAAAACAATGACAGAAGTTATCAAAATAACAGCATTATATGTACGGTTTAATTAATCATCTTTAAAACCCTAACAGATTAGTTCTGAAATATCAACACATTTCAGAGCAGTGTCCGCTAAGGTTGCTGATCCCACTCCAGAGGCCATATGTAACTGATCATGTACACTGTTCCTATCTGATCCTGCGGAAGCAAAGCCACTTAGTGTGGATAATTAAGCTAATTAATCAGAAAGACAACTGACACAGAGCAATGTGACAAGAACTTAGCAGCTTCATGTTTTAAAAAGACTGCAATATTTGATGTCTAAGAGTGCCTAAAGAACGTAAGTGTGATATTGTTGATCGTCTAACAAAAATATGGAGCTTGTCACTAAAATCAGACTCTCTACTGGAGAACCGGTAGGTACTCAGTATACGATAATTAAGAAAGAGATGAGGGAGGAATAAAGGAAATAACAGACTATCTAGCATCTGTTCCATTAAACTAGTGGAAACGTGATTAAATCTGAAATTATTTCAGATGCAGCAACAGCAGCCACTGCAATCTTCCAACAGTTTAACTTCACCCCCAAAGGTCCATTCCTCCATTGTTTCAAAAGGCAGGTGGATGCCAACAATTGAAGGGTGGAAGAACAAGCCTTGCTAAGAAAGAAGCAGCTTGGCTTTTAGAAGACTGGGCTGATCTGGTAGACTTGTTGGGATTCGGCTTCCAAAAAGCTTTCAGCAGTGTTCCTCGCTAAAGAGTCCTGAGTCATGATGGTAGAAGAGGACAGGCCTTTTATGGATCAGTAGCTGGTTAAAGAACAGGAAATTGAAGTAGAAATAAAAGAAGAGTTTTCACATTGGAGGGAGGGAGGGAGGAATAAGTGCCCTGCAAGGATCTGCTTTGGGACTTGTGCTACTGAAATCATTAATAAATTATCCGGAGCAATTTGAAATAGAGATGGGCAAGCTCCCCTCAAACCTGATTCAGATTGAGACTGCCAAATTTGAGAAAAAGTGGAGAATGCATGGGCGGCAGATGAAAGTGTGGGAGACTCTTTTAACTTATGCATTCTACTTTTACTCAAATTGTGGTCTTCCAGATGTGCTTCTTTCTGAGCTCTCAACACCCCTTCCCCCCCCCCAGCTCCTCTTTATTTGTAGGGTGGAACTGTATAGCCAGTTTCCTTAGCTAGGAAATTCTGGTGGTAGACAAAGCTCAAGAGACAGGCTGCAGTGAAGCAAACTGGCACTGACTCCATTTACTTTAGTTATGCTGAAGTTTTCTTTTCTCATAGGTACCTTTAATCTTTCATATTGCTTAAATGGCCACTCAGTGCTGCCTCTAGCTTTTAGTTTATTTTCCTGCCTATAACATTTTCAATATAGTCCACTGAGCAGATTTACAGAGAGAGAGAGAGAGAGCGCAGTTCTAAATGTTAAAGGAAAATGCTTTCTTCTATACCAAGATGTATTCTGGGAAAGAGATGCTGCATTAAACTTATATAATAGATACCCCCACCACCACTTCAAAAAGGATAATCGGCGTTTACTTGCTTCAGAAAAGGAGTACTGGTAGCACACACAGAACGAATGTTAGCGCACCATTCTGAGCAGCTCTAGCTGAAATGCGTGAGATCAGCCTTGGCAAGGCATCCCTGAGGAAAGATTATATCAGGCAGGTGTGAAACCCGGTCACTGATAAATTCAGATGAACTTTCCTTTCCCCTGTGTCTTTTCTAGTCAGCTTTGCTATGCAGTGAGATCTTCCACAATTCTACAAGTAGGGGAGAAAAGGCAAAGTAGATAAACGTTCTCAGCTTAACAGATATTTTCCTGTCTCAGAGGCTTCATTCAAGTCATTCTTGTCATTCTTCTGTAGATTACAGAGGCCTTAACAAGGAAACTAGAAATGAAATTGGTTCTATCATGGCCCAGACAAGAGGCTGTAACTGCTCCAAATCTGCAAAAGCAACCCATAATCATAGAAGGAGGGTCCCCCCCCCTGGCACAAGAATTAATGCTATATGAATGATGAAGTGCTGCTTTTCACAACAAAAGTGCTGTGGAGCTGATTGATAATAAGGACAGAAGTCAGTGGAGACTAGGGCTATGAAGATCTCTCTTCTTTCACGTACATCTGATCAAGGACACAACACTAAGTTCTAAGAGGTCCACTTAGCAGCTTTGTTGCTCTCCTAATGAAAGAATCTGAGCCCCCTTGCCTCTGCCAGTTGCAGAACTCCAATATGTGGTCTACACTTGCAGTAGAATGAGGAGCTGGAAGAGTGGACTGCACCACTTCAGGATGCAGGAAGGACATACCACAAACTTTGCCCTGTAGAAAAAGAAAAACCCTGTACATCAAAATTAGCATGTGAGGAAGAAAGGTTGTAGACCAGCCAGTTATATGCTTCTATATACATAGGACAGAAAAGTGTGGTTGTTCACCTGTTGCCTGTAGTAGTGTGGAAAACTTAAGCCTGGCCCTAGATTTGAATAATGGACGAAGTAAAAAAACAAAACTGGTCTTAGTTGGTGTGTCGTGCTGCCTTAGAAAGCCCAGAGAGGAGCAAAGTGTTTGCGATCTTCCTTCCATGAGTCAGCATTTTTGCACAGCCATGGTGGGTGATACTCGGGCTTCCTGTGATGCGCAAACCAGGCCAAAGACAGATCAATGCATGGGAGAAGCTTCTCAATTGGGGGATCGCAGGGTAGGAGAGCAGTATGCAGATTCTCCAGGCCCCTCTACCTGTTGAGGTTTTTGGCACGTTAACAAGTCATTTGTTTCCTTAATTAGAATTACAAAACAGGTTGAGGAGCCATGCATTCTGAGATTAAAATAGCTTTGTTTCTTTTCTCTTCTCTTTCTCTCCCGCCCCCCCACAATCCAGTTTGGCCACCATAAGGCCGTAAGGTGTTTCTTAGCTGAACATTGTCACAAGAGGTAGTTTATGGTCACCAATTTGATTGGCTTTACGTATATGGGATTTAGACAAATTTGTGGAGGATAAGGTTATAAATAATTATGATTATTAATATTAATTAAATTAATATACCTCCCTTCATCCAAAGATCTCAGAACTGTTCACAAGATTAAAATACAAGATAAATGCACAACTGGCTACTAGTCATGATGTTGTTGTTGTTGTTGTTTAGTCGTTTAGTCGTGTCCGACTCTTCGTGACCCCATGGACCAGAGAACGCCAGGCACTCCTGTCCTCCACTGCCCCCCGCAGCTTGGTCAGACACTAGTCATGATAGCTACGTACTATTTCCACAGTTAGAGGCAGTCTGCCCCAGAGTGCCCCAAGTGCTGTTGCTGACCCCACAAAGGTCCTACTTTTGGACTTCCCAAAGGCATCTGCTTCAGTGCTCGTTTAGCTGGACCTTTGGCCTGATCAAACAAAGCAGAGTTCTTCTTACAGTGGCTTACAGTAAAATTATAAAATAGTGTTGTGGGTTTGGGGAGGTCAGTCTGGATGATGGCCATGGGTTTGTTCCAGAGCTGTGATCCTGTATATGTGAGGCTAGAATCTGTAAGAGGAAACCAGTCCAATTATGCTTTTCGTTGACGTAATAATGGCCTTGGTTGGCCAGTTAAGTCCAAAAAGGCAGCCATGGAGACAAATGGGAGGGCCTTTCCCACCACACTTGGATGATTGCTATTTCATACTTGGCTGGAAAACATTAGGCCAAGGGACTGTGTGAGAGTGGGTTTTGGCTGATCTTGGAAACTGGAGACACAGACATGTCTGCTCACTGATACTCTAGAATAGACACCATAGACCTCATGTAAACAAAAGGTTAACATTATTGTGGCATGTCACCCAGTGAGCAATTTATCATCAGAATAAGTAGGAAAATGTGGAAGATTGCAGGCAAAAAAGAAATTAAAAAGTTAAAATTTTTTTTAAAATACTACAATTCCACAGCACCCATTGTGTCTAGTAAATTTCAGCACCTCAGCTGCTGGCATGGGATCTGGGGAAGTAGCTGCATAAGGAAAAACGGAGTCAACAAGTTTTTTTTTTCTCCACAGATAGTATCACCTTCATTAAGCCACAAATACTGTATCAGGCTTTGTGCCTCAGAAGCACTCCAGAGGAAGCAGCTCCTGTAGCGCTATAGAAATCTGTATATCGTTCAACATTAAATTAATTGCTATTGTTCTACCTGAAATGCTAGCAATCCTCTAATAGCCTCTCAGCTCATTAAGAAACACTAAAATATTGTTTCCCCCACCAGAGATCACTTTGCCGAGCATGGAGCCTTTTTGGAAAATAATTTTTCATAAAACAACATTGGACATTGGACCTTACAGCATGTGAAAATTAAAACCATTTCTTTCATTGACCTTACAAACATTTAGCATGTTTTTGTTCTTATCTACCGCGGTAGGGTTTTGTTGTTCCGTGTTGGCAGTAAAATCCATACTTATAACTGTGATATAATTGCTGCTCCAGGCTGAAACTTTGGGTATGCAATGAGTCAAGATTTTTGTTTGTTTGCTCAAAAGTACTTCACTCCTGATTTACTCATTTTCCATCCTACACATGAACCAGAAGAAGAAAAACCAAATCTCCCAGATTTCCTTTGATTCATATTACTACTAGGACATTGGGAGGGGGGCTCCTAATCTGACTGAGGAAGCAGTGCTAGAGAAAGGGGGTCTGCAATCCTTTCTGAGGTTAAACCATTTCCTCAGGCTAAATCTAAAGGCTGCTATTATCCCTGCTGGGGAGAATTAAAATGTGCAATGCTGGTACAGTGATACCTCAGGTTACATAAGCTGCAGGTTACATACGCTTCAGGTTACAGACTCCGCTAACCCAGAAATAGTGCTTCAGGTTAAGAACTTTGCTTCAGGATGAGAACAGAAATCGTGCTCCGGCAGCGTGGCAGCAGCAGGAGGCCCCATTAGCTAAAGCAGTGCTTCAGGTTAAGAACAGTTTCAGGTTAAGTACGGACCTCCGGAACGAATTAAGTACTTAACCTGAGGTACCACTGTACTTGTCTCCCCTCCCCTCCCCCCACTGGAGTCTTGGACAGTGCCTACTTTGAACTGAGAAATGGTGCAGAAGTAAAGGGTTAAACACCTTCTCTTTCACTGCCCTACAGCTGCTTTTGTGCCTTAAGAAAGACATTGGGAGAGGGGATTCCAGATCTCTTGCACTATATGCATTTTGACCCTACTATGACCGTTTGTGGTCCAGAAATCCCAGCAGTACATCTCAGTGCAATCAAGGTGGCTAGACCAATAAGCATTTCTCATTAGTAACTCCTGAAATCAGGGGGATTATCTTTCCAAATACATTCACCAGAAACAATCAATTTCCATCCCTAAATGAAACTTCAGATGCACCACAAGTTTAAGGGCAGTTTCCAGCACCGGAGTTGAAGGGTCTGAACCAGCCTAGGCAAATGTTTTTTTCCAGAATGAGTAATATGGACATGTGGTTCAAAACTAAGCCTGTGAACTGCTGATCCCTTCCCAAAGTGTTGTTATTCACAAGTGTGGTTGGCAGAATAACGTATGCATTATCCTCTCCAACACGAGTCTTTTTGAAACACTGATTGAACAATAAGGTGTGTGCCTGTGGAGGGGCAGGGAGAGTACTACTATGTATATTAGTACCCCTAGTATTGTACACCCAGTTAACTACATGGCCAAGCTAGGCAGCTACACAAATACCTGATTGAACTCTTCATTACAGACAGAGAGGCTGTTATAGTATTAAGGTGCTGCCCCCTGTTGGTGTCAGCTTTTTATATTTCTATGAAGCCTTGAGTTGACTGCATCAGGTAATGCCACATACTTGTAGTAATTATAAGAAATTCCATCCCTCTTCAAATACCCCACTGCAGTGGTCAGTAGCTCCTGCTAGAGAAATATTTCATTGGTCCCCTTTCACATATAATACCAGAAGTACAAAGAGAGAAGTGCAGCTCACATCTCTGTCCTCGCATAGCATGACTCCTCTTCCCTCATTCTCATATTTTCTCTTCCTCATTCTGATCTTGTTTTTGTTTTTTTTATTCTGCACACATTTCAGAGTGGCTGTTGCTAACTGTAATCTATCTGGCAGATTTCTGCTAAGGAGGGCTGTAAAGAATGGGGATCCTTTTATGAGCTGGTGTAAATAAGCCTACATTTCTCATTCGCCTTTGATAAGCGAATTAATGGAATAAAAGATGAAGCCGTCTCTTTAAAAAATATTTACATACATCATCACAGCGTTATGAAGCCCTTGTCAAGGTTAGCGATGCAAAATATATATAAGTTGGCATGTTTATAGCTTTGTTAGCAGATTCACGAAGGATTGAAGAGAAAGTCAGTCATTACAGAGCTGGATAACAGGGCACAGCACACACACACACCACTTGCTGAAATACTAGTAGAATGTTTTTAAAAATAACCCAGCTAATTTCATAAAAATTAGCAAATATCAATGTTGGCAAGAATATTTCTGTTAGATGAAGGCGGCACTAGTGTTCAGCAACTACTGCAGTACAAAGCCTTCTGCAAACAAGGCACCTGCATTAATTTTACAATATATATCTGGGAATTCTAGAATAAATACTCTGACAGCTGATTGATTTTCACTGGATTGCACAAGCCATTTCTTAAGGAGAAGAAAAAACCCTGACTATTGACTCAGTCACCACTCTTTGTTGCCGCATAAACAAAGCAGGCTTTTAAATAAACTCTGCAAAATAACTAGAATTTACCTGGCCTTTTGTGTCATGCATTCAGTATGTTTCTGTCTTGGATATGCATAAATGAGAGTAAGATTTCCTACAGAACTGCAGTTAGAACTTCAAGAAATATATATAATAATGAAAACCATCTAGACCAGTCAGGTGCAATGCAGAAGGTCCCTAGTCCAGATTGACCTGGGAGTGACCTGTACAGGTGCTGAGTAAGGTGGTGTGTGTTTCGTTTTTTGAACAGTTAACACATACATTAATAAATGAAGCTAGGAAAGCTGGCTGGGGTGGGGAAGCCTTTCTTGTCTGGATAGCTCAGCTGGTTAGAGCGTGGTGCTGATAACGCCAAGGCTGCAGGTTTGATCCCCATAAGGGACAGCTGCATATTCCTGCATTGCAGGGGGCTGGACTAGATGGTTCTCACAGTCCCTCCCAACTCTATGATTCTAGCAGTCAAGGAGCCCGGCAGCCAAGCTATTTGCGTTTCTTCCTTTCTTGTCAGTTACCAACCTTCCTGGCAATCTGGAGCCATGATAAAGCGAGAGAGAGAGCTTTGAGGCAGTAAGAGTCACACTGCTCTGACCTCCTTGCTTGTCACAGGTTGCCAAAGGAGCTGATACATCACCATAGGATCCTGCTGCTTGTGATCTGCGTTAGCATTTTGGATTCATTCCACCTCCCCTGTTCCTGGCATATGTCCAAAATGCAAACTTGCTCATGCTGTATTTAAATGCCTTTTGCTGGGGCAGGGGAAACCAATGCTATTTGGACAATTCTGTATAAGAACTAGCATGAATGTATTCAGCTGCTGAGGTCAGCATAACATTAGTTTCTATTATTTTTGTGGGGTTTTTTTTAACTTCCAGGGGAGGACACAATGTGCCAAATTAGCATTACTCAATTTGAAGTAATGGTAGGCCTGCATTAGCATAAGAAAAAGGCCAAGCTGTAACAAGGAACTGCAGCACAAATGTACTGAGATGTATTTATGACTCCACTAAGGGAGAGGTTTGTTCTCGGGAGGTGGTGGGATTTTTATAGAAGACACAGCCATGCAACCATTTGAAAGAAATGCATAGAACCCAGCCATGTAAAAATAGAATAGTATCATAAGATTATGGAGTCTCTTGAACGCTCCAGCACATGTCAAGTTTGGGAGCCTTAATGGGCCAGATTTGACATGAATTTGCTGCAGGGCATGCATTGGACTGCAATGGTGCAATGCCAGTGAAAGCACTGAAAGTGGTTGGTGTAGCCAATGGGACCCATAGAATTGATCTGACTCTATTCCTGTTGTTTGAAGATTCCAACAGACAATGAAGCTTGTCTAAGGAATTCAAATACGTATCAAAGCTGTATCTGCCATTTTAAGTTTTAACAGACTTGCAACAACAATATCCACCCTCTGTATCTGGTTTGTGACTACAGCACTTTACTTATGGCAAAAAGTCAAGTATTTGGGGAAAGTGGGTTTGTTGCAAAAGGCAACTGTATTTGTGCAAGATGAATTTGCAATTCCCCTGTGCCAAGCTATATGAAGTCCACATACATATCTGGAGTTCATTTTTCAGCATTTCCATGGCTGCTTCCAGATAGGAACTTACTGTGGGACTGGTGCTCCTCATCCATGCAAGTTTTTTTTTTTTTTTGCCACATCCATACAAGGTCACTGTTAGCCAAATACTAGGCTGTATTCCCCCCTGCCCCCCCCAGTCAGTCTGGATTTCCAGCGGAAATCCAATAAGTTAAAAAAATGCCGATGATCCATTTGTGATATTTCATGCTCTGCTAGCCCCCTGTCTGAATGCACCCCATATTACCTAGAGAAGTACAAAAAGACAAAACATGACTCACTTGTGAATCTGCTATTGAAGGCACCTTCAAACATAACCGGTGCCTTTTGTGTTGCTTTTACAAGTCAATCTTTTCTCTAGCGCTCTTTGAGAGTGAGCACTTTCCGTTGATATCTTAGATATAGAAAGGAGAGGAAAAAACAAGTGAGTCAATTACTTCTCCAAATCTTTCTCTTGCCATCATTATTCTGACAATGGAAGAAGACGCATTAGTGTGGACAATAAAGTGGTGTGATTCCCCGTATGCCTTGCTCTTTACAGATTTTATGTGAAGATTTTGTACCAAAAAAAGAAGCTGCAAAAGTTCAGTTTCATTTTGGTGGAAGGAGGGAGGAAGAGAGAGAGAAGGGAGTGAACAGGAAACCTAGCTTGCACAATGCTGCACAATGAAAGGCGTTATGTATCTTTCCCCAAAGAAGTAAAGCTGCTGTAAACACTGAATTAGGGAGAAATTTGATTTGGTTTGTGTTTAAAGGTAAATCTACCAAATCTGCACTTTCCAGAATAATGCATGAACACAGCCATCCTTTGAAAGTCTCTGAATTCTCTGGATTTTGCAATGAAGTTTTCCAGTCAAGTAAGGAGTATAAAAGAGGCACCTAGCAGAGTAAAGTGTGCATGAAAATGTGTATGTTAATGAAAACAGCTTATAGAAATGCATTCAAATGTTAAGAGGACATTGCTTTGCAAAAATGTGTACATTAAGCAAAATAATTAAGTGATTGAACAGTACAACCCAGGTAGATGCCGAAAGGAAAAACCTGCCACAGAGCTGGTGCTAAATTTGGCCAGTTATAAAACAATAAGAAAACTGAAAGTACACTACCAGCAGGAAGGCACATAACCTGTTGGGCTACTCTCATTATTGAAAGGGTCCTTTAGCTGACTCATGGTTTTAACTGCTTCTTTTCCCTCTGCCAGGTTGAGGCTGCCTCAGCTGACATTAGCCCACTGGCAGAGTAAGGGGGAGTGTGGTGGGTGTGGTCCGCCTTGGGTGTCATCCCTGAGGGGGGGTGACATCACCACGCTGTTCCCCTGGGATGCTCACCCCACCCCCATGGGCAGTTAGCCCTGTCCCCAGGTGCACAGCATGTGCGCCACTCCGGGTGCCGAAGCAGTTAGCTCCACCTCTGCATTAGCCCCTCCCAGTGGCTGCTGAATGGGGTTTGGAATAGGGGTGCTACCCCTGGCATTAATTTATCCAGAGGTAAATTATGATGGCTTCCTGTGGTTTTGATTGCTCAGTCCAAGAAAATATCCGCTTTGAACTTTCCTTCTCACCTGCCTCCACAGATGTGTCCCTCCAATCACTTTGAGGTGGGGTGCTGTTGTTTTTTAACATTCAAGCAGTACCTTAATTTTATGACATTAATTAATTAATTAAATTACTTCTCAAATGATTTTTCAAGCCCACTTATTCTATACTATTCCTCAATCCAAGGATTGAGGTGCCATTTTGTAATGAAGATCACTTCATTTTCTGGTGGGTTTTAAAAACTGAAGTGACTAGAAACTTCTGTTTTGTGGAAACACACACCCCAAATATTCTTTTCCAGGCATAGTATAATTTTGGTTTTTTATTTTTTTCCATCACAAAATAAGAAAAATATTTTTTTTAAAAAAAGACTCCATGCTAAACAGCAGAGGTCTATTGTTCCTCAACAGAAGTACATGCCATGGAGAGAAAATTACTTGGTGTCTATTCAACAGCTATTTTTTTAAAACTCGCCATGAGCCACCCCTTCTTTTTTGTCTTATATTTCTCTTGGCATCAAAATAAAGCATGTGAAGAAGAAGAAAGCCAGGATGTTTTCCTACCTAGAAGAAAAATAATTACACTAGTGCTTAAAAGCTTTTGTTCCACATGTCTGGAACTGTCCGTTAGCTGCCTGCTGACAAGAAAATCTTCTGAATACATCAATTTCAGACTGAATTTTAACAATCTGTTCATTACACTTCAGAAGGCCCTGAATCAGAATGTCTAATTCATTGTGGTATTTAGATCATTTAACAATGCTCATGTTGTTCCACCCACAACCACAAAAGGATTCATTCTTCATTTTCTTATTTATTTCTGATAATTGAAAGCTGGGGGTGGGGCTTTCCGTCATATGACAGTCATTCTTCATCTCTACTGTCAAATATCTTCAACTTTGAACAGATTAATTCAGAGGATCTCAGACTGTGTATTATTGAGTCCTCAGGAATCAATGTGGGAAGCAAAACAAGGAGGAGGAGGAGGAGGAGGAGGAGGTTGGGAATCAGGAACTCCTAAGTAAAACAAATAAATTATAAATTATAAATAAAACAAAAATGTTTACCAGATTAGTGATTGTGACCACGTGTAATCTTGTTGCAGGCTGTTTGAGATCACTCTAGGAAGATATATAGATGCAACAAAACTTACTGATGTTTGTTCTGATCACGGTTGTGGATCACAGCTGGACCCAAGACCTTTTGCTTTTTTTTTTTTTTTTTTTTTATAATAATTTTTATTAATTTTCCACACATAAAATAAAGAACAGTGTAACACAATATAACTTCATACTCATCGGTTCATAACCTTTTTTCTTTGACTTCCCCATACCTCCCCATCCCTGCATCCTTGTTTAAAAATTCTTTAGCAACCCTTAAGTCCATTGTCTTAATTCCTTTTCGTAAATATTTCTTAAGTTTTTTTTTTTGTTTACTGCTGCAATTCTTTACTTCTTACCCCCTGACATCTTAACATTCCTCAATTTTACAGTTATTTTTAAGATATATTTTGAAATTCTTCCAGTCCTCTTCCACTGTCTCTTTCCCCTGGTCCCGGATTCTGCCCGTCATCTCAGCCAGTCCCATAAAGTCAATCACCTTTGTTTGCCATTCTTCCAGAGTAGGTAGTTCTTGCGTCTTCCAATACTTTGCCAGTAGAATTCTTGCTGCTGTAGTGGCATACATAAAGAAAGTCCTATCCTTCCTTAACACCACTTGGCCCACCATACCCAAGAGGAAAGCCTCTGGTTTCTTAGGAAAAGTCCACTTAAGGACCTTCTTAATTTCATTATAGATCATTTCCCAGAAAGCTTTAACCTTTGGGCAGGTCCACCAAAGGTGGTAGAAAGTGCCTTCAGTCTCATTACATTTCCAACACTTATTATTAGGCAAATGATAAATTTTTGCTAGCTTGACTGGGGTCATGTACCACCGGTAGATCATTTTCATAATATTTTCTTTTAAAGCATTACATGCAGTAAATTTAATACCGGTGGTCCATAACTGTTCCCAGTCAGCAAACATAATATCATGACCCATATCTTGTGCCCATTTAATCATAGCAGATTTCACCGTTTCATCCTGTGTATTCCATTTTAACAGCAAGTTATACATTCTTGATAAATTCTTAGTATTGGGTTCCAACAATTCTGTTTCTAATTTTGACTTCTCTTTCTGAAATCCTATTTTCCTGTCCTGTTTAAACGTCTCATTTATCTGATGGTAATGCAACCAATCTCGAACCTTAGGTTTTAGTTTCTCATAACTCTGAAGTTTCACCCTTTCCCCATCATAATCTATGATCTCATGATATTTTGGCCATTTAGAATCCATATTAAGCTTTTTTACTTCCCTAGCTTCCATTGGTGACACCCACCTAGGGGTTTTACTTTCCAACAAGTCTTTGTATCTAATCCAAACGTTATACAATGCTTTCCTTACAATATGGTTTTTAAAACTTTTATACACCTTTACCTTGTCATACCATAAATATGCATGCCAACCAAAACTATTGTCATACCCTTCCAGATCCAAAATGTCAGTATTCTCAAGAAGTAGCCAGTGTTTCAACCAGCAGAAAGCTGCTGATTCATAGTAAAGTCTTAAGTCCGGCAGGGCAAACCCCCCTCTATCCTTTGCATCAGTTAAAATCTTAAATTTAATTCTGGGCTTTTTGCCCTGCCAGACAAATTTTGATATGTCTTTCTGCCACTTCTTGAAACAATCCATCTTGTCCACAATCTGCAACGTCTGGAATAAAAACAGCATTCTAGGCAATACATTCATCTTAATGGTAGCAATTCGGCCTAACAAGGAAAGTTTCAGCCTTGACCATATTTCCAAATCCTTTTTAACTTCTGACCAACATTTTTCATAATTATCCTTAAATAAATTCACATTCTTGGATGTTAAGTTTACCCCCAGGTATTTTACCCTTTTTGTAATTTCCAAACCTGTTTCATTCTGAAAACTCTCTCTTTCTTCCATTGTTAAATTTTTTTCCAACACTTTCGTTTTTTGTCTGTTCAATTTAAAACCTGCTACTCGACCAAATGTTTCAATTAATTCTAATACTCTTTTAGTACTAGTGTCTGGCTGTTGCAAAGTCAATACTAGGTCATCTGCAAATGCTCTTAATTTATAATGTCTAACTCCGACCTGAACTCCTTTAACCAACTGGTCCTTTCTAATCATGTTTAACAAAACCTCCAGGACCGATATAAAAAGCAAAGGGGATATTGGGCAGCCCTGTCGTGTACCTTTTTCTATAGGTATTTCTTCTGTTACCACGTTATTTACAATTAATTTGGCCTTTTGTTGAGAGTATATTGCACCTATACCGTTTTCAAAACCTTGTCCTACCCCCATCCCTTGGAGATTCTTTTTCATAAAAGTCCAACAAATGTTGTCAAAGGCTTTCTCCGCGTCCACAAAAATCAAAACTGCTTTCCTATTAATGTCAACGTCCAGCAGCTCCAAAATGTCTATAATGTTCCTCACATTGTCTGACATATGTCTACCTGGGAGAAAGCCTGTTTGGTCCTTATGAATCTCATCTGCCAACACTCTTTTCAATCTTTTTGCCAAAATGTCTGCAAAAATTTTGTAATCCACATTGAGTAAAGATATAGGGCGGTAGTTTTTAACTTGGTTCTTCTCAGTCTCTGTTTTCGGTATAAGTGAGATGAAAGCCTCTTTCCACGATTCAGGTGCCTTTTTCCCCTTTAAAATTTCATTGCAAACTTCCTTCAATGGTTGTATCAGCCATTCTTTCAGCATTTTGTAGTATTTGGCCGTCAGGCCATCTGGTCCTGGTGATTTTCCCAATTTCATATTTTGAATGGCACCCTCTATTTCTTGTTCTGTTATTTCCTCATTTAAGATCCTTTTACTTTGTTCTGAGATTTTTGGTAAACCGTATTTTCTAATGAATTCTTCTATTTCTTGCTCGTTGGTTGGCCCTTGTGCGTACAATTTCTTAAAAAAGCTTTGAAAACAATTGTTGATCTCGTTGGGTTTGTGGATAATCTTTCCATCCATTTCTAAACTTGTTACCGTGTTCATTTTCTGCCTTTTTTTCAATTGCCATGACAGAAGTTTCCCACATTTATCCGCTGACTCAAAAGTTTTTTGTCTCATTTGCTTTATCTTCCATTCTATTTGTTGGTTCATAAGTTCCATGTATTGCATCTGATGAAACTTTATTTCTCTCAAAATCTCATGAGACTTTGGTTTGGACCTCAACTTCTTCTCTCCTTCTTTTATTTTTTCTAAAATTTTTTCCTTCTTTTCATTTTGTTGCTTCCTCTTAATAGAATTTTGTTGAATTAGGAAACCTCGCATCACGGCTTTGCTTGCGTCCCAAATTATTCTTTTTTCCACATCTGTTTTCCTGTTGATCTCAAAATAATCTTTTAATGTTTTAAGGGCCTTCTTATGGATCTCTTCATCCTTGAATAGGGTGTCATTCATTCTCCATCTAAAGGAACCAGTTGTTGTTAGTTTCATCTCCATCTTGACCGCATTGTGGTCGGAGCACGTTTTTGGGCAGATTTCTACTTTTTTTGTTCTCGACGCCAAGACCTTTTGCAATTAGCAACCCATGGAGGGGTGTGTGTGGTTTAATAAAGTAAAAAAATCTTTCAGAAGAAATTGAATGGATTCTTGTGACTCTTTGCTGAGTGACTCCTGCAACCAAAAGGGTTGGGGGTATACACAATGCACAATGAAATATTTCTGACTTTATTTTCACTCTTTTGATTCTCTGCCTAATACTGTTTGTTCACTTCAGCACTCACTTGGCAAACTACTGGATTCCTTGACTCAAAATTACTGTTCGTCCACTTTAACTCTCATTTGATCAATGACCCATCATGTATCTATTCACCATACAATTTGATAAATGGTTGAATGAAAGAAATAAAATGGTCACTGTAAGGGAAGTAGGATTGGAGACAGGACAGGACAGTGTTGCAGGAAAATCAATGAAGAGTTTTGTGACACCTTAAAGACTAATAAGCGTCTTGTGGTTGTGGCATAAGCTTTCATGGACTACTGTCCACCATCAAGTATTTCTAGGTTACTGAGATTACCTTGGTCTGAAAATTTGATTACTGAAATAAAAATAGGCATTGGGACAGTTCTGAGTCCACCATTCCAGGAGTTACTACGGCCTGCTATGAATTCTATCCCAAGATGCCACTAGCACATATAAGTTATCAAGTCATCAAATATGGGACAACTTAGCTGGAATGGTTCAAAGCCTGGATGAATTGCCTGTATCTCATACGACACCAGGACAGAAAGAGGGTGTCAGCTGATATTGTCTGATATGGATTTACAAATAACATTTGTGACTAGTAATTACATAGTTTGATAGTATTAAAACATTGCTCTATGACACCAGACAATCTGTTCATGGTGGCGGGGGTGGGTGGGGAGCATTTCAGGAAGTTGCTTTGCATGCACAGTTGTCCTTTTTAAAAATTAAGAATGTTAGCTGTTTAGTTATTTAAATACCATATGGACCTAGCTTGCATAAGTTTTTAGGGACCTGAAACGTTTTATTTTGCATTCCGTAAGAAGAGCAGAATAAACTGAACATTTCAGAGTAGCTCAGTACACAGGCAACCTTCCATCCTTCCTTTGTAACTAAAACTATATATTTTCAAATTAACATATAGCAAACCCTCTTTAGAATTATGTTTAGAGATGATGCCCAATAAAACATGACTTAGATAGCTGCATTGTGATTTGAAAGCTGGATTTCAAGACAGAAGCTTCAACACACTTCCTTTAAAAATCAGTAGTTACGCTACTGACAATAACTAAGGCAGTCTAATCTAGGGGTTCTGCTATGCCAAGCGACTAATGTACTCCTGGCAGAATTGTCGGCAGCAAAACAATGCCACTAGAAACAGGAGATAACATAGCAACACTAACAGACAGACCCATAGCATCTATACCAGGGGTAGGCAACCTAAGGCTCATGGGCCACAAGTGGTCCATGGGGGTTGTTTAAGTGTCCCACTAGCTGCCCCTGAACTGAGCCACCCACTCGGAGAGTCCCCTTGCGCTGTGCTAAACCAGCGCAGCGCCGCGCGGGGACTCGCTTCTGTGGCATCGGAAATCACATCTGCGCAGATGCGGATGCCGGAAATCGCGGGTGGGCGCTCACGCCCGCCCGCCCGCCCGCAATCCAACCCACAGAGAGATCTCCGCTGGAGTGAACCGGCCCAGGCAAGGTAGACCTTGCCAACCCCTGATCTGTACAACTGCAGAGCCTACCAATCACGGTGTTGAATGCCAGCAATGATCCTATATTAACCATGTGCAGAAGGACCCAATCCACACATAGCAACAATGAAACACCTCAATGTTTCATTGCCCACATTAGCCCACATACAAAGCACAACTAGAAGGCCACAAAGACACGACATTGTCCTCACTAGCACACATCACAGGATAACAGGCCCATTAACTTCCACTGATAGCCATGCACCCTTTATTTATTGTGGCATATAAGCCAACGTCTTGTGGCACACTCGCATCCCTGGTGCACGTTGGAGGATATTACTTCATATCCATTTTCTGTGACATGATGGAGCAATCGCTTGAATGTACTCCTAAGCCTTCCCATAAAAAAGTGCTGTAAAAAAGGTAAGTTTATTGTTATTAATAATCATTTGGATGTGAAATCCCTTGCACAGCACTAAGCAGTGACATTTAGAATTTTCAACAGGAATAAATTGACTTTGTAGATATTTATATTGCTCTAGATGAATTTCCTTCCCTCTAGCCTGAAGGTTCTTTCATAGTGAGAAGAGAAGGATTATTGTCTCAGTATGATGTTTGTTTTATTTATTGTAATTTGTAATTGCTGGTGGATTTTGGTCATTGCATTGAGATTCTCGGCAAGTTATTTTAAAACAATGTGAAGTTGTGGAAGAAGGCCAAAGAAGATTTATGTAGCCCAATATTTCCTAATAACTACAGAATATTAGGGGGGGAACAGGATAGTGATTGCTCAAATACTTCTACAATGCATCACACACATATTATCCTATATTAGCTGGATTCATAATTCATAACGTTAATAAACTCTCTACCTTTTTATCCCCAAATATGCAATCAATTTCTTTTCTATTAGGTATCATACGTGAATAATTGTTATGCAAAAATGATAGCACTATATAAACAAACTTCTAATCACTGTTAAGAAATAATTTATGAGTGTGGAAGAAGGAAAGGGGAGGGGATCCTCATGAAATCTCACACTGAGATTACCTAGCTCAGCCTCAATTATACTGGTATAAAATGAAATGGAATTGCCTTAGCATATCACCATAGCACACAGATAAATAAGTAGCATATGCCATCTGGCAAAGAGATGTCACATTGTTAAGAGTGGGGGAGAAATGGGAAGCTATTTGAAAGACCCCAAAATTACCATTATCACAATGGTATGCATGGCTACTCAGAAGTACATTTTACTGTCGCTATGTTCAAGAGGGCTGACTCCCAACTAATTGTGATTAGAATTGCATGCGATCATATACATTATTGCCTGGGTGTATGCCCTACAAAACACATAAGTGGACTAACTTGTGAATGAACATGCATGGGACTGTGCTACTAAAGGATGAATACTGTCCCTTGAAAATTACAGTCACATCACTGAGAATCTGCTGATTCTCAACCAGTAACTGAAACCCAAAGCCTTGCATTATATTCCCTTAGTCATTCACAAGGGCACACAATGAGCAAACAGCATTTTGAAATATCAACTTCATATTGGATGATTGATTGTCCCTATTGGATTGGATCCAAATCCGATCATGACTAATGTAAATCCCATTGATTCCAATGGGTCTCCTCTAAGCATGACTAAGTTTGAATCCAACCCCTTGACTTTTACTTAGCCATTCAATGCTTTGTCTTTGTGGGGTGGAGATCAGTTGCATAAGTGTTCAAAAAGAGCCTGTTGTGAGAATCAATACTAATCCTGCCTTACGATCTGCAGAGGGGTTAGCTTGCTGCTGAGATGTGTATCTCACGGATATTTGTATCTTATTTCCCTTTCTAATTATATTGTAGAGCAGTTCGATACTATTGCTTGTTCTTTAATTGACCTCTAATTCCTTTCCACTGAAGCCCGTTCTGCTGGAATCCAGCTTATTTCAATTTACTCTCCTTTTCACATTCCATTTCACACATTACTGGGTTACAGACTTGGGTTGACAGCTGAGTGGAAGCCTGACAAGGCACTGCAGTCCATTGCAGCTCTCAGGTGTGTGTACCCCAACAATAATTTTAAAACGTGTGTGTGTGTGTGTGTATCTCTTGCACGCATTACACTTTAAGATTCACCATTGGTAAAATTGTACATGCACACATAAAGTGTGCATGCACACGAAAGCTCATACCAATAACAAACTTAGTTGGTCTCTAAGGTGCTACTGGAAGGAGGACTTCCGGTCGGCGCCAGCGCTTAATGGCGGTCCTAGCCTCGAGCTCCGAGGCAGGACTGCTCCGCTAGTTCGGGTCCGACCCGCTACGGCGAGCGGGGGACCCCTAAAATCACAGGCGCGGAGCCTGTGAACAAAGGAGATTCGGTGGGCACCTTTCGCGCCCCCCGGTACTGTGAAGGAGCCTTTTTAAAGGCTTCGGAGCGGCATCGGGGTAAGCGCGGTGCTGAGAGTCGTCACCCAGCTAGCGGAGTGAAGCCGCGTCGCCATGAACGGAGAGCGCCGATTCCTTCCTGCAACTGAAAATTGACTACAACACCCGTGAGTAAGATCGAGAGATTGACGGGACATTAAAATTGGAAATTTGGCTGAAAACGGGAAAGGCATAAACTAAGGAAGTCTGCCTCCCCGGAGCTGCATGATAAACAAAGCAACGAAAAAGCAAGCTGCATTTGAAGGGAAAATTTTTTTTTAAACTGTCAAACCTGACATCGGACTTAAACTTCCCCCCCGACAGGCAGGAGAAGGGGGGAAGGGATTTGGACATTGATAATCTGCTGGAAAATTAATGGGAAAATAAGACCTTTCACTGCCAAATTCCCCAGGTCGGGCTGCCCAAATAAGGCACCGGGAAGTGAACTGTCATACTAAACTGTGCAAACTGGGGATTTGTCTGAAACAAAGTTACTGGACTTTAATTTAGCCTGCTGCATTTTTGGTTATATTGAAAGACTGAGAATTTATAGTGTGGACTTTGGAAATTGTTGGCTACTGTTATTTCCTTGCTCCTTTGTTTTTCCTTGCTATTTGGATACAATTGAATGCTCCCTCTAGAGGGTCTCAAGTGAAACTGTTGCACTGAAAAAGAAACAGTGGGATTTTCCACTTGGAAACTATTTCTGTGAGAACGACCTTGAGGATATGAGTGGCCCAACAGAAGAGATAGTAACAAGGCTTAAAGCAAAGCAATCTCAGAAGAAAAGGGGCTCAATATCAGGCACAACACCAGCTGCACAGGAAAAAGCAGCAACAGCTTCTATGGATCCTATGACACAGGCACTCCTCAAAATAAACCAATCTTTGGAAGCATTGACAAAGCTGTCGACAGAGAATTCCAAAAAATTGACAGAGCTGACAGCAAGATTGGACGTAAATACAGCCAGCGTAACGTCTAACACAGATTCTATAAATAGATTAATTCAAGAGAGCTCTGAAACACGAAAGATTGCGGAAAGTGCAAAAAACACTGCAGAGGAGACAAGGGAAAAGTTTGGGCCCATCATTAAAAAAGTGAATGAGCATGATGCAACCCTCTCTCTACTGGAACTTCAGAGGAAAGAGAAAAATTTAAAATTAAGATTGGTTCCTGAAAGGGAAGGGGACAGCCTTGTGGAATTCCTTACAGAGAACTTTATAGCTTTCTGGCAAGAGGAATGGGCCGAAGAAGATGAATTTGAGATAACAACAGCCTTTCGACTGGGCAGGAGACAGGACAAGAAACCAAGGGATTGTCTTATTACACTGAGATCAAAGGAAGAAAGAGATAAAATATTGAACCTACACTATCAAAAGCCACTGGTGATCCAAAATAATCAAATACAGATCTTTAAAGACATCCCCAAATACATCTTAGAGGTGAGAACCCTCTATAAAAATTTGGTTGACCTGCTGAAGAAAAATACCATACCATTTAGATGGGAGTTCCCACAAGGACTGTCCTTCAACTTTAAAGGAAGGAAGATCAAAATAAGAACAATTCAGGATAAAGAACAGTTTCTGGAGAGATACGTGGAGGACCTGCAGAAAGGAACTGTAGAGGAGAAAGAACCACCTGATATAGCAAATTTATCATTTGGACTTTTACCACCACCATCGGAGGAAGAACAGAAGCTTGGAGCAGTTGGAGGAACAGGCACTTAAATACAAAATGTCTCTGCAACTTCTTAGCTGGAATTGTAACGGCTTGAACCTTCCTCGGAAAAGACGTCAAGTTTTCTACATTTTGAAGAGAGAACAATTAGATTTAATATGTCTGCAAGAAACCCATATTGCCAGGATACACAGGAAATTATTGATAAATAAGAGGCTTGGACAGGAATTTATCTCATCAGACAAAGTGAAGAAAAGAGGTGTGGTGATCTATGCAAAGGAAAAATTGGCTCCAAAATTGATATTCAAAGATGAACAAGGAAGGTACCTGGCAATTGAAATACAAATTCAAGGAGAAAAGATTTTGATAGTCGGAGTATACGCCCCAAATGAAGGGAAGGCCGAATTCTTTAAGAAGCTGCATGAGACACTAATCGACTTTATAGACTATAAAATCGTAATGATGGGAGATATGAATGGAGTTGTCTCAACAAACATGGATAAAGCACAGAGACAAGTGATTTCAAAAGAAGGGAGACTACCAAAGACTTTTTTTGAAATGACCGAAACTATGGACTTGATTGATATTTGGAGAACAAGGAACCCTCTTGAGAGAGAGGGAACCTTCTTCTCTGAGGCAAAAATGATATGGACAAGAATAGACCAAATTTGGATTTCTAGCAGCCTGGCGTCAAGAACAAAAAAAGTAGAAATCTGCCCAAAAACCTGCTCCGACCATAACGCCGTGAAGATGGAGATGAAACTAACAACAACTGGATCCTTTAGATGGAGAATGAATGACACCCTATTCAGAGATGAAGAGATTTATAAGAAGGCCCTTAAAACATTAAAAGATTACTTTGAGATAAATTTGAGAACAGAAGTGGAGAAAAGAACAATTTGGGATGCAAGTAAAGCCGTGATGCGAGGTTTCCTAATTCAACAGAATTCTATAAAGAGGAAGAAACAAAATGAGAGGAAAGAAAAAATCTTAGAAAAAATAAAAGAAGGAGAGAAGAAATTGAGGTCCAAACCAAAGTCCCATGAGATCTTGAGAGAAATAAAGTTTTATCAGATGCAATACATGGAGCTTATGAATCAACAGATAGAATGGAAGATAAAGCAAATGAGACAAAAGACTTTTGAATCAGCGGATAAATGTGGGAAACTTCTGTCATGGCAATTGAAAAAAAGGCAGAAATTGAATACTGTGACAAGTCTAGAAATGGATGGAAAAATTATCCACAAACCTAATGAGATAAATAACTGTTTTCAAAGTTTTTTTAAGAAACTGTATGCACAAGGGCCAGTTAACGAACAAGAAATAGAAGAATTTATCAGAAAATACGGTCTGCCAAAAATTTCAGAACAAAGCAAAAGGATCTTAAATGAGAAAATAACAGAACAAGAAATAGAGGGTGCCATTCAAAACATGAAATTGGGAAAATCACCAGGACCAGATGGCCTGACGGCTAAATACTACAAAGCGCTGAAAGAATGGCTGATACAACCACTGAAGGAAGTTTGCAATGAAATTTTGGAGGGGAAAAAGGCACCTGAATCGTGGAAAGAGGCTTTCATTTCAGGTTAGAACCAGGTTAGAACCAGGTTAGAAACTACCGCCCTATATCTTTACTTAATGTGGATTATAAAATTTTTGCAGACATTCTGGCAAAAAGATTGAAAAGAGTGTTGATAGAGGAGATTCATAAGGACCAAACAGGCTTTCTCCCAGGGAGACATATGTCAGACAATGTGAGGAACATTATAGACATTTTGGAGTTGTTAGACGTTGATATTAACAGGAAGGCAGTTCTGATTTTTGTGGATGCGGAGAAAGCCTTTGACAATATCTGTTGGACTTTTATGAAAAAGAATCTCCAAGGGATGGGGGTAGGCCAAGGTTTTGAAAACGGTATAGGTGCAATATATTCTAAACAAAAAGCTAAGTTAATTGTAAATAATGTGGTAACAGAAGAAATATTCATAGAAAAAGGTACACGGCAGGGATGCCCAATATCCCCTCTGCTTTTTATATCAGTCCTGGAGGTTTTGTTAAATATGATTAGAAAGGACCAGTTGGTTAAAGGAGTTCAGGTCGGAGTTAGACACTACAAACTAAGAGCATTTGCAGATGACCTAGTATTGACCCTGCAACAGCCAGACACTAGCACTAAAAGAGTATTAGAACTAATTGAAATATTTGGTCGAGTAGCAGGTTTTAAATTGAACAAACAAAAAACGAAAGTGTTGGAGAAAAATTTAACAATGGAAGAAAGAGAGAGATTTCAGAATGAAACAGGCTTGGAAATAACGAAAAGGGTAAAATACCTGGGGATAAACTTAACGTCTAAGAATGTGAACTTATTTAAGGATAATTATGAAAAATGTTGGTTAGAAGTAAAGAAAGATCTGGAAATATGGTCAAGGCTGAAACTTTCCTTGTTAGGCCGAATTGCTACTATTAAGATGAATGTATTGCCTAGAATGCTATTTTTATTTCAGACGCTGCAGATTTTGGACAAGATGGACTGTTTCAAGAAGTGGCAGAAAGACATATCAAAATTTGTCTGGCAGGGCAAAAAGCCTAGAATAAAATTTAAGATTTTAACTGATGCAAAGGACAGAGGGGGGTTTGCCCTGCCGGACTTAAGACTTTATTATGAATCGGCAGCTTTTTGCTGGTTGAAACACTGGCTACTTCTTGAGAACACGGACATTTTGGATCTGGAAGGGTACGACAATAGTTTTGGTTGGCATGCATATTTATGGTATGACAAGGTAAAGGTGTATAAAGGATTTAAAAACCATATTGTAAGGAAAGCATTGTGTAATGTTTGGATTCGATATAAAGATCTGTTGGAAAGTAAAACCCCCAGGTGGGTGTCACCAATGGAAGCGAGGGAAGTAAAAAAGCTTAATATGGACTCTAAATGGCCAAAATATCATGAAATTTTAGAATATGATGGTGAAAGGGTTAAACTTCAGAGTTATGAGAAACTAAAGCCCAAGGTTCGAGATTGGTTGCATTATCATCAGATAAATGAGACATTCAAACAGGACAGGAAAATAGGATTCCAGAAAGAGAGGTCAAAACTAGAAACAGAATTGTTGGAACCCAATACTAAGAATTTATCAAAAATGTATAACTTGCTGTTGAAATGGAATACACAGGATGAAATGGTGAAATCAGCTATGATTAAATGGGCACAAGATATCGGTCATGATATTATGTTTGCTGACTGGGAACAGTTATGGACCACCGGTATTAAATTTACTGCATGTAATGCTTTAAAAGAAAACATTATGAAAATGATCTATCGGTGGTACATGACCCCAGTCAAGCTTGCAAAAATTTATCACTTGCCTAACAATAAGTGTTGGAAATGTAATGAGACTGAAGGCACTTTTTACCACCTTTGGTGGACCTGCCCAAAGGTTAAAGCTTTCTGGGAAATGATCTATAATGAAATTAAGAAGGTCCTTAGGTGGACTTTTCCTAAGAAACCAGAGGCTTTTCTCTTGGGCATGGTTGGCCAATTGGTGTTAAAGAAGGATAGGATTTTCTTTATGTATGCCACCACAGCAGCAAGAATTCTACTGGCAAAGTATTGGAAGATGCAAGAACTACCTACTCTGGAAGAATGGCAAACAAAGGTGATGGACTTTATGGGACTGGCTGAGATGATGGGCAGAATCCGCGACCAGGGGAAGGAGACAGTGGAAGAGGACTGGAAGAAATTTAAAATATATCTCAAAAACTATTGCAAAATTGAGGAATGTTAAGATGTCAGGGGGTAAGAGGCAGAGAACTGCAGCAGTAACTAAAAAACTAAAGGAAATTTTATGAAAGGGAATTAAGACAATTGACTAAAGGGTTGCTAAAGAATCACTAAACAAGGATGCAGGGATGGGGAGGTATGGGGAAGTCAAATGAAAGAAGGGTATGAAACTATGATTTTGAAGTTATATTGGTTTAATTGTTTTGTATGTTTTTGCTTGTGTTTTGATTTTCTTGTTTTTCTTCTGTTTGTCTTGTTCTGTTTTTATTATGTGTTTGAAAAATGAATAAAAATTATTTTTTTTAAAAAAAGGTGCTACTGGAAGGAATTATTATTTTTTGTTTTGATTATGGCAGACCAACACAGCTACCTACCTGTAACATAAAAACAATATGCACCAAGAGGTTCTGTGTCAGTATGTTAGCAGCTGTATCGTACACCAAGCTATACTTGCTATTGACTGTGTGAGACAATGTTGGGAACTGGGACTAGGACTGAGTTCGAATCCCCACTCAGCCATGAAGCTCATTGGGTGGCCTTGGGACAATCACAACCTACTGACCCAGCCTACTTTTCAAGGTGACAGTGAGGACAAAGTTAGGGTCAGAGGCTCCTTAGAAGAACATGGCATGAAAAATTGTAAAATCAGATTCATTTTTAAGAGAATGCAAAGCTGCCAGAACAGTGTAGCACTTTTTCTTCCCCCCAACCCTAGCTAAGAGGTTGGAGAGGAGAAGGAGGTCATTTTAGGTCAGAGTGGCATTGCCTCTCTTTCCCTCCTGAGATGGCATCAAACAGCAGCAGCTCATTGTGTCCTTGCCTGTAGAGGGAAATTTCTGGAACACGATATGGGATTAAGGTTATTTTAAACCTAACCACAGGAATAGGAGGGGTGTGTTAGCATCCGTTTCAGCAAGAAAGGAGAATTTGATTTAAGTGGCAGCCTCAGGCACAACATCGAACCAAGCAGAAAGCAAGCTAGGTTGACGGAATCACAGCTATCCGCTTAGGGCTAGCAGGTAGCACCAGCGTAACCGTACAGCAACAGGCAACACAGAGGGAGAAAAATAAAAAGACATTATCTATTAGAAAAGAAGTTTAGGCTCTCTGAGAACCACTTTCATTTGTAGGGGTTCTAGAGATGGTTGAGTTTGTTCGTTTCAGTTTCTCATCTTTCCAATATTAAGTTTAGAGCTCCACATTTTGGCATTAGTTTGGCATTTGTTTATTTATTCAAAGTTTATTCATTCAAAGTTTATTTATTTCTTTAAATTTGATCTTCTGCTTTTCATCATGTAACATATGAAGTGGTCCTGGTCTCTAAAAAATAACTACAGCCTGATTTGGGTCGGGGGGAGCATTCTGTATATTAGAATGCAATTTAAGAAAGCACGGGTCAACTTTGCAGATGTGATCTTCATGATGTTGTGGTAGGATTCTGGAGTTTTAATTCACTTCAGTGGACACAGAGAGCAATGTTGCATTGTAATGGCTCTTTACCCACAGAATTTGCCTGTGCCTTCTGAACAAGATGTAATTTAAACTTGCCAAAGCTTGCATTGGAGGGAGTAGATGTCAACATGTGGTGCTGGAAAAGTATTAATGAAGTGTTACGAAACTCAGAACGGTGGTGACAATTTAGTCCACAGGTACAGTAATTTGCACAGACACATCATGTCATTTTTGCTGCTTCTATATCTCAAACCACCACTGCGCATCAGCCCACATATAGCAGCAGCTAGATTTGGTATCAGACGACTAGCCCATAATCTGCAGAAACTTTGCTCTCAAGCTTCCCCCCTCTCTTTTTTAAACAGATTTTTATGTTGTCAGTGTTTTAGCAGGATGCAACATGCCCTTTGAAACCAGGCTGCCAGAACACTCTCTCTCTCTCTCTCTCTCTCTCTCTCTCTCTCTCTCTCTCTCTCACACACACACACACACACACACACACACCAGTTACGAACCTTAGCTGCAGCCTGCAGTGACATGCCACAGAACAAATTATTGAAGACCAACTGAGCTGTTATTTCATGAAGCAGAGCTTACATGTTTGCAAAAGAAGCATGGTGACTATTTATAACTGCAGTAATTGGTGATAATAACGGAATCATTTTAGGATTGCTATAAGGAAATTAATGCCTATAGTAGGAAAACAAATCACTGTTTTTGTTCAAGCCCAAATAACCAGAGTCAACTTTGTAATTTCTAACTCTGGCATTCCACTCTGAAGTCTGCCTTTTAAATTCCTCAGTTACAGATTGGTAACTTTCAGGATAGCTACAGAAAATGTTATCGTGAGAGACTGAAATGTTTGCCTTCAGGTTTTTTTAATATTGCCCTTTCTGATATCAGATTTGTTTCTATTCATTCCATGCATAAAATTTAGCCTTTATAGAAAGCAGAGAAGCAATGCTGGCATTGATTACCTTAGAAGATGAGCAGGTGAACTGAGTCCCTGATGTTATTAAGTCTTGTGGATAATAATGAAATAGAGACACATCTCTCCATTGTATAGAATTGTTCCTAGGTTGTGCATTCTAGAGCTGCACACACACCATACATTTAAAGCCTGCCCCTCCACAAAGAATCTTGGGAACTGTGGTTTGTTAAGGATGACGGAAATAGTAGCTGTGTAAGGGGTAAACTGTCAGAACCTGCGTTCGACCGAGCTGATAAAGCTCATCCTCCTCCGGCTGAGTCCTTCGGAACCGCACTCCGATGATAATTAACAACCTGAGCCTTTGATGAGGCCTCCAGGCACGTTCCCATTATGCAGAGAATCAAAGCAGCAGAAGTGGTGAGATTTATGGCTACATCGCTATGCTTTATTTTCTAGCTACGCAGACAGAAAAAGAAACATCCTCTCTCTGTGAGAGCAGAGAGCAACTGAATGACAAAGGAACAGGAAACAGTAACATCACATCCGTCTCCCGTCTTCAGTGAGATTTCCAACAGTCTGGAATGTGTGGAATGCAAAATAGAGTCTTGTGACTCCAAAGCACTGCACAGTGGCAACACACAGAAACCAACATAAACTACAGTTCCCAGGATTTTTTGTACATAGCTTACACCACCCATTATTGTTTATTTCAGGTTTGATTGTTTGCATACATAGATTATGGACTGCAAATACATTTTCAGTCAATATTAGCCAGTGGCCCTTTGCACACAAAGTCAGAATTATATTCTGTCATAGCCTTCACAAGGCTGAGAAACCCTCAGACTGACTGAGAGCTATCTCGCCAGAAGACTCCTTTGCAATACAATGTTGCACAGTACTTATTATACACAAGATTGGGGTGGGCATCCTAGATTTATTGGAGGGAGCTGTTGCTCTAAAGTTGTATTAGACTAATCCATCACTACAGTTAGCTGTTGCTCTAATGATATATTAGTGTAATAATCTGAGCAAGGCACACTGATGATATATTGCTGAAAATATGGCACCATTTATGGAAGTAAGGTTCCAGGAAACTATTCAGCATAATTACAAGCCGTTGGCTGACTTTTACTGGAAATAAAGTCAGCCAATACACACAGCATAATGGCAGCTGCTTGCCTAAAATGTTTTTTGTGACAATAGGATGACAAATTTTCAGTACTGTTTAACTTCGGTTGCAAGAGGCTACGCTGTTATTCTTCTACAGAAACAGACTGGGTCATTGGTCAAGAGACAAACTAGATAAGAGCAGCTTCTAGCTGTGACTCTCACACAAACAATTCTCCTTTATCTCCTTTATCATTTCTCTCTGTTATGCCCATCTCAGAAGTGGTTAATGCTAAGAAATATGTCGCCTAGTATTGTTGTTGTTTAGTCGTTTAGTTGTGTCTGACTCTTCGTGACCCCATGGGCCAGAGCACGCCAGGCACTCCTGTCTTCTACTGCCTCCCGCAGTTTGGTCAGGCTCATGTTTGTAGCTTCGAGAACACTGTCCAACCATCTCGTCCTCTGTCGTCCCCTTCTCCTTGTGCCCTCCATCTTTCCCAACATCAGGGTCTTTTCCAGGGAGTCTTCTCTTCTCATGAGGTGACCAAAGTATTGGAGCCTCAGCCTAGTATTAAGCCCTTATTATCCTATGCTTCAGGGCAGGGAAAGCATGTGAAGTCATTGCATAGATACCATGGTGACTTGTCCAAAGCAATTGCCCGCAAAGTGGAACCCACATGAATGAATGTTGCACTGCAGCTTTTTCCGCACCAACAGAATATGAACTTGTGCAGTTACCGTATAATGAGTCAGACCATTGGGTCCACCTAGCTCAGTACTGACTAGCAGCAGCTCTTCAGCGTCCAGGGCAGCAGTCTCTTCCAGGCTAATCTGGGGATCCCAGGAACTAAGCTACAACCTCTTCCTATGCTTCTCTTATGTGAGGGACCAGTACTGGACTAGCTCTCTCCCCTTTATGCTTAACCCAGTTGCACTGAGATCTGGTCAAAACTACAAGTGCATGGGCAGAATGACATTAATCAGTGGTAATGAAAACGTAACACCACACTGACCTTGCATCGTCTGATGTGCAGCACTGATGCAGCAAGCCTTGCTAAATGTTGAACTGGGGCTTGTATGTGTTATGTAGTGAAGTTTCACCCTGGGCCAGCAGGGGGATACTGTATATAGTTTTCACTCAGGTCTGTAGATAGTTTTCACTCAGGTCCACGTCAGTTATTTTAGGCGGGAAACGCTGGGCTGTTGTTGCTACAATGTTGACAGCCGGCTGCCTATAAAAGCAGGCCGGCTGAGCTGTTTGCAGTCAGTTCTATTCCAGCTTACAAAATAAAGAGCTACTTGGAGAAATCGCTGTGTCGTCTGCTATGTCAACCCACAACTTAACAGTATGACCAGCAGACTTTCAGCACTGGTGCTAATGCCAGCACTACGGACATTCTCGAGTCACCCAAAGGCGTAGAGGTAGGTCTGTATTAAGGAACATGAACCAAGGTCAAATTCCTATTTACTCCAAAGACAGTCCCTCGTTCAGGGATCACAGAGGATCTTCAGGAGTTAGCCAAGCACATTCTAAGAAACCTCCTATCCCAGGATTCCTCAGCCTCGGCCCTCCAGATGTTTTTGGCCTACAACTCCCATGATCCCTAGCTAGCAGGACTAGTGGTCAGGGATGATGGGAATTGTAGTCTCAAAACATCTGGAAGGCCGAGGTTAAGGAAGCCTGTCCTATCCAGCATTCACAATTCAGGCTTGTTTTTTTAAAAAAAATGGATTAAATAGGAACCAATGGCTGTATGCCCATTATTAAAATCCAATCCTGAGCTTTGCACAGCTGCTTAAGAATGTAAGATAATATATGGAAAAGTGCAAGTGTTGAATAACTGCATGTATCAAAAACTGATTATACAGCAGATTGAATCTAGACATAAATAAAAATGCTGAAACATATATAAAAATGCTTTTTTAAAAAATGTTTTAAAATGTATATTGAATTTGACATTCGCTCACCATCGCCATCTAATGGCATTTGTATAATACTCTTAAACCGTTTGAGGGACGCAGGTGGCGCTGTGGGTTAAAGCCTCAGCGCCTAGGGCTTGCTGATCGAAAGGTCGGCGGTTCGAATCCCTGCGGCGGGGTGCGCTCCCGCTGCTCGGTCCCAGCGCCTGCCAACCTAGCAGTTCGAAAGCACCTCCGGGTGCAAGTAGATAAATAGGGACCGCTTACCAGCGGGAAGGTAAACAGCGTTTCCGTGTGCGGCTCTGGCTCGCCAGAGCAGCGATGTCACGCTGGCCACGTGACCCGGAAGTGTCTCCGGACAGCGCTGGCCCCTGGCCTCTTAAGTGAGATGGGCGCACAACCCCAGAGTCTGTCAAGACTGGCCCGTACGGGCAGGGGTACCTTTACCTTTACCTTAAACCGTTATATTTGCAGCTGTGTAGCTGTCTCCCCAGTTTCACAGTACAAGCCACCTTCCCTGGCTGACCAAGAGGGAGAATATGTTGTACTTCCTCCATGGATGAAACGTACTGCGAACAGTCAGACATCATACGGTAGCATTCAATTTCTATTGAGAGTTTCTAGGAATGTGTTATGTATTGAAGATCTCACCCTGGCCACCAGGGGGTATTGTGTATATAGTTTTCACTCAGGTCTACGTAAGTTAATTTAGGCGGGAAACCCTGGGCTGCTGTTGTTGCAATGTTGACAGCCGGCTGCCTATAAAAGCAGGCCGGCTGAGCTGTTTGCTGTTCAGTTCAGTTCAGTTCCAGCTACTTATAAAGAACTACTTGGAGAAATATCTGTGTCGTCTGCTATGTCCACCCACTACTTAATAAATTGCCTTCATTTCTTTCGCCTGAACACTAAAGGGGGGAGGATATCAGTACAGAAAAACTTTCCTTTCTTTTCCCCTCCCACCCTCCTTCAGGTGTAGAGTGCAGAAGTACATTCGATCGATCATCAACTAAAATTTAAAATGTGAGTTTAAAAACCAATAAAACAAAACACTAAGGCGAAAAGGTATTTCAGGAGGCCTAAAATGATTAGCTGCAGAAGGAGGTAGAAATCAAAATCATATCAATAGGCAAGAGACATTTCATCAGGTGCTATAGTGAAGGGGAATATTGGAGACCTAAGTGCTTGGACAGAAAGCAACTGACCTCTGGTAGTTAGTAAATCAGTGTTGCTCAGGTCTGGCCTCAATAGCTGGCATCCTAGAGCGGTTGTTGGGGCCAGCCACTAACACCTTCCCCAGGCTTTCCACATCAGGAAGCTGGGTATGTAAGCCATTGTAATAATTTCTCACAATGCTCTGCAGTGACACTATGTCAGACACTCCAGGGCATTGTGGGAAATTAAACTGGAAGCTCTCAGCTACCTTTTAGGATGCTGCTGCCATTGCCAGGTAAGTCTGAGGTAACACACCAAAGGAACAGAGGGCAGCCCTGAGTGCACATTACTCAGAGCTCTGATGCAACTCGATTACAGCAATTTCCTGATCATTTTTTCTTCTTCCAATAGTTCTTGGCTATTGTATCTTTATTTACCGTATTTTTTGCTCTATAAGACTCACTATTTCCCTCCTAAAAAGTAAGGGGAAATGTGTGTGCATCTTATGGGGCGAATGCAGGCTGCACAGCTATCCCAGAAGCCAGAACAGTAAGAGGGATCACTGCTTTCGCTGCGCAGTGATCCCTCTTGCTGTTCTGGCTTCTGGGATTCAGAATATTTTTTTCTTGTTTTCCTCCTCCAAAAACTAGGTGCGTCTTATGGTCTGGTCCATCTTATAGAGTGAAAAATACGGTACTTTATAAACTATTTCAGCTATTATTTTGATAGAAAAGCGTGGCTATAAGTTTTCCACTTTAACAAAACAGGTCTTTGTTTTAGTACCTCACATGGTTGGCTGCCAAATAACAAAGCATAGATGGGATTTTAAGGTGAAGCTCCCTGATTTGCACTTTCTGGAACAAAATGTGAACTGAAACATACCTATCCTTCAAAAGTTGCAGTTCTCCAACCAGACAGCATGTACAAAAATGGACTTATCACGAATAAGTCTGCATAAAAACACATATACTCGTGAATATGAAGTGTGTAGTATAAGGAGGAATTCCTTGCAAATATAAATGGAGCTTTTTTTCAATCAGAACTCTCCAGAACTGTGTTCTGACACCTCTCAGCTGGCCCCAGAAGTGTGGGGAGAAACTTGACCAGCTTCAACAAAGCCCCGCTGTGCCTTCAGCTCATGATGAGACCCTCCTCAGAACCTGAAGAGAACATATTCTTTGAGCTCTGGAGAGGGTCTCCTCCCCAGCCAGAGGCAGAGTGGGGCTTTACTGAGGCTTTTCAGCCTCCCAGCTAACAGCTGACATGCAGGAAAGCCACACCTCAGCTGAGCAAGCCCCACACAGACCTGGCTCACGGGGGGGGGGGGGGCTCATTAAGCCTCTCCAAGCCTCAGCTGAGCAGTCACTAGAATCCTCTGGCTGGTGAGGAAACACTCCCCTGCAGCTCTACTGCGGGAGGTGTGTTCTGGCACCTTTTTCTTTAGGGGAAAAAGTATACATACATAGATACATACAGTGCTTTTTTCAATTAAAAAATGTTTAGGGGTACTCTCATTTTGACTCAAGAAAATCATCATTTTATAGTTCAAGTCGGGGGAAATAAACACAGTAAACGGACAAAAGTACAAAGAACATACATTTTTAAAAAGGTAAAGGACCCCTGACAGTTAAGTCCAATCACGAACGACTCTGGGGTTGCGGCGCTCATCTCGCTATATTGGCCGAGGGAGCCGGCATTCGTCCACAGACAGTCTTTCTGGGTCATATGGCCAGCATGACTAAGCCACTTCTGGCTAAACCAGAGCAGCGCACGGAAACGCTGTTTACCTTCCCGCCAGAGCGGTACCTATTTATCTACTTGCACTTTGACGTGCTTTTGAACTTCTTGGTTGGCAGGAGCAGGGACCGAGCAAGGGGAGCTCACCCCGTCGTGGGGATTCGAACCGCCAACCTTCCCATCAGCAAGCCCAAGGCCAGTGGTTTACACCATACCACCACCCGCATCCCTGAATACACATTACTCATACTGAAATACTGCCCCTCAATGAGGCCAAACTTTCATCAGTAAAACACCACACATCCACATGCCACACTGCTTCACACATTAAACACTTGCTTCTGTCTGAGACTCAGAAAACACCGTGACAGGAAATGAGGCCACCATCGGGGGTAGCAATGCAACTGTCGATTCACCGTGCTAGAGAAGAAACTAAGAATTTTTTTTTTTTTTTAGTTTCTTCTCCTGTTAGATTCACAAAATGTTTAGGGGTACGCGTACCCTTGCATACCCCCAGAAAAAAGTATTGGATACATACATATATATTCATTGTGGAAAAGTATGTATCAGGTGAAACTGCATATAAATATATATATATTGGGAGACATTTTCACTAAAATGCTGTATGGTTTTCATGAAGACTTTAAAAAGCAACAACCAAGAAATCACAAACTGCTTCAGAAATGTGGCCATCTGAACTTGACTGGAAAAAAAGAGAGAGAAACTGAAAGAAACCAAACTGACAGATTTGGTCATCTCTAGTCAAGGAAAGCCTGGGCAAAGAAGATATGTCTTTACAAGAAGTCTGAAGCAACTGATGGATGATGCTTCAAGTATGGCAGAGGGAAAGATGATGAATGGGCTCTGAGGCTGAAACACACATTCAACAGAAATCCCACCCACTGAGTCATGGGAAGAGCAACGGCTGCAGTCCATCTCCTTTTGCGCATCATATACCTCACAACATAACTGCCCTTTGGGGCAGATTCCTGACATGGAATGAGAGGTGGTCCCATTCTGTCCTTCACTTCAGGATCAGCTTTCCCTGAGCTCATTGGAGGGAAGTTGGGATACAAATGCAACAGATAAAAAAATAAATATTACCACATTCTTTTACAACAGCAGAAAGAATAAAGGGTGGTAACTGAGGTTCTTTTCACGATGGCTCATGATTCAACAGTCTTAAAATATTATTTTCTTCTTTTCACACAAATCTAGGGATCGAACTGGGACTTCCTCTTTCCAAGTCTGAATCTACTTGTACTCTGTGCTGAAAGCCACTCCAGTGACAGGTTTCCCCCTCAAGGAACAAATTATTCAAGCATGGTATGACCTAACACATTTGTACGAATAATATGAGCACAAATTCTGATAGAAAGAATGTGGTTTTAGGGAGGGAAATGTGGCGCATGATTTGTGTTGTTTTAAAGGAATGAAGTGATTCTTTAGAGAGGTGGGTTAATCTTTTAGTTCCCTAAATAATTGTTTTGTTCCTTGAAACACCAGGATTGAAGGCTCATCCAAAATATATTTTGCTGTGTGTTTTTCTTTCTTTCTGGGAAGCAATGCATTTGAGTCTTTTTCTCCCCCTGCATAGTATCTCACCAGTCTAAAGCTTGCTACTGACTACAGTATTCCGTAATATATGAGCTAAGTAGCATATGCTTCAACATCAATTCATGTACTCGGTGAATGTGTGAGATAAGTTTTCAAGTTCATTCTGTCTTGCAGTGTTCATGGTGAGAATTGCAAATTGCAAGATGCATCAAATTAAAGTGCTATCTCAAACTGGGTTATATATGTTTCACAGTGAAGTATCTAATGAGAAGCCTTGAGACTTAATGTTGGAACAAGTTTTAGATTTATTTTATTGATTTTATAGGGAAATGGGAAGTTACAAAATACTTAGTGTAATGAACAATAAAAAGACAAGAAATTAGTTTGATAACCACACTCATTGCAAAATGTAGTCTGTAAAGTCAACCGTAGTGTAATCTCAAATAACCAAAAAAAAAAGCACAAAAGAGTGTGTGAGGAAATCTGCGGGGAAAAGGCAGGGCTGAAGTCAGCCCCTGGCATCCCCAGGCTCCAGTCTTAGCAGGACCCACTGCTCATGCCTTCCCTGGATGCACAAACACACACACACACACACACACACACACACACACACACACACACTTTTTTTTTAGTCTATGAACATCATAGAGCCACCATTTACATAGTCTACAATGCTCCATAATGGCCTTGGTGTAGCATCACTCCAGGGTATTGTGGGACATTCCAGTGTGGGACCAGCAGTTTGATTTCCCACAATGCTGTGGGGCCATGCTATGTTGGGGAGAGGGGCACTCATGGCCATGTCAGACATTTAAATGACAGCTCCAAGGCATCCTGGCACTCATTCGAACACCACTCCCATTGCCAGATAAGCTGTCCTATGAAGGAGAGGGTGCTTAAGAAAACTTTGTGCCAAGGAACACTCATACCTACCTCCCCCCCAAAAAACCAACCAATTTGCTTCTCAAAACAGGTATATCTTAAGACAGGTATAGGAAAACAGGGAGGTTCCCTATGAGATGGAACCAATAATGGAGACACAGTGCTCTGGTTTATTTTGTATTCTGCCTGCTTTCCCCCTACCCTCTATTCCTCATGAAGCTTCATGATTTGACCATGGAAGTGTCTGCAACTGGCAACCTCAGAATTCTAATAATAATAATAATAATAAATTTTATTTATATCCCGCCCTCCCCAGCCGAAGCCGGGCTCAGGGCGGCTAACAACATTAAAACAGTATGACATTATAAAACATTATAAAAATGAATTAAAATCAAAATTGATGGCAACCATAAACTAAAGCTTTGTAAAGATTGCCAGAGGAGGGGGTCAGGCTGCGCCCTGACCAAATGCCAGGTGGAACAGCTCTGTCTTGCAGGCCCTGCGGAAAGATGTCAAGTCCTGCAGAGCCCTTGTCTCTTGTGACAGAGCGTTCCACCAGGTTGGAGCCGCAGCCGAAAAAGCCCTGGCTCTAGTTGAGGCCAGCCTAACCTCTCTGAGGCCTGGGACCCTCAAGGTGTTTTTATTTGAAGATCGTAAGTTCCTCTGTGGGGCATACCAGGAGAGGTGGTCCCGTAGGTACGAGGGCCCTAGGCCGTATAGGGCTTTGAAGGTTAAAACCAGCACCTTAAACCTGATCCTGTACTCCACCGGGAGCCAGTGCAGCTGGTATAGCACCGGATGAATGTGATCTCTAAGCAAAGACCCTGTAAGGAGTCTCGCTGCGGCATTCTGCACCCGCTGGAGTTTCTGGGTCAGTCTCAAGGGCAGCCCCACGTAGAGCGAGTTACAATAATCCAGTCTGGAGGTGACCGTCGCGTGGATCACAGTGGCTAGGTCAGGGCGAGAGAGGTAAGGAGCCAACTGCTTAGCTTGGCGGAGATGAAAAAATGCCGCCTTTGTTGTAGCTGCAATCTGCACCTCCATGGAGAGGGAGGTATCGAAGATTACACCCAAACTCTTAACGGATGGTGCTGGCACTAATTGCACCCCCGCAAGAGATGGGAGTTGCCCCCTCAGTCCCATGTCGTCCCGTCCCAGCCAGAGGACCTCTGTCTTCGAAGGATTTAACTTCAGCCGGCTCCCACGTTACCATCCAGCCACAGCCTCCAAGCATCTGATCAGTGTGTCTGGGGCCGAGTCCGGGTGGCCGTCCATCAACAAATAGAGTTGGGTGTCATCAGCATACTGATGGCAGCCCAGCCCAAAACTCCGGACAAGCTGGGCGAGGGGGCGCATAAAGATGTTAAAAAGCATCGGGGAGAGTATTGCACCCTGAGGCACACCACACCAAGGAGTGGCGGGATGACAATTCCCCCCCAAGCGCCACCCTCTGTCCCCGACCAGAGAGAAACGAGCGCAGCCATTGAAGGACTGTGCCCTGGATCCCCACGTCGGCAAGGCGGTGGTTGGTCTCAAGAGTTCCTGGTCTTTAGTAAGGTGAGGGTGGGTCTGCCAGGGAAATGAGCATGCTGTTTTGATGTTGAGGGTGGGATAAGGCAGCTGGGAGCTAGCCCTGCTCCAAGGTGCACTGCCTCAGAGGCTTTTCTTTTTCTAAGTAATTGCTTTGGTGTATACCAGGCCTCCTTCCATTTGGGCTGCAAGTGGGAGTGGGAGGGTGGTGGCAGCAACTACTAGATCATAAGGCCCAGCTGGCAGCATTGCATGGCTGTTGTGCAGCAGCTGAACAAGAAAAAGGGGTGTGAGAGGCTTTCCTAAACACCCCCGCCTTCTCCACACCAAGCAGTGCTCATTCTGCCACATTCAGCACTGCAGATGCCTGCCAAGGGAACTGTTGCTAACATAACATATGTCCTGTGGAACTCCCTGCTTGTGGAGGTTCAGCAGGAACCATCTCTGCCTTCTTTCAGACATCTCTTACAAGTCGCACTTTTCAGACAGGCCTTTACAATATGCATTTTCCTCCCTCAGCCAACCAGTATCTATTTTCTTTTCTGTTGTTGTTTCTCATTATGTTATACAGATATTGATTGATTTTATTGAATTTATGTTGTAAGCCACCTTATTATATGTTGTGAAAGTGTGGGTCATATGTATTCAAATAAATAAATAAATAAATAAATAAATAAATAAATAAATAAATATGTAGAACAATTATCAGGGGTTTTTTCTCTCTCTTTAACCAAAAGAACGAACACAATCTTCATTTTTATTTTACTGGAGCAGACTATTGTAGACTAAATGAACACAGCATGCAAGATGCAGCCTCCAGCAATTTACAGTTGCAAAAGGAGTAAGGGTCACAAAGTGACCTTGTGTATAAAAATAGGGGTGTTCCCAGCATCTCTCCTCTTTGGAATGTTGGAGGTGATAGTGGTCAATGAAGGACATCAGAATTGAGGTGACAGTGGCTTGGTGATACCAGTATGGTTGCAGAACAGCTGCCCAAATTCATCTCACTCCAACAGGAAAATCAGAATTTCTGTTTGAAAGCCATTTTATAAAAGAGAATGCTGTATTTAAATAGGATGGCTCAGTCAAAGAACATGCACAATGGAGATAGCTGGCAGGATTTCATGGTGTAGCCTTCAGGAATATGTCATTTTCAAAAACCTGCTCCAAAAATCAGCATATTGAGGACCTGCAGGAATACTGTGAACTTTGCAATGGCATTACTGAACATTATGCCTGGAAAGAGATAACGAAAGTGTCTTTTGTGTGTTGCATACATATATTTTTTGAAGAGATTGTTCTTAGAAGGCATGTAACGAGAAAGAGAATACCAAAATCCAGACAGATACTGTATGCTAATATTTTTATTCTGTGGAAGCTGACCTGGGGATTCAAAGCTACTTTATACCTGGAAAAATATAAAATTATCCCTGCACTTTTGGGGGGCGGGGTATGGTCCATCACCCCAGTTTCTAGACATCTGGTGCTGGTGTGGGGTGGAGAAGCAGTATTCCTTCTATGTGGTCCCAAGCTTCCTGTGTTATCTTGGTGGTACAGGAACAAGTGGTGTTCAATGGCTTTCACACTGCTGGAATAACGTAAGAGCTGGCTCTTACATGCTTAAAATGGGTGTTTTGTAACTGATACACCCACAAAACATTACAGTGGTACCTCGGGTTAAGTACTTAATTCGTTCCAGAGGTCTGTATTTAACCTGAAACTGTTCTTAACCTAAAGCACCACTTTAGCTAATGGGGCCTCCTGCTGCTTCCACACCACCGGAGCAAGATTTCTGTTCTCATCCTGAAGCAAAGTTCTTAACCCGAGGTAATATTTCTGGGTTACATGAAGCATGAAGCATATGTAACCTGAAGCGTATGTAACCCGAGGTACCACTGTACTGAACACAGGCTGATATACCAATTTTGAGACTATGTTTTCAGGCACACAAGGCTGGCTCCACCATTAGGCAAAGTGAGGCGACTGCCTCATGTGGCAGACACTAGTCCCCTGACTAATCTCCTTTGTATGCCACATCACTAGTCCTGCAGCCCTAAGCGGGCCTGCTGCCCTAATGTGTGAGGAAGGATGCTACCCCATCAGCACCACCAAAGGAATATTCAGCTGCCTTTCTAATCGGGAGAGGGGAGTACCATCTTGTCCTTTGCCTTTGGCAGCAAAATATCTTGGTCTGGCTCTGCAGGAAGGTCTCATCTACATCTGACAGATTCAGATTTATTCCATTGATGAATCACTTCACACAAAAGGAGTCTCAAAGTGATTTACAAGGGAAACATATAATAGAAATCCATTGAAATAAAACATATACTGTATACTAAAAGTGTGCATCCTCAGAAGTCAACTAGCAGCATAAAGTAACCACCCCAGCCAAAAGCTAGACTATTAGTGCTGCCCAAATGCCTGGAAGAATAAAAACATTTTTGTCTCACACAGGAAGGATGGCAAAGACAGCAACAGGAGAGTCTCCCTAGAGAGAGAATTCCACAATGTTCAGAAGAGAGAGAGTTCTACATTAAATTCAGTGATGGGGCTGAAGCTTTTGGCTGTGGATATGGTATGCAGAATTCATAAGGTACCCCATATATTTTTGCACTATACTGTTTCTTTCAAATTCTAGCATATCATAAGTCACGGCTGCCTCAATAAGAAATTACACAGATAAAAGTCATTTTCTTTCATTTTTATGAGTCTCGTAAAACAGATCTTTTCCCTGCAATTTGACTTTTACTCTCATTTTGCAAAACAAACCTGCCTAGGTTTATAGATTCATAGGCCTAAAATAGTAGCAGTAATATCTGGAAATGCTTTTTTAAAATAAAAATAAGAAGTCAATGATTTCTTGAGCAGGGATCACACCGTATCGATTTTGCTATGAGAGCATTACTTTTTGAATCAGTAGCAGCTAATCTGAAAGAAATGGTAATTTATGTGAAGGGCTTAACATACTTGCTGCTGCAGGAAATTATGCACTTTTTATGGTTATGTATCAGGAGTGGGGGACGCAGGTGGCGCTGTGGGTTAAAGCCTCAGCGCCTAGGACTTGCCGATCGAAAGGTCGGCGGTTCGAATCCCTGCGGCGGGGTGCGCTCCCGCTGCTCGGTCCCAGCGCCTGCCAACCTAGCAGTTCAAAAGCACCTCCGGGTGCAAGTAGATAAATAGGGACGCCAGAGCAGCGATGTCACACTGGCCACGTGACCCGGAAGTGTCTCCGGACAGCGCTGGCCCCTGGCCTCTTGAGTGAGATGGGCGCACAACCCCAGAGTCTGTCAAGACTGGCCCGTATGGGCAGGGGTACCTTTACCTTTACCTTTACCTATCAGGAGTGGAGAGAAGTCACAGGATTTAGATGTGCAATACTTGTTTTGGGAGGTGGAGACAGCTCTTTCTGACCCAGCTGACTAGGGTATGGCTGATAACAGCCTGGTGTGTTTGCATTACCACTGCTCCTGTCAAGAAACTGTTGAGGAATCTCTAGGAAGAGAAAGTTATTCTACAATTTAAAATGTAACAAGGGCCAAACCACACATGACCAGGCAGGTAACTGCAGTTCCCAATGTCTTTACTTCTGGTGGGTGGGTGGGTGGGTGGAAGCAGTCACAGGGGGGACCACTTTGGATCAGGGCTATGGGGTGTATGAACACAAAATCGTAGAAACAAAGAGTCAGAAGGGATCCCAAGGGTCATCTAGTCCAATCCCCTGCAATGTAGGAATCTCAACTAAAGCATCCAAGACAAAGGGCCACAAAAGCGACAGCTTTTTTCTTTGTCCCTGCTGCAATTACAGTGGTACCTCGGGTTAAGTACTTAATTCGTTCCGGAGGTCTGTTCTTAACCTGAAACTGTTCTTAACCTGAAGCACCACTTTAGCTAATGGGGCCTCCCACTGCCGCCACGCCGCCGGAGCACGATTTCTGTTCTCATCCTGAAGCAAAGTTCTTAACCCGAGGTACTATTTCTGGTTTAGCAGAGTCTGTAACCTGAAGCGTATGTAACCTGAAGCATATGTAACCCGAGGTACCACTGTACTTGATGCAAATAATGGACTGCCCCATCTTCCCTGATGCTGTTATTACACTGAGGTCAAGCGCCGAGGGCCTTCTGGCGGTTCCCTCACTGCGAGGAGTGAAGTGAAAGGGTACCAGGCAGAGGGCCTTCTCAGTAGTGATGCCTGTCCTGTGTCATGCCCTATGTCAAGGAAATAAGCAACTATCTTACTTTTAAAAGATATCTGAAGGCAGCCCTGTTTAGGGAAGTTGTTAATGTTTAATGCTGTATTGTGTTTTTAACATTTGGTTGGGAGCCACCCAGAGTGGCTGGGGAAACCCAGCCAAATTGGCGGGGTATAAATAATAAAATTATTATTATTATTATTATTATTATTATTATTATTACTACTACTACTACTGCTACTACTACTACTAGTAGTAGTACTTCAATGGAATTTATCTCCAAGTAGGCCTTACTTAATCTGTGTTCACTTGGAAATATCTGTTCTAAACCTTGCTAGCCCTGGATTCTTCTGTTGTAGCACAGTTTCACAGGCTTCGAACTGGAACTTATTTGTGGCATGCTTACTGACATAATTGTTGGGAATAGCGATATCATTTTCCCCGTCTTTAGCTTAATTGAGCTTCTTGTTTCCTTCTTAAGCAGCCTAGGTGATTAATCATAACAATGTGATACCCCACAGTCTCAGAACTGACAGAAATCCTGTCAGCCAACTGTGGTTGTTAGGAGCATCCGTGTGTTTGAACTTTGCAAAGTGTTGACACCCTTTCCTGGCTCAGACCAAATGTTTGATCAATTACAGGGGTTGGAAGATAGAGTTACACCTTGATGGAGAGAGCCGCATGCCACAAGACTTCTGTCCCTTTATGCAAGATGTCCTTTATCGCTTGCATTATTCCTCAGCTGCTTGGTTTCGCCAAGAGCTCAGTAAGTTGTCCCACCTGATCCCTCAAGGCAGAGAAAGTGTCAGTTCATTTTTTCTCTCTTTCTTTGCCCTCCAGCAACATTACCTTGGGAAGCTTTTGCAAAAGCTCTCCACCTCACTAGGGAGATTATTTTTCTTCGCATTTCCACTTCTGATGACACTCCAGTGCCTGAGAATTACAGCACCTTCTAGCAGTCTGTCACAGATACTTGGCTGAACACATATTTTGCTTTTACACAAATGATTCCCTTGTTATTTAATCTTGTAAAACAATCCTCAAGACTGCAGATGCTGGACGGCCTTTGATTTAAAGCTCACTCCTGATGAACTACAAGGAGCCATCCCTAGGAAAGGCTTTCCTGGTTACAATTATTGCTCCATAAAATATCTTTAATTACTTACATGTGTTCAAATAATTGGACCATGGTTTATCATTTGTTACCAGCTCCTACTCAAACTTTCTCTAATTAACTTAGGTTAGGGAGGGAAATTGTCTAAGATGGGGGGGGGATTAGTTAATTGTTTACTTCAGATCCCTGTTTCAGTCTCTGCTGCTTATCTGTGGGCAATAGACACATTTGTTGACTAAAATATTCAAATTGAACATGGATTGTTGTTCAAATTCTTCGCAGTTTTGAGAAAGAAGTATATTTAAGTGTTGTAGATTTTTTTAAAAGCCTCATAAATTATTATTAGAGAAACAGATTTAAAAAGACAATTAACTGAAATAAATTAAGGAGCTAGCATTAAATGGGGGCCACTAACCTTTTTGGGCTCAGGGACCCATTTGTAATTTTAAGAGAGTCCTGTGGGCACCACTCCAGTGGTTTTTCCTGTCCTCTAATGGGTCACTCTTCCGCTCCCAGACAGACAGAAAGCTAGAAAGCACTAACATACATTTTGCTTTTCCAAAAGGTCACATCCAAGATAATTAAAATTATCATTATAATTTAAATTTCTATGCCACCCTTCATCTGAAGATCCTCTTGAATTTGCATGATTTTACATGGGGTTCCCCCCTCCCAAAAGTACAGCTTACAATGGCAGATTGTCCGTAAAAATCACAGACCCAGGGCTTGCCAGCACTGCAAAAAAAATATAAAAAAATGCTCTTCAACAACAAAAACACCTCTGTGAACACAGGGCAGATTTGTTCTGTGTTGGTGGGTTTGCAGGGATCCCTTTAAAATTTATCTGATCTCTCAGATCACTCTCCTTTCCATCCTACCCTCTTTGTCACTTAGGTTTCTGTTCAGCACTCCTTAAAATCCCTCTGTGGTAGTTTTGGTCTGTGAAGGAGACAAATTTGTACCTAATAATAAGAATAATAAGAATAATACATGTATGTGTAAAAAGGTAAAGGGACCCCTGACCATAAGGTCTAGTTGTTGCCGACTCTGGGGTTGCGGCGCTCATCTCGCTTTATTGGCTGAGGGAGCCAGCATACAGCTTCCGGGTCATGTGGCCAGCATGACTAAGATGCTTCTGGTGAACCAGAGCAGCACACAAAAATGCCGTTTACCTTCCTGTACCTATTTATCTACTTGCACTTTAATGTGCATTCAAAATGCTAGGTTGGCAGGAGCAGGGACCAAGCAATGGCAGCTCACCCTGTTGCAGGGATTCGAACCGCCGACCTTCTGATTGGCAGGTCCTAGGCTCTGTGGTTTAACCCACAGCGCCACCCGTGTCCCTTACATGTATGCGTACTGCAGCCTAAAAAACAGTCTCCCAACAAGCTAGCCTCAGGTGTGGGGAGCCTTTGGCCTCCTGAAGTTGTTGGACTACAACTCCCATCCATAGGCCTCCAAGTGGGGCTGAGCAGAACAAAACACTGAAATATGAAAACAGGCTAAGTTCTCACAAACAAAATGGGAGTAATAGTACCTGTACAGCTCAGGTCCCACAAATTGTAGAAACACTTAAACAAAAAAAAATATATTTTTTAGGTTAGAAAAGTACGTGTATTCTTTGTCTCTCTTTTAGAAACCTTAAGAGCACTGGAGTACCCTGCATGAGCTCCTCTCCCTCTTCTTTGAATGACAGAGCCATGCAGTGTCCAAGCTCCTTTTGAAAGGTGCCTTTCCAGGTTGCATAGGGGCTGCTGTTTGAGACACACTAGTCTGAAGCCTTCTGAGTGGGCAGGACTAATTTTTTCCCCCTGGGATTCCGGCTACTGTGTTAAATTAATCTTGACTAATGCAAAGTCCACTAGGTGGCAGCCTAATCAAACAATTAGAGAAAATATGGCTGGTTTCTTCCCACATAGGTGCCCGGTACTCTTTTAAAACACAAAATCTGATAGATGGATAGATGGATAGAAAGAAGAGATAGATAGATGATAGTTAGATGATAGATAGATGATAGATAGATGATAGATGATAGATGATAGATGATAGATAGGTAGGTAGATAAATAGATAGATGATAGATGATAGAGATAGATAGATAGATAGATAGATAGATAGATAGATAGATAGATAGATGATAGATAGATGATAGTTAGTTAGTTCGTTAGTTAGTTAGTTAGTTAGTTAGTTAGTTAGATATTCCTGTAAAGTATCCTGACAAATAAAATGTAAAAAACAAACAGCAGCAATCATATTGCCTTAACCAAAACAAAACAGGGGATTGGTGCCCACTGGCAAACTTAGGAATCAAACTGAAAACTACAGAGTTGGGGATCATTCTACAGACTCAAAATAAAGAAATAATAGCACATTTTGTGCCTAGTGTGGCGCTTTTTGACTCATTATTGGTGTTTTTCAAAGGATTCACCCATAGTGCTTAGGAAATATATCCAGCCAAAGAGGTTTAGAAGCAGCAGGTGAGGGACTCTGACCAGAGGCAGATTTAGGGGGAAATGGCTGGTTTGCCCACACTGGGCATCAAGCCGAACAGGTGCTGCAGGGGGCATCGCAACAGTAATGTAGAATGGAAGGCAAGGGGATGTTGGCATTGCACAAGACTTTGCTGAAATTTGAAAGCCCAAATTCTGCCACTGCTCTGATCCCATTGTTGGGCCACAGGAGCAGTGCCTGCTGCTGCCCATGTAGAAGAGACCTGCTGGACCGGGTCAGTGGCCCTTCTCTTCCACCATCTAGTCCTGACAGCGGTCAACCAGGTGCCCTTGGGAAGCCCACAAGTAGGCAGCAGTAGCAGCACTCTCCCCATTTGTGATTCCCAGAAACTGCCATACAGAGACACATTGCCTCAAGCATCAGAGGTGCTCTGTATTTTTATGCTGTGAACCTCCTTGTGATCTTCAGATGAAGGTCAGTACAGTGGTACCTCTGGATATGTACTTAATTTGTTCTGGAGGTCCGTACCTAACCTGAAACTGTTCTTAACCTGAAGCACCACTTTAGCTAATGGGGCCTCCTGCTGCAGCTGCGCTGCCGCCGCACGATTTCTGTTCTCATCCTGAAGCAAAGTTCTTAACCCGAGGTACTATTTCTGGGTTAGCGGAGTCTGTAACCTGAAGCGTATGTAACCCGAGGTACCACTGTATATAAACTTAATGAATAAAATAAATAGCTGTCATCTGTGTTAGCCTTTCCTTCTCTTAATGATCTTTCTCTTTTCAGAAATGGGAGTGTAAGAGCTGGGCAAGACAGGAGCATCAACACATGCATTTTGAGCATAAAATAGTCTCATTTAACTCCACAAATGTTAAGATTTGATCGCTAGTCATGTTACATATTTTTGTACCAGCAGATGGCACTCTAAAGAAATGCATATACAAAAGTATTCGACAATATACCCGGCTCCTGATCTTTCTTTCGTTGACACATACGTAAAGGTATTTGGTTCATCCAAGGCATCTTTTGACATGCATAAATTGTCTAAAAAAGGACAGTGATCAAGAAAGATATTCTCAAATGTTCCAGGATCGTGTGGGCAGAGATTTTAACCCACCATTCTGTTTTTTAAAAGTAAAGACAAATGACTGCACAGCCAGAGTAAACACAGAAAGGAATGTGAAGATTCATTTGACATCTGGTTGGAAATATCCAGTATCAAAGTTGAACAATGAATATACCTTTCTTTCCAGTGTTCTGTGGTGTTCAAATAAAAGGTTCTCAAGGGGGACTAATACTACAATCCTATACATGTCAATTCAGAATTAAGGCACATTGAGTTAAGCAGGCTTGTTAGCAGGTTAGTGGGTACAGAATCACACCCTAAAGTCTCTTCTTCACATAAGAAGTTTGTGCCTTTTGAGGACTTTTGCACATGTCATTCATGTTCATTGCCACGGGAACATCGTCACATGTGAGTAGTGCACCGGCCTCATTGCAAAGCATAATTAATAAACGGTTGGTTATTTAGAAAAGAAGGAAGGAAAACCCCATGCAGTGAACTGAGACTTCTGACAGCTGCATCACAAAGCCAACTCCTATGTATTGTCCTTATGTGACTGGCATTAGACATTTCCAAACTTCATTAGTTGGAAGGCCACATCTAGGAACAGAGACATCTCAAAGACGGAGATCTTCCATCTCCTCAGCAGTCCCTCACCATGTGGGCTTTTGGTAAAGAGGAGGTACTGCTGGTCTCCCCCCACTTCTAGGGAGGAAATGGCAGGGGCTGCCTCTGGGGTCTCCTGAGGTCTGCACCTGCCCGGCAAGATTCAGAGAGTGTCCCCTCGACATTGCAATGGCCTTTGATTCCCACTTCAACCCTCTGCTAATGTTGATTTGATTTCACTACCATCCTCCCCATTCCTGATGTAGATTTTCATTCACTTCTATCACTGGGGCACACCCAAATGAGTTATTTGAATTACAGGGATAGGCACAGTGGACACAAAGCCTTCTCTTTTATGAAAAGCAGGGTATTAGCTCATATGATTATGTTCCCTACCCTCTAATGCACTCTGTAAATCCACATACATGCCAATGAAAAATTTAATGATTTAGCTGTAGTTCTTCTATGGAGGAAAGCCCTTAGATGAGGTTGCCCACATACCTGCAAATGCATAGCAGGGAATGAAACTCTGGATGTTTTGCCTCCTTAACCCTCTACTTTCCACTTTATTTATTATTATTATTATTATTATTATTATTATTATTATTATTATTATTCTTCTTCCAGGACTCGGGGGCATGCTGCTCAGACCTGGCTACCTATCAGCTTAACTTACCTGGAGACTAAATTTGTATTCAAAGATTAAAAATGCAAATTTGTGTTATGGGACTATGCCCTGCATCTTTTAAATTCCTAGCAATTCCCTTGTGTACATGGAAATAAGTCCTACTAGGCTTACTCAAAGATAATCAAGCATAGCATTGAAACTTTAATTCCAGGAAATTTTGGTGCCTTCATTCCCCTCTCTCTCCACACACACAGAGGACATGTATAAGACTGAAGATTTACTTAGTACTTTAATTTTGAAAAACTCAAATGAAGAAGAAAAACATAAGCCTCTTTTGCAGGAGAAGCAGCCTTCTGAGAAATTGGTGAATGGAGTCCAGTTCACACTTCTGGTGCCCTCCCTACAGTGACAATTCTGCACAGATTCTGCAGAAGATTGTGCACAGATCGTGTCATGCAAGGAGGGCAGAGGAATTAAGCTCAGTTTGCATTTAAAGGGAAACCTACCTAACATACACTTTCTAAAACAAGATGTGATCAGAAACACAGCCACCCTTCAAAATTTGCACTTTTCCAAATTTTGCAATGCAGTTCTCAAGCCAAGCAATGCATACAAAAATGCATATACTAGAGCGATGTATATATTAGGAGAAATTTGCACAAAAATGCTGCTAAATATTCATCACTTAAAAAAAAAACTGATGTGGAAATGTGGAAAACTTGATTTAATACTGAAAATTTAAGAAACCAAAATTGACAGCAATAATGGCAGTGGCCAACCAAAACTGATAGAGGGATAGGAAGAGGAATTGATTTTTAAAGCACTCTGATCATTGCAGCTCTGTTGGGAGAATAAGGTCCTCTTAACAACTGTTACCACCCTTAACAAACTGCAGCTTCCGCAATTCTTTGGGGAAAGCCATGCCTGTTTAAGGTAGTATCATTGTGCTTTAAATGTATGGTGTGAATGTGGCTTATATTAGCAATTGTTTCCTTTTGGAGAAGTGTTAAAAGAGACTTATGGGTTTTGGTTTTGCTTGGGAGGAAAGATATAGCAGAACCCTGCTTGTCTGCAGAAGCAAATCTTCTTCCTCCAAGTAGAAAAAAGAATAGGATTGTGAACCGTAACAAGAGTCCTGATGGATCAGACCAAAGGCTCATCCAGCTCACCATCTTATCCTCACAGTGAACAAGCAGATGCCTATGAAAAGCATCACCAGCTATTGGGATGCAAAAGTGACCATGGAGTAAAGTGCAGCTTGGTAAGTGGTGTGCTTGGCACACTTTCCCAATGAAAGGCTCCCACTGGGGAAAGAAAGGCAGCTGGACTAGGAGAGGGAGAACAGTGGGAAAGGAAGGTGGGCTGACAATGGAAGGAAGGCAAAAACAGTGGCTGTTGGGGGCAATGGCTACTAATGGGCTTTGGCACTCATAGTTGCAAAGGAGACAAGAAATTCCATTTGGGAGGGACAGGCTTGATGTGGAACATGCAACACAGGAACAAGTCAGTCCATTGGTCCATCCAGATCAGCACTGTGTACACCAGGGGTGTGGAAACTGACCCACAGGCCACACCAGACTCCCCAAACCACACCTTTCTGCTGCACACCTGGCCTCATATGTTACATCAGGTGCGTGGCAGGTAGCAGTGACACAGCTACAAAAAGCAGAATTGAGTTCCATCTTGTTTGGTTTTGAAAAACTGGCCAGTGCGCTTGAAGCCTGCAAAAAGTAGGGTATATACACAGAGGGAGAGACAGACACACACACATCTGCTAATGCATGGTGAATTCAATTTTGTATGGACTTTGTTTCCCCCACTCCAGTGCAGTGCTATTTTTCTAGGAAAAGAGTTGCTGGAACTCACCATGAACGTCTCCCCTGTTCTCTTAGAATGGCAATGGTGCCTACCTGAGATGTGCCGAAACCGAGGTCCCTTGAGTTCCAACTGAAAAGAAAGCTCTGCTCCAGTGTGTCAACTTAACACAAAAATATACAGTACAGTGGTACCTCTGGTTGCGAACAGGATCCATTCCGGAGGCCCATTCACAACATGAGCAGAACACAACCCGCGTCTGTGCATCTGCACGAGTGCAGGTCATGATTCGCCACTTCTGCGCATGCGCATGATGTCATTTTGCGCATCTGCGCAAGTGCGAATGGTGAAACCCAGAAGTAACCCTTTCTGGGGGACGCAACCTGAAAACGTTCAACCTGAAGCAAACATAACATGAGGTATAACTGTATAGCATAATAACAAACAAAAACAATTACACCCCCCCCCCAGTTTAAAGGCCATAGATTCTTAAATTAGCCAAAGGCCTGGGAGAAGAGGAATGTTTCTGCCTGGTGCTTAAAGATATGTAACAAAGACACCAGGTGAGCCTCCTTGGGGAGAGTATTCCACAAATGGAGAGCCACCTCAGAATAGGAGATCAGGTAAGTTCATATGGGGAGTCCTGGAATTATTGCGGTCCTGAGCCATTTAAGGTTTTATGGGTCAAAAGCAGCACTTTGAATTGGGCCCAGAAATTAACTGGCAGCCACTGCAGTCAGGCCAGGATTCATTATGCTCAGACTCTCTTGCCCCAGTGAACAACCTAGCCATTGATTTCTGCATCAGCTGAAGTTTCCAAGCAGTCTTCGGAGGCAGCCCCACTTATAACACATTGCAGTAATCTAACTTAGAGGTTATCAGAGCATAGACAACAGAAGTTAGGTTATCCCTGTCCAGATGGCCTGAAGCTGATGGAAGCTCCGTGCCACTGATACCACCCTGGGCTGGGCCTCAAGCAACAGCCATGGATCCAGGAGTTCCACCAATTTGTGTACCTGCTCCTTCAGAGGGAGCGTAACCCCATCAAGAGCAGGCAACCTCCCATCCATCGGGTCAAGGGAACCATCCACAAATAGTGCCTCTGTCTTATCTGGATTGAGCTTCAGTTTGTTGGCTCTCATCCAGTCCATTACCAAGGCAAGACACTGGTCCAGCACTTCCACTGCCTCACCTGCAGATGTAAAAGGAGCTGTGTTTCATCAGCACTTTGCTGACAAAGCACTCCAAAACTCCACTCAGCAGTTTCATGTAGATGTTAAACAGCATAGAGGATAAAACTGATCCCCAAGTAACCCTGTTTTGAAGGCTCCACAGGGCCAAAAAAAAAACCACTCCCCAGGCATCATGCTCTGGAAAAACAGAAAAATTCTACCAATGAATATTATCCAGACTAGTTAAATGGAGCCTCCATATACAGTGAGAGTATACCATTGAATGAGGGACGTGGGTGGCGCTGTGGGTTAAACCACAGAGCCTAGGACTTGCCAATCAGAAGGTCAGTGGTCTGAATCCCTGCGAAGGGGTGAGCTCCCATTGCTCGGTCCCTGCTCCTGCCAACCTAGCAGTTCAAAAGCACGTCAAAGTGCAAGTAGATAAATAGGTACCGCTCTGGCGGGAAGGTAAACGGCGTTTCCCTGCGCTGCTCTGGTTTGCCAGAAGCGGCTTAGTCATGCTGGCCACATGACCCGGAAGCCGTACGCTGGCTCCCTCAGCCTGCAAAGGGAGATGAGCGCCGCAACCCCAGAGTCGCCACGACTGGACCTAATGGTCAGGGGTCCCTTTACCTTTATACCATTGAATAACAGGGTGCTGGGACAAACACAGCAGGGAAATGCCACCACCTTCCTGGGCAAACTTGAGGATTAAAGGAGGAGGGGGATTGCATTGTCGCAGCCAACCTCTAGCAGAGAGATCTGTCAACTCCCTTCTAATGTGGACCGATGTTGCCGTTCCTTGGATTCTCGGAATGAGGGAGGGGGAGGCTGAGCTGAAGGGGCGGACGGGATGTTAGGAGGACAAACGATGCCAGGGAGGAGGAGTGTGTGTGTGTGGGGGGGGGGAAGGGGCTGCAGTTTGGGGACGGGGCAGTGTGGAGCGTGGCGCCGCTCGGCTGGAGGAGGGGGAGGGCGGGAGGGGGAGGTCGAGGGCCGGCGGGGGGCGGCGGGCAGTAGTAGATCTGCGCCTTGGACGGGCAGGGTGGGGGTGCGCGATCTGGACTGGTAGAGAGTGGGCGGCGCTGCCCGGCTCCCTTGGCCGTCCCCTGGCTCTCGGGCCATGGCTCCTGCGCCTCCGCTGGCGGGAGCGTCTGGGGCGAGCCGTCGGTGCGAGGCTGCCTAGGATGAACGCTCTGGAGGGGCAGCAGCCCCCCAACGCCCACGACCTGCTGGACGTGGCCGCCGTCTACTGCGACAACCTGAGCCTCTTCCCTCCCCCCCAGAGACCCCCGGGGACCCACCCCGCCGCCGCCGCCGCCGGCTACAGCCTGGGGGAAGCGGGAGGCGGCAGCCCGTACCTGTGGCTCAACGGCTCGGCCGTGCCGTCCAGCCCTTACCTGGCCGCCGGGCCCAATGGAGCCGCCGCCGCCGCCGCCGCCGCCGCCTCCTTCCTGCCCTCGGCCTACGGCGCAGCCGGCGCCCGGCAGCTGCTGGGCGCGCCGTCGGCGGGGCCCGAGCTGAGCTGGCTGTCTCTGGCCGGCCAGCAGGACTTCTTGAAACTGGTGCGCCCGCCCTACTCCTACTCGGCGCTCATCGCCATGGCCATCCAGAGCGCGCCCGACAAGAAGCTCACCTTGAGCCAGATCTACCAGTACGTGGCCGGCAACTTCCCCTTCTACAAGAGGAGCAAAGCCGGCTGGCAGAACTCCATCCGACACAACCTCTCGCTCAACGACTGCTTCAAGAAGGTGCCCCGGAACGAGGACGACCCAGGTAAGGGCGGCCAGCCCTCGCAGGACCCACCGCGCCTCCTTGATACTCCGCCTTTTCCTCCAAGGAGCTCAAGGCGGCGTACCTGGTTCTCGTTTAATCCCCACAGCAAGCCTGCGGGGGAGGTTCGGCTGAGAGGCGCTGACTGGCCCCAGGTCGCCCAGTGGGTGGATTCGCACCAGGGTCTCCCAAGTCCTAGTCTGACCACACTGGCTTTCATCTTCGGGATTGCTGGCCGCGGGTTAGTCGCCCTGTGAGTCACAGGCGGGAGGTGCGTGACTCCAGCGCGGGGAAACGTGGGTTGTCTTCCCAGCCTTTCCAAGCAAGTTTCTAAGGAATTGGGAGGAGGGGTTCCTACATTTTTGTTTTAGTGTGGAATCAGAGGGTGACAGTAACTCTAGAAGTGGCGGTGTGAAATGTTAGGAGGCACGTTCAAGACGAATTAATGTGGATGAGAGCGCCCATAATGACAAATTTCACAGCACAAGCCACAGCAAGTGTATTTAAAAGAAACGTCCGCCGAGTTCAATAGAACTTGTTCCTGAGCCAACTCGCGTGCTGCAGGTACCGCCACGCAAGTTGGCTCAGGAGTTACTATCAAGTCCATTGGACTTGTCCAGGGAAGGCGTGTTTAGCATAGCAGCCTTCCGCACTCTGTGCTGTTGTCAGTCAGATCGATTAAAGGACCTGTCCTTCCCCTAATTTTCATGCGAAGGTTTTGTTTTTGTTTTTTGAGCGCTTTAAATACATGTTTAAAATATCCTGCCCTATTCACAAACAGGGCAGTTTAAAAGGTTCCCCCTGCCTTTTACACGTACAGAGCAGGACTCTAAAAATGATTAGACATTACAGGGTTAAGGACATTATATTCTGGATTAATTAATACAGAGCACAGAGTATAATATATTTAAAGATGTTTAAACCGTCCTTCATCAGCTCTCAGTTTGCATTAGTCTATGCTGAACAAGTGTCTCCTGGTGGCTCTTTACTCATAGTCATTGTTTGAATCTAAAACCACCTGTTCACCCTGGCTTATCACAAATCAATCTCCTTCCTCTTCTTTTAGATGGTATGCCTGTGAACAGGACCTATTTTTTTATTTGGTTGTTTGTTTTTAACATCTAACAATTTCAGTTACTTTATAAGTACTACTACTAATAATAATCTTTACATTTATTGATAAGTTTTCATTGAAGGGGGGCAGGGTTGTGTGTGTGTGTGTGTGTGTGTGTACACCCCCCCCCCCAACATTTATTGGTTTAGACATTTCATTTAGGTGATGCATGGAGACAACCCAAGGGAGAGGAGCCTATGGTTCCATCTGTGCATTGCTCTAAAACATGCTGTTGCATGGATGAATGTAGCAGTGGGAAAGATCCAGCTCCCATTGAAGGCAATGGCCACATTCTTGCTAAGCATAGTGGAGCAGGACTGCACCCAACTTGTTTGCAGCCACCTTGACATCCAAACGTCATTCCACCCAGTTTCTCCAAATCCACTCCCACTCTGATTTGCCCCATTGCTGAGATGATAGTAGTGGCTTAATTATCATGTTCCCTTGATTTGACTAATGGAAATCAAAGGCTACTGCTTTCAAACCGGGTGTTTTACCCAGTGTTTTAGTGATCAGAAGACTAAAAGTAGTTGCTCTTCACATGAGTCTGAAAGCACCTATGAGGCTCTCTGTCTTTATTTGTGTGCATGGGGTGTGTATTTGTTTGGTAAAGGAAGTGGGAAGGGAACATCTTTGAAGGCAAGTGTACACTTTTAGCCAATGAAACTTTTGCATTTCTCCAGACATGGGAAAAGACATAAGCATTTTTACAGCAAAATCCTATGCCTGTTTACATGAAGTAAGCCCCTATGGCTGTTTACACAAAGTAAGCATCCCTAAGTGGGTCTTATTTCCAGATAAGTGTGCAGAGGGTTGAAACTACAGGTGGATCTTCTAAGGGTAGGTTAACATCAAACTGTACTGTTGGTGTAAAGTGTGCAGTCACAGAAGCATGTATGGTGGTTGTCATGTAGTAGCTGCAATCCTATGCACACTTGCCTGGGGGTAGGGGGGAGTCCCATTAAACATAACAGGAGTAAACATGCATAGCACTGCACTTAAAGAAACTGATCTGTGAATCAAGACATCCTTAGCTCAAATCTTGCCTCTGCCATGAACTCACTAGGTAGCCTTCGACAAGCCACTCTTAGTTTCAGTCTAAAAGTGCTATACAGGAGACAATACTGCTTGCCCTACATGACTATTTTAAAGATTGCAACTAGATAATGCCTATGATGCATTCTGAACCTTTGAAACCACTGTACAAAGGATCATTTGTTATCGTAATTTTTATTATCATACAAAGAAAAGACTGCTAGCATGAACACATCAGATGTGCTTTGTCCCATTAGCAATATTGCTTTGAAATGATTATCTAATAGATCATTATCCATATGACATATGCCTCAATGCATATGGTGTTTGAAGGTGCTTATTGAGGATGACATGGTCTGGTAACGTCATATTAAGTGTGTGACCTGAAATGTCCCAATTAAGATCAAGGCACCTAGAAATATCAATGGCTTGTTTTAGCAGAATCATCTTACAGCACAATCCTCTGCATACCTACTTAGAAGGAACTTGGTAGTTCAGCAGAACTTGTTCCCTGGGAACTGTGAGCATGACTGCAGTCTTAGATACTGTTGCCAGCATTGAGGAAAGTTTTAATTCACTTTGAACCATTATAATAGGAAAGAATAATCAAACTAATCCAGTTAAACATTGGAATAAAAGATGGGCATTGTATTATTTAATAATGTCTATAATGAACAGCTTGGGACGCAGGTGGCGCTGTGGGTTAAAGCCTCAGCGCCTAGGGCTTGCCGATCGAAAGGTCGGCGGTTCGAATCCCTGCGGCGGAGTGCGCTCCCGCTGCTCGGTCCCAGCGCCTGCCAACCTAGCAGTTCGAAAGCACCTCCGGGTGCAAGTAGATAAATAGGGACCGCTTACCGGCGGGAAGGTAAACGGCGTTTCCGTGTGCGGCTCTGGCTCACCAGAGCAGCGATGTCACGCTGGCCACATGACCCGGAAGTGTCTCCGGACAGCGCTGGCCCCTGGCCTCTTAAGTGAGATGGGCGCACAACCCCAGAGTCTGTCAAGACTGGCCCGTACGGGCAGGGGTACCTTTACCTTTACCTTTATAATGAACAGCCATCTCCACAGGGGACAATATTTATGTATTTATTCTAATTTATAATATATTATTATTATTATTATTATTATTATTATTATTAGAAATAAAGTCCCACAGATTGCAGTATGAATTACTTCCATATCTGTGTACAGTGCCAGACTATTATTTCCAAACCACACATTCCAGGTTGATATCCCTGAGGCCCACCATTTACTTTCTCTAAAGTAAATCTGTTGACTCAACTGAACTGTGTTGAAAGACAATTGGTAATTTAGGAAGAACAGCTTTACAACCACCACACTTACCATATTGGGTTATAGCCAACTAAGACATACTCAGAGTAGAACCAGTGAACTCAATAGACCTAAGTCAAGTATGACTTGGTTAGATATCACCCATTACAAGGTGGGGAGAGGAGAGCTTCTGTCAGCTTATTTAAAATACTGGAGAGTCATGCAGGAACATGAATTTGCATTCACCTGATGACGGCTGCTTGCTTTACTGCTTCTGTTTTGACCCATTGGCCTGGGCTGTCCAGAAATGTCTCACTTTCAAAATGTTCTTTGCCTGCCTGTTTAATTCACATGTGTTTGGTTGGTTCATAGGTAAAGGCAATTATTGGACCTTGGATCCTAACTGTGAGAAGATGTTTGATAATGGCAACTTCAGGCGGAAGAGGAAAAGGCGATCTGACCTAGCGAATGGGCCTGGAGTCCCTAACAAAGTGGAAGACAAAAGCAAGAGCTGTCTTGCCCAACAAGCCCCCGACTTGGGCTCTGCTGAACTGCCCTGCTCTCCAAGTCCTATGAACCACTGCAAATCCTCCAGCCTGAATTCCAGCCGTTGTTTGTCTACGTTCGTCTCCACCATGAATGCTGTGGCCCATGGCAGAAACGGCTTCCCCAGGCAGCTTTCCGGGGGGTTGGGGGGCGAACTCACATCTGAGAGGCAGAATGGGCCTGGGTTGAGCTCTTGCTCCGCCTCCAACAGCAGCCCAGTTTCAGGATTTGAACTCAGTCCTCAGTCCCACTCCAAGATGAATTACTATGCGAGTGCAGGTGGACAGTCAAACTGGTTCGGCACCCCTGTCCTGGGCACCTTCAGTGTGAACAATCTGATTTATAGCAGAGAAGGGACAGAAGTTTAGAATGATGGTCAAATAGCCTTTGTTTGAAGTAAACACCATAAGCAGCCTTTTTTGGGGGGGGGTGCCTAGTCAGATAGTCTTCAGAATTTTCAGTCCTGGAGCCCACATTTAGCACCAAGATGCAACCTGAGGCCTGCTTTTAAACTGTATTAATTCTGTCATTTCTTCCCTCTCCCTCTCATTTTTTCCCTTGCCTCTCTTCCCTTCTGTATCTCTCTCTTTAAAACACAAACAAACAAAACAGAAAGAAATGTGGGTGGCACTGCCTCTACAGCTCAGTTTAGACCAGAGATCAACAACTCAGTTGTGCATTGTGATGCAACCAAGTGGCACTAGTGACTCTTCAGTTGAGGCTAAGTGGGGTGCAAGAAGATCGACCCACAAGATACAATTCACTGTACTTTGCACATGCCACATTGGCTTCAATCAGCTTATACAGGAAAACATCCTAGTGGATTGATTCTGCCACCTGTCAGTTAGAAGCAGGAGTTGCCATTTGTCTGTGGTTTTTCCCACCTCCTGTACCAAATTAGGACAGTGTGTTTCTGTGCCTAACAGCAGCAGCTTTACAAATTAAACAACCAAATGCTGATAAAATGTACTTCTAACCAGGTGGTACAAACCAGAATACACCCTCCACCCCCTTTTTTTACAATGTAATCCTTAGCATGTTTGCTTGAAAGCAAGTCCCATTGGCTTCACTTGCTTTCAAGGAACTGTGCTAAGATCCATGGTTTTCAGTTAAGGATCCTTCTCTACTCTCGTGTAGCAGCTTTGTTTACAATCTTGATACTATGCATCGTGGCCTTAGATCCTTGATTCTAACAAATGCACTAATCCACAGCATAGGGCTATTTTGGAATGTGTATATAATAGTTGTGTTTGGTAGAATTAAATCAGCTTTAACTGTATTTTGAAAAACATCAGACTTCCTTTAGAGTTTTCTAATTAAGTGTACACTGCTGCCATGTTACTGATCTATGCAATGAACAAAATAAAATGCTGCCTCTTAAATTGCCTCACATCCTAACTCAGCACACAAGTGTTGTTGTTGTTTATGTTTTATTTAAGTTTCAGGGATTAAGTTGAAGCTGGGCTCCTCACTGGAGCCGCAGCAGTGTCAGGGTTCTGTCTTGGAATCTGCCAAGTAACAACAAAAGGGCTGTCACATAGATGATTGAGCAAACTTGTCTTTTGCTGCTGCAGAGGGGTAGGATCCAAAGAAGTGGGTTCAAGTTACAAGTAAAAAGAAGGATGAGACTCTGAAAGTGGTGGATTCTCCTTCATTAGAGGTTTTTTCAGCAAAGGGCTGTATAGCTACTTATCAAGGATTCCGTAGCAGTGAGTTTCCAGTAGGTTTTACTTCCAAGTTCTGGCAATTGCATTACCACTGAATAACCACATTCAAATCTTGTATGTCTAGGATTAGAGATGAAGATGACCAGTTCAAAAGGTGTGATTTCAAGTAAGCTTTAAGCCTAAAACCTCTTGACTGAGAAATAAGCCCTAAGTGGGGATGAGCAGAGAATTTTTTGGGAGGAGGGGGTGTCAAATAATTGACAAACTATCCTGGATTTCAGAAGCACCAGTTTCTGTAAACACACACACAACCCAATCTTCTTACCCTGCTCATAAGCAAATTCTGTTGAAATCTGTGGAACTTGCTGTAGATTAAATGCTAGGCATGAAATAAGTATACGTATATAACAAATATTTTGATGGCTTTTACCCATTTGCAAGCTGCAGTTTTTGGCATTTGTCAGAAGAGTTTTATTTGTGATTTAAAAAACCACCAGAAATGAAGTAAAGACTTCTTAAGTGGGTTTAAGCAAACTTTGCCCTTCAAGGAAGTTAGAATAATTTGCGTAAATGGATGTGCTTCTTTGCAGAACAGAGGGGTAAATAAATACAATATGGAGATTAATAAAAAGGTTACAATCTTCTACAGGGATTTAGCTTGAGCAAATCAATGAAATGATATTGCTACAACAACAACTGATAGTGCCCATGTCTACCCAAAACTAAAACCCACTCAGTTAAATGGGTCTTATTCCCAGGAGTGTAAAAGGTTGCAGTCAAACAGCCTCACAGCACCTTAAAGATGAACAAATATATTAAAGCTTTTGTGGTCTTGGGTGCAGTGGAATATAATGCCTTTACAACTGAAAACTTTTTCCAAGTCCTTCAAGGGAGCCCCACTGAAGTACACAGCACACCTAATGTGCATCTCAAAAGCTTTTGCTTTGTATAACCTGTGCTACAGTTACAGCCATCAACATTATCGTTGCCCAACATGGACAGCAGTTTAATAATATCTTCAGAAACTGACTGAAAGTAGAAGTCCCTTAAACGATATGATCTTGCAGGGAGAGTCCATGCATGTTACTTAGAAGTAAACCCTACTGAGTTAAATGTTGTTTCCTTCAAAACAAGTGTCAAGGATGGTAGCCAAGTAAATGTGCAAGTGTAAGCGAACTTACTCGGAAGTAAATCTTACTAGTCTCAATGAGACTTAATAGCAATAGTGCCTACAACTGCAGCTTTACGGGCTTCCTAGATGTGTTTCCTCAGGTACAGTATTGAATTCCACTTCAATAAGATTTTACTCCCCGGTAAGAATATAGGAGATTTACGCCTTAATTACTTCCAACTCTCAGTTGGTGAAGCCCCTGATTTTTCACTGCGCTTTCCTTTGGGTAACGCGATCAGGGTCCTACGGCAAAGTAGAGGGCCCTGAAATAGCGATATTACTTCGGAGAAAGTGAACAAATCTCGCCGATCTCCCTGGGCTCCACTCCCCAAAACAAGCGCTAAGGATCCCTTCCATCCGTTCGAGAGAGTTACAAGCGTCTCCCGGGCATCGCGATTCACGGCCATCGGCACAGCAAAGGGGGGACGAGCCCGCTTGTTTACGCGCCGGCAGCTCTGCGGCTCCTGTTTTTTCACACTATGCGACCAGGGGGCAGGTTCGCGTGTCGAGCACCCAAATAAATCCCCGCCGGTCGGCAAGTTTGTAAATAAAAACTCTTTTCTTTGGACAAACACAAAAGATCATCTTTGTGTCCGCCCAGGGAGCTGGGACAATAATTTATAGGAAGAATTTTGGGGATTTAATCGAGCGTCCAAAATTAATCCGCATCCCCGCTGAGGAGCCCTTTAATTGCTCGCTTCCTGAATGCTAACCTCTTTTGTGGGAGAGAAATGTAGAGAACAAGCCCTTGGCCGTCCAAGTGGCGAAACCGCATCGGAGGTGGGGCCCTTCAAAGTCGGTCTCACGCAAAGAAGCGCTCTGTCGCGAAAGGAGGACGAGGAGAATTGGCAGCGAGGGGGCAGGGAGGTGTCCCCTGCCTGCCTTGCGCCCCCTTCCTTGGGCGATCCGCGGAAAGCCAATGTTTCCAAGTAAATGGATGTGTTGATCCATCCTGACCCTGTCTGCTCAGAAGTACACCCCGAGGAGGTCCATGGGACGTAATTCACCGTGTAGAATAAGACAGCAGCCTTATTCAGCCCCACTGAGTGCTATTTAGCTACAACCCTTACAAGCCAACAAGAGCAGCCATGGCTTCTCTGTCCCAGAATCCTCAGAATCCTTTGTGGCATTTTGGTTGGCTGTAATAAAGTTATTGCTCAACTGGGTTGTTGCCATTTTCCCCCGTATAGGCCAACATGGCTGCCTTTGCGCCTTAGTCAGTGCGCATCGTAGGAAAGAAGGCTGCCTTTCTTTCACTGAGTACTTACTCCCCGCATTTATTCCTGTGGCATTTCTACCGGGCAAAGCAGACCGAGCATTGGAGCAACACCGGCCTATTGAACCAAAAGTAAATTCAAGCTTTTAAAATGGGACTTGCTGCGTCCCGTTGGTTTGAAGCGGACTTTTGGAAATGCGCTCACTTCAGGTCTTGTTTTTTAAAGCCGCAAAGGCGGCATGAATGATCCCTTTCAAGTGGAGGGTTGGCTAGGGTGGAATTCCCGTCGATTTAAAGGCAGCTACCTCGGCTTAATAGACGGCGATTGGTATTAGAAGGAAGCCGTCTGGACTCTGGAGCGAAGCAAGGAGTTAAGGCGCGTTCAGCCGGCACCGAGGTGATTCTAGATTCTTTTTTGATAACTTACGGAGAGGTGCCTAAGCTTCCTTGTTTACTCGGAAACAAGTTCTGCCGAGTTCAAATCCAATCCTAAGTCATGTCTACTCAAGTCAGAAGTACGTTCTACTGAGTTGAAAGGGACTTATTTCCTCCGTAGAGTCTGAATTAGACACTTAGCTTTTTAATTGCAAGTCACCCTGGTAATGCGTTTTGAGATAGAAAAATATTATTAATGTGTCTGAGATGGAAAAATATAAACAAATGAAATTCTGTTTTGTTTGTGGTGTGTTAGGAATTGGGCGGTTTAGGTTCTGGAATTTAGACTGCAAATGCTATCACGCTTTCCCCCAAAAGCAGTCCCGTTGATCTCGATTATATTTGCGATCAGACATTTATACGACTGCACTGCCTACCACGGTCGCTGTTTCCAAACTTACATGTTCGGGTGCGAAGAAATCCGCCTACCCTCCTATTTTCCGCTTTCAAGACTGGGCCTTCTCTCCCCTCGGTCGCCTGTCACTTCCATAACCGTGGCTCGCAACAATGGCCCTAATTAAGGCAGGGCTGGGGAGAGAGAGAAAAGGGGTGGGGGGGGGGGGACAAGAGTTCAGGTTAAGGCTGTTCTTTTGATGATGGCGCCTGGCCAGGAAGGCGGCTGACTTGGCGAGCGAAGGAGCCGGGCGCTCTCTTGGCATCGCGCAATGCTAAACCCGTTTACTCGGAAGTAAGGCCCGCGGATGTCTGTGCGACCGACTTCCCTGACAGCGTAAATATAGAACTGCAGTCTAGGTAGTTGTGCCACATGTTGGCGCGTCGCTTGAAGTGGAATTTTTAAAGGACGGGTTTGTTTGCTTTTTTTTTAAGATTTCTTGCATAATCTGTTCAAGTGACCTGGACGCGTCGAGTTTCTAAAAATATCTTCTGTTTTGTAACACCTTCGTTGAAAGGGGGGGCTTCAATACACAAGCCTTTTCTGTGCCACTGATTTCCACCTGGGATGTTATGCGTTAGGATGCCAAGAGGAAAATGCCTGAACTCCAGTTTTTCACATTGCTGGAGTACATCAAGCTCTAGCAATATAAAGGCCGGACACCAGTATAGTAGTAGTAGTAAACAAGCCTCATTTAATTCAGCGGTGCTTAGTTCTGAGTAGAGATCTGCAGTACACTGCAATGTACATTTACCTAGACTCCCATTTAAATCTATGGGATATATACAGCAATTTCCTGGATGCCTTCATGGAAGCAAGTTCCATTGGGGCTCTCAGGATTTAGGATTACAGCTTTCTTTTGGAGTAGACGTGTATACATTTGGAGTGTGCCGAAGTTGCGCACGTTTGTTGCCTTGGGCTCGCTGTTTGCATTCTTTAATGTTCTAAGTGTGTAATGTATATAGGAGGCTTTTCAGTTACCGTGTGTGTTCCTGTTGCTACGATTGTACATGGGGAGAAAGGCTTTGCAATAAAACTTAAGGCATGCTTTTGCAAAGGCTTCTATGAATACAGGCTTGGCGGGCCGCGTCGTGCGGCAGCCGGGCTATAGGCAGGATTTCTTCCTTTCTTTTTGTTTTAGAAGAGGGAGACAAAACATTTATCCTGAAATCAAAGGAAGTCAATAAAGCGAAACACCTCCTAATTGATTCCCACTGGCCCGCGTTGTCCTCGTCAGCAGGCCGGGGGAAAGCGAAATGGACAAGGAGGCCGCAAACAAGTCCGCCGCTGCCTGCGCAGAGACAATGGGCCCTGCCGGAGAGAGAGGACTCCTCCTGTGACAGGAGCGGGACCCACTGACCCCGGACCCAGAGCCGCATTCTCGCCCTCGCGGAGGTGCCTCTGAGCCAAAGGCAAGCTCGAAGGTGGGGGCGGGAAGTCCCGAGGGACAGACAAGGACAGCGAGAGGGATTATTTCCTGATCAAGGCATGATTGAAACGACACACATGCATCCCTTGAGTTGTAGGAGCTGGCATTATTATTATTATTATTATTATTATTATTATTACACCCTATACCCGGTTCACAAAATAAAATCAAGATATAAAAAACACAAAATACATAATAAAAATAAAAACAACCCAATAGCCCCCCCCCAGCACATTTTGAAAGGGCATAGGGTGCTTCCACATAGCTGTTCATTTTTTGGGGGGGGGGAATCGCGGATCTTTATGTGTGATGATTTTTCACAGCATCGCCATGACGTTTTGGGGGGCCATGCGCCCCCATTTTAACCTGGATTCACCATCTCTGGAAAAAGCCGGTTACTTTTTGTTGCATCGACCCATTTGTAATATATGAATTTCCTGCGTGCAGCATTAAGCCGCCTGCCCCCCCATAACTTTTAAAACACCTTCCTTTGCCACCCCACAGGAACTATAAAGTTCCCTCCTCACAGTTACAATTCCCTGCAACCTTGGCAAACCACAGCTCCCTCGAAATGTGGTGTGTGTGCTTGAAATATGCTTTAACTTGATGGTGGGTAAAGGTAAAGGGTACACAACCTTAAAATACAAAAGATGGCAGGCGTGGCTTAGTGGCTAGATGTGGGAGAGTCCTGACATCAGTTCTTCACTCTGCCATGAAGCTTGCTGAGGAACCCCAAGAGGCTCACACCTCTTATCAGCCTAACCTACCTCACCATGGGGGAGGGGGAGGGGAGATGTACGCTGCCTTTCAGTTCCTTGGAGAAAAGGTAAAATAGAAATGTGATAAAGAATAATGAAATCAAACACTGTGAAGCCTTTCCTAAATTAATAGTAGTTCTCTGGACTGGTTCACTAAGTGGATCTCCTCTCTGCCTGTCATATTCAGCTGAAGTTCCTTCTGTGTCTCTTATGGGGTGGTGGCAAGAACAAATGTTGAGTGTAGCAGTCCTCCGGGAAATACATTGTGTGTGTGTGTTATATAATTTTCATTGATGAACTATTGGGCATGGAGTGTGTTGAGAGAGTGTGCTCCATTGCTTTGAGGGACAAGGTCAAATTCTTTGCAGGGTTGCCAAATTACAAGAATACTGCTATGAATCTTGCTGGCGTGCTTGCTGCCAAACCCCATAGTGCTGACGTCAAGAGGCTCATAAGTGCCAATGTTGTGCTCAGAAGTAAAAGCTGGGCCCAACTATCTGAGAAACAGAAAACGTCTGTCATTACAGCCATTAAAAATTTGCCACCATTCATTGAGTGGGACCCAGAAGAAGAAAATGACGATGACGCATAGGGTGGAGCTTGGACCTGAGGCACAAAAGCAGAAGTACTTTAAGGGTATTTACAAGGATGTGACAAAGTATTACCTGCTCAAAGACGAAGGAGAAGTAGAGGAAGTTCTGGACATAAAAAGCAAGGTGTTTTAATATAGTTTGGGCAATTTAAGTATAGAAACTGAGTGCATTCTACCCATATATATAATTTGTGTTCCTGACATTACCTGTTAAGTGCTTTTTTAAAACACATGTTTTTAATGTGTGTAGTTTTCCATCTATTTTTCCAAGTGTTCATTATCAGCTTTTCATATGCACAATCGGCCAGCCGCCTGCCCTGCACCTGCACACTAAAAAGAAGACTGAATTCAGTTCTGGTACTGAAAACCAGACCTCTTAGGGATGATCACTGATTCCTTTTAATATGTTGCTGCCTCTTTTAATTTTTGTGTTTGTTTATTTTATTTTATTTATTTACAATTTTATTTTTATTTAAATTGTCTTTTAAGTAAACCCCAGGCATGTTGTTGTTTTAAAAATAAGTTTGTGTGATATGTAGGTTGGTCCTCATTCAATTCAATTTCAGTAGTTGAGAGATACAGCCTGACCTGCCAGAGCTATTATGTACCAGTGATGGTGTTGGGTCACAGTGCTATAACCTTTTGCCAAGGACACCATACCAGTCTGCCTGCAGTGGCTCATAGGACTTGATTACAAATCAAATCGGCACTATGCAGGCATTACAATTGGTGGTGGGGAGTAGGAATGTGCATGCTGGTTCTGCTCCATGCTGCAATAGTTGCATTCATTTTCCAGGGTTCTGAAATGTCTCTATATAGACCCACTTGGGACGAGTCACCTTCCATTCAAAGTGCATCCATACCACAGTTTGCACATTATATTTGAGATTTCTCATGACATAAAAGCCACTCCTGGAAAATTAATGGAATGCAATTGAATATAGCTCAGGTTTAGCACTCATTTCCATGTTATTTGATTACGGGGGGGGGGGGGGGGAATCTGTTTGTTAACTTGGAAAATTATGGGGTTTTTGCATGGCACTTTCCCTGCCCTTTTCAAAGGTTCACATCACAGCTGCTCATATGATGAATCACAAGGCAGCATACCAGGATGCACTGCTCTCCTTCGCCCATTTCAAGGTTCCCACTTTTTAAAAAAGTTGGCCTGACTAGAAAGTCTGCTGTTATTTTGGCATAGAAAGCCATGGAGAAAGGTAAAGTCCAGAAAATTGGCCAAATGTAGAGGGTAAGCATGGAGGAGAGATGAATCATGCGGGGACCACAGTGCGCTTGTGCATACAGGGTGTGCAGAACCAACATCTCTGTTGGCATCTGTTCACATTCATGGATAGTTGTTGTTTGAATGACATTTACTGCAACATGGCGCTATAGCGGTTGAGATGTGACGGGGCAGGAGCTAAACTAACACATTAAACCCCACATATGAATGCAGCCAAAGTTAAAGATACGTCGACCATGGGAGAAAGGGCTAAGCAGTGCATCACCACTGCCTCCCACGTGTTTAAACTGCCTTAATTGTCACACCTGCATAAGGCTATTGGGGCGATAAATTCAGGGATGTTTCATTAACTTAGGTAGCAAATCAGTTTGCACTAATGTAGAATAGCAGTTAGGAATTCTGGAGGAGAAGAAAATGGGTTGCTTATTGTGGATGAGAAAACTGAGATAAGACACGTTTGCAAAGAATGATTCTGGGCCACCTCATGTAATTAAATAAATGTTCCCTAAACTAAATCTGGGAAGGAGACGTTCTTCTGTGGAGCTGGTGGTGACACACAATCACAGTTGTTGTTCTTGTGGTAAGCTTTGCCTTGCATTAGGTTTCACTTATGGTAATTTATCACCTTTACTCTGACTTTTCACTCTTGAATGCTCCAGTGCTCTTCACCTGCCTAAGGCGTGCATTAACGCGAGCATCTGAGCCCAAGTATCTCTGGCTGTTTGACTGACTTAACCTTGGGGTGTTGGTGGGAAATGTCTTTGCTGTGATAAGCCTTGGGGCAGAGTTATTTGGATTGCAGTGAAGACAGAAACAACCCTAAGAGGGAGTATATTTAATACTTTAATTGAAGGTTTCAGATTCACAGCAGCAATTTGAAATTAAATTACATAGGCTGGAAGTGTTTCCTTTGCAATCTGCACCTGCTGGAACCAAATCAATATAAGATTGTCTTAATAATAGCAGGTAGGTTAGTTAAGCAGTTTCTGGAATTCCTGGGTAGTAGCACCAACCAGGAAGTAGAAACATCACAGGCAATAGTCCCTCCTTGTAAATATTTGTGGAGGGGATTTCGTCTTTGGGAAGTGAATTTGTAGAGAGTGGTTGGCAGATGGATCACTTCAGAGGCTCCTTGAAACCAAATGCTTTCTTGGAGAAACTGACTGACAGACTAATCCTCAACGAATACAAAGAGTACGAACATAAGAACCCGGCAGGGTGGGAAGAAAGATCTATCTAGCCCTAGCTTTCCTAGTTCAGCCTTTCCCGGCCTTGGGCCCACCAGATGTTGGGGACTACAACACACTGCAGCCCCTGCCAGCACAGCTGTTTCTAAACATGGCCATACAGATGCTTCTGGGTAGCTTCCAAGAGGGGCATAAAGTCCCTTGTTATTTCTCTCAGCTTCTACTACTTGCAGATATTTTGGCTCAGACTTCATTTATTTATTTTATTTTATTGTTACATTTATATCCTGCTTTTCCTCCAAAGAGCTCTGGGCGGCCTACTCTCCTCCCCATTTAATCCTCATTGCAACCCAGCAAAGTAAATTAGGCTTGACAGATTGTGATTAACCCACAGTCGCCCAGCGAGCTTCACGGTTGATCTGGGATTTATTTATTTCATAAAATTTATACACCGCTTGATGTTTTAAAACACCCAACCCTCAAAGTGGTTTACAAAAAGACCAAGAAGAAGAAAAAAATACAATCCTACTTTAAAACATACAAAAGTTAAAATGTGATTACCCTAAGGGTCATTGATAGGGGTTGGCTTCAAATTACAGTGGCCGAAGTGCCCTGAGAAAACAATTTACTGTGATTAAAACCTAGATCTCTTGGTTAAAACATGTCTGCTCCTGCCCCTTGCCACCCACAGTTGAGCTCATAGTGCTTCCTTAGCTTGGTGTTGCATTTTTTTAAATGCATTGGTTGCTTTAAAAATGAAGCATTTGGGGGACTTGTTCAAAAGGGTTGTTTTAGCTGCGACATTTCGGGATGTGCATCTCTGTTGACATGAGATCCTGGCAGCATACTGAAGGTGTGAGCTTCTAGATGGCTGGTGCTGGGAATTTGATAGGCTGCTTTTCTTCCCATCAACCATGAAGGGAAGGGAGCAGAGTTGAGCTGAATAGATGTGCATACTCAGGCATGAATCTTCCTGGCCACTTCACTCCTCTGCGAGGCCTTTTAAAATGCCCAGGGGATTCCCTGTGGAACCTGGCACCTGTGTGGGGGCGCCTGGTTGCCCCCCCGCTCAGAATTTTGCACCCAGGGCCACACCCTACTCCCCCCCCCCAAGCCCACCACTGCGTGATGCATCTAAGATGTGTTGTTTAGAAGCTGAAAGAAGCTTTTTCAATAAATAGCTGGCAACTGTGCAAGCCTGGTACGAACTGTCAGGCACTGGCCATGGGTCTCAGTGGCTTGAAAGGGCCACAGCCCCATTCATCTCCATCCCCTCCTGGATGCTTTTCAGCAGTGGGCAGTCTTGTGGCTTTTCAATGGGGGCTAAGCTCAAGTCCCACCTCTGGTGACAGCCAGTCTTTTTAAGCTTTGCAAAATGTAGTGCCCTGTTCTGTAGATGTATGATATTTATTGGTGTAGTCCAGAGAGAACTTCATGATGAGGGTAACTTAGATGAGGAACAGCTTGGCTTCCATTCAAAAGTTCTGTTGTCTGTTCACCGCAGAAGCATCTTTGCATACACCACAAGTGTCCTGGACATTCAATTTTTTATTGCTAAAGAACAGCGGCCACTTTGGTTGGCATGATCTCACATGATTCCTCTCCCTGGCACTTTTTTTTTGGGGGTGCCATGCTACAGCACAAAATTGTGTGAGATCATGGGAACCAAAAGGGCCACCGCGCTCTCACGATAAAAATGCAGGAAGATGGCATCTGGGAAAATGGCATCCTTGATTTTGGCTTCAAAAAAAGTCTGGCCCTGCAACTATTGCCACCATTTCCTTCAAAGACAAGGTGGGATTTGGAAAGCTAGGTTTTAACTGCTTACCAGCTGCTTAAGCAAAGATGAATCATCATACCTGTGCTGCCTTCAGGTCTTTTCTGCCATTTCAAAAGTTTGTGTTGACGTGTGCAGTTCAAAATAGGCCTTTTGGTTTTTGTGCTGGATTCAGCTGCTGCAGCCATCGATTGCTCACATCTAGTCAAATGCTTGTGTTCTTTCAGGGAGAGAAATTCTACCTGTTGCATCGGCTCGCTCTCATCCTTGCCAGCATGCATCATTCTCAGCCCTGCTGTGACAAGAAGAAACAGCTGCTATAAGCAGAACTTCCATATTTAGTGTTAAATGGGCCGTATCCAGCAGACATACTCACATTGCCTTAATGTTACACTCTCGTCTAGCTTTGTAATCCAAGAGTGCTGCAATGTTTTGACAGCTTGCTCTGAGATTAACACTTAGAGTTCCTATGCAGGCATAACATTATAGCTACTGTACTTGGATGCAGGAAGAATGTCTACACTTAGCCCTATTGTGAAGGGAAGAGTTATGACTATAATATGAGACATTTAATGGTCAAAATGGCATTTCCTCTGCCCTTTATGAGTTCTGTTTAAGTGGGTGCATGTGTCTTGCATCCTGTAAATTAGGTATGCTGGAGTGGTCTGCTACAGATAGGTACAATGGCTATGATTTGTATATTGTATTTGTGCAATCTTAAGAAGAAACAAATCTGCTTCCATTTTCCCAGATGGTGATTTTCAACTGAGAGAGACAATTGTGCTGCTTAGACCAGGGTCAAGTTTTTTGAGGTTGTGGGTATCCATCAGAAATAGAGGGAATGATTGTTAGGAAGATATGAAGTGAATGGGAAGCAGGGTTCCCTCCACCCTTTCGGCTTTCCCTTTATCCATAGGAACATCAGCTTCAACAAATCAGTGCTGTTGTCTATAGTTGTTCAGGCAGCTTAAGTACCGGGTAGTTGATTAGGAGCACATGTACTTCCCCATTGGTGAGATGCACGAGGTTTGCTTCAGACATTTTGAACATGTGCAAATACAAAAAGCCCACACATCCGGTTTTCACGCCTCCCACTATTGTCCAAGGCCATTAACTACATAATCCTTGAGTCACTGTCCCAAATAACTGCAGCCTGGCAATGTGGCAAAGTTCCTTGCAATGCTCATATGACCCACATTTGTTCTCAGTGACTACTTAAAGAAGTGCAAAAACATCAAACAGATTAGGTGGCTTTCTCTGCAATGGAAAAATTCAGGAATATATATGTGTGTGTGTGTGTGTGTGTGTGTGTGTGTGTGTGTGTGAATGAACTGTGATTTATCACAATAAGGGAGCCAATTTAATGTCTTTTTAAAAAATATAGCAAAAAAATACTATACTACAAACAGAACTTGGGTCATTTTGCAATTGCGTGAACTTCTGCTTGGTTTTGCAGTCCTGGTGAATGTGGGCCTGTTTCTAATCTCTACGGGCAGTTAATTATTGGATTTTCTTGAATGATGACAGGTAGGGCAAAGCCTTGCTGTTCTATGAAGAATGGGGACTTCATTTCACACCAGTAGTAAAAGAGGTGATATGTACATTTGATAGCTGAGCCTAATGCAGCTCAACAACCGTAAATTGTATCAGTTACATAATTTTGCAAACTGTACCCATAAAAAGCTACTATCTCTGAGAATGTCTGTTTGATGAGAGAATCCTGCTGCCACCCTCTGGGAAATGGTTGATAGTGAATCATCACATATTTCAGGTTGAAAAAAGGGGGGCGGGTAATGTCTACGGTGAACGTAAACTCCATTTTCCTATGTCTCTCATTTATCACCACTGTTTATAACAGTAGGGCATTGTCTTTCAACTTGATTTTCATTGTCTTGAATATTTTTATTTTTAAAATAATGCAATTTAATATGTTAATCAGAGCTAGTAACTTGCCTAGCTATTACACATAGTACAACTCACATAAAATGTAAGTATTTTACATTTCTGATTGGTTATGCAGAAATAACTCTTTCCAAAGGGCTGGCTTGACCATTAGGCAACATGAGCGACTACCTCAGGCAGTAGATTTTATAGGGGCGTGGCAGCATTGACAGCCCTCTGGCTATTCCTTCTAAGACCTCTGGCCATTCCCATCTGCAAAGCCTGCGCTGGCCACCCTGTGCTCCTGTCTTAGGAGTGGTGGGAGGAGTAAGATTCAACTGCCATTCTAGCTGACTTCTTTGCCTAGAATGGGGAACGGCATTATTTTGTCCATCACCTCAGAGTATCTTGGGCCAGCCTTGTTGAAATACAACTTTGGTATGGATCCTTAGGTACTCACTTTTTAATTCAAGGGAGGAGATTTCCCAATGGGCCCCCATCTCCCAGGAGTAGATTTTCTGTGAGGAATGCAGAGGTAAGGGAGACAGAAGCAAAACCTCATTCAGTGAACACCAACTCTGTTCCTTCACAGACAGAAAGTTAGGGTTCAAGCCTTTTTTTCAGACAAGCGTTTTCCACTAGCCCCACCTGGGAGAGGGGCCTGGGAGAGGGACCTTCTACCACAGATCTGTTGAGCTCAGGTCCTGCTTGTGTGCATTGCATAGGCATCTGGTTGACTGCTGTGAGATCTGAATGCTGGACTAGATATATCACAGACCTGATCCAGCAGTGCTGTGCTGATGTTATTCTTTTAGAACACCTGAATGATGTTATTCTTTTAGAACACCTGATTAAGGCTATTCTTTGCATGCAAAGTATTATTTCCATCACTGAGCCATGACCTTTTACTTCAGTGCTAGCCATATTGTTCAAGCTGCAACAGAAGAGCACCAATAAATTACAGTACAGTACCTAAGGATTTTCACATGTGTTTTTCCGCCAGATGTTTCTAGAATTCCTCTGTCACCATCCTAGCATCTGTTGTGTGATTGTTAAAGTATCCTGGTCAGAGTCTCTTCATCCTCCTTACACTGTGTAGAAATATAAATGCTAAACTAGAGGCAGGATCAACTGTGTTAGGTCCTTCCTTTCTAATATTTACAGTTGAAAACAGGTAGCAGAAGTGATGAGAACGGCAAGTATAATACCATATAATGCAAAGGGACCCAGTCGATCCTTTTACTGGGGCTCATCAATTTTCAGGATATGTTCTGACAGCTTTTCCTCCTGCTGGCTGTAAAATAGCCGAGCAAGAGAGTTTGCTAAGGGGTGATATTTCATGCCTCTAAAATTTTCTCACAGTCGAGAAATTCTGAAAGAGCATGTGTTCTGTATTTCTTCTTAAAAGGGGACAGTGGGTTAATTTGTCTCACTGTTATTTATTGGTTTACTTATTTGACTAACAGCTTTGCTGCTTTTGATTGGGAACATTATTATTTTTTGGTAAAAAAAAGAAAAGGGGGGTGGGGAACGAATTTCTGAATTGCAAAAGTTCATAGCCAAAGGAGGATTTGAACCCTGGCCTCACTATAGCACGCATGGTGGTGCTGTGGAGATCAATAACTTTGTGCACAGTTCATCCATTCCCATTGGTGGATAAAGGTATGGTAATTTTTTACTCCTGACTTAAAGTAATAATTTAGGTTTTAAACTTGCTACAAAATATAGGAAGCCCTGCTTTTACCCAAACATCTGATACAGCAAGAAAGTGTGTATGTCTCATGTGATGTTCATTAAATGCACGCACACAAACATGTTTCTATTACTTTGCTTATATAGCATGCTCTTTTGATGATATCACAACCTTATACTTGCCTTCTCAGATGTAAAACACACTGAGTTTAAGGGGACTTGCTCTCAGGTGAATGGGTAGAGGATTGCCATCTTAAGTGCTTATTTCATTGGCCAGAACACACAAATACAGTAAACTCTGTGAATCTGGAGAGGAAGAATCAATAAATCATGTTCTTATGCATTGCTCTTTTCATTGCGATGTACATAAGATTTTAAAAAACCCTTTTTACAGAAATTCCCAGAACAATCAGATGGATTGGCTGTTGCATGTAAAACTTGCCAGGGACTTTTGTAAACTTATAATTTTATTGTTTTATGCCAGAGTGGCTGGGACAACCCAGTTTGATAGACTGGGTACAAGTAGTAGTAGTAATATGGTACAGTTATTAGTAATTTTATTGCCGTGGTTTCCTATTTTGTTTTGTTTGGTACTATTTTATATATTTGAATTAACTTCTTTTTTGAACACTGACCATTGACCATGATAAAGAGATGGATTGACTGAGTAGGCTCCTTACATTAATATATACCTTTATTGTTAAATTGTTTTTTAAATACCTGCTAGTGTGGCGCTGTGGGTTAAAGCCTCAGCGCCTAGGGCTTGCCGATCGAAAAGTCGGCGGTTCGAATCCCTGCGGCGGGGTGCGCTCCCGCTGCTCGGTCCCAGAGCCTGCCAACCTAGCAGTTCGAAAGCACCTCCGGGTGCAAATAGATAAATAGGGACCGCTTACCAGCGGGAAGGTAAACGGCGTTTCCGTGTGCGGCTCTGGCTCGCCAGAGCAGCAATGTCACGCTGGCCACGTGACCCGGAAGTGTCTCCGGACAGCGCTGGCCCCTGGCCTCTTAAGTGAGATGGGCGCACAACCCCAGAGTCTGTCAAGACTGGCCCGTACGGGCAGGGGTACCTTTACCTTTACCTTTACCTGTCCCTGATTAATAGGCAGAAGGCAAATGCTAGCTTAAATATATGCATGTATATTATTCAGTTTTGTGTTAGCCCCAAGCCATGTTTTGATGGATAGCAGGGTGATTATTTCGACATACAGAGCAGGGCTGGACTCCTGGCTGGCCTTTGTTTTAACTTTCTGTTGTCAATTTATTTCTGCCCTTCCCAAACCTAATGTTATCTCATCATAAAGAGCTGGCAGCAGAATGGCTGGAAGCCTGAACTTTAAGCATAGCACTTGTGATGTATTGAGCACTAAGTGCTTAATGTGATCGGGTCTGTTGATCATGGTCTTTCCTACAAAAACTAGATGGATAACAGTTTAATGTAATATGCCTTCACAGGTATTGTTCTAGAGTATTCTTCCATGCGGGGGGGGGGGGGGATGTCCTGGAATTGGCTCGTGCACTTAGTTTGGCTGCAGTCGTCAATGTGCTTAAGTAGAATAAATACCATATCTAACTGCAATTAATGGGGCTTCTAAGTGAGCATGCTAACAAACTTCTGCACTTAAATTAATTACTCAGAATCTTATCACGCCCACAATATATGAAAACTTCTTAAGGTCTTGAAGTTCAGCAAGCAGAAGTTTAATCAAAATTATTTCTCATACTGTATTCTCCTAGGTTATTTGTTTAAAGCAGAGATGAGGAACCTGTGGCTATCCAGATGTTGGTCATGCTGGCTGGAGCTGCTGGAAGTCCAGCAACATCTGGAGGGTTTCAGGTTCCCCATCCCTGATTTAAGACACCAAAACTATACTGTCCTATCCAAGAGTAAGCCCAAGTGACTTGGAGAGCTGGTATGGTGTAGTGGTTAGAGTGTCAGACTGAGCTACCAGGGTTCAAATCCCCACTTAGCCATAAAGCTGACTGGGTGACCTTAGGCCAGTCATAGCCTCTCTGCCTAACCTCCTTCACAGGGTTGTGTGAGGATGAAATGGGGAGGGAGAGAACCATGTCCACAACCTTGAGTTCCTTGGAGAAAGGGTGGGATATAACTGTAAATAAATGAAACTTAATTCTGAGTGGGCCTGATTCCCATAATTTATCCACTTCTTTTTCAAGGTACCGTAACCATGGAAATTGGGCCTACAGACCCGTGTGCATAATACAGACCTGATATAAAAGGCATGAGTAGATAATAATCATAAGCAATAATAACTGAATCAGAACAATGATACTCTTATATAAGGTTTGGACAATATATCTCATTGCTATAATATTTTATCAGGTAGTTCAGAAGTGGTGAGAAGTAGCGTTTTGTCAAAAAAAATTCCTTCAGCCATTCCCAATCAATTCATGAGAAAAGAAATTGCATTCAAGAATTATTAAAGGGAATAGAAAACTTCTGTGAAATTCTTTTGGGTGGGGACAGGGTTTTTGTCACACTCCCCTCACTTTTGAGATGGCCAAAGCGTCTGAGGGTCCCTTCTTTCATTCTACAAGGCATCTCAGCATTCTTCAGCCTCCCCAGTTGTATATACTGAGGTAATTCCTTCCATGGGGAATTTTCAGATCAGGAAGTGCAGGCAGCCAGGGAAGCTGCAGTTTGCTGAAGAAAAGTTTACAAGGAAGAAAAACATCCATACCACTCATGGACAGTGATAAGGTAGACTAAAAAACCTACACCCCATTCTAAATTCAAGGAAATTCTAAAGTGTCCCGAGAATAAAGCAGAAAAAATGGAAACCTCCTTCTCAATATACAGAAATTTGAAGGACAGGTTTTGGCACTAGTAAGAATTGACAAAATCTTGTGATGTGCATTAACATGGACAGACTTTTATTATTATAATGCCCTAAGGTGAAGCCTAATGACAATCTTGTTTTGTTTTTTGTCTTTGAGAATACTTCAGAAAGTAATTAAAAAATCCATTACAGGAAAGACGGACTGGAAATGTAAACAGGGCTTGTCTTTGCACCGGATGGTGTCATGTGTACTGGTCTGTGGCACAAACAATATCTTAGAAATAATTGTACCAGTATTTCCTAAGTACCGTATTTCCTTTAAACCAGCCAGAAACTTTTATTAGGCTCTTCATTTTATCCTTAGAGCTGCAGTTTCTCAGATTGTTCCCTGTTTCACTGGTGCCCTCAATCCTTTGACACCTGTAAATAAATATGTTGCCAGTGCCATTGGGCCAATGCTAGAGTGCAGCTTCCCCTCACACAGATTTGAATGGGTCTTGAGCACTGAAGCACATCCTGCCTCCCACCACTGTTGCATAGCCCAGAGGCTGCAAACAACTAAAGAAAAAGGCAATTAAACGTATCACTTCAGAAAAGCCCGAACAACTTCACCATATTAAAAATAATTACAGAAGGAAAACAAGTGGAGCTTTGACAAGAGTAAGCAACAACCTGAACAAATTAAAGGAGATTTGTAAGAATTATTTATAGCAACAAAAGTTGGTGATTTTTTTTTAATTCTTCAGGAGTGGGGTGATCTGCCAAATTGTTATGCAACAATCACCAAGACCGATGAATGAATCTCAGCTCTGCAGAAGAGTATATTTAATTACTTTAACTTCAGCCCATTTCTACTTACTAGACAAATGAGACAGAGACACCACCCACAAAGTCTTCTAAAATGTCACTGCATCAAGCAGAAGGCAGTTGCAAGAATATTACTGAAATGAATCTGAGGCTTCTCCATAAAGATAATATCCATTGAATAAAGGGGATGTGAACATAGCCAAAGCTGTACCTACAAAGTCTCTTGGATTTTGTCAGAGATACTTAACAGCATACATTTGTTGCAGCTTTCAGGCTGCCAAATTACATTTTAAAGTTTCCATGGAGGAGATGCCAGAACTGACATCTAGGGCTGGGAGGAAAGTGCCAAGGAACTAAAACCTAGGACTCTAGCAAAGGGACCAAACGGCCTTATTCTCTGTGACAGAGAATTCTCATAGTTTCCCAGAAAAGGAAAGTCCTTGCCTCTAATCTCTACTGTGCACCAGGGCCACTTCTATAGATAGCCAAAAAGTATTTTGTAGCTCCTTGTCCTACGGGGGGCATTTGTTGATATTAAAGGCCAATTGGGTCCTTTTGGGTCCATTTTTTAAAAAATACAATTGTCGTTATGAAGTAAGCAAGCTGTCTTACTATTTATTTAGCATTTCTTGCCAAAACAGACTTCTCACTAACCAGTTTCCAAAATAAAAAATCAATCACATCATTAATAAAACAACAACACAGAAATTAAAAATGCAGAATAATTAAAATTCACAACAAAGCAATCATATTGAAACAAAAATGTAAACATCTAGAATTAAGAAATCAAATGGTTTCATTAAAGCAACACAGCCACTCAAACAGGCAACTCAAGTCAAGAAGCAAAAGGAATGTCTGTGCAAACAGGTGCATCTTCAAAATATGGTGGAATGGCAATACTGATAGCACCTCTCATATTTCAGGGGGGAGTGCATTCCACAACATTAGCGCCACCAGTCAAGAAACCACAAGCTCCGTGTCACCATAAGCACTTACCGGTATGTGGTGGTTTTCACCAGAAGGGTAGGAGATCAACAGTTTAATAAAATTAATATAAGGATGCTCACTTTGGCCAGGCCCTTTGGTTTGCAAAAACTGAGCTGTCTGCATGCTGGCTCCATTATCCATTTTATTTATTTCAAAAATATTTCTAGGCTGCTTTTCCAGGCAGTGCCCACCCAGCTCACCATACAAAAAAGGCTACCAAATAGCAACAGTGCAAAACCTAAAACCTCCCGGCATATATAAAAGCCAATTAAAAACATACCCAGCCAACCACTTAAGAATGTTTTCCACAGCAACATCAAGCCACAGCTCAGACAGTGCAGCTAATCTCAAAGCAAAATCAGCACCCCTGAATCTCTTTGTCTTTAAAAAAAGTATTGTTGTCTTTAATGCAACCCTAAACGTACTTACCTGGGAGTGAGACCCATTGAACTCAATCAGACATGTGTCTGAGCAGACATGGATTACACTGTTTGTCTGCCATGTCAGTGTAACATTTACATTAGCAAGATAATGAATTTTCTGCTTTATTCTATCCTCCCTTTAACAACAGCGGGGAGAACACTGGGCCTGGACCCTTCCCTCATACGCGGGTGGGTGTCGCCTTCGACACTGCGCCCAGTCTCCTGGCCCACAGGATGCTTCCAGTGACATCTCAGAGCAAGAAGCCAAACAGAAAGAATCAGAAACGGGGAATAACATTCTGGCTCAACTTTTGGATCAGGCAGCTCGTGCCAGATTAAGTAATTTAGCGCTTGTGAAACCAGAAAAGGCAAAAGCAGTGGAGAATTACCTTATACAGATGGGCAGTTAGGTAGGAAGGTAACTGAACAAGGGTTGATAGAAATACTTGAAAAAGTGAGTCAGCAAACTGACAAGAAAACAGCGGTAAAGTTCAACAGAAGGAAAGTTTTGGATCCTGATGAGGAAGATTAATTGGTGAAATGCAAATCATCTAGATGAAAAGTTTCAAATGATTATATGATTACACACACACATATATGAAAATAGCCGTGAATTGCTCATTCATGCCACAGCAGAGCAGAGCATGAGTCACTGTAACACAGTCGGTATTTGTGTCTTCAATAGTTTGCATTTGTTATTATTTGTTTGCATTGCCAACACTATTGGACTGTAGCATCCCAAACACTTAAGGTAATGTTACATTTCATCACTCGCAAGATGCTGTCAGTATCACCTAAGAAGAAGTATACATGTATCTATTTCACTACTGAGATATATGTTCAAAACATGCCCCTCCTGCATCTCCTGCAAATAAAACCCAGGAAGCATTCATTTTTATATTAAAATAGATGCCATATATGCTTTTCTTAAGCAGCATCAACATGAGCACAACATACCATTGTAAGCAATCCTTAAGGTCAGGCAATAAAAATGTTTTTTTATTATTTAATGTGAGAATGTTTTCGGCAAGGCACAGTGACTTGCTTTTGAAATATTGATTTGCCACTAGCTCATAACATTTTATCTGTTTTTGTGTTTTATGATTCTTATGCTTCAGTTAGTCAGGTGCCCAGAATGCTGTGGTTCATGAACATTATAAAAAATTAATGTATTGTGTTTTTGTTATGAAAACTATTTCCAGACATTCTATAATAGTAGCCAAAAGAGAATAGAATATGTTTCAGCTCATTTGGAGGGGAGACTGCACATGAAACATCCATTACCTTGTCATTGTTGAGAGATTGTCTTCAGTATGCATGACTTACCTGTTGTTTTACAATCAAACAATTCTTTGGCAAGTAATTTCAAAACATCTGTAAATAAGTAGGGCTTCTATTTACCTTAGAGCCAAGCTAGATGAGACACCATGCACAACCTTAGCAATTGTATGAATGATTTTTTTAAAAAGCAAACAGCAGGTGCAGAGGGCCTGAACTGGATTAGCACCCTGGATGGGGATAAAGGGCTTTATTTCATTAGCACCCAATTGGGCGGTCCTAAGCCCAATTGGGGGCCCTGCACTTTCACTGAAGAAAAAGCTCCCATTTGCACCAATGAAAGTTTTTCTTCCAATGCAAGTAGAAGGCAGAGGGCCCCTGTTCTTGACCAGGACCCCAATCTGGATTGGCCCTTCATACCTGCTGTTTACCTTTTTTTTAAGGCATTCATATGATAGCTCACTGACTGAATGGTATCTCCTCTAGTTTGGCTCTGGGTCTATACATTCAGAGAATTAGAAAGCAATGTTTGGAATATTTCCACATAGGAATTTGTCTAATCCTCTTTTAAAACTGTCCAACTTGGTGGTCATCACTATTTATTGGGGGAGAAAATTCCATAATCTAACAATATGCTGTGTGAAATACCCCATGAGCATATACAGTGGTACCTCGGGTTAAGTACTTAATTCGTTCCGGAGGTCCGTACTTAACCTGAAACTGTTTTTAACCTGAAGCACCACTTTAGCTAACGGGGCCTCCTGCTGCTGCTGCGCCGCCGGAGCACGATTTCTGTTCTCATCCTGAAGCAAAGTTCTTAACCTGAAGCACTATTTCTGGGTTAGCGGAGTCTGTAACCTGAAGCGTGTGTAACCTGAAGCATATGTAACCCGAGGTACCACTGTATGTGAAATTAGTACCATGTATCACTTGTTTATGTTGGATTGCATTTGCCATCTTACAGCCTATGCCGTCAGTCTGGAAAGTTCCTTTTGGAACTCTTTGCAATTCCTTTTTTTGTTTTAACCACCCATGAACAGTTTTGTATGATCAGCAAATTCGGCTACCTCACTTTTCTCCCTTAACTCTATAGTAGTTCATTTATGATTTAGTTAAACAAAAAACCAAATGCTAACATAGTTCCATGGTGGACTCCACTTTCTATGTCCCTCCATTGGGAGAACTGTCCATTTATTCCTACTGTGTCCTTCCTGTTACTTAAGCAGTACCTGATCCACCCAGAGGACCTCTCATCTTGTTCCCGGACTGCTCCAAGATTCAGGACTCTTTGGTGAGGTACTTTGTTAAAAGCTTTTTGAAAATCCAAGAACATTATGTCAACTGGGAAAAAGCAGGCACCTGTTTCAAAACTTGTTTGGAAAAAACTACATAGATCTGCCTGCTACCTGCTCAGTATTGCCATAACAAATATATTGAAAAGCCGCTATTGTGTTTGGATCTGGGAGGGTATCCAAGAAAGTCTTGGTAAATAATTTCAGCAACTCTTATATCATGTCTTATACCTTGCCTGAGGTGAATAGCAGTTGTTCCCAGACAGGTTCCAGTCACAGGATGGGCTCTGCTACCCCCTTTCTTTGGGGTTTATGTTCAAATATGATCAGAGAACCATTCCCCTTTCTCATCTTTTGACATAGTGAGGGCACGTGCAGCAAGGCTTGACCTCTTCTTCAGTAGGCTTTCCTGGGCCCAAGGAAGGGAATTACAGTGACTAATTAAACTTGTATCTATCATCCTGTTGTGATAAGAGGATTGGCAGAGGGATCAACTGCTAAACGCTTGCTTTACCTTCTAGGCTTCAAGGGAAGTGCCAGACCAGAGGGGATGTCTGCCAAGAGAGCAGCTGCTTTCGAGCACAATCCCATTCATACCCACTCAGAAGTGAGTCTTGTTGAGTTCAAAGAGTAAGTGTACTTAGGAGTCCTCAAATGCCACGCCCCTCAAATATACAACAACAACACTTTATTACAGTCATAGACCAGCATAAGAAGGGAAGGATACAATCTTTTAAAATCATTTAAAATCTAAAAGCACACACTAAAAGGAGTTAAAACAGAATATCTATCTATTATCTATCTACATCATCTATCTATATCTATCTATCTATCTATCATCTATCTATCATCATCTATCTATCTATCATCTATCTATCTATCATCTATCTATATCTATCTATATCTCTATCATCTATCTATATCTATCTATCTATCTATCTATCTATCTATCTATCTCTATCTATCTATCTATCTATCTATCTATCTATCTATCATCTATCTATCTATCTATCTATCTATCTATCTATCTATCTATCTATCTATCTAATCTATCATCTATATCTATCTATCATCTATCTATCTATCTATCTATCTATCTATCTATCTATCTATCATCTATCTCTATCATCTATATCATCTATCTATCATCTATCTATCTATCATCTATCTATCTATCATCTATCTATCTATCTATCATCTATCTATCTATCTATCTATCTATCTATCATCTATCTATAAATCTATCTATATCTATCTATCTATCTATCTATCTATCTATCTATCATCTATCTATCTATCTAAATCTATATCTATCTATCTATCTATCTATCTATCTATCTATCTAAAGAATCCAAAAGAAGCTAAGAAAGTCTAAAAGAAGGGTTAGGAACCTCAGACAAGAGTGAAAGAGCACAAAAGGCTAGTATAAGACCACAGATATCAGTCTACAGAGCACTCCAATACAAGTGCCATTATATCTAGTTTGTGGCACAGGTCATCATCATCCATCAAATCTTGAGCACTGCTGTGCAGAATCTGGCAACATCGTATGTTATAGCATGATTGGCATCTGAAAGCAGCAGGGAGGTATAGAATTGTCCTGTGCACCCTGGGTACCTATGCAGTGATGGTAAGATGAGACTAGTACGAATGTCTCTATAATAAAGACACTGGAGAAGCTCATGCCCTGTTGTTTCTATTTGTCCAGAGTCACAGGGTTACTGCCTCTCCAGATAAGCAATCTTCCTGTATCAGTCTTCAAGGACAGCTGAGGGGAGGGCATGACATCAAGCCAAGGTCAAGGCCCTCCAGTGTTTAGGCACTTCTAGTTTAGCTAGATATGCCATAGGGGACACACAGTACTGGAGGAATCATTGGCAATAAAAGTTGGGGTCCTGGGTAGATCCAGTTGGCACTCAGTGTCTGCAACATGTTGTTTTATGAGAGCTTTGGCTTGATTGTATCTCATGCTGAGTAGAAAACCTGGAGAGAAGCCCAGGGTTGAGATTTTAGTTACTACAGCCTGTTTCCATGTGGATTGAAAATCATCGTTCATAGTTAGTGGGGCAAGGCCAAGGGGAAATAAAGATATTCTGAGCCAGTAGTTGAGTATGGTCACCCACACTCTAGCCTCCACTTTTATGAAACCTGTCTCTAGTCTCATGGTGGCATTAGAGACACATTTTGGGACATGAAGGGCTGATCTTAGAAATTTGGATTGCACTGGTTCTAGAGGTGCAAAATTAGAGAAGGGGCCCAGCTGGAAGAGAGGTTGTGCTATTTGGCTTCAAATAGTTTGAGTGCTGCAGGTATATAGTGGCCACCTCTTATTTTAATAAATTTAAGGCTATAGTTCAGTGCCAACGGTGTGTGCTTATTCTGGTTCTCCATATCTTCTAAGAACTACCCAGTTATTTACTTACCCATTAACTGGAGCTAGAACAAGGCCAAGCGAGGACACATCTTCCTAAGAAATGAGGGAAGATAAGTGGTGGGCAAAGGTGACAGAGGGACATGAGAGCATAGATTGATCCCAGGGAAACGGAGCAGGAAGCAGGCAGGACCAGCTCTACCAGTAAGGTGAGGTGTAAGAACAGGGATGGGGAACTTGTAGCCTTCTGGATGTTGTTGGACTCCTGGGCTCAGCCAGCATGGCCAGTGATCAGGATTAAGGGAGTTGCCATGCAGCAACTTCAGCAGTGGCAGCTGGTGCCCACTGGGACTTGTGGGTTGCCCAACAGTAGGAAGAGCCCCAGTCAGTCACAGGCAGAGCCAACTAATTCTGGTTTTGTCCCCAGCTTCCTCCTCCTAGCCAGCGTGGTGTAGTGGTTAAAGAGCGGTAGACTCGTAATCTGGTGAACCGGGTTTGCGTCTCCGCTCCTCCACATGCAGCTGCTGGGTGACCTTGGGCTAGTCACACTTCTTTGAAGTCTCTCACCTCACAGAGTGTTTGTTGTGGGGGAGGAAGGGAAAGGAGAATGTTAGCCGCTTTGAGACTCCTTCGGGTAGTGATAAAGCGGGATATCAAATCCAAACTCCTCCTCTTCTCCCTGGTGAGTTCTACAAAGACAACAGCCAGCCAGGTTCTAAGTAAGAAGGCAGACGGGTGGAGGCTGGCGAAGGGCAGCCTGAGGTTGGTGGGGCATCAGCCTCCACTGATGTGGTGGGTCACAGGTTCTCTATTCCCATACTAGGCTATAGAACTGCCCTTTATTTGCTAAGTGCCAATGTTAATGAAATATTCGGTTGCTAGCCTGGACAGCTTCTGCAAATGCAAGAACTATCTTATCCAGCAGCAAATTGTATTGAGCTAGCTTTGGAAGGGGACGGCCTCCTGTCCTACTGATTTCCATAATGCAGGTGGGAGGAGAAGAGAAAATGAGTAGCAGTTGAAATCTCAAGGAACACATGAATGCTGAAATTTTCAGGATTCTAGGTAGAACCACAAAACACACACAAGTGCTCAGGAACATAGGAAGCTGCCTTACACTGAGGCAGACTATTGGTCCATCTTCCTCAGTATTGTTTTACACTGTTTGGCAGCAGCTCTCCAGGGTTTCTGATAGAAATATTTCCCTGCCCTATGTAGGGATAGAACCTGGGACGTATTGTATTTAAAGCAGTTTCTCTATCACAGAGTTATGGCTTTCCCCTAGATATTAGGTCTTCATAGATATTCCATAATTTGGTTTCCAACTGCAAGGAGAGGTTATAGCCAGGGGGCAGAAAACCTATATCCCACATGGTTCCAGCACTCCATGTGAGGACAGCAGGACTGAGACCTCTGCTGGAGACTCTAAGAGGGAAGCAGCCAGCTTGATATAACATTGGGCTGAGTAAGGATGAGCTTATTTTTCACATGTGCACTTAATTCTTAAAAATGTAGAAAGGATTGATTTACTGCTTCATCATCTTAGTGATATAATAGAAGCAAGGAATTCTTACACATTGTCACTCTTCCAGCCACCCTTTCCATGTGTGTTGAGGATATTCTGATTTACAGTAAATAATAAGACACACAAATGAGATCAGTAGGGTTCCCACCCCTCTTTCTTTCTTTTGTATCACAGCAGTAAGATTCTGGTGGAGACACCTGTCTTCCTTGTCTACTTAGCAGGTGAAACAGCTCTAGAGCGCATTTACTGTCAACAATGTTCAAAGCAAGTATAAAATGATGTGAAGCCAAACAAGGTCACCTTTGATGACTTAGAGAACCGTTGTGATTGGAAAGAATGCTGCCACATTGGAAAGAAGCTCATCGGATAGGCTTTGTGTATATATGTATTTTGTCTGTGTTTATAGTTTTATTTGCCCATTCATGCCTTTTAAAGGAGAGATCTTTATATTAGAATGCGGCATTCTAATTTCTCTGTATTTCACTTGCCTTAGTGCATGCAGCCTCCTTATATTGAATCAGTAATGGAAATTCCTAAAGAGGCATCATTTGGGGAGGGTCAGGAAGCAATGTTCCTCTCCCCGTGTCTCAGATCACTTGTGATTATTCCCCTGGGGCAGCTATAGCACTGGTTATGATGAGGTATGAAAAGTAATCACAACAAGCTGAAACGTGCTGTTTGGGAACAATTTGCTCTTGTATATCTATGGCCTTTGAACCTTGCTGCGGATTTTGTCTCTGAAATCTCTCTCCAGCCCACAAAATATGAAAGTTGTCCCTGTGCTAAACACTCATTATATTATCTCTTAGTGTCAGTGCTCCCGGCCACAACTTTTCGATTCCTCAATAATGGGCCACATCAGCTCCTCCAGTTTATTTTGTTTCTGTCGCATCGCTTCATAAAATATTAAGGTACCTCTTTACCATTTAGGAAGGGAACTCATTCCTGAACTGAGCTCAACTTGACCTAAATTGCAGATCAGCCATGCAACATTGTCCTTAAAGGCGGGTGATGATATCATCATGAGGGATGTGCCAGATTTTCTGCCTGTGGAAAAAACTGGGGCAGAAAGGAGGCTTGGGGTGGCGGCAGCACAAAAGACTCCCTGGGGGGAAGGGGGGGGGAAAGATCCAAACATACGTTTTTGAACTTTTTAATGTGTGGCATTCTCCCTCTCCTCTGATCCCCCTGCACAGTTTCCTTATCACACACTGCACCCTGTCAGTCAGATGAAACCATGTGATGTAGCCTGATTTGACTCTTTAATGTCATCATCACTGAAGGCGAAATAGTATTGCTTTTTGTGGTAGGTGCACACCTGCACTATCAAGGCAACACAACCCCCCCCCCTTGCAGCATAGTGGGGGGAAGACATGCAGTGATGCCAGGTTATCTCAGCACCATGGACTCCTTTCCACCCTGCCCTATCCCCTTGAAATATAGTCCAATGGGGGGGGGCTTTGTGCAAGTAGGGAAAGATTTTGCCCTAAGGGATTCATTCATTGCCACATATCATAATTCATTGCCACATATCAGCTTTAGATATGAACTGTTGGATAAATGAAGCTATATTGTAAAAAAAAAGTGGGAGATTATATTGAATCTGTTGTGGTTGATGAGCAGCTTTGAATTATGTATGGATTTGGTATACATGTGTGCCCTGACAATTCAGCCTATTTCTAAGGGGTTGGACTCCCAGGGATTTATGAATGCAATGTGAATATGAGCACAGAAGATTTACGGATACTCCAAGCAATTTTGTAATTTATCTCCAAACTGCTTGTTGGCCGAACCTATCGGATGCTTGAGTGGCCAAATAGTATTGACATGGTTTTTGTGCCCATGCTAGTTATTGTGTATTCCTTATCTGGGAGAAAGATTGTATTACGCGCTGCTGAGTTTCTTGTGAGGATTTAGTATAAGCGTTGGCAGCAACCTCCCTTACGTGTTCCTAGTAGTCAGACAATTCAGAGTTTGCTTTTTTGTGTCACACAGTGGGACCATCAGAGTAGCAGTGAAGGTCCCCTTCCTACATACGGACCCTCACTGAACAAGAAGGAGCAGCGGAGGCTGGTCCCATAGCTGTCAACTTACAGATTTGAAAATAAGGGACCAGCAGCCTCAAAAATAAGGGATCAACAGCCAAAATAAGGGTTCAACAATTACTTTGATGAAATACATATTTTGTTGCGTGATGGGCTCTGGCACCACCTACTGATGGTCTCCTCGCCTCCCACCCTGCCAATCTCTGAGCACCAGCTCCCAAGTGGTAAGTAGAGAACATGGGGTTTGTTTATGTAAAGGTTATGCTGTCCCTACATTTGCTCTTGCCCAGCATGCACATTGCAGAGAATTGTGACAGACCTAATGCTACCCCTTGCATTTCATGGCTTTTTGGACCCACTGTTTATAAACTTTCTTCGCTTTCTCGGTGTCCCATGGAGTGGGTGGGTGTGTTAATGCATGGATGTATGCTGACCAATATGTTTGGCAACGGAAGACATTAACATCACATGTATTGAAGTGACAGGTTAGCTGTAAGTGTGCAGTTTTGTAGTACAAAATGGGTGTGCAGTGGGAGGTGCTGAGTCAACTTGCTACCCAGTTCATCCTCCAGGAATATTTCCCCCCAGCTGGGCTGCAATATCGAAAAAGCATCCTATGATGAGCACAGGTGAGCACGATCTGCATCAGGTCACACCGTTGATTCTTGTCCCCCCTCCCCCAATCCATCATGACATTATTTTGTCAACACAATTGGTAAACAGAAGTGGTGAAAGAGTCACCAGAGTGCCCCCCCCCAGCCCAGTTGCCTGAATGTGTATGTAGCTGCAAATGTTTCAAAGATCACCTGCTAAAGCAGGAAATGGGCTTGCGGGTGAAGTGCCGACCTCTTCTCCTTTCTGTGGTTAACAATGTTAATTTGTTGGGGTAGAGTTGCATTATTTATGCTGACAGCAAGCGGGGAAGTGATATGTGCCTTGGCAAGGGGGACAAAGGGTGGGACTCATAAATAAGGACATTTCAAAATCACTCCGCAGTTACCCTACCTAGTTACCCCCTAGCTGAGAACATGTCACAAGGGATAATTTTTATTTTTAAAGAACCAGTTGATATTCTAAGGAAGCCATGTGCTTCGTGAAATGTACATATATATTCACTCAAGGCAGAAACAGTGAGGAGTGCTTGACGTGTTGGCCATCCAACAGGTTTTGGCTAACTTTTACCTACTTACAATGCTGATTTAGGAGCTGAGCTTCTGTCCTTCCATAGCCCATTCCCTGAGGTCAGCTTTCCCCTTAGCTGGAACAGATACTGGAAGGCAGCCTGACCAGAAGATGAGACAGTAGGGCTGCAAAGGCAAAAGTGGCTCTCCCCACACCCATTCCACTTCATGCATTCATGGATTCATAGCCTTGTAGGGTTGGAAGGTACCCCCAAGGGCCATCTAGTCCAACCTCCTGCAATGCATTGATACAGCAGAGTCACATTTCAAGATAGAGACCTGCTCCTGTGACATGCAGTTTGGCTGAAAGTATTTCAGTTGCCAGTGGTGCTTGTAGTAAGAGATGGATTTCCATTCTGAAGTCAATAAATTGTGAGTAGGCACTAAATGCCCTGAGAATGCTGACTTGTTCTTGGTCTTTTGTGGTGTTTAAAGTGCTCTGAAACGTCTGAAAGAGGTCATTTTGAAGATTAAGGACAAATTTCCTGAGGCAAAGCAAATAAGTATCTTAAAATGTTTTCTCTTTAGGCACTGCTCTTCCTTGTGGACAACATGATTTTTGTATCCAAGAGTGAATAAAAAAATACAGCAGATGAAGTAGAAAGATTAGTACTATTATTTATTAAATTTATATTTAATAATACTACTAATACAAAAGAAAAACGAGACATCAAATCGTCTTAGTTCTAGAATACTGCAAGAATTTAAAACTTAGTCTTGTAAATTTTTGTTCTATTTTTTTCAGCAGTTGCATCTTATATCACCTTTCTTCCCTTCCTCCCCCATCTAATTCTTCCTTGGTTTTCACTTTCGGTGTGACTTGCTGTTCATGCAAAACACTTTTAATAACCTAACTATATAATGCAAGCAAAACCAATACCCTTTTGTCAGTCAAGGTTAAAGTGGCTTGATTAGCTCATGTGCGGACACATATGAAAGAGGTAGTCCAGTGTGTTCTTAAAAGCCAGTGTGGTGGTACTTAGAGTGTTGGACTGGGAGATCAAGGTTTAAATCCTGTTCAGCCATGTAGCGTGTTGGGTGATCTTCGGTGAGTTGCTAACTCTCTGCCTAACCTGCTTTACTGGGTTACTGCAAGGATAAGACCATATACACAACCCTTAACTCCTTGGCGGGTGAAATGATAACTAAATCAAATCTAATTCTAGTCATGCCTAGATCACCATTAAACAATAACCCATGATTCTTTGAAATGGCAAATACTGCAGGTCTGAATGCAGGTAGTATCACTGAACTCCTTTTGAGTCTCTGCTTCACCATCTTGCTGATTCTCCACTACACCCCAGAGTTCAAACCCATAATTAACCTACTGAACTCAACAACAAGAGACTGAGGAACAAGAACAAAGTAGATTTCAGAGAAGCAACAGGCATTTGTCCAGATAATGACATTCAGAACACTTCGGTCACCAGGATAAAAGTTTGATATAAACTGAGTCTGAATCAAGACTGAGGGGATGCTTTTGAGAAATGTGGTGTGGGAGAAGTGACATTTAACTTTCACATATTAGACTAAGCTGATCAGTGTGCTTCTGGTGCCTAACCCAGGCTGCTGCCTCCACCAGCCTGTTCTTTATATGGTGGAGGCCTGTAGTAGATCCTGTGGTTTCAAAAGAGCCAAGTTAGAACTGGCACAGGATTATGTGTATCATTTGAAGTTGATTCAGTTGGCTTTCCAACCATCTGAATGGAGCTGGTGTGTCAAATAGAGATGCTGTAGCAAAAAGTACACACACGCCTGCCATCTTTCTGCCCTGGATAACACAAATGAGAAGGACTTCAACTCCCATCAGCCCCAGTGGCCCATGGCCAAGGCTAATGGGACTTGTAGTCCAACAATATCTGGTCCAAATCAAATGTATTTCACGATTCACTAGATAATAAGGTTTAATAACCTTATTAATGGATAGGTCAGTTGGTTAGAGCATGGTGCTGATAATGTCAAGGTTGCAGGTTTGATCCCTGTATGGGACAGCCCCATATTTTTGCACTGCAGGGGGTTGGACTAGATGATCCTCAGGGTCCCTTCCAACTCTACAGTTCTGTGATTCTAATATTAACTGCTTCTGAAATAGCCATAAACACTGAAGCTTGTTAGGCACCAGTTTTTGCCCGAAACCCACCTTGGAAACATCCTGACTTCCAATATTCTTAAAAAAACAAAACCTGCAAGGGATCTAGAAGGCTTATCATTTGTAGAGAAGAGCACCCTAGTAGTGCCCTGACAATGACAAATTGAGTATTTAGGTGTGCTGGATTTGCAAAGTAAGACATGCCCGCCAGGTCTGCAAAAGAATGTGTGTGAGTTAAAGCTTTCACCAGAAAGAAATTTTGAAGAAAGCAAGGTTGCTTTAGGCAAATTCTCCAGCACCGCTTAGGAAAAAAAAAATCTGACTATGGGAATCAGGAAAGACAGCCTCAGGGACTGAAAGAAAGCTGTGGTGTCAGGCTAAAATGGATCACTTCACTCAATTAGATACATTTCAAGAGATATATATATTATTATTTTTTTGAGATCTTTGCAAGATGGCTGATCTTCTGTGCCACCTAATTTTCTGTATGTCTTCTAATGCTTTCATTTCCATAAATTTGATTGTAGAATGCTATCTCATCATGAGTTATGTCTGCCACATAGATACAGTGGGGTAGTACAAACTGACAAGAAAACTAATATGACACAGTGGTATGGTGAAAGAAGTTACAGTGGTACCTTAGGTTACATACGCTTCAGGTTACAGACTCTGCTAACCCAGAAATAGTGCTTCAGGTTAAGAACTTTGCTTCAGGATGAGAACAGAAATCGGGCTCCAGCGGCACAGCAGCAGCAGCAGGAGGAGGCCCCATTAGCTAAAGTGGTGCTTCAGGTTAAGAACAGTTTCAGGTTAAGAACGGACCTCCGGAACGAATTAAGTACTTAACCTGAGGTACCACTGTATTTTCCATAGTGAGCAGCTAGGAAATAATCATTTGCCCTGTGAAGCACCTTCATACCATGTGGGCCTTAGAAAAGCTAAAAATGGTCTTGGGATTGTTTCCTTTGGTAGATTGAAACAATCCCATGACAGGTACCTGATGAGAATTTCAGCTGTTTGTGGTTTGCATAAACTTCCTTCCTTCCTTCCTTCCTTCCTTCCTTCCTTCCTTCCTTCCGTGTGTTTCATATTCAGATCACAAAAAAGGCTTTAAAAAAAACTCCATCTTCTGCAAAACATTTTAGATGGTAGTGCTTTTTTTTTAAAAAAAAAAATCTATCTTATTTTCACGGCATACTCCTGGAGTGATAAAATTGCTAGATGGAGAGCATACATTTTCTTCCCTTAAAGATTGTTTCATAAATAATGAAACATAAATGCCTGAAGTTTCAAGGCTCCAAATTGCCGGGGGAGGAATCAGAATTCAAGGAAATAAGATAAGACCAAAAGATGCTATCACTTATTCATCCTTAGCATGGTGAAAGGGAATCCCCTAATTATTGCTCCCACCCCTTACATTTGTGAAAGACAAATTAAGATGGATAGTGGTGGGTTGTCAAGTTCTTTCAAGTCAAATTGACTTACGGTATGACTACAAGTCTCATAAGTTGCCACCTTGGTTAAACCAGATTTAAAATAAAAATAGATCTCTGATCACAGTGTATTTTTAATATTTCCTTGCAGCTGATATAAATGAACAGAAAAAAGAGCTGTCTTTACAATCAACTCAATTCAAAGGTGAGCATGTAACAGGTATGTTTGTTTCTCTCCCCTGCCTTTTCCTTTCACTACCTTTTCGGGCTCCAGCCCTGTACTTTATGCAGCCCTGACTGTACTTTATGTTAGCAGATTTTTTGTGTGGTGTATTTGGACAGGATTATACTGTTTTATTCTTAAATATTTAATGTGGGTTTTTTGTATATATTTTTCTGCTTCTATGTGTGGAAAGAGACCTTGAAAGATGTGTCAGCTCTAAAAGAAAAAGCGATTCTGGCTGTGAAGCACTCAGAGGCTGTTTGGTTGATTAATCTTCTGCCTTTTAACAAATTAGGCAACAAGTTTAACAAAGTTAGTTCATTTGCATGTTACTAGAACTTCAATACAGATAATTTTTGAGAAACGCCTTATAATTCAATATAGGTAAAGGTAAAGGGACCCCTGACCATTAGGTTCAGTCATGGCAGACTCTGGGGTTGCAGCGCTCATCTCGCTTTATTGGCCGAGGGAACCGGTGTACAGCTTCTGGGTCATGTGACCAGCATGACTAAGCCGCTTCTGGGGAACCAGAGCAGCACACGGAAATGCCGTTTACCTTCCCGCCGGAGCAGTACCTATTTATCTACTTGCACTTTGACATGCTTTCGAACTGCTAGGTTGGCAGGAGCTGGGACTGAGCAACGGGAGCTCACCCCGTCACGGGTATTCGAACCACCGACCTTCTGATCGGCAAGTCCTAGGCTCTGTGGTTTAACCCACAGCGCCACCTGCATCCCTATAATTCAATATAGGCTGTAGTTAATTACCTGCCCTTCACCACAGGGTCCCGGGGCAGGTCACAAAAATGTAAAATGCAACATTAGAAGCATTTAAAAACAAATTACAATCACAACTGCAGTGGATCCTAAAAATATGTATCTCAAAAGTCAAAGGAAAGAGGCGTGTCTTCAGATGAAAGCTGTAAAATGACGATGCCAGATGCACCTCTGTGGAGGGAAATCCACAACTTAGGGCTGCCACAGAGAATGTGCTCTCCTGGGCCACCCACACCCTGAGCTTCTGTGGGTGGTGAAACTATCAAGAGGTTCCCCTCTGCTGAACTTGAGAGGGTCTGCAGGGAAGGAGGCAGTTTTTCAGATATACAGTGGTACCTCGGGTTAAGTACTTAATTCGTTCCAGAGGTCCGTTCTTAACCTGAAACTGTTCTTAACCTGAAGCACCACTTTAGCTAATGGGGCCTCCTGCTGCCGCTGCACCACCAGAGCACGATTTCTGTTCTCATCCTGAAGCAAAGTTCTTAACCCGAGGTACTATTTCTGGGTTAGTGGACTCTGTAACCTGAAGCGTATGTAACTCGAGGTACCACTGTATAGCAATACTGTTTGCATAAGGAAGAGTCATCTTAAATAGTTTCTTTTTAAATTCCCTGTAATTTATTATGCCAAATTAAAAATAGCTTCACATTTACCCTTAATTCGTATGCTATCAATTAAGATTCCCCCTCAATGATTCAAACTGGGCTCCATAGATTAATCAACCAAATGTTAGCTCATTAATCAACTGATTTAATCTTGCAGTACTAAAAAAGATCATTTCCCATGATACAAATTCCACAGCTTGTTAGCCCCAAGTTGAACTGCTTGTTGGGGAGACCATGGCATTTACCAAGCAAGGTGAACATAGGTAGGAAAAGTCCAATAAAGACATCACTTGTAATACAGTCATGGGTCATGGCTATTGTGCGTGTTAATGGTGCCATGTCTCCAGCAGACGAAGGACCAATGAAATCAGGAGGAGGTCCAGTAGCACAGCCCACAGAGGTCTAGAGGCCACCACTGAGCTTGATACCGCAACCAGGAACCTTGTGAACCTGATGCCATCAAACCAAGATTCCCATTGACTGCAGCTCCCATGTCAGATCCCACTAAGGGGCTGCATCCTTGCTGCAAAGGGCCTCATGTGCCACTGAGGCAGCAGGCAGCAGGCCCAACGACAACAGAGAAGTGATAGAGTGGCATCTTGATGCCAGGGGCCTGTCCCTTTAAGAATCTCCAGTAAGAGGGTGCATTGCAGCCTGGGAGAAATAGTCAGTCCAGGGGCAAAGTAAGAGCTCAGTCAACCACCAGCTCTAGGCAAGGCAAGTTGCCTCTTCTCTGGGATTTGTCTAGAGTTCTGAAAAGCCTTGTTTTCTCAGTCTAGGTCAGGCATAGGCAAACTCCAGCCCTCCAGATGTTTGGGACTACAATTCCCATCATCCCTGACCACTTGTCCTGTTAGCTAGGGATGAAGAAGAAGAAGAAGAGTTTGGATTTGATATCCCGCTTTATCACTACCCGAAGGAGTCTCAAAGCGGCTAACATTCTCCTTTCCCTTCCTCCCCCACAACAAACACTCTGTGAGGTGAGTGGGGCTGAGAGACTTCAGAGAAGTGTGACTAGCCCAAGGTCACCCAGCAGCTGCATGTGGAGGAGCGGGGAAGCAAACCCGGTTCACCAGATCACGAGTCCACCACTCTTAACCACTACACCACACTGGCTCTCTACACCACACTGGCACTACACCACACTGGATGATGGGAATTGTAGTCCCAGACACCTGGAGGGCCGGAGTTTGCCTATGCCTGGTCTAGGTCTTGGCCAGCTAATTTGTTACGCTTCCTCTACCAGTTAATCCCTTTCACTTGCTACCTGTTAGGGAAACTAAGGGGAAATGTGAGTGCCTGCAGCAAAGTTGGAAATGAGCCCATTACGTGAAACAGTAAGATGGGTTTACTGCTCGCATGGCGTGCAAGTTAAGGCCTGGTTCCGTAACATGCAATTTCCAAACCTTTGTGTCCATGTGTCAATCATCTGTCGATCTTCACTTAGATCAGGATGGGAATCCTCAGGCTTGGGGTCTGAATGTGGCCCTCCAGGCTGCACTACATGGCCCTCAGGACATGCCCCCCCCTCACCAGGATGCTTCTCTCACCAGCCCTGCTCTGCACCCTCTTCAAGTGCTTTTGCCTGGCTGGAATGTGTCCTGATAAAGGCCTCTTGCTTGTCTGGATGGAGAATGTGTTTGTGGTGTTTTGCAAGCGGAAACCTCCAGCTTTTGTTTGGCTGCAAAAGATAGGCCACATCTGTTGCTCTACCACTCTTGACTTGGGCACAGGCCACCACTAGCATCTGATCCCTGGAAGCTCCCCCACAAAGTAATATGGGTCTTGGGCTGGAAAACATTCCCCACCCCATCTTAAACCAAAGGGTTTTTTTCTTTCTCAAAAAACAACATAGAATAGCTGTCATCAGCCAATACATCATTACTATTTGACATGCCTGCACACAGTCACTTGACGTGTCGTTGCTATTTTGCATGACGATAACGCAGACTTCTATTCCACAAGCAGCTCGACCCTTCAAGTAAAAACTGATAGCATGTGTGACAGGGATGTCATCTGAAGTATTTATTGAGCTCCAAAAATAAGCAGGTAAAATATGTAAACAAGCAGTGACTAGTTGCTTCACTGGAAATGGTACAAGTTGCCCATGATCACTGATTAATCTGCTGCTCTCTCTGTCACGGTTTGTCTGACATTGTCACAGATAACCAAGGTCACGTATCGTTAGCCTGGAAAGGACCAACTTTCTGCTCTTCAGCATCTCTGTTGGGTTCCTTGCTTGTTTCAAGGGGCTGTCTTTACCTGTAGCCTAAAGGAGACGTCATAAAATCGTACTAGCACCTTTCCTTGTAGTGCTCTTAAGGGAAATTGATTTGATTGGGTGAAAGGGCATGGGGGGGAGAGAAGGCTTAATTCCCTTCCCCTACTATGATCCATTGCTTGGAAGTAAAGAAAAAAGCATTGGGAGACCCAGTCAAAGATGTTCTGTGTCACGTATAGTTTGACTCAAATATTTTTCTTCTTTATCTTTATTTAATTAAAATATATTTAAACTGCATTCAGAGAATTCCTGAAACTGAATATAAAATATAATATAGTTCATAAAGCTGTGTTAAAACTTTTTTTAAAAAATGATTGAAAGGGACACAAACAATGTCATGGAATTTCTAGTATAATGCATCGTGAAGGATTGCAGAGTCAAGGCATGAACATTTTCTAACTTAGGAAACAAAAAAATCCATAAAGATTAAAAAAAAAAAACAAATTCATGCTCAGGTTTATTATAGGCCCTTTATGACACTCTTTGACGTCGCTGCAATTAGGATATCGTGCAATTCAGTGAACCTTCTCCAGTGGTTTCTTTAGCACTGGAAATTGCCTTATAGCTAAACACACAGCAGGCATCTGTGCTTTGCTTGAACTTCCATCACAGGCATTGATTGCCTCTTGGTTTCTTTCAAGGAAAATTGGATGGACTGATTTATAAAATTTTGTGGTAGCAGATACCTCACACCTGGCTATGCTCAGCTCGGGTAGGTCTTTGAATGCAGTTGACATTCTGGCAAGATATTTCAGCAGTTTGCAGCTCAGAACTACAGAATATGATCACTGTAATTCAACCACCATGGGAATAAGCCCATTTAATTCAATGAGAGTTATTTCCCAAGTACACATTAATGGTTTGGACCACTGGTTGAAGAACTGTAGGATTCATGGGAATCTACCATACATGGAGTCCATTAGTCCATCTTCCTCAGTATTATCTCCAATGACTGACAGAGGCTCTCCAGGGTTTCAGATATTGGAAATTTCCAGTTCTACCTGGGGATTTCAGAGACTGAACACGGTACCTTTTCCATGTGCAACAGATGCACTGCCACTGAGCTACGACCTTTAAAACTGCTATGTGAGTTCATTCTACGTCCTTAAATTTATGTGTTTGGTTCCTAACCCCTCTGATAACACAATGCTCTCACCATACATTTGGCAGCTGTGGCAGATGACATGGTGGAGCAGGCCTGTCCATCTGACCTAGTTGGCCATGCCACTGCTGTTTATTACTAAAAGGAGCAAGGCAACAATGAGATTGGAATAAGGGGTTGGAAGAGATGATCTCCAAGGTCTCTTCCAACTCAATGATTCTATCAGTTCTGACGGTCAGAACAGAGATAATCACACTGTAACAAGTGTACCAATTATAATTTTTATTTATTATTATTAAAAAAGTGTTATGAAGCAAATGCATGGGCGTACTGTAAAAATTTTCCTAGGGTATTCTTAGTGAAATACCCATTTTGTGCATAATGCTTATAGAAAAAATATTCTGCCCATGCAATTCTATGCATTCTTACTCAGAAATAAGTCCTGTTGAGTTCAGTGGTGCTAAGTAGAAGAAGAAGAAGAAGAAGAAGAAGAAGAAGAAGAAGAAGAAGAAGAAGAAGAAGAGTAGTTTGGATTTGATATCCCGCTTTATCGCTACCCTAAGGAGTCTCAAAGCGGCTAACAATCTCCTTTTCCCTTCCTCCCCCACAACAAACACTCTGTGAGGTTTCTCACAGAAATTCCTCAGTAGGTAGGAGTTTTGCAGCTTAGATGAAGACTGAGCAGAAGAACAGGACGTTTGGTTTTGTAAAGGTTCCTTAAGACAATAATTACTTGAACAAACACAAAGAATGCAACAAATTATAAAGCTCTTCATTCTTTTGCCTGGGATAGTATATTACAGTGTGGCAAGAGTGTGTTCTTCTGTAAACCAAAAGGATTGTGCTGCCCTCTTGTGTTCCTTTGCTTAAATAGCTTTTTTAAAATGTTGAATATTGCAACTCGGTTTGTATAAAGATGGCGAAACCTTGATCACAGTGCAAAAAAGGAAATAAAGAAGTACAAGTGGTTTTGATTAAGCCAGATAAGGTATGTCCCACACCCGAGCCTCTTTCAATGCTATTAAATACCGGCCATGTCACCAGGCACTAAATCCTAATGGTAGAGCTCCTGGCAATAAGCTTGCTAGCTTTATTTCCTGGCACTACTAAACAACAGTTCAGCAAGGAAGCTTTCCCCACCACTAATCTTCATATCAGAAAAAGCTTCACCTGTTAATTTTCTCCATGTGAGGAGATGTGCTCAAAATGGCACAAGAACCCACAAAGAAGGTGACAACCCAAGTTCTGAAGAGTAGACAAAATTATAGGCTCTGCCCTTCCATTCTGCCCCTGACATTGGCACAGGGTGGTGAGGGGCAAAGGAGAAACAGAGTTCCTGCACTTTGAATAGTTGGGGCAGAATTTCAGCAGAACATCAGCGTGGATGGCTTTAAAAGAAGATTAGACTAATTCATATAGAATAAGACTATCAACTGCTACTAGCCACAGTGGCTATGCTTCTGAATGCCAGTTATTGGGAACCTCAGGCGGGCAGAGTGCACTTATTTCCTGTTTACGGGCATCCCACAAGCATCTGGTTGGCCATTTAAGGATGCTGTGGTCCTGTTATAATGTGTGGGTAGTATGCTTGCCAGCAGGACACTTAGAAAGCCAGGCAATAGTTATCTGTCTCAGGTTGATAGTGGCTCACAAGCCAGAGCAGGATGGGGCAATGATGTCCATCTAGCCTCGCAATGCAGAGGTTGCTGCTGGTAACTGAGAAGGGGAGGTAGCAGGGATGTCCGCAACCAGTGGAGCCAATCTGATGTTCCCAGCACTGCACATGCACCATGCCAGCCTCTCTGCTGTCTCACCCCTCTCCTCAATTTCAGAAGCTAGGTGAGCAATGTCACCCCACTCTGCCCTTCCTGGCACAATTGTCTAAGGCGTATCAACAACTTTTGCACTTTACTTGGTCCCTACACTCCACCAGAAACTTCTGGGCATGGTTTCTGTTTATTCATGCATTCAAGATAATAAGAATCTTTTATTTAGCATTGGCAATTCTGTTAACATCTCATCTGTGTTTGAAGCAAACTTGCATCTGAGCTCACATTCTGAACGATAGTAAAATAGCTGGATCTAGCTGGCTGGAAATGCCGACTTATGCAGGTGAAAATAATGAACGTGAATGTCAAGGAGGCTGGTTTCTTACCAACTTCCTCAGGTAATACAGATGCGTGTCTCATGCTCAAGTAAGCAACAACCAATATAAATATCTGTGTGTAAAATTGATCCCATCTTATTTTTTTGTTAAGCACTGTGCTGTAGCATCTGTTGTTTTTTTGTGGGCACCCAGTGAAATAGTTTTACATGCTTCTCTCTTAAGTTATTTAGATTCCAGTTGGTGATGCGAGATATTATTGTAAGACGAAGGTCACTAGAAAATCTCTAGCTAGGAGTGTTCTTTAGCAAATTCAGAAAGGGCACGCAGTGATGCCTGATAAATACAGGCAAATGGTTGCCAAGCAACCACCAGTGTATGCGCTACTCAGAAACAGGATGAAGGGCCTACGTGAGAAGGCACCTCCATTATGATGTCAGACATCAGGCTGAAACCTTGTTGCCACACCCCTTGTCCCCCAATTTCTGCCAATTTCAGCATCAGCGCTGATGGCTGGGCCTTTTTCAATCCTGGCAAGAGCTTCTGCCCAGATACTAGGGCTGCTAACTATTCAGCTGGACTCTGCAGTTGCAACATGCATCAAGACGGCATTAGCAGCTGATAACGTTTGTCTCTCTGCCATGATATACACACAATGATTAGGTACGTGACAACCAATGAATTGCCTGCACACTGGTGTACACATGGTGCAGGAGCAACAATCTGCAGCCTGATCTGTCATCAGTTCCTGAAGCCCTTATCATGGTTGCCTTGTCACCTGGTGGGACAAGAAAGAGACCATTTTTGCCTATAGCTCCTAAATTATTTCTCCCCCCCCCCCCAAGGAAGGGCTCACCTGGCTCCTCCCTTGCCTCTTTCAAATGGGCTCTTCAGAACTTTTTTAGATTCATTCTAGGCTGGTCAATTAGGGGAGATGGGGCAGTGTCCCTCCAACCTCGGTCTGCCCTTAGTTAGCTCCTCACATGATTGCCTTCTTCGTTATAAGCAGGCCAGGAGTTGGCACTATCTGCCAGCTTCCTGCTTCGTAGTCTCACTGTTGGCCTTTGCAGAACTCAGCAGTGAGGAGGATTGTGACAAAGCCAGAATGAAGTGATTCTGCCTGTCTGGTTCTGGCATCACTGGCCATTGGTCTCCTTGCATTCCACCCTACCACTCCCTACAACATGAGACATTGGTGATAGAGGTCTGTCCATATAGTTTTTATTACAGAGATGTAAGAGTTGAGTGTTATCAGTATAGTTATAGAATACAAACCTTCTTTTTGCATTGTATTTCTTGTGTACCATTCAGAGACTATTGTGTTTGCATTAGTATATAAATTGCTTAGATTAAATGCAATGAATGAATGAATGAATGGCAACATTGCACCCCAAATCCCTGGATGTCAGGGCTGGAGTCAGGAATAGGTTAGCAATAAAACAATAAATCACCCGAGGCCAGTGAAGTTAACTCTTTATTCTTGTTTCCTTTATTGTGATCACTCACAATGGTTCCATATAGATGTGAAATGCATGGAGAACATGATGGATGACTGTGGGACAGTCTCTCCAAAGCTATTCTCTGGACTTGGCCCTGGAAGTTTATTTATTTATTATTATTATTTATTAAATTTGTATACTGCCCTATACCTGCAGGTTTCAGGGTGGTTACAGCATAAAAACACAATATAAAAACACAAAATTATATGATAAAAACAAAAACAACCCAATAAAAGGCTACCAGGAGCGACTCCCTTCCCCTCCACACCCCAAACACACACAGTCTTTGCCATCTTCTGGATCCTGTTTCATCCAGCTTGCTAACCTGGATCTGGGTCTTCCAGCTTCTCCTTAAGGTGGGAGAATGCAGGGCACAGGGACTCGGGGCATTTCAAGAACACTTTGTACATGATTAACACTGCCCTCTTCCTGATGTAAAGCTTTGCCTGAGACATCGGGGTCATGATGTCATTGGCCAAGTCTCTGGACAGATCGGGAGTCACAAGGCAGGACAAACCAGTCGGTGCAATGCTGGTGCCATACTGGTTGAGGCTAGCTCAGGTCCTTTCAGATCTGGTTCGGTCCCTTCATGAAGCACTGTGAGGCTGCCAGGTACCCAATCCTTTTGAAGGCGAACTTTGAGGCGCTCATGACTTCGATGATGTTGAAGGCTGCCCAGCTGATGCCGTAGCCCAGCATTTGCAAGTAGGTGGGCTTGCAGACGGCATTCGTTTTCATGGCAATGTTATCCTGCTTCAGATCCTGCTTGATCTCGCCGACGCGCTGAGAGATGTACCTTGCCTCACCCTCCTTGTGGTTGCGGATGCCGTGCACCAGGTCCTGGAGGTTCTTGTTGAACATGCGGTCCATACTGCCTTTCACCATCTTCAGCACCATGGTGGTGGTGGAGGCTGGGAAGAAGAGGTTGCTGCGGTGAGGGGGGAAGCGAGGAGCAGCCAGGAGGGCGGTGCTCCTCTCGGAGGAGAGCAGAGCAGAGGCAGGCCCAGGTGGCGGTGAAGGTGCCTCACATGCTTCCTTCCCACCCCTCATGCTCAGTATCTGCTCAGTAGGATACACTGTAAGAATGCGGCTCCAGCTTCAAACCCACAGAGCCGACCCAAGAAGATACTGTACAATGCACAACTGAAAGCTGCTGAGAGAAGTACTCTAGGCAGCCAGTGTGGTGTAGTGGTTACAACGTCAGTCTAGGGCCTGGGAGATCACGGTTCAAATCCCCATTCAGCCATGAAGCTCACTGGGTGACCTTGGGCCAGTCACAGCCTCTTAATCAGGGGTCAGCAAACTTTTTCAGCAGGGGGCCGGTCCACTGTCCCTCAGACCTTGTGGGGGACTGGACTATATTTTGAAGAAGAAGAAGAAAGAACAAATTCCTATGCCCCACAAATAACCCAGAGATGCATTTTAAATAAAAGCACACATTCTACTCATGTAAAAACACCAGGCAGGCCCCACAAATAACCCAGAGATTCCTAGACCGTCTGCGGGCCAGATTTAGAAGGCGATTGGGCCAGATCAGGCCCCCGGGCCTTAGTTTGCCTACCCATGAATTAAGGACTTGGTTACATTAGTCAAGAAACTGCATTTTGAATGTGTTATAAAAATGCAACACCAGATGGCGCCAGAGAGCAAAAAGAAAATTCTAAGCAATTTTCCATAGTGATTTCCCCCGTTTCTTATAACAATTTAATTTCTGTGTGTAGAGAATTAACAGCACTGCACACCTCCTCTCCCAATAAAAATCATTAACCACGGCAACCAGAACCTTTTCAGTGCCTAAACCAGGTCAGAAGTGAGATTCAAATGGGTCTAGACAATCAGTTTCTTTTACGTATGCCTGGTGCTGGCCAGCTAATATAATCTGACCAAGCACCTTTGCAACTAGGCAAAATCTGTCACACACTTCTGGATTCGGAAACGGCTTCTTGAGGAGGGGGTGCTCCTCTACCTCCTTCACGAACAGTGGGACTCATGCTCCTGACGTCTCCCAGATACTCAGTCAGTGGAGTCTTAACCTCAAAGTTGTGGGTTCAAGCCCCACATAGGGCAAAATATTGCTGTATTGCAGGGCGTAGATGACCCTCGTGGTCCCTTCCAACTCTACAGATCTAAGTGTGCAATGATAGCATCCTTGTGCACACACTGTGGACCCTGGGCCTATCTATGATGCCTTCCACTGTTCATCCCCCTCATGGGAGATGCATGTGTTTCCCCTTCCTCAAGCATTCCTTCAGAAGTGACTTGCTGTTTTCACTTCCTCCTTGTAAAGTGCAAATTGACCTCCTATTATCATATTTGTTAGGTATGATTAATAGTTATTTTGCTTCATTTGGATACTAAACGCTTTAAGAGAAGTGAGTGCATCACCATCCCTATTTATGTAACACCTACTTCAGTCTTGCCTGGGGCCCTGAGAATCTGTGGCAATAAATAGCTCATCCTATTATTGTCAAGCTTCCTGTCTTGCTAGTACATCTTACATTCACTTTAACAGAGGCCATGGCTGATCCTGCATCTGACTTTCTGAGAAGGCTTTTCTCACTTCACACAGCTATCCAGTACCGTACCAACCTGGTGAGGGTATAGAATATACTTCTATTATACAAACATCACACAATATTATCCAGTAAAATAAAGAACCATATTCCTGTATTTTTAAAGTTCTTAGTCTAGTACAAGGTTTCTCAAACTTGGGTCTCCAGCTGTTTTTGGACTACAACTCCCATCATTTCTAGCTAGCAGAACCAGTGGTCGAGGATGATGGGAATTGTAGTCCAACAACAGCTGGAGACCCAAGTTTGGGAAATCCTGGTGTCCTCCAAATATTTTGGATTAAAACTGTCATCAGCCTCGGTTTTTATTTTGCCCTTAAAGGTAAAGGTAAAGGGACCCCTGACCATGGGGTCCAGTCATGACTGATTCTGGGGTTGCAGCACTCATCTCACTTTATTGGCCGAGGGAGCCGGTGAACCAGAGCAGCGCACGGAAATGCCATTTACATTCCCGCTGGAGCGGTACCTATTTATCTACTTGCACTTTGACGTGCTTTCGAACTGCTAGGTGGGCAGGAGCAGGGACCGAGCAACGGGAGCTCACCCTATCATGGGGATTCAAACTGCCGACCTTCTGATCGGCAAGCCCTAGGCTCTGTGGTTTAACCCATAGTGCCACTCTTGGGCCTGCTAAATTCTGTTTCAGCTTTTAACCCTGCTTTGCTGGTTTTTATTCTCTGCTCTCTGTTTCCTTGGTCTGTTCCTCCAGATCTTTCCTGATGTTGTTTTAATGCTGCATTTTATCTCATTGTCATGTATTATAGAATTGTTATTCTGTTATGCTGTTAGCCCCGCAAAGGACTCTGAGTTGTCATGGGGTGGTCTATAAACGTGCCTATCCATTAACCACTATCTTTTTATTTCCTCCAATTCTTTCTGCATCATATTGAAGACCCCTGTCTGACTTAAGCAGCAGGTCAGATCAGCTCTGTTTAAAGCATAACTTTTGTGGATGGTAAAAGCAGGCTCCTCCTAATCTATTTCTAGCATGTCATAGATTAGAACCTGATGCAAAAAGCTTCAGAAATAAAATCAGTTCTTATTTCTAGAATGTAGGTCAGCTTACAGCAAGATGCAAATGACCATCTTCAGAGTGCAATGCTTCCTGATCCTTGGTCTGCAAAATCATCTCATTTTGGTCACAGGATGTGCAGCCCAAGAAAACAACATCATGGGCTTTCCAGACTGGCTCTCATTCCTGACCAGAGCAGACTACTCCTATAATCACGTAGACGGAGCTGTGCTCAAAACTGACAAGCATGCCTCTTCCTTTTACTAAATTACTCCCTCTGCTCTTCAGATAACATAAGCACTTGATTTTATTTCTGCACTGTATCAAGCTGACACTGCAAGCTTTATATATATTTATATATATATTCTATTTCACCTAAGGGAAAACTGTCAGTGCTCATTTTCGCTAAAAGGATGAAACTGCCGTATGCAACTCCATTCATTTTTGGAGCAGGCTGGTTTCCAGGGGCCAGACCAATTTCTTTGTGTGATACCAGGCTTGAAGACATTTGGAGGCTTGTCTTGCTGCTTCCGCTTCTCTGGAAAGAGAATAAGCAAACTTTCTTTGGATAAAGACAGGATGGCGGTATAGTAGTAGCCCAAGAAACTCTCCTAGTTCTGGTCTCTGTTTCGCATAACTATCATAGTGAACTCTGAAAGTACACTGAAATGTTTTTTGTAAATGTCAAGGGCACTTCCTGGCCAAAGGAATGCACACGGCAGAGTGTTAACTCTGTATTGTCAAAGAACACGGTCACTTCTTCAGCTCTGGAGATCTACACACACCAGTCTAGCATCCAGGCAGCTATTCCCAAGTCTGTGCTCTATGTAGCAGTCACAGCAACCGGGGACCACTCCACCAGTTTTATGTCCCTGCACCAAACAGGCGGCATGCATGCATCTGGAGACTACACCGAAATGGAAGTTGCTTCTACTCGTCCCGCTTCAGTTCTCACCTGGTTCTGGGAAACAGTGGGGAAGCACCCAGCCCTTCACTTGCCTGGCCTGCCTCTTCCTCCAGCTCTGAAGCTCCCCCTGTCTCTGATTCTCGCCTCCTGGCTGGTAAGGTAAAGGTAAAGGGACCCCTGACCATTAGGTCCAGTCGCGGATGACTCTGGGGTTGCGGCGCTCATCTCGCTTTATTGGCCGAGGGAGCCGGCGTACAGCTTCCGGGTCATGTGGCCAGCAGGACTAAGCCACTTCTGGTGAACCAGAGCAGCGCACAGAAATGCCGTTTACCTTCCCGCCAGAGCGGTACCTATTTATCTACTTGCACTTTGACGTGCTTTCGAACTGCTAGGTTGGCAGGAGCAGGGTCTGAGCAACGGGAGCTCACTCCGTCGCGGGGATTCGAACCACCGACCTTCTGGTCAGCAAGTCCTAGGCTCTGTGGTTTAACCCACAGCGCCACCTGCTTCTCCTGGCTGGTACAGGTCCCCCAAGACTACTTTTCACCTCTCTGGAGTCAGACTCCAGGCTGGCTTCCCCCGGTGCAGATGAAGCTTTGATAGAGGAGGAAGAAAAATGTTGACTTGTCCACCTGCTCCTTTCTCCAGCCATTCCTGAATTGTGAGTCTCTAGACTGAAAGTTGTTCTGGAAGCTGTACATAGATCTCCCCACATTCCTGAAAGACAGGCGGTGTTGGCAGTTCTGATTGCCAACAATGGTTGATTTTGAACAATATACCGTATTTTTCACTCTATAACACGCACCCAACCATAACACGCACGTAGTTTTTAGAGGAGGAAAATCCGTAGGCATGCCACCCGTAGGCATTTCCTCCATAACACGCACAGACATTTCCCCTTACTTTCTAGGAGGAAAAAAGTGAGTGTTATGGTGCAAAAAATACGGTAAATTCTTTTGTTTCCAAAATCAGTCTCCTGCTGGATTCTCTCCCACTTATGCACTTCCTCATCATTCTTGCATGTTATTTAAAGTGGTGCAGAAGAAAACAGAAAAGATGTCCTTGATTCACCTGTCTCTCCTTTGGAAAGATTTGGAAATGCCTTATTAGGCTTTAAACATCTCATGAATAAGTGAGAATGAAAAAACTTAGATGTACCATAGAGATGGCTATGATGCCCTTTTAGAATGAATGTGAGTTGCGGATAACAGTAGCCCTGCCTAGGAATCTTCTGACCCGGATTAATGCAAACTGAAACCCTTGCTACTTATGTGACAATGAATGCCAGATGGAGAAGAATTCTGATTGTCAAAATCCACAGAAAAATCCTGTGACCAAAAGGTTTATTGGGATGTCATTGTTTGAGCAAAAAGCACTTGCCCCTTTAAACAAAATAGTGTTTGGATTTTCCATACAGTGGTGCTGTGACCATTTGCAAAACAACCAGCATCCTCCACTCATCCAAATTCATTGCATCAATTCAGCAGACTCTGATGGATGTATTTTAGGGAGAATGTCCAAAAAGTGAACTGTCCCTAATGGACCGTGAGGTTCCTGGTTTCATTTTTGCAACATCTCAGTCTTTGGTTCCTATTATATCTACAAGCTGGCTTGTGTACTGTTGAAGCCACAGATTGATTTCACCTTTTAAATTAACTTGACCTTTGCCTGTTCACAGAGGCAGAACATGTGCCATCCTGTGCGATTATGAGTAATGTCCTGCAGTAGCAAATACATGTTTATAAAGTGCTGTGGTTGGCATTCTCTGATATGTATCTTCTCTTTTCGACCCTTGGGAGGCCTTTTGCAATGCGCTCGCAGCAACATTTGGCTCTCTTTACCGTACAATTGCTAAGTGCCTGATGTTTCCTGGTCCCATAAGGTGGTACATATATCATGTAATCTCAGAGAGGGTATACTCAATAATATGGGGATGCTTTGACAAGTGCTTGGTCTCCCAGAAGAATTTTTGTGGTAGGGAAGGAAGGAGGAAGATGTACTTGCAGGTTACGTCAACCAAGGCACTTTAGTGAAAAATATTTACTGTACTTCACAAAATGAAGCTGTAAACATTTGCTATAAACGCTGAATTATGTGTGTGGTGTGTGTGCCTGTACCTCTAAGAGAAATTGCTTTTTAAAAAAGATTCACAATTTTTATTTAACTTATAAGTATCATTGGCACATCATAGTTTTATCAAAGATGATAATCAGTTGTAAATATCACAAGCTTAAACATAGCACACCAAACTGATAAATAGAAGGAAAAAGCATTGCTTTGCTGAAGGAAAATAAAAGTGTTGTTTTGTAATAGAATCAGAGCTGGTTATATTGATTCTTAATACTGTATAAACTGATGTTATGTTGGGCCACAACCATTATTTTGGGGGCTACTCAATAACGCTATATTATCTTGTCATAAAGCTATCGTAACTTTGTCTTTGTTCTCTGAATCTGAGGTAATGACATGGGTGGTCCTGTGGTCTAAACCACTGAGCCTCTTGGGTTTGCTGATCAGAAGGTCAGTGGTTTGAATCCCTGCGACGGGGTGAGCTCCCATTGCTCTGTCCCAGCTTCTGCCAACCTAGCAGTTCGAAAGCACTCCAGTGCAAGTAGATAAATAGGTACCACTGCAGTGGGAAGGTAAACGACGTTTCTGTGCACTCTGGCTTCTGTCACAGAGTCCCGTTGCGCCGGAAGCGGTTTAGTCATGCAGGCCACATGATCTGGAAAGCTGTCTGTGGACAAACGCCCCTCGGCCTGAAAGCAAGATGAACCCTCTACCCCATAGTCACCTTTGACTGGGCTTAACTGTCCAGGGGTTGTTTACCTTTACCTTTTTACCTAATGAATCAATTTAGGCATAGCAGTTTCTCCAGCCATTTCTTAAAAGATGGTGTGTTTGCTGATCTCCATGTTCTGGGCAAAAGGAGTACTCTTGCTGTAGCTAAAGTGTAGGAAGCTAATTCTTTATGTTATGACACTGTCAGAACATAATTTAATAGGAAAACTTTCCACATAATTTAATAGGAAAAATTGGAGGGTGATTTCATACCTTAAGATCTTTTTCATTTGGTTTTTATATTTCCTTCTCCTAACTCGTTCCCACCACATATGGGAAAAGCCCCTCCTCTTTCTTTTTAACACTTCCAACCTGTGGTAATATCTTTTTTATTGATTTCTTTTGTATCTGGTCTGAGTAGATATACCATCTACTCATAATCTAAAAACAGCTTTCCCTTATGCCCATATTTAAGGAGAGCTTATGTGACTTTCATCTCCAAGAGAAATTGTAAGTGCCCAATTGTTGCCCTCATTTAAATCTCTCCTTGCTTCCCTACTCAGTGATCTGTGTTGTAATGCAAGCTGCCTCCAGACTCTCAGTTGTATACATAGTAAAAAAAAAAGGTAAATGAAATATACTCGGAGTCCTGTAGTGATTTCATGCTCTTTATTGCTGCTTGTAAAACAGTGATTTAATTGTCCCCCAAACCTCAGACTTTTATATACATTATTTACACAATGAGTCCCGTCTGATTGGCTGATTCTGCTTTCCTTCTGGAGCCTGATTGGTCTTCTCCTGCAAGCCAATCAGTTGTTGCAATCTAGGATCCTACTTGCCTATTGTTCTAGGGCCCAAGCTTAGTACATAACAGTAAAGGACCCTGGACAGTTAAGTCCAGTCACGAACGACTGGTGTTGTGGCGCTAATCTCGCTTTACTGGCCAAGGGAGACGACGTTTCTCCAAAGACAGTTTTTCTGGGTCATGTGGCCAGCATGACTAAGTCGCTTCTGGCTAGACCAGAGCAGTGCACGGAAACGCTGTTTACCTTCCCGCTGGAGCGGTACCTATTTATCTACTTGCACTTTGACGTGCTTTCGAACTGCTAGGTTGGCAGGAGCTGGGACTGAGCAACGGGAGCTCACCCCATTCAGGGATTCGAACTGCTGACCTTCTGATCGGCAAGCCCTAGGCTCAGTGGTTTAGACCACAATAGCTTTAAGCAAATCATTCTGCCAGTGCAACGTAATGATCTCCCCCTTTCTCCATGCCCCCTAAATCTATTCTGGGGTTTTCCCCAACCCTCTAGAGCAGATTTGAGGATGGGAGGAACGGGGAGAGTGAAAACCTGTGCTTTGCTAGCCCTAATCCTTGCACTAGCACAACAATTTAGTTGAATACCCCTGTCACTATTTTGCAGGAGGAATTCAGGTGCATACCAGGAAATTTAGGTTTGCACAATTAAAGTAGAATAAAATGTCACCCTAGTGCACCAACCTCCCTTTAAAAAAGAAACAGACTCTTTGTAGTTAGAAAAGTAAGAGGGAAATGCACAGAAAAATGTGAGATGAACAAATGTTTAATGGGGAGACTTCTAAATATCCAGCTGGATGAATGCTCATTGTTGTGTAACATCCCTGCAAACTAATCAAAACAAAGACCAGATAGAATTTAACCTCTGCATAAGCTTTGTGCAAGTAAGAAATGATGGATGCTCAGTTGGATGTGGTCTGGAGACAGTCTTACCTAGGCTTATTCCAAACAATAAAGCTAGCTTTCTTTTAGCAGTCCTTATAAGCCTTTCTGGTACCTGGCTTTGAGAACAGCCTTCATGGATGCTAGACTGCCTCCTGAACCCACAAGTAAGTGATTAAGCATCCTACTGTAGCAAGCAGCTTGAGAAAACAGCCACAAACTGTTTTCCTTTCCTCCATTTTTACCCTAGACAAACAACATGGAAACTGATCTTTTTAAATGTACGGTACCCCTCCTAACTGTGCTAATGATTAATAAGCTTTACTGTAGACTTAGGTCTGCGGGAGCAGAATTAATAGAAAATTGCAAAAGATCAATTCTGTAGTCTGTACAGCATAGCAATTCTTCTTCAGCCCTAAATGAAAGCATTCAAATATCTACTCCCATGCACATTCAGGATAGGATCAGGGCCTCCCTGTCAAAGAGCAGACCTATTTGTTTCAAGATGACCATTTGTTTTAAAAATAAAAGCAGTCATGGGTGGAAAATAGGATCTGGGCTGTGATGCAGATGGAAGGGAAGAGAATTAACCCCCTTTCCCTTTGTGTTATTTCCCCAGTCTAAAGATTTTCCCAAGCGGTTGTTTTCCCCAGGGAGGCGGGGTGGCTGAGACAGAAAGGTAACATCTGTATTACTTGCAAATGAGATAAGATTCCAAACAAGAATATCCTAGGGAATTTAGAATCAGTTATGGCTTCTTTTCTGTGGCAGCTATCAAGTGGATGGCACTTCACTCCAACAGCTGACGTCTTTCTAGATCTGGCTTTTGGCACAGATTCACTAATCCAGGCCGACTGAAAACCACGAAGGACAAGAACTGAAGCAGACATGCAAATTGGTTCTTGGCGGGAAATAAAACCACTCTTAGATTAGCGAGCTGGTTGAACTTATCCTAAATGCTCCTTGGAGGGGGTTCCCAAGAATGCAAGCAAAATAGGGGGGCAGGATGGAGTGCTAGATATTTGAAGGGGGAGGGGATTTCTACCACATGCTGAAAAGGCAAACCACTTTTAAATTTATATTGCAAGTTCTGAATTGAAAAGTGGCTTGCCACTTCAGCAGCGCGACTAGTTGCTGTGGAAACATTCAAGAAGCCCTTCTGTGTAGCTAATTCTCCTCCTCCTCCATGTATGCATATAGCTTCATTGCAGCAAGGTCACAGAGGTCAAATGCAGCAGCTGAGTTTGCATTCAGAAGCTTTGGAAGCTTTTTTTTTTTTGCTGCGGTGACTGTAAAGTAAGAAAATGTGGTGCTTTGCGAAGATCAACTGAACTGGAACAGTGGTCATCAAACAATGAAGTTTAAGGGCCACAAGACTGGCTTGTACCCAAACAAGGTAAGTTCCACATGTTCATGCTGAATCAATCCTTTGAGAGATAACTGAAGATTTTATACAGCGTAAAAACTACTTTCTGCCACTGCAGATGTTTAGGCTAAAATAATCAGACATTTGCCCCCACAAGCGAAACTGGCACACAGCCAAGCATTTGCCAGTTCTGCTTGAGCTGCAAAAATTTTCACAGTGAGCTTCAGCGAGCAATTGTCACTGTTTTGCTGAGCCAACATCCATCATGCAATGTGATTAAATCTACAATCAGACCTTATGACAGAAGCAGAGCATTTGTATTATCAGAGAATCCATGTCTTGGTTTTTGAAAATAAGTGGCTCAGCATGGCTCCAGCAATTGTACAGCAGCACGAGACTGTTATCAGTGGTGGACAAGCCTCAGGAGATTTCCCAATTTCATATAATAATCACCACCAGCAGGAAATGCAGATCTCAATCTCCTTTCAGAAAATTATCAGCTTGGGGGTCTCAGGCGCACGAATGTGCTTCATGCCATTGATGTAGAACCTTTACTCTAAAGCAGGTATCTTCAACCTTTTCAGATCCAGGACCTAGTTTTAACCCATGCATGCATTTGGGGACCCATTTCTTAAATTTTTACCATACATTTGCCTGGTGGTAGTGCTCCTGTTGTGACCCACTTTGGATCAGGCCACGACTGGGTACCAAACCACCTGTTGAAGACCAGTGATCTAAAGGACATACAAGAAAGCATGAGAATTTTGAAAGAGTAGTATTGCCAGGAAAGTTGCTCTGTGGTCTTAAGTCCCATAGTCTCCAGCGTTCCTTTGAGTAAGCCACAAATTACTAGGTAACTCAATGGAGCATTGGTCAGCATCCAATTTACATGTAAATGGGACGCTGGGACTAATGGATGTTGTAGTCAAAAATATCTGGGAGTGACCAGGTTGATGAAGGGTCACATACACAAGCTTGGGTTCACAACTATGCCTTTTCATTAAGTAACATATATTATGTAAAAGGAGGAGGTACACTAGAACAGTAGGTCCAACGTAACCTCATAGTAAGTGAAATGTAATTGCAGATTCAATTAGACAGAATAAAATATATAGCAGGTTTGGAGTTACAAGTTGTACAGACCTGTAGAAAGACCTTACTTAGTGAACAGAATCTGAAATAAATTATAGCGTAATTCTGGAAAACACAGAATATCACTTTTCCATTTATCAACCCCAATTGTCCACACTGTTGTTCTATTTTATTCATATAGGTAGCAACCCTGCACTGAATTATCCACCCTACATAAGTCAATGGGCCTGACATACATGTAAATGATGGTGGTTTAGACTGCACACTTGTCCTTGAAATTGAGCAGCAGATTCCATCAAAATAAAATGCCATCTTTGGGTGCAATTTCCATGGGTCTCTCTCGCTCTTTCCTTTTCGAATACCTTGCACGTTGGTAGAAAACAATGATAATGATAGCTGCAGCATTTGAAAGGACTATAAGGAGCATGATCCAGTATGAATATCCATAAGTGTTAGAGAGTGTGGCTTCTTTTGAAGGACCGCAAGGTGCAGCCAGCTCAACGGACAGTTCGTTCACTTCCACATTTGCAGGAAACAGAAACAAGCCCAGGAGGGAACAGATGCCTTAAAAATAAAAAGGAAAGCAAATATTTCTGATATTAGTTTGGGAAAGTGATAGTAGGCAGATGAATATTTTTTTCAAAGTTCTTTTCTGTTGTCAACAAAATTTGCAGAATAAGGCTGTCAGAGGCTTAGGTGGGGTTGGAAGAAAGGGCAAGGCTGGTGGAGCAGTGCTTAAATTATAGGGAAATTCTCTTTTTGCAATTCACAAGTCTTGACCTCTCTCCCCACCCCATTTTATCTAAATCATTGGTAGGGAATGCAATCTAGCCTAGCTCACTCTCTCTTTTTTTTAATCATTGGACATCAGATTATCACAATTCAAAGGAAAAACATGTCCTTTCCAGTCTGAGCTCCAATGCCTGACACTTAACTTTAGTTTTGGAAAGCAGCAGAAAGTTGTGCTCCCACTGAAGCCTGGCATTTGCAGGCTTACCTGTGTAAAAGCTCCACTGAATGCAGTGGGACTTGATGCCAAGTAAATACGCTCAGAATCAGACTGTAATTGGGACTATCCTGAAATACAAGTGATGAATAAACCCTATTTAGGTATTATATAAATCTGGAAATTTCCAAGGCTCTAAAGTCTGGAAAAAGCCTAAAATGGCATAAACTCGGTGCAGGGGTGCTAAATTTAGGACCAACAAATTTAGGACGCAGGTGGCGCTGTGGGTTAAAGCCTCAGCACTTAGGACTTGCCGATCGAAAGGTCGGCGGTTCGAATCCCTGCGGCGGGGTGCGCTCCCGCTGCTCGGTCCCAGCGCCTGCCAACCTAGCAGTTCGAAAGCACCTCCGGGTGCAAGTAGATAAATAGGGACCGCTTACCAGCGAGAAGGTAAACGGCGTTTCTGTGTGCGGCTCTGGCTCGCCAGAGCAGCGATGTCACGCTGGCCACGTGACCTGGAAGTGTCTCCGGACAGCGCTGGCCCCTGGCCTCTTAAGTGAGATGGGCGCACAACCCCAGAGTCTGTCAAGACTGGCCCGTACGGGCAGGGGTACCTTTACCTTTACCTTTATCCTGATTTTCATCTGCTGACACTGGAACCTGACATTTTTACAGTGCTTCAGAAATCTTCCTCTACTGGCATCAAATCACTTTCAATAGGAAGTGTTAAGTTGGAAAGCAGAAAAGTAAAGTACTCTAGTAGTAAGAACCACCTTTCAACAAAAAAGATATTATATGGGAACGATCTAATGCTGGTATGTATATTTTGTAACAGGCTCCCCCATTCCCTGTGAATAAATTCTTTTAGTCCAAGCTTGCCGTTAGAAAAAGCAAGAGCCTCTTGAGACATATTTAGTGTAAGAACTGGAGTTATTTCAGTAGCAAGATCACAAGGATAGCAAAGTACATCAAAAGAAACCAGATGTAAGCCAAATAGGGGAATGAAGGGTTATACCCCCAGGGAAATATTTGATGGAGTTCATCTTACATTCTAACATATCTCAACTTTCTGAAACATCTAGAAATCTGCTCTCTCTGTCTCTCCCCTCCTCTACAGAACCTGATGTATTGCTGATTTTTCTCTCAGCAAAGTTTTGCCCTATTTTTGCAACTCCAGTTCTCATGCCGCCCTCTTCAAGGCTTTACTAACCTCACAACTTTTATTAAAATTCAAAATGTAGCAACGGTCTTGTGGTGATATTTCTTTAGCAGGCTTGTTATGTTTTGGGTGGAAAATGTCTGGGAGGTTTTATGTAGGAGAGTGGAAACTCAGCCTGAGGCAAAGTGCAGATGGGATTTGTGTGGGAGACAGCTAGTACAGAACAGGACCATCATAAAGTAAATGCTAAAACTACCCTCTGATTGTAAAATAAATGACACAATGTTATAGTGAAGAAATCTGATATCTGTATTTACTAGAGCAGTGTGACCCATCAAGTGACAGTTGCGTGTATCATAACTGCCACAGATCAGACATCATAGGTACCTTTGATGGTCAATTAGGAAAAAGACATGCAGAAGTTATAGCAGCATAACACCTTTATTAGGACCAATATCACAAAGGAGCGGTGACAAATCAGCCATCACAGCAGCGTTGGGCAAGCAATTAAGCTTCTCTGTGCCATTTCCATGCTCTAGATTGCCTCCTGGCGGGACACCTGCTTCATGCCTGCATCTTTCTCAGGGGGCTAATAGCTTTGGGATGTGTGGATGATTTAGATTGGGGAAAATTGTGCGGGGAGAAATGACTAATCCCTACTTTTTCTCTGCTCTGATCAAAATAAAGAGTTCCCAACTGCTGCTTCAAAGTCTGAAAACAACGTCAAGAGAGCCACTCACAGATCTTGTGCGGCACTTGAGTTTGGGCCCTTAGATTACCAGATGAAAGCTGCATGAATCATTCACCAGTGCCAAGGCATCATGTTAGTTGCAGTTCCCATACACTTGTTTGAGGGAGTAACACCCACTGCATCTAGGCAGGAGAAATACCTTTCCTCCAGAGGGCATCCTGGGATGTCACATTCTCCCAGAGCTATTTTGGACATTGCTATGTCATCATCGCGGCTGGCCCAATACATTTTGCTGCCTGAGGCAATGGATAAGATGGTACCATCCCATTTCATCCAGGCTTGTATCCAACAGTGTATGTGGAGAGTTCCACTCATGCAACAAGCCTTCCACTTCCCTCCCCAAATGCCCTCAAAATATGCTCCAGAAAGTTCTCCGACCCTCTGAACCAGATTTTCGGAGTACACATGAGGCTACAGGGGAGAGGAGAAGAAAGCTCCATTGCACAACTAGAAATCTGTTACTCTAGTGGAACAGCAGCTTCCATAGAATCCAACTGAACTTGTAGTTGTATCTTATTTAACACTGTTCAAATGACAGCTTTCCTTTCTCCATCAAACCTGAAAACAACAGGCTATCTTTGGGGGTGCAGAGCAAGCTGGCTTACAAGACTCTGGATAATGGTGGGGAGATATTGCACTGCCATTGAACATCTGCCATGAGGCAGCTGCCTCACTCTGCCCAATGGTAGAGCTGGCCCTGATGATCATTTTCTTGTTACGTGTTTATTTGAATAATACCTGCTGACTACTATTATCATATGGTTAGTTAATTTATATCACATATTCCAATTTTGCTGCCATGTAGTGGAAGCAAATGCTCATGATTAATAGTTTTGTTCCAGAAGCCTAATCAAAGAGACTTCTCATTCAAGTGTTGCTAGTTTATATGCAACCTCCACCGTTCATTAAACCCACAAATAAAATGTATAATATTTAAATTTAAGTAGGGAGATGATAAAGCTGATGTATCTTTGTACAAATGGATCCTGCTTATACTTGTATTATGAGTAGAATACTGAGTTTGTTTAAGAAATATTGGCTGCAATCCAAAGGAGCTGTTGAAATTTAAGCACTTCTTACTTCTGCAGCTGTTGGGGCTGCTATTGTAATTTAAAAACTAAAACAAAAGAAAAAAACCCTGACTGCATTCAGTTTCCATGTGCCTAGCCATACACAGCTCATTGAGATTGCAGCTATTGACCGCAATACTCCAACTATTAGTCTTTCTCTGCAGAGAAATTTCAAGGAGATCAAGTACAGATCAAATAATTAGAAGATAGCAATCTACAGTCACAATTCTATTCAATTCTGTTCTGTTTCGAATATGAACTCGGAGGCATCTGAAGAAGCTCTACAGGGGTACCTCTATGAAAAGTTTGAACAACCTTCCTTGAAAGATGGCTTGTCCATCATTACTCAGCTTGTTCTGCAGTGCACAGCTGCAGAAGAAATAGGTGTTATAGATGAATTTTGGAGGCACTCTCAATTTGCAGATATTGGCATACTCTGCAATGCACACACAAAATGGTCTGCTGTTATAAGCCACCAATTTCTATAGTTTATGAGCATGGTCCCTGTTGATCTGATAACTGGAAATTTGATATACATTATCTACCTGATGCGGTTAGTGCTGTGCCAAAATTTTCTCCCAGTTTTTAAACCATTGTGCAATCCCTGGTCCTGTATTTCTGCAGGAAGCATCTGAACCTTACTGTATTGCTAGAATAATCTTCCTGTGACTTAATCCATACCTGTTTTTGTTTCTTGCAAAAGGGGCCTTCTTATGCTGTCTTTCCATGGAGGGTTGTTGTTTTTTTAGTGTGTGACACTACAATGAGACTAAGTGACAAGAGAGTTCAGGTGTCTTAGTCTGGATTTGGAACTTCTTTTTCTGCGATGGCTGCCCACTTGTGGACAGGAGGCTCATTTGGTGCCATTATTACATATCTTTAGGCACCAGGCAAAAACTTTATAACCAGGCCTTTGACCTTTAATTATCAGTGGGCTTTTACTATCTGTGCCTTTAAAAAGAGAGTAGGATGTTACTCATGCATAGGCAAACTAAGGCCTGGGGGCCAGATGCAGCCCAATCGCTTTCTAAATCCGGCCTGCGGATGGTCCAGGAATCATCATGTTTTTACATGAGTAGAAGGTGTCTTTTTATTTAAAATGCATCTCTGGGCTCTTTGTGGGGCATAGGAATTCGTTCATTTCCCCCCAAAAAATATAGCCTGGCCCCCTCACAAAGTCTGAGGGACAATGGACTGGCCCCCTGCTGAAAAAGTTTGCTGACCCCTGATGTTACTAATGTAGTTATTTCCCTCCTTTGCTTTTAATGCATCTATGGAGGTGTTTTGTTTGTTTGTTTGTTTGTTTGTTTGTTTAGTTGGTTGGTTGGTTGGTTGGTTGGTTGGTTGGTTGGTTGTAAGCCTCTTTGGGTTGCCCCGGACAAGATAAAGCAACTAACAAATTTAGTAAATAATAAAAATAACATGATAAAGAAGAGAGAGAAAATATTCATCCACTGTTATGTTGAGATTTGCACTACTGCACCACTTTTTTTTTTTTTTGCTTCAAACTACACTCTCAAAACAGCACTACACAACAGAAAAGATATGTGGGCTAAAGTTTGTGAGCTCACTTGTTTAACATAATAGTCTACATAAGTCTCTTTGAGTGCCTTTTAGAAAGAAAGAAGCATTGGCCCAGAAATATGCTGATATATAAATAATTAAGCAAGCAGTTTCTTCTCAAAATCAGTTCATTCACTACAGCCACACTGCCAAGGCAAAACACTTCTTGTTACCTTTTAAACATCTACGAAATAGGTGAATTGTTTTCTAAACTTGTGCTGGAAAAAAATTTCATTAATGGCATCATCATCAATCACAGGGATGCTAGCAAAAACTGCAAGTCATTAGCAGGAGTACCATTCTGACCCCTACTGCATCAGAGGAAGCCCTCATCTCCCACTGTGTAACTCTTCCTGCCAGCTACGGATGTAAGCAACAAATAAGTACGACCATCTCAGAGGAGGGTTTCTCGGGCCATACAGCAAAATTGACCAGGACAATGTAAGTCATCTTTCCTGGTCCCAGGTATTTCATTCTCCCTATCTGGATTTTGAACTTGAGAGACCAAAGAAAAGTGGGTGTGTGGTCTCACTGGCCTTAAACTGGCAATATATTTTTAAAACCGTATGTCCACACTGGCTTGGTCATGTCCACAGAATGGAAGATGGCAAGATCCCCAGGGACATACTCTGTGAGAAGCTGGTTTAAGGCATCAGGCCCATTGGCAGACCAAATGTTACAAAGATATCTGCAAATGTAGCGTGAAGGTTGGCAACACTGACCCCTCCGTGTGGGAATCCATTGCAGACGACCACAGTGCCTGGAGACAGTCGGGTCACGTATCCACAAGCAGTGACCAGAAGAAATGACAGCTGGGAGGAACACAGAGAGAAGGAAAACCCATAGTGTACCCATAGTAGCAAAACCAGACGCCTTCACCTGCCCCACCTACAATAGAACATGTCTCTCCCATATTGGTCTCTACAGCCACAGCAGGTGCTGTAACTCTCCAATGGTTTGACTTCACCCCAAAGGTGCACCCCTTCATTGTCTCCTGAGACAGAAGGATGCTGCCAACAACAACAACAACAACAATGTATATTACTTACCAGATATAGAATTCCAGGTATAGACCCCAATAGGGCCCAAAAAGGTTTGGTAGGGGTTGCTAACGGCATTGTAGCATGTAAATCCAGAACTGAGGAAGGAGCTGATCAAACTAAGAACTAGCAGAATAATAATCACAGTGTTGAAACCCTTCGTTTTAGTATTTTCCAGCAAATCTACAACTGAAAAATAATACATCATAGTTAATATCAGTAGATACAGTGATTAATACTTCAGATGAAAATCACCTTGTGTCAGCTGGTTTCTATGGATGGAATTTTTTAAAAGCTAACTATATAGTATTGCTAAGAAACAGGAGGGGCTATCAAATATGATCAGACATGTCTGATTCTAGAGAAATTGCCCTTCTACATTGGGATTCGGACAAGTTGACTTATTCTTGTATGTTTAGCTCATTCAGTTTCTCCTCAGTCTTTCAGTATTATTTTTTAATTACTGTTTTTGTAATCTATCCCTGAAGTTCAAACATTTAGACATGAAGGAATACCCTTTTGAAAAACAGCCTAACTGAGCATGTACCATTGTACCTAGTAGAGTATGACAAACTTCTAAGTAGATGGGCAGCTGCAAGTTTACAACTCTTGATGTTGCATAGAAAAAGATTATGGTCATCGCAAAACTGTCTAGGAACTAAATTTCATAGTTATATAGAGGATACCAGAAGCAGTGATTCAGTTGATAAATGAGCCTTCCACACACACCCCTCTCTCTCATGTGGGAATGTCCCCTTCATGGCATTCATATAATTTTATCTGAAACCATGCACCTATTCACATAGAACTGTGCACATTTCCCTGTTCATGGAAGGATTATGTGCATATATTCCAGGTGGCCTGGTGAATGTGCATAATGACCGGTTATTGCAGATATTAACCACTCAATTTATATTCCCCTTAAGATAAAATATCTCATTTGATAATTCCTTGCCCATCCATTTCCCACATTGTAGGAAGCACTTATTGAGAACTAAGGTACATGTGTATGTCTCAAAGAGAGATTATAATTTCCTCACAAAAAACCTTATTCACAAGTATTTATGCAAAAGTAGAAGTGTCCATGTTTCAACAAGATATTTCAAATTAAATCTAATCAAGCCAAGATTGTCAGTGCTGCCTTTTCTGTACCAGCAGAATGAAAACTCAATTCATAGTATGTCAGATAAATATTTCAGAATAAAGCCAGTTCATTCTGCCTATATTTGGAAGAGTCTGAGAAGCCACGTTTGTTTATTGCATCATACAAATCATTAATGGCAGGCTATTAAGAGCCCAGTACTTTGATAGAGCTTTGTATGCCTTGCACTGTTAACTTCCAAGACATAAAAGAGAAGATCAAGTTTACTGTTCAGTGGAGTAGCAGTCACAATAAATTTAGGGGATAATATCAGAGGTCTTTGTTAGTTTGCAGTGAGGCTACTAATTAACTGACCTTATAATATACAAGCAAATTGCTCTTGCCAGCAAATTCCTTGCAGCCCAAGAACTGTGGTATAAAGGCATCGATCTAATTCACACTACAGAATTTTACAGCATGTCTTACATTCAGCTCTCAGGCTCAACCTCCACCATTATCAGCACTGTGCTCTGTATCAACAGAAGTTTTATACAAGAGATCAGTGCCCAATGCAATAGAGAAGTATGTGGCATCAGGGGATGAGGTTTTGCAACTTCCATGGTATGTAAACAAATATATAAATTCATGGGATGTAAGAACTGCCATAGTGGATCAGAACAAGCTCTATCTAGTTTGGTGTATTGTTTCCAACAGTGCCAACCAGATGCTTCTGCACATTCACAAGCAGGAAACAAATAAAAAAAATTCTCCCTGTTGCTTATATTTAATACCATATAATTAAACATATACTCTTGAGAGTCCCATGGACTGCAAAAAGATCAAACCTATCCATTCTTAAGGAAATCAGCCCTGAGTTTTCACTGGAAGGACAGATCCTGAAGCTGAGGCTCCAATACTTTGGCCACTTCATGAGAAGAGAAGACTCCCTGGAAAAGACCCTGATGTTGGGAAAGATTGAGGGCACAAGGAGAAGGGGACGACAGAGGACGAGATGGTTGGACAGTGTTCTCGAAGCTACCAGCATGAGTTTGACCAAACTGCGGGAGGCAGTGGAAGACAGGAATGCCTGGCGTGCTCTGGTCCATGGGGTCACGAAGAGTCGGACACAACTAAATGACTAAACAACAACAATTAAAGGTATAGTGCCATTGAACTTGGAGGCTTTATTTCAACACCCATTGACAGACCTATGCTATTTTGGCACAGGATTTCTACAATTTCTTAAAGCTTACTAGTTTATGGCATTATTACAGAACAACTATGTTGTTCTAGTCTACCTGACACTATAGTTTCACTTACAAACTCTAAAAGACTTGGTACTTAGAAAATAAATCCTTGAATGAAGGAACTCAAAGTTTAGTAAACCAAATTTCTGTGAAAAGCAAACATTTGGGCTTTAAAATGGACTTTCATGGGAAACTGAAACCTACTGAGTGATTTCAAAGGAAAATATCAGATCTCCAAAATTTTGTGGTCTTCATTTTTACAATGTTCAGTAATTTGATGAAACTCTACATCAGGGGTCAGCAAACCTTTTCAGCAGGGGGCTGGTCCACTGTACCTTAGACCTTGTGGGAGGCCAGACTATATTTTGAAGAAGAAAAAAATGAACGAATTCCTATGCCCCACAAATAACCCAGAGATGCATTTTAAATAAAAGGACACATTCTACTCATGTAAAAATACACTGATTCCTGGACCGTCTACAGGCGATTGGGCCGGCTCTGGCCCCCGGGCCTTAGTTTGCCTACCCATGCTCTACATGATATAAAAGGGTGCTCACTGAGAAGTACCTATTAAGATCAAGACATCTGTGGAATATATGCTTGCAGTGGGACTTGTCCTTCTATCCACAAGGCTCCATGATGAAGTAAGTGGATAAGGCAGTTTTTGCCAATCTCTCCTCTCCCCATTGCATTCCCTAGCCCACCTGCCATGCTTTCCTGGAGGGTCCACCAACTCTCCCTTGAGCAGCATTTCATGGGGCACAGAGGAAATTGACCAAAATCCTCCCTTCCCCCTTTTCAAGTGGAAGTATCCCTTTAGCAGAATTCCGCTCATAGCAGATCTGGATTCATCCCTTTATGAATCGTGGCACTACTTGGTGAAAAGCCTAGTGACAAGAGGATGTGAATGGTGGTTTCTCCCAGCCATTTCAGCCTTTGCTTTTCCTTTCTCTCTTTTTATCAATTATTCACTCGGATGCATTTGGTATGCATCCATCTAGCATTTTAGAAACTTTGCCCTTCAGAACTATGAACAATAACTAAATGAACAATTCATAGAATACCAAGGGCACTAGCTAGCATTCAGGAAACAAAGGAGAAAGCTTGCTTGGACTTTGCTGTGGTGTATGAAGTCTAAATATGTAAGGAAGAAGATACAACATTGTTATCAAATGATAAGCGTGAACCAGATCTAATTGTATTCCAATTGGCTCACTTGTGCTTATTACTGATCACACAGGGAAACAGTAGACATGAAACTTTCTTTCTGTGAACTTCCTTAAATTAAATTAAATTAACTTAGGACCCAAGCCAGTGCGTATGAGATGTTTGGCCTATTTAAAAAAAGTCATACTAATATTATGTTTCGTAATTGTCAGTGAATTATATTTAGCCAATGCTTCATTTTATATACAAACTTCTTTTAGTTCTGCTTCTGTGAGCAAGGTTTACCGTGAAAACTGGCATACAAATAAACTGAAGGTGAAAACATGCATTCTAGCAAGACCACTATAGGACCTAATAATGTCTGACATCAAGCATTTGTTCACCTGCTAATCTTCTGATGCAATAATTCTATGATATGCTAGCAATGGCCTTCTGCATTCTACACAGGACAAAATGGCCAGTCCCTGTGCAACAGAATAAATGGACACAAAATTTAACATCCAAAATGGTAATATCTAGTAATCACTAGGACACGTCAGCCTCCCAGGACACCCTGCTGCTGGTGTGAAAGTGGCCATTATTGGGAAGGAAAATTGGTGAATTAACACACGACATGAAATTCTTTCACCTATAGCTTGAATTAAGATAATACAAATACAAACAGAGCTATCTTTCTGGAAACACTTTCTCTGTAACTATCTTTCAGCTTCAGCTAATTCTTATCATTTTCATGCCGTAAGTCATGTACTATTTTGTCAATTTTCTTTTAGAGAGTTTGCTTGTAACAATATTTGCCATTCTTATTTTACAGCTCTTTGCTTCCTGGTGTTACTCTTCTCTTCCATAAAAGTATCCACATGAAGAAATTAAAGCCATGGTTCACAATACCCAAGTAAACAGACAGCATTAAACCAAACAGCTCCCAACAATAACTCTTTATATTTACTTGAGTAGATAGTTACCTTGGAAAGGGGTATCCTCAACACTAAGTCCATTTTGCACGTTCTTTGAACAAGATCCTTCAAAGAGTCCATATGTAATGAATATTGTCTCAGTGGAATTTACATCACCAAATTTAATCTCACTTGAAACCCAATTTTTGGTTGCAAGAACAAGGCAAACTATCACCAAGGAGATAACACTGGTGAAAAAAGCAGAAGCAAACATCAGGGATTTTCTCTTGGATGGCATTTTATCAGAAAAGTGTTTTTCTGAGGTGCAGTAAGATTTCCTTCCTCGATTCTCAGTTCTCTAAATGAGAAATCCAGTGGATAGAAGCTTCCCTTCTGCTGCTGAATAATGGGGACCCTGTTACTGGTATCTGTGTTGGCAGAAAGTCATGCCCATAAACTTTGAACTAACAGCAGTGGTAATAAAGTTGTAAAATCATTGAACTTTGGTCTGCAGTAAAGTGTTGCCATAGTGACAGGAAAATCACTCCAACCATGAACAGTAAAGATCTGAAAGGGCTGTGGCTCAGGGGGAGAACACCTGCTTTGCATGCCAAATATCTCAGGTTAAATCACTGGTGTCTCCATGTAGGTAGACAACACTGAGCTAAATGGACCAATGGCCTGACTCAATATAAAGCAGCTTCCTGTGTTCCTGTGAAAGCTTTGCATAATCAAATAATTCCTTAGAAAGCTCAAATTTTGTAGAATGAGTGTTGTTGTTGTTTTCATTTTGCCCATATAGAATTTTTGGGCAATGTACATTTTGGGGGTGAAACTCAGCTTCTTGTTTGTGTTTGCTTTCTGAAAACATGAAGAAGGAATAGCAAAGGGTTAGCATATACACACATAGGGCCAATTCATGCTGTTGTTATAAATGTGTAAAAGACACAATGGTGACTTGCCTTTGGTCAGAGCTTTCTTCATTTGCTTCCCAAACGGTGGGGGAGATACCTGGTTTGCTCAGCATGGTAAACTATGGCTGAGCCAGATCATGCTGATATGTGGGCTTCCGGAGAAGACCTTGTAGCTGCTTTGTTCCTTCCTGGTCCTTTTCACTGCCATACGTGACTGAGCTAAGCCAAAGTTTGGCTCACTAGTGGGGTAGGAAAGCTGAAAATAATGCCAATATGTTTCACATCTGGCAACCAATGTGCTCCTCTGGTTTCAGATAGTACATGGGTAAAGGTGAAGGTAAAGGGACCCCTGACCATTAGATCCAGTCGTGGCTGACTCTGGGGTTGCGGCGCTCATCTGGCTTTATTGGCCAAGGGAGCCGGCGTACAGCTTCTGGGTCATGTGGCCAGCATGATTAAGCCGCTTCTGGTGAACCAGAGCAGCGCACGGAAATGCTGTTTACCTTCCCACTGGAGCGGTACCTATTTATCTACTTGCTCTTTGACTTGCTTTCAAACTGCTAGGTTGGCAGGAGCAGGGACTGAGCAACGGGAGCTCACCCAGTCACGGGGATTCGAACCGCTGACCTTCTGATTGGCAAGTCCTAGGCTCTGTGGTTTAACATGGGTAAAGGTAAAGGTACCCCTGCCCGTACGGGCCAGTCGTGTCTGACTCTAGGGTTGTGCGCCCATCTCACTTAAGAGGCCGGGGGCCAGCGCTGTCCGAAGACACTTCCGGGTCACGTGGCCAGCGTGACGAAGCTGCTCTGGCGAGCCAGCACCAGCACAGCACACGGAAATGCCGTTTACCTTCCCGCTATAAAGCGGTACCTATTTATCTACTTGCACTTAGGGGTGCTTTCGAACTGCTAGGTGGGCAGGAGCTGGGACCGAAAGACGGGAGCTCACCCCGCCGCAGGGATTCGAACTGCCCACCATGCAATCGGCAAGCCCTAGGCACTGAGGTTTTACCCACAGCGCCAGCCGCGTCCCTTTAACATGGGTAGCTGAGCCTAAAAAGCCCAGGACACAACTTTCCATGGCTCTCTAGCGACTATGGTGGCTCATTTATCAGAAGTAATGTATTTAGCATTAACTTTGGAAGTGTATTCTCTATTCTGACCAAAATAAGCCTTCTTTTGCTCTAGGACAGTGATGGCCAAACTCCGCCCTCCAGCTGTTTTGGGACATCCCTGACCACTGGCCCTGTTAGCTAGGGATGATGGGAGTTGTAGTCCAAAAAACAGCTGGAGGGCCAAGTTTGGCCATCACTGGTCTAGGAGGCTTAGTTTGGTTATGGCCCCAGCAAGTCATTCCCATATTCTGAAAGATACAAATACAGTGGTACCTCGGCTTATATATGCTTCAGGTTACATACGCTTCAGGTTACAGACTCTGCTAACCCAGAAATATTACCTCGGGTTAAGAACTTTGCTTCAGGATGAGAACAGAAATCGTGCAGCGGCGGCACAGTGGCAGCAGGAAGCCCCATTAGCTAAAGTGGTGCTCCAGGTTAAGAACAGTTTCAGGTTAAGAACGGACCTTAAGTACTTAACCCGAGGTACCACTGTAGTATAACACAGTGGCTAAAGGGTGATTGAGACAAATCTCTTCACTTGGCTTTATGACTTGTAAAGTGACTAACAGGAGGTGAAAACAATGACAGATGGAGCCACTGAGACTAAAGAAGAGGAAGTCATCAGGCAGCAACACCCCACAGACTGGCTCTAAGAAAGCAGGAAGGCAGGTGGAGCTCTACTTGTGTCCATTGCTATGTCCATTGGGCATTCTCTAGTGGTTACTTGAATGTGGGGTTGAAAGGGTGGAGCATTAAGAAGGAGTGCTTTCATATTGCAAGGAATTGTGGGAGCTATGGGACATATGTGTTAATGAGAAAATTAATTTTAAAATAAATGTATTTCTTAGCATATAATAAAATTGTAAGGACGTCATTATGCTGCATTTCACATAACCATGGGTTGGTGTTTGGCGAGGTGTAAAGGGAGAAGGTTTGGCAGTGGAGTAGGGAGTTTGGCAGGGGGCGGCTAGGTGGAATTGGCAAGCAATGTGAGCAGCAGCACAACCCCTAGTCTACACATCATGTCAGATAACCTCATGTAGAGCTCTGCATGCATTTTCACACTCACCTCTTTGCCTAAAGGCTATTTTTCACATTATGTGAAAATGACAAAGAGAGTTATTTTTCACTCTCTTTTCACCTTACACTTTTCATAACACTTGTAATTATTATATATGTTTTGAGCCATGCACCTTTCTCTTGTCTGTTCCATTTGCTTCAGGGACTCCTCAGAATTAAGCTTTTCCGTTCTTTGTCTTTCCACACTCATCTAAGTTTGCATCCTAGGGCTTGTGCAAACTGCCAGTTTATGTCAAGTCAGTATTGAACTGGAGTTGATTTAGTGTATCGTTTACCTGCTGTCGCTACTCTGAAAGCATCTCAGTGCTGGTGGCTGTGACGTAGGTTGCATCTCTTGGGAAAGAGAGGGGCCCCACTGTGCAAGTATCTGGGTGTACAACTTGGGCTGCAATCCTATACAGAGTTTCCTGGAGGCTAACCCCATTGAACTCAATGGGGCTTACATTTTTTATGAGACACGAATAAGACTGTGCTATCGGTATTCAGAGAGATTCTCTTTTACTTTTTTAGCTTTTATGCCTTTTTTTTTTTAAGCTAAGCACGGTTCCCAGTGGTAAGAGGATGGTATCATAGCCTATCTCCCTTGAAACCCATTCTGTGTTTCAATACAGTGGTACCTCGGGATGCGAATGGGATCTGTTCCGGAGCCGCGTTCGCATCCCGAACAGAACGCAAGATGCGACGGCATGTCTGCACGTGCGTGGGTCGTGTTTTGCTGCTTTTGCGCATGCGCGTGACGTCATTTTGAGCGTCTGCACATGCGTGAGCTGCGAAACCCGGAAGTAATGCACTCTGTTACTTCCGGGTTGCTGCGGAGTGCAACTCGAACGCGCTCAACCCAAAGTGTATTCAACTCGAGGTATGACTGTATACTTGTCCATCTATTGTGTCCCTCCTAATTTTGGAAATCCAACAAATATTAAAATAGAGGTACATGAATATTTGTATAACTCCAGTTACAAAAAAGAGAAGGTGTTTTAATGGAAAATTTGGATTATATTGATGCAGGTTTTGATGTGTTTGTGTCCAATGTACATATCTGGATCAAGAAATGAAATCTGGTAGATCATAGCATCAAACTATTTCCTTTATACTGTAGTTGTTGTTGTTTTTTAATCTGCTTTTCATGAAGAACAAAATACATGCTTCTTGGAGCAATAGTATTTCATATAGGCTTTGAAAAGTACAGTTCAGTCTCTTTGTTTCATTATTACTTTAGTGGATTTATCCTATTGCCATCCACTATAATTACTGCAAATAACTACTTACAGGTGAAAAGCAGAATAAAGCTTTTTTTTTTTTTTTGCTGTTGGCATGCCTGCTTTTCTGTTCTGAATTCATTCACAATGTAACTCAGCTGCAAGTTAGAAATTTTCACACATGGGGGTGGAATTGACCTATCATTTTAATGTCTTGGTTATTCAAAGGAATAAAAGCGAACTGTTATGCTAAATGAGAAAACTGATATATGTTTAGCCCGACCATCAGATGACACAGCAGGAATCAATGAAATTAATGAACTGACCAAGAATTTATTAGGATCCTGATGAGAAGGGGGCGGGGGAGAGATTAGCCCCTCAGTTTATGTCTGAAAATCACCAGAATTGTGCAGCAGCTGAAACTAACTCTCCAGCATGACAATCCCAAACTTTTCCTCCTTTGTAAGCATTTTTGTGGTATTTCAAGTTTCAGAACAATAGTAAATAAGTCATGTAATTTCACATGCTGATTCAAACCAATTTGGATTTCTTCTTCTTTTTTTTAAAAAAAGCCTTTCTTCATATTCTGTAAGTCAAATTGCACAATACTAATTGACCGCAGCATTAGACAAGTTTTAAAACCTACTGAAATCAACCATGAAAATTAGGTCAGTTATTAACTAGTTGTGATGTCAATTGTGTGATAGCAATTAATATGACTAGTTTTAAAAGTTGAACCAGCATCCACAGGGGAGCCCAGTCAGGACTGGGACTGCAGAGCTGCGACAACTCCTGCCATCCTTTAACTCGTTTGCTTACAAACTTGTCCTGGGAGAAAAGTATCCATTGGTGAAAATAGCAGCCTCCTTCCAGCAACAAATAGCTGGCAGTTGATTTTAATTCTGATTACACATACCCCAGAGCTGCTATTTAAAATGTAAAAACTGTAGGGTAACCAGCTTCATATAACCAACATGCTTGAGGCTAATTAATATATGAAGGGGTTAAAGCAATAGAGTAAGCTGTCCTGCCAGGCTTAATCTATATCACTTTCCCTCACCTTGGGAGGAAATGGGCAACCAAACCTTTTGCAGTACTCAGTGTACATGCAAATTTGATGCATGAGGAACCCTGAGCTGATCCCTCCAGCTGCTTTTGTTTCAGACAGAAATGGAGTCTGAAGGTTGTGTTTTTCTATACCAGTAGTTGAGGATCTTTTGTTATGTTACCAAGCAACTTTTTGCTGTCTGTGCTGTGCAACTTTTTCAGGCTGCTGTATGGAAAAGTACATGAATCTGATATAAGGTGAGTTTGTAAGTACAGTGGTACCTCAGGTTAAGAACTTAATTTGTTCTGCAGGTCCATTCTTAACCTGAAACTGTTCTTAACCTGAGGTACCACTTTAGCTAATGGGGCCTCCCGCTGCCGCTGTGCGATTTCTGCTCTCATCCTGAAGCAAAGTTCTTAACCCGAGATACTATTTTTACATTAGCGGAGTCTGTAACCTGAAGCGTCTGTAACCTGAAGCGTCTGTAACCCGAGGTACCACTGTAGAACAATTATAACTTACTAAATGTGTGGCCTATCTTTGTGCTAGGGAAGTGAGGTACCTTGGAGTTCACGGGAAATGGAATATTTTTAAGGTTTTGTAGCCTATGTTTCAATGATTTTCTTTGCTGCTTGTTTTGCTGTGTTAAATCTATACTGGAGTACTTGCATCAAACTTGAGTCTTTGCTTCTAAGATTTCAAACAAAACACAGGCATGTTCACTTCAATCGCACAAGCCTTCAGGTATTCAGAAGAAGACATGAAGGCTCAAGCTGTAAACTGTGGCCTGGGTTGCGTGCACCACCCCTGCTCTCCACATCTTCATGCATGTCACCAGTGCTGTCCTCTTCCCCTCTGAACCTTCATGTGATGAGCATGAAGGTCTGCAAGCAAATTCTAACTGTGATCAGTTGAATGCAAGTAGATTCCTCCCTTTGACTGGTTAAAAGACCCATTCAGATGTTACCACTAAACGATTAAAGGCCAAGTAATGAGGCAGTGCACATGGGGATACTGGGAACAGAGTTTTTATTAGCTCCATATTCCAGATAGGGGTTGAGGCTGAGACACTGTGGCTTGCCTAAGGCCATCTAGTGACTCCATGGCTAAGGCAAGATTTGAACCACAGACTTACTGGATTGCAGCTCATAGTCTTAGACAGTGCAGAGAACAAACAAACAGCTTATCTGATAGTAACCAAATATTCTGGAATATTTATTGCAAAGTATAATAGTAAGTACTATAACACTGCTGCATTTCAATGATGCAGTCAAGAATTTCATACATGCATAATAAATACAGCTACTCACAGGATATGTGTGGGTGTTGATATTATACATATGGATAGGAAGGAATACCTTGCATAGATTTTATTGGCACGGCAAAATTTTACTGGCATGGCAACAAATGGTTTATTCAGTTCCTCCCACAACCATCATAATAAAAAGTCATTAAAGCTCCAACCCATATTCTGTCCATGACTCATTGCACATGAAAAACTGTTTTCAGAGTGTCTTGAAAAATACTGCTGGTGATGAATTGGACACTTTCCAGTTTGTGTCACAGAAAGATGTAGGTCTCAATGTCTGTTGTTGCCAGACATGCTGTCAGGTGTTAACCATAACACACACAGAGGTCCCAAGATTTTCAAGCCTACAGTAGAATTGAGGATTTTGTGGGAGAAGTGTGATAACTCCTTGTGTTCCTGCTAGTTCTATGTAGTGCTGCAAGCTTGCTCAGCTCTAGCATCGGCCCCCACCCTTCACCCCTTTTTTGTTTTTCTGCTCCAAATTGTCCATGCACCAGGATCTCAGACTGCATTTCAGGATTTGGATGTGTGTATACAGCAAGTTGTAACCCTGACCATTGTAACTGCACCCTACCAGGTATAAGATGAGACACCTGTAGTGGTAATGGCATGCATGAGGTCTTCCTCTGGGGCCCACAAAACCTCAGACAGCCTCACCACCTCATGAGGCAGGAGTGTTCAATCTTTTTCTTCCTTGAAAAGTATTTAGAGCCAAAGGAGGAAGTTGGAAGAGTGGCATACTTTCTCGCTTCCTGTTTTAGCTCTATCTGCTGTTAAAGGCTCATATTAATTTTACTACCATAATCCACAGATGCCAACAACAACAGTAATCCTTGGAAAAGTGAAGTGTGTACACACTAGGATTGCCATATTTCAAGAAGTAAAATCTGGACCCCCCCCCCAAAAAAAACCTGTTCATCTGCAGGGGCAGGGCAATGATCTATTAAGCCAGGGGTCAGCAAGATTTTACCTGCCTGGGCTGGTCAAGTCCTGCGGAGATCTCTCTGTGGGCCGGATTGCACGCATGTGATTTCTGGCGTCTGGGCATGCACAGACGCGATTTCCAGCACTGTGGAAGCGAGTCCCCTTGCTGCGCCAGTTTAGCACAGCGCATGGGGATTTGCCAAGTGGGCGGCTTGGTTCGGGGGCAGTTTGTGGGCCAGTTAAACTGCCCCCATGGGCCGCAGGTTGCTGACCCCTGTATTAAGCTCTATTTATGTTCTTACCATATGCATGGAAGGGGGAAGAATCCAGTGTGCTAAATGCATGTGCAAAGTCTTCCTTGAAGAACAGCAGCATCCTTTAAGTCTGAGGTGAATGCAAGGTTCAGCAATGTTATTCAAATGTTATTCAAACCTAAAGGGGACAAGTCTGTGCATAGAAAAGGCTTGATAAATTGATTGCAGGACAGATGGTACTACGCTGGAGGCTGCACAACTGCAGCATGTAGGTTGGAAAATTGCATCTTTAAATGCCCTCTGCTTCTCCACTCCGTAAACTTTAAACATGGAGAACTAGCAAAATGGGACTTAGAAACTTCTGCATCAGGGTATATATCCTGAGGTCACATGAGGCAACCAAGCTAAACAAGTCACGGTCTAGTGCAGAGTTTGGATGAGAGGCTGCTTGGGGAACTCCATTCATCTTGCTGTGGTGAAAAAAACAGAGTACATATATATCTGTATAAGATAAATGAAATAAAATACAACATTTGGGAACCTGCAAACACTGTGGGGAAGGCCACTAACTGCTGATATGCTAAGAAAGCACAGGAGTGGTCTGAGATGCTTGGTAAGTACTGGGGCTTTACCTGTGGTCAATTTTAATTACAAATTAGGCCTCAGAAGTAGGATATAGCAATCATTCAATATCCTATATCTAAATAGGATAGCCGATCAATTGTTCTCAGTACTTCCCTACCTCTTTAGCAATGTTTGAGCAGGAAAGAATCTACATTTTGCAGAAGCAACCAGATTTCCAGACACCATTTTCTTGGATGCTATAAATATGATGTTTATTTTTAAACCAGCGGATAATAGCCTGTGCATTTAATACACTAATGGATAAAATGTGCTGATTTTTCTTGAACATATTCAGCAGTGTCATTTTAAAATTGCTTAAATAAGAAAAATGCTTTAAATTAAGTAACAATTATTTGCAAATGATTATACCTGTAAGGAATAGGCAGACTCTTGTGTCTAGTCCACAAATGTATGCATTAATTAAAAGCCTTTCCAATACTGTATTCCTTTTACCCACTTGCTGGGGAGTAAATCCTATTGACATCAATGGAACTTGCTTCTGAGTAGACATGTATAGGCTTGCGCTGTTACTGACACACTGTGAATATGGAAGAAAAGTTTTTATTTCATTTTTTATTTGGGTCACAAAGGCAACTCCTGGTTTCTCAACTATTCCTCCTTGTCCAGTAGTAATTGAAGGGTGGAAGTTTGGTTCATGACATACTGCGGGTTGTATCCAACTAAATTATACCCATTAAAATTAATGAGCCTAAGTTAATCATGTCCATTAATTTCAATGGGTCTACTCTGAGTAGGATTAGCATTGGATACAGCACCAAATGCACTATTTTACTTATACTTCATAGTTCAGATTGAGCTTCCTTTTCCAATGTGCCTAAAAAGCACATCCCTTTCCCCCGATATCCTTCTCTATGCAAATGCTTCATACATTTAGTAAAGTTCTGCTGAAGTTTGAGGTGGAGATATATGAGGAAGCAGGACTTTACACAGGATTGCTTTAAACCTTATTTATGGGGTGTACTTCAGGACGAGCCAGATTTGAAAGGGATCATAAATGATTATACAGGATTAAGGCACAAACCTAGAATATATTAAAATAGGCTTCTGAAAGGTTGACTTATACCAAACACTTTTTAAATGGCTGTCCACACACCCAAAGTTCTGGTGTATCACGAGCACAGGGTTATTAGCATCCTTAAACAATTTGAAATGGTAATAGTTGATACTGCACTGGCAGGCTTGAGAGGTGGAGGAGTCAATTCATCTGAACATAAGAGGAATCCTGTTGGATCACGCCAAGGTTCCATCTGGTTCAGCAATCTGTTTCCTCTACTGGCCAACTAGAAGAGTCTGGGAAAGACCACAAGTAGGGTGTCAAGTCAACAGTTCTACCCTATTGCTGTCCTCCAGCACCTAGCATTCAGTGGCGTTTAGCCAGCTGCTAAATTCCATACACCATTTTCACTGGTGAAAGACAGTAGGAATAAGTTGGTAAGGGTGGGGATACCTTGGTGTGGGTGTGTCAATGTGGTCCTCTAGCCCTCTAGAGTGTGTCCTTGAACTATGATAATGCTTCCTGCTTGTCTGAATTAGGCATGTGTGTAGAAACTATCAAAGGTCCATATAGTCAAAGCTATGGTTTTCCCAGTAGTGATGTATGGAAGTGAGAGTGATGTATGGAAGTGAAGGCTGATCGCCAAAGAATTGATGCTTTTGAATTATGGTGCTGGAGGAGATTTTTGAGAGTCCCACGGACTGCAAGAAGATCAAACCTATTCATTCTGAAGGAAATCAGCCCTGAGTGCTCACTGGAAGGACAGATCGTGAAGCTGAGGCTCCAATACTTTGGCCACCTCATGAGAAGAGAAGACTCCCTGGAAAAGACCCTGATGTTGGGAAAGATGGAGGGCACAAGGAGAAGGGGACGACAGAGGATGAGATGGTTGGACAGTGTTCTTGAAGCTACCAGCATGAGTATGACCAAACTGCGGGAGACAGTGGAAGACAGGAGTGCCTGGCGTGCTCTGATCCATGGGGTCACGAAGAGTCGGACACGACTAAACGACTAAACAACAACAACGTAGAAACTAGCCTATTGCGCAAAGGCAATTTTTCATTCATTGATCTACCAACTTTTGCCTCTGGCACAGCCCACTACTGGCATGTGGCCCTTCAAAAGTTGCTTGGAAGGGAATGTGGCTCTTGGGCTGAAAAAGTTCCCCCAGCCCTGGTATAGAGTATGTACAAAACATGGCAAAATATTTGCCCGCAAAATTTATAAGCTTAAACTGTATTACTAGAAGTAGGGCACTTCTGAGCTGTTTACGATCTAGGGACAACCGTACCCTCACATTTTTTGGTTGATCAGCACAGAGTGGGAAATTCACAGCAGAAATTCCACATCTACACTTGTCACATACTATATATTGGCTCCTTATGAATTCCTGCGTGGAGAATTTGGAGCTGTGCAAAGCAAAGCCCAGTGTTACAGGAGATGCAGCAAAACACATAGTTTTAATTGTGGACCTTTGTCCTTAAGCTCCCCATCTTTCTTTACGGTTTCTGCCCCACCCCACTCCTCTCTGGCATTCCTTAGCTGCTAATTCATGCCCTCCATCTTTAGCATGTGGGTTCGCAGTTACAAGTGCATCACTTCCTGCTTTAAGGCAAGTCACACACTGCCAATCCCATTCCAGTCCCAACTTTTTAAAGTGAGGACATCACATGTGAACTCAAAGTCTGCGTACACCATACATTGAATGCACATGATATCTCCCTAATAATCCTGGGAAATGCAGTTTGTTAAGCTTGCTGGGAATTGTAGCTGGGGGGGGGGGGGGGTAAGCGCCAGCTCCCAGAATTCCTGAAGGAAAGTAATGTGCTTTATGGCGGGTACACATGAAGTGGTGACCACAAGCCAAGTGGGACAGAATTCCTTCACTTCATTTCAGCATCTATCCTGCCCAAACTCTTCTTTCCGCGCCACCAATGAAAGTATAGGGGCCGTGTCCTCTTTTGCGCGGGATAAACCACAGCAGCCGCCACTACCCCTTGGTTTTTATTCGAGGTGTGTGTTGGGGGGGGGGATTCCCGCCTCGTGTCTCCAGCGTGACGAAAAGGCCCCCGTTTCCCGCTCCCCTCAGTATCTGCAGCTGCAGTTTTCCTTGTCGGGCAGCAGGCGGCTCCCGCGCTCGGCTGGCGCCGCCTCAGATGCGCGCAGAGCGGCTGGCAGGCAGGCGGGCGGGCGAGGAGAGGGAACGCAGGAAATTTCCTGCTTGGCCGACAGCGGGGTCCCTCCAGCCGAGGCAGGGCGAATGCCAGGGCGTCCCCCGCTCGCCTCCGCCTCAGTCCGCCAGCGACGCTGCGAGGAGGGCATGAGGAGCCGGCGCGCCTGCAGGAGCCGAGCTGGCCGAGTCCCCCGGAGGTAAGACAGCAGGGCACGAGGCCAGCGGCCGGCGGAGCTGCCTTGCTGCTGCTGCTGCTGCTCATTCTCTAGGCATGCCAGTCCCGGCGGCGGGTGTGCTTGCTCGCTTGCTTGCGTGCGTGCGTGCGCGTGGTTTGCCTCAGAGCCACCGGGGCTTTGCACGCAGCAGAGCAGGCGGGCTGCTTCCTCGGTTCCTCCACGCCCAGTCCCGAGCTGCGCCAGGGCATGGAGCGGGCGGGCGGGCAGGCGCCTCCTCTCCGCCGCAGAGGGGCACCGGCTGCCCCCGAGGCTCTCCTGGGCGACAGAGGAGGAGAAGGAGCCGGCTCTTCCCTGGTTGCTGGGGGTGTGAGATGGGGGGGGGGAGAAAAGGAGATGTCTCCTGCCCCACAGTCGCTTTGGCTAGCTGCCGCGGGAGGGGGGGTGTCAGAGGCGGAAACGGCATTTCCCTTTGCATGGAGAGCGCCATGGAGGAGGAGGAGAAGGGGAGGGAGCCCCAGCCGCTCTCGCGCAGGTGGCGGAAAAGTCGTCAGCTGGGCTTGGAACGAAACGCAGGAGAGCCGGTTTCGCGGTGGGGGGGGGGGGGAGGCGAAGAGATTTGGCGAATCAGAACTCCGAGCTCCCCCCCTCCTCGTGCGCCAGGTGTGGCGGGTGGCCGGGAAGGTGTTTGTTTGCCTGGTGTGCTCACTGCAGCCTCCCTCCAAACGTTAAGAAACGTCTCTAACGCGGTCGCACCACATCGCTACACTTCAGTGGCTGTTCTTGCCTGTCGCCGCCGCTGTGGCTGTGAAAAGGGAGAGAGCCCAGTAAATCTGTGTTATATACCCTCTTAAAAGCAGCCCTTGGTGCCAAATGTAGCCGGGACATTGAATAGCACCGAGCATTTTATATAACACCTTGGGGAGTAGTTTTGGGAGAATTTGACGTATGTTTAGTAAAGTCAACTGCACCACAGTCCTGCAAGGTAGACCACTGTTGCTGGTTTGGAATGATGCTGATGTTGAAATGGTGACCGGCCTAAAGCCATTTACAGTACAGCTCATGGCAAGCTTTACCTAGATGCATGCACCACTCTGTTCAGTGGTGTGTGCTTGCTAATAAGTATGTTTGGTATTGCAGTCTTGGTAAGATTTGAATTGGGGGCTTCCTGGCTTAGCCACGGCACTACAGCAGGTTCAAGATGTGGAAAATTTGCAATGGATACCGAGTCTCATGCAATAGGTTTTTGTGATTCTGCATAATATGTATGTATACATTGCTTTGCTTTCAGGGCTACAAACCTAACCAGGAAAAGGCAATTTCTCACCTATCCTATCAGATTTTGGTCATGATGGCATCTGTTGCACTTGGACCACATAGGAAAAAAAGCAATCAAAAATAGTAATCAAATATCTGTAGTAAGGCTTTTGGTGCAACCTTTCCAGCAGTTGGATTTTTTGATTGAAACTAATTAACATAGTTATGCATCTTTTACATAGTAAGAAGCTGTCTTATGCAAATGATGTGGAGCTTAGCTCATGGCAATGGTGGAGTCTGCTATGATGAGCGCCTTTGTGCTTGATATTCTTTGGTTATATTCCCCCCCCCCCCCCGATGGCATTGAGTCAGAAGGTGTTAAAATTGTGTGCAATTTGTTTTCTCGGGCCAGTAACGGTTTGGTTTTTGCCTGAATTTGAGAAACTTGAGGTGTAACCGAGTGCTCGCTGGACCAGAAATTTAGTGCTGCTCGTTCTTCTGTCATCCAGAGAGAGAATTACCGTATTTAGAATGTTTATAGGTTTGCTTTGTTGCAGTTTTCTAGGAATAACATCTGTCCTGCCAACCTTTGTAATAAAGAGACAATTGTGCCGAAGACATTATGGAGATGTTATTACTTTATTTTTTGTTGTGAAATGTTACTGGGTGGATGGATAAATTGCAGTTCACTGAACTTGCAGTGCATCCACATTTACTCTGAAACCACTGTGACTTATTAATGTAAACTTGCTTCCAAATAAGTGTGTTTCTGTTTAACATTCTAGCATACAACACACTTTACGGCAGGAGAAGGAAGACCTTAGGCTTGTAGGAACTAGAACCCCAATATCCATCAACTAGAACGAGGTGCAAAAAGTCATGTAATTCTGAGCCCCAGGAATTTCTGACTCCCATCTCTCAAAGTAGACCTTGCTCTACCTTCTCCCAAGTGCTACTAATTCAGTTTGGAGGCAATCCTCTAAGGATTCAATTGTTTATAATTATTTCCATTTTGCAGATGAGGAACTGACTCTTAAAGCAAGTGTTCTAAAGCCTTGGGTCATATGGTGAGCTAGAAGGAGTATGTGAAACCTATTTCCAGAACCCACACTTCGTTCTCCCTCTATACCATGTAGTAAACTTGCCCCGTGTCCTGACATTACCACCTTGTGGATTTTCCCACCCCTGCTATTGTCAGCTTGTTATGTGGAGCAGGAACAGGAAACACACAATGTGATGTCAGGACAACGGGCAAGTTTACTACATGTCACAGAGTGGGACAGCTTGACTAGGGATAGTTTTCAGAACCATCCATGTGCTTCTCATAATGTGAAGTCCTGCACTGGGGAATTAGTTAGCTCTGACTTCTTCTTTTTGTAAATGACTTCCCAAGTGTTTCCAGGGTCATGACTGTGTGAAGAAAGTGGCATCTGACCAAATCAATCTACAAATATAGCCACAACTTCCCAGTAGTGATCTGTGTGATTGCTTTGACGTGCCTGTTAGCCACAGTGCTCGTATGAATTGCTTCTGCAAATCTGTGGCTGTGTCAGGTCAGACATTACTCCCCCCACCCCGCCTTGTATCCCTAGGGCCACTTAAATATCTCTGTCTACAATCTGAACCACCTCTAGTCTTCAGTAATGTGTGATGGTGGCAGCTGCAGTTGAAGTTAACAAGATTTTCTCCTGATTTATGAGAATTGTGTGTTTGTAATCTCAGCCCAGATAGGACAGTCCAGTCCAAAGTAGAACCTTAGTAGCTGGTTTTGATAGACACCTTGTCATGCATGGTATGAATTTCAATTTGAGAGTGGGATAGGTAAAGAATGTATAATTTTATACCAGCATATTACCTTTTCATCTCTAAAATGTGGTGCCTAATCAATGAATTGTTTATAGAACTATATTTGTTTTTTAAACTTGAGATATGGAGCAGAGTTAAGATTATTGTGATGGCTACTGAAGACAGAAATGGTTTGGTTTTTTTACATTTCATTATTTTCTGGTGTTTAAATTGCCTTAACTCTGCACTGATTCCCCTCCCTCTCTATTGACACGTAGAGATGTCAACGTGACAAATTAATTTAATTAAGGCTAATGTTACCCTTGCTGAGTAAATCTAGTTCATGTATATTTGTTTTTGTGGACAGTGATATTGTCTAGTTACTTTTTCTCTATGGGTCTGTTGTAGAAGGGCAAAATCGAGTGCACCAGATAGCATGTTTGCACAGATTTGCCCAGGATTTTATTTTCATGGGAGCTAATATGTAGCAGCACAATGGCTCTTCTAACTTAAATAAGAGTTCTAAACTAAAAGGGGGATAGAAATAGCACTGAAGGCCAGAGCTGCAAAGTTTACTTCTCTTAGTTCTCTTAGCTAAAGTGCTACTGAAACTGTGTGTGGACCCAGGATCAGGTGTTGAACTCGAGAGTCTATGCCCTAGGTGATTTCAGATCTTTATTTGTGAAACAGGGTCACAGGCATAGACCAAGCCTTAGGTTTAAAGTCCAGTGGTGAGTTTAAAGATGCTCCTGGGGTTTAGTAGAGAGGCGAGAGTAGAGAGGATCTTGTCAGGGGTGCTGAGGGAGGATGGAACAATGGTATTGCCTAGTTTACTCCTGACAAGTGTGTATAGGAATGGCAACATCAATATTGCTATTTGGAGGCAAGGTATATTGACTTGAATTAAGAACCATTTAAATACTGCATGTCCAGGTTACAGATGTGAAATTTGTGTGCTAGTGTTGAAGTCAGGAGAACTAAGCTGCTAGAAATAAGCAGTGATTGTGAAGAAAGTTTTTTGCAGATACAGTAGATACATTCATAGCACATACCCCGCCCCCACAAAGAAGCCCAAGAACTATAGTTTTATATGGGTATTGGGAATTATAGCGCTGTGAGGGGTAAACTACGGATCCCAGGATTCTCTTAAGGTTTAGGAAATGCACTTCTGATGTGCTTTAAAGGTATGAAATGCACACAACCTATCTTTGGCATCATTATACATCTCAGAGACTGCAATTAGGTGATCCTTACATCATGCAGGGCTTATTGCAGATAAGAGATCAAAAATCCCCGTGTCATTTTATGTGGCTCTTAGTGATACTGCTATAATGGCTAGGCCCCATTTTCAATTCTCAGGACTTAGAACATCTGTTCATTTTGAATGAATGAAGCACATCAAATGAAAGAGGAAGCTCATGTTGTATTAGGACAAAACTGAATGTTTGCCTTGACCTTTATGTATTCCATACAATGGCTTTTGTTGTTAAAAAATAGTGGGAAGAATTCAACATTATGATGTTTCTGTTTGCCTAATGGAATTATCTCCTGTCTCCTCCCACATGTTGTTCTGGGTCCCTCCCCCAGCCCTCCAGAGTTAATAATTGGGATGTGTGGCGTTGAAGGAGAGGGGAAAGCCCTGTTGCAATAGCAATTGTCCTTGGATGGGGTTCCATGAGTAGTGAGACCAGTTAGCTGAATTTGTGCCAGTTGCTTGGTTCCTAATAGTCTTCTGCGAAAGGAATGGAATTCATGTTAATATGCAGGGCTTTCCCTGTTCTGCAGACCCTTCATCCTTTGAAAATCTCTTGGGGAATGGAGGGACTTTTGGAAGTGGTGATGGATATAGTCCAATGGGTTACATGATTATGAGCAGCTGTAGTCCTGTCTTCTAAAAACGTATTTATCTTAATTGACTAAAACAGCAGTATTAATTGAATTAATTGATTCATCATTTCTGAAACCTGTTTCTTTTTGGAGCAGGCATTTGAGTATACGTACACATTGATCAAGTGAGGAAGGGCATATTTTTGTTTTGCCAGCAAAGAACCCAAGAGTTATACATAGAATCATAGAATTGTAGAGTTGGAAGTGATCCTTAGGACCATCTGGTCCAACCCCCTGCAATGCAAGAATCTCAGCTAAAGCATCCCTGACAGATGGTCATCCATTCTTTGCTTAAAAACCTCCAGGAGAGTCTGCACCTTCCAAGGGAGTCCATTCCACTACCTGTTCAGTTCATTAAAGCCCTTTACAGGTGTTCAAACAGGGTACAATGGGTATGTGGAGAGAAACATTATAGTGGCAGGGTATACTCTTGACCAATGTGTGTTTTAAACAAATAACTGAAGGGAGTCTTCATGTGCGTACTAGTTAATGTATAGAGATGTCTCCATGTAATTGCTAGCCAATTGGTTAGAATCCTCAGATAGCAGCAGCAGAGGAAAGGATTAATTTTCCTCCACCTATCTTCTGTGATCCAAATGGTATTTGTTCTTTAAAAACATAAATGCAAAGACAAATTTAATGTCCCATCTACTTGAGTGCAAATAGGTGTTGCTCAAAGGAATATACTTGGGGGGGGGGGGGAATTGCTACCCATTGTGCATAAGTATTTTATGTAGGTCTCTTCAATTACTTGCCCACGCGGGTTACATATTGACATAAGATGGTTTGCTTACTTACAGATTCTTGTACTGAGTGTAAAATATGGCCTGTGGGGAATATGGCGATTGCATCCGCTTGTTTCTTGTTGTTCTAGCATACAAAGGACCTTTTGAGTAGAAATTGTAGCTAAATGTGAAAGATTTCATTTTGTGGTGAGCGTGGCATTGTTCTTTGGTCACAATTCTGTTATTGATTTTTAAAAATATATTTATTTATTTTGCAGCCTAGGCTGAAATTGGTTGTCCTTTTAGTCTAAAGCCTCAGAAAAGAATATGCTATTCAAAGCATTTCATTTTACATTCCGTTTGCAATAGGAGTATTATTGCTAAGCTACTTTTAGTGTGGTAATTGCTGTTTTGTCTGAATAACACGTATTATTTAAACTGATATTTCTCTGGGTCAGGCTTCATATACTAACTAGACCCTGGAGTGATGAGTTTGATTGCTACTTATTCACTATGTAAATTATCTGATTTTAAAATAAATATTATTTGCTGTAACATCTTATCACTTCTATAATGTGTTCTGCACAGGAAACAACATGAAACAGATTTAAATGTTATGGTGATTTTATTCCTAGAATTTAACGTTATAGGCTGAACATTAAGATAAGCTTTTGAATGGTAAGAGCAGTTCAGTAGTAGAGTCAATTACCCAGGGGAGGAAATCAATCTCTTGCTGAAGGTCTTCATGCAGATGCTAGGCAGTCTGATATTGGGATGATTTAGCTCAGGATTTCCTGTGTTTGATTGATCTACAAGTCCCCTTCCAACTCTATTATATGAATGACAGGGTTTGGGGGTCAAAAACCCTACGACGTTTGCAGTTTACTGATAAAGTTTGCCAGTAAACAACAGTATCAGCAAAATTTTAACACTGCCAACTTATTCATACTAAAAATAAATAAATAAATCCTGTTAGCATCTACTGCTGTGCTAAAATGCAAATTAAAGGAAGACAAGCAATCAGTATTTTTTAATATTTAAAGAGTGTATTTCTAAAAACCCCAATTCCTTTCCCTGTTGAATCTTTCTGTCTTTCCTTGTTTGACTCAGCAATATTAGGCTGTGTTGTAGATGCACTAAAGGGTTGCTGTCTGTTAAGGCTTTAGTACACCTGGTTGATTCTTGACTCTGAAGATAGACTTTTCTGCAGCTAGTATTCTTTAAAAAGGCCTTCTTTGTGGTACCACCTCATTTATGGAACCCCCTTCCCTACAACAGGCCCTGATTATTAGTTACAGTCCTTATTTTCTGATACTTGTTTGTAGTAAAATATTTCCCCTGTTTTTGCATTTGGGGGATGTGGTAAAACGTTGCTAGTGTGATTTGCTAGCATTATCACGCTTCAGGTTCAGATAATTCCCCAGTGTCTTATCTAGAAGTTAAAAGATCTAAGGTTGTGGTTGGATGCATGAACATCACAACGGCAATTCTATATATGAACTTACCTGGGAATAAACCCCATCGAACTAAATACCACTTACTTCTGAGTAAACATGCATAAGATTATGCAAAAGGGCACTCTGTAGTTCATAGCCTACCATTTTGCACACTGTAGCAGATATGTTGTTTTGAACTCTTCACAACATATTGTTATGACTATTTTGTTTTTCTACATGCATGTGTAGGTTTTTGTTCATTTGGAAAATCACTTTATTGGTGTTTGGTGGAGGGCAGGGCTAATGCAATACAGACAGCAGACAAGAGCCTGAAATAGTGTGTAATAGTGGAGGAGTTCGGATTCACAGGCATGGCAACCTTCACTATTCTTGGGGCTTCTCCATACTCACTATACTGTTGTCTCTGATAAGTCAAGATTGGGTATATTTCTTTTGGACCCAACTGTGCGCAATATTTCTAGGTGGCGATTGTGGCCAGATGAAATTAACATTAAGATTGTATTTATTTAAAAATACCAAATGTCACCACATACTAGTAATTATCAGAATGTTACAAGTTTTCTTTTCACTTCTAAGGAAAACAGAAATTGGGTTATTGCGTCTGATGTTTTATTTAACTCTCTGTGCAGCGTTTCTATGTTCATCCACCTTAGGAGGAATCCTCATGTGACTGTACCGTCCTTCTCACACTCTGTGATGCCATAAAAATATTACATTGACCTGACACAGATACTGAACATCCGTACGTCCTACAGAAAGCAGGAAGAGGACAGCATCTCTGAAAAATTAGACCATGTATCCTGAGAATTCAACATCTAGATGAAATACAGTCTTTATTGATTTTCTTAACAAATGATGTTTCTCTTATGTTCTAAGAGGAATGCATTTCAGACTTTAAAGAGAGTGGAAACATTAACTTTCCTTTGTAACTATGAATGGTATTGTTTATTGCACTATAAAAAGCTGTATTTTTACGAAGTTCAGATATGCTGATGTATGGGTTCCTTTTTAAGGAGGTAATTCTTTTAAGTTAGAATTATCTAGGAATTAATCATGTTTTCTGACACTATTATGCTGTTCAAGTAGATATAGCTCATGTTTTTCAATTTTTCAATTATTGGAAGTTAGCACTGACCAACATAAAATAAATGATTACTTATATTTTACCTTTACTGTTAATTATACAGTATTATTATGCTCTGATAAAATCAATGATTTAGTACAGGATAGATATAGAAAGGTCATTGAACCAAAAAAAAAAAATATCACTGGAGCAAGTATATTGATATATCTCCCAGGACCAGTATGAGGGGCAGACCATGATGGTGTTTTCACTTGGTGATATATCGCTAGTGAAACCGCCACTGCTCAGTGAGGGATAAACAAGCTGCAGCTGGCTGCTGTAGGCAGAGGGGCTCAGAGCCGTGGCAGTTTCACCAGTGATATATGTCACAGGGGTTCCTCCATCTTGGGGAGTGGAGGGCTAGCTTAGCTGGGGGGCGTTGAGCAGCAGATGGGGGCTAGCTGCATTGTCCCTGACCTGCAAGGCGCTGGGGTGAAAGCACCTCAGCTCCCCCATGGTGAGAGCTGAAGCAGTTTCACCTGAGGCCTCGCAGGCTGGGGCCAATGCCTCTCTTTTCAATATCACATTATATTGCCAAACCACAAAGTTTTGCTGGTGATATACCACGGTGTTGAAAACCTAATATTGCCCAGCCCTAAGCAAGAATAGCCATCGATCAAAACTGAAGGGAGGGGAAAAGGAACTCTATTTAATTTTTTAAAATTTTAATATGTATGCATGTTGTCATGCTAAACTTTTTAAGGACTTGTAATTGCAGAACAGGTTAATAGGAAATTGAGTGCTTTCATAATGTAAATACAGTGGTACCTCGGGTTAAGAACTACTGGTGTGGAGGCTGGCTGACATGCTCTAGCAGTAATAACAAACTGTATTTGGGGCGTGAATAAAGTAAATAAGGTGAGAAATTTTTCCACCCTAAAGGCAAACAGAGGTAGTTCATGCTTCCTGTGTGCACTCTATTGATTTAAAAAAAAAACAAACCCAGCCATATTTGATAAAAATGGTCAAGCATGAAGATGCATGAAAAGATATTAACAGATGTTTCATAAATAACAAACCTTGGTTTGATTTTAAGCAGGTAGCATTGCAAAAGTAATTAGCAATGCCTCCTATTTAAATATTATTTGCCAGATGTTTCCCACATAATATTGCTCAAGTTTATCCAGAAAATTTTAGGTTTGCATAAAATTGTATAAACAAGTGCTGGGATATTCAGAGCATTTTCTGTACTTGGAATCCTGAATACTTTTTTTTTTAATAAGATATTTATTGAAGTTTTCAAAAATAGTACATTATAAAACAAAAATAAAAAAATAAAAAAATAAAAAATAAAAAAATAAAAACAACTAAAAACACATAGAGTTTCCATTTACTTATTTTCTTTTAACTTATTTTCCAGACCTCCTCGTACCTCCCTTTCTTTTATTCCAATTCAAATTGTTTGTTCAACAAATCCTCACCATTAATTTTTTTTTACTTATTTCAAAACCTTATTTTCCATATCTCTTAAGCATTACAGCTGGAAACCACTTAATTTCTGTCCAACATCATTCTAACATTCATTCCTGAATACTTTTTCCTGGGGAAAAAAAACTTGCTTATGTTTGTTTCTATGGACTTGAGGATTCATTGAGTCCCCAGCTTTTATATTAATCTTCAGTTGTATATCGAGTTTTATGCTCGTCCTGCTCATTATCTACAGCATAATCCTATTCCCTGTTGTGTAGGGTTTTGCAGTGGTTTAATGGTATGGTGTAATCCTATCTGTGTCGTGTCTACTCAGAATAAGTGGTGTCTTTTATGACATTTCTGGGGCACTTCCGGGTTCAGCGCTGTGCATATGTGTGCAATTATATAACTATCGGTCACACCTAAAAAGGGTTGCTGGTACAATGAAACCAGAGCTCTTGTCTTCCACTGTTACATTGTTATTGGGGTGGTTGTACTTATTTATTTGGTTCTGTTGCAAATTCCTGAAACAATGGCTCTTAAGTGTGCTAGGCAATAACTTCTCCTTTTTGAGGTGGCAGAGGGAGTGACAAGAAATCTAGTGTTTCTGTGTGTCAATACTTTGAGTAAACAAGCTTGTCCGTGAAGCAAAATTGTATAAAGAAACACCTGAAGAATGTTCTAGTTGCAGCAGCAGATGTGGATAACAACCTGGGGTTCAACAAGACAGTGATGGTGTGGCTCCGTAGGAAAGTTAATCCGGGTTTATGAGCACCCTACTCGGGATGAAGTTGCAGTCCACTAGTAGAATCAGAAACTGCCTCCTCAGAATGGTTCAGTTGCGCCCCCTTATTATTTTGCATGACATGTCACACACACACACACACACACACACACACACACACACACAATGTTTTGTCAGGCTTTTGGTTGTTTTCCCCCTGAACATTCTGTTTTTGTTTTAATGAGCTGGATCCTTTGTTTAATATTGCTATGTTTTTGCTCTCTGCTCTCAGACTTAACTGCATTTTAATCATAAGCCACCTTAGGGAGCCCTTGCCTGGGCTAAAAAGGTGAGTGTAAATTATTTTAGAAAAAACATTTTAAAAATCTTGTTGAATGGCCCACTTCGCCTCCACTATAGCTAAGGCTCTTAGTCCGTTGTGTTCTAGCTAGCTGTGTTGCTCTACAGCAACCTTCGCGAACATAGGGCCTTCCAAATGCTTTGAGCTACAACTCCCATCCTCCCCTACCAGCACATCTGGAGGGCACCGTGTTGGCACAGGCAGCACTACAGCTTATGTATCCTAGTGCTAGGCTCTAGCACAATCGACAGTCCCACCCTAATGACAGAACATAGAGTCACCATTTCATGCTATTGCATAAATGTGTCCTAGAAAGCAAAGCCTGACATAGCTCTGGAAAACCTCACTAAGCACAGATCTCATTCCAGTTTTGCATTAAATATATGGGATGATGGAATAGGGTAATGCCAGCTGCATGTGCTAGTGGACTCCCGCCCCCACCCCCAGCTCATAAAGTTGACTTCAGTATTAAATGAGAAAGCAAAACAGCATCAGCACTATCCAGTTGAATGCATGCTGTAAAGAAAATGAAATGGCTTAAGTTGGAATGAGTTGTCATGGAAATATTGGAGGCAGAACTTCAGTCAGACAGCGAAATATGATATATTGCTTGCAAATGAGTAAAATCATTGCAGTTATTATCCATGCAGTGAAGAGTTGGTTTTATAACTACTGAGCAATATTATATATACATAAAAATTATCCCTTCCATTTCTTTTCTTTAATAAAGACTCATTTTGTCATACTTGACAGATGGCCATCCAACCTCTGCTTGAAAATCTCCAAGGAAGGCGAGTCCACCATCTCTAGTTGGAGTCTGTTCCACTGTTAAACAGCTCTTACTGTCAGAAAGTTAACCCTGATGTTTATTTGGAATCTACTTTATGAAGCCATTGGTTTGGGCCCTAGTCTCCAGAGCAGGATCCATCTTCCACATGACAGCCCTTTAGATATTTGAAAATGGCTATCATATCTCTTCTCAGTCTCCCCTTTTCCAGGCTAAACATACCCAATTACCTCAACCATTCCCCATAAGCCTTGGTTTCCAGACCCTTTATCATCTTGGTCACCCACCTTTTCACACTTCCCAGCTTATCAACATCCTCCTTAAATTGTGATGTCCAGAACTGGATACAGTACTCCAGATGTGGTCTGACCAAGGCAGAATAGAGCCTTTCCTTGATCAGAACACAGTACTTCTGTTAATGCAGCCTAGAATAGCATTAGCAATTTTTGTTTGCTGCTGCATCACACTTGTTGACTTGGAGCAATTGCAGGAAGAAACTTAGTATTTCAGTTAAGCAAGCAACCCAAACTGAGGGCTAGAAGAAAAGAGGCATTAATTTATTTGAAAATATATCAGGTTGAGTTGTAAATCCTAGGTAAAAGTGGTTGTAATTTAAATTCTGATGAAATTAAGCTTCCTTAGCATGAATGACATCTCTATTATGACGTAACATCTTCCTAAGGTTTATGTTTCTAATGACCCTGCAATTATCTATAGATGCATAATTAGTTCAAGTATTAGATAATTAATTTTCAGAAGGTATCTTAACTAATTTCACACATTGATACCAAGGGCATTTGGAAGACAGTCCTTCGGTTTAAAATTCCCCTGATGATTTGCCACCTGTCACTTCAATCCTTTCAGTTTACCACTCCTTTCCATCTCTCACTATTTTAAATCTTGTTAAACCTGCAAGTCTGATGTATGAAATCATTCTATAACATTCCATTAGTTGAACTGTAAATACAAAGACCCAAGACTGAAAGATGATTTTAGCCATGAGTGTTGATATTAACGTCTTAACCCTTAAATGTCGTAAGAGTTGCTAACTTTTAAGAATGAAGCGTTCTTGCAACAGAGAGGTGTAAGATGCAAGTCCCATAAGTATTACTCAGCGTTGAAACCAAGCAATATTGCAAAGCCTTTTAAGATACTAATTTAGTTGTGGTAGAAGCACAGCTTTTGCATTTTTATAGCACAGTTGTACCTGCAGTAGAATAAAGGCCACAATGAGACCTAAGGTTAGCTGGTGTAATTGCAAGGTCACATTCCTCCAAATCTTTTTTTTATTTATGGCCACTTTAAACTGGTTGTCATAGTGGTGTATGCAAGTTTGAGGGGCTTTTCCGTATTGTAGAATAAATAGCAGTTTTAGAGGCCTTGGCATGAGTGGAATTGTTAACTCTCCTCTCATGTGCACACTCATGTTAACAGCAGGGGTACCAACTTGAATAAAATATTGTGGGAGCCCAGGCAAGCCCTGCCCTGCATAATCGATCACATGACACAGTGCGCGCACACACCATTTGAATGGGAATGCCCATAACCCCTTCAAATATTTTATTGTGGGGGCTCATAGGAATTGGCTCCTATGGTTAACAGTCTTCAGTGAAGCAGGATGCTGAGCTCATTCTGGGCCAACACAGCTCCTACATGCCACTATAGCCACTACTTGGTCTTGCTTTCTGGTGGCTCCTTTCCTCATTCTGTTGAAAAGGCATGCTCAGATGGCTTGAAAGAAAAGACTCTTAGGCTGAATGATATCCAAGAGATGAACGTGGCCCAGAAACGTGGCTTGATTTCCTAATGCTCCAGGCCAAAGCCTGAGTTCCAGTAACTGTGTGGCAGGCTTTTCCCTCTCAATAGTTCTGAGACATTGACTGAAATAAGACATTAAGGAGAGTGGTATACTTGCACCTACTGCCTATATTCCATATGCACATTTCACCTCTGTGTAGGAAGCGAGCTTATGCTAAACTAATTCCAAACAGGACTATACACAGATAACTACCACAAGGGGACCTAAAAGCCACCTCTTTACAAGAGATAAAAAGTATCGCTGATTACATTTTCATTGACTTGGGATTCTTATGCTTGTTTGATAATCTGGTTGAAGTTTACCTTGGCTGTTTAGCGGGTTCCCACTTTGGGGCCTAGGCTAAGTCAGGGTCCTGTCATCTTGCTGCCATGGGCATTGTTAATTTGCAGTGAGAGTTAAAAAACCATGGAAAGGTTTAGAATATCACATATGTGTTAGAGAATAATTCAGTAAGTGTTTGACCTTTATGGATACCCTAAACGGCATGCCTTCCATTTTTAACATTTACCCCTTTGTTTGACTGATAACACGCCAGAATAGAGAGCAGCATATTTTCCTACAGTGCTGTTTTTGTTTTATAAATGAATACAGCTGTGTTATTTTGTGTGGAGGAAGTATTCATGTTGAGTTCACAGAACTTTCTCAGAAGACAGTCGGGGGGGGGGAGAGAATAGATGGTTATATTTCAGCTGTTGACATGGAAGTAGTCTTATTTGGGCTTTGAAACTTGTCCTGATTTTCAAAGGCACTTGTATATTGAGAGAGGTCCATATGTCCATATCATTGAATGATTGAAGTATACTATTGTACAACATTATATATTTTTAATGGGCACTCTGTAGACATACTTTTTAAAATAAAAAAGTGAAACAAAAGGTACATGTAAATGCAACAAAGTGGATCTTTACAAGAGAGAAAAAGTATCGCTGATTACATTTTCATTGACTTGGGATTCTTATGCTTGTTTGATAATCTGGTTGAAGTTTACCTTTACAAGATCTCTCTTGTAAAGAGGTGGCTTTTAGGTCCCCTTGTGGTAGTTATCTGTGTATAGTCCTGTTTGGAATTAGTTTAGCATAAGCTTGCTTCCTACACAGAGGTGAAATGTGCATAAGGAATATAGGTTATTATATTATTGCATATTAAAATAATTTTTAGTGGGGACATAGGTTTCCGGGCAGGAGTTGATCACGATGAGGGTGTGCCAAGGATGCCTCCCCTTTCAGCACGTTTCTCCTTTTTGTTCTGCGTTCGAGTGTCTTCAAGGCCCATGACACCTTTGGTAAAGGCTGTTCTCCAATTGGAGCACTTGCAGGCCAGTGCTTCCCAGTTGTCGGTGTTTATACTACATTTTTAAAGATTTGCCTTGAGAGAGTCTTTAAACCTCTTTTGTTGACCACCAGCATTACACTTTCCATTTTTAAGTTCGGAATAGAGTAGTTGCTTTGGAAGACGATAATTAGGTGTCCGCACAACATGACCAGTCCAACAAAATTGATGTTGAAGAATCATTGCTTCGAGACTGGTGATCTTTGCTTCTTCCAGTACACTGGCATTAGTTCGCCTGCCTTCCCAAGTGATGTATAATTTTTTTTGGAATCACTGTTGATGGAATCTTTTGCGAAGTTGGAGATGGCGTTTATAAGTTGTCCATGTTTTATAAGTATATAGTAAGGTTGGTAGTATAATAGCTTTTTAAACAAGCATTTTGGTTTCCCTGTGAATGTCCCAGTCCTCAAACACTATGCACTTCAATCAGGAGAAAGCTGCACTCACAGAACTCAGGCGATGCTGGATTTCGGCATCAATGTTGGCCCTTGTGGAAAGATAACTGCCCAGGTAGGAAAAGTGATCGACACTTTCCAACATTATACCATTGAGTTGCATTTGTAGTGCTACCGAGGGGTTGTTTTGTGCTTGTTGGTGCAGCACTTTGGTTTTTTGGGTGTTGAGCAACAGGCCAAGCTTTTTGTAAGCTTCTGCGAAGATATTTAGGATGATTTGGAGGTAATCTTCTGAGTGTGCACATACTACATTGTCATCAGCATACTGAAGCTCTATGACAGAAGTTACGGAAACCTTACTCTTTGCTTTCAGCCTGCCCAAAGAACTTTCCCTCTGTTCAATATATGATTTCTACTCCAGTGGTGAGTTTCCCTTCGACAAAGTGTAGAAGGGAATAGATTCAATAGATGTAAAGGGGGTACTGTTTCAATCTCCCTTCTTCTCTAGATCTACTCCAGAGCCATAGGGTATAATGTCCCATGACTCTGTTACCATGGATGCTTGGTTGCTCAAAGCCATCAGAACAGACTGAACCGATGATACAGTGGTGCCTCGCAAGACGAAAAGAATCCGTTCCGTGAGTCTCTTCGTCTAGCGGTTTTTTCATCTTGCGAAGCAAGCCCATTGACGGCTTAGCGGATTAGCGCTATTAGCGGTTTAGCGGCTTTTAGCGGCTTATCAGCTTAGCGGATAAGCGGATAAGCGGCTTAGAAAAAGGGGGGGAAAGGAACAAAAACCCGCAGGAACTCGCAAGACATTTTCGTCTTGCGAAGCAAGCCCATAGGAAATTCGTTTTGCGAAGCACCTCCAAAACGGAAAACCCTTTTGTCTAGCGGGTTTTTCGTCTTGCGAGGCATTCGTCTTGCGGAGCACCACTGTATCTGTGTATTAGTTGATTATTGCTGCCATGACTGAAGTGCCACTGTGCTTCTGCTTGCTTTGCGGTTCTTGCTCTAGCAGAACACAATGCACTTTTTGGGTTGCCTTCAGTTGGTACAGGCTAGGCTGTTGTTGCTTTGAGCCGGGCAGGATGTAGTAATGTTTCTTAGTTCTTCCCTTTCTCCAGTTCCAGAGCATCTAGTCTTTATAAAAGGCTTTGCAAGATGCCCAGGGATCTACCTTCCTGATCATGTTTTCTCTTTGATTTATCAGAGGGGATATATCAGAGGGGCTTGAAACAGCTTCTGCATGTGTGGCCTGGTTCCTGCTTGCCCACCATGCTCTGATTCATAGAATCGGAAGGGACCCTGAGAATTATCTAATCCAACTCCTTGCAGTGTTGTAATATTAAGCTGTCCCATGCAGAATTCGAACCTACAACCTTGGCATTATCAGCACCATACTGTAACCAACTCAGCTAACCTGTATAGTTTCACTGCCTCTCAATAATTCCCCAGAAAAGCAGTATTCCTAAAGTTTGTCCCATTCACCTTGGGGCCAGGTTCACTGTGAGAGAAACTGCAGGCTGGATTACAACCCCAGATACTGAAATTCTGGTTCAAGCACTGGAATCCCTGACACCATTTCTACTCCTGACAGAAATGTTGTGAGGTTTTTTTTCCAGTACTTTGGGCTCAGCTGCTTAATTGGCTAGGCTGGCAGCAGTAGGGAACCCAAAGTAATCAAAACCCAAAAGATCTGCTACGAAGTTGAGTCAAAACAGACTACAGGCGATTGTAGATTGCAAGCATCTGGGATATGTTCCTTCCAAACTTGCCAGTACGCTAAGAAAACCTTTTAAACTGTACTTAAATAGTAGACACCACTCTCTTCTCTTTGCCATTCATTGCCTGTTTCATACTTCCAAATGTCAAATTAAAACATCTGCTTCCTTCCTGGTCCTGCCTCTCTTCTCTGTTGTTTTTGTTGTTGTTGTTTATACCCCACCCATCTGGCTGGGTTTCCCCAGCCACTCTGGGCAGCTCCCAACAGAATATTAAACAGAATAAAACATCAAACAGTAAAAACTTCCCTAAACAGGGCTGCCTTCAGATGTCTTCTAAAAGTCAGATAGTTGTTTATTTCCTGGACATCTGATGGGAGGGAGTTCCACAGGCTGGGTGCAGCCACCGAGAAGGCCCTCTGCCTGGTTCCCTTTAACCTCACTTCTCGCAGTGAGGGAGCTGCCAGAAGCACCCTTGGTGCTGGACCTCAGTGTCCGGGCTGAACGATGGGGGTGGAGATGCTCCTTCAGGCAGTTGCAACTATTTCCCTTTGAAGGCATGGTTCTAAGCCTCTGAATCTCTTGCTTAATGCAATGCATTTACAATTATTTTCCACAACAAAATGTGTTTGGCCCATGGAGATAAATATATTGCGATATTGCAACACTTATGTTGTACACCTTAATGGTAAATTGCTCAGCTCTGCATTTAATTATTTAATTAAACATTATACATGGTTGATATCCTGAATAAAAGGCTTAGTTTACATTTTTTTTCTTTTTTTAAACTCAGCTACCTTCAAGTCCTATGAAAGGGCTTGAAACAAACTTAAGTACCACTTATCTCAATGGGCCTGTGCTAAGCAAGTTTGGATCCAACCCTTAATTCTCAGAAGTGGGAGTAAAACTTTCATGAAACAGACATGAAATATTCATTTAAAATCATTCTTTTGGTTGAGAAATAAACTAGAAATTTCCTTGATTCACTTATTTGTTTGGAATCCTAGGAAGATGTGTCATTCTTCTAGCCTGTTTATCTGCAAATGAGAACCACACTATCTTTCTGTTTTGAAAGGCTCTGCATCTGCGTGGTTTTCAGCGTGTACCATTACAGCACAGATGCCAAAAAAAATGACAGCATCTACTTTGGTCACAAGCTATGCCAGATGTGTTTATCCTTACAGTTCAGATTGCTGCTGCTGCTTTGTGCTCTTTCCAAAGCAAACTTCAACTGCAATCCAATCTGCACCTACTTGGAAGTAAGCCCTGTTTGAACTCAGTGGAACTTGCTTATATACAAACACACATAGATCAACTGTTTAAGTCTTTAACAGACATCATGAACAATATAAAACATATAAATATATAGTGTGTGTGTATATTTATATAATATTATATAAAAATCAATGCATGTGAACACTTTTTAGAAAACAATTTAATTGAAAATGTTTCAGTATTGAACTATGTCCTAAGCTGATTTTCCTAAACCAAAACATAATATGTCAGATACTTACTTAATTCATTGTGGCTGGAATAATTGAGTCTTCCAAGAATGACATATACTTTTAGATTAAATTTTCACAGAAGAAAGTGATGATAAATGTGTTTTTCATTTTTAAAATTGATATTACAATATTCCTGAGAATCACAGCAACATGACTGATGGGCATTTTATTATTGTTTTAGTAGTAGTGTGGAATAATTCATGGGTATCATGTTTTCAAGCTACACTTTGGGTTACGCTATCCTGTGTTTTTCTTGCTTTGCTATGCTATATTATTATATATCATCTTCTTTTTTGCCAGAACACTTAGAAAGTGTGCAGTTAGCAGTGTTATGCTTACTTAGTTTATAGCTGTCATCCTTCACAGCAGATAATTGCTAGTTTGTTCCTGATTCATTTCCCCTTTCACCTCTCCAGCATATAATGCATTAATGTTGGTAAGCAGTCTTTTCCCAAAACCTGAAAGGCTATTAAATGTGCTTATTCAGTCAAAAGTAGGTATGTTGGGTTTTGGTGCAGTGGTAGAGATGTGAAGGCCTGGAAGGAAACTGGGAAAATGTGGTGCTGGGGTGTTCCCATTTTTCCAGAAACAAATAGGGAGTGCTTTTTGTTTGCTTGCAGGCAGCCCTTCCAAATTTTAATCAAAGTGCAGCAAAAGTTTGCATAGAAGTTAATTTATAAGAAAAAGAACAAGTTTTTGTTTTATCAGAAAAGCCCATGCTTTGATGTTCTATCTCTCTCTGGAAACTATATATAATTCCTTGGGCTTGTTGGGCTGTATTGACTTTAACTGACAGATGGCACCAACTTTATTCTAGAGCCAAACCACCCACAAGGAGTAAGAGTAGCTATCACAGACTCCTATCTCGATAATAGTGTTTCTCTGCATCCATGTTTTATATACAATTGACCCCTTATTTCCATAATAACAATTGATCAATGGAATTCACTGATCATCACATGGCTTTTGAAAGCATGACTCTTTATTGTGTGTGGCCCTCCAGCTGTTATAGTGTCTTAACTTTAAGCTGGAAAGACTTCTGTTTCTGATCCCTCCTCATCCTGGTTTCCCCCCTCTTCTCCCTCTGCTCATTGTTGTACCACCACCACACCCCAGGCTCTTCCCTTGCTGGCTCCCCTGTGCCCAACTAGTCCGTGACAGGTATTAACTGAATGCACCTATAGAAACTGTCAATTCTGCTAATTTTGATACTGTTTTGCCAGTAAAACTTCCTATCTTACAATAAATTACTGTATGCTGTTTTTCTTTACTCAAAGACTAATTACCACATCTCTTGCTGAAATAAAAGTATGTTTTCACATTTCTAACAAGAACATGGGCTGATTTCAGTGCTGTGCTTGCCCCTACAAATGCTGCTCAAAAGGGAAACCCAGCCAGATGGGTGGGGTATAAACAAACAAATAATAATAATAATAAATTATTTATTTCTGGCAGCATTGCAAGTGGCAGGTACTGTGTTTAAAAACACTTAATTTTTGTGTGCCAACCAAAATTTGCACTGCCTTTCTGTGCCATCAGCTGCTTAGTGTGTGTGGTGCTGGCATGGAGATATTACACATTTTCCCTGTCACGAGGCAACAGCTATTCAAGTGATTTATCTATCAAATGGAACATTGCTTTAGTTAAGCACATTTGGCGGTCTCAGGGAGGCGGGGGGCTATCATTTCTTAGAAAATGGTTATGTTTATAATTATGAAAGTTCTGCACCCTGCTTAAAAGTGAGGGGTACTGTGTAGGATGATGATATTATTTAACACTTAAGTTTTTCAACAAAAGTGTGGGACATTGTGTGTACAGTACATTGCAGAGGCACTTGACCACTAGGTTAAATGTCATCACTTTGTCTGTATAGCTACTTACCATGTCATAATGACTCGGTCCACATCCTCTTTCCAGGAAACATCTGTTAGGAACCAGGAAATTCAGTAATAGCTTCCTCCATTTCTTTATGACTAGTGTGTATGTGAGAGAGAGCACACAAACATGCTTCTAGATTTTAGAATATGAGACTGCAGAAGATAATGTACAAAACATTGTATGATGATCATCTGTGAAGAAAAGCACTTTAGAAATGGCAGTTCAAAATAAAGCATATCCTTTTCACTTTAAATATTTAACTATAAATTTTATGGAAAATTCAAAGTATCTTCATCTTGCATTTCAATCAGCTGCAGTTGTGTGATTGCACCTAAATGCTTTGGGCCTACATAATTGTCTGCAAAATTGCCTCTGTAATTGTTTATGTTGGCAGTTTGCACCTCCAAATTGAAGGTCAGTGACTGAGGGATTTGGAAAAGGGAGGAGGGAGTGTTGGGAGTTAGCAAAATACACTCTAACACAGCTGTCCTCATTACCTACTGTAAGGGAAAAACTAATTAGTTTTATTGAATTCAGTTTTCTAGTGGAACTATTTGCAGCTTGTTAATCTTCATAATGCAGAATGACTGTTAAATGAATTTTAGTTCTATGGCTTTTGATGTGCGGTATAATAAACTGAAAGGATTGATTCAGATGCTATGCAGTACAACATCTTCCTCAAAGATGGATGAATTCTCTGTAGAATTCAGGACAGAATAAGTAGATTGCACAGATTATGAAACAACTATGTTAGTATCTCTGCAGTGCATTGTGACCTAATTTCTCATTCTATTTTCTGCATAGGCTGGCTGAAAAGAAGAATTAACACTATTTGGTGTTTTTTTTTAAAAAAAGAATTAAAACAACAATTGCATCTTCATCATATTCTGGTTGGGAGGAAGCATAATTCCATAAGAGGTGGTGGAGAACTGATTCCACCCACCAGGTTAGGGTTTCTCAGATTGAAACTGATTTGAAAATAATATAATTAATTAAAATCAAAACCAAAGTAAGATGGTGAGCGTAAAATAATAATTCGTTTCATATGCTGCAAAAGGCTGGTGTTTCAACTGGCACAGTGAGCACATGGATGAGGGTCTGTGAAAAGTAAAAGGTAAAGGTAAAGGTACCCCTGCCCATACGGGCCAGTCTTGACAGACTCTGGGGTTGTGTGCCCATCTCACTCAAGAGGCCAGGGGCCAGCGCTGTCCAGAGACACTTCCGGGTCACGTGGCCAGCGTGACATCGCTGCTCTGGCGAGCCAGAGCCGCACACGGAAACGCCGTTTACCTTCCCGCTGGTAAGCGGTCCCTATTTATCTACTTGCACCCGGAGGTGCTTTCGAACTGCTAGGTTGGCAGGCGCTGGGACCGAGCAGCGGGAGCGCACCCCGCCGCAGGGATTCGAACCACCGACCTTTCGATCGGCAAGTCCTAGGCGCTGAGGCTTTAACCCACAGCGCCACCTGCGTCTCTCTGTGAAAAGTAGAAGTAGGGAAATAAATCCCCAGGACCTCATCACCACAGACTTCTGTTGGGGGAAACATGCAAGCACTGCTTCATTGCAGTGAGCAAGTGAGTGCATGCGTATCTGCAGGGTTGGCCATGGGAGTGCTTTTTCCCCCATGGATACGCAAGACACAAATTAAGACTTTGATAAAAAGAAGTTATGGACCATTTTGGCCAAGGCTCCAGTGATTGCTTAAAGCAGGGTTCAGCAAACTTTTTCTGCAGGGGGCCGATCCACTGTCCCTCAGACCTTGTGGGGGGGGGGCGGACTATATTTTGAAAATAAAAATCCTCCCCATGAGTCTCCCCTCCCTTCTCCACAGCACCGGATGACACCCGGTGGCTGCTTACCTGTGCCTTGCGAGCGGCAGAGGCTGGCAGCGGTGGAGGGACGATGAGTGGCGTGAAAGGGCTGGCACCGTGAACGGCTGCTTAAAATGGCTCTCAGCCAACCACAGCGCAACAAAGCCCATCCTCCTTCCTCCTCTAGGCAGGGCGGGGAGAAGCTAGGAGGAGAGAGGGAGGAGGCGGTGCCGCGATGTGTGTGAGGGAGGGGGCGGGAAATGGCGCAGCCCGAACGACCAGAATCCCCACACCAATCCATGCGGCGATTCCTGGACCATCCGTGGGCCGGATCCAGTAGGCAATTGGGCCGGATTTGGCCCCCGGGCCTTAGTTTGCCGACCCCCGGCTTAAAGAGTTATCTACTTTGTGTTATATTTTCCTTTATGTTGTGGACAAACAAGCATCATCATCAACAACAAAAAAGCCTGACTGGTTTCAGACCAAATGTCGGACATTCACTGTAGCAAGGTGGGGTCTGTGTAAGAGGTGTGAATTTCAGCATTAGGAGTCTTTAGTTTAGAGTCCTACAGTATTGTTGTTCAGTGGACAAACTGAAAACAAATATAATGAATCAAAATAGTCAACAACCTGTAGTTCCAAGTCATAGACCATGCTCCACCCCATAAATTATTTTTGTGGACACGTGTGTGTTTGTGTGTGTGTGTGAGTGAGAGAGAGAGAGAGAGAGAGAGAGAGAGAGAGAGATTCAGCAAGTATAATCTCACAGAGAAGCAACCAGTGGCATGTTATTTTTTAAACATGTCATAAATTACTGTGAACACATGCTGAGCATTTTATGTGTTTATAGGGCTACTTTTATATGGAGACACCCTGAGGCTGAAATCCTATGTGCACTTACAAGAAGTAAGTCCCAGTGACCACAATAGGGCTTCCTTCTAAGTAACCATGCAAAGGGTTGTGCTATCAAACTTCCTGTGCTAAACTGTGTGCTCATGATATACATCTCAGTTTCAAAGCAGGTTTGTCATGAGTGGCATCAACTGGAAAAAATTGCTTAGGAGCTTAAGTCATTCTGTCCATTAACCTGGAATTAAACTTGGATGTGGTTTAGGTGTTATTTGCACAGGAACATACCAGTGATCTATTTCCAGAATACAAATTGTATTTCTGCGGTCCACATACCTAGGTTCCTGAACAAATGATATTTTGAATGTGTGGCAGATTGGTTCTAAAACATCCAGGCGTCCACATAGGTAGAGCAGACTCCCCACTACAGATGGTTGCCCTTCAACTTATGGACGGCTACCAGGAATGCAGTTTAGGGGGATGTGCAGTGGTGTGCGGTCAGTGGACTAGGCTAGTCCCCTAAATGTTCCCCTGGTGCCTCCTTCCCAAAGCCTGGAAAGCTTTTGCCTGGCAGAGGGAGGGAGGTGCAATACTCCGATGGGTCCAAGAGCCCTTCCGCCACCTTCCCAAAGCCTGCCCAGCTTTGGGAAGGAGGCAAGAGGGCTCCTGAGTCCTGTCAGAGGGCTGGCACCTGCTTCCCAAAGCCCAGGAAGCTTCTGCCAAGCTTAGGGAAGGAGGCACGACGCTCACATGTGTGACATGGGAAATGTCAGGCCCCCTCCATTGCCCTTGCAAGCTGACGCCTTTGGCCCTAACGGTTCCCCCACGAAAAAATTCACCGCATGCCACTGGGGACACATGATTGCTCTGCTCCCTCTTTCCCTTTCCACGTGATTATCATCCTTGAGTTATTTTGAACCGATCTCTAACTTTAGGGGTAGAGGAAGCAGGCTTATTTGTTTAAAGTAGTTTAAAATTAACATTGCATGAAACTCTTCCATAGGGCTTACATGACCCAAATTTCCTTCCTCCAGCCATGTGTTCATTCCTTCCTGAGCAAGGCTTTTGCCAGTTTGAGTTGCAGGTCTTTCAATATATGCAAGTTCTGTTTTTCAGTACTTGCCTTGTGGTTCAAATTCCACAATGAGGTGTCTTGCTACACAAACAACAAAAGAATATTGGATATATATTCTAAGTGATTGCACTGGAGACAAAAGCTTGCATATAAATATAGAAATGTGTCATCAGTTTAGAGCAACAATATGTATATATATTTATATAAACATTTTTAATTCTCTCTTTCTCTTTTTCCTTTGCAGCCTATAGCATCTTCTTCTAGTAGGTGAGTACACTGCATAATCTAACTATTAACAATTATCCACCAGTATATTCAAGTATACTATTCTTTTTAAGAAATTTCACAACATTATGAAGTTAACAGCTTGAAGCTATATAGCAGCCAAACTATATTTAAATTTTATAGGTCAGCATATTTTATAGGGGGTAGCCTTTGCAGTCTCACTTTTTCTTCTCATATTAGTTGTTAGGATATAATTTAGCATGCATTAGTTTGCAGCCTTGAAAATAAAGTGCTTCTTATCACTGACGTACATTTGAAGCCCATTGTCAGATAATGGTGCTGATAATAGTTGCTTGTGACACAGATCTGCTGTTGGGAAAATAGCTGAAAAAGAACTATTCTAGAACCATGTCGGCAGAATTGGGCTGCTTTCATTGTAAGAGCCATTCATTGCTTCAGTTCTGAATGCTAGGTTTAAAAAGTAGGACGATTCAAAATAGAAAGATAGAAATGGGTAAAGGGGGCATTTTGAAGGCACATCTGCCTAGGCAAATAATACCTGATTATTTTTTTTAAGTTTGTTTTAAAAGGATGTGCGTGAAGGATAATGTGGTAGGAAACTTGTGCAGGTTTCTTAGCAATGAACATTTAACTGAGGAAATAATGTTGCTTAGGGTTGCATGTGAAAGCTATAAATTGCCTTGAGTTATTTTGAACTGCTTTGTTCCAACTTCAGCGATATTCAAGCTTCTGGCAGAAGTCATTATACTGTATGTTGAAAATACGTTGCTGCTTTGTTATAGGGGTATCACCTAAGACCATGATTAAGCTGTTATGGAGAGGCACCTTAAAGGTGGCTATTAGGAATTAGGAGGTATATACTCATTCTCACAGCCCAGTGAAGGAATTTGAGGCACAGGCTGGCTGCAGGGCACCATGGTCACTGTCATGGCCAAAAGAGCTAATAATAATAGAATCATAGAGTTGGAAGAGACCACAAGAGTCGTTTAGTCCAACCTGCTACAATGCAGGAATATTTTGCCCAACATGGGGCGCGAACCCACAACCTTGAGATTAAGAGTCTCATGCTCTACCGACTGAGCTGGGTCTCCCCAGGATCTCATGGGGTTTCTTCATCTTACATGGCTGGAAGAGATCTTAGAGAAGGGAGGGACAACAGGCCCTTTAAAAAGGCCAGTCCCACCCAGACTTGGCTTCTCTTTCCTTTCATCACCTTTACTCTTAATTGGCTTTGTAATATCATGTAATGTTGCGATACCATTGTTTATAGAGCGATCCTAACCATGTCTACTTAGTGGTAAGGCCTACTGAATTCAATGAGGCTAACTCCCAGGTAAGTAGGATTAGGGTTGCTGCCTTAGCGTGCGATTCCCGTTTGTCAGTCTGGTAAGAAGGAAACTGCTGGAAGCAGAAGTGACACAAGAACCAACAGCTGCTTAAATAGGCAAGTGAAAACAGTACGTGAAGCATTTCACATGCTCTGAAACCACCTTGCTGTTTCACACACATCCCCAAATAGCTCCCCAAAAAAAACTTCATAGGTGAAGCCAGGCATCATTCTGGAGTTTGCTAGAACAGTATTGCTTTTCAATGAAAACTTGTCGTCTTTGTCTGTGCATCAGATACTGGACACGTGGACAACTGCAGCCGCGTAAGCTAAATCCACAGTGGATTTGTAGTGCTGTGGTCATTTATGGTGTCAGCAAGCAGGCTATACTAGGGGCTTGAATTACCACCTTTGTTGGAAGGTAGGACTGATATGAATTTTTAATCTCAACAAGGAATGCTACAAAGCAGCCACTTCATAATAGGGACTACGGTGGACCTGGGTCTTACCCTTGCATATTAAAGTTTGTGAGTTTTATTTAAGGCGTGCTCTTTCGTCTTACTCTCTTCAAGTCTTCTACTTACTGTATGTCTTTTTGTAGGAAGCAAAGGAGATTTGCAGCTGCGTGGGGGAGGGGAATGTTCCTACTCTTACGAATGAGTTTGAAAGCCAGCAATTTCTTAATCATTTACCAGAATGGATGTTTCCTATTCCAGCAGGAGGAGGAAATGTTTACATTATGAGACGCAGCAGCCTTTTCCAGACAATCCTATGACTCTGGCTTTTTGACTATTTATCACATGCAACAGCTACTATAATTATGCCCAGCAGTCAAGGTTTCCATTTAGAAAAGCATGAGTAGCTGGTGGAGGGATGGGCTGGGACACCAATATATTTTCTATTTAAAAGGAACTTAGTTGCACTTGAACCGGGATTTCCTGAAACAAAGATTTGCTGATAAAGGCTTACTTTACAGTTGATAGGCAAAATGGATCCCAGGGTATTATGTTGGTTGTCCGTTAGATCTGTTCTGGATGAAAAAGAGGTAAATGAGTATATTGGATTGTTTTATTTAATGAAGTATGTTTTTAATGAAGTGTGTTTATTGAAGTGTGCAGTGTAAGAGAGAATATATTGTAAACAATATAGTTTATTAGTTAAATATATTACAGTGCTTTTTCTAAGATCATATTTCAAAGATGTGGAAAGGTGCCAGAAAAGGAATAAAACCACAGGAGTATATAACAAAATTAAGATTCTGAACTTGGAAAGTGATATGTTCTGTTTAATATGGCAAATAGCATGATCCTGTAATGTTTACTTGGAATTAAGATTCACTGAGAGGAATGGGGCTCTCAAGTAAGTGTGCATTCGATATTGACCATAATGGAATAGAAAACAATTGTCAATACCAAGCAATTGTTCGTTTTTAGAAAAGTGAAATATGCACATGGATCATTGTGTCGAAATCATTGCATTAAAGATAAATTTTACTTACAATTTTAGAAATAATATATAAGACCTCCTGTATTAAGAACACAAGTAGTGTTTTGATAGCTTTATTTCAATAATAATTGGAAATTAAATTATTTTATATTCTGTTGGGTGTAGACTTACTAATTTGTATATAATTTCTTACAGTGAAGTTGCTGTGGAGTCAGCTGTTGGTCTAAAAATAACAGAGTTAAAAATCATTTTTCATATGTGGAGGAGCTAGAAATATTATTCTGTGTAATTCAGTAATATTTAAATCTGGATAAGAGATCGGAAAGGAACATTAGGAGATTTTGGCCCTTGCACATAATACCTTTCAGTTCTAAGTAAATTGCAAATATCTACGGGCTATGCTCCTGCTGTTGAGTGTGAAAAGTCTTCCACTGTGCTAAACAGATTTTCAGCATTGGTGGAAGAGGAAGGAGAATAGTTTTGTGAATTTCTATCTAATTGTCTATTCTATCACATTCAACAACACTCATTTTGGTGGGGAAAGAAAGCATGCAGTGAATGATCACATGCTGGACGCAGGTTGTCCAGAAAGGAATGTGAGCCTTTGGTTGAAAAGGGTTTCCCACTCCTGTGTGAAGCTATCTCCTTCCTGGTTTGTTTATCCACTTGTTCAAAGGGGGGAACAAAGCGGGAACAGTCGGGCTTTGTGCAGCAGCCCAGTTTCCACAAAGTATGGTTTACTGAAGCTAATTGTTACATGTGAACTTAGCCATTATCAGATGTGGAGTGTATTTCTACCCTTCTAATTGGCTGGAAATTGCAGTAAATGCATTTCCTGACACTTTGCTTTTTGAATGATTTTATTATGCCCTGTAATTATATTTCATTTGTATTATGTGAAACACTCTTGGAGGCATGGCAAAGAGCATTTTCTTTGGTTTTTTTTAAAATAATAATAATAAATAATAAATTTTATTTGTACCCCGCCCTCCCCAGCCGAAGCCAGACTCAGAGCGGCTAACATCATACAAATAACACAGGATACATAAATTACAATACATAATATTGATGAATATGATAGAAATTCCAGAAATAAAGTCCCAAACTTTCATTTTGAAATACTTATGCATTTAAACCAGGAGACAAAATGAATCTGCAGTGTGTATAAAGGTCATAGCAAAATAGGCCTTTGGGGTGAGTAGGGGGAACTAAGTCTACATGAAAGAAAATGTTTGCTTTTCACTGTCCTTTGCCAGACTCTGCGACTGGTAAGCAAGGATAGTTTACATTTGGTTAGGTACAGGTGTCATGCCATAGAATAATAGAAGCATAGAAGAGTTGGAAGAGACCCCAAGAGTCATCTAGTCCAACCCGGTTTCATTGTCTGCATGTAGTTGCTCTGCAAAGCAAATAATACATGAAGACCACCTGCAGATATAACTGTGTGCAAGATTTAACAAAGCTGGCCTATTTTAAGGACTGATGCCCTTTATATGCTTCATGAATGCTTAATAGTTAGTGCATGTGAATTTTTTTTTATCGTGGAGTAAATCCCATTTTTAAAACACTGCAGTAGAAAATAACATATGCTCTCTTAGTGAAGTCCTTGCTTGTTAGCATTAATATAATGCACACAGTTCTTTAAAGGCAGTAACATGGTCCCAAACCAGAAGGCGTTTAGACTGACATGATTATTTGTGAAAGAAGAAAATGACATTTCAGTAAACAAAGTGTTCATGCAGGCACCAATGTATGCTTTATCCAGCTGTCTCCCCTGTTCATATATATATAATCAGAGATGGAGGGGAAGGGCTGTTGCTTTATTAATCTGTGAAAATGAGCCACCTTCAATACACTGGTTTTGGTAATATTTCCCAATGTGAATCACTTCCGGTATCTGAGCTGTCCTGGTGTCAATGCTTCCATGTTACTCAACACAGGGGCAGGGGTGAGCTGAGTAGCCCTGGCTTCTCTCTGAACAGCTCAACTGTCTGTGGCTATAACATCTTCCTGTGTGAAGCTGTACTGTACTTATGAAGGGTTCGACACAAACTGGAACTCTGCACAATTTGAATTCTGGGTCACGTGGAGCCCTTTGCATCTACAGTGTTACTACAGATAGCTGCACTGTTCAAGTGGACATTGGAGTATGGGCTACTCAGTGTGTTCCCATGTTTGTCACGAGGAACATAGTACAGTGGTACCTTGGGTTGCCACTGTACCTGAAGTAAAGGTAAAGGTAAAGGTACCCCTGCCCGTACGGGCCAGTCTTGACAGACTCTGGGGTTGTGCGCCCATCTCACTTAAGAGGCCAGGGGCCAGCGCTGTCCGGAGACACTTCCGGGTCACGTGGCCAGCGTGACATCGCTGCTCTGGTGAGCCAGAGCCGCACACGGAAACGCCGTTTACCTTCCCGCTGGTAAGCGGTCCCTATTTATCTACTTGCACCCGGAGGTGCTTTCGAACTGCTAGGTTGGCAGGCGCTGGGACGAGCCGCGGGAGCGCACTCCGCCGCAGGGATTCGAACCGCCGACCTTTCAATCGGCAAGCCCTAGGCGCTGAGGCTTTAACCCACAGCGCCACCTGCAACCCGTACCTGAGGTACCACTGTATTAATTACTGAGGAGGGCTGCAACTTAACTCTGTATGTTTTCACTTCACGTCTGTTTTCTTTATGTCATACTCAACTTTCTAAGCTAATATTAGAAGATCATTTTTTCAGTTCCTTAACTTGAAATTAGCATTTACCACACATGTGTATTGCATGTTATTTTTAATTTTTGTTGTAACTGCAGAGAGGTCAGGCAGGAGAGAGTCCTGTAGCTAGAAGGAAGTGAAATGTAACAGGAAGAAATGACATCACCCCTGTCTTCTCCTACTCTGTTTCCTAAGCCTGATACATAATAGTGCAGATTGGATCTTTTATGTTAAAAGGAAACAAAAACATTAACAACACTTGGCACAATAGGGTTTTTGGAAACTGGAGCAGCTGAAAGAAACATAAGATCCTTTGACATGTTTTATGCAGGTTGAATGGCTATGTTTGCACGGTTGCAGCGCCTAGGTAAAACTACATTTGCAATGATCTAAAGAGTTCTATGGATTGCTACAGTGCACGGTAACGTTGTTTATCTTCCTCCCTCAGTGGTACCTATTTGTCTACTTGCACTGGCATGCTTTCAAACTGCTAGGTTGGCAATAGCTGAGATAGAGCAATAGGCGCTCACCCCGTTGCAGGGATTTGAACTGCCGACCTTCCGATTGGCAAGCCCAAGAGTCTCAGTTGTTTAGACCACACCACCACCTGCATCCCAGTACACCAGTCTGTAAGTAACTGTAAGCAAGGAAAGTACCCTAAAATTAAATACCTTCATTTAACCAGCTTAGTATCTGTCCACCTTTGGACTCAACAGGTAGGCACACTTTCCTTCTATAGTCTTCAAGCATGAAGGGAGATTTAGAGATGCTTGAATCAATAGAGTTACTGGACACATTTGAATGCTTAGATCCCAGTAATTTAAATAGGATTTACACTTAACTTTCTCTGTTCTGAATTCTTAATAAGGTCAGATAGACAAGAACATTCTATCTGTCAGTTATATTCATAAATAAGTCACCTTTCAGTAGATCAGGTGTTATGTTATTGACCTTCAGTAAATTATTGCTAAACCTTGAGTGTTACAACTTCCAACCTATTAAATTCTCCCAATTTATCAGAAAACCTTTATTGTTCCTATCAATCATTGTGCAGTGAATGTATACCACATTATCTCTTTTGCAAATCACACTGTTTTTAAATCATTCAGGATGCTATTCACAGTGTTAAGGCACCATCTTGTGAAGCTGTTGCAAGCTTAAACAGCAAGATAAGATAACCACCATATGTCTACCCGATTATGCTTATTTAATATTCTCTACACCCTGACACTACTGGACTGAAGCCTGTGCATTTCCAGTACTTTTGACATAAGCTTGTTTTGAACTCTTTCTCTCTCTTTTTAGGGCATGTTAGGAAAATGTGACACCATTTTCTTCAGGTATTTTGAGGTTATTTGTCATATATTTTCTTAACTCTCTATATAAGCACCTTTATTAATAGACCATTTTGTTGTTGCCTGGCATAAATGAGTTACCAGCATATAGCTGCAAGGAAAATATCACTTAGAAAACTTTTGAGCTACCTTTGCTCAGGTGCTGTATGTAATAGAAGCATAGAATCATAGAACTGTAGCGTTGGAAGGGCACCACAAGGGCCATCTAGTCTATGCAAGGCAGGAACCTTTTGCTCAATGTAGGGCTCAAATCCATCATTATCATTCCTCATCCCTGTGGCAATCTTGCTATCCATAAGGCCTAGAAGCAATCAGATCTGGCATTGCTTGTCTTCTTTCTCCTGGAAATGTGGGTAATTATTGCATTGGCCAATTTGCTGCCAATAATCCACTGAATGAATGAATGAATGAATGAATTGAACTGCTGAGATAGTATAAGAGAGGTTTTGTGAAACATTTCTTTATGGATACAGTTCCGTACAGAATATAACAGGCGCACAGCTGTTAAAAATTCTTCTCTTATTAGTCTTAGCCAAAAAAAAAAAAAAAAAGGAACAGCAATTCCTTACAGATAGAACAGTTGAACTTGAGAACAATTGAAGTTGAGAGTGAGAAGCTTACCTGCAGTGTTTTTCTTCTAGTTGAGTAGCACCAGAAAAAAAGCACTGCTTACCTGAGTTCATCTTGAGTCAATGATTAAGCTGGGTCTATGAAATACAATGAGGATTTTAATTTGGTATTTGAAATGGTACTAATCCACTTTTAAATGTGTTATGGGAGGGGAGATTATTGGTTTGTTTTTGTTCTTCTATTTATTATGTATTTTGTGTTTTTTATATTGTGATCTTTTGTTGTGAACCACCTTGAGATCTATAGTTGAAGTGCAGTATACAAATTTAATAATAACAATAGTAATAATAGACATTCTGAATTGTTTGTAAACATCTATGCTGGCTGTTATGTTTAAATGAACCTGAGAAGCTAGATAAGGTAAAAAATGAGAAGATTTATATGGTGGACTTCATGGGTACCCTAGAGTATTGGTTTTCAACCAGAAATTGCAAACATCATGCATCAGTGTGGCATTTTGATAATTTTGTGGGGAGCAAAATAAAGCAAAAATGTGGAAACTTTATTTTGTCACTTCTTTGCCTCGTGACACCATGCAACATTTGTAATGCATTTTTTAAAAAATAATCTACCACTTAGCTACACAGTAGCATTCTTTTCTTCATGGAATATTTTATTGCAGTTAAATAATAACTGGAGAGTTGATTGGCATGGCACTCTTAAGTTAAAAAAAGGTAAAGGTAAAGTACCCCTGACAGTTAAGTCCAGTCGCAGACGACTCTGGGGTTGCGGCGCTCATCTCGCTTTAAAGGCTGAGGGAGCCAACGTTTGTCCACAGAAAGTTTTTCCGGGTCATGTGGCCAGCATGACTAAGCCGCTTCTGGCTCAACAGAACACCAAAACAAGAGCAGCGCATGGAAACGCTGTTTACCTTCCTGCCGGAGCGGTACCTATTTATCTACTTGCACTTGACATGATTTGAACTGCTAGGTGGGCAGGAACTGGGACTGAGCAATGGGAGCTCACCCTGTCGCGGGGATTCGAACTGCCAGCCTTCTGATCAGCAAGCCCAAGAGGCTCAGTGGTTTAGACCATAGCACCACCCGCGCCCCTACTCTTAAGTTAGACATAATTTTATTTGGCTTGTGGCCATTTATTAGAGGTTTAGAAGCCAGTGCTGAGTTCTACAATTTTAGGGATATGGTTTCTTAGTGGATATTGTGGTTGGTGCCTATTGAATCCTCACACAATACATCTCAGAACCCTTGATTGGCTTGAGTATGAAACAAAATGGTATGATATTTTTGTTGTTCCCTTCCCAGAGTCTACATTCTTTATACAACAAAACAATGACCGCTCCCCGCCTAAAACGGGGGGCGCCCTTTGCGTGGACGCGTGCAGCCCCTAGATCTGGAGTGGCTCCAACAGCATAGGCTTGGCTTTGCCTTCCCTCAGGTGGGATACCTGGAGGTCTCCGCCTACCTCAGTCAGTTGTCCAATCCCACCTGGGGGAAGCGTTGCCAAGGAGACCAGGCCAGGTAGGGGCGGGATTACCTGCCCAGACAATAGAGGGAGGATCTTACCTGGGAATCCTCACTTGGCTCCAGAGCTTCTCCCACCCTACCCACCCTCAGTTAATGTCTTATTTTGCAGGTTAACTTTTCTTCACAGGTTTTGCAGGTTAACTTTTCTTCACAGGTATGCGGGCGCTGCTACGTTAAGGTCGCTGTTAAAGGGCCGGAAAGGAATTTCCCTGCATTGGCAGGTTTCACCTTTCCCGTAGCAAAACGTCACAACTTTGGCGGTATCAGGCCTTGGGCGGAATCCTTTAGTCCATCTTCCTCTTTGAGGCGGCGATACCAGGGTTCCCAGTTAAAGGGGTTTCTCAAGGGAGGCTTTGACCATACGCCGAAAGGTTGTCATTGCTCTCCCCTGTGGCGGCGGCGTAATGGGGGCGGCTATCTCTGCTTGAACATATGTTCTCCAGAGCCGGCCCATCCCCCCCCCCACACACTGGATAACCCTGATGCTCCCTAGGTCCCCGGCTGGGGACTGGGGAGGGAGAACACCCAATGCCTGAGCCAAGGTCTACCCACATTTGAAATTTAATAAAGTTGTGGCCAATTTAATCCCATAGCACGTTGTCTTGAGTCGTTATTCCACATGACGGGGGGGACCGCGCGGGATCTGGGGACTCCGCCTGTCCACGCAAAAATCAATTGCTAGCTCTTACTTGCTCATGTGTTAGCATTTCATTTATGATGAGTTGGGTATTTTTCTCCCAAAAGGGGAGTTTTATTGGGAAAAAGTTTCACATGGTGGTAATTGGCTTGAAACTGAACTATAAGAGAATCTAGTTAAATTCCACCCTTAAACTGACATGTTATTTCAAGCATCTTTAGCAATATTTTATCATGCACATCACTACAACTGAGTTGCTAATTAACTGTGGCTATTAGGTGAGAGAGGTGGTTAAACTACCTTGTATTTAGAATTATAGCTTCTGACATTTAGGATGTATAATTTAAGACTTGACACAATGCATTAATTAGTGCAGACTTCATAATTTTATGTTGCATTGCTGATAAGACTGAAAGTATGCTGTTTCTTAATTAGGCTTTATATTAAAATTATGTATCTGATTTGCTCTGTGTAAGCTTTACCAAGTAAAACAAATGATTTGACTTATATTTTCAGTATTTATTAATGAGAAATGGGAGCTGAGCATTATTGCTGTGACAGCCTCTGAAGATAAGTGGTATTGTTTAAAAATACCATGGAACTCAAATTGTGATCAAACAATGTAATATGGTTACTTATAATTATGGCACAAGAAGATTATTAATTCAAGAATTCCCATGAATAAAGACAATTTACTTATTATTATTAACACCCATAGTTCCTCGGTGCATATATCCACATATAGATGAAACATATGTGCAATGACACATCTGTGCAGATTTGTTTCTGCAAAAATTGGTGCTGGAGATCTTCTGTACACATGCAACTGGTCAGTGAGAAAAATAGCTCCTCCTTTTCCAACATCTTTAATTGTGATGTCTGGATTGTTTCCGAGGCTGTAGATAGCATCACACTTTGTGCAGTTGGGGTTATACGATACAAAAAAATACTCTTCGCTGAGCACCTCAGCCTTGGGTGTAGTAGATTTCTATACTATCTGAAGGGGTCCACGCAAAATTCCTCTTCCCTTATTCCTGAGGAGTGTGCTGTGCATTGCTGCACTGTCCAGGGGTACATTGAGAAGATGGTAGTTGTATGCTGATGCACAGATTAGTGTTGTGATTGATGTATTTCCTGAGTTGTAGATGATGGGGGTGGGGAACACAGAATTGAATCGTATGTGGATTCTTCTACATGCCTCAGTGTGGGGATGGGTAGAGTAACAATGTGGCTGCGGAAATTTTAGGGTATTCCTGTTGTGGCCCAAAAAGATGTGGAGCAGATTAGATAGTTCAGTATCTTGTCTCTTTCTTTGAAGAAGCAGAGGGCTGTATCCAGAGCCAGTCCTACTCAGAGTAAACAGATTGAAACTAATTGACATGACTAACTTGTGTACACAGTACTACTTGCCTCTGGATTAGTTGCGTTGTTTTGGAGTATTTCTGCCAGGTACACGACTGGAAAGTTGATCCTTTACACAAGGTTACAGTTATAGTTTACTATCATTGTTGCCTCTTTATGGTTCTAATTTCAAACTGCAAGCTTATTGCATTTAGCTCTGTGAAATCACTAATACTGTGACAGCGCTATATGAATAATAAAAATAAATGGTGATAACATTAACTATAATTACACCAAGTTAATGAGGTATTTTGTCTTTATTATTATTTTGCCTTTAAATCTAAAAGTCCCCATAGAGAAAGTAGTTCTGGTTTTGCTGAACACAAACCATACTGAGATAGATATCTTCCACTTATTAAGAATATAGCTAAGAGAATAGTTGTTTAGAGAAGCATGGTTTAAAAACAAGCAAGCAAACAAACTTGCAGGCGGTGTTTCTTCTGCAATTAGGACAGGGCTGCCAAAAGACTTGTTTCAAAAGAATATAAATAAAGTTTAGATCATTCAAAATAATAGCGTTAACCAAAAATAATAATAATTACAATTGCAAAATAGAAACTAATTCCCTGCTTATTCAATTATTCATTTCTAGATGGCTATATATAAGGAAATCTGGATTTTCCCTAGTGTTTCATGAGCAGCTGAAAAGCATAAAACTATAGAGCTAATTAATGCAAGTATAGCTGTGATACTTGAACAGTGATTACCAACATATTACAAACTTCACGCATACATCAGTACTGTAGGTATTAAAAATATATCTTGGAACTTAGTCCTTCTAAATTCTACTCTTAACTTTATGGAAGCTGCTTTTTCAGACTCCTAAGTTTGGAAATGGTTGCCTTGTACTTGAAATAATGTAAATGGAATTTGAGATTAAAGTTCTGTAATGAATCTGAAAAGATAATGTTCAATAAGGAATTTTAGACTTATCGAAATATTTCAGTTCTCAAATTAAATTCAGAGTAAAATGTAATGATTATCACGACTTTTTAACAATGAACTTTGCAGGTTTCTCATTCAAACTATCATTATGCAAGATACGATACATTACTTAGTTTATGGGATATGTATTGTTATTTGGGACGTGGGTGGCGCTGTGGGTTAAACTACAGAGCCTAGGACTTGCCGATCAGAAGGTCGGCGGTTCGAATCCCCACAATGGGGTGAGCTTCCGTTGTTCGGTCCCTTCTCCTGCCAACCTAGCAGTTTGAAAGCACGTCAGTATGCAAGTAGATAAATAGGTACCGCTCCGGTCGGAAGGTAAATGGCGTTTCTGTGCGCTGCTCTGGTTCGCCAGAAGCGGCTTAGTCATGCTGGCCACATGACCTGGAAAAACTGCGGACAAACATTAGCTCCCTCGGCCAATAAAGCAAGATGAGCGCCGCAACCCCAGAGTCGGTCACAACTGGACCTAATGGTCAGGGGTCCCCTTTACCCTTTTTTATTGTTATTTGATCATAGCCAAAATAATAGAGTTACCTGGTGATATAGAATTGACAGGTCCCACAAAATGAAGTGGGCATCTTAACATTTTATTTGTTGTTGTTGTTTAGTCGTTTAGTCGTGTCCGACTCTTCGTGACCCCATGGACCAGAGAACGCCAGGCACTCCTGTCCTCCACTGCCCCCCCGCAGCTTGGTCAGACTCATGCTGGTAACCTCGAAAACACTATCCAACCATCTCGTCCTCTGTCGCCCCCTTCTCCTTGTGCCCTCCATCTTTCCCAACATCAGGGTCTTCTCCAGGGAGTCTTCTCTTCTCATGAGGTGGCCAAAGTACTGGAGCCTCAGTTTCACAATCTGTCCTTCCAGTGAGCACTCAGGGCTGATTTCCTTCAGAATGGAGAGGTTTGATCTTCTTGCAGTCCATGGGACTCTCAAGAGTCTCCTCCAGCACCATAATTCAAAAGCATCAATTCTTCGGCGATCAGCCTTCTTTATGGTCCAGCTCTCACTTCCATACATCACTACTGGGAAAACCATAGCTTTAACTATACGGACCTTTGTTGGCAAGGTGATGTCTCTACTTCTCAAGATGCTGTCTAGGCCTGTCATTGCCCTTCTCCCAAGAAGCAGGCGTCTTTTAATTTCGTGGCTGCTGTCACCATCTGCAGTGATCATGGAGCCCAAGAAAGTAAAATCTCTCACTGCCTCCATTTCTTCCCCTTCTATTTGCCAGGAGGTGATGGGACCAGTAGCCATGATCTTCGTTTTTTTGATGTTGAGCTTCAGACCATATTTTGCACTCTCCTCTTTCACCCTCAATAAAAGGTTCTTTAATTCCTCCTCACTTTCTGCCATCAAGGTTGTGTCATCTGCATATCTGAGGTTGTTGATATTTCTTCCGGCAATCTTAATTCCGGCTAGGGATTCATCCAGCCCAGCCTTTCGCATGATGAATTCTGCATATAAGTTAAATAAGCAGGGAGACAAAATGCAGCCTTGTCATACTCCTTTCCCAATTTTGAACCAGTCAGTTGTTCCATATCCAGTTCTAACTTTAGCTTCTTGTCCCACATAGAGATTTCTCAGGAGACAGATGAGGTGACCAGGCACTCCCATTTCTTTAAGAACTTGCCATAGTTTGCCATGGTCGACACAGTCAAAGGCTTTTGCATAGTCAATGAAGCAGAAGTAAATGTCTTTCTGGAACTCTCTAGCTTTCTCCATAATCCAGCGCATGTTTGCAATTTGGTCTCTGGTTCCTCTGCCTCTTCTAAATCCAGCTTGCACTTCTGGGAGTTCTCGGTCCACATACTGCTTGAGCCTTCCTTGTAGAATTTTAAGCATAACCTTGCTAGCGTGAGAAATTAGTGCAATTGTGCGATAGTTGGAGCATTCTTTGGCACTGCCCTTCTTTGGGATTGGGATGTAGACTGATCTTCTCCAATCTTCTGGCCACTGCTGAGTTTTCCAAACTTGCTGGCATATTGAGTGTAGCACCTTAACAGCATCATCTTTTAAAATTTTAAATAGTTCAGCTGGAATACCATCACTTCCACTGGCCTTGTTATTTGCAGTGCTTTCTAAGGCCCATTTGACTTCACTCTCCAGGATGTCTGGCTCAAGGTCAGCAACCACAATACGTGTGGTATATGAGACATCCGTTTCTTTCTGGTATAATTCCTCTGTGTATTCTTGCCACCTCTTCTTGATGTCTTCTGCTTCTGTTAGGTCCTTTCCACTTTTGTCCTTTATTATGGAAATCTTTGTACGAAATGTTCCTTTCATATCTCCAATTTTCTTGAACAGATCTCTGGTTCTTCCCATTCTATTGCTTTCCTCTATTTCTTTGCATTGCTTGTTTAAGAAGGTCTTCTTGTCTCTCCTTGCTATTCTTTGGAAATCTGCATTCAATTTCCTGTATGTTTCACGATCTCCCTTGCATTTTGCTTGCCTTCTCTCCCCCGCTATTTGTAAGGCCTCATTGGACAGCCACTTTGCTTTCTTGCATTTCCTTTTCATTGGGATGGTTTTCGTTGCTGCCTCCTGTATAATGTTACAAGCCTCCATCTTCTTCAGGCACTCTGTCCACCAAATCTAAATCCTTAAACCTGTTCCTCACTTCCACTGTGTATTCATAAGGGATTTGACTTAGATTGTATCTTACCGGCCCAGTGGTTTTTCCTACTTTCTTCAGTTTAAGCTTGAATTTTGCTATAAGAAGCTGATGATCTGAGCCACAGTCAGCTCCAGGTCTTGTTTTTGCTGACTGTATAGAGCTTCTCCATCTTTGGCTGCAGAGAATATAATCAATCTGATTTCGATGCTGCCCATCTGGTGATGTCCATGTGTAGAGTCGTCTCTTGTGTTGTTGGAAAAGCGTGTTTGTGATGACCAGCTTGTTCTCTTGACAGAACTCTATTAGCCTTTGCCCTGCTTCATTTTGATCTCCAAGGCCTAACTTGCCAGTTGTTCCTTTTATCTCTTGACTCCCTACTTTAGCATTCCAATCCCCTATAATGAGAAGAACATCCTTCTTTGGTGTCACTTCTATAAGGTGTTGTAAGTCTTCATAGAATTGGTCAATTTCAGTTTCTTCAGCACCAGTAGTTGGTGCATAAACTTGGATTACTGTGATGTTAAAAGGTCTGCCTTGGATTCGTATCGAGATCATTCTATCATTTTTGAGATTGCATCCCAGTACAGCTTTTGCCACTCTTTTGTTGACTATGAGGGCCACTCCATTTCTTTTACGGGTTTCTTGCCCACAGTAGTAGATATGATGGTCATCCGAACTGAATTCACCCATTCCCGTCCATTTTAGTTCACTGATGCCCAGGATGTCAATATTTATTCTTGCCATCTCATTTTTGACCACCTCCAACTTACCCATGTTCATGGTTCTTACATTCCAGGTTCCTATGCAATATTTTTCTTTACAGCATTGGACTTTCCTTTCGCTTCCAGGCATATCCGCAACTGAGCGTCCTTTCGGCTTTGGCCCAGCCGCTTCATCAGCTCTGGATCTACTTGTACTTGCCCTCCGCTCTTCCCCAGTAGCATGTTGGACGCCTTCCGACCTGAGGGGCTCATCTTCCAGCGTCATAACTTTTATATGCCTGTTGTCTTTGTCCATGGAGTTTTCTTGGCAGGGATACTGGAGTGGCTTGCCGGTTCCTCCTCCAGGTGGATCACGTTTGGTCAAAACTCTCCACTATGACCTGTTCATCTTGGGTGCCCTGCTCGGCATAGTTCATAGCTTCTCTGAGTTCTTCAAGCCCCTTCGCCACGGCAAGGCAGTGATCCATGAAGGGGACATTTTATATTTGCTCTTAATTCTCCATTTCATGCTAATGTATCTGTAACGATATGCTTTCTGATATATTTCTGAAATGTGAGTTTAGAATTTGGGAGCGCTAGGTAGACTGAAGTTAATGTGTATTTGTTTATTAAGCCTTCCTATTTGTATTGCAGTTCATGTTAATACACAGTGCATGTTACAGAATAAAAACTGAAGTCTAGGGCTGTATATGGAAGATGTGTAATTAGGCTTCCTTCTGCATTTCGAATATCCCATTCTCAGTGATGTTGATAACAGTTAATTCATGTTGAAGAATTCAAACATGTCTAGGGTGTTGGGTTTTTTTTGGAGTTGACAATGAATTTGATAGACCTTTCATTTAGGAATCCTTCACCAAAAAAACTTCTCATGACCTAACCTGTCATATCATCATCACCTAATATGGGATTTTTGTAGAGCTGGACCAATAAAATAAGTGAAATGTGCTCATGCTTTTAAAAGCTCTTGATGCACCGTTCAGAGACTAATGTTCACCTTCATCTATCCTGCTCTCATGGTGTTGTCTGAAGCAGATTGCTTTTCATCTTGTTGCACCCTGCTGCAGGCCAGCCCTAGAAATATTGGCCCCAATGCTTGTGCCAGAAGATGAAGTGCAGTTAAACCTCATGTCGTTCATAAGATTTATTCAAGGTTCATTTTATAAAGTTAAGTCTCTCACTTAAAATAAGTAGATAATCTTCTACCTTGTAGTTCAAGACTTAAACATTACTTCAAATTATGCTTTTTCCTCTGAATGCCTGCAGGGAATTCTGCTTCTTATCTTTCTAAGGCAGCAGAATTTAATAAAAATGAAGTCTTTTGTCCGGTTCCATTAAAAGAATGTCAGGACAGTCTACCAATTATTTCTAGGTCATAATTTGGAATTCATTTAGAAGCACACAGCCCCTTGGGTGATTAAATAAGATATATTTTTTTGGCTATATGCTTTTTTCAGTATACTATTGGCTATCAATGTAACAAAGACAACATTTATTTTAGCCAGACCTTAATTTTCAGCTCATTTTTTTAGTGGGGTTGGTTGAGTTGGATCTACAGTTTCATGCATATTTTTGGTGAGCATGTAAGGTTTTTTACTCACTTGCTTTTAATGTATGGTTCTGAGTTTATCTGAGTTCACCTTTGTGAAATAAACATCTAAGCAAACATAGTTAATACTAATACTAATAATGTCAGGAGCATGGGATTTCTCCCTGAACAGACCTCTGAAATGTCTCTAATAGCTATATCATGGATAAGGGTTGTTGGCATCTGTCTGTCTCGGGAGTCAGTGGAGAAGTGCGCCTTTTGGGGTGAAGTCAAACAGTTGGAAGGTTGCAGCGCCTGCTGTGGCCACAGAGATCAATACGGGAGAGACATGTTTTATTGCAGGTGGGGCAGATGAAGGCATCCCATCTTGCTGCTACAGGTGCACCATGGCGTTTTTTCTCCCTGCACTCCTCCCAGCAGTCATTCCTCATCAGGTTACTGCTGTGAACACATGACCTATCTGTCTCCAGGCATTGCAAAGAATTCCCACATAGCAGGGTTGATGTGGCAATCCCTCATGTCTTGTTTGCAGACATCTTTGTAACACAGAGCTAGTCTGCCAATAAGCCTGGTGCCTGAAGCCAACTCCCTATAGAGCATGCCCTTGGGGGTAAGGGTAAGCTAGCACATTTTAGAGACTCTGATTATCTTTGTTCACATGATAAAAGAAAGGCTTAAACTTCAAGATCCAAGGCAATAGGCTCCATGATATCAAAACATCTATCAAAGTTTACATTTCCGAGCACAATTCAAAGTGTTGATGCTGACCTTTAAAGCCCTAAACAGCCTTGATCCTGTATACCTGAAGGAGCATCTCCACCTCCATTATTCAACCCAGATACTGAGGTCCAGCACCAAGGGCCTTCTGGCAGTTCCCTCACTGCGAGAAGCCAAGTTAGAGGGAACCAGGCAGAGGGCCTTCTCGGCAGTGGCGCCCGCCCTGTGGAACGCCCTTCCACCAGATGTCAAAGAAATAAACAGCCATCTGATGTTTAGAAGACATCTGAAGGCAGCCCTGTTTAGGGAAGTTTTTAATGACTGATGTTTTAATGTATTTTTTATCTTTTGTTGGAAGCTGCCCGGAGTGGCTGGGGAAAGACAGCCAGGGTATAAATAATAAATTATTATTATTATTATTATTATTAGTCTCATGCACACATTCTAGGGATACTTTGATGAACCTGAATCTTTATTTGCCCCCTTTGTCATTGGTTCTCAATATTCTAGTACACACTGGTAGGTATCAGAGTGACTTGGCATTGAGATCTGGATTTCTCAAGGGAAAGCTCTGACACACGTTCTGTCTTCAAGCTTTTACTCTGCTTTCTAGGTGAGAATGTCAGAGTCACTAAAAATCTATCTTTATGACGGCACACCCCAGATTTGAATGATTTTAGTATCTGAAGTGTTCAGATATATAAAAACCATGAACCTTAGATTACTGCAGTGTGTGTACGTCCCTCATCCAATTTGCAAAGTTTATATACAAACTATAACATTTTCAGCCCGGTTTCTTACTACAATTGGAATATTTATTTGTGTAGTTTTAAACTTTGTCTTCCTTTATGAGGCAGTATTTTGCTTAAATTGAAGTGATGAGTAATATTAATGTTTAATTCTCTTTCAGAGAGTGTCTGCATAACTTGATATAGTCCCTAGAGAGCACAGCTGAAGGTCTGGCCTGTGCGCTTGATTAAATGATTTTTCCTAGCATCAGCACTAAATATATTTCACTCTCCCGACAGCAGAAAGTGTGAGATAGCTTTTCATGCTTTTATTGGGTTTTCTGTTCTTTCATCAGCCTGTTTGTAATGTATTTAATTGCATAAAGATAGGAAACCTTATGTTCTCCCCAAGAAGCACATTCTAACTTACTTATGTTTCCTGACTGAGCTTTGTTTCACAGTGTGGCCTTTTTGCAGGGAGTCAGAAAATACAAGTGTGTATCTCATACCAAAGTACCCTGGGAGGGGAGGGAAGATTCTAAGGAGACAAGGGGTCATGTTTTCATACAATTTGTGTCCTATGGGAGGAGAGAGCAGGAAAAAGGCTGAGTTTCCTAGCACGCACTGTGCCCTTGCTGAATGTCAGTCTCCATTTTACCTTTAGCAGAGCTCAGCAACTGTTAGTGAGTGACAGTGTTCAAAACTACAGGAGACCATGAGCATTTCATTGACCTGTGCATAAATAGCTTTTACCAGGTATTCGTGGCTTCACAAGTTGACAGGAAACGGAAAGGCATCACTGTATTAAAGAGCTTTGATTATCCCAGATTAACGTTTATTGAAAGATGTGGAGTTAAAACTATATATGCTGTTAAAACTTAGGTGGGTTTGATTTTTAAGTTGCTGAAATAGTACACGTTCTCCTTGGAAAGACTCCTGTAGCAGGAGAAGGCAGACCAGGAAGCATAACTATACATGCTGTTACTATAGTTAAAGAACTAACAAGCTAAATGATCATATAAATAAATAAAAAGGGTTACTGTTTGGAACAATAAATGCTATTTCCAGATGTTTATTGTGTGTCCCAATGAAACGGAGCTCTTATGTACATTCTTCTTTACTAAGGCCTTGGGCAAAACTGTACACATTAGCAGCCTAGACTGCAGTGTGGTTCTCCCTCCTTCCTCGGATTTTCAAGTCACATTTGCATGCCAGAGAGGGAGTGGGGATGTCTTCACTTGATGCATATTACCTGTTTGGTTTCCCCCATGCAGCAATCCCCCACCCCCAATACATGCACCAAATTCCTGTACTTGAAGCTTTTCATCCATACGTGTGCTGTTATCTACACATGTGCAAGGGCGTTCTCAAATGTACTCACCTCAGCTTAATGAGCATGGCTTACGTTTTCAAATCGGATGGAAGCTGGTTTGGTGGGAAACACATCAAACAGCAGTATTGCTCAAGAAACTAGAGGATAGATATGGACTGTGGCTTGCATAATGCGCGCACAGCTTCAAGCATCAAGTTGTGGAGCCTCATTGATGCCAGTGTAAACAGTAATACAGTATGTATGCAGCCTTAGTCATATAATAGGTACCTGTTAGGCAACTCTCTGTTACAGGAAACAAACACTTCTGAGGTCAGTTTTTGGCATAGGCATGCAATGTTGAGCGTACTATGTAATTGTATCTTCTGCATAAAAGTGCTGCTGCAGGTGCTTCTACAAATACAGCACATCTACACAGTTCCTTTCATACCTTAACAATGGAAAGGGCAGGACCCAACTTTTGTTACAAAGTCTTAAAACATTTCTCTCTGTGTGATAGATTGTGTGTATGCTGCTGTAGCTCTGAGGCTTCTTCTTCCTGTTGGATAGCCAGGAATAGCCTCAATAACAACAAAACAGCCACAAAGGACTACCTCATAGAGATAGAGATAGAGAGATAGAGATAAAGATAGATAATCAGCTCTTCCCCTTTTATTGTCAAAAGCACAGTAATTTCCCATTGGAAGCTATCTAGACTTTTCTGTGTCACTGGCATTCTTCTAGGTGATTATGTGACCTCATTCTCTCTTAGACAGAACACGGATTAACGATATAGTACGGTGTGTGTATCCACAGGTATCCACCCAGGGTTCATTTCTCTGCAGTTACTTCAAACCCGGCTTTAGCTAATGTTTGGGTATATGCAGAGTAGCAAGCAGGCAACTGAAATAAGCAACAGGTTTTTAATTGTATAAGGTTGGGGTTTTTAGTGGTCCTGTGGCAAGAAGCATTGTTCTAGCAATTGGTTCCCATGAGACAAATCACCTGAGCATCCTGGGCAACCTCTTGCCCAAATTCATCCCTATCTTACATTAATATTATTGGAGTATTGTGTGGTTTATTGGGGCGTCACATGCTAAGCCTTTGCATTTTTGTTGCCAGCAGCTACATGCCATCTTTTACTTGCATATGTCTAAATTTTAGGCAGATGAATGCTAAAGGGACCTCTGGTTATCCCCTTGTTCCTTGTAGCTTACAAGTGTTTGAAAACAGATTCCCAGGGTATTCCCTGCATTCCCTGCATTCCCAGGGTATCCTGATGTGTTGCTTGCTACATATTAGAGGTTTCCAGTTTCTCATGTTACTGTGTTTCTGTACAGAATTATATAAGAGCTATATTTTGACTAATATAGCTAGGCCTTGGTCCTGTATCCTGAAGGAGCGTCTCCACCCCCATCGTTCAGCCCGGACACTGAGGTCCAGCTCTGAGGGCCTTCTGGCGGTTCCCTCATCGCGAGAAGTGAGGTTACAGGGAAGCAGACAGAGGGCCTTCTCAGTAGTGGCGCCCACCCTGTGGAACGCCCTCCCATCAGATGTCGAGGAAATAAGCAGCTATCCTATTTTTAAAAGACATCTGAAGGCAGCCCTGTTTAGGGAAGTTTTTAATATTTAATGCTGTATTGTTTTTAACACTCGATTGGGAGCCGCCCAGAGTGGTTGGGGAAACTCAGCCAGCTGGGCGGGGTATTAATAATAATAATAATAATAATAATAATAACAATAATAATAATAATAATATCTTAAATTCCATATCAAAATAAAGCATAAAAGGAGATTTACTAAGATTAACAAGTCTTTACTAAGCCTGGGTGATCACTTATGGTTAGGCCATGCAAACATTTTTGCATGTGAGTATCTTTAGTAATCTGGGTATTTCAAATGAAATGAAATTACTAAGGTTTTCCCATGGCAAAATTTCAGACCTTTGAGTCTGTCATATTGAAAAGGTGCATCAAACTTATGGATCTTAAATCTATTATATGATGCTAATGGTCCTCCTGTGCATCTGTTCAAAAGCTAGAGCTTTTGGGCCCCAGTATGTTAGGAATCATGGGACGCAGGTGGCGCTGTGGGTTAAAGCCTCAGCGCCTAGGACTTGCCGATCGAAAGGTCGGCGGTTCGAATCCCTGCGGCGGGGTGCGCTCCCGCTGCTCGGTCCCAGCGCCTGCCAACCTAGCAGTTCGAAAGCACCTCCGGGTGCAAGTAGATAAATAGGGACTGCTTAACAGCGGGAAGGTAAACGGCGTTTCTGTGTGCGGCTCTGGCTCGCCAGAGCAGCGATGTCACGCTGGCCACGTGACCCGGAAGTGTCTCCGGACAGCGCTGGCCCCTGGCCTCTTAAGTGAGATGGGCGCACAACCCCAGAGTCTGTCAAGACTGGCCCGTACGGGCAGGGGTACCTTTACCTTTACCTTTATGTTAGGAATCATGGGACGCAGGTGGCGCTGTGGGTTAAAGCCTCAGCGCCTAGGACTTGCCGATCGAAAGGTCGGCGGTTCGAATCCCTGCGGCGGGGTGCGCTCCCGCTGCTCGGTCCCAGCACCTGCCAACCTAGCAGTTCGAAAGCACCTCCGGGTGCAAGTAGATAAATAGGGACCGCTTACCAACGGGAAGGTAAACGGCGTTTCCGTGTGCGGCTCTGGCTCGCCAGAGCAGCGATGTCACGCTGGCCACGTGACCCGGAAGTGTCTCCAGACAGCGCTGGCCCCTGGCCTCTTAAGTGAGATGGGCGCACAACCCCAGAGTCTGTCAAGACTGGCCCGTACGGGCAGGGGTACCTTTACCTTTACCTTACCTATGTTAGGAATCACAAATCACCTTCACAGGACACTAAGACATAAATATGCTTGTAAAATGGGTCACAGGAGTAGTGGAATAAGGACATAGGTCATCATGTTGTTGTCTGAAAGGCATCGTGTAGTTACTAGAAATAACATTTCCATTTTATACACTCTTGTGTACACCATTTCTGAAGGCAAATCCACAATAATTGACTACATTCATGTGCTTAATGGCACTATACCTGGACTAAATAAGTAAAAAAATACTTTTAGCAGATGTTGTTTCTGGACGTTGGGATTTTATATATCTAATAGTAGAAAAACTTAATTATTTATATATCCTATGAGAAACCGATTATGTAAGTATAGGACAAATTCATTATAAAGCCAAAAGTTTTAAAGTGAAGATTATATAAAAATATAAAATACTCTTCTATAACATAAAATGATGTTTAAAAGATATCTAAACCATGCTATTAGATCAGGGGTATGCAACCTAAGGCCCGGGGGCCGGATGTGACCCAATTGTTTTCTCAATCCGGCCCGCGGACGGTCCGGAAATCAGCGTGTTTTTACATGAGTAGAATGTGTCCTTTTATTTAAAATGCATCTCTGGGTTATTTGTGGGGCATAGGAATTCGTTCACCCCCCCCCCCCAAAATATATATATATAGTCCGGCCCACCACATGGTCTGAGAGGGACAGTGGACCAGCCCACAGCTGAAAAAGGTTGCTGACCCCTGTATTAGATGTTCTCTATGCTGTCCCATATAGTTGTCTTGCTAAAAACACAGCTCATTAAAACGCTTAATGATCTGAGTAATTCCTCAAACTTCATTATCAAAACTGCATTGTGCAAGCAACAGCATTGTAATGTTTTGTTTAAATTGTATTGATTGAATATTTGTATAAGACTGCAGTCCTATACCTATTTACATGGGAGTCAGCCCATTGAATTCAGTGGAACTAGCTTCTGATCTGATTATAGGATGTGCTTGACAAGACAGCTGTGATGAGAGAAGTTCACTTTGAATGGAGAAAAGAGTGAGCAGTGCAGGGGAAGAGTACCAAGCCTTGACTGCTCATGTACAGCCACTTACAGGGAACGCTGTGAAAATGCTGCTCTGTGGTTTATCCAACAACCAAATTACATTTTTGTTTTTATAAGCAGAGCATGAGAGTTCATCCAGCTTTTCTCTATCATATAAAAATCTGAAAACATTCCCAGGCTAGCTTGTCTTTGACCCTTTTGAGGTCATTGTTTATTTCAGCTAGGCTTGAACTTAAGTAAGCCTGCTCTCCTATTTGTTTCCTTTCTGTGCATTCAGATCTCATGTAAACACTGTCTCCACTTTATGAGAGTCATTACTGTATTTAAATGGTCAGAATGGATAGTGGCAATCACCAGAACGCTTTAATAAAAATGATAAAAGTATACTGCACCACTAGCACATTTGGCCAAAGACAAGCTCATTATTTCCTTTGCACTTTCTCTGTTGTATCCCACCACACCCAGAATTGTACACAGCTCCTCTTCTTCTGTGGCCCTATACTTCTTTCTCACCAAACGTGAAGCATTGGCCACCTGGCAGGAGACTGTTGGAACCCAACAATGTCCGAGGGTCACATGTACCCTAATTCCTGATGTAGGCAGAGCAGGCAGCTGTAAACTGGGATACTGGGAAATGAACCTTTAGGCAGTGTCTGGGAAGGGGACATCGAGGGTAGATGCATCTACACCAAGGCCAATAGGCCTCATAAACAAGATCAGTTGCCCAAGCATTTTATAACTGGGTCAGAAGGAGCCAATGGGTTCTTCATCCTGGTGTCCCACAATGCCTGGTCCTTCATCCTGGTGTCCCACAATGCACAGAATGGGTTGTTACAAAGAGCACCGAAGCATAGGTCAGGAGTTTCCTGTTTGACTCTTTGATGAACCTGAACTTCACATGGGTTGTTCCCAAGTGATGGGCATGGACATTAAATTAAACTGCCTCCAAGACTATTGATATTACTAGACATATTGCCATATCCACAACAGCGTGTAGACTTGAATCTCGAGAGAGGTACATTAAATGAATATGTTCCAGGAGCCATTATTCCAAATTTAACCAACTGCTGTCTTTAGAAACCTTTTTTATTGTCTAATAATGCAGCAATTGCTAAGCACCGGAAAAAAAGAATTACAGCATGCTGTTAGATGGTAGATTTATCCTTATGAATTTAACAAGTTTATTTAACGTGTTGAATCGTAATGATTAAGCATCATTTATTTTGTTTAGTTAATTATTTATTTATCCCTTCTGGTTTTAATTGTACTTCAGTGATCTCTTGCTCTGAATTTTAAAAAAGATGATCCATACCTACATAGATTAAAAAAGAAACAGTCATGGAGGATTAAATGGGAAGGCAATTTATTAAATCTAGATAACACCAGGAGAAAGGCAACTAAACCACGGTACTATCTAATTCCATTCTATTGAAATGGAGGTCTCAGGATAAATTCTTTCTTTAAAAAATGAACTGATACATTAACTTTTAATATATTTTAGTATATTTTTACAATGCCCCTGTAAATGAAATATACAGTGGTACCTCGGTTTATGAACTTAATCCTTCCAGAAGTCTGTTCTTAAACCAAAGCCGTTCTTAAACTGAGGTTCACTTTTTCTAATGAGGCCTACCACCACCGGTGCCCTTCCACTGTTTGGCTTCCATTTGTAGACCGAGGTAAAGTTTGCTAACCGGAACACTACTTCCGGTTTTGCAGAGTTCGTATACTGAATAGTTCGTAAACAGGGCTGTTCTTAAACCGAGGTACCACTGTATGCATGTTGGTTTCACACACACACACACACACACACACACACACACACACACACCACCCTCTTGGGATATTTAGGAGTTGAACCTGGAGATGTTTCCGTTCTATTTATTGCTGCTGCTCGGTGCAAGTTCCGTGATTTATTATTTCATCATGATGAAATTCCCAAACTTGCTGAAGATCATGGGTAGGCAAACCAAGGCCCGGGGGCCAGATCCAGCCCAAGCACCTTCTAAATCCGGCCTGCGGACAGTCTGGGAATCAGAGTGTTTTTACATGAGTAGAGTGTGTCCTTTTATTTAAAATGCATCTCTGGGTTATTTGTGGGGCCTGCCTGGTGTTTTTACATGAGTAGAATGTGTGCTTTTATTTAAAATGCATCTCTGGGTTATTTGTGGGGCATAGGAATTCATTCATTTTTTCTCTCCATAACATAGTCCGGCCCCCCACAAGGTTTGAGGGACAGTGGACCGGCCCCCTGCTGAAAAGGTTTTCTGACCCCTGCGTGAAGATCATCAAATAAATCTTGTAACTGGGAACTGAGATGGGGCAATGGTCATTGTCTATGAAGACACTTGGGATGTTATCTATAAATGTTATCTAGTGTGTGCTTGTCTCATGCAGTTTTTGTGTTTGTGTAAGAGAGGCTTCCGGCTCAGAGGGTGTTGATTCACCTATGAAACTGAAATTAGCCCATGAAATTAGCAGTAGCCAATTAGCCACAAGTGATAAGCAATTCTATTCAGGCAAGTGAGTGAGTTGGTGAAGGAAGCGTGTGATACTCTGTTCCTCTTCTGTGCCCAACTTAGAAACTAAGCAGCCTGCCAGAGGAAGGAATCACCCTATTTCATGCCCTGCACAGAAATGCAGCAGGTGGTTGCTGGAAGGATGGCACTCTCTTCTTTACCATCTCCCAACAGGCTGGTGATATTTTTTTACTGGGCCACATTTTGCTTGGCGAGGCTCTGGGCAAGAAGGCAAGTGGAGGCTGCCCCTTGGCCATGCTGCGGTTTATACGGCAAGTGACCACGCCCCCTGGCTAACCTGATTGGTCAGCTGGGGGGGGGGCGTGATGCAGCCAGGAGCCCTGATGACATGGGCAGCATTCCTCCTTCCACTCCTGGGTCCCTGTGAGGTCCAGGATTCCCACCAGCAATGCTGCGCCCCCTGAGAAGAGGAGTCATCTTCTCGTAATGTTGTGTAACTTATTTATGAGGTTAAGCTATTCTAATGGATGTTGCAGCATTCCTCTTAAACATAATTGTTTTAAGTAGGCTGAAACAGGTGATCTGCCCACCCAAGTGTGTAGAAACTATTCTGTGTACCTTCAGAAAGGCAATTTATCTTATCTTCCTTTTTCAGCCCTGTGGTAACAAACCATTTCCATTGGCAGGCCACCACAGAGTAATGAAGCCAACCATTTGCTGTAGTAACTGACAGCAGTTGGTGAATAGGTTGAACTGTAGAAAAATTGGCCAGTCAAAGCAACCAGGAGCCCTCTACCATTACTTTGATGCAACTGGTCTTCCTGATGAAGTTCAGTGAAGTGGAGATGGGTATAAACTTTCTTAGAAGGATATGGCTGGGGCAATTGAAAAGAATCTACTGAATACCTTAAAAACCATTACCTTTCTTTCAGAAGTGTGTGCTTTAAAACTTTGCTGCTCTGAGTGCAGTGTCATTTTGTTTTAAGGTTTGATTTTTGCCATCAGTATTCTACTCCTAGTGTATCCGTAACTGACCTTCAAATGTTGGATAGATAACAAATGAAACTCTCAGCTTTTTTTTCGTGTGTTGGTACACTTGTTTAAACAAAATATGGCTGAGGAGCATTTTTGCTAGGGCCTCAGTTTGTTACTCTCAGAGAATAAATCACTTCAGCGCTAGTCACTTGAACCATGCCAATTTAAAAATCAATCAGCAGTGGGCCTGACATCTATGTAATGAGTTCGGTTATAAAACAAGGCTCCTGGAAAGAGGAATTAAAGTCATCTTGAGTGGCTCATAGTAGGCCTTCATATACTTGCTATTTTATCTGGAAATAAGAAACCAACAATGAATTGCTCTTTAAACTTGTATCAAGAGATATATTTGGGAACACTTAATTTTCAAGACCAATAACACCACACTGGTGAACATACGGAAGGCGGATTCCTGCACTCTTCTTTTACCATTTCAAAGTATAGCTGGTTAGAAAGGAAACGTGTTCAAGTAGTAGCATGTGCCTTTTGCCTCTTCAAGAACTCTAAACTTTCTCAGAAGCCATCTTTGTGGACTGTGGAGTTTGTGTTGATTCTTGTCAATCATGTAGACCAGCAGGTGAGTTAAGTGGCCCGCCCTTGTACTATAGCAATCTTCCACAACATGGTGTTCTCCAGATGTCTAGGACTACAAGTCCCATAAGCACAGCTGTGCTGGCTGGTGCTGATGGAAGTTGTAGTCCAAAACATCTAGAAGGCATCAGTTTGGGGAAGGATGTACTATAGGAATCACAGTGGACTTCTTAAAACTCAATACCAAATTACCATCCCAATGGGCTCTGTTTTAGAGGAAGTACCGGTAGGTGCAGGAATGAAAAAGTGGAATTCCTGAGTAGAAGAGAGAATTCTGCAGAATGCACAGGGTTGTCATGTTTCAAAAGATAGAGTATCAAATATTAAATCAATATTTAGCCAGTATGCAGTTTCTGAAGCAGCACAAATCCATTCCTTCTCTACAGATTGCTTCTGTTAGTGTGTTGGATTCTTCTGTCTGTGTATTGGATTTGCCTACACTACAAAAGCCCTCTCCGTGTATTCAGAAGACCACATAGGGGCATAAAGTATGCAGGTTGTGTGTGTATCTGCATGTGTCAATCCTGCCTCCCACGTTGATGGGCATTTCTGCTTCACTTTCAGAGTAGGAGTGGCATTTTAAGAGCTTTTGGATTAATGAACTGAGAAGCCTGTTTTTATCGAGAAGTCTGCTTATCTTATTCGGTAGGTGGCATTCCAGCCGGCCTCCATGGTAACCCGGCCGAGGGTCAGAGACAGACGCCTTCCCCGCGAAGACGGTGTTGGGTGGTGCCCTACTCAAGGGGCGGGCCTCACTGTCCAATCAGCACTGGTGGAGTTGTGTCTGCGGGGAATTTAAACTCCAGTGCTACAGGGAGGCTGTCCTCTCGCACCCTTTGCCACATCTCCCACTCTCCTCACCCTCTTTTTCTGCTTTGATGCATTGCAACCTTGCCATGGACTTATGTCAATCGCCATATTGTTGGGACTGCGCAGGAATTTTTCCACTTAGCAAATTGACTTCCCCATTTGGTTTTCGCCTACCTCGTAGCAATCGTGACAACTTTGTGAGGTTAGGCATTGGGTAAGCCTTTGTTTGGATGGAGGGGAGGTTGTAGCCTCCGCCTGCCCCTCCCCATTAAGGGTATCCTGTTTAAAGTGGATATCCTGTTAAAGTGGGGGTGTGGATTCTGTCCAATGCCTTGACATGGGCTAGGGCCATACCACTACTCCAATGGGGACTCCAATACGGAGAAAATATTGCTTTTAAGACAGCAATTGACCTGAACCTCCCTGGGATTGACTAGTCCTGTTGGACATCCCTGATGTAAATCATAGGGCTCCCCCTATTGATGGTTTACCCTTATCTGGACTCCCAGAAGAAGATGGGCAGGAGTCGGGATATAGTCCGGCCTCACCCAGTACCTAACCCAGACTGTTCACATCTGTAACCAAAAAAGTTGTGGCCTATTTGAACCCATTAACTAAAATCTGCTTGTTTGTGTGCTTTATATAGCTAAACGTTCGTGATTTGCATGTGTGCTGTTGACAGAACACTGGTTACTTCTCACAGAGAAGTTTTGCAGTGTGGAAACTAAATGCTGGACGACCTTTGATCTGATGCAGTTTGGCTCTTACATTCTTAGCACTTCTAGAAACATAGCCTGCGTTATTAAAAGCTGCACCAGTTTCCACATATTTTCTGCAGCAAATTCAGGGTCCCAGTAAAGCTCAGGACCGTATGAGAACTGGCAGAAACAGCCTCTAGAAATCCCTAATTGTAAAGTAGCATTTCTGAATGTAATCAGAACAGTAACAGGATGTAACCTTTCCCCATAATGTTACAGAGCTCACTCCCTGGGGATATGCACACTTGCACATCTTTTCCCAAGAAAACCCTATGAAGTATATTTGTTTAATCTGGCCTTCGAGGATTAGGGAGAGAACATATTGCGGTTTACTGCTCTTCATTTAGTTCTTGTAGGTTTTGGGATTCAGGTGTCTCTTAAAAGAGCTAGTTTAAAAAATAAATAATTTTTAGTTGTGTTTATATTGTTTAAAAGTTTATTACCCAGTTTTTTATTTTGAGCTACAACAAGATGGGGGGGGGGCATTTATTAAAACAAAGAGAAATTTGCATTCTCTTTGACAGCTTTGTGCACAGAGAGAAAATATTTATGTGTACCATTGTCTGTTAAAGCAATTTTTTCCACACTAATTTTTATATTAAAATTAAGATGTAAGTGTGGATGAGCATTGACAATAATTGTTTTCATATAGCCTGAGAAAGTGAGACATTATATAATCAATAGTAACATTGTTTTGTCATGGTGAATAAAGCATTGGATGCTATCGAAGAATTCAATTTAATTAGGCATACAATTAAATCTCTCTCTAATCCAATCTCAGAAAGCCAAATGTCAGCAGCATTTTTCAGAACCACAGGGATCTGCTAGAGGCTGCCTAGCATCTTCAGATAAAACCTAATTTGAAAGGCTTGATAGGAGAGTATCACTGCAAGTACACAGCTTGTGAAAGGCTGGTATGCAGTTAGTTTTCTATCAGAAAGAAAGAAAGAAAGAAAGAAAGAAAGAAAGAAAGAAAGAAAGAAAGAAAGAAGCACTGTGTTCTGAATGTTAAGAACATCTTCAGGTTGAAGTTTGCCTGTTAAAATAAAAGGGGGAGAAAATCCTTAGGTGCTTTCCCCTGTTGTCATTGGATGCATTTTCTTTGCAGATTATTATTTGACAAACTCCATTTTTATAAAACAGCAAAGCTCCATTTTGGCAGGCTGTAATGCAAACTGGGGGGAGGGGGGGAGGGCAAGATTGCTCAGTCCCTCAGGAAGTTGCTGACTAGAAATCCTTCCTGAAGTTCCCAAAGGAAACGCTAATTCTTAAGTTACTCAGCCTTTATTAGCCTGAGGAATAGAAACCCTCTCTAGTTCAGTGGTGGGAAACTTTTTCTCTCTCTGCTGAGAACCACATTCCATCAAGTGTAATCTGTCGTGAGTGGGTGGGGGCAGAAACAAACCCAAAGGCTCTTTCTCTCACCACCCTTCCAAATCCTAATTCATTTGTGTGTACATATGTACACCTCTGCGTGTACACACACATGCACATGCTACTTCATCCTCTGCCCCTCCTAGCTCAGGACCCCCCACTCTTCCACACATACTACCCGGTCATTCATTCATTCATCATTCATTCATTCTCTCTCTCTCTCTCTCTCTCTCTCTGAACAAAACGTTTCTTTCCTGCCATTTCTTCATCCCACACTTTTCTCTTTCTGCACTTGTATGGCTTTCTCCCTCCAACATATACCAGATTGTTGTTGTTGTTTAGTCATGTCCGACTCTTCGTGACCCCATGGACCAGAGCACGCCAGGCACTTCTGTCTTCCACTGCCTCCCACAGTTTGGTCAAACTCATGCTGGTAGCTTTGAGAACACTATGAGAAGCTATGAACTATGCTGAGCAGGGCACCCAAGATGAAGAGGTCATAGTGGAGAGTTTTGACCAAATGTGATCCGCCTGGAGGAGGAACCGGCAAGCCACTCCAGTATCCCTGTCAAGAAAACTCCATGGACAAAGTTAGCAGGCATATATACCAGATAGGGCCCAATAATATTCTCCTGTATGCTCTTTCCCTCACCCTGAGATATGGGGTTCCTGCAACTTTTACCCTCATGGGGGGGGGGTAAGGGGAAGAATTAAGAGGTCTCCCTCACAAGCCCTGTAGATAAATTCACCTGCATGAGACTTAATCTCAGAGTCATATGTTTGAGCCCCATGTTGGGCATAAGATTCCTGCATTGCAGGGGTTGAACTAGATGGTCTTTGTGGTTGTTCCCCAACGCTACAATTCTATGATTCTATAAGCCACTCCCAGTTGCTTCCTTATTCTGGAACTGGTTCATGTCGTTTTGCAGAGAATGTATTTTCTTCTTCTTTGGGTGCCAAGTGGTTCTGATTAATAAGCTTACATTTGCCTACTATACTACTCTGCCCCTGGCAACCTTCTGCTCCTGCTTAAAATACTTGCTTGTGCTACAGCTTGAACTGTAGTATCAATTTATCAGTAGTGAGTTATCCCTCAAGCGCCTAGAAGGCTAAAGGGAAAACCTATTTAGGGCAGTGATGAGGAATAACATTGGTTTTATGAGTATGCATAATTTTTAATTTTAATTGTGAACCATCTGATAGTACAGATAGAGAAGGTTGGTAATTAATGCGCTGCCTGACCCTAGAGTCTCTCATCAATATTTGCTTGAACTTTCCATAAACTGGATGGCCTTAAGTCTTCATACATTGTACAGAGAGATAACACTTACATGTCTGGAATTTCTTGGACATATCCGGAATACTGCAGTCGGAAGCAGTGTCCAGGCAGAAATTGCTTTAAAAATGTCCAGGAAAATCCAGGTGTATGGCAACCCATGTCGGCGATTTTCCTTTAAAATAGCTCAAAAACTAAAGAACTTTTTAAAAAAACAAATAAATGCAAATTTGCAAAAAAACGCTCAACAACTCTTCACTGTTTGAAATATGGTAACCCTACTTACATGTAGGAAACAGAGGTGCACAGAGTCTAGAGTTATGTGCATGAAAAAAATAGGTTGCAATTCAGAAACCTCAAAACTTCTCAACTGGTTTAAATTATTGTCAGAGGTGATGCAGTATCTTTGTATGGTTACATATGAAGTGCTACATTACAGCTAAAAGACTGACTGATGATTCTACTACTCTGATTAACATATGCATTCTTCTTCATCTTACTATTTCATGAGCCTGCAATTATGAAAGGAACTCAATTCATGGGATTGCATTATATCGCAGCCAATCCCCATTCCTTAACATAAGCGTGTACATTTCAGTAGGGGTTCACTACGATACTTAAGAAATCAGTATACCATTTACATTTATCCCGGTTTTCCATCTTTTTTATTGTCCTGTTGATAAGCTAGTTGTAATTATATCAGATTATGGTTAATTACTGCAGCTGCATCTTTTTACTGTCATTAGAAGGAATTTACTGCAGCCGTTCTTTGACTTCATGACTTGAAACGTCAGTCCTTTCTTTCATGTAGGCTCAGGGCAGGGGTTTTCAAGACCCCCACAATCATAGAACCAGTGGCATCATGATTTCCCACCCCCTGGAACAGCAGGCACACACCTTCCCATCTTATATAAAAAACTGTCTACTCATAGAATTGTAGAGTTGTGAGGTACCCCAAGAGTAATCGAATCCAACCTCCTACAATGCAGGAATCACAACAAAAGCATCCCTGGCAGATGACCATCCAACCTCTGCTTAAAAACCTCCAATGGAGGAGAGTGACCCACCATTTTAAGACACTGATTTTCATGAGAGCATATACTGTATTTTCCCATGTATAAGACTATATTCCCCCCAAAAAAATTTTTTTAAGGTTAAAATTGGGGGTTGTCTTATACACAGAAAAATATGGTAACTAGATACAGTAAGGCTGAAGGCACAATGTAAACTGGACTTTGAAAACATATTTTTGGACTTCCGGAGGCGGCGCGAACGGCAATGGCTGCCCTTTCCTAGTCGGGAAAGGGAAGCTCCGCCGAAAAAGGGTCTCCCGCTGCGGCGAAGCGGGGACCCATTCAGGAAAACCACAGGCAGCAGAAGCCTGTGGTCTTGGGGTCCGGCGGGCGCCAGGAGCAGCCCCCAAAACGTTGAAGGAGCCCCGTAAGGGGCTCCGGATCGCGGAGGGGGTTGCGGCGCTGAGGATCGTTCCGCAATCGGCGGAGTGAAGCCGCGTTGCTGCTGTCGGTGAGCGCTGTCCTTTCTTCCTAAACTACAGATTCGGAAAACAACAACCCGTGAATAAACGGACTTTAAAAGTTTCGGGACTTTAAGTACTTAATTTGGCTGAAAGCGGAGTGACGAAAAATAGGAAGTCCGTCTTCCGCTGTCATTGAAGCATTAAGCAAAGAGCCGGAGGAGTGGAGGCAAAGAGTGAACTTTTAATCTAACAGATCTGGGCATTCATGGAAATTATTTTTAAGCTGAATAAGGACTCTAAGTAATTGATTATATGACTTTTATGTGGACTTTGATACCTTTCTTCTATTTGGATTACAATTAAAGTAAGAAACCCAGGTGCTGGAACTGCCTGAGTAATTGAGTAGCCAGCTTGCAGGGCTGGATACTTTTGAACTTAAACTTTGAAACAATCTGAGGGAGTTTGAATTGGTTACTTTGAAGCATCTTTTGGAATACCAGCAAGCACTGTCTGAAACACTGAAACACTGTGACTTTTTAAACACCAACTCTGCTAAAAATTACCTTATTGAAGGCTCTCGGACATTAAATGGGATTACAATATTTTTATGGAAATTGTCTTCTTTTCTAAAGACATTTTAAGTTCCCCCTAGAGGATTTGGGATTAATAGCAGTGACATTGTTTTACTTTCCCTTTCCCGGCCTCCTGTTTGACTATTACCATCTGGGCCGCTGTTTCTCTCATGGGAACAACTCAGCTTGACCTTGAATTTTAGATAACTCTGGAATGAGTGGCGCAAGAAGAAAGGGACCGAGAACCAGACAAACAACTCTAACCGCAGTCTCCCAGGCACGTAGATCATCTGTGCCTACTGTGCTTACTTTGCCTACTCTGACTTCTGAGAAAGAAGCTGCTTTTCTGCCAAGGGCAGAAACTGAGGAATTTCAATTGGAAGAGATGGCCTCAGGAGGAATCAGCTCTACTTTAGAGAAAATTCTTGAAAAACTGGAATCTTTGGAAAAAAAAGTGGAATCCTTGGATAAAAAAGCTGATCAACAAACAGCTAAAATTGAACAAAATACTGAATGTTTAAATAGACTAACTGGACAAGTCGCACAAAATGTGCAAGCAATTGGAGAACTGAAGGAGACTGCAGGTGAAAATCGGAAATTGGCTGAAGATACCAGCCAAAGATTGGGAAATTTAGAGAAAGAGGTAAGACCACTCAGCAAACAAGTAGGTGAACATCAGACCTATCTTTCTATGATAGAACTACAGAATAGACAGACTAATTTAAGGATAAGGTCGATACCAGAGGTGGAAGAAGGCAACTTAGCTGAGTTCCTGACTAAAGAATTTTCCAAGTTTTGGAACCTAGAGGAAAAGGACTTCAAAATTACATCAGCCTTCAGACTTGGAAGACTTATAAAGAGAGAGAAGCCCAGAGACTGTTTAATAATATTGAGATCAAAGGAGGAAAGGGACAAGATTTTGGGTTTACATTACGGAAAGTCACTGGACATTCTGGATAAAAGAATCGAAATTTTTAAGGATATTCCTAAACAACTGTTGGATCTTAGAGCTGACTATTTGGAACTAACAAGACTGTTAAGGAGCAACACAATTATCTTCAGGTGGGACTTCCCTCAAGGATTATCTTTTACTTTTAGAGGGAAGAAGATTAAAATTAGATCACTGGAAGATAGAGACAAATTTCTGATTGCATACGGAGAGGACCTTCAAAAAGGACTGGAATTACCCTCGGGGCCTGAAGTACCAGAGGTGCCTGCACCCTCGGATTCTGAAGACCCAGCGAACAAGGTACTACCCCTAGAAAAATAACCAGACTTATTCAGGATGTCTCTGCAACTTTTGAGCTGGAATATAAATGGCTGTAACATTCCGGAAAAAAGAAGGAAAATTTTTCATATATTGAAAAAGGAACAATTGGACATTATTTGCTTACAAGAAACACATGTGACTAGGCTCCATCGGAAAGTACTAATAAACAAAAGACTTGGTCAGGAATTTATATCTTCAGACAAAGTAAAGAAGAGAGGCGTGGTGATATATGCAAAAGAGAGCCTGTCACCCAAATTCTTATTTAAAGATGAATATGGAAGAATTTTGGCAATCGAAATACAACATCAAGGAGAAAAGATTCTGATATTAGGAATTTATGCACCAAATGAAGGGAAGTCGGAATTTTTCAAGAAGTTGCATGAGACTATGCTGGAACATCTGGATTATGACAACATCATCATGATGGGAGATATGAACGGGGTTGTATCAACAAATATGGATAAGTCACAAAGCCAGAATGTCACTAAAGATGGCAGACTACCAAAGACCTTTTTTGAAATGACTGACAATATGGACTGGATAGATATTTGGAGAACGAAGAATCCCTTGGGAAAAGAAGGAACATTCTTCTCTGAAGCTCAGCTGACTTGGACAAGAATCGACCAAATATGGATAACTAGAGGTCTGGCACCGAAGGTCAGAAAGGTGGAAATCTGCCCAAAAACCTGCTCCGACCATAATGCACTGAAAATGGATATGATACTATTACCAACTGGCTCCTTTAGATGGAAGATGAATGACAATTTGTTTAGAGATCAGGAGATTACTAAGAAGGCCCAGAAAGCATTGAAGGATTACTTTGAGATAAATATGAACACTGCGGTGGAAAAAAGAATTATTTGGGATGCAAGTAAAGCTGTGATGAGGGGGTTCTTGATACAACAGAACGTGGCAAGGAAGAGGAAACAAAATGACAGAAAAGATAAGATTCTGGAGAAAATAAAAGAATTGGAGAAGAAGTTAAGATCAAACCCGAAGTCCCTGCCGATCTTGAGAGAAATCAAACTCTATCAAGCACAGTATTCTAAACTGATAAATCAGGAAATAGAGTGGAAGATTAAATTAATGAAACAAAAAACTTTTGAATCGGCAAACAAATGTGGGAAACTGCTAGCTTGGCAGTTGAAGAAGAGACAAAAATTGAATACAGTTACAAATTTGGAAATTGAAGGAAGAAACATTCAGAACCCCACGGAGATTAGAAAGTGTTTCCAGAAATACTTCAAAAAATTATATACTCAAGGGCCGCAGAATGAGGATGAGATAAAGCAATTTTTGGAGAAAAATGGACTTAAAAGGCTGTCACAAGAAAATAGATCTCTCCTGAACAGTAAAATAACATGTCAAGAAATTGAACAAGCCATTCAAAACATGAAACCGGGCAAATCTCCAGGGCCAGACGGGCTAACCTCCAAGTATTATAAGATATTAAAAGACCATTTGATTCAACCACTGATGGAGGTTAGCAATGAAATTATGGAGGGGAGGAGGGCGCCGGAATCGTGGAAGGAAGCTTTCATCACATTGATACCAAAATCGGAAGCTGAAAAGACACAACTTAAGAACTACCGTCCCATCTCCCTTTTAAATGTGGATTACAAAATCTTTGCAGATGTTTTGGCAAGTAGATTTAAAAAAGTTCTAAATGAAGTAATTCATAAAGACCAGGCAGGCTTTCTCCCAGGTAGACACATGTTTGCTAATACAAGGAACATTATTGACATTTTGGAACTTTTGCAAACTGATATAAATACAAAAGCAGTCTTAATCTTTATAGATGCGGAGAAGGCCTTTGATAATATCTCTTGGAAATTTATGAAGGGAAATTTAAAAGAAATGGGAGTGGGTCGGGGTTTTGAGAATGGGATTGATGCAATATATTCAGAACAAAAGGCTAAATTGATAGTAAACAATGTGGTTACTGAAGAGTTTAAAATTGAAAAAGGAACACGACAAGGCTGCCCGATTTCCCCTTTGTTATTTATATCAGTTCTGGAGGTGCTCTTGAATATGATTAGAGGGGACCGGTTGGTGGAAGGGATTCAGGTCGGAGCGAAACAATATAAACTTAAAGCTTTTGCAGATGACCTAGTTTTGACCCTGCAGGAGCCAGAATCTAGTACAAAAAGAGTATTACAACTGATTCAAGATTTTGGTCAGGTGGCAGGATTTAAACTAAATAAACAGAAAACTAAGGTGTTGGGGAAAAATCTGACAGATGTAGAGTCGGAACAGTTTCAGAGAGAAACGGAACTAACTGTGGTTAAAAAAGTAAAGTACCTAGGGGTAAACATAACAGCAAAAAATCTGAGCCTATTTAAGGATAATTACGAAAAATGTTGGTCTGAAATTAAGAGAGATTTGGATAGTTGGACAAAATTGAAGCTTTCTCTGTTAGGCCGAATCGCTGCTGTCAAGATGAATGTATTGCCAAAGATGTTGTTTTTGTTTCAAACATTGCAGATTGTGGACAAGACAGAGTGTTTCCGGAAGTGGCAGAGAGATATATCTAGATTTGTCTGGCAGGGCAAAAAGCCCAGAATTAAGTTCAAGATACTAACTGATGCGAAAGAAAGAGGGGGCTTTGCCCTGCCAGACCTAAAGTTGTATTATGAAGCCGCAGCCTTTTGCTGGCTAAAAGACTGGCTACTTCTTGAGGACACTGACGTATTGGACTTGGAAGGGTTTAATAATGCCTTTGGTTGGCATGCATATCTATGGTACGATAAGGTTAAGATTAATAAGGTCTTTAAGAACCATATTGTCAGGAAAGCAGTTTTTAAAGTCTGGACAAAATACAAAGACTTATTGGAAAATAAAACTCCGAGGTGGCTTTCACCTCTGGAAGCTAAGGCCCGAAAAAGACTCAATATGGAGGCCAACTGGCCAAAATATTGGGAAATATTAGAAAAAGATGGAGACAATTGGAAATTGCAGAGTTTGGAGAAAATGAAGGATAAAGTGCGAGACTGGTTACATTACGCTCAGATTAAAGAAGTTTTTAAAAATGACAAAAAGCTAGGGTTCCAGGTGGAGAAATCGAAGTTGGAAACAGAATTGTTAGAGCCAAAAACTAAGGTTTTATCAAGAATGTATAACTTGCTGCTGAAATGGAATACACAAGACGAAATGGTTAAATCGGTTATGATAAAGTGGGCTCAGGATATTGGGCATAATATTATGTTTGAGGACTGGGAAAGGTTGTGGACCACTGGGCTGAACTTCACTGCATGTAATGCTTTGAAGGAAAATGTAATGAAAATGATATATAGATGGTACATGACCCCAGTTAAACTTGCCAAAATATACCATTTGTCTGATAATAAATGTTGGAAATGTAAAGAACATGAAGGAACATTCTTTCACCTCTGGTGGACTTGCCCTAGAGTGAAGACCTTCTGGGAAATGATTTATAATGAGTTGAAAAAGGTATTTAAGTATACCTTTACTAAGAAACCAGAGGCCTTCCTTCTGGGCATTGTCGGCCAGAAGGTGTTAAAGAAGGACCGAACATTTTTTATGTATGCAACAACGGCAGCAAGGATACTCATTGCCAAGAGCTGGAAAACTCAAGATCTACCCACACTGGAAGAATGGCAGATGCAGCTGATGGACTATATGCAACTGGCCGAGATGACTGGCAGAATCCGAGACCTGGGAGAAGAGAGGGTTGAAGAAGACTGGAAGAAATTCAAGATTTATCTACAAAAGTATTGTAACTTGGTTGAATGCTAAGAAGGATGCTAGATCATAAATAATTGCCTACCACTGAATTAGATTGAACTTGACGATAAGTGAGATTGAGGGAAACATAAAATTTGTGGAGAATAGATTAAATTAACTGAACAAAATTTAAGAATATAAACAAGATGATAAATTGCTGGAAAAAATTTATAACGATGTAAGTGGGAGTGGGAGACGTGAGGGAGTCCAAAGAAGTTCTGAAAAATGTGTTATGATCCATGTTATATTGTTTATTATTTTTGCATTTTGTATTTTAAAAAAATCTCAATAAATATTTATAAAAAAAAAAAGAAAACATATTTTTGAATTATGCATTATCTATAACTAGACAACAATGTAATAATCATCAAGAAGTTTAATGTGTTAATTAACTTTCCAATGCCAGGGTATCCATTTGTGTTTCTTGTGAATGGGTCCCTGCTTCACTTCAGATGTTAATACAAGAATCACAGCAATTATCACCAATCTGCTAATGTAAAAGGTTCAAATTATACCTATTGAACATATATTTAAGCTCTAATTGTCACCAACTGGGATTATTATTATTATTATTTTGCATCTCACTGCCATTCAAATCTCACCATACAATTGTTTCATGTCATGCAATCTGACAAAGTGAACAGAGTCCATGAAAGCTCATGCTTATAAATGAAATAATCTTTAAGGGACCATAGAATTATTTTTGCTGCAAGCTACTCATCTGGAAGCTCTCTCCCAGTAACAATTACAGTATAACTATTCAGTCTTTCAGATCTAGAGTGTCCTTGTTCTTTTTGGACAGCAATCAGCACTATTGGAGCTCTGCATATTTTTTGTCTCGGGAGATTTGTGAAGAAATAATGAGCAGCACGCAACTAACTCATTCCATCAGCACAACGATTGACACTCAGTTTACGGAACTTCTCCCTAACCTCATGTTTGGAGGTTCCTACAATCTTCAGAGCAGGTTTGGGGGGGGGGTGTAGAAGGGGAGGAGAGACAGAGAGAAATTTTGTTGTGCAAACATAACTGTTTACACTGATGGAAAGCATTGGCTGGATTGTGTCCTGTGTGAAATGTTATGTGCCTTCTGGGGAAAAAAAGAGCTATTTCATCTTCTAACATCTTAAATGATTTCTGTTGACACTTTGTGCAGGTCATTTTGGCTCATTATTTTTCATACAGTAAAACACCAGAACATCCCTGCTGGATCAGGTGATGGCCCATCTAGTCCAGCATCCTATTCTCATGGTGGCCAACAGATGCCCATGAGATGTGTGAAAGAAGGACTGGAACTTAACAGCATCCTCCCCTCCTGTGGTTTCCTAGAACTAGTATTCAGAAGCGTATTGCCTCTAGTAGCCATTGACAGCGTTTGTCCTGCATGAATTTTTCTAATCCTATTTTAAAAGTATCAAAGCTGGTGGCCATCCTGCAGGAGCAAATTCCACTGTTTAGCTATATTCTATGTGGAGAAGTACATATGTAAAGGTAAAGGGACCCTTGACCGTTAGGTCCAGTCTCAGATGACTCTGGGGTTGTGGCACTCATCTCGCTTTATTGGCCGAGGGAGCTGGCGTACAGCTTCCGGTAAGAAAGCTTTAAAGATGCTTCCATTATCATAACAATGAAACTTAGATTATAGAGTCCTAGAAACAAACACTAAAACAGCAACCTAAGTGGTTTCTAAAGATACAAAACAATTTCGTGCTATAAATGCAACAGCAGCTGCACTAAACTTGGAACAGTAAATTCCTCGTAGGTTGGGGTGAACAAGTGTTCTGTAACCTGATGTGGAAGCCCAATAGCATAGGAGCAATTTGCATCTCTAGAAGAAGGGAATTTGGAGTCAGGTGCTACTACAAAGAACACTGTCTTCCATGTCTCCCCACAACAAGCCAAACCTTGCTCCATCAACTTGGATCCAAAGTTGCTTAGGTCTTTATGTATCAGCATATGCCAGTGCTATATATCCTACAGAACTAATGTTATATGTCTGCACAGGTATACATGGTAGCCATGCTCAGCACCAACTGATGTTTCTGGACCATCTTGAAATGTAACCCTATCTAGAGTTTATTGCAGTAGTCTGGACATGAGGTGAGGGCATGGATCACAGCAGCAATGTTATCACTGTCCAGGAACAGACATAACCGATGAATCAGCCACAGCAGAGATAGGCAACCCTTGCTACTGATGTCAGGACTCACGTTGACAATGCTGGGTCTAGGAGTACCCTAAGAGTCAAGGACAGCATCTAGAGCAGACTATTGAACCACCTCCCAGGCATGAGAACCACCAACCAACAGTATTTCTATGTTCTCAGCACCAGTTCAGCACGGCTTCATCTAGTTCACATGGTATGGAGAAATAGGGCTGGGTATCACCTGCATTAAACTAACCATAGTTGGTACTAACCACAGCACAGCACAGTTAGCAAAAGCTTCTGAACTCCTACAGGTACTCACCTCAAATGATGAGGGAAAGGGAGTTTGGGGCATGTGAGCCCAGGGAGAGATGTGATGTGTTTATGTAACACTAATCCATGTTTCAGCATTATGCTATAATGAAGGCATTATTTGTTTATCATTTGCCTTTCCATTTAGAAAACTTCTGTACTTCCATTTGGAGCAAGGTGGTTCAGAACATTAAAAACTAAAACCTTAGGATTGTCCCACTTGCATTAACCCCCCATCCAAGCTTTGTGATCAGTTTCACACTAGCTTTGTTTCAGTGACTTTGCATTCTCAGGTGGCCCCAGGCCATTCTCTGGGTCAACAATTTTAAGACATAAACAGCTTCAGTAAAAGCACCACTAATAATTGTAGACTAAAAACACAGAAAATCAGCAGAAGCATTAAGAGTGATAGAATAATACAGTGGTACCTCGCTTCAGGTTACAGACTAATCTGGAAGTAGTACCTCGGGTTAAGAACTTTACTTCAGGATGAGAACAGAAATTGTGGGGTGGCGGCAGTGGGAGGCCTCATTATCTAAAGTGGTACCTCAGGTTAAGAACAGTTTCAGGTTAAGAATGGACCTCCTGAACGAATTAATTTCTTAACCCGAGGTACTACAGTGGTACCTCGGGTTACATATGCTTCAGGTTACAGACACTTCAGGTTACAGACTCCTCTAACCCAGAAATAGTACCTCGGGTTTAGAACTTTGCTTCAGGATGAGAACAGAAATCGGGCTCCGGCGGCAGCAGGAGGCCCCATTAGCTAAAGTGGTGCTTCAGGTTAAGAACAGTTTCAGGTTAAGTACGGACCTCTGGAATGAATTAAGTACTTAACCCGAGGTACCACTGTACTGTAAAGGCTTGGTCTGGTACCTAAAATATTTGGTGTCAGTGTAGCTCCCATTGCAGTGCAGAAGTAGCATCTGGAGCGGAGCCTTGTCCCAAGATCTTAATCAGAGATAAATCTCAGTGGTGTACCTTCACATGAAGGGATTGCAGGAGTTTTAATCCTTTCAAGTATTCATTTCAATCAACCACTTTGCACTGAACTCGTTTTTTGCAAAATTATTAAATGGGTAGGGAGCCTCAGGCTCCCTGGTCTCTCCGTCTGTCCCTTGGGACTCTCCTCAGGCTACACTTCTCACTTGACCTGTTTCACTTTGTCCTTCATTATTTTTTGCCTGGCAGTGATGTGTCCTTGAGCTCAGATGATGACTCTTGCTTGCTGAGATGAAGATTGAGAAAGGTGTGTGTGTGTGTGTGTGTGTGTGTGTGTGTAGAAGCTAGCCTACTGTCCAAAGGAGAAACTTGCATTCATTGCTCCATCCACTTCTGGCCCTTCTCACCACTGGAATGTGGCCCTTGGAATGTGGGTCTCAGGCTGTAAAAGGATCCCCACTGCTGCTGTAAAAGGTCATGGTAGTTCTCTATAACAAAGGAAGTGCTCATATGCATATTCCATCTAGGCATGCTGTATGTATTTAACTATTGTCACACTTGTCTGTGTTAGAAATATTCAGTTTGTTTCTTTACCTTTTTCACATAATGCTACATTTATTTTTTAAAAAAAGTTTTGGGGATGTGTTATGGATAGAGTTTCTTATGTTTCAGAAAGTGCAGGAAAAGCAGAAAACTGGCATTTGACGTGGCTCAGGTCTCTTGCTATACAGCCCCATCTGCTGTACAAAAATATAGTGGCACCTGAGAAATGCTATCCAAGCCCATTTTTACCATTAAATAATTTTACCATTAAAAGATTTTTACATCCTTCTTTAAGCTCATGCTGTTCCTTTCATTATTATTATTTTTCAGAAATACTGTATAGTGTTTTTGCAACTAAGCAATGAAAATTCTACAAATAAACCTACAAAAAATTTGCCAAACCTCTAGTTTCAAGCTGGCTATATTTTTTTCCTGATGGATATAATTGTCCGCCACATGGTTTCAAAAGCTGTGATTTATCTGTGTGTCATTGGAATAGTCAGCTTGGGTATTGGATGATGTAGAGCCAACAGGAGGAAGCAGCTTTTGATACATGTGATTTTTAAAAAATGCAGTCTGGCTACTAATTTACTTATTCATTGATTCATTTGATGCATTTGTTTCCTGGCCCATCTGAACAGGTCATACTGGCCTAATTTGAATTTCCTGCAGAAGCCTTGGCTCCCCCTACCCTACAGGATTATAAGGAGTAGCTGGGAAACTTTCATTTGAATTTTAAATTACTTACACCATGTCACAATATTCAAATCTGGACAAAACATGGTTAGTCTTAGCTTGCTTCAACAAATCATTATTATTATTTTAGACCACAGTTAATGAACTTGGAATTTTTTTTAGCAAACCATAGTTAAGATTAACAAGAGCTAATGGTCCAGGTGACATGTTAGTATGTGAATAATCTAAAATATGTTTTCTTTTAGTAAGACAAAGGTTTGGGCAGTTCTCCAGTGGAAAAGGATTTCATAGCTGAGAGGCAGACATTGCACACACCACTGTATGCTCTTGAAGTGTTGACTTTGTGCATCGTTGGTAAGCTGAATAATCAATAGTAAGCTTAAGATGCTGCCTATACTAGGGATTGTAATGGGAGACAGAGAGGAGGGCAGTTTAGCAATGGTGCAGTGCTCAAGCCATTTACAGCTTTGGGAATCGTTTTTAGCTGTGCTGTGTACTGCCTTGTTTATTGCTTGTGTCTTCGAAAGATTAAAAAATAAGCAGAAATCATAAAACTACTTGCTTGCTTTAGAATTTTAATATATACTTTCCCTCCCATAGCATCTAATCATATATTTAGAATAGTTGACAGAAGTATCCACTGTGAATTTAGAGTTGAATTCGAGCTTTTCCTGTTTTTTATTTGTGAATCGAAAGTGGCCTACATATTCTCTTGAAGCATCTTCTGAACACATTTTAGAGATAAGTAAGGCTGAGTTATAATGAGGTTAGGGTGGCTATCATAATTGGTAAATTGTTGTCAACTTTCTGGGACTTTGTGATGTCGTTTTTAAAATGTATGTATTGACGAAATCCAAGGTATGCCTACTCAGAAGCCATAGCTCTATTGCTAAAGAAGAATATCGCGGACGGGTGTAAGAATCACCTCTTTGCTTCTCTCCAATCCCCATTAGGATGTTATGCCTGTCACTATTTTGAATTTCCTGGTAGTAATCATTCTCACTACTACTGAACTGATGCAAAAGTTCTCTATTATTCATTCCTGTGAACTATAACTTCGCTACTTGGTGAACAGTGATACCATCTGGAAGATCTGTCTGTGTCAATAGAACTGTATTTGGTGTGCTGAATTTAGGTGTTCAGTTCTTCGTTTGTAATAATGTGTCTTTAAAAAGACCAGCTAGGAATTCAGTCAATTCTTGGATTGTAGTTCATCCTTCAGTTACTGATATTGCCAGTGACTACTGAAATGAATATAGGCTGCCTAAGGCTAAAAAAATATCTTTTGTATAGTGCTTTAGGAAAGTCTGGTGATACAATTTAGTATTACAATGGTACCTCAGGTTACATATGCTTCAGGTTACATAAGCTTCAGGTTACAGACTCCGCTAACCCAGAAATAGTGCTTCAGGTTAAGAACTTTGCTTCAGGATGAGAACAGAAATCGTGCTCCAGCGGCGCGGTGGCAGCGGGAGGCGCCATTAGCTAAAGTGGTGCTTCAGGTTAAGAACAGTTTCAGGTTAAGAACGGACCTCAGGAACGAATTAAGTACTTAACCTGAGGTACCACTGTACTGAATTGCGGTCCTTGACCCTTCGCTATCCACTCATGCCATTCAAAAAGTTTTTTCCTGACTTTGTTATCTCATATTAGAACCAGTAATTTGTGATAAATTATATTTTAAAGCCCTGTGTACTTTTAAAGGTTCTCTCCTGCACAAGTTCTGTTATGCCGCTGTCAGGATTTCTCTGCATGCTGGTATTGTATATTTACATGGTATAATGAGGGAGGGGCAGATGACAACTAGTTTTGTCTAGTTCATAATGTAATCCTATGTACCTTTACTGAGAAGCAAAATAATTTTTTAAAATGTAGTGGGTTCGGTCCAGTGTGTATGTTGGGGCACTCTGTGAACTCATTACAGAGAAAGAGAAGCAGCCAGAGTATTCTTATTTTAGTTTGTTGTTCAGGCCTTTGGTACACGAACCTTGTGCAGCAATTTATAGGTATATATGTTTTGGCCAAGGTGTGACATCCCACTGTCTCGCACTGCCTCCCACCATCACCAGTCTAGCTGCTGCATCAGTTGGTGTTCCGGGACAATGCCCAAGGCAGTTCTGCATAGCACGTCTCCCAAATTACTGTCGAGCCCTTCTTATAGGTCAGCCTTACATTATTTGATTGAGCAGGAAGAAGAGGGACAGATGAGGATATGGGAGGAATGTGGAGAGCTCCCATGATGTGTCTGTGAGTATGGAAGAAGGAAGGGAAGGCAAAAGGGATCCAGTGGGATCTCCCCCCCATAGACTGAATTGAGCCTGCTGCATGTGGGTTTTTAAAAGGCAACCCAGACCTGCAGTCTGTATTATAATATCTAGTCATGTCCTTTGCAAGGGTATGATTACGAGTTATACAAATTATTTTATGTATTAGTGGAGTTGGTGTTGTAGAAGCTTCAAGCGTACCAGTTCCGACTGCATGTTTTCAGTGCTCACTTGTGGAAGAACAACAACAATCCAGCGACTCATCATATAAGAAACTAAGTTGTCAGCAAGAAAAGTAGACTGGAACAGCAGCAGATTGTTACAAAATGATCATCACGCAACCTAGGAATTTGTTCCATTTTCTGCATATGTTGTTTAGTTTTATACTCGCTAAATTCGTGTCAGATTTCTTCTTCAACAGCTTGTAATCTCTGCCAGCTTTTGGATGTGCAAACAAGCAGCAACAGAGGAAATGTGGGTGACTCGCATTTCCTCTTTTTGTACTTCCATGTAATATGCAACATGAGAACTTGTGCACCTTTCCCTTGGTGAGATAATGAAGGCCAAATGTTGAGGAAGAGGCAGAAACCCCCAGTTTGCATATCCCAGAAGAAAAGAGGAAGGGGGAGTGGGGCATGTCCTCTGCAGCAGTTTCTGTGTAATGCCTGGAGCTTTTTTTTTTTTTTGGAGTAGCAAGTTTTTATTCTTGGTGTTTTTCAAATCCCTTAATTTTCCAACCTTGAAAGATTTGTGGTATAGAATAAGACTTTGGGCACTAGGGTGGTAGTTTCACAAATACTTGTAAGACTTTGGACACAACAGATAAACAATATTCCCTTACAAAAGTCATTCTTTCAAAAAAATAAAATTCAAACCTCCTTCGTGATAATATGAACATGACTTGCGTATGTTAGTATGGGTTTTATATTTTTCTCTGTGTTTGCTTAACAGGTCCATGATGGAATACTCCTGTTCAGTCTTGCTAATTTCCATTAGTTTTCTGCACGGCGAAGCGTTGCGTGGCAATGGGACTGCATCACTTAATGATACAACAACAAGTAAGAAACACTGAATTTTGGGGGTCGGTCTGCGTCAGTACTTTGTTCATATAAATCTTCATTCCTTTGGTTTCAGATGGTGTTTCATGCTTCCTGCTTTAACATTTATAGCACCACATATCTTATGAAATCAATGTGGGATCAGGCTTGTGTTCTTCTCAACTCATACATGCTGAACATTATCTGTAATATGTATGAGTAATTGACTGACTATTTCCCATTGACAAATATTTTGTTATGATGCTCTACTTTGGAAGCTTCTCTGAGGCTTTTCTACAATTCTAGATAAGAAGCTACAAACCCCCAGTACTTGTCATCAAGGGCTGCCAGTAGTTCTTTGGTAACTCTAAAGCACAGGGATCGACCTGCTTTTTACTGCTGCCACAAAAGCCTTGATGGTTTTAAAGCTTTCCAGTTAACTTCATTAATACATAAAGCAGTAGCAGTTGACTTGAAACTGACTGCTCTTCCTCTTACTGAGTTCTCTTGCATTTGAATAATCTTACTCCAAATGCAAGTTTATTTCTTGGTTCAGGAACCTCTGCTTATCTAAATCAGCAGTCATGCATATTTTCATGTCTGCAACATGGGACCTCTTTTTATTGTCTGTATCCATTTCTCTCTATATATATATTTGCTTTTTGCTTTTTCCCAGTGGTCTGGCTTGTATAAAGAAGCTACCCCCTAGACCTGTGGTTCCCAATGTGGGGCACACGCCCCAGAGGATGCAATTCGATTTTTAAGGGGGACAATCCAAGAATGAGTTATTAACAGTGAATGGCCTTTCAGGCTTCCTCAACGTGAATAGGAGTTGATGGAAGTGAGTCAGCAACACTACAGAATCTTCTCCTTTGGAACAAGTGGCCTGCTAATAGAAAGTTGATGTGGAGTTCTTACCTTGGGATATATTGTTTTTCAACATACCAGTGCTGAGTGGGGCTCTGGGGAAAGGGAAGCGAATTGTGCTTGACTGGTGAGGGTCCCCCCCCCCCGAAAAATCAAGGAGCAACTTGGCCTGCTTAGCCCCCAGTCATATTACATATTCTCTCTCTGTCTCTCTCTCCCCCCTTCCTCCTGTGTGTGTGTGTGTGTGTGTGTGTGTGTGTTCCCAGACAGTTATCTTAGCAGGTAAAGCCTCTTGGGCTTGCTGATAGAAAGGTTGGCAGTTCGAATCCCTGCGACGGGGTGAGCTCCTGTTGCTCTGTCTCAGCTTCTGCCAGCTTAGCAGTTTGAAAGCATACCAGTGCGAGCAGATAAATAGGTACCGCTGCAGTGGGAAGGTAAATGGTGTTTCCGTGCGTTCTGGCTCTCATAACAAACCTCTGTGTGCCAGTAGTGGTTTAGTCATGCTGGCCACATGACCCTAGAAAGCTGTCTGTGGACCAACACTGGCTCCCTTGGCCTGAAAAGCGAGATGAGCACTGCAACCCAAAGTCACCTTTGACTGGACTTAACCATCCTGGGATCCTTTACCTTTACCTACCTCTCTTCTCAGCAGCAATAATGTGGCACATTTCCTTCTCCTGTTTCTTCTCTCCCTAAGTTCCTTTACCTCCATGTCCCCTTTGGGATCCTTGCATGCTGAGTATTGTTGAATGCAATTCTTACTGAGTTACTTGAAGCATTTTCTTGCTCAGCAAGTATGCCGATTGCTCTAGGGACTTTGGACAAAAGCCACATAAATACCAGGGGAAGCAGGTATGTCACCTGTTCTACAGCAGCTTAAATAAACAGTGTAGCAGTTGTTCTAACAGAGGATGCTCATACACCATACATTTAAATCACATAACTTCCCTCACAGAATCCAGGGAATTGTAGTTTGCTAAAGGTGCTTTAGCGAAAGGAAAGTCCAATGCTGTAAAGAAAAATATTGCATAGGAACCTGGAATGTAAGAACCATGAACATGGGTAAGTTGGAGGTGGTCAAAAATGAGATGGCAAGAATAAATATTGACATCCTGGGCATCAGTGAACTAAAATGGACGGGAATGGGTGAATTCAGTTCGGATGACCATCATATCTACTACTGTGGGCAAGAAACCCGTAAAAGAAATGGAGTGGCCCTCATAGTCAACAAAAGAGTGGCAAAAGCTGTACTGGGATGCAATCTCAAAAATGATAGAATGATCTCGATACGAATCCAAGGCAGACCTTTTAACATCACAGTAATCCAAGTTTATGCACCAACTACTGGTGCTGAAGAAACTGAAATTGACCAATTCTATGAAGACTTACAACACCTTATATAATTGACACCAAAGAAGGATGTTCTTCTCATTATAGGGGATTGGAATGCTAAAGTAGGGAGTCAAGAGATAAAAGGAACAACTGGCAAGTTTGGCCTTGGAGATCAAAACGAAGCAGGGCAAAGGCTAATAGAGTTCTGTCAAGAGAACAAGCTGGTCATCACAAACACGCTTTTCCAACAACACAAGAGACGACTCTACACATGGACATCACCAGATGGGCAGCATCGAAATCAGATTGATTATATTCTCTGCAGCCAAAGATGGAGAAGCTCTATACAGTCAGCAAAAACAAGACCTGGAGCTGACTGTGGCTCAGATCATCAGCTTCTTATAGCAAAATTCAAGCTTAAACTGAAGAAAGTAGGAAAAACCACTGGGCCGGTAAGATACAATCTAAGTCAAATCCCTTATGAATACACAGTGGAAGTGAGGAACAGGTTTAAGGATTTAGATTTGGTGGACAGAGTGCCTAAAGAACTATGGATGGAGGCTCGTAACATTATACAGGAGGCAGCAACGAAAACCATCCCAATGAAAAGGAAATGCAAGAAAGCAAAGTGGCTGTCCAATGAGGCCTTACAAATAGCGGGGGGGAGAAGGCAAGCAAAATGCAAGGGAGATTGTGAAACATACAGGAAATTGAATGCAGATTTCCAAAGAATAGCAAGGAGAGACAAGAAGACCTTCTTAAACAAGCAATGCAAAGAAATAGAGGAAAGCAATAGAATGGGAAGAACCAGAGATCTGTTCAAGAAAATTGGAGATATGAAAGGAACATTTCGTACAAAGATTTCCATAATAAAGGACAAAAGTGGAAAGGACCTAACAGAAGCAGAAGACATCAAGAAGAGGTGGCAAGAATACACAGAGGAATTATACCAGAAAGAAACGGATGTCTCATATACCCCAGGTAGTGTGGTTGCTGACCTTGAGCCAGACATCCTGGAGAGTGAAGTCAAATGGGCCTTAGAAAGCACTGCAAATAACAAGGCCAGTGGAAGTGATGGTATTCCAGCTGAACTATTTAAAATTTTAAAAGATGATGCTGTTAAGGTGCTACACTCAATATGCCAGCAAGTTTGGAAAACTCAGCAGTGGCCAGAAGATTGGAGAAGATCAGTCTACATCCCAATCCCAAAGAAGGGCAGTGCCAAAGAATGCTCCAACTATCGCACAATTGCACTAATTTCTCACGCTAGCAAGGTTATGCTTAAAATTCTACAAGGAAGGCTCAAGCAGTATGTGGACCGAGAACTCCCAGAAGTGCAAGCTGGATTTAGAAGAGGCAGAGGAACCAGACCAAATTGCAAACATGCGCTGGATTATGGAGAAAGCTAGAGAGTTCCAGAAAGACATTTACTTCTGCTTCATTGACTATGCAAAAGCCTTTGACTGTGTCGACCATGGCAAACTATGGCAAGTTCTTAAAGAAATGGGAGTGCCTGATCACCTCATCTGTCTCCTGAGAAATCTCTATGTGGGACAAGAAGCTACAGTTAGAACTGGATATGGAACAACTGACTGGTTCAAAATTGGGAAAGGAGTACGACAAGGCTGCATTTTGTCTCCCTGCTTATTTAACTTATATGCAGAATTCATCATGCGAAAGGCTGGGCTGGATGAATCCCTAGCCGGAATTAAGATTGCCGGAAGAAATATCAACAACCTCAGATATGCAGATGACACAACCTTGATGGCAGAAAGTGAGGAGGAATTAAAGAACCTTTTATTGAGCGTGAAAGAGGAGAGTGCAAAATATGGTCTGAAGCTCAACATCAAAAAAACGAAGATCATGGCTACTGGTCCCATCACCTCCTGGCAAATAGAAGGGGAAGAAATGGAGGCAGTGAGAGATTTTACTTTCTTGGGCTCCATGATCACTGCAGATGGTGACAGCAGCCACGAAATTAAAAGACGCCTGCTTCTTGGGAGAAGGGCAATGACAGGCCTAGACAGCATCTTGAGAAGTAGAGACATCACCTTGCCAACAAAGGTCCGTATAGTTAAAGCTATGGTTTTCCCAGTAGTGATGTATGGAAGTGAGAGCTGGACCATAAAGAAGGCTGATCACCGAAGAATTGATGCTTTTGAATTATGGTGCTGGAGGAGACTCTTGAGAGTCCCATGGACTGCAAGAAGATCAAACCTCTCCATTCTGAAGGAAATCAGCCCTGAGTCCTCACTGGAAGGACAGATTGTGAAGCTGAGGCTCCAGTACTTTGGCCACCTCATGAGAAGAGAAGACTCCCTGGAGAAGACCCTGATGTTGGGAAAGATGGAGGGCACAAGGAGAAGGGGGCGACAGAGGACGAGATGGTTGGATAGTGTTTTCAAGGTTACCAGCATGAGTCTGACCAAGCTGCGGGGGGCAGTGGAGGACAGGAGTGCCTGGCGTTCTCTGGTCCATGGGGTCATGAAGAGTCGGACACGACTAAACGACTAAACAACAACAAAGGTGCTGGGGAGGGGACACAGGTGGCGCTGTGGGTTAAAGCCTCAGCGCCTAGGGCTTGCCGATCGAAAGGTCGGCGGTTCGAATCCCTGCGGCGGGGTGCGCTCCCGCTGCTCGGTCCCAGCGCCTGCCAACCTAGCAGTTCGAAAGCACCTCCGGGTGCAAGTAGATAAATAGGGACTGCTTACCAGCGGGAAGGTAAACGGCGTTTCCGTGTGCGGCTCTGGCTCTGGCTCTGGCCAGAGCAGCGATGTCACGCTGGCCACGTGACCCGGAAGTGTCTCCGGACAGCGCTGGCCCCAGGCCTCTTAAGTGAGATGGGCGCACTACCCCAGAGTCTGTCAAGACTGGCCCGTACGGGCAGGGGTACCTTTACCTTTACCTTTACCTAAAGGTGCTGGGAACTGTAGCTCTGTGAATGGTGAACTACAGTTTCCCAAGATTCCTTGGGGGGGAGTCATGTCTAAATGTGCTTCAAATGCTTGTTGTGTATGCAGCCAAGGTGAGGCATGTGTAAGTTGTTTTTGGCAATACATCGGTTGTGTGTGGGGTGGCGGGGTGTTAAACAAAAATACCTTACCTTATTTGCAAAAACAGCAGACAGTACAAAATGTTAGTATTAAGAGACACACAGGCCACAAACGTTTATAATGGTGTCATAGAGGAAAATAAAGATTGCTGGGGGTGGGGAGATACAATAGAGGTTTCTAAAAATAAGAGCATCAATATAGAACTTCCCCCTTTCCTCATAATACCATAAATGGGTGGCTTCGCCTTCATGCCTTGTTTGTCAGCTTCCAGAGGCATATGACTGTCTGTTGTTGAAACAGGAACTAGAAAGAAGAGCTTAGCCTAATCCACCCAGGCAGTTATCAGCTTTGATGAATGCTACCTTATTGCCACAAAGCCTGCTCAGAAGTGGGGAAATGTATTTGCTTTAATGTACTAGATTTTGAACATATTCCTTCTTGCAAAATTTCACAACCTGGGTTAGAGAGTACCTACTGGAATTTACCCCCTGGTTGGAGCAATAAGAATCAAGCACCTAAGATCATCTTGTGCAGAACCTGGAAAACAGCAAAGTCATGCTTGGAAACTGCCATGCTTTCTGCCAGTTCCCCCCCACCCCCACCCTCCTCATTTGACAACCCTCAGGATTTTTGCTGTAGGGCCTGAAAGCAGAAATCCTATGGCACAGCAATGCTAAGCTGGCTATCAACACAATCCCAGTGACAGCTGCTTCAGGGTCTGTGGAAACATTTTGAAAGCTCATTCTTTCAAAACCAGAACAGTACATTCAGTAACGTCATAGCTTGTATCACTATGAAATTAAGCATTTAGCTGCCTGTCTAGCAGAGGTGGTGTATGCATGCACATTGAGTCTTGCCCAGGTCAGGTGGAGGAGAGCCCATGTGCTAACAGACCTTTCTCTGTTACATCAAGCAACAATAGGTATGAAGCGTTATAGAACGTGGACTTTCTTTGTCCCCTTTTATTATTGTTGTTGGCTAGGCATGCAGAAAGGTCTGCAGTGATGGTTGAGATTGGTGTCATGGTTGCAGATGCATCCTTCAACAAGCAAAGCAATATTCCATAATCTAGGGGTTAGAGGGCAAGGATGCTTAGAAGAGACATTCCTAGGCTTACTGATTCCTTGGCCACAGGATCTTTTCCTTTACTCTCAGCTCTTTGACAGTGGCCTGGTTTGCATATTACACCGAGTCCAAACTATGGTTAAGTATGAATGTGCAGGCTCTCAGGGAGAGGGTAATGGATGCCATGCTCCTTCCTGGTCATTCATCTTCTTCTGAAGCTTTTCCTGTTTATAAAATTTTATACAGGGAGAAGATCTTTTTTAAAACGGGGGGACGGACCTCTGTTTTATTTAATGCATTTCAAGTAGGAACAGGGTGGGTGCCATCTAATAAGAGGTGATATTGGTATATTGAAAAGGGAAGTTATTTACAAAGATTGGCTGGCTATAGACTATAACTAAAGCTTCTCATAACGTGGAGCCTAAATTACTGTTGCTACAGCTCTCCAAACCTTTCAAACCACATAGCCCACCGTGTGTCACATGTTTAACAAATTGCCATACTCTATTTTAGGCCTGTACTGCTGCGGTTGACTATTTGTTGCAATGAAAAGGACTGCAGCAGATAGATCTGTAGTTTGTTGCTTGTGTTTGCTATTAGTACAACTGCTGAGTATATTTATTATAAGAATTGTTAAATCAGGATTATTCAGGTTGCATTTATATGCTTCTGTGCATTTAAAGTGCAAAGACAATTCACTTTCATAAGAGTATTACAAGTTTGTATGCATATGGAAATCAGAAAATCATTAAGTTGCTTTCCCCAGTGTGGATTTTTGAAAATTGTGCTCTTGTGCATATTATTTCCAGTGGTGTGTTTAAGAGACTAGGTTGCAAATCATGAAGTTCCTGGTTTGAATCCTTTCTCTGCCATGAACTTATAAGGTGGCTTTAGGCAAGCTGCTCTCAGCCTCAGTCCTTCTATCCGTTGTATATGGATAATACTGACTAACCTTTTCAGGGATGTTACAAGACTGCAACTAGATAATAACTGGAAGGTCCTGCCCAAATGTTTTTATTCAATGCCATTTATAAGTTCATAAGGACAAAAAGTTACGTGTTCCAAATACTTTATGAAAAATGTTCTTCTCTTTACCCCACCAACACCAAAAAGGGATCCATTAAATATCGTTTTCAGGGTTTGCAGAAGTACACACTAACCCTGTTAAAAAAGACAAACCAGCCCAGGGTGAACTGTGCATTCTTAGTAGCTGCAGAATGTTGAAAGATGGGAAACAGAAAACTGGTTGTGTAGAGTAGAATGCCCTCCATGATCCTCTGACAATTTACAGAGTTGTATGCTGGAGAAGGGTGTGGTGGATGGATGGATGGATGCATGCATGGATCCCTAAGCAGGAACATTCCTTCCATGTGACGGGACATTTTTTCCTTGTAGAATTATGAAGCCCAAAACAGGAAAGCAAATATTGTGAACTTCAAAGATTTGGTAACAACTTCAAGAGAAAAAGACAACATCGCCTGAAAAATAAGATGTGCATGTTCTGTTACACACATTACATGCTGCAAAGAACAGCCATAACAAAGTGAAAGTTGTTGTGATAACACAGGATGATGATGATGAAGTATCACTGTTTGGATTCAGTACAGAGCTAGGAGTCACCTTCAGTATCTACCTATTATATGTTGAAGTCACACTGCCAGTGTTGGTAAGGTGGTCCCTGTTGCCCTTCTTGCTTGGCTTCACTGGATGGCTATTTGAACATAGGAAAATAAACTTCATGGAAAATGTGGGTGACCTTACGAGGCATTGATTCTGCTGTCCATCATTCCAAAAACACATATTTTCAAAGTAAAAAATCATAGTAGTTCATAGTAGTGAAAATTCACTCACTTAAGAGATGTGTTTTATTGTGTGTGTGTGCTTTTATGTTCACACACACACACACACACACACACACACACTACACCTGAGCTGTAAGGGTATATCTCCTGGAGTTTTGCAAACTTTTATATGCATACAATAGTTTTCACCTGCAGTGTGCAGCTTGTAGCACCCGTGGCCGATAAGTGCATAAGTAGTTCAGTGCCATTTGTAAGTAGAACCATGTGGAATGGGTGCAACGGCCTAGTTTCTTCCATGCCAGCAGTATGTTGTCTCAGTGGCATGGAAAGTAACCACATAATTGCACTCTTCTCATGAGGCATTACTACCACAATAATTATTAGTTTTATTATTGTTATTTACATACAGTGATGGTTCCAGGAGCACGCCCAAACTGCAAACTGCCTCTTTAAGGGGTGTGTAACCCCATCCAGAGCACACAACTTAGTCATCTGCACTTTTGCTAAAGAGTAGCACGAATGATCTCAAGCTTCTGATAAGCTTCTCCAAGTTCTGATATTAAGGACCGCCTCTCCCCATATGAACCAACACAGACCCTACAAACACCATCTGAGGCCTTTCTCATGTGCCTCCTCCCCGAGAGATCCAGAGGGTGATGGTACAAGAGCAGGCCTTTTCAGCGACGGATCCCTGTTTCTGGAATGCTTTTCCCAGGGACGTTCGTCTGATGTCTTCATTACATATATTTAGGCACCAGGCAAAAATGTTTCCCTTTAACCAGGCATTTGACTGGTTAACTTGCTATGTCTTTTTAAACATATTTGTGGGAGAGGGTTTATTGGTTTGTTCTTTTTTTTATTATGTATTCTGTGTTTTTATGTTGTGAACCACTGTCGTGCTTTGCAAGAGAGTTCAGCAAAAGTCTGCTGCACATGCACAATCTTGTGTGTTGCATGTAAGGAGATCTGCTGCTCTATTTAAAGTTCAGAAGTTGTGAGAAGGAAACAGTAGGTGGGGAAAGGGGTGGGGGTGGGAACCTTGCCAATTAAAGTACAATAATTGGTTTGGATTCCTCTAGGTTACGAGGCAGAATGAAGTATGCTTAGTCCTATGGGTACTTATTAGTTTTGTTGCAATGGATGGCATTGGATAGAAAAAGTATTTCATTATAAATAGAAGTCTGTAACTAAACTAAAGCTTCTGTAACTAAATATTTAGGGTGGTTCTGTGTCTGAAAATCCCTAAGGATTCAGCAGACAATAATACTTTTGTTTCTGCATAAGGAATGCCTGTCGTCTCAGTATTATTGTAAAAACAAAAATGTTATGACTATACACTTTTTTATCTCTCATATCTCATCGGCCATCTTTTCTTTCTTCCTCCCTCTGAAATATGATGTTGGTATTTTCTAAGATTATTACTCTGAGTATTTTTATATGCCTAATGTCAACACCCATTTTCTCACTTTATATTATCCCTTCTTCATTTGCATTTGGTTTTAAACAGCAGAGGTTTGAATAAAACACAGTGGAGGAAAACAATTTTTCATGTTAGCTTCTGAGTTGTACCCATCTCTGCTATTTTCCTTGTTAAAACTGACTTGTCTGGGTTTTCTTAATTTAAAAAAGCTCAGCTTCGCTCCATACCTGCTTTGCTTAAACCTGTGGCATTGTTTAAATCCAGTTTTCATCTCAGTGTGGCTCCACCCCCATTTTACTTAAACTCCTGTCACTATACAATGAGAAGGCAGGAACACTGAAAGGGGGAAAGCGACTGTTTTAAACTTCTCCCTCTTCCATTTCTCACCTGCCTCTTGTCAAAAGAGATAACAGATGCAAAGCCCTGACATATTCCATGGTACATTCCCACAAATATGTATTTAATTCCTGGTACCACAAAGTTCCATATTCAGACCATGTTGTGGGCCAGACTATATATTTTTTTGGGGGGGGGGGGGGATGAATGAATTCCTATGCCCACAAATAACCCAGAGATGCATTTTAAATAAAAGCACACATTCTCCTCATGCAAAAACACCAGGCAGGCCCCACAAACAACCCAGAGATGCATTTTAAATAAAAGCACACATTCTACTCATGTAAAAACACGCTGATTCCTGGACCTTCCGCGGGCTGGATTTAGAAGGCGATTGGGCCGGATCCGGGCCCCGGGCCTTAGTTTGCCTATCCATGGTGTGGTACCTTAGCAGAGATTGTTGATGAGGAAGTAAGAACTGGTGGTGGTTTGTGAGTGGGGAAAACTTACTGCCCTTTTAAAATCAGTTGGCATCCACCTGTTCCTGGTGGTCAAATAGTCCACATTTTTCCACCTTCGCCGCATCAAGCAGTTGGTCCTTTACCTTTCCCGCCCCGACCTGGCCACAGTGATCCATGCGATGGTCACCTCCAGGCTTGACTACTGTAATTCGCTCTATGCGGGGCTGCCCTTGAATCTGTCCCAGAAACTCCAGCGGGTGTAGAATGCTGCAGCGAGGCTCCTCACAGGGTCTCTGCCATGGGAGTATATTCACCCAGTGCTTTTCCAGCTGCACTGGCTCCCGGTGGAGTACAGGGTCAGATTTAAGGTGCTTGTTTTGACTATTAAAGCCCTTCACGGCCTAGGTCCCTCGTACCTACGGGACCGCCTCTCCTGGTATGCCCCACGGAGGACCTTAAGGTGCATATATAGCAACACCCTAGAGGTCCCAGGCCCTAAGGAAGTTAGATTAGACTCAACCAGAGCCAGGGCCTTCTCAACACTGGCTCCGGCCTGGTGGAATGCTCTGTCTCTTGAAACCAGGGCACTGCGGGATCTGATCTCTTTCTGCAGGGCCTGTAAGACAGAGTTGTTCCACCTGGCCTTTGGCTCAGAATCAGGTTGATTCCCTCCCCCTTTTTCTTTTCCCTTTCTCCTCCTATGATGAGATTGCCCCCTAATTGTTTTAATGTTGTATCTTAATCTTTTAAATTGTATTTTCATCAACTTGTTTTTATTACTGGTTGTTAGCCGCCCTGAGCCCGGTCTTGGCTGGGGAGGGCAGGGTATAAATAAAAATTTATTATTATTATTATTATTAAAGCTCAGAAGGGTACATGAAGGGCATTTATGGTTTGATGGTGTCTGACAGCAAAGAAGCAAATAGCTGTATGGGAAAACTATTCTGAAAGTGCAAGTGACAAGGGAATTGTTGCTGTCAGGATTCTCATTTCTAGCCAAGAACTTCAAAAGAGATTATAACTTGCTCAAAATGCTATGTGGCTAATTCGTGTTAAGTAATTTGTTTAGGAACTGTGTGTATGCGATTTTATCTGTTAGAGATTAAGAAATTCGTTCTTTCCCCACTCCTTACTTCTCTTTTTAAACTCCTAGGCCCTCCAAAAGAAAACAGTCCACCGCCACATCTGTTGACTTCAATGCTGATCCTGATTCTGGTGTTTATAATTTTGATCCTTTTAGCTGGCTATTTCTTCAGGTAAGCAGACATCAGAGGCTTAGCTTGGAACTAGTTCTGTCTTGTTTCCATGTGATCTAATGAGGAAATGAAAGTGTGTTGCGTGCAGCTGTGCCGGCTGCACTCACCCACATTATCGAGGGCAGCGAAGGATGTTACACACACTGTTTCTCTCCACCATCTGAAGCTTTTACAAACGGAAGATGATTAGAAAGAGTTTTTCCAGAATTACATGGTTTGTGAGACAAGCTGCAGTATTATACGTAAACAGGTAACTTATTTATTCACAACAGATCTGCACTATCCCCCTAAATTTATCTTATTATAATTATTAAGGTTCAGGAAACACAGAAAAGCAGTGGTGACTTCAAGTGATAAAAAAATACCGAATGGAATCTTAGAAGAGCAAGGTAAAATATAAATTTGATTTACTTAATATTGAAAATCTTAGGTTTTTTAAAGTGGTAAATATAATGCTGAATGTAAATGTTTGGTTACTGAAATGTTTGTTACTCTTAGTTGTTTTTAATTTAAAAACTTTATTTACTTTTTTAAGCAACTTTCGCTTTTGTAGTAATATGCTGCTTACAAGTTTCTATCTATAACAGGATGTAGGATCCAACACAAAGACTGGAAATTGAATATATTTATATTTAAAGTCTAGTTAGACTTGGGCCACTTTTTACATATTATAAATGTTAGGTATAGAACCGGGAGATCTTAAGCATACCTTGTCCTAAAATCAGGTTTGAAGAAGGGTATATAAATATTTTAAAGAAATAATTACACAAGAATATTTTGTAAATGTGAGAAGCAGTAGTTTGAAAACATGTGTATCATACCTATTCATTTGTGAAGGAGACAGAAATCACTGTAGAACCCAGCTGAGTGAACTGGATGTTTTTATTTCATGTATTAAAAAAAGCCTTGAAACAGAGCCATGAATTGGACTTGCAGAAAGTTGCAGCTATTGAATAATACTTTGGTTTAAAAGTAGTGGTTCTTAAGCATCTTTATCTCTGTCCTAGATCATAACCAGTGTAATGTTGCTAATACCTATCAATTAGATATTGCATTCCAAGTGTTCAGGGCACTTTAGACTGCAGTCCTGTGCACACTTACCTGGAGTAAGGTCACATCCTTTAAATCACTTGGCTTTCCCCAAAGAATCCTGTGAACTTTAGTGTATCCCCTCAGAGACCTTAACAAACTGCAGTTCCCAAGATTATTTGGGGGAAGTCATGTGTTTTCAATGTATGGCGTGAATGTGACCAAGGTCCTACTAAACTTAACAGGACTTGCTTCTGTGTTGCTGTGCATAGGATTGTGCTATGAGAAACATTCTCTTGGTGTCAAACTACAGTTTGTAACTGGAATTATAGCGTGTTGGTTAGGCGAGTATTTTGCTTTCCAGATATAACACCCCAACCCCCATAGTGTGCCCCTTGCTCACAAAATTTCAAGGCTTAGTTTTTTAAAAAATAAAATAAAATATGCTATTATAGTCCATTGTAGCTGAGGAAGGATGGAACAAGCCTTACTCCCGGTATGCTATGTCCCCAATAATACCCCTTCCCCTGTGAATGAAAAGCAAGAGGCAGCCACATGTGACATTTGTGTAGTTTAACTCTCAGTGGCTTGGATCCAGAAACTCGGTGAGCAGAACTAGAGCACTCCTGTGAGTGGAAGGAGGAAGTTACTATTTTGTCCTTTTCCCTGGAACTGCCTGTTCCCACTGAGAATCTGTTCTCAAAGGTTTGAGGCTCTTTGAAACACATGAGATTGCTTGGGGGACTGTAGGAAGAAGGTGAAGCTGGCAAAAAACTCTGCTTTCCCCTCCCCCCCTCCCCGTTCTTCCAGTGGGAGTTTATACTAGGTTACAGTCTCTCTTGTGAATAATAATAATAATAATAATAATAATAATAATAATAATAAATTATTATTTATACCCCACCCATCTGGCTGAGTTTTCCCAGCCACTCCGGGCAATTTCCAATCGAGTGTTAAAAACAATTCAGCATTAAATATTAAAGCTTCCCTAAACAGGGCTGCCTTCAGATGTCTTTTAAAAATAAGATAGCTGCTTATTTCCTTCACATCTGAAGGGAGGGCGTTCCACAGGGCAGGCGCCACCACCAAGAAGGCCCTCTGTCGTAAGGTCGTAAGAAGAGCCTTTCAGAATCTGGCCAAATGTCCATCTAGTTCAGCATCTTGGGCTCACGGGGGTCAAGCAGAAGCCTATAGGAAGTTCACAAGCTGGATGTAACAACATATCCCCCATTTTTGATTCCCAGCAGCCTTGCATTCAGAGGCATACTGAGGGCAACTCGGGTTTCTACCAGTCATCCTTTCAATAATCCTGTATTGTAAATTTCCATTTCATGGGCAAGGGGTAATAGCTTGCCCAGGAGCAGCTGGTTCATAGCTGAGTTTAATCCTTAAACTGGTTGGCTGGACTCGCAATTTACACTACTGGCCACTGAGCTGCACCTGATTTTTATGTATAAATAAATACAAATACATTAATACAAATACAGTGGTACCTCGGCTTATGAACGTAATCCGTTCTGGAAGTCATTCTTAAATCAAAAGCGTTCTTAAACCAAGGTGTGCTTTCCCTAATGAGGCCTCCCGCCACTGGTGCCCTTTCACCGTTCGAATTCCATTCTTAGACTGAGGTAAAGTTCTCAAACCAAGACACTACTTCTGGTTTTGCGGAGTTTGTAAACCAAATCGTTCTTAAACCGGACTGTTCTTAAACCGAGGTACCACTGTATAGGCATAGTGTTACACAAGAATACACCATCCAGCTGTTAGAGCAGAAACAGATAATAAGGAAACAAAAAGAGGGGGAATCATAGAATTGTTGGAAGGGACCCCAAGGGTCATATAGTCCAAACCCCTGTCATGCAAGAATCACAGCTAAATTGTTTCATGCCTTTTCTTCATTACAGCTTGTATTAATGCTCATTTTTCAAATGCTGTGTGTATTTTTACAAAACCAATATATACGGCAGTTGTCTGGAGAATTAAATGTATTTTATTGTGTACTGTATTTATTTAACACATAGTCCCGCTTTCCTCCAGTGAGCCCAATGTGATATACCGTATTTTTCGCCCTATAGGACGCACTTTTTCCCCTCCAAAAATGAAGGGGAAATGTGTGTGCATCCTATGGGGTGAATGCAGGCTTTCGCTGAAGCCTGGAGAGCAAGAGGGGTCGGTGCGCACCAACCCCTCTCGGTCTACAGGCTTCAGGAAGCTCTGCACAACCCTTGGGAGACTGGCGTGAAGTCGTGCCGGTCTCCCAAGGGTTGCGCAGAGCTGCCTGCATTCCAAAGCCTGGGGCGCGCTGAAGAGCATGCCCGGGCTTCGCGCAGCTCTCCCCAAGCCTAGGGAGACCGGTGCGACTTCCCGGATAGCAGGCTGTTCTGGGGGCTGGGGTCAGGGGAAGCTCGGGCTTCCCCCGCGCCAGCCCCGCGCCTTGGGGGGAAATAATTTTTTTTCTTTATTTCCCCCCCCAAAAAAAAAACTAGGTGCACCCTATGGGGCGGTGTGCCCTATGGGGCGAAAAATACGGTATGTTGTTCTCCCCCTCCCAATTTATCCTTCCCCAAACCCTGTGATGTAGGTTAGGCTGAGAGAGATGCTGGCTGGCTCCGAGGTTACATAGTGAGCTTCATGGCTGAGTGGGGATTTGCCCCCTGGTCTTCCAGCTTCTACTCCAATGCTCTAACCACTACAACATATTGAAAGGGTTAAAAATGAATGCCACAATAGTCAGCTTGTCAGATTCAGCAGAATAAATATTGGTGGATGTTTCTAGATGTGGGGCTTCCCTTCAGGAGAGCTCATTGCGAAATTGAACTCATTCAGCTATGAGTTCAGAATTACTAAACTGAAGCATCTAAACTGTTCAGATGTGTGTTTCCCTTCCCTTCCCTTCAGTCCCTCCCATCCCAGAAAGGAACTTTCCCCTCCCTTTTGCTTTGGCACTAAAATTCCTGCTATGGGATATTTTTTTCCTTTCTTTCTGTTTAGAACTTATACCCCACCGTGCACCAAATGATCCGAGGTCAGGTTACACAACATAGTTAAAACAAGTACAATTTACCATATTTCTGTGTATAAGACTAGGGTTTTCCCCTTAAAAATGTCAAAAATTAGGGGGTGTCTTATACACGGATACATCTCCCCCCATTTTCTTAAATCTGAGTCCTCCAAAATAGGGGGCGTCTTATACATGGGGGCGTCTTACAGACGTAAGTATACGGTACATTACAATTATAAAATAAAACCACGAAGTAACAAACCAGCAGCTTCCACTGACAAACTTCTCTTCAACAGTGTCCCATCCTTTTTCCTGCTGTTATTGTGAGGCTTTTGTTTTCATCAGCTCTCCTTTGTATGTTTTTGTTCATTGTGTTTACTGTTTGTGTTGTGTAAAGTATGCTAAGTGTTTCCATTTTGGAATTGTAAAGGTGGGCTATGTATTTTAAGAGAATTAAATGTACATCCCTCCTCTCAGCTAAGTACTCCATTGATATTCACTGTTAATTATTAGTATGCTGGCTAAAAACGTAGTGAGATTCCCCCCCCCCCCCCCGCTGTGTTTCAAGTCAAATTTGCACAGTATTGTACACATTACTAGAGTTTGATGTGTTTCCATTCCGCCCATAGTCTGTTCCCAGTCTCCCCACCCACCCCAGCTCCTATTGGTGAAGCTTTCATCCACCCCAACCCCCTCCCAAATCATCATCTTAGGAACACACCTCAGAGTTGAAGATTAAATTCTTCCTTAGCATTACTAGCCTCTTTTTACACATTATCTTTTTAAAAGCCAGCACCCATCTTCTTCTTTTGGTGAGCAGGGGATTCTAAATGAACATTTGAACTGCAGTGTCATTATTCATACCATATGTAATAATATATATTATGTTGGCATCCTATCCAGCAGAACAACAGATGCTTCTCAGAAGGTTTCCTTCTGGCCCAAAAAAGTATTTTCCTATTCCAGTGGAACATCTGGAACATGAAATACGGATAAGAGCAGCTGATGATGGAAAGTTATTTCGGGAGGAGTTTAATGTAAGTCTTCATATTTTGTATTTAATGTTGTGTTTTCTTCAAAGACACAGCAAATACAGGCAACAAATTGTGTGTAATACTCTTATTTTATTTTATATACCCTGCTAATCTGCTTGGGTTCCCCCAGCTACTCTTCCTCTAAAAGAAGAAAAGGTGTAGGTCTGCATGTTTAATATTTACATGTGTGCATCAGTTGGCATTTGTTTCAGGCTAAGGTATGGGCCTGTACTATGTAAACCTTACCATCTTTCCTTTTTGATGTCGTTCCATTTAGAAACATTAAAAATCTTGCTGAGGCATGACCAGGTTTGCCAGTGAAGCCATGCGGGGGGCTGGCCTTGTATTCTATTTACAATCCGTGCTGTGCCTGAACTCAAAATGGCTCTTCATTCTCAGCTCCTGTGTGCTTAACTATGTTTCCTTTTATCAACTTATCTCATGCAAAATAATCCTGAAGAGGAATACAGTGCTAATAAAAAAACACAATAAAGTTATACAGTCCAGCTGTCAATGAACAACAAAGCAGAAAAGAACACATAGGTAGTTAAAACACCTGTTTGCAAAGTGCAGCATTCAACCAAAAGGCTAGGTGAATAAGTAGGTCTTCAGTTCACACTGATAGTTTATAAGGCTCCTTGCCAGCTATATTGGGGGATGGGAGGAGTTCTGCAGGGTGCCTCTATTGAGCAAACACCATCATAGTTCTACTCCACCTGGCTGGTTCAGGTTCAGGGCAGCTTTGCTTCCAGTCTGCCCATCCCGACTGGTCATTCAGCCACCCCTCCAGGTTATCATGTGCCAAGTTCCTGTACAACATTTCCAGCACACACACAGAGCCACTGTGCTACAGGATAAACAATTAAGGGCCTTGGCGATTCTCTCCTGTAGAAATACTGAAGAAGGGGGAAAGGCAGAAAAAGCAATATCATTTCTTAGTGGTGTTCATATTCTCCAAACCTAGGGAGTTTCTCCCAATACTTACATATCTGAGCGACATTCTGTCCCATGTGCTACAACTTTCCGAAATCCTACCTCCTATCAAACATTCTGACCTTAGCCTTAAAAGCTTTGGAGTTTCTCACTCCACAGTGCCTTGTTGCAAGAAATGGGGATTGGATCATCATTAGCAACTGGTTATTATGGAGAAAAGAGATAAATAATCACAAAGCTATCCCACGTCTCAGAATAGTGTGCAGGCATATGGGTGGGTGCCGAAAATCCATGAATCTTGCTGAGGCCTGAATTGTGGTAGCAACTGTGCATCATTGTGCTGTTATTCGCTGCTTGGCTAATGGGATGTGGAGAGAACTGAAGCTTCTCAGATACCTAGGAAAGTCTACAGCTTTCCCCTTCGAATCAGTGACCTGTGATATCCTGACCTTCCTACCGATTAAAAAATATATGACAATTTTGAGGAAGCAGAGGCATGTTGTTAATCTGAGCGCAACCCCTAGAGGAGTGTATGTTGTTGTTGTTCCCCCAGGTTCTGGCTCCCTATTAGCAGTAGTCCCTCAATATCTGCTTTTAATGGTGCTGAAGGTTTCCTGTAAATACGATCCTCACCTCGTTCAGCAAAGCAGATTTGCTCTTTCGCTTCCTGCTACATTGTGGTTGCATACAGAAGGGGTTTCTTTTTCCTGGCTGCTCGCTCACTAGCAGAAAGGAACATACCATGTTGGGTTTGCTCTCTGACCTCATATGAACAGTTATATGAAGCTGAACTTACTCCTTACATCAGCTCTCATAGATGAAGCCATGGCAATGAAGGAACAGCATTAGTTTAGATTTGAGTTCATCTAAGTAAAAAAGCAAATGCCAATTAAACTGTCTCTGTTATGCAGCAGTGCCCTTTAAGGCTATAATATAGGGGGAGGCTATAATTGTCAGGATTGCATGTCAGCAGTTTTTATTATGATTATATGCTTAAAATGTGCCTTTTTAAAAGTAATACTGCATCTCTGTCAATTAAATGTTTTATCTTTGCATGTCTATAAATAAATCATAAATAATAATAATTAAATACATGCTGATGCCTTGGCACAGTGTGGATCTCCTAAATATATTAGGTGATTTCATAGTAAAAAAAACTTCTCCTTCACTAATTATGTTTATTACTTTCTAATGGTAATTTACCCTGCCTCCAAAATGGAATAATGTACCAATGTACCTATTTTAAACGTAGTAATGCAAACTACATGAAACCCTATTTTAAAACACGGAAGTCCTGGTCCACATAGAGTAATGTATAACAAGGTGTTGCATGTTACTACTGGCTTGAGAGAGAGTGTGTTCCTACCGGGATTGAATGATTTGACTCCAAGGACATATTGTGGTACAGGTGTGCACACTTTCCAGTGCAGCTGGAAATCTGTTCATAGAAGCATGCCTCCAGGTGCATTTCTCCCCTAACTGATTGGGACATGAACCTAGTGAATATCAATGCTGCCTTCTGGCGTTGATGGTCAAATGGTATGTTATGTATTTGATGGGCATGTCTAAGGCACAAACTACATGTGTCACTTAAATTGTAAGTGAGTGCAAGTTTTCTTCCACAAATTACAGGCACAAGGCCCTGGAGTGGATTTGGAACCTTGATTTCTATGCAGACATATCTTCTTTAAAATCTTTAAACGTTTATAGTCATTATAGTTTCTAATGAGTATTTATATGTGGATTGAAATAGATTTCTAAAAACATAGGACGTTAAGCTAATCACATCACACACACACTTTGATTGTCCTTGCATATTTTGAACTTCTTATTTTGGATTCACATGACTGGGATTTTGAGTCCTTCATCCATACTTGATAATCCTGTTCATTTTCAATGTTTATGCTTCAGTTCTTAATAGCATGGTCACTACATGAGTCATTTTGAGATTGTTATTTCAAGTTGCCAGTGCAAACAACAAACACTTATCTTTCTTTGAAACTGGAACTTATTCCTGGGGTTGATGGATTCAAAGAATTTTGTTAACCTTTTCATGCGGGCATTATTGAGCTCCATGGGATACAACTGTTTTACGTAAACCATCTCCTCTATGTAACTACTCACTATAGTATGCTGTTTTGAACCAACACTACATATTTTTTCTGTAGTCATTACCTCCTGGATATATGCAAGGAACACTTGAGATGGCAAATAAAGAGGAAAACAGAGAAAAGAACAGATATCCCAACATACTACCTTGTAAGTATTAATGATTTGCTGATTTATTATAAATAATAAGGTTTACATTAGGAAGGACCAAATTCTTATTAAAGTAATAGTGTTTTCCATGCAAGTACCCATGGTAATCTGTTGCAGAAAGAAACAACAGTAATTGTGGCATCTAAAGGCTACAAGCTTTAGCCCTAGCTTTTATCGACTAGTGTCTCCTTCAACAGATGCATGCATTGGTACTATTCTCAGTTGGCAGATACAAATGTGCATGGATAAAGAGAAAAATAGTAAACATTTCGTCCAAATGACCAAGATGTACAGTGACTGTTGTGTGTTAAGCTTAAACGTATTTATAGGGGTGACCTGTCCCATTTTACTACCTGAGGCAAAACAGGAATTGCCTCCTCCTCCCCCCTCCACTTCCGCCATCACCACTCCCACCTCTCACCAAACTTGGTGGAAGCCAGGGCACTCCTCAAAGCGTTGCCACTCGCTTGGCAACGTCACATGCCCGAACACCTCCCTATTGGCGGCAGAAGCAGGTACTTCTGCCACCTGAGGTGGGCTCTTCACCCCACATCATGGGTGGGCTCTGCATATTTAAGATAATCACATTGACAATTCACAACACTGGTAACATGGTTTTTCTAACCTTTGCTAAACAGATATAACTGGGGAGATAACCATTATGGTTTGATTACAGTCTAAGTAAATAGACTCAAACTTCCTGAGTTATACTTCAGCTTTGTCCTTGTTGGTAGGTGATACCAGGATGACAATCGCTGCTTTGATTTCTTTCTTGCCCTTCATCATAAGGCCTCATGACCTGCAGCAATTTAAAAGTACAATATTAAAATCAATTTAAAATAAATTACAGTCAAGAGAATAGGGTGACTGCACATGAATGAATTCCTCTTGGTGTTTATCTGATGCCATTAGGTCCTGTAACAGTTTTGCCTGAGTGCATTTGGGGACAGAGCTGGTATCAGGGTTTGTAGCAGTGCCTTGTCCCAGGGCTTCTGTCTCTCTGTTAGGCTGGGTCACCTTTTTACATGAGGGGCTGAATGTAAACAAGGGAAGGCCTGTCACCCCAGGCCTGTGAGAGAGAAAAATAATTGTTTAGGATGGCCGTACATCACTGATGATACATTGGCATGGTTTTAGCTGGTTGCTGCTGGAGGCAACAGTAATAGCATCAGCCATATTAAGGCTGTTCATATGCTGATCCCTGACAAGTATCACTTCTAACCTGCCCTTCTTCTGTCTGCGTAAGACAAACAGGTCAGTCTCTACATGAAAATTATAAATGGACAAATATTTGACAATAGAAATGGCTGCATTCAGAAACAGTGAGATGATATTTTAGTCTTAGATGAAAACTTAATGTTAATATTCTTTGAGAAAGGAACTTTAAAAGTGGACCGCGGAGTGAAACTGCTGAAGTAGAATTCATCAGTAAATTTGATTTTGTTTCATGGTCTCTCTAATGGTTTTTGTTTTATCATGTATTTATTATGCATTCTCATTTTGCATTTTTGTGTTGTGAACTGTCCTGGCATATTCGGATGAAGGGTGGTGTCAGAGCTGCCTCTAGGTCCCAGCTCACAGAGGACCAACGCTAGGCTGTAGTAATGTACAAAAGTCTTTATTGAAGTTCAGTTTCCATTTCAAAGCCACAGCGTGCAGCCCTACGTCTTAAACCCTAGATCGGCGAAGTCCCGTCTGAGTCTCCTCCCCTATGACACCAGTTTAAGATCCTAGCCCTGCTCCACCTTTTACGCTGCTCTCTCCTCCTCTGGGTCCTCCTGCCCGCTGGGGCATTGCCCTTTTTGGACTCTTCCGACGCTGAGTCGCTTAGCTCCTCCCCCTGCCTCCTGCGGGCTTTAGGACCCGGTTCCCAATCCTCATTCTCTGCTGTCCCGCGCTCCTGTACATTTGAACTTGCCTCTCGCGCCAACCCAGTGACCTTTCTCCTAACCGTTACACTACTTCGGTCACTGCTTCCCTCTTCCGGGACACTGGCCGGATCTGACCTCTCCTCCGTTGTCCGACTTTCTGATGGAGGCGTGGTCAGCCCTGCCTTATCTTCTCTCCCTGGTGGGGAATGCACTGGCCCCGATCCTTGGGACTCTTCCCCCCCCCACTCTGCTCTGGTGGGGAAGCTGGTCCTGATTTCCAGCTACTGCTCTGGGAGTCCCTGCTGCCCCCTTGCTCCTGGGGCGTTCCCCTTGGGAACCCCCTACCCCTGGCCACTGGTGCCCCCTTCTGTGAATCTTCCGATTCGCTGGAGAGGCTCATGGAATCCCTCGGTCCACTGTCCTCTTCTCCTACGCTCCCCTCAGATTCTTCCCCTTCGCTCTCCATCTCCTCTCTTCCCTGTGCCTCTGCTCCTGAGCCCCTGACAGGTGGTATACAAATTTAATAAATCAAATGGTGTTGCTATTGGCTTAAGGTATTCATCAGGCAGAATGATGTTTTTAGAGTTTGTTTTGTTGCTGAGAAGAAAACAATGTGTTTCAGAAGGTTGTCAGCACTGTATCTATATTTGCCAAGGGAGCTTCTAATTGTGTATGTTCTTTACAGACGACCATTCCAGGGTAGTTTTAACGCAAATAGGTGGACTTCAGTGTTCAGACTACATCAATGCTTCATATATAGATGTAAGTGAATAGATTTCTTTTTAAATTTCTTTTTAATTTTTTAAAGCAAGCAACACATTGACAGTTTTGAACTTCATATTGTAAGAGCATAAGTTTAAAAGACAACTCTGTACATTTTTTCCCTCCAGGGTTACAAGGAAAAGAATAAATTTATAGCAGCTCAAGGTATCTCCATTATTTCATCCATTTCTCTTTTTAAATGTTTTGCTTTAAACATCTGCATGTACAAAGCAATTTCAGCAAATGTGTTCTTCAGAATTTACCCTTATGCTTAGGCAGTCAGATTTTAAAGAGCTCTTTGAATACAGCTTTGGCTTTATACCCACCTCTGCATGTTCACACATTCCTTAGAGAAAAGGGAGGGTAGATGAGTAGTCCTGCTCCAGGCATTTAGCCTTGGACTGTTTCTAAGCCACCCATTGCAGCTGGCGTGCTAACTCTGAACAGAACCCAGACGTGAAGGATGGGCTGCTCAAGACATGGACTCAGCACTTAGCGCAATTTCATCCATTTCTCCAAATTACATCAACAGGCAGCCAAGACCTAAGGCCGAGCCCTATAGGAAAAGGTGTGAGCAGCCAGGCAACAGTAGTGAGAAATCAACCACCACCTTGCCAACCCTCCACATGAGGAAATACGTCTTCTACAAAGTCCCTGCCTTGTCCCGTCCCGTCCCATATCCTGCTGGCGCTCCAGTTGTGTGAGAAGTTGCCATCTAGAAACACCCCAAGCCAAAATGAAAGGAAAGGGAGATTTTGCACAAGGAAAGATAGCATGGTCACAATGACATCATTCCTCTTATGAACTAGAATCAGATATCTCTATTTTGTGAGAAATGCTATTTTTTAATAAGCTGCATTAAGATGCATAGCTCTGCTTTAAACATACAGTAAATATGGGAAGCACATGGGTTTGTTATCAGACCATTTCCATCTAATGAAAGTGCAGCCCTGTCCTCTATGAAGTTACCCATTACATCATATTTGGAGGCCCTGCGCTGAGTGCCCTATCTTCTGAGGTTAGACAGGACCTTTTCTGCCTCTTTGGATAGCCTGTCTACATTTGTTTGCATGACACATATGCTAGCACTATTTAGGTGCTAGATGAAGACCATTTTATTTCCCTGGGCTTTTGTTTGACAATTTTGCTTCTGGGCAGCATTGCTACTGCTTTAGTATTTATTGTGGAATTATTTGGTTGGTTTTAAATATTGTGAACTGCTTTGAACGTTATTATCGATAGAGATTTTTTAAATAAATGAAATATTTTTTCCCCTTCTCCTTTTTAACAGTAGTATTGTTTGTGTTCATCATAGTTTTTGATTAAATAGCTGTGTTGTATGTGTAGGCCCTAAACAAGACACTGTAAATGATTTCTGGAGGATGATATGGGAACAAAAGTCTGCAACTATTGTCATGTTAACAAATGTGAAAGAGAGAAAAGAGGTAGGACACATTTTTAAAATATTTCTCCTCATACTGTTTGGAGTTTTCCCATAACTCACAAGACTCTTACTAATGTTACCACTTCCTGTTCCGAGTTCTTTAATAAGTCTGGGGTTTCTGACACAATCGCAGCAGCATGCTGGCTTAACTAAACTTTCTTTACTTCTGAGCAAATAATTGGTGACTAACTGAGAAACTTAATGGTGTCTGTGTGTCATTTCTGAATCATGTTTTCAGTCAAATGTGAATGTTCGGGCTTTAGCCCTGGTTTATGGCAGTTGTGAATTACCTTTAGAGATACAGTCATACCTTGGTTTACAGATGCTTCAGGTTGTGTTTTTTCGGGTTGCAGACCGCCGAAACCCGGAAGTACCGGAACAGGTTACTTCTGGGTTTCGGTGGTCGTGCATGTGCAGAAGTGCTAATTCACGCTTTGCGCATACGCAGAAGCTCCGAATTGCAACTCACATGCGCAGATGCGTCGCTGCGGGTTGCGAACGTGCACCCCGCACAGATCACATTCGCAACCCGAGCACCCACTGTACATAGTTTTTCATTGGTAGGAAAATATGTATTATTTATTCTGCATCTGTTTCCCACCTGAGAATATACACTTGCATAGGGTTATGAAAACGTCTTTTAAGATAGTAATTTGTGTAAGAAGTTAAGAAGAACCCTGCTGGATCAGGCCAATGGCCCATCTAGTCCAGCATCCTGTTCCCACAGTGGCCAGTCAGATGCCATGTAGGAAACCTTCAAGCAGGACTTTACAGCAACTGATATTCAGAAACATTACTGCCTCCAATGTTGGGGGCACAGCATAGTTATTATGACTAGTAGCCATGTGTTGTGGGGGGCGGGAACGGCTGAGAATTGTTTGACTGCTTTTTTCTCTTCCCTAATCCACTGCCAAATATCGTTAGCTTTCCTGGAATGCTAGATGGACTTTCAGGCTCCAGCTTACCTTCCAGCCCAATTACTAGTTTCTAGAATAAAACTGATTTCATAAAATACAATATGAAATTTCCCAGCACGTCTGCAACAGGGTAGAAGGTGATGGCTGGAGCGTATTCGTGTGCATATTCATTTCCTGTTACGCTTTTTAGGTAGCTAATTAAAAGTGAATAAGGTGTGTTTGGAAAGCAGAAAATAATAATAGTAATAATATTTAAATTTATATCCCACTCTTCCTCCCAAAGAGCCCAAGGTGGCAAACACAAGCAGTAAGACAAGAAAAACATCTAAAGGCAATTCCAATACAGATGCTAACAAAATAAATATATCTCGGTCACTGAGAAGCATGCAACTTTTATTGCTCAAGGATGACCTCTCCTGGCATTCATAGAGAAAGGTTGACAGAGTTCTCAACAATTCTCTCATTGTATGCAGTATAGATTTTTAAAAGAATGTCATGTAACCATTGGCTACAAATGGCTCTGGATTGAAATTATTGTATCCTGCAACCTGGAGAAACGGGCTTTTAGAAATCAGAGGGATGAAGACATACCTTAATGAATTTTTGGTCCTGTGGTATTTCATAAGTCACTGTTAATAAAGTTAAGTGGTGTCAGTTTCAGTTTTAGAATTTTAAAAAGCATACTTTAAATAGACTCAAAATAATTGTACAGCTTTATAGTAGCTCAATTATTTGAGGGGCATATATTGCAGCTTGAAGTGACTGTGTGTGTTCTTTACATTTGCACAGGACAAGTGTTTCCAGTACTGGCCTGATCAGGGATGCTGGACTTATGGAAACATCCGAGTTTCTGTGGAGGACTGTATAGTTCTTGTGGATTATACAATTCGGAAGTTTTGTATTCAGTCAGTAAGTTATAGACCCCATTTGATATTTCTCATAATTGGAAAACATTCCTGATCTATTTTTAACCTCTAAAATACGTACCTGGAATTGTTTATTTTTGTTGAGTGAAAACTGTTTTTGTCACATGAAAACTTAGCTCTACTCAATACTTATATTTTATTAAACTGTGCCCGAAGTGAGATTTCATTTGGCATTCTGCACGTAGTTTTTGTTTTCATGTTGCCATTAAACACTGAATGCTCCAGTAGCTCTCTGTTCTCTGAAGCTTCTTTTGGGAGGGAAGTATCTCTAGTTCTAATTGGGGTAAATTGTTCCCCATCCACTTGCCAGTCTCAGGCCAGGGGTTCTTACAGGTTAAGGTGTTCCTACAAGAATTCTTGCTGAAAGAAGGGGAAATGTGGGTGCATGAAGACTAAGTTCTAAGTGAGCACAACATGCAAGGTCATGGAATGTGCTTATGTGAGGCCATTAAGGCACATGCTTTAATTTGCAGTTTCTATGCTTTTTGCTGGCAGCTGAGTAAATCTGTAATTCTCTTTATATACTGAACATTTTAAATGAATTCTTAGACTAGGCTGCTACTGCTGATGTCTGAAGAGGGAGGGATCGGTCACGCTAACTGGATTGTTTGCTGATTTTAGCCAAAGAAATAAATGGTCATACTCATATTTTGTTTCTGGCTCTCTAGCAGGTTTCTGATGGCTGCAAAGCTCCTAGGCTTGTGACACAGCTTCATTTCACCAGCTGGCCTGATTTTGGAGTGCCTTTCACACCTATTGGAATGCTCAAATTCCTAAAGAAAGTAAAATCTTTGAATCCTGCACATGCTGGACCAATTGTGGTTCACTGCAGGTATGTGTATGTATAAATATGCAGATACACACACATACCCATGAAAAATTACCTTGGGGTGGCCTAACAGGAAGTGGGCAAAATCAAATTTTTGCATGCTTAAGCAACAAGTGCCTCCTTAATGTGGGCTTTTCCTACTAGGGTCTCTGAGAAAGTGGAGAACAAGCCAACATCAAAACTAGTGTCAGGAAACTGGCTTCTTCTTGATGATGATTATTATCCGTATTGTATCACCTGTGAAAAAAAGCAAAGGTTTCTCCATAGTTCTTCATCAGCAGGGATTAATTTGTCCCCTTTTCCATTTGTTGTGACTTATGCCAAGATAAGCCTGTGCAAATCTCCCTTCAGGAATCTTTTTTACAATTTTAAAAATAGCCCATCGTACAAAACTTTACTATCAGCATAAATATATTCATAAAGCACCAGCAGTTTTCTAGGTTAAGAAAACAATACAGTCTCTGCTGCAAGCTTAGATATGGCACAGAAGTGAAAAAGGATAGAGATGGAACAGGAAAAGGAACAAGCTCTTCGTAGTAATGTAGTTGTATTCTTAGCAGTCTGTGTAGCCTTATATGTAGCTACCAGTACCATGAAGGAGGTAGGGGAAGGCAATATGAGTCTGATGGAGGAGGAAGCATGGGTGATTCATGCATTCTTAAACCACACTTGAAAGTAATCAACGCCCAATCAAAATGTAAAAATGCTCTTTGTACAACTTGTACCAGGATGCTTAGAAGAAGTGGTATCGCTGATAAACATTTTTGTGTGTGTATATATAATAAATGGGAAAGGGTCTAAGGAAATAAGTTATGATTTAGAAAGCTGGAATATGACATCACAAGAACAACAGACTGAAATAAAATAATAGGATACCAGAGGAACATTTATGCCTAGCACAGGATGCCAGGCCCTTTTCCTCTGAAAGGAAGGCTGAAAATCATTTGAGTTATCATTAATCAGAAGCAACCATGCTCCCTCTAGTGGTTGTGCTATTAAACACTAGGACAGTATTTTAGCATTTCACAGTAAATCAATACTGTACATTTTTATATCTAATGTTCATATTGGTGTCAAAATGGTATTTTAGAATTCAATTCAGTATACAGTGTTACCTCAGAAGTCGAATGGAATTGTTCTGGAAGTCCGTTTGACTTCCAAAACGTTTGGAAACCAAGGCACGGCTTCCAGTTGGCTGCAGGAAGTGCCTGCAGCCAATCGGAAGCCGCGTCAGATGTTCGGGTTCCAAAGACCGTTCACAAACCGGAACACTCACTTCCGGGTTTGCGGCTTTTGGGAGCCAAAACATTCGACTCGCAAGGTAAGACTGTATTTAGCTCTTTATAAGGCCAGCACAGCTGCTAGTTAAAAATAAAAGGTGAGTCTCAAGTTCAAGATCCTAAAGTAGTTAACTTGAGGATGTGCAAAGTGTGTCTTAAAGTGAAAAGAGTGGGTGGAGGAGGGAGCCCTTGTCTTACCTCCTGATTTCCCCTCCTTAGCCCATCCCATGGGATAATTTTCCACACAGATACCGAAGTGAGTCCAGCTGCTAGCAGAACAGCAGCTGGAGGATGGCTCTAGGTGGAAGAGCAGAAAGCAGCAGGGAGGTTTCAGCCCCTGCCTATGCAGCCGTTTTGTCACTGTAAATTGTACTACAATATGTGTGATCGCAGCACACTTGCAATTAAAGGCACAGTGAACCCCACATTATGTAATTTGGCCATAAGCAGCAGGAAGTAGATTCAATATTACTTATGGGTATGGTCCAATGGATACTTGAATCCGAGTTACTTTGGGTTTCTATCCCAACTTAGATTTATTTATGTTCATTCAGACTTCTTGCTGTGAGTCAATGCGAAGTAGCCCTGGACAAAGAATGAAACCCTGTTGCCTTGGGACCTTTGCAAAAAGACTGTCTCACAACTGGGCAGGATTCCCAGTACGTTTCCGAGCACAATTCAAAGTGTTGGTGCTGACCTTTAAAGCCCTAAACGGCCTCGGCCCAGTATATCTGAAGGAGCGTCTCCACCCCCATCGTTCTACCCGGATACTGAGGTCCACCACTGAGGGCCTTCTGGCGGTTCCCTCACTGTGAGAAGCCAAGTTACAGGGAACCAGGCAGAGGGCCTTCTCGGTAGTGGCGCCCTCCCTGTGGAATACCCTCCCACCAGATGTCAAAGAGAACAACAACTACCAGACTTTTAGAAGACATCTGAAGGCAGCCCTGTTTAGGGAAGCTTTTAATGTTTGATGTATTACAGTATTTTAATATTTTTTGGAAGCCGCCCAGCCAGATGGGTGGGGTATAAATAAATTACTATTATTATTATTATTATTATTATTTCAGGTTTCGAGAAAGCCTTTGAGCATGCAGCCATATTTGCAAAGGACCCACACATGTTTTTTACATAAACACGGAGGGTGGGATTGCTTGGCGATCCCTACTCCTGTGTTGTTAAGACGGAAGCATTGCCTAAATAGGGGGTCCTGTCTCACAATAAACTAAATGCAGGAGGTGTTGATACTGCCACTAAACGTAGTGGAGAGAGTCTGCTCTGACCTGTCATAGTGCTTGCAATATAAGTAAGGAGGACAAAGAAAATCAGAAATATTGGGAGTAAGACTTCAGAAGAAGGATTGCCAAGTCCAAAAAAGTTACTGCAATATGTTTCATATTTTCCTCCTAATTCCTGTTGTGTTTCCTTTCTTCTTAAGTGCTGGTGTGGGTCGTACAGGCACATTCATAGTAATCGATGCTATGATTGACATGATGCATGTCGAGCAAAAAGTTGACGTTTTTGAGTTTGTGGCAAGAATCCGCAATCAACGCCAACAAATGGTTCAGACCGATGTAAGTAAATAAAATACACCTTATGTCAAATTTATCAATCTTTTCAGCTTAAAAGATGACAGAATGGCTCAGCCAATTGGAGGGAGGTGTTGGCCAACATTTTCTGCCCTCACCCATGAAAAACATTCCACCTTTTGTCACTTGTGGGTGGGAGCAGGAAAGTGTTTGCACCCTGGGAATGCACCTGTGCTCCCTTACCAAAAAAGCAGTACTTCTTTGCAGCCTACTGTTCCTTTAATACTAAATCAGCTTTGCTTGTCCTCAGTGACATTGTCACTTGGCTAATCACGGTTGGCTATGTGATGACATCCAATCCAATCCAAATCTTTACTATGGTCATAGACCAGCACCTATGTCATCCATGTGATGACATCATTATTCCAAAGCAGACAAGACCTATTTTTTAAAAAGTGTGCCAAAGCAACAGCCAATTAGAGCAGCAAATTGTGGGGCCAGGGATAGTGGAAATTAAGGCAGATAGTGGAAATTATCCACCGAGAACTCAGTCACACAGCCAATCCAGCAGGGGTGAACTTGCCATCTAGGGATCAGCCGCACAATGAAGTTTCCCACAAAGAGCTCAGTGCATGGCCCAATCCATTAGAGTTAATCAGGCAGCCCATCTGCTGGGCGGTAAGTCCAGCCCTGCTTTCTGCAGGGACAGGCTGCATGACTGAGTTCACCACGCGGCAGTCAGTCATGCAGCCACGTATTTACCTGCCCTCACCTGACCATGTTTGACATCGACTATGAGGCAGGTGCAGCACGGTTTGAGGAACAGCCTTGTGGGCTTAAATTCAGCCCACAGCAGGAGGTTTCCCTCCCTGGCCTATATGATACACGGGTAGTGGGGTGTTACTAGTCAGTGTAGACCAGGGATAGCCAATGCCCTCCGGATGTTGTTGGGACTGCAGCCCTGGTCATTTGCCATGCTGGCTAAGGCTGATGGGTACTGTAGTTCAGGGACATCTGGAGGGCACTATGTTGACTACCCCTGATGTAAACAATACTGAGCTAGTCTGACATAGTACAAGAGAACTTTCTAAGTTCCAGAGATACAAAACATCTGTATTACAGTGGTGCCTCGCAAGATGAAATTAATTCGTTCCGCGAGTCGCTTTGTCTTGCGATTTTTTCGTCTTGCGGAGCGCGGATTCCCCAGGTATTAACGGTTTTACGAAAGAGGAAGCAAACCCACAAGACGTTTTCATCTTGCAAAGCAAGCCCATAGGGAAATTCGTCTTGCGAAGCACCTCGAAAAACGGAAAACCCTTTCGTCTAGCAAGTTTTTCGTCTTGCGAGGCATTCGTCTTGCGGGGCACCACTGTAATTCTCTTGCCCTGAAAAGCTCCAATTCTTGCACCTTAGGACAGTCTTATTTTTCGCTATATTTAGTCTCTGTTTTCTTTTCTTTTTTTAAAAAAAGGTTGATTCATCCTTGGTGTTCTAAATGGCTCTTTGTTATTCTAGAATGCTTTTATGGAGTGTGAGCTGTTAATTTATTCTGAATGATGAAGCTTCTCTGTAGTTTAATGTTGTTTTACCTCTCCAGACAAATCACTAGCTGCAACCAAGATTCTTCCTTTGCTTTACCGTTTGCGGTTTGTCACCAAAATTCCTAAATGTCATAAGGATGAATTATTACATATGGATAAGATACGTTTTATCATTATGGGAATAAACTTAGGTCAAGCTCATGCTTTTTCTAGCCTTTTGTGTGGCCAGAAAAAGGGGATAGTAAGGTTTCACTTCAACTTTTGTTGAACTGCCTTAGGATGATTAATCGAAATTCAAACGAACTGTGATTAATCTCCAAGCCTTCTTTTTTGAATCTGGATTGTTTCAATAAACCATATACAGTGGTGCCCCGCAAGACGAATGCCTCACAAGACGAAAAACCCGCTAGACGAAAGGGTTTTCCGTTTTTGAGGCGCTTCGCAAGACAAATTTCCCTATGGGCTTGCTTCGCAAGATGAAAACGTCTTGCGAGTCTTGCGATTTTTTTGATTTTTTTCTCCCTTTTTCTCAGCCGCTAAGCCGCTAATAGCCGCTTAGCCGCTAAGCTGCTAATAGCCGCTAAGCCGGTAATAGCCGCTAAGCCGCTAATAGCGCTAATCCGCTAAACCGCTAATAGGGTTGTGTCAGGGGCTCAGGAGCAGAGGCACAGGGAAGAGAGGAGATGGAGAGCGAAGGGGAAGAATCCGAGGGGAGCGTAGGAGAAGAGGACAGTGGACCGAGGGATTCCATGAGCCTCTCCAGCGAATCGGAAGATTCACAGAAGGGGGCGCCAGTGGCCAGGGGTAGGGGGTTCCCAAGAGGAACGCCCCAGGAGCAAGGGGGCAGCAGGGACTCCCAAAGCAGTAGCTGGAAATCAGGACCAGCTTCACCAGAGCAGAGTGGGGGGGAAGAGTCCCAAGGATCGGGGCCAGTGCATTCCCCACCAGGGAGAGAAGATGAGGCAGGGCTGACCACGCCTCCATCAGAAAGTCAGACAACGGAGGAGAGGTCAGATCCGGCCAGTATCCCGGAAGAGGGAAGCAGTGACCGAAGTAGTGTAACGGTTAGGAGAAAGGTCACTGGGTTGGCGCGAGAGGCAAGTTCAAATGTACAGGAGCGCGGGACAGCAGAGAATGAGGATTGGGAACCTGGTCCTAAAGCCCGCCGGAGGGAGGGGGAGGAGCTAAGCGACTCAGCGTCGGAAGAGTCCAGAAAGGGCAATGCCCCAGCGGGCAGGAGGACCCAGAAGAGGAGAGAGCAGCGGAAAAGGTGGAGCAGGGCTAGGATCTTAAACTGGTGTCAGAGGGGAGGAGACTCAGACGGGACTTCGCCGATCTAGGGTTTAAGATGTAGGGCTGCGCGCTGCGGCTTTGAAATGGAAATTGAACTTCAATAAAGACTTTTGTACATTACGACAGCCTAGCGTTGGTCCTCTGTGAGCTGGGACCTAGAGGCAGCTCTGACAGGTTGCTTCGCAAGACAAAAAAAAAGCAAGACGAAGAAACTCGTGGAACGGATTCTTTTCGTCTTGCGAGGCACCACTGTATTAGCCACATTTTAGGATTTTGATGTAATGCTGAACTTGGGTTAATTGAAAATGGAAGTGAAAACTTCCAGTCTCCTTGTGGTCACTCCGGTGGATGAGAGGGGGATAAGCCTAGACTTGTTCCTTAACAGTAAACTGTATTTTATTGGCTTATTCAATCATAACGTACGTGTAAGTTTTTTACCTACCACTCGTAAAGGCAACAGTTACATTTCTGACTACTGTATAAAAGTGTATGAGATAGCTTGAGGTTATTCATATCATATATTATATGCGATTAGTAATATTTAAAGTGTCCTGGCTTATAAAATGGCTTACATTCTTTACAGATGCAGTATTCCTTCATTTATCAAGCCTTACTTGAATACTACCTCTATGGTGACACAGAACTAGATGTGTCCTCCTTAGAAAAGCACCTGCAGCCATCGCACAATGCAGCACCAAATCTTGTCAAACTAGGGCTAGAAGAAGAGTTTAAAGTAAGTATTAAATAAAATTTTACAAAGATTTCAGGCTCACACTTAAAAGAAATAGTTTCTTACTCTGATTTTTAAAAGGTTAATCCTCTTAGAGTATTGGGTTGGGGTTGGGTATTTTTTAGATAAAGAAGCTTCACCTGAATTAGAATTTGCTGATAATAGTCATATTATGCATAGCATATAAAATGTCTGGAGTTATGAATATAGTGAAGTTATGTTTTAAGGCTAACACCAGTTATACTTTCTTGACTTAACTGTAGTTCAACCCATTCTTTTGCATTTTGAGATCTGCTGAATTTGCAAATATGAACAAAAGTAATTGTCCCTTCTACTTTTGGAAGTTTTTTTTAATGTTACATTCATACATACATTTGTGGTAAATTATAACATCAGTGTTCAGCTTTCCTGTATTGCAGGAGGTTGAACTAGATGACCCAAAGGTTCCAACTTTACAATTCTATGATTCTGTGTGTAATGCTTATGGTTTAATATGTACATACTACCTTTATTTTTTAACTTACTTTACTTTAATTTAATATACCATGCTTTATCCAAAGATCCCAGGGCAGTGTACAATATTAAAAACATAACTTACATAGCATTGTAAAAAAAAACAATAAAAAACCACAGAAAAATCGTCATGACAGTCTCTCCACATTTAAAAAGCCATAGAATATTTAATGGCCAAAGGCTTGGGTAAAGAGGAATGTTTTTGCCTGGTACCTAAAGACATGTAACGATGGCAACAAGCAAGCCTCTCTGGGGAGAGCATTTCACAAATGGGGAGCCACCACGAAAAAGGCCTGTTCTCATGTTGTCAGCCTCTGAACCTTTTGGGGAGGGGAGGGACAAAGAAAAGGCCCTCCAAACGCAGGGTCTGTGTAGGTCCATATAGGGAGAGGCGGTCCTTAAGGTATTGAGGTCCTGAGCCGCTTAAGGCTTCATAGGTCAGCACCAACACTTTAAAATGGGCCCAGAAACTAATTGGCAGAAAATGCTGTTGGGCAGGGATTAGCGCTATATGCTCAGCTTGTCTTGCCCCAGTGAAAACTTGGCAGCTGAATTTCACAGCAGCTGAAGTTTCCGAACTGTCTTCAGAGGCAGCCCCACGTATAACACATTGCAGTAATCTAACCTAGAAACAAGTAATATACACAAGCTACTAGAAATTGAAATGTACATATCCAGCCCCTATAAAACACTCTTTCTAGCTACCTACCTTGCCTGCAGAAAACAAAAGCAGTGTGTCTTAGTTTCCAGGTTTTAAAAAATTGCTTTCCATATAGGTGTAACATAAAAGAACACAGGTGAAGGTTTATGTGGTTTGGAATCAGGTGAATCAACTAGCAATCTCTCAAAGGAACAGAATATCATGAAATTTTGATGTGTATCCGTTAGGCATTTTTGGTATTCTGTGTTTTTATACAGTAATCTACAAAGTCCTAGCCCAATCTCTCTTTTTGCTGTAGAAATTAACAAATGTTCGAATAATGAAAGAAAACATGAGAACTGGTAATCTGCCCGCAAATATGAAGAAAGCCAGAGTTATCCAAATCATCCCATGTAAGATATTAATTTTCCTCTTTGTAAAAACCGAAATACTTTTATTAATCCAAATTAGTAGTGTACGGTTATGTTACACATTCAACAGCAGGTGGCACTGCTAGGCTGAAGTACAAAGATATATCGTAAACTTGATTCTACGAAAGCCTGAAGCTTCATAGCTTTATTGTATTATTGACTATAAAATGCTAAGTATTCTAAGAAACCTAATATGTGGTGTTTTTGTATTTTAGATGACTTTAACAGAGTGATTCTTTCAATGAAAAGAGGTCAGGAGTATACGGATTATATCAATGCTTCCTTCATAGACGTAAGTGTTTCTGTGTATGTGGAATATGTGTAGTACCGATTTTTACAAGTCTTTTCAGGAATCAACTTTGTTTTCGACTAGCAGGCAACATGGTTGCACGTGTGCTTTTATCATTACCACATGAGCTATATTGAAGAGTAACTTGAGAATTTTCAAAAAGAATCGAATTATCAACATCATAAAAAGTATGGCTTTGCACTTAAAATGTCAACAGAGAGAGACAAACCTCCCTGCTCTCCTTGTTCCTTAAGAGAAAACAGATATTGAGGTCCCCACCTGCAGTGAAGCATTTTCTAGCTTTCAAATAAGAATTTTCCTCTTCTCCACTTCTTCCAAATACAGTTCTGCTGCCTGAACAGTATTTACTCCTTCATGGTCTCAGTCATAATAGGGTTCATCTCTCTATACACACAGCCAACTTTTTTCTCTTGACCCTTAGATTTTTATTTTATTTTCTAATACTTTAATACAGTCCTCGAGGGAAGCTTAATGTCAGTTAAAGAACCCAGCTAAATTCCCAGTCTTTCCAGTGCCACCTAATTACATTTTCAGACACTTGCTGGATTGTCCATTGGCTTTATAAATCATATATATTATTTCTCTCTTGTGGTGCGTGTGTGTGTGCGTGCGCCTACAGGGCTTGCATGAAGGTCTGTCTCGCAGGAGGTGGGTGGTGAGAGGCACTTGGCTCCCACTCTCACTCTGAAGGACCCCATTTGCCCTTTCTCAGAAGCTTCACAGAAGTCTCACATGGGTGGCAGCAGTAAACCCAACCATGCAAGGCTTCTTCAGGGCTGACTTGGCAGCCAGGAGGCCAGGTGGAGTGTCAGTTCATCACGCCCACATGAGGCAGCCACCTGAGATTATTGCCTGAATTCAGATCATGAATGGCAGCTGGTGTGGTGTAGGGATTAGAGCAGGGGTAGGCAACCTAAGGCCCGTGGGCCGGATGTGGCACAATTGCCTTCTCAATCTGGCCCGGGGACGGTCCAGGAATCAGCATGTTTTTACATGAGTGGAATGTGTTCTTTTATTTAAAATGCATCTCTGGGTTATTTGTGGGGCATAGGAATTCGTTCATTATTTTTTTCCAAAATATAGTCCAGCCCCCCACAAGGTCTGAGGGACAGTAGACCACCCCCCTGCTGAAAAAGGTTGCTGACCCTTGGGTTAGAAAGTTAGACTAGGGCCTGGGCGATAAGGGTCTAAATCTTCACTCAGCCATGAAACTCACTGGGCAACCTGGGCAACCACTGCTTCTCTGCCTATCCTATTCTACCTCACAGGGATGCTTTAAGGATAAAATGGAGAGGGGGAGAACCATGTGTACCACTTTGAGCTCCTTGGAGGAAAGGCAGGATATAAATGCTGTACTAGTAGTATACAATACAATACAATACAATACAATACAATACAATACAATACAATACAATACAAATCTTAAGTGTTTTTCTATTCCTGAACTGGTTTCCCTATCCTTCCATTGTATGTAAGGGACTAGCTACAGTTTTCTGGATTTGTGGCTCATTCTGGAGCTTTCTGAAAAGAATTGTTTGTTCTGATATTTCTTGTTAGTCTAGAATCACTTTTAGATTGCCTGGAGTTAAAAATTTGAAATCACTGAGGCATCAGGTAATCGTTGCATGTATGTCTTTTTTTACTGTGAAGGGCTATCGCCAAAAGGATTACTTCATTGCAACACAAGGACCTCTTCCTCACACTGTGGAAGACTTCTGGCGAATGGTGTGGGAATGGAAATGCCACACAATTGTAATGCTCACCGAAGTTCTCGAAAGGGAGCAGGTATACCACTTTGCCCAATTAAAAAAAAACATGTTTTGTTATGAGTAGCGTAAAGTGTGATGAGGAAATGAAGTTTTTCTTCAGGACATTCCAACCCACTAAAAAAAAAAAAAGATAGGTTTTTTTGGGGGGGGAATAAAGAAAAAAAATTATTTCCCCCCCAGGCACAGGGCTGGCGTGGGGGAAGCCCGAGCTTCCCCCGACCCCAGCCCCCAGAAGAGCCTGCTATCCGCAAGCCTAGGGAGCCTAATTAGGTTCCTAATGCAGGCAGCTCTGCGCGACCCTCCGGAGGCCGGCGCGGCTTGGTGCGGGGCTCCGGGGGGTTGCGCAGAGATGCGCGGACCCCGGGAGGGCAGGCAGCTCTGTGTGACCCTCCGGAGCCCGGCTTCGCCCCGGGCTCCGGAGGGTTGCGCAGAGCTTCCTGAAGCCTGGAGAGCGAGAGCCTCTCGCTCTCCAGGCTTCAGCGAAAGCCTGTATTCGCCCCATAGGACGCACCCACATTTCCCCTTCATTTTTGGAGGGGAAAAAGTGCGCCCTATAAGGCGAAAAATACGGTAGCCTATAATTAGCCACAAATATGCTTGTAAGAGCCAGTGTGGTGTAGTGGTTAAGAGTGGTGGACTCGTAATCTGGTGAATCAGGTTCGCATCTCTGCTCCTCCACACGCAGCTGCTGAGTGACCTTGGGATAGTCACAGTTCTCTGAAGTCTCTCAGCCCCACTCACCTCACAGAGTGTTGTTGTGGGGGAGGACCGGAAAGGAGAATGCTAGCCGCTTTGAGACTCCTTCGGGTAGTGATTGTTGAATTTGCAGTGTCCCGTGCACAGCGGAATGATGAGGAGTACGTGCCACATACTCTATATTACTTTATTTACACTTCAAAGCTGGTAGGTTACAGAAAAACATCTTGCCTCTGCCGGAGCAGAGAAAGCATCCTCTCTCCTCTAAAGCACGGAGAGAACAGCGAAAAACAGGAAACCAGTGTACATCACATCCAGTCTCCTTTCCCGTGAGAAACTCCAACAGCAATTGACTGTGGAATGTAAACACCTGTCTCGTGACAAGCACTTTCGCTGCACAGTGAAGGAAGCAGAAACCAACATCCTCCCCCTTTCTGTGAACATCACTGGGCAACGTGTTCGTACAATATCAGTACAAACCCAACTTCTGCACATAGGTACAGTGTTGATCCCTTGATATAATCTTGGACAATACATCAGCAGGAATTTCATTACCTGGCATATAGGACACCGTTACGAGTCCCTTCTGAATACGTTCCCTAGCATGTTGCAACTTCAATTGCAAGTGCTTCGTGCTTTGCTTACAACCTTCAGAATTCAGCAAAGCCAAACATGCTTTGTTGTCCTGGTAAACTTGGATTGGATATTTGACAGGAATTTTCATGTCTTTGCACAATTGTAACAACCATTCACAATCCTTAAGTGAATAAGACAGTGTATTCAGTTCAGCTTCACAAGTACTTAAGCTAACTGTTGTTTGCTTCTTGCATGACCAATCAAATAGACCCTGGTTGTACATATAGCAAACTCCAGACGTACTTTTCCTGTCTGTAGTGTCACTTCCAAAACTTGCATCTGCAAATATCTCAAGACCACAAGACTTCTGATTGTTAAATCTCAGTCTGTAATGCATAGTGCCTTTCAAATACCGCGCTATGCGTTTCAGAGCTTTCCAATCCTTAACAGTAGGATTGTTGACTTGTCTGCTTAGCAAATTACAGCTAACAGCAATGTCTGGTCTTGAACATCTGGCAATGAAGTTTAGCTTGCCAAGCACACTTCTGTTCAGTGTAGTGTCAGAAAATGCTTCTTCAGTGTCATCTACCTGATAACCTGTTGTCATCGGTGTGTCTACAGGGTTAGCATCCATCAGGTTTAGTTTGCTTAACACATCAGCAATTTTCCGTGACTGGTGTACTAGAATGTTACCATCTTGATCTCTCTCTATTTCCAGAGATAGGTAGTTGTTTACCTCACCAAGATCTTTCATATCAAAGTGCTTTTTCAGTTGAGCTAGGGCGTTATTGTACATTGTGACATCATCCCAAAAGAATAAAAGATCATCAACATAAAACAAGTAATACAATTTCTTTTGCCCCTCCTCTTTGATAAATACACATGGATCAGCTTTCCCTTGCTTAAAACCTAGAGAAAACAATATCTCAGTGAGTTTTGTGTGCCAACACTGTGCACTTTGTTTGAGACCATAAAGGGACTTCTTCAGAGCACAAACAAATCCCTGTTTTACCTGTACGCCATCGGTGGAAGCATATAAAGTGATTCATCTAGAGATCCGTACAGAAAAGCTGTATTCACATCATGGTGACTAATGTGTAGATTTTCCTCTGCAGCTAGCTTGAGCATAAGCCTAATGCTCTCATAGCTCACTGTGGGTGAGTAGGTCTCATGATAGTCTTCACCTGATCTTGTGCAAAACCTCTGGCTACCAGTCTGGCTTTGTGTCTTTGTACCTTGCCATTTTGATCTGTCTTCGCTTTGAAGACCCATTTGCTTCCAAGCAGTTTCATTCCTGGAACTACTGGAACAAGTTCCCATGTTTTGTTCCTTTCTAAGGAATCAAGCTCAGCCTTCATGGCATTTAACCATGGTTCAGCTTCCTTTGAATCCAAATCCTGGATTTCTTGGAAACTTGAAGGTTCAAATACCTTCTTGGAGCTTTTAACAGCTGTTACTGCTATCTTAGCAAACTCATCAGCAAATCTCTTTGGAGGTCTGCCTTTTGTGGCTCTTTGTGACCTGCGAATTAGCCTTAGGTCTTCAACACTCTCCTCTCCCTCCTTAGGAGAAAAGTGACCTATTGTAAACAATGGTTCCTCCAATTCTTGATCAGAGCTTTCAGAGGGTCGCATAGAGGCTTTCGCACTCTTGAAATCCTCTGAATCACCCGATTCAGTTTCAGACTCAGAATCAGAACCTTCATCAGTGGGTGTGGGTTGTTGCGGCTGCTTTTGTTCATCCTCAGTCTCATCACTGTCATCAGGATAACATTGGAAAATTCCCACATTCTCCCCCCACTTGGCATTGTACTCAACACTTCTTGTGAGCTTAATTGTCTTAGAGTCAGTCATCATTATTCTGTAAGAACCTTTCTGATAACCCAGAAAGATACCATGCAATCCACGCTTGTCTAACTTGGAGCTTTGTGGTGAGTGAACCCACATGTCAGAACCAAAAATTCTCATGTGTTTGATGTATGGCTTCTTGCCAAACATCTTCTCATGGGGGGTACAACCAATCGCTGAAGATAACCTGTGATTATAACTGTAAGTAAAACACGAGAGAGCTTCGGCCCAATAACTCTCTGGAAGATTTGCATCATGCAGCAAGGTTTTTAACCCTTGAAGCAATGTCTGATTTGCCCTCTCGCAAAGTCCATTCTGCCATGGCGAGCGAGGACTAGACAAATCGTGTTGAATTCCTTTCTTAGTCAGAAAAGCTTCAAACTGCTGAGAAGTGAATTCCCCCCCGCGATCAGTGAAAAGAATTTTTATCTTCTTACCATGCACATTTTCCAACCAAGCACAGAATTCCTTGAACCTAGGAAAAGCCTCTGATTTCTGCTTGAGATTGTACACATAAATATATCTGGAAAATGCATCAATGAGAACCGTGAAGTACCTATTTCCACCCAAAGAGGGCGCTAGTGGTCCAACCAAATCAGCATGAACAATTTGGTATGGTTCTGTAGCTTGCCTACTAGACACCTTACCTTTCGCAGCCATTTTCACCTTGTTTGCTGCGCATGCCTTGCACTTCATGTGGTACCTGCAGGGTTTAATAGTCATACCTTCAACCAAGGCAGGCATTTTAGATACTGCCTCAAAATGCAAATGACCAAATTTCCGGTGAAAATCGTGAATACATTCTGCATGCAAACTTTTGTTAGAACCTGCAGTGCAACAAGTTTCATCCTGCACAACATCATCATAATACAAAACATACAAACGATCAACATATTCAGCATGCAATACATAATCATTTTTCTTTGTGATGATGCACCTTTTGTTCTTAAAGGAAACGTCAATTTTCCACTCATTCAGCTGTCCAACGCTGAGCAGATTATGTTTGGCATCCGGTACATAAAGCACATCTTTTATCGATAAGTCCAAACTGTGAAGAACAACAGTTCCGTAGCCTTTACTGGGGATTGTGTGGTCATCCGCCTGGTGAATCGCACCTTCCTGCGGTGTAAAAGACACGAACAGTCGCTTATCGTTGCACATGTGATGGGTCGCCGCTGAATCAACAACGAAGAAAGATCTAGACGTCTTCTGGACCTTTGCAACCTTTGGAGCGAAGCGTGAGATCATTGCCTTGTGCTGCGTTGTCCTGGACACCGGACCTTTGCCTTTGCCTCGGCCTTTTCCACGCGATGAGCTTTCGCTGCGCTGCTCTGTCTTGGCCCTGGGATATTTGCATTCCCTCTTCATATGGCCTAGACGTCCACACGAGTAGCATTTCACTTCCTTCAAAGCTTTGGCGCCATCTGGTGGTTCCACTGCACTCTGGGATGACGTCTGTGAAGACTCCCCCTTGCCCATGCAGCTAGCCCCCCAGCGGTCTGCTTCATTCAGAATCACGGCAGTAACATAGTCCACTGTCAGCTGAGCAGTTGGCTGTACAGCAATCTGAGTGGCAACAGACTCCCAACCTGAACCCAAAGATTGTAGTATCATGAAGGAATACACAGCCTCTGGAAAGTTGAGTCCTCTCTGTTGCAGCTCATGTCTCAGATTCTGCATCTCCATCAGATGTGTACGCACATCTCCACCTTCAGCAAGAGCCATATTATGCAGCTTGGTAAAGTAAAACATAGTGGATCCAGCTTCTGTCCTCAAGTGAGCCTCTCTCAAAGCGTCCCAAATTTGTCTGGCTGAGGTCTTACCACGCAATAGACAGAGCTCTTCTGGGGATACCATCAATGTAAGAGTTCCCCTTGCTTTGGAATCTTTAGCTTCCCATGCATCTGTAACTGGAGCTGGGGGGGGTGTCTGTAATTACTTCAAACAGACCCTCTTTCCGCAGAATAGCCTCTGCATAGAGAACCCAGTCCGCATAGTTTTTCTTATTGAGCTTAGGAATCCCACAAGCATCCTGAAGGGCCATCATGACTCTGGCATTAGCCTTCTGCGTCATCTCTGCTGCTTTAAATCATGCTGCGTCACTGCTGCAGCTGCTTTATTCCAAAAGCACTTTTAAAAGTTACTTTCGGTTTCCCCAGCATAGGAGCTTGTTCCTTTGAGCCCTTGCCTGTGCCCGGCAAAATGGCCATAAAAGTTCAGAGTCCAGCCATAAAGCCATTAATTAGAAGCTGGCAGGCTGCCCGGAGCATGAGCACATACCTCATCAATCATCTTGACGCGCAGAGCAGATACCGTCCGATCCGTCCCTCTGCATTCCGATCCTTTCGCCGGCATTTAGATGACTGCGTCTTTCTGGGCCCGATAACCAAAATGTTGAATTTGCAGTGTCCCGTGCACAGCAGAATGATGAGGAGTACGTGCCACATACTCTATATTACTTTATTTACACTTCAAAGCTGGTAGGTTACAGAAAAACATATTGCCTCTGCCGGAGCAGAGAAAGCATCCTCTCTCCTCTAAAGCACGGAGAGAACAGCGAAAAACAGGAAACCAGTGTACGTCACATCCAGTCTCCTTTCCCGTGAGAAACTCCAACAGCAATTGACTGTGGAATGTAAACACCTGTCTCGTGACAAGCACTTTCGCTGCACAGTGAAGGAAGCAGAAACCAACAGTGATAAAGCGGGATTTCAAATCCAAACTCTTCTTCTTTTTCATACCACCAAATCTTAGCAAAGCCCAGCAGTGTTTAGCAGCAGAGTGCTGTGCAGCCTGGGGACTATGTGGTGTCACTGTAGTGTTTTGTTGTTCTTCTTCCTCACCCAACTTTTTTTAAAAAAATGCTTTGCTCTTGACAAAGATTTTCAGGCTAGGAATGAGACATGTAATAGCATGGTTCCTGATGCACACAGCTTCATGCAAATTGTATCTAACCTGGCTTGATGATCGTCAGTAGTGAAAATTCAGACAAAAATTGTGACAATTCTAGGGAAAGTTAGACATAATCAAGTCAATTGGGAAATCAATGGTAATTAAGCGTGCTCAACTGAGTGCTAAGATGTCAGTGGAGTTTGATAGTGCTTACTTAATTTCCTCTGGACCGCACTGAGTGTCAGCAATTGCATGGCGTAGCTGTCAAATTTTCCCTTTTCTTGTGAGGAATCCTATTCGGAATAAGGGAATTTTCCTTTAAAAAAGGGAAACGTTGACAGCTATGCTGCATGGTGGCAAGAAGTCTGCATGTTTGGTGTAGCATCAAACGACATTTCTTAACTTAAGGTGAGATATAATGGGTTTTACAGTGATATCCGTTTCAAGCGTTGCTGAAATCATTGTTAAGTCATTACAAAAGCAACTTGTGTTGTCATATGATTCATGAAAGTTTTTAATGTGTCTTTCTAACTTTTTCCCTTTTTAAAAACTTTTTATTTGTCTCCCAAAGTACAGAAGTATTGCATGTCAAGCATATGCTTGTATAATATCAATTGCCTATAGAAAATAGGCATCAACTAAAACATGGAGAATGCAGAACTTCCTGTATTTTTCTTCTTCTGTTCAGTACTCAGATACAGGGGCATTAAATAGTTATTCTGTATCATATGTAATGTGCGATTGGAGGAAGGGGAAGGAGACAGGAACTAGTTCTTACTAATGTTTTTGAGGAACCAGTGCTGTATCTGCATGAAGATACTTCAACCAAGAAGTTATGGAGGCAGCATTCATTCCTTTTTCTTCTCTCAATGTTACAGGAAAAATGTTTTCAGTACTGGCCATCAGAGGGATCTGTTACTTATGGAGAGATTACCATCGAGATAAAGAGTGACTCACTGGCTGATGCCATAAGCGTCAGGGACTTCCTGATTATGCACAATCAGGTATTAATGATAACATTTTAAATACGTTTGTGTCCGCTGTGGTTTTCTGACCTTCAGGGTTGCTTAAAGCCAACTGAAATGTAAATTTAGCTCAATTTAGATTACTCATTAAAATCCTCTTACCTTATATAAATCACATGATTAATTTACATTGACCATATATGAAAAGGTTCCTATAGATAGCCATCCTATAGTCTGTGGATGGCTTCCAGTGTTCCGTTCCACTCTTGAAGCTGCATTGAATTTGTGGTTTTCTTGCCTTTGAATGACCAGGAGAAGCTGGGCAGACTTGTCCGACAGTTTCATTTCCATGGATGGCCTGAAATTGGAATTCCTGCTGAAGGGAAGGGAATGATTGACCTCATTGCAGCTGTCCAAAAGCAGCAACAGCAGACAGGAAACCACCCCATTACAGTGCACTGCAGGTAAATAGTTTTGTATTTTATTTTGCTCTATACTCCTTGGTGGCGCTGTGGGTTAAAGCCTCAGCGCCTAGGACTTGCCGATCGAAAGGTCGGCGGTTCGAATCCCTGCGGCGGGGTGCGCTCCCGCTGCTCGGTCCCAGCGCCTGCCAACCTAGCAGTTCGAAAGCACCTCCGGGTGCAAGTAGATAAATAGGGACCGCTTACCAGCGGGAAGGTAAACGGCGTTTCCGTGTGCGGCTCTGGCTCGCCAGAGCAGCGATGTCACGCTGGCCACGTGACCCGGAAGTGTCTCCGGACAGCGCTGGCCCCTGGCCTCTTAAGTGAGATGGGCGCACAACCCCAGAGTCTGTCAAGACTGGCCCGTACGGGCAGGGGTACCTTTACCTTTAAGTTTGCAATATTTCTATTCTGCCCATCAATATTTCCATGACAAATATTTACAAAAACGTAAAATATATATTTACATTTTTTTTAAAAAAAGACAATAATTTTCTATAAAAAACATACACATTTAAAATACACAGACCCCAGAAATTGACCAGGTGTCATTGCAGTTATCAAAGTGCCTGCACGACCTGATTGTAATGCCCAGTCCCTGTTACCAATCTAGTAGCCTTGAAACGATTTTCTGTACTCTGGGAGTTTAAGAGGGAATGGACAACTGTGACAAGATACTCAGTTATCAGAAATGGGGCATTTGTCAGCAAGGCTTCAATATCACTTTCCTGGAGTGATAAAGTGATATTAAATAAAGTGATATTACATAAAGTGATCAGCAATGGGGAACCTCTTGGCCATGGGCCTAATTAGGTCTGCCTGGCTTCTGAATTTGGGCTGCAAGACCATTTTGGGCAAACTACACTCACCTACCAGTCACCTACTGTCATAAGATGTCAGCTACGGAGATCTGCTTTTGTTGGATAAACTGTGTTCATGATTTTGAAGCCCAATTTCTTATTAGCTAGAACTATAATTCATACATTACATTAGCTTCAATGTGTAATGCACAACAGTCAGTCACATAGTGATAGTCAGGCTCTGGCTGGTGAGACAAGGATGTTTTGAAGAGTTTCCAGAAGTGCTAGGAACTATATTTATATATTGTTACTTTAGAAATCGCATGATGTAAACATTTATGCACATAAAGTGATTGCAAGATTAAGCTTGGCTGGTTGAAAAATTTAGATGTCAGTTTATATTTCAAGAAAGTTTTCCCTGGCTAGTAGAACTAAATTCCGTTATCTGCATGAAAATGTTTATATTAAGCAAATTGGCATAATTTATTCTGCTTCTGCCAGTCCTTGGAAAGAACAGTGAGGCAATGCAGGAATTCTTCTCAGTAGCAGGGAATCAATTCAGGGTGTATTTTCATTGTATTGAATATGGATTTGATAATATAACTTGTTAAAGGGAAAAAATGTATATGTATTATAGTGCTGGAGCTGGAAGAACAGGTACATTCATTGCACTCAGCAATATTCTGGAGCGAGTCAAAGCTGAGGGGCTCTTAGATGTATTTCAAGCTGTGAAGAGTTTACGACTGCAAAGACCACATATGGTGCAAACACTGGTATGTTGTTTTAACCACAAAAATATTTGTCAAAAGGATAATAGGATGTTGGTATTTGAGCAAAGTGCCACAACACAGGACTTGGGTGTTCACAAATACATGTAGTGCCAATGCTTAGTCGTGTTCTCTCAGTACTAGGAGCTAACCCTTCCTGCAAAGCCATACCACAACAACTTTTGAAACTGCTGAACAGCCTCTGCACAGTGCTACAGGGTATCTTGGATTTGGGGCGGGGGGGGCGGGGGAGAGGGGTGTACAGCTGGTCCTCTGAACTGCTAATAGCAGTGGCAAGATCCAAATATTGTTGCATACTTTTGCAATCAAGGAATTACGGCAAGGGTGGCCTCCCTGTATATAAGGGGCAGATTAATTAGAGCTGGTTATTTGTGCTCTGCTTGCCTCTCACAGTTGTTTTAAAAACAATAGCAATAGTCAGGCTTACATATGTGTCCTGGTATCAGAATATAGCCATTTTAGCTGTCTTTTGATGGCTCCCCCACCCTGAGAGGCAGGCTATAACTAATTAAAATGAACAAGTAAATGGGAAACTTCTTGATTTGTCAGTGACTCCTGATAGGATTTATGGTTATTTTAAATGGTCCCATTGGGCTCACTGTCCACCTCTCATTCAAAGTCTGCTTTCTCAGTGAACCAACTGCTGTTGTTGTTTTAGTTATATTTTAAAATTAATTATGCTACAACCTGCAAAAAAGAAAGTGTTTTAGCAGGATAAGAAATTTAAAATGTTGTCTGTGAGATAGGCTACATACGATTATGCTCCAGTTTAGAGTTAAACATGCTTCACTGGAATTGTTGTGATTCAGAGAAATTTTCATCAGAGTAAATGTATTCTTCTTCTCTTTTCAGGAACAGTATGAATTCTGCTACAAAGTGGTACAAGATTTCATTGACATATTTTCTGATTATGCCAATTTCAAGTGAAAACTCCTGCCTTATTATTATTAATTTAATCATCTGTACAGAGATTTGTAAATCATGTTAATTTATTTCCATTGACTTTTTAAAAACTCTAAATGTACATACTACCATGTTTGGCTTGCTCGGAATGCCTCCTTAGATGTATAAATTATTCAAGACTTTTACTCTCTGATCCAAAGGAGCATGCGCAGAACCGTTTCAAAAAACCCCTGAAGAACCTGTTTGATTCCAGAGTCCCACGTTCCCTCCCAAACAGCAGGACTGCTATTGTTTTGAAATGCTCAACATGTGCAGCTTCAGCACATAAAATAGGGGAGCTGCACATCTCGCATACTTTTGCATGTGGGACACCCCATTCTGCTGGGGATATATGTGCAAAGGCTGTGTCTGTGTATCTAGTTCCCCAAGCTGGATCAAGGTGATCTTTAAAGTTTTGCATAACAGATGGCCGTGTACAATATATCACAGTATAAACTATTATGAATATAGGGCACAATCCAGCCTATGTTAGGCATATTCAATACCCACTGATTTCAGTGGGTGTATTAAGCTTATGCTTAAATTTTTCCCATTGAAGTTAATGGGATTTGGAGTCCAGTTAATGGCCTGGGAGCACTTGATGCTGCAGCACTGCTGAAGCTAAGTGTCATGGATCTGATCTGCCCCTTGGATGGGAGTCCATCGAAGAATAGGAAATAAAAATTTTTAAAATTCATTAATGGGACTTCAAAAATGCTTGGTTTTGGCTGGATCATACCCATATTTTCCCCTGAACATCTATGAAATTCTGCCTTTTACTTTTTACTTTTTAAGATGACTTATAAAATAACCCGTGTTTATAAAGCAGAGAAATAAGAGTAAACAGGCTGGATCCAAATCCATGCACATAACAATTATTTATCTTAGAGCAAGTTCCACACAATGGCCACATGCTACTAGGAAACACTGTGTACACCCCACTGAAATGAGTGTGGCCACCCAAGACCATATGCATTTGCTTGTTGCATTCATCTCAGTATTTGCAGAGTATTCTTTTTTTGGTTGTGGCGGTGTTTTGATGCTTTTATGTTCATCAGCACCTTGCTCCACTTGTAAACCTATTGATGCTAATGTGAACTGCTGACTGTGGAAGACACTATTTGAGGTGCTCTAGAAAGTTGGTTAATATTTTTCAACTATTAATCTTAACGTTCAATAGCCAGGTTATATCTGTTTGCTTTTTTTGGTATTTTTTAAGCATTCTTCCTGTTAAGCACAACTCATTCAGTGGATTATATATAATGGTACATGAATCCTCCACAAGCAACTGTCTAAGATTCTGAACCTTAGCAAAAAACATAAAACGTATAATTATTTTTGAATACAAGATTCTCTAGATACTTCTGTTATAATTGCAAGCTGTAACTTAGCACCATAATGCAAATACTGAGTTCGTTGAATTCAGTTAAATAATCTTAAAAGATCACCTTAAGTTATTTAACCTGATAGAATTTTTTAAAAAAGAAATATTAGCATAAAGTAACATATTTAATGTAAGTTAATTAATCAATATTTTGAAACTATTTTGTATTTTGAAAAGAAAGAGGTTCTGTTCTTGCTATCACAAAAAGGTATATTGCCAGATAGAAAGCAAATATATAAAGGAAAACATATACTTTCAATTTAAAACAATCTAGCTTAAGATAGTTATGGCTAAGCACGACTGAAAGCAACACAACTTCAGTAATTACATAGTGGCAAACTTGCTTCACTGGTGTCAAGGGAGTATAGTCATGACAAATCTTTAGTTGAATCAGGGAATAGCATCTACTGAAGTCAAGACATTTACTTCCAAGTCCTTAGAATACTCGTGTTAGTGTTCAATTAAGGACACAGATAAAAACACTTGTGCTCCTTTAGTGTCGGTGGTACTTAATGGGAATGAACAGTGTCCTGAATTGTGTCCCTACAAATGGTGTGGTACTCCTCAATGCCAGTATGCTTTCAGACCTCCTATATGACCTATGATTTCACAATTTTCTCCCTTATTGTAAGTATACAGAACTATCCCAGTAGTGTAGCCAATGAAGTATGGACATGTAGGAGTGCCCACAAAATTTGGGTTTGGGCTGTTGGTGCACAACAAACCATTTACTGTTAGGGCACAAAACCCATATGTTTTGAACTGACTTGTATGATGGGTTGCTTCCTAGGGTTTTTACTTTAATGGCTGTGACAATATATAAAGCCCCATGTGGCAATGTCATTGTCTGGACAAAACTAGCTTTGGAGAAAAATGACAAAACACACAGTACATTTTATATCTATTGCTCCCATCTTTTTAGAAGGCATAAATTAAAGAGCACAAGTACAAAAGAATAATTTGTATATAAATGTCTAATATGCAATAGTCTGGGCTTGTTGATTGGTGTTTTTTTTAATACAACAAGGAAAGCCTTATTGACAACTATGTAGACTTTAACCTGGTCATTACATTTCAGCTCCTGCATTATTTTAATCGATGTTCATTTTAATACATGACTGGAAGAAAGGTGGATACTTTTAGCAATTCAGAGGATTGCAAGGTGTCCACATGAGTCTTTTACTTACTGACTTTTAATTGAAAACAGTTCAGGTTAGTCTATAAGCACACTGTTTTTAAAGCACTGCCATTTTATTGCTTGTGTCTTCCCAGTAATGCACTTCTGTAAATTTATATGTATATGTACAGTTGTTATGCACTTAATGAATAGAATTTATTGTAAGAGTTGATTGATGTTAAGCTCTCTAAGCCCCAAAGCAAACACCATTATTTGGTTAAGAGTTGAATGTAAAATAAGCTTTCTATCATAATAAGTTTGGAAATCCAAACTCCAAAATGTGAGGAATGAACAGTCCAATACACTATGGACCCAAATCTGTGAGCACATTAATAGATGAAGATAGGTTTTTTTAAAACCACTGTTTCTACCCACCACTTTAGAAGCTGCTTCCAACAGACTTAAGAGTGTCAGACATTTTCTAATGCAGTATAAATTGTGTGGAAACTGCTGTTTTCAAAATACTGGGGTTTTTATTTAGGTATGACAAAACCATAATCATATTCTTCCTAATATCTCTATTTTTGTTACAATAGAGACATGTGCTAGTCCTGGTATTGAGTTTTTGACTACTGGATATTAGTAACACCTTTAGGCATTTTTGGTGTCCTGGTGAATATGTCCCCTCGGTTTTCTTGGCTCCTTGATGAATGGCCTCTCTGCACTTAGCCAAAGTATCTTATTTAGCTTGATAACACAAAAATAGTCTTTACAGTTACCAATTTAGTCTCTGTCTTCTAATTTCCCACTTCCTAGCTTTCAGTAAACCTAGAATAGCATAGGTAACTGCTGTTCCTTCATCCATGACTCTGGAATTCCTTGCTTCTCTTAGTATCTGGTCCAGTACCCCTTCCTTGACCTCTGACCAGCAACCATAGCTGTAACTGTGAAATCTGCTTAAGGGAAAGCATTGCAGTTGTTCCTTTTTAAATTATCCAAACAAAGTCATTTCCAGATGTAGAGAAAAATCCTGCCTTGGTGGAAGGAAGTAATTATTAGATAATATTTATAATAGCATCCAGAGCTCTCTTAATTTGTTGCTTGTTCTGTAAAGCAATATTTAAAAACGTAAGATGTGGGCCAGAAATGCACATAGCGGAATCCATTAATGAAGTAGGGATGTTTTAACTTTTCTTATATTTACCCAAGTGAAGCCAGAATACTTGGGGTGAGGCTCATTTCGGTAATACTAATATGAGTGCACTTAAAATGGAGCCAAATGAGCAGCTTTCCTCCCCCAATGTGGAATAATTTCTATACTCAACAGTTTCAGATAATTCCGTGGGATTAAATTCTCTGAAGTAATCTGAAGCACAAAACCTTCTCTGTGGCTTTGTTGGATCCCCTTCAGACAATCTAGTTCTACTAGGTTCTCCCATTTGGTGACGACAAGACATGCCACAGTTGAGGAAATACTGTGCTAAACCCAGCCAAATCACTTTTAATCACAACTAATCTGTTTTATGAGGTTGGTGAATTGCAACTTTAGAAAGCTTGTTTTTCACTTCAAGGTGTTTAGTCAAATAAGACTGTGATACTTCGTACAATGGTATAACAAACATACTTATGGGTTTCCACACTTAAATTTTTTTACATTGCATGAGATTGCATTAATAAATGCCAAACAGTGATTAGAAATTTTTATGTTCTGATCTGCATATCTAGTCACTATGTGACTCAACTTATTGTCTTGTGTGACAGTGGACATTGATTGCCAAAGCTCTTAAGTACATGCTTAACTCAGAAACAGTGCACAAATAGTAATATTGTTAAAGCAGTTTATTTCGAAGTATGTTTCTAGAAACCCAGGGTTCCTTATCAATTTATCAGGGAATCAACAATAGCCCTATTTGTGTGTTAAAACCCTCATGCGATTATACTTGTGTGAGGAGAGGGCATGAGCGTGTTAACTCCCCAGCTTCACCCTCCATGAAGCTGGATGTCTGCTATATGCATGCAGATCCAGTGTGATTTAGAACCTTGCACAATCAGTGTCCTGAATCACATGGAGAGCTAACACTAATGCAGCAGCGTCCTGGCTACAGATCTTTGCCCTCCAATGCATGGAGGGAGCAGGCCAGCACTCCCTTTATTGCATCTGCTTTTTTAATGCCTTGCAAGGACTAACAACAAGATAAAGAACTGTAACTTAGCTAACCAAAAGGCATCTTATCACTTGTTACTGATATTTTCCTGCAGAATACAGCAGCGGAGGAGACATGTCCTTTGTAGGCCTGGCACCAGGGACTAGCAAAATCTGGCAGGGCCCCCTTTAATAGTTTATATACATAAAAATGCTTTAAAAACAAACAAGAGCAGTGTGCACACAGGCATGCAAATAGTTAATGTGTGTGGGAAAATGTAGCTGTGTGGGGAAAGGAAGGCTCTGGTCTTGACCTTCTGTTGCCTGTATGACAGCCAAGGTGTTTCCATTCTATACCGTACTTGGATTCCTTGCTCCCCTGATTGTCACAGGATTTGCAGAGCCCACAATTAGCCACAAGGTTCAGGATTAACTCTGCACTGTTGCAGAAGTTGGGAGAGCCTAAGCTCACAGTTTGCCTGGTCCACTTGAGGTCTCCCATGTTACCAGTAGTGGATGCTATATCAGGCAGCGCAGGCTCTGTGCCCCCGACTCATCTGCTGTTAGAGCCAGCCCATCCGCACGCCCCATTTAGTCAGCCAGCTAGCCCTCTGCATGGAGCTTAGGAGCAAAAGAAGATATTGGAGGAAGCCCTGCTCATGCATTCAAAAGAACACCTGAGCTTGAAACAGTCCAGGAGTGTGTGCACCAGCCCCTCCTCCAGTATCCTCATGTGTGCCATCTCCACTCTCCTCCTAAGGTTGGAGCAGAAATATCTGCAGCAATATTCTAGCTGCATTCAGAAATTCCCTGCAGACCTTTGTGGGAGTAGGAAGCATGCAGAGGGTTACTGGGGGCAGGGGCAGCATTGCGTCCCTGTGACCCTACACAATTTGAACTCTCATGTACTCTTCTGAATGCATGAAGTGTGCACTCTCTTGTATTTGATGTGGATGTGTATCTCTGTGTGTGCACGTTTCTGCATCTCTCCTCTGCGTCTTCAGGCCTCCTGCTATCTCTTGCATGGGGTCCAAAGAATCCTGGAAACAGCCCTGGTGCTGTGGGACATACGTGCTCTGTATAGGGGCCAGCTAGTCTCACTACGCAAATTTAAGAATGTGACACAATGCACTCCAGAATTCCCTGCAACACACAACATAGTTCTTGGCAGACAACTCAGTGTGGAAAGCATTTCTTGATGCAAGCAAGTTTTGAAATCTTGTACTAAGTAGATACTTAATGGCTTGGGTTAATCAGGCCCAACAGAAGAATGCCTGCTGTATTGATTAGTGTTTTGAAAATGACTTTTATGAATTGGTTTTTAAAGGAATTTGAACATCTTTGTTTCCAGCATTTGAAAATGTTTTCATTACGCAGTATCATTTTTAGTATGTTGCTACTGAACCTTATTCTGTATATGCAAAACTATATTTAATTTATGTCAAGATCTTTATAATATATGTATGTATTATACAGTGATATTTTCTTTTATTACATTTATAATTTGATCTTGCTGTATTTATAATGCCAGTGAATGTTGCTGAATTATTTGTATATGCAAATCGCAAGATCTAATAATTCTGATGCAAGAACAAGGTTTCATTTTTATTTTCAGGCTGCATTTCTTTCTTTAAATCTCTTAATTTCATTCCTCTACTATTTGCTCATTTAAACTAAATACAGCAATAGTGCAAAGGACATAAAATCCCTTACTTAAATTACTTCCCATAACTTTAAAAACTCTAGCTATTTGACTCAGAGCACTGTTCTGACAAAAAAAAGAGAGAGTTAAAAATGAAGCATTATACATATAACATTAATTTGCAACAGCAATTTATCTTCTCAACCAGAACACGCTTATTTATTCTAAGTAATCTGAATAAAAGTAATCATTATTCTCAGTTGTTCCAATGGATTATACAAAAGTAAATGTAATCTTCCTGGGCAGTACATTTTGGTCTACTTGAAACAAATATAGCCATGGCAGGCATTTTAGACCTTGTCTACACATGCATCAAAACGGATATGAGAGGGTTAGACTGGACTGCAGGAGCAGAAACATGGTGGTGAAGGGGAATGGCATAAAAAGGACATGGTGCACTTTTGTGTGTGCCAAGAGAGATGGTTCTGTTGCATATATTAGATTTCTGAAAGAGAATGATACGTTCGTTTTAAAACATCTTTCCTTTGAAGGAAGTACAAAAGGAATCCAGCAATGTCTGGACAGTATGTCCTCTCCCTTACTCCTCTCTGTGCTGCCTGTGTTACATGCAGTGTTCCACTTCAGACTGCAAATAGGTGGTCACATTTATAATGCTCCCCTATGTTCAAAACTCCTTCATGAGTAGAAAACAACTGGGAACAAGCTGTGCTAGAACCATTCTTCCTGGTAATGCTGCTTTTACTTGCAGGGTGTTTTAATATGCTGGAGCATTCAAATCTGGGGTGTCCATGGATAGTTTAACATGGTTGCATCCTGGCTCCTTCTTCCTCAACATTCTATCTACCCTCATGTTGCTTTATGTGTAGACCATGTCCTAGTTTGCTTCAGTCGTCACTCTGGATTTAGTAGGGTACTATTTTCTATAATGCAAAGGCACACACCACTGATATCTCAGCTATGTGGAGAATATTGTATCCTGATTAGATATAATCTAATTAGATTAGATTTCATTGGAGCATTAAAACTGGACAGAACCATTTATTTGGGCTAACAATTTTTTTTTATTCATATCAAAACCATTCTATGGTATTTTTATTTACCAAATGTTCCTAAATGTCCTGCCTTGAGGCCATCCACAGTTGTCCAATGTTACTTTCACTAATAGGATCCTGCTGTAAGATCTCCACCCAATAAGTTCCAGAAATTCTTACAGTGCAGATTACCTTCATCATGCTTTAAGTTGGTAGAACCCTGTTTGCTGGGGGGGTTTTCTGATGGGAGGTAGATAGCTACTCATTGCCATTGTAAAAGAGTGTCTGAATTCTATGAAAACACACACACACACGTCACAAAGTTACAATTTTCAATTACATCCCTGTTGTGAGGTTAACATATAGCAGCTATCAATCAGAGCCCATTGCTTGTAGTTCTTGAAGAATCAACTATTTTGGAAGATTTTTTTAAAAAAAATATATAAATCCTCTCAGTCGCCAAGCAGTAGATAACTGTGTCTCACATAACTGAAATCCAGATCTGCCATCACCATGAGAAAACTACTTGTGAATTTCCATGAGCAAGTTCTTCATTTCTGACAGTTCCTTGTTTAATTCTTGGTAACCTAATGCCACAGACTATGGAAAAAAGCTTATAAAATTGACTACATGGGATGTCAGTGCTTAGAACTTGGAAGAATTTAAAATGTTTCCAATCTATTTTGGCCCTGTTGAGATCTTGTTTTTAGAACTCTGATTCTGAATATTGAAAACCTGTAAGTTGACAGCTTTTTTAATTATCCAGTCTAGCATACGTCTATTCACTTTGCCAGAACTCACGTGTAAACAAAGACCACTGTAGCTGGATTATAAGTGACTTTCTCGGGATCATTCCCAAGATTTCTTACTACCCAGGCTATATAGTTTTATTTGAAACTGCAGTGGCAGACCTCATTATGAGATTTGTAGTCTGTTTTCTGAACATCCTCTGTGGCTTTGATAATAGTGTATTTAAAAAGAATACATTAGTAAAAGTAATATTCTATATTATATTTGATCTAATAAAACACAGAACTCTTGTGGGAGAAGGGCAGTTGAAAGAAAAAAATCTCGACAATTTGTTACCATTTTTTATATCAAATAAAATCTCTTGATGTTTTGGAGTTCTGTTTCCCCAGGTAATTTGCTACACTTTGCACTTTTATCATCTAAAAGATAGATAGATTAATTATTTGAAAGGACTTTAAATCTTAATTTAATATGAGCTTCTTATAAAGCATATTCATAAATGCATGCAAGAATCATGTCTCTGAGCTTTTGATTTGTGTCTTACAAATAGAAATAAATAGTTACTGATAAACCATACCTTCCTCAAATACTGGCATTCAGATTACACTATCTAGATATCTAGAATGAAAAAATAAATGGCTATAGCTTATGCCAGTAACTGTCCTTAGCTAGAAAATGTGCAGACCCATCTTTCTCAAAAGTGAAAACACACAGAGTTCTTAATAAAATAAGATTAGACCAACTCCATTCTAGTCCAGCATCCTGTACTCATAGGGGGCAACCAGCTATGGTTTCATGTGGGAAGTCTTTGAGAAGGACAGGAGCACAACAGCAACTAATATGCAGAAGCATACTGCTTTTGACAGTGCAAGTAATACAGTCATGATAGCTCTTACTCCATACATTTGTCCAGTGTCCTTTTCAAACTATCCAAGTTGATGGCCAACACTACATCTTGCAATCATGAATTCCATAGTCTAATCATGTGCTGTGTGACATAGTTCCTTTTGTCCGTCCTAAATCTTTCAGCATTCTAGTTTGGTGGATGGCCCAGGTTCTAGTACATGTGAGAAGGATAGATACTTCTCTCTAACCCAGGGGTAGTCAACCTTTTTATACCTACTGCCCACTAATGCATCTTTCTTGATGGTAAAATTTCCTTACCACCCACCAGTGCTCGATGGAAGGAGGATTCAGCTTGTTCCATAGAACCCCTACCGCCCACCTAGAATCCAGAAATGCCCACTATTGGGGGAAGGGGACCAGGTTGAAAGCCCCTGCTCTTACCAGTTTCTGCACATCATGCATAATTTTATACAACTCTATCATGCTCCACAATACCTTTTTCTAAACTAAAAAGTTCCAAATGTTGTAATCTTGTTCCAGCTCTCTGATCATTTTGGTTACATCCTCCTCCCTTTTCCAGCTCAACAATATCCTTTTCCAGCTCAACACAGTATTCCAGTGCAGTCACCATAGATTATTGGAGCTGTATCTTCCTGGCAGCAGACGACAGAACCACAAGACAGGTGTAAAATACTCAAGCAAGAGTTTTTATTTACAACCTTACAAACACAAAGCATATGGGTGTTCTCTTTTGCAGGCAAATGCAAACTGCAACTTCTCCTTTTGTACTCATCACCAGCTGTACCTAATCAGTCTAGAAAACCACACCACGAACTCACAGAAACAGTTCTTAAAGTTACAACAATCTTTTGTTTCTTTGCAGAATGACTCCTACCATAGATTTGTGTAACAGCATTATGATATTGACAGTTTTATTTTCAAACCCTGTCACACACTGGCTCAACATTTTCATTAAGCTAAGATCTCATTCCTCATAAGTCACTGCCATTTCAGACCCCATAAATGCATATATGAAAAGTTAGGACTCCCCCAGCAATGTACATCACTTTAGAATTGTTTGCATTTATTGCACAGGCCATTTTAATTCCCACTAACCCAGTCTGGATAGATCCTCTTGTAGCTAATTGGCAAATCCATTTTTCTTCTTACAAACCTGAACAATTTGGTGGCCACAGCAAATCTGGTGACCTCACTGCTCACCCCTAACCCCAGGTTATTTATGAACAAGTTCAAAAGTGGAGTCTTACCAAGAATCTTGGGGGACTTGGCTTTCTACATCACTCCATTGGGAGAACTGTCCATTTATTCCTGTGAAGGGAAGGTGACCTTCATTACTTCATGAAAAGCAGCGAAACTTCAAACACTCAGGGGACTCTTCTGAGAAGCTTTTCTTGGTTACTTCTCCCTGTTCTTTAACCAGTTACTGATCCATAAGAGGACTGCCTACGTAGCTGGTCTCCATTTTATTTTACCTCTTTTTATTGTTGGTTTTAATGTTTTTGGAATTTGCTCCTCAAATTCTTTTTTAAATCCCTTATTGTTTGCACCCCCCCCCTGCAAGGGCTGTGCTCCCTTTGCCAAATGAGAACAAAAAAGTAGCAAATAAAAATAAAAAGGAAGTATTTTTCTGAATGAAGCCTTCTCCAATCGCTTACCTTGACTCTCCTCATTAACCACACTGGCATTAGTGGTATCTCTCCTTATAAACTTGGTTCACTTATCTGTAAGTCTTAACATGCTGGTAAAAAATCCTGAATGTGTGCTAAAGGCTTGGTATCTTTCTTTTTTTATTACAGTAAAACTATAGTGAAGTTACTTTGCAGCATTATTTCTGCAGAAAATCCTTTCTTTTGAGTGCACTCCTATGCAGCAAGTATCTCGAGATACTGAAAATATAATTCAGATAATTACAATGGTATGGTCAGAATGATTTCTTCCTACATGCTGGAGTGGTTGGATTAGGATCTGGGAGCCCAGGGCTCGTATCCCCACTCAGCCATGAAGCTCACAAAGTGACCTTGGGCCAGTCACTGCCTCTCAGTAAAACCTACTACATAGGGTTGTTGTGGGTATTAAATGAGGAGGAGAACGATGTATGTCACCTTGAGCTCCTTGGAGAAAAAGATGGAATAGAAATGCAATAAATAAAATAAAATATCCTACTGTGATGTCCCTTATAACTGGCTCAAAGGTGCAACTTCCAAAAGCATGTTAAAGAGCAAGTCTATCAAGATAAAATGATGTACATTGTCAGCTATTTACTCAATTATACCCTTGCACATGACATAGTAGTAACTTCAGAATGGTGTATCTGTATAACTGGGACTGAAATGTTATACTATTTTGAAAATAACCAGGTTTTACTAAGTTGACTACTCAAACTTTACATATTGCAATCTAATGGCAAATTTACACTGCAATCTAACCATGTTTAGTCAGAGGTTAGTCCAATGGGAACTGGATTCAGTGGGGCTTAGCTTACTCCCAAGTAAATGGGGTCAGGATGGCCTAAGCTGGATCGTGCCAGTAGCTTTGCCACTTCAGAGTAATTTAATTCCAAAGCGAAGCTAACATTAACAAAGCTGTTTACACTGAACTACAACACATTTGAAGTGACTAAACATCATAGCCACATGAAAACAGCAAATGAGGCAAACTATAAAAATTACAAAAGCAAAGCACAAATGTCAAGAGATTTTGCTTTTTGAAAGATCTAAATATTAAAATATTATGCCCTGCAGCAGAAAAGAATGTATGACCTTGCCGAGGCTTTGCTTCCTTTGTGTATATATTCTGCTCGCAAAAACTTTATTAACTTGATACTAGACCATATATTCTACCAAGGCAAACTACTGGAAGTAAGTTAATATGCAGCATATAAATTGCAATGTATATGCTATTAATTTTCAGTATCAACTACTTTTACACAAAAATATATATAATTTAGACATATATCACCTCCTTACTAAATCACCAATATACAAACACCCAGAGGTGTGCATAGGGTCCCTTGTGCCCTTGGCAAGCAGCTGTATCAACGCCCTCCCCTGAAAAAAATAGCCTTATTGCAATACCGCATTAGAAATTACTAGATTTCACATGACTGAAGTACTCAAAATGTCTGGAGTGAGGGTGAGGCGAGGCAAGGAAGTTCCTTATAAGTCCTATTGAGTTTAGTGTGTAAAAAAGTTTTCTGTGTAAAAAGTGTACAATATTATACATTATTGCCCATGGATGGAGTATCCTGTTTTCTCTCCTCAACACTCAAAGACATTTAGGTCTACACATACACTGCACATACTCATTTTGTTTCATTTGTGTGTATAGAGTTTAGAATCTATAACTATCTCAGTCACCTTTTAAAGCAGTTTTCCTCATCTGCTTTTGATATTCACTTTTCCACTTTTTCGAATCTGATGACATAATGGAAAGTGGAAGTGGAAGCAGCTCAGGCAAGACTAATGTAAGACGATACAGATATGAAATCAAAATGACTGCAGGTTTTATTCAGATTGAGGGGTTGGGGAGAAACCCTGCTCCAGGAAGCCTAATTGGGAGGGAGGATTGGTTTCTCTGTATATAATATAAATGTAAGAATGTTATCAAACAGCCCTCACTGGAGGCTTGCACTGCCACATCACAAACCTGGATTTGAATGAAGTCAGGGCAGGATAGAGGCAAGCTGAAGGCAAGCTGCACAACAGCAGCATGGGAGTGAGGAAGGGAGGCACACTGAGAGGCAGAAAGCAGTGGTTTAAAGTGGTGGAAGTTTGAGTAAAGCAGAGATGGAGGAAACCGGGAAGAAAATGGTAACTTTAAACACCAGCAGAAATTTTAGTAAATTAGGGGTGGAAGGTTTAAAGCAGCCACTCCCCCCACCCCTTTCAGTGTTTTCTCCCTTCTTGTTATCCTGAAACTTATCCCTTTTGCATTCCTCAACTGCCTCATTTGAGAGAGTGAAAGGATGTGGAGTCCTCAAATATTCCATAGTACTTTTTTGCAATGTATTTCACTCCTGGTTCTGCATGAAGTTCCAGATTTGATGTAGCAACTTAGAACAGATATTTTATTAGCAAGCACCCAAAATATACACAACATCCATCAACTGAGAAATGTGATGAAATTAGAACAGCCAGCCTAAAGGTTCAAGAGGCCCTACTCCTTGGACCAGAAACTAAGAAACAAAAATCTTTGCATTAAGACTCTTTTGAGATGGACATTTCTTCTATTTTGGTGGAAAGCTTACGAGTATGCTATTTATAAAATACTTTTTCTTTCAGCACCACTTTCACTTACTGCATCAGGAGCTTCCCAATCCAAATAAATATTGAAATTAAGTAACAAAGGAGTCAACTTCCCATTCACTTCCCATTCATATATTGTCCAGGGAAACAAGAGGCTACTTTGTAAAAGAAAAAGAAAAGAAAATAGAAAAGAAAAAGTCAAACCAGCACACAAAGGCACAGGAAAATACTGTAATTATATTAAGCAGCAGGAAGGATTATGTTAAATGCCAAAGATAATGCTCGAGAGTAACTCCTACCTTTAGAAATTCAGAAGACTCTCATGCATCCCCTGTTGCATAAATGTAGAAAGCATTTCTTTATAAATGTAGAATGTATTTATACGTACTCTTCTTTCTCAGCTAAAATTTCAAATATGTTTTTGAAATAAACCAGGTATGTTTTAGACGTATCTCTTTGTAAGTAAAAGTAACTAATTGTTCCTTACGTGTCATTTACCTATAACTGAAAAGCTGCAGAAGGAGTTCACCACTGCAGCGATCTTGCAGAAAAAATTGGGGGGAGGCACGGACATGGGGGTGAAGATGAGAGCAGGTGTACAGTGGGACTGCATAGGATAAAGCGTTTTTTAGAGATGGGAGTTGGGATGGGGAAAAGCAAGCTCTAGCAGTTGCATGGGCTTGGGATGGGCTGCCTACAAAAGAGATGCTAAACTGGAGAACTCGAGTTACTTATGTGGAACTGCAATTGCCAGATCCTGTATCATAGGATCCAAGTCCTAGGGACCGAGGGGTCCTTCTCCCCGCGTAAAACATTTGAGCCCCACCCCCCAGTTGATGAGCATGTGCGTGCCCGCGTCATGTGCTGAGCGAGGCTTGCTTGGGCCCCCCAATATTTCATTCAAGTTTCCACACCCCTGTCCTGTGTAGTCACGAGGGTGCCCCCCCATCCTCCATTAATTTAGGGGGCGTGTCTGCACCTGGCAAGTCTTTCCATTTTCAGAAAAAGAAAATAGTGTAGGGGGGAGAATAATAATAATAATAATAATAATAATAATAATAATAATAATAATTTATTACTTATATTCCGCCCATCCGGCTGGGTTTCCCCAGCCACTCTGGGCGGCTTCCAACAAAACACTAAAATTTCTTTTTCTTAAAATTCAATCATTGTACTTGGAAGTTCTTCAGCTACTTCATAAGCACTCAAAAGTTGTCATTATATCCACCCTGTTGTGCTATTTTTAAGCAGCACTTCAGAACAGAGGAGGGACGGGACCCTCATAAGCACGCCCATTGAGAAGACTTGAGTTCAGAGGCGCTTACTCGCAGGTAAGCGGCATTACGGCTGTCCCCTAAGCGGGAGCCCTTTTCCCGCCTCCGTCGCTTGGCGCGAGAAGCAAAGGAACCTAAACGCGCTCGGCGCTTCTCCTTACTGTCTGTTAAAAATTGAACGGCCTTCTGGGTTCCCCATTGGATCGTTTTTCCTGCCTGCGTCATCTCACGTTCTCCAATCAGAATCCACCGCGCGTCGTTTTAAAAAGTAAATCTGATAAAACATTGCGCCATATTTATGCTTCCGCGGAAACCATTCAGAAGTAGTCCCCACACAGCCCGCTCCCCCCCCCGCCTCCCAAAAAGCTCAGTTCAGTGTGGGAGTGGTTGTGGGGTAAAGAACATTATTATATTTTACCGTTCTTCCAGCGCAGGGGACAACTAAGTTAAAAGAAAAGGCGGCAAAGTTTTGCGTGGCGGAGAGATACAGACCTGGAGTGAGGAGAGTTTTACGCCGGCACTACGGAAGTGACGACGTCAGAGCGGGGATTTGAATTAAGTGAGGAGTTAGGCGCTCGCGCGCGTGTGAGTTTGTTACTCGGTTAGGTCTGTTAGGGGGGAGCGAAGGGGAGCGTGAGAGGGTCCTGCGTATCCTCGTGGCGGAGGACGCGCGCGCAGGTAAGGGACGTTCAGCCCTTGTGGGGACCTGGGGGGGGGGGAGCGCACGCGACCCAGACGCTTATTGCGGGCGCGGGGGGGAGAAAGAGAAGTTGGCAATGGGGGAAAGACCACCCGACGGCCGGCGGTGCTAAGGCTTGCTTGGGGGCCGTTCTCTTGGGGGCGAGCGGTTGCGCCAGCAAAGCCAGTGAGTTGGTCCAACGGCCTCTTTTTTAAAAAACAACACGTCCGCCTCTGTGTTGTGCGTAGGAGAGAGAGAAACGTTGGGGGAAATGAGGGTGTCATTGAGGGGAATTTGGCAGGTATTCGTTTCCCCTTAGACTGAGCCTTCACAGCCAGGGCCGGATTTAGGTTTGATGAGGCCTTAAGCTACTGACAATAATGGGGCCCTTTATATGTCCAGCTGTCCTTTGTCAACAACAAATTGCCGCTGTTTTTTTTTGTGTTGGAATATATGCTACATGGTAATTTATGGACCTAATAGGTATCTAAAGCCGTTTGCCACTGTTGCTGTATATAGGTTGTATTTTATTTGTTTTTTTTATCTTATATTCTGGAAATGTACATCCAGGTTTTTTCCCTTTAATTTTTTTTTGGGGGGGGGCCCAAGAGAGTGGGACCCTAAACCATAGCTTGTTTAGCTTATACGTCAATCCGGCACTGTTCACAGCACAGGCCTGGCTAACTTAGTGGCGAGAGCTGCGAATAGGTGGTTTCCCCTCGTATTAGACCACTGTTTTGTGAGGAACGGGGGCATCTCCACAAGACTGGTCGCGAGGTGTGTTTGAAATGCGCGCCTTTCTCGCCTTTCCGGAGCGCGCTGCATCCACAGAGTATCTCGCTTATGGAAAATCGGGTTCCAGCAAAATGCTGCAGGGTGGCTTTGTACAGAATAAATATTCGTAGCCGGACTACAACTCCCATCAGCCTCAGCCAGCATAGTCTGACATGATGGGAGTTGTAGTACAGTAGAACAGTTTGGGGAGGGGGCACTTCGTTGGCGACATCTGATTTACCTTGTTTGGTTGTATCTTTTGGGAACAATTGCATAACTGAGTTGGCAATCCCAACCTGACTTTTCAATGTCTTTCTTTGTTGCTTATTCTGCTGAAACTTTTTTGCTTCATGTAATTCTGTCGAGACCATTTTAAATTAAATGAGCTTTCTACAGAACATGGTATTTCTACTTTTAAAAAGGTGCCACCTGCCTCTTTGCTGTGGTATTGTATAAAAATATTGTAACTATGTCAGTATCCATACCACACATTAATGTATCTACAGTTACCATCCTAAAGTTTCTGGGTTGTTGTTTTTTTAAACGAAAATGTTTCTGAAGGAAATGTACTTGTTAGTAAACCAATCACATAAGGTGGAAACATGGAACAAAATAGTTGCAAAGTCAGACTATTCTTCCAGTTGTGTATGCAGATGAAGCTGTTTCACAAAAAGCAGCAGCAACTGCAATATTCAAATATGTATACATAATGCCTGTAGGCTTGTTCACATATAACCATGAACACAATAACAGGCTGTAAGTACAACTGTTTGTGTGAAAGTGTAGTTGCTGATTTGTACAGCTCCTCTACTGTGTATACAGATTGTAAACGTTATTGCTTTGTCAGTACTGTATGGGGTAGACAGTAAAATAGATGCATTTATATATCTGTATAGTACAGTACCTGGAAATCAGTTAGTGATTCACATGAGGAGGAGACATGTGGTTTCAGTGTCCTATGGATTCAAGTTAAACTGCTCATGTACATGACAGACTTTCTCTGACAAATTATTGGAATTGATTAAGAGGACTAGAACAACTTTCTATGTAGAATGATTAAGAGCATTGTTAGTGGATTATTGCATACATACTACAAATAGGCCAGTTGCTATGCAAAAAAATAATTTTAGTCTCATCAGAAATTACAATATTAAAAACTGTTGGGGGGCAATTCCAGTCTCCCAGGACATTGTAAATGATAATAAACTGGCTATCCTGTAATAAGGACACTTTATTCAGACTTGCAATGTGAAACTATATATCAAGAGTTTCTTTTTTTCACTTGTGGGCTAAAGTAAGGCAAATATTTTTATTTATTTATTAATTTAAATGAAGTTCCTAAGATGGTATACAATCAGTGTTAGAAACTCAGATATCGTTTTTTGGCAAGACAGCTCAAAGTCTTATTTTTCAAACAATGGGCTGTGATTATCAGTTAAACATCTGGATAGTTCAGATGACAACCTTGAGCTTTGAGAACTTGAAGAAGAAAAGTCCACATGTATATTGGCATATTCCAACCTCTTTTTCTTTTCTTTTTTTTTAAAAATAATTTTTATTAACTGGCCAATCACATCAAATTAAATCACATCATATAAATTCCGAATTACAAAGCCAAATTTTTAAATTTTGTTGGGGGAACCCATACTTCAAGATCCAAAGGGGAATTCAGATCATCTTCTTATTACTGTGTTAATGTCCAAATCAGTCCCAATCAGTCCAAACAAAGTTCATAATTCTATCCAGTCTTATCTTGGTGTTGCCACATCATATCTTGTTCGTATAATTTCTTTTTTTCCTTTACGATCTCTTCTGTTAGTCTCCTTAAGCCGATAGCAAGTGTAATAATCCTGTGTGGATTTCCCGTTCCTCCACTAAGTCCAGATGGTTTCCATATATCTCCTTCGTAGATAACATCACTTTTTCCATCGTTAAGTCACATAAAAAGGTAGAGGCAGGTTTTTTCCCCCCTCCCCCCTCAGTCATTACCGTATCTTGACGTTCTTCTCGTATTTTATTGTTGTCTTGTTATCAGAGATCTCTTCTGTCAGCAGTATTTACTCCCCTTTTTCCTTGATGTATGTGCAATTAATCATGTCCAAATTATTTCTTTTAAAGATCATTGCAACCAGCGGCGCAAATCGGGGACGGTGTCGAGGAGTGCCGAAAATCCCACAGGAGGGCTTTGTGCCTAGTGCCCCTACCCCCACAAATTCGGGGGTGGTATAGGGCACAGCAGGCAAGGGCCGTCCCCCCCATAATCCTGGGGGGGGTTAAGGAGGCTAATTACCCCCATCATAGCCTCCAAATTACCTCATGTGGGTCGGAGAGATGTTATTGTCAGCCATCTTCCGATGCGCCACCTAGTGGCCCCCTCCAACCTCTTTTTCTTAATGGTAACTGCTCCTGCTCAGGCTGCAGTCTGACAAGCATTTAGTTTCCAGAAATTCATTCCCGATTGTTTAGATAAAATATAACCAATGGAATTCTACAGGATGGAGTGTTAATGTATGAAAATAGTCTAGATCCAATGATCCCCAGACATGCACCTCCAGATGGTGGAGATGCCTAGTGCCTGGTTAATTTTTAGCACTGTATACAATTCATAATAAAAACAGTAGAACATCCATCATTAAACTAGCAATGACACATCTTATAACTCAGCAACAGTAGGAGCAGTTGACCTCCAAAGGCCAAGCAGAGTAAATGACATAAAGACACCAGCAAAGAGGACCAACGTATTTCTAGTGGTAGGCAATTCTGTAATCGGGGAACCATAACATGAGTCCCTTCCAGAAGCAGGATGCTGGAAACCACAGAATGGGATGGTTCTGTTGTTCTCAGGTCCCGTTTGTGGGTTTCCCACAGGCATCTGGGTAGCCACTGTGAGAACAGGATGCTAGATTAGGTTGTCAATAGGCCTAAAGGCCTGATCCAGCAGGCTCTTCTTAAGGTCTTGTTGTTTGAGTCTTGGTTTTAAATACAGCTATAAGAAGGACCTTTCTATCAGATCTCAAAGCACAGGCTGGAATATAATGGGGAAAGGTGCTCTTTTATAAGTATCCAGGCCATGCTGGCAAACAAGTAACCAGCAAAACTGTTTCAAGAGTGCTGTCACAATATTGTATCTTTTTTGCTACTGAATAGCGAGGTGGGAGCATTTTTGCACCAATTGGAACTTCTGAACTGGCTTCAAGGGCAGCTCTATGTAAACATATTGTAGTACTAAATGAAATGTTAACAAAACATTCAAGTTAATTGGTATACAAATGTCAGGATGTCTATTATTAACAACTGATTCTGTGAACTATCATTGTTATTTATGTAATTTTCACTGTCTCTATTTTCCCTGCATTCTCTCTGGCCTTTCTGGTTACATTATACCCATCCACCCCAACAGCACCCATGTGTGCAATATTTTGACAGTTGAGGATCTCACTCTGTGCATCTGATGAAGTGCACTGTATTCCATGAAAGCTAATGCCATAATTCATTAATTTTAAAGATGTCTTGTTCAAATTACTTGTACACCTATGACTTCGATCATGTTACTGAGAAATTAGTTGAAAATTTTTTAGGAGCTAGTGTTAATGAGCAGCAAAACAGTATACGTGTACAAATAGTACACTTGTATGTGTCTCCTGTATTATGTAATTTGCATTATATGTTGTAGCTATAGATCTGATAAAGGGCTTTTACATACAGTTTCATGATAATCTGGGTTTAAGGAAAGTGTAAGAAAATTGTAATTCTCTTGGTTTATTGTCTGACTAGAAAGGTGCTCATCATATATTGTAATTAGGTAAAGTTTTATTGAGTTCTCAATATTCAATCCTTACAGGTAGGAATTACAGATGAAAAAATGCCACTTTTTGGGAAAATTGTTGTCATTAAAAAGAATGGGAGTGATGGAACTCATTTTCCGCTGACTAGAAACTCTTGTTTGTTTGGAAGGTAAGACTTATTTATTGGAAGGTATTTTGAAATACAGCTTTTGAATGTTTAATTGTCTGAACTGTTCTTTTCACAAAGTGAAACAGTAAAATCTTCGCTACAGGAAACTCCCATTTACACGGAGGTTACGTTCCAAGGCACCACATATTTAAGTGAAATGTATATTGGGGCACCATTGAAAAAGCCTGTAAACACCCATTAAACCTCTAGAAACGCCTGAAAAAAAACCAAAAATCTACCCAATTCCACAGTCATTCTCCCAATCTACTTTCTTAAACTCTCAACTCTCCATAGGCATAAAAGGCTCCTGGTACTGCACTTGCAAAGGCTAGACACCATTTTTGCTGTTTTCGCTCTTTTAGGGCCGTATTTGCCCCTTTTTGTGCCCCTTCTGGGGATGTGTGTGTGCCTGCTTGCACTTTAAAATGGCAAAACTTAAGATGTCAATTAAATTGTCAACATGCCTAAGCCCTGCATCAATGTGCACATTTTAGGTTTGCACACTGATGTAAATTGGACCTTTTTGAGAGCTAGTAGATAGGAAATTGTCTTTACTTTTGGGTTTAAATTTAATTTTTTTTCACAGTTTTGAAACTTAAGTGAAGCTATAATATTTTTGTGGGCAAAAGTTGTTAATAGCATGCTTTCAGTGGATCAAATGAGAGGAGCAACATTCACTTGCTTTTGGAGATATAAGCATCTATGATGTTCTCGAATTAATGTTTTGCTTGTCTGCTTCAAGTTCACTGTACATAAAAGTCAATAGAGAGAGGTCTTTTTCAACTCTAGAGAAATTTTTGAAGTGTACAACCTGCTCTGAAACGTTGAACTTTATTAACTCCAATAGTTATTCAGCCTTTCTATTTTACATAAGCAAGCAATATCGGCAACATTATGTTTATCATTTCATATCTTTGGAGGGTGGGTGCAGGTGTTGCTCTGGTTTAGAGTATCTTTTCTCCAAGTATCTACGTGAATAGATATCAGTGGCCTGTGCATATTTAATGAAGGCAGGGGAAAGTTTATGGCAGAGGTAGCCAACCCATAGCCTGTGAGCCATATATAGTTCCCCAGAAAGTTTTTTGTGCCCCGCCCTTGTAACCTTCCAATTTGTCCATTTAAAAAATACTATTTCTTCATCGACCAGTTCTACAGGTCCCATGTTCTGATCCATAAAATGTATTCTTTCTTATGTATATATTTATATTTTACAGAATTTAATAAATAATAACAGCTTATCAAAAAAGGATTTTAAATAGTGTTGATAGAATATAAAAGATTTTTGAAGGCAGCTTGCGAACTGCAATTCTAGCCATGGACACATTTACACTTTGGGCATGCTTGCTTTGGCATGTAGATATCATGGTTCACTCTGGACCAGTGTGGCTCTAGACCCTGAATTGATTAGCCATCTCTGGTTTATGGCGTGCCAACAGTAAACATTAGTGGTTTTTTCAGTTAAAACAAGTTCAGTTTTCATAATACTACATAGTTTGTCTTTATAATTTTTCTAATATTTGAATAGTAGCATTATGGCATTTTTTATATTAAAAAAACCCTTTATCTCTGCGTAATATACAAATGTTAATCTGAAAACTGCATGATTATATTTAAAGGAAAAGAGAGTGTGACATCAGAATTCAGCTGCCTCAGGTTTCCAAAGAACATTGTAAAATCGAAGTCAATGAAAATAAGGAGGTATGCATTCTTATTTTTTTGTATTGATTTGTTGAGTGTCTCTTGGACCTTTCTTAATTGACTGAGCTGAATATTTTTAAATCTATTTTTAGGCAACTTTGTTTAACTTAAGTCCTGCAAACCCAACAGAACTCAATGGAAATATTTTTCAGCAGCCTACGTACTTAAAGCATGGAGATGTATTCACTATTATTGATCGTTCTTTCAGGTAGGTAACAATGCTATACACAGCTATGGATCTACTTAAATAAAATTACTCTTGTCACGTTGCCTAGGTTGGGTCAAGTCATTGGAATTTTTAATGAGTTTATTTTATGTTCAGGCAACTCCTTTGTGCAGGGGTTGCATTTTGAGTCATATTGTGTGTAAGCCCATTCCATCCCCTTCTGGGTCAGAAAATGGCATGCATGGAAGGCCACACATCAATTGGACGCATGCAAAATAGTCACCACCTGTATTTCACAACTTTTATATACTGCTTGATTGTAGTAAAGCCTCTAAGCGGTTATAAAAAAGAGTATGTTAAAATTATCAGTACAAGACAGTTAAAAACAGGTATTTAAAAGCATTAAAAAGATAATTAAAATCATCAGTAAACAAAGGGAGATTAAAATGCATTGCATCATTCAACTTGTCTGCGTAGGCTAGCCTAAACATGTTTTAAGCAGGCATTGAAAATACTACAGTCAAGACTCCTATCTGATATTAGTAGGTAGAGAGTTACAAAGTGTAGGTGCTGCAACACCAAAAAATTGTGGTTTTGTAACTGCGGAATGAGTATTACGTACGTTGTGCTGTGTCAGTTCTGCCGATAGAAGTGGCTGATGGGGAGTATATGGGGTAAAGTGGTCCAAAACTGTTATGGGTTTGTATACTAATAGTGACACCATGAACTTAGCCTGGTAACAAACTGGCAGCCAGTGTAGATATCTGAGCAGAGGTGTTATATGTTGATAGGATCCCAATCATTTCAGCAACTGTATTGCAGCATTCTGCATTAACTGCGGTTTCTGGGTCAGTAAAAGTGAAACTTACTTACAGTGCATTGCAGTAATCCAGCTTTGAAATCATTAATGCATGAACTACTGAGGTTACCTGGGCTTCCATTGACAAAGCTGGATCCAAAAGCACCCCCAAATTGCATACCAGCTAATTCAGGTGAAGTGTAACCCCATCCATGGCACATAATTGATCAGTTTATTGCACATGGGATCCAGACACCTATAGTGCCTCCACCTTGGCAGGATTCAACCTCAGCTTATTTTCCCTCATCTGTCCCACCACTGTGTCCGGGCACAGGTCCAGGCTCCATGTGGCTTCTGGTGGCTTTGTATAGATTTTAAATAGCACTGGGGGATACAATTGTACCCAGGGGTACTCCATAACAGAACTGTCAGAGATTCATAAAGCACTCTTCCGGTGCTGTTCTCAGGACTGCAGGAATGGAAGCCCAGTAACACAGTGATACCAGTGTCCATTCCACTGAGTCAGTTCAGGAGGATAAATGGTAAAATGGTATTGAAAACTGCGGGAAATGGTATTGAAAGCTGCACAAGAGTCAAGAAGCAAGAGCAACGTCACAGTCCCCTTGTCCTGCTCTTTGTAAAGGTCAGGTCTCAGCCAAAACTGACTGTCTCATAGCCAAGCCTGATCCCAGAACTCATCTCCTTTATTCACCTCCCTGACTGCTTCTCAATTTGTTGCTACTTACACTTCTTGTTTGGCTCTATGACTGTTAAGGCTGGTTCTCTCTTTGCATTATCCAGCCCAAAGAGTTTTCAACAACTGGTTTGCAGCCAGGGTATTTAGCTCATCAGTGGGATAAACAAATCAATATTAAGCCTACCTAATACCTTTAAACAGGTTTGAATATCCACCTTCATTACTTCCACGGAAGAGGAGTTCCAGGTTTCAAGAGAATGAAACATTACAGGTAACTTCATGAATACAATGAAATGCACCTTTGCATTTTGCTGGACTGAATGAAATATGTAGCTATAGGTTTCCATATTCCCGATCTCCTTAAGTGGGTTTCTTACCTGCAGATGTAGGGTCTCCCTTTTTTATGTGTGGATGGCAACTGTATTCACAGAAACGTTTTAATGCCAGCACTCTTCTCTCCAAAGTAATATATTACTGAGAATGTATACTTTTAATAGATGTTTTGGAAGCATTCTTTTAACAGCACATTTTCATATCATATTTTTTTAATGATTATGCAAGAACAACTGTATTCAAAGATGATAGATTATTTTCAAGATAGCTGTTACTCCTAGTTTAGGGGGGGAAGATAAATAAACAGCTGAAGCTTTTTCTTAATAAATGGAACTAGGATAGAGGTGGTGGGTTCTAGTGAAATCTACTCAGTTAAATTATTCGATACCATGTAAATATTTACTTCAAAAATAAACCAATTAATACTTTCCATAGGCACAATTTTGTGAACTTCTAAAACAAATAAAACATTCATTGATCTGATACATTGTGTACAAATTTACAGGTTCTTCATATTCTGCAGGAAGAACAGGAGGAGTTGTTGCACTGTCGGAATTCAGAATCTAAAAGTCCTCAGATTTCTGGTTGGTAGTTATTTTAGCTTATTTACCACTGTTAGGCCTTGAATGGCAAGAAAATGTAAAGCTACATAAACAGATACATAGTAGTTGAAATCAAAGCATTTACTGGGATTCTGCTGTAGGAGGGAACAGATGAAGCAAGATTTGGTGAATTAGTTTCTCCTGTAGGGATGAATGTGATCCTTGATAGGGGTTGTCTCCACCCATCTCTCCAGTAGCAGGAAGCAAAATATTTTAGAGAATACACCTTGTAGGCTGAAAAAACCCCTTCCAGTTCTATTTCCTGCCAGTTCCACTGCAGGTTGTATTGCCAGCTGCTCCAGGCATGGCAAAAGAGAAGAAGCGGGAACTGATATTCAGACAACCACTTTTTTTGTTTGCTCTGGATTATGATTAGAGTTCACAAGTAGATAAATCTTAAATTTATATTACAGATTATGCTGATGTTTGTCAATGTACTTTTTTACACACACACACACACAGAGAGAGAGAGAGAGAGTCTATTGCATACACGGATAAGTTTTAAGAGTCCATTCACTATGGGCATGCTATTCTCAGTATCGGTTGCAAAGTAGCTTCATATGAGTGCATTTGTGAATGTCTGAGCTGTATGTTCAGGACTTTTATGTTAAATTTAATTTTCTATGTAGAAGCAGGTGTTGTTGATTTTACTTAATTCCTCAAAAATATATTTGCCCTATGATCAGAACCTTAACTGACTGTAGAATTTGGTAACACTGTTTCATCTAAAATAGAAATACTTTTATTTCTATTCAAAAAATAGAAATACTTTTAAAGAACACATTGTTTAAAAATGTATTCTTTTAAAAATCTCTTCTTAGAAAAGAAACTTGACTGGGAAAATCGGAATACTAATGAAAGTGACAAGACAAAAATTCAAGAATTTATTACTGGACAGTATGGCACACCCCAGTCTACATACAAAACCTTCAGTTCAGAAAGGAAAAACGAAATGTCTCCTTTTAGCGAACTTTATGAATTAGTGAAGCACGAACCTGATACAAAAATAGCAGAGAAAGATGTTAGCAATGAAACATTTCTGCAGTCAAAAGAAGAACACTTAGCCAAAAAAGATGGTAATGATACCTTGGAAGAAGCTGCATCTCAGATACCACACAGGATATCTGAAACTGGTCAAACTAAGAAGACTGAAGGTGTAATTTGGAATGAATTTGAACATTCTCGTTATATTAAAAGTCAAGAAATAAACAGTGTGATATCAAATCTAAGATCTGTTGAAAGGAACAGATCCAAAAGATCATCTTTGGGTCTTCAAGGTTATGCTGCAGAACGGAAGCAAGAAAGTGAAGGCACCAATCAGTTAAATTTCCAGAAAGCAGAAGAGAATGAACTAGATGGAACTGAAGGGATTAAAAATGCAAGTAATGATACAAATCTAACAGCAAGTAGACAAAGTGCAAAGTATTTCCATGAATCATGTTCCATAGTATCATTGGAACCTGCAGATAGAGCAGGGCACCCTGAAAAGTCAGAAGAAGAGCCAACAAAGACAGCTGATGTGGAAATCAAAGCTAACTTAACAGATACTTGCAGATCGGTTGAAAGCATTTTGTCCATACCAAAGTCTAATAAAGAGAGTTTTCAAACTTATTCTAGTCCACGTTCTAGAAAATCTAGACGTTCTTCAAAATCTAGAATGCAACAGGTAGATTCATTGATTGAACTGAAGAATTCCACAGAAACCTCTTCTGAAATTGAAGAGTGCTCAATGAATGTTAGTGCAACGGAGCCTGATTTTGTTGCCTCGACAGAAAAGTTTTTTAAAATAAAAGGCAAGAATGAAGTTCTGGCCATAGAACCGATGCAAACTCTGAAAGCAACAAATGAGATTTCTATGAACAACACACAAAAAGATAGAAACTCTGGAATGATTGCCTATTCATTTCGATGTCGTAACAGTAAAAGCCCCCGAAGGAGCATTAAGCAAAATGAAGACTTTTTAAATGGGCATTTTTCTACAGAGCAGATGCATATCAATTCAGAGGAGTCATTAGAAGTTCCTGTAGATACTTCTGGAACAGGTTTCATGTGCACACCTTACCAGCCACCTGAAAAAGAGGGAAACTGGCTCCAGGAGGAGGAGGATGATAAAATAAAAGAACAAACGATGAAGGCCCACAACCAGAGTTTTGATAATAAACACTATATACCAGGTCATGAAAATAATGTACCAGTGCCAGCAGAGGGTGAGACTGCTTCAGAACTGAATGCGGCAAACGCATTTACTATAAAAAGAAAGTCAGGTAAGTACTTGCAGTACAAGCCTAAGACTATCATTTTGAGATTGTTTCAGAAATTTGTCTTGACTTTTTCTTGAACTTGTAATTTTGCTCTCTTTATGTAATTTTATTCGAACTCTGTTGGTTATTCAATTTATAAAACTTGTATGAATACCAAAGGAATTTGGTTACTACGATTAAGAGAAGTACAGTGCACTAAAAATAACCCCAACAGATTTTTCTCAATTTATATAACTTTTATTTTGCTTTAAACAGGTACATATAAACAGGTACATATAAATATAGACAACCAACATGACAAAGGAAAATTCCTTAATAGTAATGAAGGGGAAAAAAATACGAAAACTCAATTTTTATCTCTTACTAGTTCTGTTTTTAAAATCTTACTTTAACAGAAAGTATCCTTACTATTTTGATACTGAAGTGTCATCATACACTCATTTTCTGACTCTATCAGTCTTGTATTTAGGTCCAAGAGACCTCTTTAAGGGCATACTTAAGGGCCCCACAAATAACCCAGAGATGTATTTTAAATAAAAGGACACATTCTACTCGTGTAAAAACATGCTGGTTCCCGGACTATCCACGGGCTGGATTGAGAAGGCAATTGGGCCGGATCTGTCCCCTGGGTCTTAGTTTGCCTACCCATGCCCTAGACTAAAAGACCTGCAATATTTTGTGACAGGTTTTTGTATGCACAGAAAAAAATCTCCAGTGCTCTTGAATTGGTGCAAATACATAAAAGATGAAATTTTAGTTATCACTCCAGAAAACAATGAATTAACAATAAATAATATTCAAATTATACTGACACTCAGTATGTAGTAACCAATTCACAGAAAAAGAAAATCTTTTTCATCACTTAACTGTATCTTCTTGGTCATTATATCAGTTTCTGTGATGTTCCTTATTTTAGCCAACTACAAGTTTGAATAGGATACCTCATTCTCCATTTGGTTCCAATAATAATATTTGTTTATTATTATTGTTTATTAGCAAGTTCCATGTTAGTTTAAAGTATTTCACACTTTAAAAGTATTTCATATAACCTAAAGCATCGTAATTGCAGGTAAATGTACAAAATACCTCAATATCAAGGCAATTTGAAAACTTACCTTTTTACATGTTTTTGGACAAATCCAATAGATTTCATTAATTAGTCTATCTCTGCTATCAAGTAATCCTGCTTATTTAACATAGTAAACAAAAATCAACAACAGCCTACCTTTACATTCTGAAACCACCAAACCTCTTGCCGATCATGAGGTCAGCAGTTTGAATCAGTGCTATGGGGTGAGCTCCCATTGCTCTATCTCAGCTCCTGCCAACCTAGCAGTTCAAAAGCATACAAGCACGAGTAGTTAAATAGGTACCACTGCAGTGGGAAGGTAAATGGCATTTCCATGCTCTCTGGCTTCCGTCATGGTGTACCATTGCACCAGAAGTGTTTAGTCATGCTGGCCACATGACCTGGAAAAGTTGTCTGCAGACAAATGCTGGCCCCCTCGGCATGAAAGCGGAGGTGAGCGCCGTACCCCATAGTTGAAGTCAACTGGACTTAACTGTCCAGGGGTCCTTTACTTTTACCTTTTACTCCCTTTGTGATTGGAGCTAAATATTTATGTTGGAATTCAGAATAACTTTCTTCTGTCTTTCTTTTAGATAAATTACCTAAAATGAATCAACCTTCTGATTAGCTTTGTAAGTTGGTATATTGAATTTGGTATGTTTTGCTCTTTTGTAGAAGTTAAGAAATCACCTAAAAAGCGGAAGGACGAAGAACCTGACATATTAATTCAGCCTCTTGGAAAGAGAAAGAGGGTGTCCTTTGGTGGGCACTTGAGTCCTGAACTGTTTGATAAACGCTTACCTCCAAACTCACCACTTAAAAGAGGTGCAACTCCAGCACGACTGAGCTTGCCATTTGGAAACTCGCCTCGAGCGGTTTTGAAATTTAGACAATCTCGAATCAAGGTAAATAATTTTCTGTACTGAAATGCCTCAAAAGCACCCAGATCAAGTCTTCTGCTTCTCATTCTTTGTGTGTGTGTGTGTGTGTGTGCGTGTGTGTGTGTTTCTAACAATCCTGTACATGCATACTTAGATATAAGTCCCATTGGGTGAAATCCAACATTGTGTAAGAAAAGTCCTTCCCCTGTTGCCCTGTATGCCCCCCCGCACCAAATCTCCAGAGGGTCCAAACACTTTGAAGCAGGATTGGTGGACACATGAGAGCTCGGGTGCAGGGAAGAAGGCCCCCTTGAGAGTAAATTTGTTCTAATGCCACAATATAATTGGATATTATCCATTCCTTCCAATGGGGCTTACAAGTAAGTAGGTATAGGATCCCTGCCTAAAATTTCTTAATTCAGAAGTTGTCAGGGTAAATGAAGTGTCCTTGAGACAGGTTTATGATCTTGAATGCAGGGAAATATTATTTCCAGTGTGGGTTGAGCAAGTTCCAGTTGCTTGACCATTTGCTTCAGAGGTCTTGCTCCCTGACAAATGCTAGCAAGGGAAGACTTGTTTCCACCATGGGATGAGTGAGGTCTAGCCCCACTTCCTTGTTTTCACCTGCTGTACAATAACTCTCTTGAGAACTGGCATTTTTATTAAAAGTTGGATTATGAGTAAAAATAAATAAAATTGCAGCAAGGGACAACATGACTCCATCGTGGGTTGGAGCAAGTAGTTTGATGTTACTGTTCTGTATTGTGGTTTTTCTATTTAGTAGTTGTAGTGATTGTATTTCGTTTTATCATGTTGTGTGCTGTCCTGTGCTTTGTTTGAGGAAGGCCTCTCAAAGATAGGTGTTTTATCTTATTTAAAAGAAATGAGCAGAAAAGATGTCTACTTGAATGAATGCAGTCCATTCTCACTGAATAAAAGTTCTTAATTTTGGCTTCACAGTGCCCTTTAAAAAAGGAGGAGGAAAGCTCTCAGTTAAGGAGAAGGGCTAGGACAGGTTTGAGGAACCTCTGGCTTGCAGGCCAATCTTGGCTTGACAGGCTTCCCCATTGGCCCACAAGTGAGGGAGGCAGTTGGCCAAACCAGCTTGAGTCGCTTCCGAATCAGCTGGTTGTTGGGAGCCTTTGAAGCAGTGCACAAAGCAGGAACCCAGTGGCTGATGCAAAGCGAAGATGTTCCTACTTGGTTCAGGTGTCATGTCCCTCCTTTCATGATGTGGGAAAACACGTTGCTTTTAACAGTGCCTTGCTGCCTGCTAGTGCTTTGAAGTCTTAAATTTGGGGTTTCAGAGCACCCAAATCCCTTGACATCATTTGTGATTTCAGCAGGAGGATGGCCCCACACACTTGTAAAATTTGGCCTGCTAGACTGGCCTGTGGATCCAAAAAGGTTCCTTTTCTCTGGGCTAGGACATGGTGTGTGTCTGTGTGGTTTCTTCCTAGGCCTCTTCATGTGTCTGACCTTCCAGATTTTGGTGGATTATAGGTCTCATCATCATTAACCATTGGCTCTACTCACTGGAGCTGATAAGAGTTAGGCCAGAAGTCGCCAAACTTTGAACCAGTGAGCACATCTTAAATTTGGAGAAAGTGCTGTTCTTACTAATCACAAAATGGCTGCCGCGGGTTGGCTTTTTATTATAAAATAAAAAGTCTGCTAAGTCTAAAAGTATGGAAAAAGACATAATTATAGAATGCTGCAGACATGCCACCCCATTAGTGAAGAAAAGAGCACATGCACCAACCACTACTGCATTCTCTCCCAGGAAGAAGCTCTTTATACTTTAATCCTGGCATCCAGTGACATGTGGACATGTTTATAGGTGTAGCTGGCTAAGTGCAAACAAACTGAGCAAGAAGAGCAAGCTATTTCTTACATATTGTGGATTTTTGATGAGATAGTTACTGAGGTATTTCATGGGTGCCAAAGGGGGGGGGGGTTGGGTTGGTAAACCACTGCTACCTGCAGGACACCAAAAGGTTTCTCATCCCTATTTACCCAAGAAAGAAAGGTTAATTGAAAAGGAGCACGTAACAGTTTGTGTGTCAAACTATGTAGCTCTAACTTCGCATGCTTTTCTGTAGATAATAGGGGCACGGTTGCCAATGTAGATGTCCAAAATAATTTGTCTTAACAAACCAGCTTGTACAAATGTTATAGTAAGGAGATGCACTTGAATGAAGTACCAGCTACAACTACTTAGTTCCTGGGCAACTACTGAAATCTGTAAGTGGATATTTATACTTCAAATTGCTATCCTCTACTTCCTCTAAGGATCTCAGGACAACATTGAGAACATTTTATCCATTCAACCACTGCAGTATGATATGGTTGTAAACCTAAGTGGTACACTAGATTCCCAAATTCAGGTCTCCCCAGTTTAAGTTCTGCTTATGTGCTATGCCACATTTGATATCTCATTAGAAGTTCTTTGTATTAACTTTTTTAAAAATCCCTCTTCTTTCTCTACAGAGTTTCCCTGAAGGGGTTCAGCATGAGAATAGTTCATCTAAGAATGGTGCCTCACCCTCAGCACGCAGGTCTCCGGTTGCCTCGCCAGCAGCACGCAGGTCTCCAGTTGCCTCACCCGCAGCACGCAAGTCTCCGGTTGCCTCGCCCACAGCAAGCAAGTCTCCGGTTGCCTCGCCCACAGCACGCAGGTCTCTGGTTGCCTCACCCGCAGCACGCAAGTCTTTGGTTGCCTCGCCCGCAGCACGCAGGTCTCCGGTTGCCTCGCCCGTAGCACGCAGGTCTCCGGTTGCCTCGCCCGCAGCACGCAGGTCTCCGGTTGTCTCGCCTGCAGCACGCAGGTCTCCGGTTGCCTCGCCCGCAGCACGCAGGTCTCCGGTTGCCTCGCCTGCAGCACGCAGGTCTCCGGTTGCCTCGCCTCCAGCACTCAGGTCTCCGGTTGCCTCGCCTCCAGCACGCAGGTCTCCGGTTGCTTCGCCCCCAGCCACTTTTTCTTTTGATGCACCCCAAAGAAGAGGTCGCTTTTCAGTTTCTCATGTTACCAGCCCACCTTCAGAAGAACAGGATGCTCTTTCCAGTCAGATGAACGGAGATGAAGAGTTCACTGAAGTAAAGACATCTGAACCTACTGTTCAAGAATGCAAAGCTGCTCGTTCAACAAAGAGGAGCAAAAATGCTACTCCAAGAAGTTATTTGTGTAGGAGAAGTGGAGTAATGGGTGTAATTCACTCTAAAAGGCAAAGTGGTGCTTCCAAAGCCAACTTGATAGGTTTGTCATTATTGCTTTGTTAGTGTCTTTTGATGTTCCACAAAACAATCAGATACAGCATATAGTATTATAAAAGACTGCAGGGTTTACCAGCCTTTTTGGATCAGTGGGCACAGTTTGAATTTTGATAGAGTGAGGGTGCCCATCACAAAATAGCTACTATGAGATATGTGTGGCGTAACACAAAATGGCTACAATGAGGAGCATGATCTAACACAGAATTAGAGAGAGAGCCACCCTCAAATCTTATGCTAACCATGGGAAGTCATTTAGGTCCTACTAATCCTGATTGTGGAGATCACACCAATGCTGTAATGGGACATTACTCAGTACCAGGAAAAATAAACAAGGTGGTCACACCACACTCAATTTCATTTCACAGAAATTGCTCAAACTTGGGCCCCCAGCTGTTGTTGGCCTACAACTCACATAATCCCTAGCTAGCAAGACCAGTGGTCAGGGATGATGGGACCAAGTTTGAGAAACACTGGTTTAGAAGATACATGCTCATTCCCCACCCCCCCTATTTGTGGGAGGGCTAGAGAGTTGTGGGTTTTTTAATTAAAAAAATAAAGCTTGGAATTGGCACATGTCCAGAGGTACCAATGAAAGCCTTCATGGGCATCAGGCTGACAACCCTGGCTTAAAAATGCATTAGAACAAATGAATCTACAAATCTAGAAAATGTTGGTTTTATTAAAAATGTGTTTTAAGCATAGAAATAACTAGCAATCTTGAACAATTATCATTCCAGTTGCAAAGTCTTGGGCAGATATAGTGAAACAGGGTGTTCCAAAATCTCAAGTAAGCAGTACTGCAAAATGTGGTCTTAAAAGATCAGCCAAGAAGAGGTCAGCCAAGAACTCAACAAAACCATCAAAGGTAATTCTCTAGCAGTGATCAAAACTAATACCCTGCATTTAGTAAATATATTGAAGCATTCCATTTTCCAGTCATTAAATGCCAGAGTCTGGAATTCTTTGAAACCAGGGATGGGAAGGGTCTTTAGCTTTTTGATAGATGGTCTGTATTCATGAGGTACCAGTTTCAGTCCCTGGCACTTCTAGACAACTTGAGATCTATTCCACCAAGTCAGAATAGACATCACTGGGATGGATGGACCAATAGTTCTGCTTTGTATAAGGCAGCTTCAAATGTCCTCCACCTTGCCCCCCCCCCCCAATAATTGCATGGAATTCCAGAGCAAATGTGCAGATCAGGTTCTTTCGCACTACTCTGAGTTTAGAGATGTGTTCTCTTGGTGTGCATGCCTTTTGGATAATGAAACCAGCCTGAATTACCACATTGGAGTATATATGAGTAATATAAAGGACAGCAGTTTGTAAAGTAGGTTAAAACTGGGCTTGGGAAAATTATGGATAAGTTGATGTTGCTAATGTTAATGAGTATGCATCATATTTTCTTTTGAGAGAGGAGGTGGCGCTGTGGGTTAAAGCCTCAGCGCCTAGGGCTTGCCGATCAAAAGGTCGGCGGTTCGAATCCCTGCGGCGGGGTGCGCTCCCGCTGCTCGGTCCCAGCGCCTGCCAACCTAGCAGTTCGAAAGCACCTCCGGGTGCAAGTAGATAAATAGGGACCGCTTACCAGCGGGAAGGTAAACGGCGTTTCCGTGTGCGGCTCTGGCTCGCCAGAGCAGCGATGTCACGCTGGCCACGTGACCCGGAAGTGTCTCCGGACAGCGCTGGCCCCTGGCCTCTTAAGTGAGATGGGCGCACAACCCCAGAGTCTGTCAAGACTGGCCCGTATGGGCAGGGGTACCTTTACCTTTACCTTTTATGGTAAAATGAATGGAGATGAATTCTAGGTGCATGATGAGAGCAAATAGAAAGGACACAACCAAAGTGGCTTGCCCACACACTGGCCCACAAGCAAAAAGAAATAATGTTTTAAGAGCCATATTTGCTACTTAAAAGCTTGTAGGTTAAGTAAAGCAGGCTGAATGATCTGTAAGAACAATGACTTCTAGCCAACATTGTCTGCGCACATGCAAAGCAGATCTCCGCATGAGAAACAGGACTACATGTTACTGTTTGTTGTCAAACAATTACCAAGTACCCAGTATCCTGAAAGTAGCTGGGTAGACACTTCTAAAGCATTTCCAACGTAATATTAGCTTTTTGCAATGAGAGAAAGAGCCAGAAGATACATATGTGGAGAGGAAATGTAGCCACAAGTGAAAAGTTTTCAAGTGCCTTTCACACAGCTTTCCTCTTGTATTATAATATTTCAAACTATGAATTACTATTTGATTACTTTAGGAATAAAGTGAGTTTTCTATATTCAAACTACTACAATTACAATTAAGTCCTTTATAGTTCATGCTGCTTAATGTAATGTAGTTAACAGCATGTAATGAACCAGGAAGGTTCAGTTCAAACTTTAGTTCAGCCAGGAAATCATTGGATCAGCCATACTCTGTCAAGCATCTAATCTGTAATATGGGTGTAATACTCTTGTAGCCTTACAGGATGTTAAGCAGTTTGAATGCCATTCTGTACTATTACAGTGGTGCCCCACAAGACGAAAAACTCGCTAGACGAAAGGGTTTTCCGTTTTTCGAGGTGCTTCGCAAGACGAATTTCCCTATGGGCTTGCTTCACAAGACAAAAACGTTTTGCAAGTTTGCTTCCTTTTTCTTAAAGCCGTTAATACCCGGGGAATCCGTGCTCCACAAGACGAAAAATTCGCTAGACGAAAAAACTCGCGGAACGAATTAATTTTGTCTTGTGAGGCACCACTGTTATACTCTTATTCTCAAATACCTCTATATTAAATACATACATAAATGGACTTTATCAAATAAGATATGTAAAATTAGATTTCCTATGCTATTTTTGCAGTCTTTTCTCAGTACTACTTAAGTAAAAGGATGGAAATGACTTAGAATTGGCAAAAGCCACCCTAAGCAACAGTGCAACAATGCACTGAGAATTTTTAGTATGTTGTTGGGGAGGCAAGATGTGACTGGCCAGATGTGAGCTCTATGTTTGTAGTTTCTGCTGCTGCCAAGCAGCAAAATGTTTCAAGAAGGAAAAATGGATGAAAGCTCTGTCTGCTTTTTTTTTGCTTGGATTTATTGTGCATACTGGACTTGACATTCAGAACTGTATCCAACTTTGAAGTAAATGGTAATTGAGCTGCGAGCACCAGGACTTACATGTACTCTGAGCCTCAGTGATCAGACTCAAAGGTTTAATTGTATATTTTGTTTTCAGAACAACGTTTCCATGCTAAAAACGCCAATAAGAAAAGTCAAGGGTCACTTTACTACAGGCCATGCAAATTCCCCTGCTCCAATTGTGATTGGAAAAGCTCATACCAGTATTGTGAATGCTGCTGTACAAGTCCCTAAAGTGATGATCAACTATCCTTTGAAGAAACATGATGACTTAAATGAAAGTTTTACAGGTAAATTGTTAGTGTTTTGGTGAAATGATTTTTTTTTCTTGTACAGTACCAAATATTTTGCAAGCCTATAAGGAGTTCACTTGCATCCCATGGAAAATGGTTGGATTGGTCATATAAAGAACTTGGTTGGTTTTACTGTCTGAAACAAACACATGCTGTTCTAACAAAATCAAACCTAGTTTGTACAAAGTAGCATTCCGTTTAAGTCAGTGACGGGCCAGAAAGACCTATGTTTAAATCTCTGCTCATCCATGAATCTTGCTTGGTGCCCTTCAACTAGTCAATATATCTCAACATATCTATGTTTTTGCAAGGATAAAGCTGTAGTAATGTAGAAAGTGCATGTATGTCACAAAGTTCCAAGTATATTTCTTAAAAAACCATTGGCTGCTAGTGTCATCTTAAGATATATTTATCCTATCACATGAGGAAGTTCACATCCTAAGATGGCACTTGCTATAAGACTTTCTTATGGCTTTGATCCACAGAACTGTGAATGGAAGGATAAAATAGATTGGTGCTGTTTTTTAACTTTTTAAGAAGACCTGCTGGAGCTAACCCAAAGGCTTTCTGGGCCAGCATACTATTTCCCGGAGTAGCCAACCGGATCACTATGGGAAGCCCACAAGCAGGGCATGATGGCAATAGCCTTCTTGTTTCACTGCAGCATGTTACTCTGATATGCTCCCAGTCCTCTAGAAGTGTACGGTTAGGACTGGACTAAACCTAGGTGATACTGAACCCAGCAAGACGCTCAGAGCTGTAGGAATGCACAACCTGCAAGGAGCAGGGGGGGCGGTCTGAGAGAATAATCTTGCAAAGCCCTTTTGGGCCTTTGCTAAGATCAAAGCTCCCAATTGAGTATCCTTAGGCACATCCAGATTATCCTAGTTCTAGCTCTGGTTCATTCTGCTCCCAGGCATGAGGAAGTGACAACAGATTAGGAGTTAGTTGCTTTTCCTCACACAGCACATCTGTTAGTCAGAAACAGTCATCCCATGATCAAAATAAGCTTTCAGCTTGCATTTAACTATTTTTATATGCAAATCTGGGCAGATTTAATAGCTAGCATTTTTTAAATTGTATGTAAAACCTATAGTGTGTGTGTGTCTAGTACAGCATTAGGTGTACAGTAAAACTTTAAGAAATAAAAGCTGCTCAGTCTTATCAATCCCTAATTGCCAGAAAATTGTATTGCGAACATGCATACAGGAAAGTAATGAATATAAGGCACTAAGTGGTTTTTAACATTGTCAACTTGACCATTTTTGACTATAGTAAGATTTTTATCCATGCCAATTTACCAACTCTCAGCTTTGCCAACAGATGGCACTGTGATATTATTTTAAAGGTAGGTCAATATCTAAACCAAGTGTAATACAGTAGTGATACCATCATATAATGGTCCAAAAATACACAGTCATTTCATCATATTAATACTGGTTTTAAATGCCCCAAATGAAAGTTGCTCTTTTGCTAAAATCCTGATTTACCTGTTTAATCTGGAAGCATGTGAATTTAGTAATTTCCCAAACTCATATTAGTCTTAATTATGAACTAGTCTTTTAATTCCGCCCTCTCCCACCCCACAATGATGGTTTTTTTTAAAAAAAAATCATTAATTAATTTAGATTAGATTTCCTTAATTCTGTTTTACTATTCTCAGCAACGGGGAAATGGGTATGCTGGGTACTGAAGGTCCATTTCTAGTTGTTAGAAATCATTCGAACTAGCTAGTGAGATCTTATCAGGCTAAGACTTTAAAGTATCGTCATCTTCACTAGCTAAAAATTTAGAAAGGAAACTGTTCTTAACTGAACTCAGTGCTTGTAGTGTAGCAGCATATATGCAGAGCCCTAATAATGCCCTTTCCCCAAGTGTTTCAAAATGTATAATACTGGGGGTTTGAATTGAGCACGGGTGTCCCGCTGCCCTACTCTTCATGCTGAGCCAGCCAGAGAACCCCCTCCCAGCAGAAAGCCACAAATAGGGTGTTCCAAGGGGTGGGGCTGAGATAGCCCAGAACTGATGGATCCCAAGCCAGTCTTGCAGCTTTCATTGGCTAGCACTGGGCCCAATCAAGACTTGATGCAGGGATCAGGTCCGAACCTTCCCTCTTCATTATATTTTTAAATTTTCTATACTGCAATATAGAGAAGAAAAGAGGTGTAGTTCCTCTGTTCCTGCCTGATTTTTGTTGACAGTTGCTGCGTTTTTTTACGGAAGCACAGCTTGCCACAATGAAAGAATATTACTTCTTGGAGACTGGGAAGGAAATCAGGATTTTACATGGAAGCATAGGTGCTCGCTTCCCTATTGCAAGAATGTATGTGGGTTTATTGAACCATGCAATATAGATTTATAGAATACTAGTATAATTGAAAATTGAAAATGTCTTCATGGCATCCTTCTTTCTTTGCCTACTAATCGGTAAAGGTAAAGCGAGCCCCGACCATTAGTATCTGTTCATTTCTGCTTCCCTGCAGAAAATGAGCCCTTATTGAAAGGGTTAATGCTCTGCTTCCAAGGCATGTGCTCCAGCAACATTGGTAGGGCTTCTTGTGTTCCTGCTGCCATCTTTCAGCATGGGTACCTTCTCTTGCATTAGGTAAAGGTAAAGGGGCCCCTGACCATTAGGTCCAGTCGTGACCGACTCTGGGGTTGCGGCGCTCATCTCGCTTTATTGGCCGAGGGAGCCGGCGTACAGCTTCCGGGTCATGTGGCCAGCATGACTAAGCTGCTTCTGGCGAACCAGAGCAGCGCACGGAAACGCCGTTTACCTTCCCGCCACAGCAGTACCTATTTATCTACTTGCACTTTGACGTGCTTTCGAACTGCTAGGTTGGCAGGAGCAGGGACCGAGCAATGGGAGCTCACCCCATCGCAGGGATTCGAACCACCAACCTTCTGATCGGCAAGTCCTAGGCTCTGTGGTTTAACCCACAGCGCCGCCCACGTCCCCATCTGTAAAGGTAGCATGTAATAAATCATTAGCAGGAAGAGGAATTGATACATCATCAACAGCTATCACAGTTTGTTCAGACTAATGGGTGATAAACTACCATGTGGCTGTAAACTGCCATGAACATTAATGTTTGAAAATCTTGTGTGATGTTGTAGTCTGGGATTGCACTGTATATAAGACTGTTCTTCTGGGGAGCAGTCAAGCAAAGAGAATGAATTCTTAATAGTTATGTTTTCCCTTGCTCCCAATTGCAAACAAACTAAATGATTATTTCTTTACTGAACTTTAAATACTGTTTGCAGGGTTGGCTGAGATATTCAACACTCCACTGACAGGTTTACCCTCTTCTGCTCAAAAGACTACTATTCCAACACCAGAAGTCGTCTCAGAAATGCACACTCCAGAGGAGTCTGGTATGCATGTTTTGTATATATCCCTAGTGCTAACTATTACATGGCGACTTGATTCCCCCCCCCCTCTGAAATCACCTCATGTGAAAATTATGTAAGTTGTAGGAAATAGTGGGTGATATCCATCTAAGTAATACACAGAGCAGACCCAGTGAAATCAGTGGACTTGTGTATAAGCAGATTTCAGTGGATCTACCCTGTGAATTACTTAGTTGGAGATCACCAGTAGTTTTAAAGCTTTTCTCCAGTCTGGTAACTTAGTGATTTTTTGCATTTGGAAGAGGAAAAAGATTCCCTGACTGTGTGTAGGGGTCCAAGCAAACGTATCTGCACATGAAGTTTGGCAAATTCTCAGTTAGGTTTTTATGCTGTAATTCTCTCGGAGTTATAATTCATCTTAGAAAAAAATATTGTGGGGGGAAAGTAAAGGACCCCTGGGGTTAAATCCAGTCAAAGACAACTATGGAGTGTAGCTCATCTCGCTTCAGGCCAAGGGAGCCACTGTTTGTCCACAGACAGCTTTCTGGGTCATGTGGCCAGCATGACCAAACCGCTTCTGGTGCAACGGAACACTGTGACAGAAGCCGTACCTGTTTACTTGCACTCGTATGCTTTTGAACTGCTAGGTTGGCAGGAGCTGGGACAGAGCAATGGGAGTTCACCCCGTCGTGGGGATCTTTGGAAAGAAATTTCACTGCTGGCTTTAAAGAAGCATTAGTTTATTCTTGCCTTAAGATCAAAATTCTGCTTTTTTGAAGCAGAGCAAAAAATAGAGAACTACAGTTACAATAAATGAAATTAATGCAATGTGTGAATACGGAAAAAGTCATTAAAATGCAACTACTAAAATGTAAACTAACACTAGAAAGAGCCAAGATTAAAGCTAAAAATTCCCATGTATCTGGAAAGAAGTTTCTGAAAAGGAAGTATTTCTCAGCTGGTGGCAGAAAACTGGAAAACTTGGGGATGACCAAGCATGCTGTTGTGGCAGGAATGTACACATTCTGAGCACCACAGCAGAGGTTTTTTTCTATGTCATCAGTGTAACACAAGGATATAAAGGGGCTCATAGGAGGGTCTTGTTCTGGCTTTCCCAGATGTTAGAAATATTTGTGCTATTTTCTGTCCCCCATCAGAGGCAAAGTGCATGCAATTTCAAAGTTTCCCTTAGACAAATGAAAAATGGAGCAAAAGAGTACACCCAAGAGTTGTTACTTATAGGACATGTGCTCACACTGATAGTAGTAACAGTTCAATAGTTGTGGCACGGCAGATTTCTTCTTGCAGCAGGAGGTGTTGGCCAGTTCAGGACTGTTCGTAGTAGGCATAAGTGTGTCGCGCAGCATAAATTAATAACACAGTCTTCTTCAGTAAAAGAATAAAAGCTTTACTGAGTTAAAATAAACTTGTTTGCAAATAAAAGCATAGTGAACAGAAGATTAAACTAGCTTCGGAGCATACACAGTTTCCATTGAGCACAGGCTTCACAGAGCACAGGCTCCACCACACAGACAGAGACACACTCAGACAGACACAGACTGAGTCTGCCTGCCTACTTATACAGTGGTACAGTGGTGCCTCGCAAGACGAAAAGAATCCGTTCCGCGAGTCTCTTCGTCTTGCGGTTTTTTCGTCTTGCAAAGCAACCCTATTAGTGGATTAGCGGCTCTTAGCGGCTTAGAAAAAGGGGGGGAAAGCGGAAAAAATTGCAAGACGTTTTCGTCTTGCGAAGCAAGCCCATAGGGAAATTCGTCTTGCGAGGCATTCGTCTTGTGGGGCACCACTGTACCTTGGGTTACATACACTTCAGGTTACATACGCTTCAGGTCACAGACTCCGCTAACCCAGAAATAGTACCTCAGGTTAAGAACTTTGCTTCAGGATGAGAACAGAAATTGGGCTACGGCAGCAGGAGGCCCCATTAGCTAAAGTGGTGCTTCAAGTTAAGAACAGTTTCAGGTTAAGAACGGACCACCGGAACGAATTAAGTACTTAACCCGAGGTACCACTGTACAGAGAATGAGTCATCCTTATGATGAGTCACAGTGATTTGGTATGCTAAATGATTCTGTGGCTTTTCAGCATTTCACAACATTTCTAGACTTCTTTACTGCCTCTGCTCTCAAATACCTTGGTCACATGACAAAGTGTACCTCTTATTCCTAGTCCTGCTAACTATCTGTCTTTGGGATATTATACATGCACCATCCCCTTACCTGCAGAACATCATTTATTCAAGAATTCTGCCTTATCAGGTGGCACAGAGTTGACACGTGTCCCTTGTTTCCACTAGGAAGAACAGTAATTTCTTATGTAATCAAAAACTCCTTTTACAGTTCATTTTTATATCTTTTAATAGGAGAGATGTCTGTATCACCTTTCAGCACAGCAAGCCAACAAAAACTTTACAACCAAGATGTCATATCCTCCTTCTTGAAGGAAGTGTCACAGATCTCTGGTCTTGAGCAAGATGACCTAACTACAACTCCAAAAGTAACGAATTCTTCATTAGAAAAAGATGTAGGGGAAAATATGTCACTGGTCACAGCAGCAAATGAAGCTACTATACAGGGAGTGATGGAAGATAAAAGAAAAGGTCCAGAACAAAAATTAGAGCCTGTTGAAGCATTTTCAGGGGTCAAGAGGCTCTTGAGGACACCGAAGCAAAAACCAGAGCCAGTTGATGCTCTTTCAGGCGTGAAGAGGGTCTTGAGAACACCCAAACAAAAACCAGAGCCAGTTGATGCACTTTCAGGAGTTAAGAGGGTCTTGAGAACACCCAAACAAAAACCAGAGCCAGTTGATGCGCTTTCAGGAGTTAAGAGGGTCTTGAGAACGCCGAAGCAAAAACCAGAGCCAGTTGATGCACTTTCAGGAGTCAAGAGACTCTTGAGGACGCCCAAAGAAAGCCTGCAGTCTGTTTCAGATGACACTGTCTGCTCCAAATTCATTATTAATCATGTTATCAAGGCACCTGAGGAAAAAGTGGAAGATATGGGAGGGATTCATAGGCTATTGAGAACACCTAAACCAGGATTTGAACCCATGGATGATATGGTTGGCATTAGTCGATTACTGAAGACACCAAAGCAGAAGTTTTTGCCAGTTGATGACTACTTGGGACTGCAGAAGTTTATGACCGAACCTAAACAAAGCTTTCCAAGTCCTGAAGTTGATTATACAGGTGTTAAGGAAATGTTGGAAGCTGCAGATGGACAGAAGGTAGGTCTTCTATATTAAATATCTGAGAAAAGTCTTATATACTTAAATTGCACTAATTATTTCAATAAAAGAAATCATTAAAATGACCCAATTTTTTCTTGCACAGCAAGATTCTGTGACATGTTTATATGACATGCAGTTCTGCCATTGCTCTAAATGCAGATTGGGTTGAAATGTGGAATCAAGCATTTTGAGCAGAGAATGACTAACTTGTTCCAGCAAGCCCTGATCTCCTGGAAAAGCAAAGTGTATGCACTCGTGCTTACTTTGTGTTTTTTACCAGGAGGAAATGTGTGACCTTACTCCCAACTTTGAGGCTAATCTTGCCTGAGTACTAATTAGAATCTTTTTGGATTTTTTGGCACAGATCTTGCCATTTAAAATCACTGGTTTTGAATATATATGAAATAGTTTTTTTTGTAGGGAGAAAAGGTGGGACATAATATCATTTATCATTACTGCTTTTACTTCAAAGTGTTTCATCTTTGGATCACTTGTACATTGTGTTTAATGACATTGGTACACTTGTGATGCAAAGTGGATGCACTCATGATTTTATTATAGCAGCATTGCTACTTATTTTTCATCTCTTTCATTATATCTTTTTGTATTTCGATATTTAGTATGTTCAGTAAGTATTATGAAGCCTCTTGTGAAATGGTCAGGACTGCCATACATATTTTACAAAGCACTAAATCAGCCATATTGCGAAGAGTACCTGCATCTTCAATGAACTTAACACACAGTTCCACACACACACATGTCAGTTCAGCTTGGACTTTTATAAATAATGTATAACACTGGTTATAGGCCCAGCATCTTTTCATGTCAGCTATTGTAATAATTATGTATGTTTTCTAGGCTGAATTGCCAGAGTTTGTGAATCTAATGAAAGAAGATAATGGATCTTGTATGAGTTCCAGAGGTGAGCTTGGTGTGTGTAAATATTATTTCAACAAAACCTTTTATTTTCAAAAAAGGAAGTAGCAGCTTTACATTTATCTGCTTTAAAATATGGTTTTATTTCAGAACAACTAGAATGAAGTTAAGTCAGAAGGTTTCAACCTTTTTGGGTCCATGGCTCCCTTGACCAATTACGTTCGGCAGCACCTGTGTGGGGCTCAAGAGCCCAGTTATGGCACCCCTTGCCTGCAGAACTGGCAGCCCCTCACCCTTTTTCAAACATCCTCCCTGTGCAACCTTTGAGAGGCAGAAATGCAAGGGCATCAGAGGAGGGAGGCAAGGAAAGAGGGGCAGAGGCCAATGTTGCCCACAGCACCCCTGACCATCATTCAAGACTCCCCCAGGGTGCCACAGCACACTGGTTGAAAATGACTGAATTAAGTAATTACAGTAAAGTTGCAAGGCTTTTGGGGTGCTCTTTCAAATACACAATCGGCTAACAGTTGTGCATGTTGTCTTCCTTGATTTTCTGTTTGCATAGCAGTTATAGAGATTAATTTTTTTAATGTGTGGGCATTGAAATCTGTTGTCATTGTACCGCTTTATGTGCACCTTATGTCCTAAAGCACACAATGGCAATAGGAAAGTGACTGATTGAAAATGGGATCCTTATTTTACTGGTGTTCCTATTTGATGCATGCAGTATATCTGAATGGGACACAGGTGGTGCTGTGGTCTAAACAACATTGGGCTTGCCAATCAAAAGGTCAGCGGTTTGAATCCCTGTGACGGGGGTGAGCTCCTGTTGCTCCATCCCAGCTCCTGCCAACCTAGCAGTTCGAAAGCACGTCAAAGTGCAAGTAGATAAACAGGTACTGCTCTGGCGGGAAGGTAAACGGCGTTTCTGTGCGCTGCTCTGGTTTCGCCAGAAGCGGCTTAGTCATGCTGGCTACATGACCCAGAAAAACTGTCTGCGGACAAACGTCAGCTCCCTCTGCCAGTAAAGCAAGATGAGCGCCGCAACCCCAGAGTCGTTTGCGACTAGACTTAACTGTCGGGGGTCCTTCACCTTCACCTTTTTTAGTATATCTGAAAGGGTAATGGATGCAGCTGGCTTGCATGATTTTTACACATTGATTCTTGAGTGTATAGATAATGCACATGAGGTTGTAAGTGTGGGAGCTCTGTGCAAAAGGTTCTTTTGAACAAACAAGCCAGGGCTTATCTAACGGCACACATTGGATTTGAATTCCAGCATACGACTACAAGAACCCATCACTAAGTAATGTTTAGGTCAAATCGTGAGCCCGTTCTAAATGTAACTTAGTATTTCTAAGGCTATATGCGGCTAAGAAGTGCTTAACTTGGTTGCATTTTATTCATCTTGAAGCATTCTTTATAATTACAACAAAACTTGAATAATTTTATTTTGGAGATTCTGGAATATGAAGGTTTGGGAAAGCACCGTAAAGTGGCATCTGCAAATAGTGGCATATTGTTAAAGTTAAGAATGATTAATAGCACAAGATATAAATATCACATGGCAAAATATAAAAGCGAATTTATGAAGCAATGTAGTACTTCCTCTGGGACTTTTTGGCTAGTAAGTGTGTTTACTACTCTTCACAATCACCATATCCTGAGAAATAACATCGAATGTGCTTTTCTTTTTTAAGAGTCCATGAGAAAAGACTATGAAAATAAAGAAGCAAAACTGGAATCATCACCTAAAAGAATATCTCCTTTGCCAAAACCAAAGGACAACAGTAAAAATATTTCAGAATTAGAAAATAACTTGGGACACGTTGCATGTAACACATTTAGTGAATTAAAATCAGAAGCAGTGATAGAACCTGTTGAAATAATGTGTGTTTCAGAAAGCCATCAGCTAAAGGAAATGGATTCTGAAAACGGACACAAAATTGATTTTGTGAAAGAACCAGTTGCAAATTCTGGGGCAGTAGATATAGAAATTGTTGGACCATTGGCTTCAGCTAGAAGAACTAGAAGAGCTGATAAATCCAGATCTGTAAAAGAACATGATGCAAAAAATACACAGAGGCATACAAGCAGCACCCAGAGAGCAGAACCAGTCAATTGTGTGCAAGCTAATGAAAACTTTGACCAGAACATCACTGAAATAAATCTAAAGCAAGAATCTGAAAGCAACACATCAGCAGTTGAAAGTGAGGGGGAAACGGCAGCTCGACAAACTGAAGCAAGTTTAGATTTAGAAGAAAATGCAGAAATACAAGACAAAATAAAAAACCAAGATTTTGAAACATCAGGAGTGGAAAGCGCTGGAAATGTCATGCTGAAAAGAAATAGAAGAGGAAAGGCTGCTTCAATACAAGCAGAATTGTTTACAACAAACACAGATGTTAATGAGGCTAAAAAGGAAAGTCTAAGACACACAACACCTAAAACACACGTTTTGGAAAAGACTGCAACAGAAGTTAAAGAAAATAATGTTAGAAGGAAAGGGAGGAAAGTTCATCTTCTATGCGATAATTCTGTACCACTTGAGGAAAAACGTATGCTTGGAGATAAGGATGGTGCTTATGAAGAACAAAAGAGTGCTTCCATTGCATCACAGCAAGAAATTCAAAATGAAGAGAATCCTGGTGAAGCGCAGAAGGTGCCATTGGAAAGTGTGCAAACTCCTGAGAAGCATAGTCCACCAAGAAGGCAGACAGTAGCACCCAGGAGAGGAAGAAGCAAGCAAGCCATTTCTCAGGAAACAACTATAGAATGTGACAGTAAACAGGCAGCTGATACAGAAGACCAAAATATGCCTGTCACTGTAAAAGAGAATCGACCAAAAAGGGGCAGGGGGAGACGAGCTGTTCCTGAATGCCAGATTCCACCTCTTTTGGAAAATGTTGCTCTTACAAAAGAGAGTCCAACAGTGGACAGCTTTGGTTCTACCCAAGAAAAATGTTCTTTGCAAGAAACTCAGACTAAAGAGAATCTTGATGAAATGCCTAAGATGCCCTTAGAAAGTGAGCAACCTCTTTTAGAACACAGCCCACCAAAAAGACAGAAGATAGCAAAAGGAAACCCACCCAGGAGAGGTAGAAGCAAACAAACCATTTCTCCTGAAACACTCACTGAATGTGACAGTAAACAGGCACCTGATACAGAAGACCAAAATATGCCTGTCATTGTAAAAGAGAATCAGCCAAGAAGGGGCAGGGGGAGAAGAGCTGCTCCTGTATGTTCAGTGACATTGCCTCTGGAAGACATTCCACTTTCATCTGAGGGCCCAACAGCGAACAGCATTAGTTCTGCCCCAGGAAAGTGTTCTTTAGATGAAATTCAAAATGAAGAGAAACCTAATGAAACTGAGGAGGTGCCTTTGGAAGGTTTGCAAACTCCTGCAAAGTATTGTCCAGCAAGGAAGCAAAAAGTAGCAAGCAGGATGCTGCCCAAGAGAGGGAAAAGCAAGCAAGCCATTTCTCAGGAAACATCCATGGAATGTGAAAGTAAACAGACGGCTGATAGAAAAGACCAAGCCATGGTTGTCACCATAAAAGATAATCAGCTGAAAAGGGGCAGAAGAAGAGTTGTTCCTGTATCTCATATGACATCACCTCTAGGAAACATTACTCCTGCATATGAGGGTGCAACAGTGGACAGCTTTAGTTCTGCCCAAGGAAAACGTTCTTTGCAAGAAATTCATACTGAAGAGAATCTTGATGAAATGCGTAAGATGCCATTGGAAAGTGAGCAACCTCTTTTAGAACACAGCCCACCAAAAAGACAGAAGATAGCAAAAGGAAACCCACCCAGGAAAGGTAGAAGCAAACAAACAATTTCTCCTAAAATACCCACAGAATGTGACAGTGAACAGACAGCTGATACAGAAGACCAAAATATGCTTGTCACTGTAAAAGAGAATCAGCCAAAAAGGGGCAGGGGGAGACGAGCTGTTCCTGAATGCCAAATACCACCTCCTTTGGAAAATGTTGCTCTTAAAAAGGAGAGCCCAACAGTGGGCAGCCTTAGTTCTACTCAAGGAAAATGTTCTTTGCAAGATATTCAAAATGAAAAGAATCTTGATGAAATGCCTAAGATGCCCTTGGAAAGTGTGCAACCTCTATTAGAGCACAGTCCACCAAAAGGACAGAACCTAGCAAAAGGAAACCCACTCAGGAGAGGTAGAAACAAACAAACCATTTCTCCTGAAATACTCCCCGAATGTGACAGTAAACAGGCAGGTGATACAGAAGACCAAAATATGCTTGTCACTGTAAAAGAGAATCAGCTAAAAAGGGGTAGAGGAAGAAAGACTGCCCCTGTAACAGTTCTTTCTCCCCTCAAAAGTAACATTTTACTATTGCCATCCTCAACCAAAAGCAAAGGTGCTGTGGAACAGCCAAGTGAGGCTTTGGAAATTGCAACTGTTGAAAGTGAGAATCTGCCACGTAGAGGCAGAAGAAGAAAAGCAGAAGAGGTAATTGCAGCAAGCTCCGTTTCTGCAAGTAAAAAACCCATATTGCTTGATACTGGGAATCAAGAAGACGTGCCAGAAGTTTTAAAAGGTTTGACAATAGATAATGTTTCCAAAAGAGGTCGAAGAAAGCAATTGGTTCCTTCTGAAATCTCAACAGAAGGCAATGGCCAACCAGGAAGTGACAACAGAAAGGTCTCTTTTGTAAAAGATAACAAGATGCTTTTGGAAAGTAGTTCAGTTTTCCAAAACCAATCAAAAGGGAAGAGAGTAAAAAGAACTACTCCATCACCGGTACACCCTTCTCTCAAAGTAAGCATCACTCTAACATCACCACCTCCAGACAAAGGTGAAACTGCCAGTAAAAATCAAAACACCCTTCTTGAAAATGATGCAATTGGAAAAGGGAAACTAGAAAAATGTGGCAGAAGAAACAAAAATAAAATAGTGACACCTTCCATGTCTGTCAGAAGAAAGCACAACCTTCCAGAAAAGGAAGATTTTCAGGAAAAACAAAATGTAGATTTTGGAAAGCTAGCTATAGCCAATGAGAAAATAAGCAGAAGAGGTAGAAGAGTTGATGCACTTGAAGCACCTATTTCTGCTTCTCTCAGAACCAGGCGTAGATTGAATGCAGGGGGTGATAATGCTCCTAAAGATCAACAGATGATTCTGAAGAACAAATCAAAATCTAAAGCAGGTATGTGCATGGTTTTTCCCTCCTTGTTTCAGAGTTCTTAATGTTTAAGATTCTAAGCTTTTGATTCAAAATTAATGGAAAACCTTAAAGCTTTGGTGAGAAGTTACAGTAGCACACCTGAAATTTAGATACCATCAATTTCATTTCAAAATTTCTTTGCTGAAGATGCCATTGGTAATGTAAATCAGAGTGGTGGGCAGACTTTACTAAAACTCTGAGGTCTAACAATGAGAACCAGATGCAAATGAAATACAGATGAATTAAAGGAAAGTATGCCTCTGAACACATCCAGAGCTTTGGGATTAGTTTTCTGTACCAGAATTGAAGTGAGCAGACAGGCCTTTCATACCCCAAAATCCACTCCTAGTTATATACCTTCATCTCAGCAGCCTAATTTAGGTGGAAAGGGCTAGGAAGGGTGTTGCTATCACTAAACAGGTGGGATTAAAACTTGGTTGTTAGTTTGCTGCAAATCACCTAGAGATAAAACTCAAAAAACTATCCCATTATTGAAGTATATAGTAGGAGTGTGACTGATCTTCAGAAAGCTTCCAGTTTATAGTATATATTGAGATGGCCACAGGATTCACATATTTCTTATGGAGAATTGAACTTCTGGATTCATAAGTGGGATATCTGGAAAAACTAGTGTTCTCCCCCTCTCCATAACTTGCTTAGCTGTTATTTAAAAATAGACTTTTAAGTTTATTGGTTTTTCCTGTTTATGAAACCTAGTTTTTATTGTCTGTGATCCTACTATCAATAATAAATAACTACTATTATTAGTAAGAGTTCCCTAATGTCCTGAATGTTGTCGTTTATTTTGTATGGGTGGGGGAAAGAACTGTAGCCCACAGAAATCAAATAAACAGGAGACCTCTAATGCAGATATGTTTACAGAGTAACTTATATGAAGTCATTAATATTTAACAAACATTAACCATGTTAGGTGAGATCCAAAGGACTACACACAAAACTTGCATGCAGGTCTTAGTACTTCAGAAGTCCTCTTATGAGAAGCTACTCCTGGAAGTGGGATGAAGAACCTACAGTCAGGAGCGGTTTCAGAAATTTTCGTGCACAAGCCATCGGGCATCTTTGAATCTACCATCATTAGTATGATTATTATTAAAATGTATGTACTGCCCTATACCCAGAGGTCTCAGGGCAGTTCACAGAACAAAATAAGCATATTAAACCACAAAATATATTACCAAAATAAAAACTAACTCACCCCCACAAAAAACCACCACATTTTAAGAGGACATAGGATGTCATTCTTCATAGTTCTATAAACCATTTGTCCACTGAGGAGACTGAATAATTTTCTGCCTGCAGTAGCTGCCTGTTTGGCTTCCCTTTCTAACCACATTACCAAGGTGGATTGTTTTGAATCAGCAATTCAAAAAGCAGATTAAAAGCAAATTTCCCATTTATCATGTATTTCAGGTGCGTGGGAAATTTTCTAAACTCCCATCAGCCCCAGCAAGCCAATGGCCGGGGATGATGCAGAATTCAGTTCAGCAGCATCTGGAAGGCTAAATGTTCTCCACACCTGATATATTTCCTAAGCAATGATGCCAAATGTATTGCTCTTTCCTTTGAACCACATCAGTGAAGCAGGACCACACTTGTCCAAGCTTGTTTCCTGAGGAGGTCACTTCAGTGCTGCTAATGCAACAATTTGACTTCACCCTTGGAAGGTGCCCTTCATTGTCTCTTGAGACAGATGGACGCCAACAATAACAGCAGCATATACTTTCCCATTTCCCATTAAAGGGAATACCTTTAAAATCTTTCTAATTAGATAATACTGCTGTCTTGTGATCAGCAGCTACAAACAAAACTGAAATGTCCATAACTGATAGGTTGAAGCAAAGTCTGCTTGTTACTGCACAATATAGAACATTTAATTTTTATGAGTTGAAATAAAATGCCTTCTTTGGCAGCTTGAATGTCAATATCTCTGAGGAATCATCTTGCTGTACTTTTCTAAGTCTCCTTTGATTCAAAGGTATCTAGTAGAACACATTGATTTGGTTTAGAGATGAACTGTGGGGCTAACATGCTTACAGATTTTTAAAATAAGTAATGCTTAGAATTTACTATTTACTATTTTTTAAAGTTATCTGATATGGTCTGAAATAGCTTTCAGTGGGACAATATTAAATTTCCTCCATGTGAACTTTTGGGAAGCAGTGATCCTGAGGTGGGTTTGAGGGATCCTGCACCTTGCAGCCAATTTCCTTAATTGTGGCCTTATGTGAGAGATAGGACTCCAAACATCTACCACAGGATTTCCCTTAGTTATGGTGTCAGGTCAGTTTGGAAAGAGTGAATAACTGCCTGGAATGAACTGCTCTGAACAGAAGAAAGATATCTTGATAATTAGAATGTTATATTTTTATCTAATCTTGCTACTAAAGAGAGAATATCAAAAAGTTTGGCCTCAAATCATCTTTTTTTTTTTTAACAACTAGAAAGCATTGAAAAGACACCATTAAAAAAAGAAAAAAAGAAAACAGTGAAAGAAGAACATTCCAAATCTACAGTTAAGCCTGCTGGAGAAACTGAAGGCAAGACAAGAGGGAGGAAAACAAAAAAAAATGTTTTGTAATTTTTGGTACTGGGTTTGTGTATTTTTTTTCCTTCAGAATAAATGGACATATATTGGTTGTAAAGTATGCTTTGCATTTAGAACCTTACTTCGTTTCTGTAACTTCAGTTCATCCTTCAACATTGACGCTTTCCCATCTGTATATACATTTTTCATATATTTTACAGGGCTTTTTGTTTAACACTGTATTGTGTTAAGATAGTTTTAATTCAGGTGTTAATTGTTATCTGATTTTTACATTAAACCATACCTTGGCTTAAAATAATATCCTTTTTTATTGTTCCAATCCCTGGTGAATATGACTGCTAAAAAAGCATGTTAGACTGTTGTCTGTACGCTGTCAACATTCAGTTAATGCTTTAGAAAGGATAAGGCAAGGATAGCTGCATTGTTATCTTGTTATCCATAGCTTAGTAAATGTACAATCCCTCTACCCAACTACCAGCTATGGCACTTTAACAACTCTAGGAGAACAACAATCCATATATAGTAGTGTTAAACAGAACTGATTATACTTGGCCCCTTTCTTTCTACATAACAGTCAATGGGGGGTTGCCAGGATGGGAAACAGACCCTTCTCTTTCCCAGGCCACATACCTTTGAATCATTGCTGTCACTTTCTCTTCAGTTCCAGTCCTTCCCATGGTTGATGGTATCAGTTCAAAACTTAAATATTTAAGGTTAAGTGCCTGGTACCTATAGTTACAATATCCTAATTGGCAGGGCTAGGAAAGTTCTGCTTGAGCTGTTAACAGGATAACTTGAACAGTGCAGCTGGCATTAAATTGAACCAAACATTATAGTACTGTAGAGGTCTTGTCCTTTTTCTTATTGCAGCATTCTGAGGACAGCTTTCCTAAGCTCCCACCTCAGTTCAGTTGTCAGTACTGTATATGATTTCAGTTTTGTATAGATCTCATAGTAGCTGCTTTTCTCTCCTCCCCACCCAACATGATTCTAAGCTGCCTGTGAACTGCCAAGCCAGCAAAATTGAAGGATAATAAAGTTTACAGAAACATATGTATATACTAGCCTTTTGAAATAGATTCAGTTTTAAGGAATAGCACTATTTACTGCTAATGCCTAAAATTCTTCATGTTTGATGAAAAATGACTTATTTTGAAGGCTCCAGTGAGAGAGAGATTCTCCTGGTTGAGTGACATATCCTGCCCTCAACATCCCTCCATGAATACTACCCTTCTTGCTATCTTCAGCCCTTCTAGTTCCCTCTTGTTTTATTTCACTACTGCTGAACAGAACTTCAACTCTCACTGGATGGCACAGAATTTGAGGGTGGACTTTCTTGGTTGGTTGTAGGCGTGCTTGGTGATGGACCTTTGAAGATGCCAAGTCACAGGCCTAAGGTGTATTCACCTGACACTCATACATGATGCTGCCCACCTTGTTAATTCTTTTTAAAAATAATTTTATTTTATTTTCAAAAATAAGGGAGGAAAAAAAGAAAACAAAGTTACATCAAAATGTCATACACATTCACATAATTGAGATTCCTCTGAATCTCCTGACTTCCCATCCCATCCCATCCATGTATCCTCTTAATTCTGTTTTCATCTGCATATCAATACTTCTCCAAAAAATTTATCTTCCTAAATTATCTGTAGATTCTATTACATTACAAGTGTATTTAAAAACCTGCTAATGTTTTAACCTGTTTGCAATAGTTTTGTATACACATTATAAACATTTCCCATTCTTTTAAAAATTTCTTTTCTTCTTGGTTCCTGAGCTTCCCAGTTAATTTTGCCATTTTGGTATACTACATCAACTTGATCTTGTAGCATACATGAACAGTTTCTTCTGATCTATCATTTCCCAAATTACATTACAGTTCCAACACATCATAAATGGTACCCTCTTTTTCTTTACATTTCCAGCATATATTGGTACTTGTTTTATACATTTTTGCTAGTTTTACTGGGGTTAAGTACCACCGATACATCATTTTCATATAGTTTTCTTTCAGTGAAGAACAATTTCAGATCAGTTTTCCATAGCCTCTCCCAATCCGTCATTTGTATATTGTGTCCCACATCTTTCTCCCATTTTATCATCACTGATTTCACCTGTTCATCTTTAGTATCCCATTCCCACCTTGCTAATTCTTCAGTGCAGCGTCTCAACTGAAATTTGATCACTCCTTGAGGCTCTGGCATTAATATGGGGCCTGTTTATGGCATGGGAAGCAGGGTTGTTATGCAAGAGCTCAGAATCAACTAATAGCAAAATGTGAATTTGCTGGTTTGTAATGGACCGTAAAGGAAACGAAGTTGATCTGTACCAGACTGCAAATGTGCGGGCCTTCTGCCTCAGCTGGCTGGTAGTTAGAAAGAAAAAAGGCAGAGCTGAGAGTTGAATGATACGATCTAGAAGCTAGAAAAAAAGATGAGGCTGGGAAGCCAGTGCGAATTTGATGCTTGGTTTCTGTTTAATTCAAGGCTATGGCTATGGAAGAAGCATGACCCCTTGGAGTGTTAATGCTGTGAATCAGTCTCTCACAGGCTCATGATGTATATATGTGTACATAAGCCGTATATCCTAAAGTCTTCGTTGTGCCTCATTCCAAGGAAACCAAACCCTGGGGAAGCACCTGGAAGCCCTAGAATCTTGCACTGCTCAGAGATTGGGGTGGCATGCAACAGTGCCTTAATGCTACTAAAGAAAGCAATGAGCAATGGGAAATTCCTAGGGACTTGGTTGGAAAGGGTAAGCACAAGATTCTGACTACAGTTTGGTAAAGATGCACAATCAAGCAAAACTCTGCCGTAGTTTTTTCTTTAAAAGCTTGCATCCGGATAGCTGTGCCTGCTGATTGAACAGTGCCCTAGCGCCTGCTGCTGCCTTTGCCTGCTAAGATTGGCATTCTATTTCTAATCTTTTCAAAACTTGGCAGGGTTAATTCCTTGAGGGAGTATTAAAAACCCTGAAATCTTCATGTCCTTTGGACCAAGGACTCCTAAGTTACACAACCATGTCAGTTCAAAGGACAGATCATCAAACGATGAAAGGCAGACTCATTAACCCACCGAACTTTTAACCCAGGATTTCAAGTTCAGAGAAATTGAAAAGCCCCCACCCACCGCCCCATGCCATTGCCTGTCCAGTTTCCAGTATAAATCGTCTTAGTGCTTTGTGTAGAATTGTGAAGTTGCAGGGTATCCCAACCTTTTATTTCCATGTATAACAGGGCCAGGTCTACCAGAAATAGAAAATCTGTTTACAAGCAAGAAGTTACAGCTTCTGGATGTAAAAAGGATAACTAATTAACTTGCTTTCATGCTACACATGGATAGACTAACCTAAATCTGATGTCAGTGGATCTGGTCTGAGTATGTGGTAGGATTTAGTAGTATGAAATTAGAAAGGTGGGACTTATTGCTGCACTTCAATGGAATCTGAAAATTCTGGTAGCATATGTTATTGTGTTAATAGATTTCATATCTTTTATCCCTTTTTGTATAGATAGATTTGTGCAAAGAAACGTCAGTGCAAAAGGAGAATTTGTTTTTTCTTGTTTATTTCTATACAGTGCTTCATCAAAAGACCCCAGAGCAGGCGACAACAATGAAATAAATAAAAATATAACAGTACAACGCAATTAAATAAACACCACTCAATTGTCTACATATTACTGTACAGGCATTCAAAGAGAGGGGTTTTTATCTGGCACCTAAAAGAACTATGTTGTTGTGTTGGCATCAGCTGGACTTCAAGTGGGCATGTATTCAATAACTCAGCTGCTATTTGCAAGATAGTGAGTCACAAAGTCCCACATTTCACTGAGCGATGGAACTAACAATAGGGTTTCTCCAGCAAATCTCAAGTTGCACGCAGTATGATATAGGAGGAGCCACACCTTCAAGTAATCTTTTTTATATTGTGACTTTATATTGGAGCAGATTGTTACTATTAATGTTTGATATTATTATTAATAATAATTATGTGTGTTGGAAGCCGCTCAAAGTGGCTGGGGTAACCCAGACAGATAGGCGGGGTATAAATAAAAAATATTACTAATTGGGCCCTATCTAAGATGCTAAGGGCTTTAAACATTGCTTTTGGGATTACTTTTAAACCCCACCCTTTCTTCAGTGAGTTTAAGGCGGGAGTCAGCAAACTTTTTCAGCACGGGGCCGGTCTACTGTCCCTCAGACCTTGTGGTGGGCTGGACTATATTTTGAAAAATAATAATGAATGAATTCCTATGCCCCACAAATAACCCAGAGATGCATTTTAAATAAAAGCACACGTTCTACTCATGTAAAAACACGCTGATTCCCGGACTGTCCTCTGGCTGGCTTTAGAAGGCGACTGGGCCGGATACGGCCCCCGGGCCTTAGTCTGCCTACCCATGGTTTAAGGTGTGATACATTGTTCTTCCCCCTCCCTGTTTTATCCTTACAACAACCCTGTGAGGTAATTTGGCTGAGAGGGTAATCCAGTGAGATTCATGGCTGAGTGGTGACTGAACTTTGGACTCCCAGGTCCTAGGCCCTGATGTCGCTGAACTACTGGAGTCCAACAGCATCTGGAGGGTCACAGGTTCCCACCCCCTGGTTGACCTAGCTTCTTCCAAATGCACCAGAAGCTGCATGGCCACCACACCTGTGGGGACCTTAAAAACTTGAAGAGGCCGACTAGTACAGTATCATACTCTCACAGTGTGCAACCAGATACCTATGGAAAGCCCACAAGCAGGACGTAAGTGCAAGAGCACTTGTGCCAGCCGCAACTGCTGTTTCCAGATGTACTACCTCCGATGCAGGAAGTAATACACCCCAAATTGGCCAATGGTATCACAACCCACTGCCTGGCCACACTTTTCTTCTTGAAGCTGGATTTTGTGCTGTGGAACTTCACATTCATATTTGGATTTCTGTAGTCAGCACCCAACAGTCTTGCTCTGGTGTTATTCTGCTTATGTCTTATAGAGTCAGATAAAAACTGGCCCTCCTGCCCAGCAGCAGCCTCTTTGCAGAACTCCCACCCCAAAGAAACCTACCAATCCTGTTCAGTTTTACTTGTTCTGTTGGGTCTGTTAGGTGATGCCAGCGGAAAGGTCTGGTAGACTAGGAGCTGGCATAGATTTTTATGCTTGGTGCTGGCTTGGTGTTGATTTGATGCTTCCATGCATAATTTAAATGGGTGTTGTTTATACTGATGTTATTGTTAGATGTCCCAAGGGAAACAAGTGTGCCAATGTTTGGAGGGGCACATAGGTAAAGGTAAAGGTACCCCTGCCCGTATGGGCCAGTCTTGACAGACTCTGGGGTTGTGCGCCCATCTCACTTAAGAGGCCAGGGGCCAGCGCTGTCCGGAGACACTTCCGGGTCACATGGCCAGCGTGACATCGCTGCTCTGGCGAGCCAGAGCCGCACACGGAAACGCCGTTTACCTTCCCGCTGGTAAGCGGTCCCTATTTATCTACTTGCACCCGGAGGTGCTTTCGAACTGCTAGGTTGGCAGGCGCTGGGACCGAGCAGCAGGAGCGCACCCCGCCGCAGGGATTCGAACCGCCGACCTTTCAATCGGCAAGCCCTAGGCGCTGAGGCTTTAACCCACAGCGCCACCTGCGTCCCACAGAGGGGCACATATACCAAATGAATAAACCCATGCATTGTGGCCTCCCAATATGTCTGTCTCTGTGCCTGTGCCCTTTAAGAGTGCCCTGTGGTTGCCTGCTGCTGCCCATGGAGAACCTATGGCTGCGATCTTGTTTTGCACTGTCAGTTATCCCAAGGTGAAAGCAGAGGCATGCTGAAAAAAGGCTCTGAGTGTCCAGCTTAGGAATTTACCTCTTGATTGGGTAAACAAGTAGAGAATGAAATGAGTTAGGCATCTTTGTTTTACTATAAGATAACAGACTGTGTAAATAAGCTCCAGGCTTATGCATTATGCCCTCTGCATAATATATGACGTGTTTTTATTTCCATCTCTTTGTTGAAAATGCTTAGCAGTGTGGGTTCAAGGCAAGGTTTAAGCCTTTCAAACATTTTACTAAACGGGTAGTGTCAAGAAAGTGAGTGTGTGCTTCTTATGTTAACAGGATGCAAACTTCTATTTACATTTTCAATCTAGCAGAGTCAGTGACTGCGCTCATTGGAAATGTAAATAGAAGTTTCTCTCTCTCACACACACAAACAAACACAGCAAGAGGAAAGTAGTCTGTAAGTATCTGACTAGTAGCGGTGGAAGACACAATATTGATCATATTGGTAAGTAGGTTTAATATCTTTTAATATTAAAAACTGCTTTGCTGTTTGAGTAATGAATTTTGTCTGTGCTTTACGCTGAAGACTACAGCTAAATTTTTATTGTCAGTGGGGTAGCAACTGACAAAGCTGCTAGAGCACATTCCCAGCCCAGGTGTGTTGCTAGCTGAACTAAAACTATTAACTTTAATACAATTTTTAAACAATTATTAAGCTAATCAGATGCAAATTAAACAAAATGAACCTATAAATATATGTGTTTTTCAAATTAGTAATTGGATTTTTTGATGATCTTTGGCTTGACATTGATAAGCTGCTTCTCATAACAGTCTAATTAGGCAATATGTAAACTTTGGCATTCGGTTCTGTCCTAGTGGCTTTTTCAAATGATGTTTGTAAAATTTGCAATTTCATATTACAGATTAAAAATTAAAAACTGCAGGAGGCTAACATTAAAATGAGAATTCATTTCAGGGAAAGCCCTGTAGACAAAATTCACCCTAATAGAATTGTGCATAAGGGGCTGCAAATCATGATCTATTGTTACACAGGGGAAGGCTTGTCAAAACCAGTATTGTTGGCCTGTAGTTCTATTCACTGTATTAAACCCATCCGTGAAGTCACTTTGGGGAAAATGTGAGCATTATCAAAGAACAGTAAATTAGCAAGAAATTAAAGCATATACCCTTGCATTTCCAAAACAAAAGATCCCTTCATTAAAAACCTTTCATCAGTGGTTTAATATTCATAGCAGTAATTTGCATAACTAAATCAGTTTTCACTGATGAGAGACGACCAAAGTTTTTTCACTAATTTCTTTTTTGAATGAGCTCGCTAGGTTTTTTATTATTAAAATTTTAAACCAGCCATTGAACAAACCTGAATACATGGAGTTGTGTGTGGGTCTTTGGCCCCCTAGCCATATTTGCAAGTTATCATTTGCTGGGAAGGTGGGTGGGAGGGATACCAGATGAAATGTTGCAACTGTGAAGAAAATGGTATTCAGTGGCATTAATCAAATAGCTTTGTTTACTTTAACTCTGTGCGCGCGCGCACACACACACACACACACACACAACATATATTTCCTTATGTGAAATTCGTTTCGTAACAAAGATACATTGCAGACTAAGGGTGCTAGCAGTAGTTAACACGCCATTTTTTTCACTCTCCTTTTACCTGCATGAAGAGGAACAACTGTGTTCCTGACAAAACAGTAGTTAAGGCAACTCTTCAGTCTGCATATGGTAAGAACTTTCCAATCTCGCTGAAAGAGGCATCCTTTCCCATGTTAACCGTTCCGTTTTGAAAAGGTTGGTTCCCTTGTGGAGGGAAAAAAAGAGGGGGAGGAAATTGAAAATGTATTCAACCTTCAGAATACAGTTCCTTAAAAAAAAAAAAAAGATTTCTTTACAGCCAATCCTCTACCTGCCAACTCAGAAAGAAGTGACACTGAATTTGGTGATGTTTACTACCAGGAAAGTGGGTATAGGACTGCAACCTTAATATTTTAAAAACTTGTATTCTATTGGGTGAGGAAATCACAACAGTAGTTACTGTAATGAGTGCTTGGAAGACATCTTTAGATAGAGTTTGAACTGGTTACCCATAATTAACATTTTCAGTGTATATGTTGGCATCTTCGATTTTTTTTAAAAAAGGCACACTTTAAAATCAGATATGGAGCAAATGAAATATATATGAAAAGAAAAAGAAGAAAAATATTGGTATTTCACCAATATTATTTCAGGTGAATATTTTTGTGCCCGCTAAATGCCAATGCCAGGTGATTGATCTTTTTTTCAGGGGAGAGGGAACTTTGACAAACTGTGTATATTATATTTAAAATATATGAAGGTACTATAAGGCAGCAGGAGGAAAGCTGTGATCTTCCAGAAGATGGACCCTAACTCTCATCAGCTCCAGCTAGCAAAGCCAATGGTTAGGGATGATAAGAGCTATAATCTGAAGGGCCACAGATTCTCCATCCCTGGCACATGGGATGGTCATAAAGGGAAGCATGAACCTAGGAACATCGGAAGAGCCTGCTGGATGAGGCCAAAGCAACCTGTTTTCACAGTGGTCTACCAGATACCTATGGAAAACCTGTGATCAAGATTCAAGAAGAAGAAGAAGAAGAGTTTGGATTTGATATCCCGCTTTATCACTACCCGAAGGAGTCTCAAAGTGGCTAACATTCTCCTTTCTCTTCCTCCCCCACAACAAACACTCTGTGAGGTGAGTGGGGCTGAGAGACTTCAAAGAAGTGTGACTGACCCAAGGTCACCCAGCAGCTGCATGTGGAGGAGCGGAGACGCGAACCTGGTTCCCCAGATTACAGGTCTATTGCTCTTAACCACTACACCACACTGGCTCTCAACGGAAGAGTACTCTCCCTTCCTGTGGTTTGCAGCAACTGGTTTTCAGAAGCATGGCTGCCTCCAATTGTGGAGGCAGAACATAGCTATCAAGGCTATGCCATCGCTAGCCCTCTCTTCCCTCAATTTATCTAATCCTCTTTTAAAACTGGGTTGGTGGCTATCACCCCCTGCTGTGGGAGTGAGTTCCATAGCTTTATGCGCTGTGTGAAGTACTTTTATTTTATCTGTCCTGAATCTTCCACCTTCCACTTCATTGAAGCTGTAGTTATGAGAGAGCGAGAAATACTTTTCTCTGTGCACTTTCTCCTTGCCATGCATAATTTTTTATAAACTTCTAGCATATCTCCTCTTACTTGTCTTTTCTCTAAACTAAAAATACTCAGGCACTGCAAACTCCCACAGAGGAGCTGCTTCACCCCCTCGATCGCTTTGGTTGCCCTTTTCTAAAGCTTTTCCAACTGTACAATATTGTTTTGGGGGCAAGGTGAACAGATCTGGACTTAAAACGTGTTTGCACCATAGATTAGTATAATGTTACAGTGCAACCTTGGTTCTTGTACTTAATCCGTTCCGGAAGTCAGTTTGATTCCCCAAACCATTCGAAAACCAAGGTGTGGCTCCCGATTGGCTGCAGGAACACTTACTTCCAGGTTTGTGGCATTTGGGAGCCACGGACTAAGAAAACATCATTTTGTGTTTAGGACTGCAACCACAACACCATGAGCTAACTGACTAATGCCACCAAGAATGGAGGACGTGTTCAGCCATGCAAGTCTGCTGACAAGAAAAGTGTGGAAAAGAAGAACACTTTTATAATAACTTAAACAGTTTGTCATTAGTTGGAAACAAATTATTTTATTTTGTCCTTGATCATTTTATTAGTTGATGGAACATGAAAAGGAGATCCCATACGCAGAACGAGTGCTGTATGTTATAAGTGAATACAATACCATTTTGTTGTCTTCTAGTTTTTGAAACCATAGCATGCTAATGTACAATATGAAATGTTTTGTTTTCAGGCACAATAAAGTAATTGTGGGTTGTCCCCTTAGATGCAGCCTAGCCTCCCATCTCCCCCTTCCTTCTCATCTTTAGACAAGGACTAAGATCCTATAGTATCAAACTCATTCTCTGAGAGTCAGTCCTTATGTAATCAAAATGCTACCATCCATACAACGGAGGAAGATATTGGCAGGCTTAAGGGAACCTCAATATTTGTAGAAGTTAAAATATGGGGAAACCCAACCAACTTATCCATGAAGAATGGTCATGCCCAGTGGCCCTAGAATGCTGAATAGGAAGAAAATAAAAAAATAAAGAAAGGAATGGGGCAGAATGGAATTGTGTATGAGAAAGAATGCATATTTGGAATTGAGCAGGAACACTCCATACTGCCATATATCCCTGCAGGTAACTCTGAATAAATAAGAGATGAACAAAGTAGCTTTCCCATTCATAGGTAGATGCAAATTAGTGATTACATGGAACAACAACATTCATCACAAGATTAGGAGCTGTTTACTTATTGTGGCCACAGTGGTGGCAAAACACACACACACAGAGAGAAAATCTGCTGTTACTCCTGCTACAACAAGTAAGCAGCCCTGGACCATTAGGTGAATTGTACTCTGCCCTCCACAAAATCCCTCCATTTCACTCTGCCATCTGAGTTTCAAGTCAAAAGTTCTTGCTAAATAATGTTTAGTTTGGCAGTGAAGTAAACGATTTAAAATGTGGGCCTTGAATTCTACAGAAGCTCCAACAGTCAACACATACAACAGTCAACAAGATTCATGTCTAGTTCTTTTTCCTCTGGAAAAAAAAAACATTGACACAGGGATGCTGTGTCAACTTGTAGATAATAACAATATTCATTTACTTATATGCCACTGCTTAAATGCCAAAATGGCATATAATGCACATTCAGTCCCCAAGCCTCCCAGGTTAAGCTCCAATGAATTCAGTGGGTCTTCTGGCATCCGATTGTGCTGTCAGAATAACGAAAATTTCCCACCATTTTTTTTTTCCAGATTTCTGGTCCTGCATTTTGAATTAAGAGAAGACATGGAAAACAACTCAGTGGTACCACTGGGTTTCTCAGAATCCTGCTATTTATGATCTGCACTCTTGAATAATATTTAAGATCTACTCCAAAAGCAGCAGTAGTAAATACCTTTATTGGGAAGATACAGACTAGTAAGCAAGCTTTTGAGTGCACAAGGACACTTACCGCACTCTCACTGGATGTTAAGTAAAGAAGAATAGGTCTTGCTTGGCATGGGGGCAGTTGTGTTATATTTCCTTTTGGAATTTTCCATTGTCCTAACAAAGTTACTAGCGGTATTATATTTGTTTGTTTTTTAAAAGTATTCGAGAATGTAGCTACCCAGGAAGAGAGTACTAGCACTGGAGGACAATGATTTTCTGCCACTCAATGGAGATTTGCTTATGGGAAGGAACATACCCTCTCACTATTTTTATTTATTTATTGAATTTATATACCGCCCTATATGAGCAGGTCTCAGGGCGGTTCACAGAACAAAATCAAAATACAAAACCACAAAATACATAATCAAAATAAAAACAGCAACTCAATAACACCCCCTGAGGATTGAGCCCTGAGGAACCCCACATTGAACGTTCCATGGGGTTGAAAAGCATTCCCCAAGCAACACCCTCAAGGAACAACCATCCAAGCAGGACTGGAACTGCCGCAAAGCGGTGCCACACACCCCTAGTTTGGACAGTTGTTCCGGAAGGATACCATGGTCAATGGTATTAACAGCTGAGATGTTTCCCATGTCTCTCTCTCAACAGAGGTCATCATACCAAAGCAGTTTCTGTGCCTAAAACCTGATGAAATGGATCTAGAATATGAGTTTCTTCCAAAAGTGCCTGGAGTAGCACTACTAGGTGCTACTACCAAATTTGGATTCCATGGAGAGTGGTTTGGATCCAGGCTAATTTACTTTAACTTAGGCCCCTTTGAAATCACGCATGCAAACTTAGCCTGGAATATATATATATATATATATATATATATATATATATATATATATATAGATTGATTGTACTAATTAGTGTACTACTGTATTACTTAACATTAATTGCCAGCCTTGTTAATATGAGGACAACAATGCCATCTTGACTTTTGATTTCTGTTTTACAATAGATCAATTTTAGTACAATTACTGTAGATCCAGCTTTTATATTGCTGATGAGAACCAGCTGGTTTCAGCTTGCTTAAGCAGAGCTTAAGAAAAGCAGCAGTCAGATGCTGGTAACATGTAGTTCCTGGCCCTACCTTGCTGCTTCCTGCTTGTCTTGACCCTTGACCCCATGATCATTGGATTCCCTCACCCCCGAACCACCTGACCCGAGGACTGGACCTGACTTTGGGTGCCGCCTCTGCTGCTCCAGGCAAGTACATCTCAGAGACTCTTCTGGCTGGCTGTCCTCCCACGCCACTGAGCCCTGCGTGTTCTTGCTTAGCACTGAGACTACAACAGTTTGTTACCAGCCCCTTCAAGCCCTGTTTGCCTGGAACCCAAGCAGCCAGCTGGTTCTCATCAGTGCCTTCTGCTCTGTTTCCTTGAAGGCTAATCAGTTGCAGGTGGAGTCATGGCTCTTCAGCAGGGCAAGTAGACTCCGGGTCCATAACAAACAACTAATTACAGGGCAATTAAGGAGTAATGCTGAACACACTGAAGGAGCAAATTAGAGGCAGAAGACACAAGAAAGAAGCTTATAATTTAAGGTGTAGGAGACCATTCCTGAAATGAATTTACTTCAGAGGGAACTGCAGCTCTACACAGGTTTGCAGGCCCATGACTGCATCTCTCATCAATCGAAGCCTGCTATAGAAGGATAATGTCAATGGGCAGAGACACTGCCATATAATATAGGGTAAGTGCTCTGTGGAGCAACCATTTTCGTTCTTCTTCCAGCTCTTTGTGGAAAAGCAATGCCTCATCCTTGCTGAGGGCCCTTGAGTAGAAGCAGCTCTAACGAGCAGTTCATCCTGCACCTGTATACTCAGAAGTAAATCCCGTTAAGTTCAATAACTGACTGCCAGTTAAGTGTGTATAGGACTGCAGACTCCATTTCATTTTAAGACTACCAGAAACAACCAATTTGAGCTTTTTATCATAGACGCTGACATATTTTTCTCTTTCCTGCTGCTTTTCTTATTCTTTGCATTCAGCCGAAAAAAGAGTTTAAGTCAACATTTGGAAAATAATACAATAATACAACAGTTATTATACAGTAAGAATGGGGGCAAAATTCAGTTCAGTTTCATTTAAAGGCAAACCTGCCTAATTTATACTTTCTAAAACAATATGAGAATTGAAACCGATATCCTTAGAAATATACATTTCTCTGAATTTTGCACTGCATTATGCTAGGAGTGATTGCTAAAATGTTTATATTGGGCAAAATTGCACACATGTACATTAGTAGTAATTCACACTTAAATGCTGATGAATTTTGATGAGGACTTTTTTTAAAAACAACAACACCACCACATAGTGATGCAGAAATATGAACAATCAAACTTAAATTTTGAGAAAATAAGAAACTGAGAGAAACTGAAATTGACAGATCCACTCATCCTTATTATATGGTCAAAGTCATGAATCATGAAGGCTTGCTCACTACTCTTTGTGACTTTCTAACTGGGCCTGATAAGAGTATTATCTCCCTGCTACTTTTGGATTTTTACCCCTTAATGCACCAACACAGGTCCCTGCAACTATTTAAACTTCAGATTTTAATACAGGAAGCAGAACATTACACTGATATGTACTATGCATATATTGATGATTTGTTTTTTGATGTGGTATGCTTGCTGCTGGTTTGAATATTGCTCCAACGTAGGCAGTGTAGATTTGACCTCGTTTGTCTGTGTGCCCTTGTCTTGATAGCTGAAATCCTGCAGCTGTAGCCTCAACCCAACTGTACATCAAGTGCGGTGCCCCTATGGCCCTGTCCTACTTATGGAAATTCCTAACGACTCCAGTTCAAACTGTGGCTCAGATCAAAACTGAAAATGAGTTTCAGGTCTCATTCGACTCTCCATTTGTTCACTTCCAAAACCACAACCCAATTTTGCAAGATTCTTGAGCAGTTATTGCCAGAGGGCAGAAATGGGGGGGGGGGGGGACTTCAGGAAGATGAAGAAAATTGGGCAATGACGTCTTCACTAGAGTACTATAATTAGATCAGCTAGTCAGTTCATGAATTCAGTAATTAAAAAGAGAGAGAAAAGACAACAAATATTTTCTTTGAGGTCCTGTTTGAATTGAGGATTATAGAACTCGTTGATATACTATAGAGAGTGGCATTTTATCTATGAGCAGGTCATACAGACAGTCTGTAAAGTTCAGCAATGTTGGTAACTGCTCCTAGATTATCTCTCTGGGGTAGTTATCAGCCCAAAGCTGCTCTTTCATGGCTGCCAATGCCCAGACCATGCAAGTAACATCAGAACGTTTGTTTCATGCAGATAGGCCTGGATTGCCATAGTAAGGTTGGAGCTGCTGATGTTGGCGTGGGAAGTACCCATGTGATTTGACCTACTCTCCAGATACAGAAAGCCTGCCTTACCCCCAGTGCAGCATAGAAGCCAGTCATTGGCAATTGGCTTTGTGGCATAAGCTGCATCACACAGACTCATGTTCATTACTTTAATAATCATGTGTCTTCAGATGCTATTCCTTGTAGCCTTTGTGCTACCTTAAGTCTGTCCTGCCCCTCCCCCAAATGGCTGTATCCAGCCATGTTGTTATGAATGCCTAGTTCAATTTGTTATTTCTGTAGTCACATTTTAGGAGCTTTAGCTTTGGGTGAAATCATGCAACCAATTGCTGGTGGTAGCATGGGAAGTAAACCCCCCCCCAAGTGATGAGAGATTCCTGGGGTTCCAAGTGCTTTTCTAGGGTTCTGTTTCCTTAGAATAAAGGTCAACGGAAACTGTGCTGTCTTTAGCATACATGGTTTTAATTGCACACATACACAACATGAGCATAGGATGAGAGTTTTCACAGATCTCATGGACCAAACAGATCTTGTTTTTCCATTCGATTTCTAGCTTTCCATCTATTTCCCACTCAGCTCTCACACAATTCTGTCACTGTTCTCCTACACAGCAGCTAGGTGACTGTGCTGGGGAGAAGGCCCACCCATTTGTTCTAAGGCATGGAGCAACTTTTTTGGTTGTGCTAAATATGGTACTTAACCAGACAGCCAAAGCCTTGGTTTGGAATGTTTCTACCCTCCCAGATACAGGTTCCCAAGTTTGGAAGGGGAACCAGAGTTTCATCCAAACTCATTCATAACACACTTTCCCATCATATTTAGCTTTCTACCTCCATTTTCAGTGGTGCAAAAGCATAAACAAATCAAGGCACTTTCTTTGAAGGTTTTCATTTACAATGACCTTAGTTGGGCTGTTTTAAGTTTGGAAGGTCAAGAAGAGATGAGTGGTACTTGTCATTTGTTATGGCCAGTATTAAGATGTAGTTGATTTGAGATTCACAGCAATACTCACTGACATAAACCTTGACTGAATCTATGCTGCAATCAATTATGGTGATATAAGAGCATAATATATTAGCAGAAGAAACTAGTTCTTGGTGGATAACAGTTGTCAAAGGTCGCATTTCATAATCTGCTTAGGAACATAAATATATATGCATCCCATTGTTTTCAAAGGAAGAAGTATGGGATTTGTTTTCTTATGTCAAAGACTTTTCAGGGGCTCTTGAAATGCAAAAAAATAAAAATTAAAATCATTTGTACAGTGGAATGATGCAGACAGTACTGGCCTATGATGCAGCTAATGTCCTTGGTGTATTCCTAAAAATAATTTTGAACATTCAAATCACAACTCTGTGGTTGAAGTGCAGAGGGAGTTATATTATCAAAAATGTAATGAGTTTAATGTGCATAGTTATACATCACAAGAGTGTCTCCACAGATTAAAGCAACTCCAAAATACGCGCTAACATAATGGAGTGGATCTGGTCTTGCTGCTTTATTCAGTACTCTATGAACTGTTTCCAAGCACATATGTGTAGAAATCGCTTGCTTTTGGTATTTATTCCAAAACAGGGCCATTTAAAGAGAGAGAGAGGGAGAGGGAGGGAGGGAGAAAGAGTTGGGGGGGGGGAGGGAACAGTACCCTGTACCGCCAGCTTCAACAGCATTCTCAAGTGGGTTTGGGGTGCTTAGCGTGCTAAATTTCTTGAAATATCAACAGTACTTGTGTCCACAGAGGATTATATTGATGAAAAACATCAAGTCGAAAACGCATGCTTTAGCTAGCTTGAGCTGCTCCAAAAATGATTTTCATTATGCATATTTGATATATGAATATTTGAAAATCAGGCCAAACGACGTTGCTAAAAGTTTCTTCATCAATTAGGTTGAAACTCAGAATGAGATGCTTTGGTCCAAATTGACACTGATAGAGAGAAATCCAAGGCCTGCGAACAAAAGTTTCCCGTTAACGCTACCTTGCATGCTATGGAGAGCAGCAGCTGCAAACATTGGAGGGAAGGTGAATGTGGAGTTTTTAAAAAGATGCAACAATATTAAATCTGAATGTTCCAAGCGCCAGGCTGCCAGCTCTTACAATTATATTGTTTGATTGTGCCATTTAATTTGTTTTCCTAAAGTATTTAGCAGCCTGATCCTCTGGAAGCACACAATTGGCTGCTAGGCTCCCAGCATGTGTGTGAAGGGGCACAATGTTTGATTGATGGAAGCAACAGCAGTTTGATCTTCTGAGCCAGGATAGCAGCAACTGGTTGAGCAAACTCTGGGGTGGCCATGTGTCCTACTTTACAGATGACAGTCCTCTTTTGAAGGGCTCTCCTAAGTCCAGATTAAAGATGAAGAACCTTAAGGACAGACAGCAGGGGCCTTGAAGTTGCCTGTCAACAGCTAGCAACTGGATAGCAGACTTAGAAGGCACACAGGTCATCTGTTTGCAAGCTTCCTCCAGTATGGTAATATATGCTGCATTTATATTTAAGCTACTGGAATAATTTCCAATGTTGCATTAAAGGTAAAGGTAAAGGACCCTTGACAGTTAAGTCCAGTCACGAACGACTCTGGGGTTGCAGCACTCATCTCGCTTTACTGGTCGAGGGAGCCGACGTTTGTCCGCAGACAGTTTTTTCGGGCCATGTGGCCAACATGGCTAAGCTGCTTCTGGTGAAACCAGAGCAGCGCACCGAAACACTGTTTACCTTCCTGCCAGAGAGGTGCCTATTTATCTACTTGCACTTTGACGTGCTTTCGAACTGCTAGGTTGGCAGGAGCAGGGACTGAACAACGGGAGCTCACCCCGTCACGGGGATTCAAACTGCCGACCTTTTGATCGGCAAGCCCTAGGCTCAGTGGTTTAGACCACAGAGCCACCAACGTCCCTTAATGTTGCATTAGATACATATAAATTAGTGTATGCAAATCTGCCCAATTTTTGGTGACGCTTTCCTTCTTTTTTGCAATATCTACATGGAAAAGTTCCTTGTACTGGAAACCTGTGGCCCTCCAGATGTTATTGGACTCCAAATCCCATTTGCTCAAGACAGCATGGCTAATGGTCGGAGATGATTCCACAGCATTAGGGAAGCAGACTGAAGCTTAAAAGTCCCATGCCAACATGCAAATCAGTTTGGTACTGAGGAATTACAAATGTGCATGGGATGACCCAGTCGTCTAGTCACAGACCTGGGATGGGAAACCAATAACCCTCTGCATGTTGCTGGCCTCCAGCTCCCAACAGCATGATCCACATGGTCACAGCTCACACTGTTGCTTATCTTGTTGGTCACTCATTGAAGAGGGCAGTGGTAGTGGCAGATCTACATTTGGGGGGCCCTAAAGCTTGAACTTTTATGGGGTTCCCTTTGCAAGCAGCAACTGAGGCCTGGGTAACTACTGTTGCCTTCGCCATGCGAAGTAAAGTCACTTCTGGGGCTCCTCTGGGATTAGGGTCCCTGAAACTTAAGCTTCATTAGTTTCGTAGTAGATCTGGGCAGTGGAAAGCAAGAAGGAAGAACAAGAGGTTCCAGGGGTTGATGGTAGGCTCCCTATTGTGCGTGGCTGATCCTTGACATCAACCCTGTACAGGTAGCGTTCTCCCTTTGGAGCTTGGAACAGGAATTTTCATTCTTAGGCTAACCAGCCACTATAGTTATGGTAGGAAATAAATACAGTGGTACCTCTGGTTAAGTACTTAATTCGTTCTGGAGGTCTGTTCTTAACCTGACACTGTTCTTAACCTGAAGCACCACCTTAGCTAATGGGGCCTTCTGCTGCTGCTGTGCCGCCGGAGCACAATTTCTGTTCTCATCCTGAAGCAAAGTTCTAAACCCAAGGTACTATTTCTGGGTTAGCGGAGTCTGTAACATGAAGCGTATGTAACCTGAAGCATATGTAACCCGAGGTACCACTGTAGTTCTGAACCCAGATTGGGTGATTCCTCCCACCTCTCTGCTTGGTGAAAGTAACTTGCAAACACACCCATTCTTCTATGGGGAAAAAACCAACCATGTTTGCTGAAGCAGCCTGTGATGGACCAGAGTGTGAACCTCAGATCTCATTAGCCCAAAATAAACACTCTTCATTGCCAGTTGATCATTTAAACATCTGAATTTGATCTGTTTGCTTCTGATAATTAAATCCAGCTAAAGGGAAACCATTCAGTTGTGAATTTAATCACGGCAGGAGAGAATGTTGGAAAATGGGGGGCTAACTTCTTCTTTCCCGCCTAATGGTTGCTTTTTGCTCGCCTCCCCACCCCCACAAACTTGCATTCGATGCCCTTTCCCCATTTGCCTGTGTGTGTGTGTGTGTGTGTGTGTGTGTATGTGTGTGTGTGTTGTGTCGTGTCCAAATCAATGTGCTCATAAAGCACATCATCATGGCTTAATGTAGCTGCAGCAGCTTGGTGTCCTATAGCAAAGCAGTCTGTGTATTAATCAAACTGCTCATTATATAGTTGCTTTATTATTGCAAGGAGAGCAACAGCATAGGTTGCTGGCAGCATCCTGTTTCTGCAGTGTAATTATAGAATTGCTGTGAATTTGCATAGTGCCAGGATGCTGCCAGTAAATATTAATGGATTACTTTTTATTCATTTAGCTAATGTTTTTGAAAGATGCTTTGAAAAACAAAAAGATCATATCTGTATGTTGTTTTTTAATTTATTTTCACCTTTTTGTCTCCTTTGGAGCCCCCCAGTGTATCATCACTTTGTTTACCACAAATTAAACCTTCGCTGATTGTTTACCAGGCTGGAGACCCATGTGCATTGCTGCAGCACTCTCCCCCCCTCTTTTTTTTTAATAATCACAACCTGGGATTCGTTTGCAAGAGGCCTTAATCTGCATGAGAATTATACAATTAACTTTTGATTAACCACCTAGTTCTTTCGGAAAACCACAGTGTATAGGATACTCTGCATTTAAATAATTTTCCTTAAATTGGGAGCAGGCCTTTCATTAAGCCTGTGAGTTTGACTAAACAACAACATTTGGAGATAATCAGGGTCAAAACAATAGGCAAGGCTGCAAGGCTAGAATGTCATCTTTAAATATAACAGCTGAGATAAAGGCACCCAGATTGTGCCTTATCAAAACACAAAAAAATCAAAGCTGTCTCTTGTCTGTGGCAAAATACCAGGCCCTGGTGTTCAGGGCTACTATTGTTTGGGCCTATAAGTGTTGCTGGATTTGCATTCAGAGAGCCAGTTCTGACACACATTACATCACGTAGGGTACTTATCTAGGAGTCTGACAATAATTATCAGGAAGAATATACTCAGAATGACTTTTTTGTGATTTTTATGCATCCCCAACACAAGGAAGGGGAGATAACAGCATTATGAAAAAGGGGAGAGTCTCAAAAGACTCTCCCTGGAGCTGCGTTCTTCGATTAAATTTGCTATGCCACTCTGGTGTGCTGAACAAGTGGAAAGAAAGACTATGAGGCTTTTATATAGGGCAATAATAGTCCTGAACACAGCCCTTACCGAAAGATAAGATCCATTGTCGAAACAAACAAAAGGAACGGTATTAAACACCACTTCAAGAATATATATGAGGAAAGTTTTAAAGCCTTTTTCTTTCCTTTTTTTTTTTTTTTTTTTGTTAAACCTTGAACCTGATTCTCTCAAGCAGTCACATTGTTAGTTTACTAGGCATTCCTGGAAGTGGCTCATTTGAAAGTGTAGCTTATTTTGAAAGCATCTCTCCTTCTCATCATGATATCCTGATAAGGGGTAGTTAACATTAAAAGGAAGAAAGAACAGAAAGATCATATGACAACCATTAGAATGGCAGAGAAAAGAAAGTAGAAGAAAGTCAAATTTAATTCACATTCCTAAGCAATTGCGCCATCTCTGGTATATTTTTCCTCTAAAAACATTAGGGCTGGATTCAACGGGCCCCTTCCTCTAATGGAAGAAGTTTCCATCTGGGGAACGGAACCACTGGAACCAGCCCAGTGACCAGGATCTGAAGAGCCAAAAGGTTTTATGCAGGTTGAGTGGCATTTCTGCTTCCCTTTCACCTTTGAATTGCAGATCCTCATGTCCTATGGGTTTTTTTTTGTTTGAAAATCAGTTTGCCATGAAACTGGATTGGGGTGATGATAAGCAAATGATAGGATGATACCTTATTCCTTTGCAATCTTTTTTTAATATAAAAAAGTGTGAGCATCTATGTACACATATATCTAAATTTTATCAGCATGGATTAGTACTCCATAAATCCTCAATACTTTTCAAGTACCTGTACTTATAAGCTAACTTGTAAGACCTACACACCACCAGGTTGAGATATATTTAGGCACATTTAAAGTATCCACACACAGTAAAATACAGCACTATAAGAAAGCCCAGAACAAGCCTAGGGGAACCTTTGGCCTTTCAAATGTTGTTAGAGTCCACCACTGCCAGCATGGTCAATGGTGATGGATGATGAGAGTTGGAAGAGAGGAATGTTAAGGCTTGTTTGAAGGCCTGCGTTGTAAAATAAGGTTACCAGACAGCCCCGTTTCCCGGGGACAGTCCCCGGATTTACAAATGAGTCCCCATACAAAATCCGTTGAAGTTGAAAAGTGTCCCCCAGTTCATTGAAAACAATCTGGTAACCATACTAAGAGCTATGTGGCAGGGACACTAAAGAAAAGGCCCTAACACTTTTGCCTGCCACTGATCTTACAGGTAAGCCCAAGAAGCGGCTCCCCATTGCAATTCTTAACCAAGAGGCAGGATTGTGTTGGAATGGCAGTCCTTTAGGTGTAAGGCCAGCCAGCTGGATGGAACAGAATGTAAGAAATGGAATAATCTCACTAATGGAACAGACAATTGGTGTTGGGTTGGAGGTAGCAATCAGTTGAGCAAGTTTAAAAGACAGCTTACAGCCTTGCAAATGTTCTGATCTGCAACAGGAAGCACTGTTCTACAAACTGGTGCTCTGGACACAGTATGTCTCTGAACACCAGTAGCTGGGAATCACAACAAGTGGGGAAAGTGCTATTGCACTCAGGTCCTCTGTACAGGCTTCCCATTGGCATCTAGTTGGCCACTCTGAGAAGAAGATATTAGACTAGATGGTTGGATCCAGCAGGGTTCACCTTATATTCATTTGAATGTAGGGGATTCCTACAATGGAGTATGCCAGCAAATATATTTAAAGCTCATAAATTTGAGTATTTCCCCAGCCACCCACTTTCTTCTTATTGTTTTCAGAAGTTCAAAATCAGTTTGTGCTGGCATGAGCTAGTGCTGGCATGAGCTGGCATGAACACACTTCTAAAGGGATGTGATTTTAATCAATGGAAATTAAGATGTTTGAAACACAAGTGCACACACACCTACCTGAATTTGTGGTACAATTTTATGGGCATGTGCAGTAAGTCAGCACAGATACTTTTAAGGTTATCTAGGAGTGTAGAAGCCCATCCTTCTCACAACACAAAATGGAGGTAGTACCTGAAGTTGACTGAAACACCTTTGTGGGTCCCAAACCATCTGCTAAAGATCAGTGCACTAGAAGACAGAACTGCACAGTCTCAGCTCAGAGTATGCATGGCTATCTTAGTCTGTACTGTGGTGTTTTATTATGGTAGCCTTTCACAGCTTAGTGCTTTGTAATTGATGGGTCATTCGGCTGCCCTTTGCTTGAAAAGATAGCTTGGTGTGTAAAGTCCAGAACATAAGGACCTCCATCATTGGATTTTCCCATTTTAAAAAAATATTATGTAGCTGATGCAACTCTGATTTGGCTGTGATAAGTGGTGCTCGGACTTGCTGGCAAACTGCTAAACAATGAATAAAATGTTGTTGTTTGGGTTTCTTTGCTGCTTTCAGACAGCTCTTGATGTCACTATGCACCTAGTACTTCCTGGGTATTTGATTGTTTGATCTATAGCTTTGTAAATCAAAAGGCCCTTATAAAAATGCTGCAAATCTCCTGTGTGCGATCTTCCTCAATTTAAAACTGACCCTCTAAAGCCCCGATGGAGAACTTCTGGCCTTCCAGGTGTTGCTGAATGACAAACTCTCATCATTCTTGAGCATTGCCTGGGACTGGAACTGTTGGGACTCAAACAGGGTCCCTATTCCCTGCTCTAAATCTGCTTTGGATTTACCACTGCTCAGAGAAAGGATAATGCAACTATGATAGCCATATATAGGGAACTCAAGGCACCTGATGATGGAGCCAAGTGTGTTCTGATAAGCCAAGTTAAATTCAGAGTATTTATAATATTAATTGTCCAAAATTTCAGCTGCTTCTGAGCAATTTGGCTCAACAGTGATTTCTTGCTGAGTCGCTTTTGTTGATAGGAATTTCTGTGTCCAAGTATGTCCCAGTTCTGCTGTTTGGTTCATGTTCAGCTAAGTCCCTCTCCCTCAAGTCTGTGGATGTAGTACAGAGTAATAGTTTGCACAGAGCACATTTGTTTTCACTCTAATTTCCCTAAAGAAGCTCTTCTTTCTGCCTGCCCTCTGCAGGCCTTCTCCTAGTTTTCCTCTGCACTTATTTCTTTCTTTTGCCCTGCATCAGAAACTCAACAGCCAGCCAGCATCCAGGAATGGCTCTTCCATCTCTCTCTCTCTTTCTGAATCACTGTTGTCAACACCATACTTGACTGCTGTCCTTAATAACACACAAGTGGCTCCTTTTGGAAGCGATGAGAGCAAAACTCCATGGATCAGCTAGTGGGGATGCTGAGACAGCAACATTGGCAGCAGCCTTGCTGGAAGACTGAATGAATCACCTATGAGACACGCTAAGTAAGTGCCCACTGGCCTGCAGCCCGTGGATTCCACATCTACTCTCAAATTCCTCTTTATCTGTAAATGCAGTACACTGCCAAATCTCAATTAGATTGCCAGTGACACAGTTGGCTCTGGAGAGCATATTGGAAAACCATACCAAAGGACACTCTTAAACAAGAGTTCAACTAATATGTTCGGGGAACCAAGGATGTTTTATTGCACGATGGTAGCTAATAACAAGACAAAAATAGCCCTCAGAAAACCCTGCCAAGTGCCTGTACAAGGAACAGTCTCTAATATGCCAGGAAAAATGGAAAAAAATGTTTTAGGGAATCAAGAAGGGATATATAGATATAGATGTATATGCATTTGAAGGTATGCTTCTTGAGGGTAGGATTGGCATTTAATGCACACAGAACAAAATCTGCTAGTGCTGTAGCAATGTTGGTCCAATAATGAATGGGGCTGGCACATGCATTGCAGATGGTGGGTTTCAACGCTAATTGCCTTTTATATTTGGATTAAGGAACACTAGGACCGTCCCTCTTTACAGATAATCAGTGTAACATACACTACAATACATTTGAAAATGAGGTATGTTTTTAATCAGCAGAATATCAAAAGCCCATTGATGTCAGATTCTGCACATAACAAGACCATGTACATGATCGTTTAACCAGAGCTGCCTAAAAACCATGGGCTGGATCCAGTAGTACTTAACTGTACAACTATCTCTAACCCATGACTGTTGAGGTCTAAGAGTATCATATGGATGAGATCTCACTTTAAATCCCAGAGCCCACCATAGGGTTCAGGTTGCATGCCAGAGAGAATTTCTAGAAGAGAGAATTCTAGACCAGCCAACAGTTCTCTTCATATAAACCGCATAGATTTATTTAAATGCTCAAAATAACCAAAAAGCCATCTCCCCCACTTCTCCCTATTGTTTCCTACTTGATTGGGAAGGTTTTGTGTTTATTTTTGTATTTTCCCTTTGCTTAATCCAAGGCAGCAGCATGCTGATTACCTTTAAAAAACTGAATTAAGCACTGGGGAGAATGCAAGTGAATAGATTTCCCAGATGTTTCATGTCAGTTTGCAATACTAGCAAAATTGATCTATGTGAAGGCTGAAAAGAGGTTCTTCTGGGCCATGAACAGCTGGGTCCTTGTGGGGTTATGGAGTTGGAAACCACTAATCCTCTTCTGCCTGAACAGACTGATCCTGGATCACCCACAAAATTCCAGAAAATCATCTGATGCCCATTTCCACTCTTTACATGGTAACTTATGAGAGATGATTTACAGTTACACACAAGTATTTTTGGTACAATGGCAGGGAAATACCACCCAGTAGTGATTTAAAATGTGGTCAGTGTTTACTCCAGTACATGCTGTCAAGATCTTCTGCTGAGGCCCTTCTCCAGATGCCTCCTTTATCAGAGATATGGTATGCAAAAATTAATACCATAATACAAAAATAAATAAATTATACTTAAATTAATACCCTAATGCAAAATATAATAATAATAATGGCATTTATATCCCATATTTTCTTCAAGGAGCACAAGGTTGTGTAAATGGTTCTTCCTCTCATTTAATCCCCACAACAACCCTATGAGGCAGGTTAAATTGGGAGGCAGCGACTTGCCCAAGGTCACCCAGTGAATTTCATGGGCGAGTGGAGATTTAAACCCTGGTCTCCCAGGTCCTAGTCAGCCAGTCCCCACTGGCTGATAAAAACCACCACCACCACTAAGGCAGTAGTTCTATACACACTTACCTGGAAGTTTTACTGCATTCAGTGAGGTTTATGCACTGCTTTCTCCCCCTAAAAAATGTACTCTTATTTTGACTACATTTTATAGTTCAAATCATGAAAAATAAATACAGTTATGGACAAAAGACAAAGATTCACAAAATGTCTAGTCAGACATAAACCCTACATGACAGTCAGATGCAACCCAGTGATGATGGTGTTGGATCTAGACTTAGGCTGTGTGCAAATTACAGTTTACAGTGTTTGAAGCTGAGTACGCACGACAGCCATAATCCATATATAATTTTTTTGTTTTTGTTTTGAGAAATTCTGATGTTTTACGTGTTTCCCCTCAAACCAGCTTCTGTCTGTTTTGAAACCATAATCCATGGTTAAGCTGAGGTGTATACATTTGAGACATCCATTGCACATGTGCAGACAGCAGATTAACTAATCAGGTAGTCATCCCAGTCCCCTCTCTGGTGTGTACAGCAATGGAAAAATGTGGCTTGAAATGTAGCTGTGGGGCGGGGAGCAACCTCAGTGCATTCGAAACCACTAAATGCATACATAGCCTCAGTAATGGTAGACTCACTTGAATCAATTCCATCCTATTGATTTAAATGAGTTTGCTAAGTCTAGGGCCACCACAATCATATTTGTGGTGAATAACAATGGATAAAGTCCTTAAAGGATGGGGTAATTAACAGTCACATGATTTGTTTTCTTTATCCAAAGATGTTCATGACCTGACTCTAGGTCCTGATGTACCTAGTCTCTTTCTTTTTAGCGATCACTCATAGCCGAGTAAGATAGTCTTCCATGAACATGGAAGTGAGACTCTAAGTGACTGTGGAGGCCAATTCTGGATCCACAAGTCCTTCCACAGTGAGGATATAGGTTCTCGTGTGGGAGTTGATAGCACCTTTCTCCTTTTTGTCCTGAGTTTGAGCGTCTTCAAAGCCCGTGACACCTTTGGTGTGATGGGATAATGAGCTGCTTGTGCGTAAAAGCTTGATCCCTCAGAGATTACTCAGAGTAGTAAAGCTCTGCTTTGAGCGGAGCCCTTTGGCATGGCTCCGTCAGTCGCTGGTAGAATCTGACAGTGGGCGTCTGCGGAAACGTTTCCAGCATAAAAGCTGTTTAACGGAAACGCGTCACCTGGATTCTCTGCGTGACAGTTTCCGGTGAGGGATGGGGGTCCCTAAAGGGGGTCCTGATACCTCCTCACTGTTCTCACTGGAAGTATCCCAGAGCCTCCCCTCCGACTCCCTTTCCCTTGGAGCTCCTGCTCCCCCCCTACTGGTTCCCTCTTCTGCTGTAGTGTCTCTGCTATTCTCCTGGAGCCTTTCCACCACCTGTTCTTCCGATGGCAGTTCCCTGACATCCACCTCCCCCCCCAGGGCCCCCTTCACCCCCTCCTGCCTCTTCTCCTACTGGCGGTTAGGATGGAAAGCCCCGGAAGGAACTCTCCTCATCCTCAGAGGATTCAAACACTTCTAGCCACGGCTTTCCGTCTCTTTCCCCGTCTTCCTCTCCTTCGTCGGAATCTGTTTCCTCCTCCACCCCTGACTCTGGGAACCCTTCAAACTCCCCTTCCTCATCTGTGGTCCCGAAGTGTTCCCTCCTAAATCGTGCCACGGGTTGTGGTTTTCTTGGGAAACGCCGATGAAACGTTTCTATTAAAATCTCGTCATTGACTTCCTCTGCCGGTACCCATGTGTTTTCTGACTCTTCCTCCCCCTCCCATTCTACCAAGTATTCCACCTGATTTCCCTTCCACCTGGAATCAATGATTCCTGCCACATCCATGTTGCGTTCTCTCTCTTCTATGACGGGTGTCTGGGTGACCTCCCTCTCATGTTCCCCCCACTCACGTCCCTCTCTGTACGGCGACAGTAATGACCTGTGAAATACTGGGTGCAATTTCATGTGACTGGGCAATCGGAGTTTGAATGCTACTGGGTTGACCTGTTGTATGACCTCAAAGGGTCCCAACCATTTGGGTCTCAATTTTTTACACCCTCCCTTGAACAGCAGTCCTTGGGTGGATAGCCACACCCGGTTACCCACCCTTATGGTTTCACCTTCCCTCCTATTTCTGACTGCTTGCTTCTTATATTCTTCTTTGGCTTTCTCTTCTTTGGCTCCAACTCGAGCTGACGGTGGATCGCTTCCATCTCTTCAACAAAATGTTCCGCCGCCGGTACACTCCACCTCTCCCCTCCTTCTCCTGGAAATGCCCGAGGATGACACCCATAATTTGCCAGAAAGGGACTCATCCTTGTGGACACGTTCTCCGCGTTGTTGTAGGCAAATTCTGCCAGAGGTAACTTGTCTACCCAATCATTTTCTCTGTCCTTTACATAACACCTCAGGTATTGTTGCAAAACCCCGTTTGCCCTTTCTGCCTGCCCATTTGTTTCTGGGTGTCTGGCGGTGGAAAAACTTACCTCCACGTGCAGCAAGCTCATTAGCTTCCTCCAGAACCTGGAAGTAAATTGTTTCCCTCTGTCACTGACCACCCTCAAGGGGGTGCCATGCAACCTGAAAATATGCTTTACAAACAACTTTGCGGTTTCTTCCACTGTGACTGCATGTGAACAGGCTATAAAATGGCACATCTTAGTTAATAGATCCACCACCACCATGACCGCTGTTTTTCCTCTGGATTTTGGCAGATCTGTCATAAAATCTATGGATACCATCTCCCATGGTCTTTCTGGTGTGGGTAAGGGTTCTAATAGCCCCGCTGGTGCCAGCCTCTCTCCTTTTGCTTTCTGGCACCTGTCGCATCCCCAGACATACTCCCGTACATCTTCCCTCACCTTGGGCCACCAAAACTCCCTGGTAACCAACCACATGGTTTTGTGCTGCCCGAAGTGCCCCGCCGTGGGGCTGTCGTGTAACTGTCTGAGCACTCGGCCTCTTAGTTCCCCATCTGGTATGTAGAGTGCCCCTTTGTAATACAATTTTCCGTTCTTTTCCTCAAAACCCCCTGTGTTCTCCCCTGTTCCCCTGAGTTCCCTGAGCTTTTCTTGGGCGTATTCATCGTTCTCGGTACCCTCCACCAGTTCTCTTTGCCCCACCAATGCCGCCCCACAAACCTCCTCGGTCCTCGGGGATGATATGTCTTTCCTCCGCCACTCCATCCCCCTCCAAGTACTCAGGTTTTCTGGAGAGAGCGTCCGCCCTGACGTTCTCTGGCCCTGGCACGTAGCGAATTTCAAAATTGAACTTGGAGAACTCTTGCGCCCATCTTACTTGTCTCTGGTTCAGTACTCGGGCCGTTCTCCAGTATTCTAGATTTTTGTGGTCTGTCCGCACTTGAACCTTGTGCTGCGCCCCAATCAACAGGTGTCGCCATTTCCGAAACGCTTCATGGATGGCGAGTAATTCTCTGTCGTACACTGTATAGTTCCTCTCGGATTTGTTCAACTTCCGCGAGAAGAAGGCACACGGTCTCCATTCTGACGTATCTTTTTCCGGCTGTAGGAGCACGGCGCCCACCGCTCTGTCCGACGCGTCGGTCTCCACTCTCATTGGCTGCTGCAGATCCACGTGTAAGAGTTGTTCTTCTGAAGCGAACACCCTCTTTAACCTTTCAAACGCTTGCTGCGCTTCTTCCGTCCAGACAAATTTCTTCTTACTGCTGAGACAATCCGTGATGGGCGTCGTTAAGTGGGCAAAGTTCTTGATGAACTTCCGATAGAAGTTTCCGAAACCCAAGAACCTTTGCACGTCTTTCTTAGTTTTCGATGGTTTCCATTCCAGTACCGCTTGAACCTTGCTAGGATCCATGGCCAGCCCCTTGTCTAACAACCTGTACCCCAGGAATTCCACCTCTCTGGCGTGAAACTGACACTTCTCCAGTTTCACCCACAGCTGGTTTTCTTGCAGTTTGCTCAGTACCTCTCGTACATCTCGCACATGCTGCTCCTCATTCTCTGAGTACACTAGTACGTCATCTAAGAACGCTGCGCAGTTCTTGTAAAGCAATGGTCCTAGGACGTGATTCATGAATGATTGGAAAACGGCCGACCCCCCCGGAGGCCGAAGGGCATAACGAGGTATTCAAAGGCCTCCAAAGGGGTGAACATAGTGGTTTTCCACTCGTCTCCCTTTCTCATACGTATCAGGTTGTATGCCCCCCTTAGGTCCAGCTTGGTAAAAATCTTCCCTTTCCTCACCCTGGTCAGAATGTCATCGATCCTGGGCATGGGGAAAGCCACTGGTTCGGACACAGCATTTAGGGCCCTGAAGTCTACGACCAATCTCGGTTTATCTGTATTTCTTTTGTCCACAAAAAACACTGGGCTACCCCCCACCGCTCGTGACTCTCTGATGAACCCTCGCTTGAGGTTCTTGTCTATAAACTCCCTTAACTCCTGCATCTCCCTGTCTGACATTGCATACAGCTTGCCCACTGGCAATTGTGCTCCTGGGAGTAAGTTGATTTGACAGTCAAAGGGTCTGTGCGGGGTTAGTTTATCTGCTTCTCTTTCGCTGAAGACGTTAGCCAAGTCGGCGTATTGTCGTGGTACCCTCCCTGGGTCTGTTACTTCCATCCTTGCTAGCGTGGCTTGGGTGCCTACTTGGCTCTCCCTCTCCGTGCAATATGCCAGGCAATGCGCTGACCCAAAGGAAACCACCCTCTGGTGCCATCCCACTAGCGGATCATGCAGCGCTAGCCAGCTCATTCCCAAAATAATGGGTGCTCCTCCCAAGGTGGCTATATTAAACGCTATCAGTTCTGTGTGCCTTGCCACCCTCATTATCATGGGGACTGTCTGCTGGTTAACAGCTCCTCCCAACAACGCCCTCCCATCAATCGTGGTCACCTGCAGAGGGTTATTTAAGGGGATAGTCTGTATCTGGTGTTCGGCTGCAAACTCCTTACTCATAAAGTTGCAGGAGCTGCCTGAGTCCAATAGCGCCTTCACGTTTAGTGGGTGTCCGTTTGCCAGCTCTAGCAACACCTCTATTACAAGAGCGGGTCTTGGGGGTTCTGGCGTGGGCACATTCACTGTTCCTTGGCCTGGCTGCTGTGCCCCGATGGTGGCAGCCAGGCGTTGGCTTTTACTTGCTCCTTAGCTCCCTCTGCCTCCTCCCCAACAGCTCCCGCCATCCCTTGCCATTCCTTTCTTTGCGGACAAACTCTGGCAAAGTGACCTGGCTGTTGGCAGAGAAAACATTTCTTGGCGCCTTTTCCCTCCTTCTTCCGCCCTTCACTGGGGTTTGAAACTGCGCGCGCGCACGCTGTTCCAATTTCCATCGGCTCTGCTGGCAGGGAAGGCTGCTCTGGAATCTCTGGAATGCGGAAATCCCTCCAACGCTCCCCTTTCCTTTCCCGCTTCTCCAGGGCTCTGGCCTCCTGGAGTGCTCCTATGGCCAGCACGGATTTAGTCAGATGGTCCATAGACTCCGCCCTGTGCGCCCGGGAAAGTTCGTCTTTCACTGCCGAAGATAGTCCTTCTTCGAACAGCATTTGTATCGGTTCCGCTGACAAATCCCAACTTAATTTATGGATCAACATGGTGAACTCAGTCCAGTACTCACGGACAGATCGGTTCCCTTGTTTACACGCCATTAACTGTCTGCGCGCCACTCCCTGCTCAATCTCGTTGGAGAACATCAGATCCATGGTGCGAAAAAACTTCCTTGTGTCCTTTAGGACCTCATTATTGGCTGCCATTAGGGGTCTCACCCAGTGTTTCGCCCCCCCTTCGAGATGGCCAATCACAAACGCTACCCTCGATTCCTCATCAGGAAAATCACCAAACTGCAGATTGAGGGCATATTGCATCTCTGTCCTAAAGGCTTGATAGTTCCTGGGATCACCCCCAAACTTCTGCACCAGTCCTGGCACCTTCCTTGAGAGTTGGGTGGCTTTTCCCTTTTCTGCATCATGAACCCTCCTCTCCTCAAGCCTAGCCGTTTGCAGAGCTAACTGTACCTCCAACATCCTGTACCTTTCTTCCAGGCTTGGACCGGCTGCAGCTGCTCCCCCATCTCCGGCTCCGGCTGGGTTGCTCATGATACCTCTCCTTGCACAAGCTGCTTTCAGTGACTGTCAGATTGCTGTGATGGGATAATGAGCTGCTTGTGCGTAAAAGCTTGATCCCTCAGAGATTACTCAGTGTAGTAAAGCTCTGCCTTGAGCGGAGCCCTTTGGCATGGCTCCGTCAGTCGCTGGTAGAATCTGACAGTGGGCGTCTGCGGAAACGTTTCCAGCATAAAAGCTGTTTAACGGAAACGCGTCTCCTGGATTCTCTGCGTGACAGTTTCCGACGAGGGATGGGGTCCCTAAAGGGGGTCCTGATACCTCCTCACTGTTCTCACTGGAAGTATCCCAGAGCCTCCCCTCCGACTCCCTTTCCCTTGGAGCTCCTGCTCCCCCCCCCTACTGGTTCCCTCTTCTGCTGTAGTGTCTCTGCTATTTTCCTGGAGCCTTTCCACCACCTGTTCTTCCGATGGCAGTTCCCTGACATTTGGTAAAGCCTGTTCTCTAATTGGAGCGCTCACAGGCCAATGTTTCCCAATTGTTGGCGTTTATAGTACTTTTTTAAAAAATAGATTTGCCTTGAGCGAGTCTTTAAACCTCTTTTGTGGTGAATAACAATGGCATCAGCATTAGGCTTTCTATTTTTAAGTTCAGAATAGAGTAGTTGCTTTGGAAGACAATAATCAGGCATCCTCACAACATGACCTGCTTCGGGTACATGTCTGTTATTATATCTGTATAGCCTTCACAAGGGACATTATACCAGCCTTCCCTATCTTGGTGTCATCCAGAAGTTTTGGACCACAACTCTGATCAGACCCAACCAGCATGGCTCATGGTCAGGGATGATGGGAACAGTTCAAAACATTCTTGCTTCTATACACGATGGTCATCCAAAACATCTGTCTTATACGTTTGTTGCAGAGATGTTATACTGTATAGAATGTTACTTTGATCTGATGCCTCAAATGCCTAGCATTTTTTCAGACACTTAAAAAAAATATCTTGGGGGGGGGGGAATGCCATCTTGTACAGAAGCAGGATACTCACATATTTTCTAACAAAATGGGGAAAGCCTTTTGGGGATCTTGAAAGCATCTACTGCCAGAAGGCATGTGTGAGTTACAGCAAAAGCACAATAACTTGTAGCTTCTTCACCTGACAGACCCTGGCAATGTAAGTCAATAATTATCCTGTTTAAAAAACTGTCACAGAAAAGTGTGGCCCACACTGACCGCCAGAAATGAAAGAGAAGTGTATGTGAAAAATGCCTGTGAAAAATGCTGGCTAGGACTTGCTAACTGAGCTCAGAGAAGTGACTAACGGATTGTCCTTTTAAAAGTGTTAAGATCACCAGGACTGGAGGAATTAATTTCCAAACTCTAGTTTGTCTTCCGCCCAGCTCCCTTTGAAAGAAATCCATCTCTTGTTCTCATTGATTTCTCTCGGAGACACTGAAATGCTTCTCTCTCGAGTTTGCTGCCACTTTCTTTAGGAAGTTCCGCTTCTGACAGGCATACAGGACATGCATCTATAAACAAATATAGACCACTGGGATGCTAAGTAAAGTGAATGAATATTTTGTTTTATGAGGTGTGTTCAAGGCTTTTCAGCTCCTCTTTCCTGGCAGTGAGGGTTCCTTTCCATAACTTGTGATTTGCAGCCATACTCAGTGGGGCTGCAATTCTGCCACCTGAGCCCAATAAACCAGTTGGTGATATACGGGATACTTGATCAAATCTATCTATCTTATCTGACTATTTATGCCTTGGTGATCATCATTGTGTAGGAAAACCTTGGTCATATGCTGGGGTGAGGTGTGGGGGGGGTCCAGTCTTGAATGCTGTTAAAATACGATCTTGAGAGGGAAAGAAAAAATACAGATGTTTCGTGTCAAGAAATTTAAGACATGGCTGTGGGCTGTGAGTAACTGATTCTTGCTACAATTGATGTGTTCTGTTAGAAGCTGAGCTTTGGTGCTTCTAATTTTATGGATTAAGACACCGCTTTTTGAATATGGATGCTTTCAGGTGTGGAATGCACACTTTATTTTACTGGATCCAAGTTTGTTTGACTCACTGTATTTCAGATTCTTCTCCAGTTCCTTGACTGGACAGGTAGAGATCTTCTTGATAATGGCTGCTTACCTGGCTCAGGGGTAGGCAACAGTTGTGGCTCATCATGGGCAGAAGCTTCTCCTCCTCCTCTCCCACTCTCCAGGGTGGCAGGGGAAACAGGGTCATTCCAGGATCAAATTAGAAGCTGGGTTGGCTTTTGTAAATCCGGGAATGTCCCTGCAAAATCGGGACACTTGGAGGGTATGAAAATATGCTTTTTGCTCAATGAAGAAATTGTGTGCATTTTAGATCCATGACGTCATGATTCTAATTATATTTCCCGTGGAACAGGTATGGCCAAATTAAATTAACACATGAGGGATTTATTTCATTTCACTCCTCTGATAATGACTTTTATTCATCGAAGGCCCTTTGCCTCTGCTGTTTGTTCCTTCCTTTTTTTCCACAGGCCTCTTTAGCTGAAAAGGTTTAGCATGTCTTCATGGAAGTAGTTGTCATGCTGTGGAAAAAAATCACAAGCAACAAAAAGTCAGAATTGTCAGTTCAGAAGACACCGCTTGTTCCACTGGGTAAAAACTGAGAAAGCAATGCTGGCAAATGATCTTTAGAAAGGTGGTGGAGGAGGAGGGAGGGAGGGTGGTAAAGGAGGGAAGCAGCAACAGAATGAAGATAAAAAGGCTTGCAGGCTTTATTCTCATTGACGGTTGGCAACAGGAAATCTGTTGGCGGAGAAGAAGAATATCTGATAGGTCATCTGTTGTGTAATGAAGAATAGAAGACAGGAGACAAGCTGGGAGAAGCAAGGTGATTCCAAACCTCTGAGGGGCATGAGATCTTACGAGGGAAAACATGAAAGCAACACCTTTATAAGCTGACCAAAATTAATTTCATATCAGTGAAGCTGACAAAACCCATTTTTTACATTATGGGTGAAACTGTGGAAGTTGTGTGTATGTGAAAGAACCCATTCATTTTCTTGGAGTAATAGTGTTTAATTACATAAAATATTCTTGAGTTGATTTTTTAAATAACAATATATAGTATTAATATACCAAGGATACAACCCTAATATCTTAGTTTTGTTTGCAATCTGAAGGACAGACACTACCAGATATATTTACTGATTTTAGTTACAACCTTATTTATTTTAGGTATTTTTACACTGCCCGCAATCATATTCCTAGGGTGTGCTCTCAGTTTATTACTGCTGCCTTTTTGGACAATGTAGTTGCAGCTATTTCAGTTATGTGATGGTTTAAGTTTTTATTAATTTAACAGTGCAAGCCTTTGCATATTCACTCAGAAGCAATGCCTACTGTTTTCAATGGGGCTTACTCCCAAGTAAGTGTACATAGAAGTTTAATCTAAATTGTTAAAAATGAACCCTTTAATGTAAGGGTTCTGATCTCTAGGTAGTAAACAACAGGAAGCTGATTTTGTGAAAAGGAGATGTGGTTACTTGGTGTTGTAATGTCAAAGCTGGATCTCAAAGCCTCCAACACGTGAGAAGTTTTGGATGATAGTAATGACACACTTAATTCACATTATCCACTTTTGTTTTATTGCTGGACAGTATGTCCTGTATTGTTTGGAGGTAGAAGCTCAGGGGGCACAAGCTATTTCTTAAAAAGACTGTGTTTATGTATTCTCAGAAATAACTCACTCAGTTCATTGTGTGTATAGGATTGCAACTTAAGGCTTACATGGGCCACAGTCACTTACGGACTCATTGTTAAAACTGTGTTTATAGAAGACAATCGTATTTGGCTATGAGTGATAGCCAAAGAAGAAGAAGAAGAAGAAGAAGAAGAAGAAGAAGAAGAAGATGCATTGAACTCAAGGGAACTGATTTTTGAGTAGACACGTATGGAATTGTGTACAGAAGCTGTTTCTCCAGCTTCCAACATCAGCTCAAAACTCTCACACAAGTCTCCTATACACAATCACCATTGGCCTATTGCTCTCCATCCTAGGATAGTATGAGAATAGAGCAACCTCTTTGGAAATGTTGAATCACAGCATGGTCAGTGGCCGGTCAGAGTCTTTATCTTAACAAAGGAACTGGTATGGCTTGTTCAGCAGCCATATTCGATTTTAAGCAGGCCTTGGATAGGCCCACAATATTATTCAGTCTGAGCCCACAAGCTCATAATAGAAGGTGCTGAGCTGTCTTGGGATTCACTGGATTCTGAGCCAGCCCCACTGTGGTCATCTGATGGCATCATCCGTGATCATTGCACCAGCTTCAGTCAGGTACAGTGATTTGCCTGCTTTCTACTTTGCACCCCAACCGGCCCTTGTGTCAGGGCAAAGAACCTGCTGGTGATCCTGCCATTCCATTAAACCCCACTGGGCAGCAGCTGGGATTAGAATTGCAGCCTAACTCAGTAAATTAATAGGAGTCTGTCCAACAGATCTTAATGGAGATATCAGCATTAATTTTTCCTGGCCTCACATATTTTAAGGAACACCCCCTCAGATGAAGTGTAAAATTAGTAGTTGTGCCAGACCTTGGTGGAATATAGGATTTTCTCTTGGAATGTGAGGAAGAACGTTGGTTGAATGCATACATTTTACCTAATATTCCTTAGTCATCTGCACTTAAGTAAGATGATTATTGGGTTACTTCCCACCTCCATGCAAAGTTGCTTTGCTAATTTGGAAAGCAGCAAAATAGCCATCTTCTTTCATCACACTGAGCAAGCTAAAATGCTAGATGAATAAACAATCTAAAAGCGCTGAAGAGGCAGATACAAATGTTCTACCCAAACAAGGACGAGAACTTTTAGCCAACTGCTGTCATTAGTGATTGCTGTGACAGGAAGCAAAACGCACAGTTCTCATCTCCATAATGACTGTGGGTTATGCATCGAGTCTGGATCATGCTGATTATTTCCCAGGCACTTGTCTAAGAGCTGGAGAGGTTCACCTGTGGGGTAGCACTCATCAGCCTTAGCCTCACATATTATTCCTTGAAAAGCTCATGAGCAAGTTCTCCACCCCCACAAAAAATTCCACTGGGCAATGAATTAAAAATGACGGCTCAATAGATGGTGAAAACAGGAAAATAGAATATACAAAACATTCCTAATGACCAGGTCTTGAAAAATTTACTAGATAGATCGCTAGTTCTCAGGGAGCTAAACTCATTAAGAGACAATCTTATGAACGGTGGGGTCTTTGTGGGTCTTCCAGTGCAGGCCCCAAAATTAGCATTGCGAAAAATTCCCAATACTGTATTACTTTCGTAGTAGTTGCTAACAAGCTCCTTTTCCGAAAGGCTGTTGCAGAGAATCTGATCACAGCATCTCATTAACCAGCCATCTTGATGCTGAGGTGCTGAGGGAATGATCATCTCCTGGGGTTGGGGAGTTTGATGCGTTCCTAATGATGGGAATGTGCTCTCACCCAGTCCTCCATTGTAAGGTTGCCCTAAATGCTCCATCTTCTTACAGCTTCGTGACTCAGTGTGTGTCCTTTCTTTCCCAATGGAGTTGCTGAATTGTTACAATACTGGGAGTCGCTGTAAATTGATACAGGCCGTCATGACAGTGCCAAGCACCTTGTCATCACTCAATAAATTGTAATAATTAATAGTGTCTGGATGACCTCATTGGGTGACTGAAAACACAGGTTATACTGGATGACAGCGTCTTTCCAATCCGCTAAATTAAGCGAGCTGGGTATACACTAGGTATGGAGCATGAATAGTGACACCTTGTAGAATCAGAGAATTGTTTCACACTTCATTTGCAAACTAGGAGAAAGGAAATGAATTAAACTTCATGCAAACACTCAGGAGATTTGGAAAGAGTCCTATCTCTAAGTCGTCTGTATTATTCATCCGAAGGAATTCAGTATCAAAGTAATTATTAATGATAATTCCAAAGTAGTTGTGCCGCTTCAGGATTTTTATGATTAAGAATGAAATGAATTAATAATAAAAATCCTAATGCATAGTTATCCTTAAATATGATTTCCTATCTAGTTTTGAATCTCCTTGTGTTTTGATTATGAGTGATTAAAAAAATGTTTTGCCAATAGTATCACTTTTAAAGGGATATGATTTCTCTAAAGGTATCTACTAACTTTTCTCAACTATGGTGTGCCTTGTCATTAACTGATTAATATTGCTGCTGCCATATTTGTGAGATTACAATATTTTAAATATTGTTTTAAATAATAGATTAATATCTATTATTTAATAGATCAACTATCAGAATCAACACGAGGAACATAAGAATCCTAGAGTGATATGTTGAAGACAATGCAACAGATTGATAACATTAGTCCCTGGCATTTGCCATGTGTGGGTCAAGTGCAGCAGACAGGTGACTATAATATCTCGCATCATTATCCCACATTTTGCTGGAAGGAATTACTGGGGCAAGAGCAGGAGGGGTAGACTGTATGTGTGTGCGGGCATGAAATAACAGCAATAGGCAACTTGACCACACCATTACTTTGTTCATCAGTCATTTTAAATATGTTAAATGGGATATCAAAGTTTTGATACAATGCGAAATCAAATTTCCTGTAGCCTCCTTTAGTGGCATGGGATGCATGCACACGGGTGTCTTTGTGTCTTTTTAGGATGTCTGTCTTAGTTTTCATACTTGGATCTAATTTTCATAAGGGTTTTTTGTAATTTTTCTAAGTTATAATTATAATATTATATATATTACACAAATTATTATTATTATTTCCAGCAAGAGACAATTAGGATTAGTGCGCAAACCTCTTAATAGTGGTGTTGCTAGAGCTAGACTAGACAGCCCTAGGCCTTTCCAAATGACCCCAAAGTCTCTCCAACAGGTGGCACTGTGGGTTAAACCACAGAGCCTAGGACTTGCCAATCAGAAGGTCAGCGGTTCGAATCCCTGCAACGGGGTGAGCTCCCGTTGCTTGGTCCCTGCTCCTGCCAACCTAGCAGTTTGAAAGCACATCAAAGTGCAAGTAGATAAATAGGCACCGCTCCGGTGGGAAGGTAAACGGCGTTTCTGTGCGCTGCTCTGGTTCGCCAGAAGTGGCTTAGTTATGCGGGCCACATGACCTGGAAGCTGTACGCCGGCTCCCTCGGCCAATAAAGCGAGATGAGCGTCGCAACCCCAGAGTCGGCCATGACTGGACCTAATGGTCAGGGGTCCCTTTACCCTTTACCTTTTTACAGTGGAGGCAGCACATACACTGTTGATTACCACCCCATGCCTGACCTTACCTTTTCCTTCTATAAGATAGAAGTAGCACCTTAGAGACCAACTAAGTTTGTTATTGGTATGAGCTTTTGTGTGCATGCACACTTCTTCTATAGGATGTGAGACATGAGGAAGATGCCTGAGAACTCAAAAGAATCAACAGTTTAGCTGAGTACAGGAACTTCACCACTAATTCAGTTATCTACTCCTGTCACTTAGCATGCAGTCATCACTGATTCCTCCTCACCACCCCAAAGATGTATTAGTTTTACTGTACGACCTATACACTATACCTGTATGGCCTGTATCCTGGTACCTATTTTATATAGCACAGTGCTTGCTGTTTGCCCTATTTTAGAACCAAATGCAACAACAAAAAATGCAGTGATGCCTGCATCTCACTCTGAAAATGCAGCCATTTTAGAAATAAATAAGAGAAATGTCCTAATTAATGGTATGTGAAGCTATGCTTTCCCAACTGTAGGGAAATATTGTGATGTCAATATTTCAGTATTGTGAAATTGACATCGCAAAGATACTTGGGTGGAGCATACCACATGACATTGTGGAAGTGGTACTTGAGTTGCTTGCTTCTATACCACTATACTATAAATCCCTTGTCATTTAATGCAAACCAAGTGTATCTCTGCTTTCTTTTGCTGGAGGTATTGGGCCGTTTGCTCCTGATTGCCTCTCTTTATTGGCTTTCTTTTCACTTCCTAAGTGTTTCTCCATTTTTAAAAAACACTCCATCCTCGGCTCCTTGAATGGATCCCCTTTTATTTGCTGCTTCTGTATGTCATTAAGTCTGTGTGACACCATACATCTGTGCCTCAGCAGGCATTTTCTGCAGACCAGTGAGTCATTAGAAAAGATGTGATGAGTCCCAGATGTTAAAGAAACATGGTAGCACTCCATGGTCTACAACTGGGACAAATAAAAGCCAAAGGGTTTAAGTTTATTAGGCACCACAAAGTAAAATGAGTTCATTTTGCTATAAGAAAGTGGGTGACATTGATGACTTTACAGGTACGCCATATATCTATCTATCTATCTATCTATCTATCTATCTATCTATCTATCTATCTATCATCTATCTATCTATCTATCATCTATCTATCATCTATCTATCTATCTATCTATCTATCTATCATCTATCTATCATCTATCTATCTATCTATCTATCTATCTATCTATCTATCTATCTATCATCTATCTATCATCTATCTATCTATCTATCTATCTATCATCTATCTATCTATCATCTATCTATCTATCATCTATCTAATCTATCTAATCTATCATCTATCTATCATCTATCTATCATCTATCTATCTATCTATCATCTATCTATCTATCTATCTATCTATCTATCTATCTATCATCTATCATCTGAAGCTGGTGGTGGCGGAGGAAAAGAAGTCTACATGTAAACTCAGCCCAGATATGTTCCTTCATGCTGAAAGATTTCAACACGTTTACATATTTTGCTAGTATAGTTATTGTTTTCTCCCTTTGTATGTAAAAGATACATTGAGTCATTGGCTGTGGTTCTGCTTATTGTTGGTCTCCTTGCCTTCCAGTGCCAATCTCAGTGGACACCAGCCATGATAGCTCTTTCCTCCACCTGAAGGGTACAGAGGGTTGCTGCTGCTACCCCCACCCAGCATCTGCTACCTGAGGCAGTTGCCTCACCCTGCCTAACGAAAGGGCTGGCCCTTCTAAGGGATGTAATGCAGGTATAATGCTTCCATTTGCATAGAAATGCTGGCAGAATTTTCTAACACCAGGACTTCAGATGGTAAACCTGCTAGCAGTGTGTTCTATTGTACAATACTAAATCCAATCACAGTACCAAATAAATGCATATTGTTTGTCATCATCACCATCATTTGCTGCTATAATGTTGTCACCTAATGGCGTTGGGTGTTTTAGCACATGTTTAAAAAGTTATTTTAGCTGTAAAACAGACAAACTGTTGGTAAAAGTATCTATGTAATAATAGCCTCGTAGAGTAACACCAAGAGAGAAAATTAAGGAAACAATTATGAGAGTATTTTTCATAGTGTCTATTTAATGATTTAGTACTGCAATTTAAGCTACTGTCCTGCTAAGAGGTAGCATTTAGTGTTTACCCTTTAATGCTCATTTTGTCCAAAAAGTCTACTGTTTATTGAAGTTTTTTAATAAAGCCCCATACTTTCGTAATATTTAAGATACCAGAGTGGCTAAAGTAGAAAAATTAAATATTCTGTCTTCATAAATATACAGGTTCATGGAGAGCAAAATCTTCTTGTTGGAGTATCCTGGCTGATAAGAATGGAGGCTTAATTTCATGAGGCCCAAATCCAACATATGCTATAGAAGCCTGGCCAAAGTTCACAGGCACACATTTAACAGGAAAAAGCTTCTAAGCACATTTGGCTCAACACACTTTGATGTCTTCCCACTATTGGGAATCCTTCACTTTTGTCGTTCCTAATTGTGAGGAGGCTTCCAAGCATGTTCACCCAACACTTCACTTGCAGCTCCTTTCAGACCTTCCCTCTCAATGTAGGAAGTTTGGGGTAGGGTGGGCACGTTTGGGGGTGTTGACAAAAAGACTGGTGTGGGTATGCCCGATCACAATACACAATTTATGCCCACACAGTCCATTCCAGAAATACAATGTGGGTAATGAAGGTGCTTATAGATGGATGCTTAATATTGCAATCAGGTCATTCCGTTAATTTGCAGTAGGTTCCCCCCCTCCATGGAAAAGGTAAATCCGGATTAAGAGTGTGTGGAGGGGAATACAGACTGGCATTTTGATGACAACAGCACTCTGTGGGTGCTATCCCACAATAAAGATCTGTCCAGAGGCACCGCACTCATAAAACCCCATTGCTGCCCCACCATGCCTGTGGCGCCTTAATTTTGCAGACATCGCATTGTAGAAGCAGCTACACAGTTGGCAAGGTAGTTGAAACAGGTATGAAAGCAGAGGGAAGTCACTTTGGGTTTTCTTTGTACAGTTGAAGAAGTAACCTTGAAAGATACTAAAGAAAGCTTTTCAGTTTTATTTTTGGCATATTCTGATGCTGTTTTAACTGGTGTTTGATTTTGTCTTCCTGTGTTAGTTTCATATTTTATAACACACACACACACACACACTTTTTTATTATTAAATAAAGAAATAAGACCTGGAGCTTCAGTGCTAGATTTCCAGAATATTATAGCTCTATTCAGGCGTTTAAACACAAGCATTGATCATTGTGCGTAAGAGGAGCCTGGGGTTGTTGTCAGGTTTTTCTCTGTGATGGGGACAGTTTATGCCCATCCTGCAGGTGGCCTCCTTGCAGACATGCCCTCAGCATGGACAGTGTTGGGAACAGCTGATGAAGGACATGGCAGTAAGAAGGCACAGGGCAGATGTTGCTTTCCTTTCTGTCTGATGCTGGTCGTGTGCCAAAGTTCAAATTTGCTGAAATCTGGATTTTTGTGGAAGGAGATGGCAATCCAGTTTGTGACCCACTGGAATCTGTGTGGCACATGTCAAATCACTTAGAAGGGCACGGGCTAAAGAAGATCATTTCAATGGGATAAACATGAGCCTCTTCACATGTATACGTGCCCAGGGGGAGCTGTGAAGTTTGATGGTTTAGTCTTCCCCTGGTGCCATTGTTGTGCACAGCAACCAAATCCTCTAGTGAATGTTTGTCTGTTGTACACATGGAGAATTCCTACATGCAAGGAGTTCAGCAAGTGTAGCTTTCCATGCATGCATCAATTCATGCAGAAAACTCTATCCAGCAAACATCAATTGGGTATTTGCTGGGGGTGGGGCACGGTGGCAGTATGTAGTGATAGGAGTGGGTGAGGACCTAGTGTACATGGCCTGGTGATCCCTTCTGTGCATAGAATCACAGAATCATAGAATTGTAGAAGTGGAAGGGTCATCTAGCTCAAACCCGGCAATGCAGGAATCCCAACTAGATCATACATGACAGATGGCCATCCAACCTCTCCTTAAAAACCTCCAAGAAAGAAGAGTCCACCGCCTCTTATCGGAGTCTATTCCACTGTTGAACCACTCTTACTGCCAGAATGTTGTTCCTGATGTTTAGTCAGAATCTCCTTTCTTGTAATTTGAAGCCATTGGTTTAGGTCTTAGCCTCTGGAGCAGGAGAAAACAAGCTTGCTCCATCTTCCAATATGACAGCCCTTGAGATATCTGAAGATGGCTATTATCTCTCCCCTCAGTCTCCTCTTTATCATGTTAAATATACCCAATTCCCTTAACTGTTGCTCGCAAGGCTTGGTTTCCATCTTCTTGGTCATCCTCCTGTGCAGACATTCAAGCTTGTCAATAGCCTTCTTTAATTGTGATGCCCAGAACTGAACACAGTACTCCAGATGTGGAGTACTCCAAGGCACAACAGAGTGGGACTATTACTTCTCTTGATTGGGACACTATGCTTCAGTTGGTGCAGTCTAGAATACTTTTAGCTTGCTTTGCTGCTACATCACACTGTTGACTCATGTTAAGTTTGTGGTCTACTGTGTTCCCCCTATAATGATGTTAACCCTGGGAAAGCATTTTTGTTGCACTCTTTGTGCCTTCTTGTTAATTCATTTTGTCCTCTCCTCACTTTTCTGTCTATATTCCACAGCGTGTATTGCCCACTCTTGCCTTTCTGCATCATTAACACTTGCTGGATCCCTTTGTTTGGGTGCTTCCAGACTGCGTCACCATTTTTGACTGGGATTCATCTGCATGCTGGCAAGTTCAGGTTGCACAACTATAGATGACTGGGAGACCTTGTGCAGCAAATCAGCTTCCCCCAAACAGCAAACTGTTAGCGGTTAGGAAAGTGAGGAGGAAATGCATCAGAAAGTGTGGAAAAACACTTGCTTTGATGCAATGCTGTCTAATCTCTCCACAGATGAATGCCCATTAAATAGCCAACATAGTCTAATCTCCCTGCAAACAAATCAGGATGAATGCTCAATAAACAAGTCATCTGGAAGTATAATTTGCTAACCCACTTCTTCCTTTCCACTCCTTGGTGCACTCTCTCTCTCTCTCAGCACTCCCATAAATTCACCTGCCATTCTCTCAGTTACTCCACTGGAATCTCTTCTCTCCAAAGTTTTCCTGCATCCCCTTTCTCTGATTCCAGTTGTTCCCTTTCCCTACTCCACTTCTATCCCTTTATGCACCTCTTGTTTTTCCCACCCTACAAACTTCTATGCACCCCGTGCTATCTCATTTTTTCTCCACCCCATAATTCTCTCTCTCCTACCTACAGCAACATAGATCTTGGTGCCCCCCCCCCCAAACTTTGCTGCCCCTGTCTTTTCTATTTTCCCACCTTGTGTTGTGCAGGCCTACTCTAATCTAAAATCTAATCTAATCTACCATCATGATAATCTAGATGGTTTTCTTCCTAGTGTCAGCCTGTGATAATAAAGAAGTACAGTAGATATGCTCTAAATGTCACTTTCAAAGAAACTTTCCCCCTACTTCAGATGCCGTACACAGTGAAATGTTTCTATTAATTTCCCCCCTGAAAAAAAACTTTAAATCTCTGAGTGCTGCCCAGACAATTATTGCCACTTTGTGTGTCATAATAACACTAAAATGAAAGTTAGAGAAGCTGAAAGCAGACGCACGATCAGGAGACAATAACAAATGAGTGAAACAATTACCTTGAACTTTGCCATAGATGAATAAATTACTGTTTTGATACTCAGGAAAGGCTCAGTTAAATGGGTGAAGCACTGCTAAAATATTGATTACTTGGCAACATAAAACACCCCCACCCCAAAGGAGATTGTCCTTTTGTCTTGGAACAGTCCCTCAAAAATGTTGCACTGACAGGACTGCTTAATAGTATTACCATGAAAAAGAATTGATGTTTGCTGAAAATGAAGATACTCTTTCATTCCATTCTTAACTTTGGCCTCCAGAGAACTAATTTACCAAGACATACTTTTTTCCCTTGCATTTAAGGACACTGCAGTTCACACTTTATATTAGACACTCTGATGCGTATTAATGACGACTATGGTAAAATTTTCATACATGAATTTATTTTTCCTAGTGATCCACTTTTCAGTTCACATTAAGCATAGTCAATATGAATAACAGTTACGTGCCCCTTTCCCAGCACAGCACAGTAAATGTCATCTGCAGCAGAATTCCTTTAACAAGAGGATTGATATCCCTCCCCCCTTTTATGGTAATTAATCCTTAACCGCAACAAAAAATAAGGGACACATCAGTACACAGGATGGGCTGAATAAAATGTTAGGATGGGCTGAATAAAATGTTTTCCGTCCAAATGAATAAATTGTTTTGCTTTTCCTAAAATTATACTGTCATTGCCCCTGTTTCTGCTGTTCAGGCTCTTAGTCGCCATGGCTAGGTAGACAAAATGGGAAGAAGGATAAAGTGACTGCAGAAAGTGACAGTGATGGGGCAGTAGCCTTCTTCACACACCCCTCAAATGTCCTGGGACATCCCAATGTTGGGCTTATAAGAGAGCATGGTGCCCCAAAATGTGCATGACTCATCTGGGAGGGTGGCCAGGAAGATGCACATTCCAATTTTGGGCTGGGGTATGGCTTCAGGTGACATAATTGTATTGTGCTCTCTTGGTGGGATCGACACATTCCACGACAATCTTTGCCCCCTACAACCAGTAAGTATAAATCTCAAAGTCTCCAAGCATTAGAAAAGCTAGAGGGAGTATCTTCTCTGGTTTAATTTTGATCTTTTCCAGGCAGCATGAGAAAACAAAGATGGAAGTTTGGTGTTATCCAGTGCTTTTTTTAAAAAAAAGTTTAGGGGTACTCTCATTTTGACCCAAGAAAATCACCATTTTATAGTTTAAATCGGGAAAAATAAATACAGTAAATGGACAAAAGTACAAAGAGCATGCATTACTCATATTGAAATACTGCCCCTCAGTGAGGCCAAACTTTCATCAGTAAAACACCACACATCCACATTCCACACCGCTTCACACATTAAATGCTTGCTTCCATCTGAGTCTCGGGAAACATCGGGACAGGAAATGAGGTCGCTATTGGGGGTAGCAATGGAACTGACGATTCACCGTGCTAGAGAAGAAACTAAACATTTTTTAAAAAATTGTTTCATCTCCCGTTAGATTCACAAAATGTTAAGGGGTATGTGTACCCCTGTGTTCCCCCCCCCCCGAAAAAAGCAATAGGCGTTATCTACTGAAGGTAGTTGCTGAATTTTTTGTGAATATAGGGTTGTGCCATACGTCCAAATTTTTACTTCTTAAAATATGGCAACCCTGGAATAGAAATGACTTTCGCCATTTATCCCAATTATCAGTTAAAGTCACATTTGGATTGGTAGGGAAGAAGGCATGCGGGCAAACAGGAAGTGGCGCTAGGGCCAATAAGAGGCAGAGGCAGAGACCAGGAGAGGTGGAGACAGCCAATTCCAGTTTTGTCCCCGTCCTTCTGCTGAGTTCTACAAGTGACATGAAGGATGAGTGAGATGACAACCAAGGCCACTCCTCCACCCTGACTGGTTGTAAGTAAGAAGGCAAGTTGATGGGAGCTAGCTGAGGGCAGACTGAGGCTAATGGGGCAGCACCCCATTCAGCCTAATGGACCAGCCTTCATTGTATTACATGGGTAAACTCCTCAGTTGCAGCCTTGAACTGCTGTCAGGTCCTTTATCTTGATCTCCTGAGTTGCTTTGCCTACGTAGACACAGCTGTTATTCTATCATGGATTTGGTATTTATTCTAAAAAAGCTATATGCTAAATGATCACTTGAAGGTTCCTGTGTAAATACTTATTCAATTTGCCTGTGTTTGACTGATGAGGTCACTGCAAGATTGCTGCTCTTGGCCAGCTATATATATTAATTTTTTCCAGAGGTATTTGCTTAACAATTTTAATTCCTCACCCTGTTTAGTATGGAATTCATCTTGTGGCTTGCAAAGACCTGTTTCCCCAACCCCCCCGCCCGCCGCGCAGAGCAAATGGTAGTTTGCAGGTGTTTGGTTCCTCATGGGACCAGCCCATTTTCCTCATCGTCTCTTTGTCCATTTAGAAATCAATCATGACCCTACAAATATTTAAGCTGACATAATCTGTAAGTGTGGTGTAAAACACAAAACCTAGACTTGCTTTTCATTATTTGCAGATGCTACGGTCATCCCAAAGAAATGGCCCAGTGTCTTGACTCATCTTGAAAAATGTTCAACATCTGCCAAAGCATGCTAAAATGTGATAGATTTTGGATAACTAGAAACACATGTTATGCTTATTTATTGCCTTGTTTTATTTCATATATTGATTTAGATTTTCTTAGAGAGAAAACAACAGAAATGTTTGATAACTGGAAAGTATTTGATTGGCTGTGGCTCTGGGCTTTCTTAGCATCGTCCAGCCATGGGATCTCTGTGGCCATTTCACCTTTTCGTTCAGAGCAGTTGTTCTACTCACAAAATAGCTGCATTATCTGTGTGTTTGCCTGTTTTGCCATAATGAAGACAACTAGACTTGTAATAGTCCATTAAATGGTCTATTAAATAATGTAGTTGCTGGAGGGTCCCTGGTAATATTGTATAGAGTGGCAGGATAATAATTTTGTAATTCAGACGTTTCACGCATTTCCTTTCTATTACAGCTGTTTGAAACAGCTTTTGAAGAGTTTTCATAAATCTTTCTACTTCTCAGTTTGCCTCGGGCCAACATAGAGCCATTTTTTTTTTATTAGAACCCTAGATACACAGCAAATAAGGCGAGTTCTTTACTTTTAAATGTGTTTGACCATTATGGCGTAGCTATGCAGCAGCTTCACAAGATGGAAAATAGTTTCTGTCCAATTTAGGCACCCACATGAAGGATAACTATGGTTACAAAAGCTGCGTAAATGTAGAATAACCCCACAGGAGCAAACCAGAACATACCAGAATTTGCACTAGTGTGGATCGCAATTAAATTGGGCCTACTTCTTAAAATACGGGTAATTATTGGTATATTTATTTATTAAACTTATATAGTGGACTCGCATTGATATTCCATAGTTTTCTACTTAGAGGGATCGTACTGGAATTTGCTTCACATGACGAGCAGCCCATGTTGTCGTATAGAATGGCAAGAACCTATCAAGTGAATTTTGCATAAGCTACACAGGTATCTTTACATACGGAAAGGCCACAGGTTTAAACCTTCACATCTCTAGGTAGAATGAGGAAAGACCTGTCTGAAATCCTGGAGAACTGGTGTTGGTCAGTTTGGACATTAGTGAATTAAATGGACCAATGTTATGGCTGAATGTTCTTAATGACCTCCCTAAGGAGATTTGACAGTGTATCTGTTTGTGTCCCCACCTCCCATTGAGGATAAGGTTATCCATGGCTTCCAGCTATGCTAGTTATGCTAGTTCCGCTTTCAGAGATGGTATGCCTGTCAATACCAGTGTTTGGTTCCTCATAGGGCCGGCCCATTTTCCTCCTCATCTCTATGTCCATTTAGAAATCAAGGGGCTCATACAAACTCATTGCTTTTTAGGCTTATTCTTGCAGCACTAAACTATTTTGCCATTGTGTATGAACCAGCCTAGCAAGGATACGAAACCCTGGTTTGGTCATTTTAAACAAGCCAGCTTAAAAGCTAACCACAGTTCATCCTTGCCATATGTACGGTGGTACCTCGTACATGGGACGCAGGTGGCGCTGTGGGTTAAAGCCTCAGCGCCTAGGACTTGCCGATCGAAAGGTCGGCGGTTCGAATCCCTGCGGTGGGGTGCGCTCCCGCTGCTTGGTCCCAGCGCCTGCCAACCTAGCAGTTCGAAAGCACCTCCGGGTGCAAGTAGATAAATAGGGACCGCTTACCAGCGGGAAGGTAAACGGCGTTTCCGTGTGCGGCTCTGGCTCGCCAGAGCAGCGATGTCACGCTGGCCACATGACCCGGAAGTGTCTCCGGACAGCGCTGGCCCCTGGCCTCTTAAGTGAGATGGGCGCACAACCCCAGAGTCTGTCAAGACTGGCCCGTATGGGCAGGGGTACCTTTACCTTTTACCTCGGGTTAAGAACTTAATTTGTTTTGGAGGTCCGTTCTTAACTTGAAACTGTTCTTAACCTGAGATACCACTTTAGCTAATGGGGCCTTTCATACCGCCGCCGCCTGATTTCTGTTCTCATCCTGAAGCAACGTTCTTAACTTGAGGTACTATTTCTGGGTTAGTGGATTCTGTAACCTGAAGCGTCTGTAACCCGAGGTACCACTGTAATTACAAGACATGGTTAGTTTAGAAATAAAAGTCTCTTCCTCATGGCCATGCACAAGGATGGAAGGAAAAGGGGACCACACAAGCCCAGCATTTATTGCTGTGTCACTAAACCATGTTTTAGGGCCATGGCCAAATCATGCTAGTATTCCTCAGTGGTGACCCAAACACAGTAAAACATCCCACCAAGTAAACACTCTCTGATCTTCAGCTTATGGACTTTTAGAAAGTATTGCAAAATATCTATTTCCCCCCAAAGGATTTAGTAATATTTTGTTTTACGGTTGCATCTTTGGCTCTGTGTTTAATTGCGGGTGCTTAAATGTTTTTGTTTTGTTTTATGATATTTATGATTCAAAAGCTACTTTTTTGGCTATAGGATATCATGAATGGTATTGACTCCTTTTATTTAATAAGTAAAATGAAATAACAATGGTGTAGAGACCTGACCTGCTGCAAAAGTTATTTGATCTTGGACATGTTTTATGTTACTAATAATTTTTGTAGATCTTCATAAATTTCACCCAGTATGTGTTGTCTAGGGAAAGTTACAAATCTACCCCTCTTTTCCCCTTTCTGTTTCTCTTCCTGTTGGTAGTTTTTCTCTTTTTTGAGGTAAACCCTATCCAGAGCTTAAGCTATTTGTGGCTGTACCACAACAGCCAAAACAACCCCACCAATTCTTTTGCAAAGGCCTTTTGCTGTTGCAGACGTGCAGTTTCAAGAGTGATGAGGCTACTTCTCAGAGCCATTTGGACTGTAGAGGTATGGAAGTTTCTTCTCTCTTTCCACCCCACCAAAATACAAACCAGGTGCACAGAACTCAGTTCTGGGGGCGGGGGGGGGGGGGAGCATTGAAAAACCAAATTCTGTGAACCAGCAAAATCACACTGGCTCACTATATTACCTTACAACTGAATGGCCAACAAGTTTTAATTTTGAGTACAGTTGGGTTGTCCCAATTTTTAACACTTTTCCAGCTTTGTCTGCACTAAGTTTAAAATGTTTTGTTTTCATACTGTCCTCGTCTGACCCACTCTGGAACCTGTTAATTTCCTTTAACCTTTGTCTTAAATTGACAAAAGACCAGTGGGGCAAATTTGCTTTACCATATGGAAAGGTTTACATTTCTCCCGACATATTTCTGTGTCTTGTGGTTACTGTGAAAGGTCAACTATGCTATCAACACCCTCACCTTTAGAACTTCAGAAACAGCAGCTATTGTTCTCTTCTGCTTCTATATGTACTCTATTTAATGTGCCTGTCTTTGTGCTTCATTATGTTCTAACAAAGCTTCTCAAAAAGATAAGCTTCCTGTTCATGCAGCAAAGTTTTCTTGAAGCTCCTCTTTTGATGTACTGGCTAGCTTGGAAACAACATTTTGTTTCATCAACTCTCTGCATCCATATTGGTCATCATTACTACAAGGCCCGAGGTTTCTTAAGTTTCATTCATTTATTTAAGAGATTTACACTCAACTTTTTGAGGAAATCCCCCATAGGGGATCTAGGACTCATCAGAAAGACTTTGGGGATTGGATGCCCTGCCCCCACCCTAATAATGATTATGTCTCCAAATGAATAGAATTGGTAAGTTGCAATTCAGCAACTTAGTTTACTTTGTTCCAAGACAACCACTTTAAGATCCATAAGGGTGTTTGAGGTGTGGACCTTATGACATCAACAGATCATTTGGATCTGATTTTTACATTGTGTGTACTTAGCAGGTTAGCTTTCACATATTCCAGTTCTTTTCACTCATATCAGTCATCGTTCATCCACCGCTTACCATCCACACTAGCAGAAGGAATCTTACAGAACGTATGAAATGTATGCTTGCTACAGACCCAGGTGAGGAAACGTGTATGCTTCTGTGGACTGTGTTAATTCAGATGAAGGGACTTGTGTGACTCTAAAGTCTGCTTGAGCTAATGTTAAAGATTTGCAAACTGCTGGTAAGCAGGTGGACTGTGATAAAGGGGCTAGTTTGAATTAATCCAGCTGGGGGACTGATGAGATGACTCTAACAGGGCTGAGAGCCATGGAGAATTAAAACAAACAAACAAACCCGGAAGTACACACAGGCAAATGTTACCAGCCTTATTTAGTGTGCTATCATGCTTTACAATGAGTAAAATGGGGGCCTGGGTTTTTTGGGGGGTGGGACGTACATTTTCATTTGTTTTCTTTCTTTCTTTTTTAAATATGGAAATCTTGCACAAGAATGATAAAGAAGTATTATATTTAAAAAATCAGGTGGAGATTATGAGAGAATAAAATGTTCATGCAGCAATGAGTGAAAAGAGTCTCATTTGGGCTGGGTTCTGAGAGGGGAGGAGAGACGGTATTTAAATCTGTCACAGTTTGAAATTATTACAATTAGGCTTTTTAAAAATTATTACAATTAGGCTTTTAAAATTGCTATCCACCCGAGACCTTGGAATGGGGGTACACTATACATTTAAATGACATAAATGTTTTCAAGGCCGGACCATGGGTTGAGCTGGGAACTGGGAGCTGTGGGGTGAAGTCCTCCCCCTTTCTGATACATTCAGATCACAACCCCCTACAGTAAAGTCCGTGTGACGGTTTGTCAGATTAAATCCTTGTATCCAGTCACATGCTGATAAATGCAGAGCACCAAAAGACAGCTGCAATATCTTACCTTCGAGCCCCATCTCTTTATAGTTTCAGGAGACCAGTTGAGACGCACCTTTTTGGTGGGTTATTTGAGGAGTAGAGATTTGGTGAGATGAATGGATTAGCTGCTGCTGCTGTCAGTAAATCGCTACTTAGTGAGTTGTTCTGGCTTGGTCTGAGGAAGAGCCATAGCTCAGTGTGGAGAAGGTCCCAGGTCCTAATCTCTGGTATCTTCAGATAGGACTGGGAGAGGCCCCTGTCTGAAATTCTGGAAAATCAGTGTGGACAGTAATATTTTATTATTATTTTCAAAATTGACTTCATTGTAAACTGCCCTGTGGCTTGTGTGAAGGCTGGTATATAAATGAAACCAAGCAACGGAAAAGAACTTCGAAAGTTTCTTAACACAAACCAACTATAGAAGCCTAACTGTAATAAATATCCAAGAAGGCCACCTGGTGGCAGCACAGTTACATGTTTGTCATTTCCCCCATCTGCTCGGCACCAATGCATTAGGTATCGCCTTGTCTCCACTTCATGCGATTGTAACATAGCAAGAGAAATAATATAGCAGCCTATCCCCGATATTAATAACCAATGATTTTTCTTATCTTATGTTTAAATACATCTTTAGGAAAATAATCCACATAGTTAAGGCTTATGAGAAATTAATTGCTGCCTAGTTAATGCAGCAGCCAGTATAAAAAGATGGCTCAGCATGTGGTCAAAATATCTATTTTTCTGAGTGGATGAAAACCGGGTTTGCAAGTTGAGCCTGGTGCTCGTGGAGCTAAATTAAGTCATGAAAAGGAGATAACACAATGTACTATCATTTTAAAGCAATTTAATCACAAAAACTAAAAAATTTGGAAGCAAATAGATATTTTACTTAATAGAAACCATCTGCACTGTACAGTAGGCAAATGGTATAAAAATGAATAAAACTGTCTCTGGAGGAACATGACTCAGGCACCAGCTTATATAATGAAGATGTATATGTGCCTTTTAGCATTTGCATTGTCTATTAAGCTAGGTAAATCGCACCACTAGTGTGGGCAAAACAGTTACAAATTTTATTACCATCATATGACTGATGACAAATGCAGTAATAGAAGTAATAGGTATTAGACGGGGCTCATTCCAGACCTAAGTGGTTTTGCGTTTCAGGGCAGTCGGATGTAGCTGAATCTTTATTGAGTGATGGGTAACAGACATCGGGGGTTAGCTGCTATTGCTTTAGAGACTAAAGTCCACAAGGGCAGCCTTTTAAACTGGTTTAGGCTCCGATCCCACTGCTTGATTCAGACCCACTAGGGAAGAGCCTAATCTAAATTGACTTTCACGCCGGACGTTGAGCTGGAAGGATCCAGGCAGATGATCTTTAAAACACTCCTTTAGCCATAAAGGAGCAACATGCACCTATTTGATACAGCAATGCTTTTCTTCCTGGGCAGACACTGCTGGAACCTACCTTTCCCTGTTGCCATTGTTAGATTTTAGTACTTTAAAAGGTCTCCCTGCAATCACTGCCGGATCTTCACAATATGGTGCTCCAATTATATATATACTCTTCCAAAACGATGGGAATAGCGTAAGATTGTGTCTATAGCAGTCCAACTGCAACCAGCTCCTCCCCATAAACTGAATCTTCAGCACAGTTTTATAGATCTGATGTAATGTTCTGTGTGCTTCCTCCTACCCAACAGCTCTTTATCATTTGTAACATAAGGTCTGAATAACATGCAAAAGAACCAGCATTTTCCACGCTGCCCAATTCTGACTGTTTGTTAACTGTGCAGACACAGGCTGCTAGTTTTATTTATTATTACTACTTTGTACTTTGAATAAGTTTCTATATATGAAATTACAAAAAAGAGCTCTTATTTTGCTTTAGAAAAGATGGAAACTGAAGCTCACTTTGTTCCCAGCTGCACTTGAAGCAGATTTAGCAATAAAAGCATTTCACGTTAACAAATATGTAAAGTAATAAACCACAAACCCTTCTCCCCACAGATTAAGACTTCTAAGCAATTAGAAGCAATTTTCTATCGCAAAATCCTCACTTTCTGTTTTGCTTAGGGTTGCTCTAATACAACCAGGGCAACTAACCTACACTAATAATAACATCACCAGAGAACTCCCAAGTACTGTACGAACTCTAGAGAATAAGTCCCTTCCAAGACAGAGCGTGCTTTATTTCTGAATGGTCAGTAACATTTCCCCTCTCATAGCCCTGACGGTGGCTTGTGATCAAGAGCATGCTCCAAAGTGATCAAGAGATGCCGTGTCCGGAAAAAAGTTCTGGCACTTTGCAGTCCAGGGGTATAACATTTCGACAACTCTAAATGGTTGCTCATCCTTTCAGTGTCTGCATAGAGAAAGGGAGAGTGGCGGGGGGTGGGGGGTGGGAGCACACTTCCAACCAAGCACAACCACAGTAATTTTTAAGGTTCTCTGAAATTGTCCAAGGGGCTATTCATGGGAAAAAAGACATTCTTAAAAAAAACCCCAAAACCAGAGGAGATTTAGCATTGTTATGATATCTGTTTTTCTTTTACATTGGCATTCCTTTCAGAGTGGAATTGATCTGATCGAGGTAGTTGAGGGAGTAAAAAAATTGCTTTTATGCAGGGTTTTTAAAATATATTGTTTTGTTTCTTTCTGCATGGATCCTTAGCATGTTTTTCTCTTGTTTTTCTCTTATTTTTTAAAAAAGAGAGAGCCAATCATCAATAATTTTTCACAAGTCTTGTAAATCCTAATACACCTAATTTTTTTTTTTTGCCTATTTCTTAAATGCGAAATCTTCAACACCAACATATTAAATTAAAGATAACCACACAGTTAATTACAGCCTGATATTTAAAAAACAAACAAACTGATTTTGAGCTCTCTGGTGATCTAATTGGATCCAATAATAAAAACCACTTTTGCTGTGTTTGGTTAGGAGGCTATCAATAAATAAAAGCAAGAGAAAATAAAGCTTCAATTTTGCTCTTTTAAATATCACTTTCCTATTGTGTGTGTGTGTTACATAAACTTTAAAATGTTTAAAATTTGATTTTTTTAAAAAAGCCTGATAGCTAAGGTCTAATAGGTGCCAAGAAGAAGAAGAAGAAAGAAAGAAATAAAAGAAAAAAAGAAAAGAAAGCCAAGGTTTTTATTTGTTGAGGTGACAAGAAGCAACATGCATTTCTTTAGTATGAGATGATGAAATTAATGATGTTGGAGCAATCCTTGCTTTTCCATAGTGTGGTTAGGAAAATAATCTGAGATGTGTTGTTTGGTAAATATGCTTTCTGTTGTTGTTGTTGTTGTTGTTGTTGTTGTTTTTAATATCACCTTAGGCTGCAATCCTATGCTCACTTACCTGAGGGTAAACCCCATTAAATTCAGTGGAGCTTATTTTGGTGTAGGTATGTATGGAACTGATCTGTAAATTACCTTGTCATAGTCAGAAAACCTTGACAGAAAAATAATACAATTGAAAAATGTAAAATAATAATAATAATAATACCCAACTCCTAAGAGTTCTACAAAATAACTAAGAAATGATAATGGATAGACCAGAAAGAAGTACAGGAAGAAGGAGGACAGGGTTTTTGTTATGGAATATCAGGAAGGGAGTAAAATAATAAAAAAAAATGCCTGCACTTTGGAATTAGGTTCACTTGATGTTGCTGATTGATTCTGATGGAATGTTGTTCTTTTGTCTGTCGGATGGTCAAATTTCTGCTCATTGTCTTTTTTTCTCTTCCCTTTCTTTGAAGTTGCCCCATTTAGGCATATTTAAAAGGCCATGCCAAGGGCACAATTAAAACAAAAACCCATTGCCAATTTTAAACTGAAATACTTCAAGCCTGAATTTTCTGTATTACTCAGCACTCGTGGTTTTCAAAGTCTGGCTTCATAAAGAGATAATGGGGCCCAAAACCATTTGGAAAATCCCAAATGGAGCATGATCACTAATGACCACTCTAATTAAACAAGGCTAAATAAACAAGCAAACAAAACAAAAATCCAGCTCAAATTTCAGTGCCGTCCTAAAATAAATAAATAAGTAAGTAAATAAATGAATGTTTGGGGGTTTTGTTTTGGGTTTTGTTTTGTTTTTTTAAAAAAGAAAAACCTGACTTTCATCCCGTTACTACTTTGGCCCACAAGATGGCACTCTTAAGCTTTGTAACAGTTTATTTTTCAGAGAAGTGGAAGGGAAGGGGAGAGAGAGAGAGAGAGAGATGAGGATATGAGGGAAAGGGGAAGAGGGGGGGGGGCGGGAGATAGAGTGAAGAAACAAAAGTTGGAGTCCAAACTTAAAGCTAGCTAGACTTCTCTGGCCATTCCCAACCATGAAAGATGGCGTTCCTTTCCCATAAGCCTCCTTGCTGAAAAACCTTTGTCTGCCCTTTGAGCCCCTCTCTAAAGCTAAGGCATCCAGGTAGCCACATTGAATGGGTCAGAACCTAAGCTGACCTCCTTTCGGGCCTTGTTATAATCTTTCTTGTTCCATGCGGGGCTGCTGGTTTCGACTTTGGTGGGAGCTGAGGGGTTCCTCTGCACCTTGTGCCATTTGCTTGGAATATTCTGGGCTGGGGCCAACCCATTTTGAAGAAAGAGCAGGGAAAGAGATGCCCAGACCTTAAAAAAAAGAAAGAATAAAAACAAAAGCCAGAAAGATTTTGAAAAGGGAGGAAATGCAGCTTTCTTCCTCAGGCATTTGCCACTGCTAAGGTGATACGTCTCAAACCTTATTTACACCTAAACAAATTTGTGGCAAGGAACAAAGGCCCATCCATGCAGAACCTTATTGCTGTTGGATTCATTTTACAATAAGGTGCGGGAAAGGAAAAATATCCCAGGGCTTTTCTTTTCTTTCTTTTTTTAGCCCCTGCCCCCGCAACCTGGGTTATTACAATGGTTTTATCTGCCTATGTGAGAGATATGTCGGCATCTGTCTGAAAAGTCAGCAAATCACAGCACACCAGCCAAGCTATGGAAGCAATCACCACTCTTGCCTCCATTCCTGCCAGGTGGCTTTGGCTGTTGTAGATGTGGCTGTGGAGAAATTTTTCCAGGCCTGCAGTCTCAGTACATATGGTTATTGTTCAACCAGTAGCCAGGCACATATTTTAGACTACATTTGTGTGAATGTTGCTGAGGGATATGCTATGTTTCGACTAGTGAATGCCAGGCCTGCTCATTTCCTTTTATTCCCTACCAGTGATGTGAATTACTATCCTCGTGGACAAGGAACTGTTGTCTATATCTATCTATCATCTATCTATCTATCTATCATCTATCTATCTATCTATCTATCTATCTATCTATCTATCTATCATCTATCTATCTATCATCTATCTATCATCTATCTATCATCATCATCTATCTATCTATCTCTATCCACAATAATTCTTCCAGTGGTACCTTGGGTTACATACACTTCAGGTTACAGACGCTTCAGGTTACAGACTCCGCTAACCCAGATATATTACCTCATGTTAAGAACTTTGTTTCAGAATGAGAACAGAAATCGGGCTCCGGCGGCGCGGTAGCAGCAGGAGGCTCCATTAGCTAAAGTGGTGCTTCAGATTAAGAACAATTTCAGGTTAAGAACGGACCTCCAGAATGAATTAAGTACTTAACCTGAGGTACCACTGTATTCTCTCTCTCACACACACACTTATAAGCACATGGGAACTCCATTAACTGGAAGCTTACTTTATTTCAGAGCAGGCAGGTACACATTACGACAAGTACAATAACCAGCATTAGTATAAACGTTAGGTCATCCAGTTTTGCAAAAGCAAAGATAATGGCAATTTTGTCCTAATTAAAACATCAGATCTGTAACAGCAACAGGTTACTGCATCTCAGGATGAGTGTAATGCTATGCCTAATACGGAAATAAAGGAATAACCTCTGACATCCCCTCCTCTCCCATTAAAGCACATCTGAGGGCAATTCAGCAAAGCTATGGGAAATCTTTGTACATACCCTATGTGACAGTGAGTCCAATCTGCCTTTAGGGATGTGACAAACTGCCTCACTGTCACACACACACACACACACACACACACACCCCAATTCTGGCAAGCACCAAATATTGAGGCTTTAAATTTCATCAGTTGGTAGCTACAAAATCAAACAGAAGCAGTTAAGTGTGACATCTTAAATCGTATTGCAAATACATTTAATTCCAGCAGGCATGACTTAGCTTGTATTTGTCGTCTTCTATATCTCAAATTTCCCCTCTTTCAAGAGTTTCTACCACATTTGCTGGGGCCAACCACAGCATCTGAGCCTCTCTTAGAGGTGTGACTGCTGAACAAGGAGAAGTTTGGAACTCCTCTTGTGTTGACCTTTATTTTCAGATGTATGAGGGTCAGTTCTTGCTACTAAGTACTGAAGGAAATTGCACCCTGCACATGCTTGTTAGTGCTGTCTTCTTCTTTACTGTTGCTCCACCTGTTCTGGGCCTGAGACCTGGGACTAGGTCAAAAACAAGGCTGGTGTCGATGGCTTTAAAAGGATATTAGCAACATTCATGGAGGATAAGTCTAGCAACACCTTTTTCTGTGATGGGTAAATTTAGCTTTCAGGTTTAAAGGCAGTGAATACCAGTTGCTGAGGAGCAGGAGCAGAATCATCCAGCTGGGCATTTGGGGAAACAGAATGCTGGCCTAGGAAGAGTCTACCTGGTAGACCTATAGTCTGATCCAGCTAGGCTGCTCTTAAGCTGCTGAGCTCTGGTGAGCTCAGATGAAGTTCTATTCTCTGCTCTGCATTGGTTGGCTTTGTGGTAGAGCTCCTGGTCTTTCCTAGCTTAACTGTGTAGGAGTATTGGAGTTTAACTCTCTTTTACAAGGCCTGTGGAAATAAAGAGAGAAACCGGTAGGTTTTAAGGTTTAAGTCACGTAGGTATATGTGGAAGAAAGATATTCAGGCTGGCCTCTAAGATAAAGTTATAGGGTTCCATTAAGTAACTATTAGTCTTGTCTTCTTTATTTACATATTTACATCCCGCTTTTAAAATGGTGAGCCCTTCACAAAGTAGCCGGCAATAACAAATTCAAGTATTATTTAAAGCAATGGCAATCATTGAACAATAATTTCATAAAAGCAATCTAATTATAATTACACAAACAAGCATCAGTGGTTACCCATAAAACCCAGCACATTCATGTAAAACTGAAGAAATACAGCATAGCATATTAATTAAAAGTGGGTTGGAATAGAAAAGTTTTGAAAGACCATTTAAAAGATAATAAAGAAGGAACTATAGGGATATCCCTTGGGAAAGACTTTAAAAACCATTGAAAAGACCCTTCTGTAATGCCTAGCAATTGCATGGTCCTCTTCTCTCAGGCCTTTAGCTAATTAAACAATCTGTGGCCTTTTAAACTGTGTGTGGGGTTGTTGTTGTTGTTTGTTATTATAGTATGTATTTTTGTGTTTTTATATTGTAAACTTTTCTGTGACCCTTGGATGAAGAGCAGTATAGAAATTTAAATCACAACAACAACAACTGCTTCATTGTTTTATTACTACTTAAAAAACTATTAAAAAAACCTATTTAAGGGATAATTGGTTGACATGCTGAATTTAACATTGCACTACTGTTTTTAAAGATCCTCAAAAATATATATCTTGCCTTTTTGAGAAACGGCTTCACCACCTCAAGTATCATGGATACGACACACAGGTTTTTAAATACAAAACATAAATAAAAATTACTAGTGTTCTCAGTATTTCCCTCACCTTTGTATGTCTTCCAGCAAGTGATGCTGAAGATCATATACGTGCTTGTGGTAAATTTGTATGGTTGTCTGTCATATCATCATTCAGTCAAGAAATTACAATGGGAAAATAGGGCCAGAGTTTAACCAGGTGTTGTTGTCGTCATCATCTCTTTGTTCAGATTTGTATCTTTTCCAGCAATGACACTCAAAGCAGCTAACATCAATAATATGAGTATAATAAAATATTAGAAAATACAGTGCAGCAGCAATACAATACAAACAACATAAAAACAAGTCAAGTCAAACATCAATAAAAACAACCAGTTTGTTTTTCTCTATTTTAAAACATAGCTGTATAGGTCAAGAGGCTGTCCAAATAAAAATATATTTGCCACCACCAACAGAAGGTCCTCTGACATGGGAGTAGCTAGGCCTGCCTTGGCAAGGAGCTGCTGGGATGATACAATGGGGTGTGACGGGGAAATATTCCGGGTTGCACTTCTGCTGAACAGACAACCTCTTTTGCATAACAGCCTTGGTTCAAGACAAAGCCTCTTGCCTAATTCCTTCACAGTTAGCTTCTGTACGTTACTAATGGCTCAACAATTTCCAGACTTGGCTGGCAGTCCTCAGCCATTTCCATCTGTGTTTCTGGGTGCTCTCCAGCTGAAAGGCAACCCTTTTGTTCCTCTCCGAGTACTTGAATGGGAAACGACAATTACCATCCAGAACACATTCTGAGCGAGATCAGGAAGACACTCCTTTGCTTTCTGAAAAGTCGCTGGGTTCAGAGGCCTCTCTCAAGTGAGCAGCCCAAATCAGTGTGAGGTTTGCAAGCAGGAGATGGACACGATTTGTCCCTTGGCATATGGCCTGCTCACTGTACGCCACACCACTAGTGAGTCTTCAGAGCATCACAAACCCGAGGTATCGCTCCTCCCCAATCTCTCTATTTTCATAGATTGCAGAATCTGCTTGCAGTCTGATCTGCAGCCCAGTGATACAGAACTATTTCTGGATAAACAGTAAATAAATTGGCTTACATCTAAAGGTATGTGTGTGTATCTGTGCATGATTGTGTGTGCATACGAACAATATATTTGGATATCAATAAGTCCCTCCTGCTAGTCTTTCTTTTTAGATCTATCTTCTGGCTAATGTAAAGGAGTTTCAGAAGGCATGTTCTGCTTGATGGAGAGTCATAAGGAAGACACAATACTGTGATACAACTTGGAACAAAGGAACATTCTTACAGTGTTCTCCAAAGAGGCATCTAAGATGTTATGGGAGGATGTGGCTTTCCCATCCCAGTCTTTGAAACATATGTAGGCTTTGTAAGTCCCAGGGCTTATACATTGTTACTAATTCTTTGATTTGCTAGATACTACCTGAAAAGCAGGAAATTGCTGCTTGTCCTTAAATTTTTTTTTAACAGGTTTAATTGAGACAGAATGCTTGTACAAAATAAGAAATACATGCTTTTGTATTAGCTTTCAGAAAGATCGGAGCACATGTCCATTTCTAACAGGAGATATTCCTTTGTTATATCCTGAAGGCATAATAACTGTTGGTATTACTTTGGTTATTCTCTGTCCTCTCTCTGTCAGTGCAAAGTTGTACTGTATTCAGTCAAATCAACAGTCATATATAGAATAAAAACCCCACAGAGATACTGTTGGAAACACATTGTTCTAGAGAGGTAAAATATACAGCCCATATACGATTCTTCAATCTCATGAGCAAATTCAAATTGGCTGTTATTTTTGTTCATGTAATTCATCTTGACTATTTTTCACATGGAAAAATGCACCATGAATTGATGGCGAAACATCACCCTGAGAGTAAACTCTGCTGTGATTTCCATGTTCAGGGCAATGCCAGAAAAGTGCCAACACTATCATTGAAATCTCACAGTGGATTCTTGTGGCAAGATTTCCCCCATTTTCTCCATGAAATGTAGATTTCCCAGGAATCTAGGTTTCTAGAGGGCCAGCTTTCAGCATTATGAGAAGACACTCCACATTCCAGTGGTCTCTTCAGGCTAGTTCATATAACAGAACTTTGCTGTTCAGAAATATAGAATACCAAGAGCAGATGGGAGCAGAGCTCAAAGATGTTAAAAGGTTAAACATAAGCTAAAGAGGATGCTTATATCACATTTAGGGAGCCAAAAGGAGTAAGGTGTGCCAACTATCACAACAGGAATACGTATAGGAAACTGCCTTACACTGAGGTAGACCATTAATCAATCACATACCACTCTTTCAACTATCCTGGGAAAACTGGAACACCCCGTGTTTTCACACAAGAGCATGGCGGCCATTTTGGACACTGTAATCCTGACTCAAAAAGTGCTTTGCTCAGGGTTGCAATCTTGCATAGGTCATGTGACTCACCCAGGACCATGGCCTGGATGATGCTTGGCCTGGCTTTCGGCCTGGACATGTTGGAAGCTTTGCAGCGTAGCTGAGTTTTGCCTGCACTGCCTACTTGCCAGAGTTCCAGATAGGAGTGTCACCCAGAGCTACCTAAAGATGCCAAAGATTAAACTTGGCACCTTTTGTATGCAAGGCATGCCACTCTGCTACTGAGCTATGACCTATCTCTTAAGTCCACCAGGTTCCAGGGCACGATCTCCATCTAGATTTACAGGTTCATTTTGTTTTGCTCACTAGCACTTTATTTACAGGACAAGTGAGCCTTCGTGGATACTCTGAATCTGGGAGACCTAACATCCTGCAATATGCCAGGCATTGAGATGAGTTACACCCACTGCTTTTTATCTGGGGGTACTCAAGTGTATGCAGTGCTGGTGCCTCCATCCCTCCCCCAAATGTTTAAAGTATGGCACTTACTGTAACAACTTCATGGTGCGTATTGACACCTTTTCTCTCTCTCTCTAAAAAAATGGCTATATCTCCATAGTAGACATTGGCTTTGACCACATTAATGAAGGCATGTTACGGGGGGGGGGGGGCAGAATGTTGTCTCTTAATTCCTCGTTTTTGGGGAAAGCAAGCAAGCAACACAAATAACACCTCGTGTCATCAGCCCATCTGATCTGAGGAACAGAAATTCGTGACAATATGTTAGCCTCTGAATAATAATAATAAAAAGCCAATACCACTCATCATCCCCAAGGAAAAATAATCTTAACTACTCTGGCAACTGTCTATCTTGTGTGATATTCCCACTACTAGCAGCCACCATTTTTGATAAGAAAACAAACAACCTTCCAAAGCTACAGGGGGAATCTTTTCAGATACTTATAGGCCATTCTTTTGGGATTAAAACTCATCAATCAATGATATGCCCTAACCTATCTTAACACCAACAGGGCTTTAGTAATGAGAATTATTATGGCGAGTACATAGGTTGATTTAGTCGCTGCATCCGAGAACAAATTCATCACTGAACGTTGCAATCAGTATTATAAACAAAATAAGAATTTGCTTCTTTTTAAATATTAAGGTTTTTTTTTTTTACAGTGACTTTATTTCGCTGTTAGCTGAAAGAGCAATGCAATGGGGGACCCTGCAATACAATCATTAAGTGCAAATTACAGAGTATCTCCTGGGCTCACCTGAATTTTGCAGTTACTTGCCTCTCAAAGGGAGCATAATTTATCCCTGTTCATTTTTGGAACAAAAGATATGCAAGTTACCAAAAAGATAGCTGCACTGGTTATTTTGGATTCAAGGGGAAAATCTTTCTCTGCTCCTAAATTGCCAGCTGAGGAGAGTAACTCATCAGTAGGTTTGGGGGACAGGATTGATCTTATTTACAATGCAGAATGTTCAATGGAAGGCAAAAGTGCTTTTAAAAGGAGCTCATGGAACACTTTGAAAATATTAATTAGTGTGTTGAAGCATTCTGCATAGCATATCATAGTAAAACTGCTCCAGGGGGTTGCTTGGAATGAATTATTAATATGATTCTCTCTTTCCCTGATGCTTCACACCCTGATTTTATGGGACTTGGAGTGGGTTGGGGTATATTTTTTTTTTTAAAAAAAGACTTGCTTGCTGTCTACTTACTGTGAATAGCGGTGGGGTTGATGGAGACGGTCACCCTTCATTTTGGGGCCCAAGTGATTTGGATAAGAAGATCCCAATCTTTCAAAGCATAAATTAAATTTTGAGAGCGTTCCCCCATCCCCATAGATTGTATCTTCTCTTCCTAGCAGCTGGACTTCCCTTCCTCTCAGTGTGACCTCTCAACTAAGCCAAGCCACCTGATCACAGCACCTTCTCAACTCCTGTGGATTGTTTTCATCTCTTTGCCTAAGATGGTACTCACTGGTGCTGTGAATGACAAGATTCTCCCCCCTACCTCCAGTTTCGTGTGCACTGCCAACTCGTGTTTCTCATGGGGTGGATTTGCAGAAATGCACTTTCCTATGGTGAGCTATACCTACGTGGTCGTTCTCAGGTGGATCTCAAGAGAAGATCCCCGTGGAACCTGCCTTTGTCAATCAGTTCAACATGTGTTCAGTTTGCTGTATTTCACAAGACTCGGAACCTGTCTTGTTGGAAGCAAAGGTTAGGCAGCTCAGTGCATGTTGAGCAAAAGTGGCAAAATCAGTGGAACTGTGTCACCACTGTGCAGGGGAAAATGCGGCTGTGGGAAACCCCATTTAGTATATGGCCCAACTACACTCGACATATTTTTTACAATCTCTGTTTGTCATCAACATGTGATGCCAATTTTCAAGGCAAAGGAGTGAATGGAAACATTGTGGCTTAGTATAATTAAAATGGAAAGATGGGAGCAAGAGAATGCAAAAGGTGGCAATTCTGTTCCTGTCTGGTCTATTCTGCAATAATGTTCCTAATTTCATGTAGTTCATACGCAAATTATGTAATACTTGGCTGAAAAATGTAGACCACCCAGCAACCAGGTCCTGACTCTTTTTGAGTAAGCAGCTTAAACACATTTATGGTGGATGTAGAATTAGGTACAAATATTATTGTTTCTTTAAAAAGACAAGGAGCATTTTCAGAGTAGACATACTTCAAAATCAATTTTTGAATAAACAATTGATAATATTGCAAAAGCCTGGTGCCTGCCCCCTCTCTCCTCCAAGCCCCAAATCTCTAGCAATAATTTATGGCTTTGTAGATCACTGAAACATATTCATATCCATTTCTAACACCATAAAAAAGGGCAACCTGATCTGATGCATACATCCTCTAAGGCGAATCCCACTTTATTCCATGGAATTTACTTCTATGTGCAGAATTGTAGCCTTGACTTTCATTCCCTTTTCATATGCGAGGCTCCCAACTCCTATCACTCCCAGCCAGTATGGCCAGTGTTCAGGGATGATGGGAGTTGAGATCCAACCACGCCTGGAGTGCCACTTCTGCTTTTTCACATCATACTTTCATTGGTTGGTATCTGAAAATTATGCAGTGTTAGAATCTCTGTGATGTTAGGTAATATTATGTTTATAGCCACTGATCAAGGCACCACACCAAAATATAGAGGAAGCCTTGCAATCAGGACTTGTTGTATCACTCAATGACATGCCATCACTTGGATGAGTTAAATTGATGATATTACATATTTGGCATCCATCCTTCTCAGGGGTAAAGTCAAACCGTTGGAGACTTACAGTGCCTGCTATGGCTGTAGAGACCAATAAAGGAGAGACATGTTTTATCGCAGCTGGAGCAGATGAAGGTTTCTGGTTTCACTGTTACAGATGCGTTTCTTCCTTTGTTGTTAATTTGTCCAGGTAATACACTGTTATTTATTGAATCACAGATGTATAGAGTTGCAATGCAGGGATATGCAGTTGTCCCTTACAGGGATCTAAAGTCTCAATTGCAAGTCTGTGTCTGAATCTTGGTGTGGTAGCATGATCATTAACTGGAGCAGCAAAGGCTGCTGGACTCCAAATCCCACCAGTCCCAGCCAGCATACCCAACAGCCAGGAATGATGGCAGTGGTAGTCCAGCAACCTCTGGAGTAGCATTTCCCAAATTTGGGTCTCCCGCTGCTTTTGGACTACAATTCCCATCATCCTTGACCACTGGCCTTTCTAGTTAGGGATGATGGGAGTTGTAGTACAAAAACAGCTGGAGAACCAAGTTTGGAAAACACTGCTCTGGAGGGTCACGGTTTTTTTTCCCATATGATACTTTCATTGGTTGCTATCTGCGCATGATGGTGGAGAGTTTTAGAAGTGGAGAATGCAGCCCCTTTCCCGCATAGGAGATGTGAATGTCATTATGTCAGAGTTTGTTTCTGCTACTGAAAACAGACAAACACACAGAGAACTATATGCCATATGTGAAGTCTTAAAAAGAGAGCTTTTAATATATTTTTCTGGAGGGAAATGGTTTCCACAAATGCTGGTTATGTTCTTCAAACGTAATGGTTTTAGTTTATTCAAGATGTTACAAAAATACAGTGGTTATATTAATCATCTTATAAGCTAATCATAATTCTGCAGCCTAGTAATGGGGAACAGAAATTGGTGTCTTCTGCAAGAGTTTCAACACAAGTATATTGTGATTTACTCTATTTCCCAAGAGTGCAGCCAAACCAAAATCTCAGTGATGACAACTTGCTGCTATTATGACATAAACTTTATCATTAATAATCAAATAGATTGCGCTTTCCAGAGAGAGACTCAACAGATACTTCACAAAGCCACCCACTTGCTTTAGATGCTATACAGGATTAAAAAATATATATTTTTTGCCAAGGAAGGGTTTGACTTAACCCATTCCTAAATTGTGAATATCACTGACTATAATATCTGAGTGGGTAGTGACTGACCAGCAAAGAGAGCTTGGAGTTGTGGTAGATATCTCAATAAATATGTCGACCCAGTTTGCAGCAGCAGTGGAAAAAGCAAATTCATTGTTACAGAATGGGATTGAAAATAAAACTATCTAATATTTTTATATTGGAAAACACTTGGAATATTGTGTGAAATTCTGGTCAGTGTATCTCAAAAAGGACCTTGCAGAGCTGAAAAAAAATGCACAGAAAAGGACAGTCAAAATAACCAGGGGGCTTGGAACAACTTCCCTATGAGGAAATCTTAGGAAATAATTAGTTTGGGGGAAAGGTGAGTAAAAATTAGGGTTTACAAAATTGTGCTTGATGTGGACAGACTAACTAGATCTTTTCCTCCCTCCTAATACTAGAATCCAAGGTCCTCTAATGACAGTGACAGAAGCATTTCTTTGCATAGTGCAAACAATGGATTTTGCTGTCCCAGAATGGGGGATGGCCACTAGCTTAGATAGCTTTAAAACAGTATTCAACAAATTCATGGAAAATAAAGCTCCCAATGACTTTTGGTCATTATAGCTGCTGGTAAACAACAGGTGAGTAGTATCGCCCTAATTTCTGGAGAGGGCTTCTTGCCAACTTGTTAATAGTTTAAACTTGTAGACTTACCTAATTGCACAATCCAATACACATCTATTCAGAAGTAGTTCTGTGGGACTTTCTCTCAGGTATTAGCAACCTCAAGCACTTTTCTTCCTTCAATGCCTTTAGCTAACAACACATTTTTAGAACTTTTCATGCTATCTTGTGATAAGCTACAGATTACTTTCATTTCAGCAACACAAAAGTTTAGCAAAGAGGTGAACTAATAACATCAATGCCATCTTTATAGACTCTGCTTAACATTTTGGCTTGCATCTTTGTGTTGGGTTGAGTTGACCTTATGATGTGGCCAGTGAATGAGAAAACGATACATTTCTGAACTTGAATTCTGTCTCTGGATAGAGAAAATGCAGGAAAAGTTTGATGTAGTAAATCTAACATGGCAATTTAAACGTTTAATATGTGCACAAGGTAATGTAAAGCAAGTGAGCTACAGAATGTTCTTTTGGATAATTTATGAGGACTTATTTTTATTTATTATTCAGTGGAGAATTTAAACATTCCAGACTCTAATTCCAACTTTAAAATTTTTTAAAGCTTTACTACAACCTAGTTTAGCCGAAGACGTTAGAAAAAAGACTTTTTATAGCCTTGGTGTGTGTTCAAATTACAGCTCCTGCCGGGTTGTTGATTTGGTTGTACTGCTAAACTCTGAAGAAGCTTGCTGCAATGTTGATGGTGTACAGAGAGGTTGCAATTCCAGCTGGATTTTCATATTCTAGAATAAATTTCATTTCAAGCGATCCACTTAAAGCCAAAGCAATCTGCTTAAAGCCAGGTAGTGTCCACATGCAAATCTCCTTATGCTTCTGATCTGTGGTTTAGCATGTCTATGAAAGCCTGAGAATCAGTTGCAGTAACCATCTTTTGTAAGACTGTGGAACATTGCTCCACATACCTGCCTCTTAGGTGGAGAAAAGTAAGATCAGAAGGTGTTGTGCCTGATGTGGTGTGCAAGCTGAATATGTGTTCCCCTTTAAAACCACCCCACCCGAGTATTATTTGAAAGTCAAGGCCGTCCCACCCATGAGGTAAGGTGAGGTGATTGCCTTGGGCAGCAGAATCCACAGGGGCAGTAGATCCCAATGCAGATCTTTATATCCTGCTTGTTTCTGATGTAGGTCTTCACCCCCCCTCTTTCCTGGTGGGGACGGGGGTGCCAATTTATGGTTTGCCTCAGGTTCCCAAATTGAAGGGGCTCTAAGAGTCAACTAGTTGTACCTCCTACAATGCAGGAATCCTGCCAAGAGTCCCACATTATTTCCCCAACCTAAATTCCTCCTGAAGTGCCTATTCATTTTGGAGGAAACAAAGGCCTGCATGGTAACTTTATTTCCCCTCTTCTTCAGCGACTAAAAGCAGTTTTGAGGCAGGGGGTTTAGGACTCCTCCAGGCATCCTTTATATTGATGCTTTGTGTTCATTAGGGTATCAGTGCACTTATGCATGATCTCACCTTCAAGACCTGCAAAGGTTTTGGAGTGGACATACTGCGTTGTTAGCAATCAGTGCATGTCCTGTAACTTCCTGATGAAATTCTGAAACTTCTATGTCTTTTTTGTTGTAAAAGAGTGCCGCTCCAGATGGCCATGATGTGATAGCATTGCACAAGTATTGCAAAACAACTAATAGACTCTGGTTTCCTCTTCATATTGTAAAATATAGCAGAATGATGAGAGGGGGACAATCTTACATCAATCCATCACTTATGCACTAGCTTCTAGGGCAGCGGCTTCTAGGGCATCACAGCTTCTAGGGCAGCGGCTGAAGAAGGAGCAAAAAGGGTTTTCTCCTGTGTGTGTTCCTTGTGGCTGATTAGCTGTTCTCCCTGTGCAAAGGTCAGAGGGGGCAGGGTTTCTGTTGAGGTAGGTGATTAGCTGTGGGAGGAGCTTATCAGAGCTTGTAGGGCAGCGGCTGAAGAAGGAGCAAAAAGGGTTTTCTCCTGTGTGTGTTTCTTGTGGCTGATTAGCTGTTCTCCCTGTGCAGATGATTTGATCTATCCCAATTTGATCTATCTTTAGATTTAGGGGAGCTAGTCTCAAACGTTTGTTGGGGGAGACCTAGGGTTTTTTGGGGGGAGTTAGTTGTCCTGTCTGCACGCTTCTTATGATGGAGGACCACTGTAGCCAGCCCCAACGACACGTTCTCAAGATGGAGAGTGAGGGAACAGCTGCAGTCGCCTGCGGTTCCTGCACAATGTTTGCCATCTTGCCAAAGGTTGCAGGCAGCTTTACCTGCAGCAATTGCATGTTGATTGCCCTCTTAAAAGACAAAGTCCAGCAACTGGAGGAACGTGTGGCTACGCTCCAAAGAATTAGAGAGCTGGAGCTCTTCTTGGAAGCAACAGAGCACACCGTCTCCACCAAGGAGGAGACAGGGGACTCCCCTGAGAAGGAGGCTAGTTCACTAACACAGGAGCCAGATATATGGAGAAACGCGACTCAAAGAAGTAGGAGGCCCAGGGTTCGCTCTGATTGTTTAGAAATACACAATCGCTTTGAGGTCCTCTCCCCTAGAATGGAAGACGAAGAGCAGACTCCATTTGAGGATCTCTCCCTCATTACAGTCGATCAGGTATATGAAGATGAGCAGCAAAGTCAGTCCTCAGGGAATGTGCAGGCGACCTTGGAACGGACAGATCACGGAAGAACCCCGACCAAACCTAAGAGGAGGCGTGTAGTGGTGATAGGGGATTCCCTACTGAGGGGAACAGAAGCAGTGATCTGTGGGCCTGACAAGATGTCTCGGGAAGTGTGCTGTCTCCCTGGGGCTAAGATCCAAGATGTAACTGAACGACTACAAGGAATCATAAAACCCACTGACAAATACTCCTTCCTCTTGGTTCATGTGGGAACCAATGACACTGCAAGCAATAGCCTCCAGAAGATCAAAAGAGACTATGAGGCTCTGGGCAGGAAATTGAAGCAATTAAATGCACAAATTGTCATCTCATCTGTCCTCCCAGTTGAACGACGTGGCCCAGGGAGAGAGAGAAAAATAGAGGAAGTGAACAGCTGGCTTCGCAAATGGTGTAAACAGGAACGGTTTGGATTCTTAGATCACGGAATGCAGTTTCTTGAAGATGGACTTCTGGCAAGCGATGGGCTGCACCTCACAATGGTTGGGAGGAATGTTTTTGCCAAAAATCTCAGAAACCTCATCAGGAGGGCTTTAAACTGACTAATGTGGGGGAGGAAGACAGTGCTCCTGAAGGTAGGAGTCTATCAATTGATGAACATGATCATCCAAATGTCATAGACCAAATGGAGCAAACAGCACGCAGACCTAGTGGTGGGAGGAAAAAATCCTTAAATAAGAGACACGGGGGAATGATTAATGGACTTCAATGTCTGTACACTAATGCGCAAAGCATGGGTAATAAACAAGATGAGCTCGAGCTCTTGGTACAGCAAACTAAATATGATATAATAGGCATCACTGAAACCTGGTGGGATAAGCCCCACGGCTGGAATGTAATAATGGAGGGTTACAATCTATTTCAGAGAAACAGACCAGACAAGAAAGGAGGAGGAGTGGCGTTATATGTCAGGGATGTGTATATCTGTGAAGAGATCCAAGATTTAGAACCTCAAAGCCAAAGTGAGAGCATTTGGGTCAAAATTAAGGGAGAGATGAATAACAGGGACCTCATTGTGGGAGTTTACTATAGATCCCCAAGCCAAACAGAGGACATAGATAATGCCTTCCTGGAACAGATGGCCAAGCATGCAAAAGGAAGGGAGATAGTAGTAATGGGGGACTTCAATTACCCGGATATTTGCTGGATGTCAAACTCAGCCAAGAGCATAAGGTCAAACAGATTCCTCACTGGCCTTGCAGACAACTTCGTTGTCCAGAAAGTGGGAGAAGCAACAAGAGGAACAGCCATTTTAGATCTGGTCCTAACCAATGTTGATGACCTGGTTAGTGGGGTAGAAGTGGAAGGATCATTAGGCGCGAGTGATCATGCTCTTCTGAAGTTTACTATACAGCGGAAAGGAGCAGCCAAGCACACTAGGACTCAATTTCTTGACTTTAAGAAAGCCGACTTCATAAAACTTAGGGAAGTGCTGGGTGAGATCCCATGGACAGTAATACTAAAAGGAAAGGGAGTTCATGATGGCTGGGAGTTTGTTAAGAGGGAGATAGTAAAAGCACAACTTCAGGCAATACCAATGAGACGGAAACATGGAAGGTGCCTAAAGAAGCCAGGGTGGCTATCTAAAGAACTTTTAACTGAGTTAAGATTAAAAAAGGATGTGTACAAAAAATGGAAAAGGGGGGAAACCACCAAAGAGGAATTCAAACAAATAGCCAGCACGTGTAAACACAAAGTCAGAAAAGCTAAAGCACAGAATGAACTCAGGCTTGCTAGAGAGGTTAAAAGCAACAAAAAAGGCTTTTATGGGTATGTTCGTAGCAAAAGGAAGAACAAAGAAACAGTGGGGTCACTCAGAGGAGAAAATGGTGAAATGCAAACAGGAGACACAGAAAGAGCTGAACTCCTCAATGCCTTCTTTGCCTCAGTCTTCTCCGATAAAGAAAACAATGCCCGACCTGAAGAATTTGGAGCAAATGATTCAGCAGAGGAAACACAGCCCAGAATAACTAAGGAGATAGTACAAGAATACTTGGCTAGTTTAGATGTATTCAAGTCTCCAGGGCCAGATGAACTGCATCCAAGAGTATTAAAAGAACTGGCAGATGTGATCTCAGAACCACTGACAGTCATCTTTGAGAATTCCTGGAGAACAGGCGAAGTCCCGGCAGACTGGAGGAGGGCAAATGTTGTCCCTATTTTCAAAAAGGGGAAAAGAGAGGACCCAAATAATTACCGCCCAGTCAGTCTGACATCAATACCAGGGAAGATTCTGGAGCAGATCATTAAGCAAACAGTTTGTGAGCACCTAGAAAGGAATACTGTGATCACCAATAGTCAGCATGGATTTCTGAAAAATAAGTCGTGTCAGACTAACCTGATCTCGTTTTTTGACAGAATTACAAGCCTGGTAGATGAAGGGAATGCAGTGGATGTAGCCTACCTTGATTTCAGCAAGGCATTTGACAAGGTGCCCCATGATATTCTTGTAAAGAAGCTGGTAAAATGCGGTCTTGACTATGCTACCACTCAGTGGATTTGTAACTGGCTGACTGACCGAACCCAAAGGGTGCTCATCAATGGTTCCTCTTCATCCTGGAGAAGAGTGACTAGTGGGGTGCCACAGGGTTCTGTCTTGGGCCCGGTCTTATTCAACATCTTTATCAACGACTTGGATGATGGACTCAAGGGCATCCTGATCAAATTTGCAGATGACACCAAACTGGGAGGGGTGGCTAACACCCCAGAGGACAGGATCACACTTCAAAACGACCTTGACAGATTAGAGAACTGGGCCAAAACAAACAAGATGAATTTTAATAGGGAGAAATGTAAAGTATTGCACTTGGGCAAAAAAAATGAGAGGCACAAATACAAGATGGGTGACACCTGGCTTGAGAGCAGTACATGTGAAAAGGATCTAGGAGTCTTGGTTGACCACAAACTTGACATGAGCCAACAGTGTGACGCGGCAGCTAAAAAAGCCAATGCAATTCTGGGCTGCATCAATAGGAGTATAGCATCTAGATCAAGGGAAGTAATAGTGCCACTGTATTCTGCTCTGGTCAGACCTCACCTGGAGTACTGTGTCCAGTTCTGGGCACCACAGTTCAAGAAGGACACTGACAAACTGGAACGTGTCCAGAGGAGGGCAACCAAAATGGTCAAAGGCCTGGAAATGATGCCTTATGAAGAACGGCTAAGGGAGCTGGGCATGTTTAGCCTGGAGAAGAGGAGGTTAAGGGGTGATATGATAGCCATGTTCAAATATATAAAAGGATGTCACATAGAGGAGGGAGAAAGGTTGTTTTCTGTTGCTCCAGAGAAGCAGACACGGAGCAATGGTTCCAAACTACAAGAAAAAAGATTCCACCTAAACATTAGGAAGAACTTCCTAACAGTAAGAGCTGTTCGACAGTGGAATTTGCTGCCAAGGAGTGTGGTGGAGTCTCCTTCTTTGGAGGTCTTTAAGCAGAGGCTTGACAACCATATGTCAGGAGTGCTCTGATGGTGTTTCCTGCTTGGCAGGGGGTTGGACTCGATGGCCCTTTTGGTCTCTTCCAACTCTATGATTCTATGATTCTATGATTCTATTATTGCATCAATGGCAAGTTGCAGAATACACTCTCAAAAAGCCCCACAGCAGTCTGGAGTGGCCCATGAGACAGATAAATGGCACGTGGAAAGGATACATGTTCTCCTGTTTCTAGTCCTTGGATCCGTTCTAGATTGGGGCCTGCTGTAGCTTTTATTTTTAAAAAGAGAAAGACATTTTGCCCTTTGATTTACACTGGAATATGCAGAAACACAGATTAGACAACAGTCTGAAAATGCTTTGATCGTTATGCTACTCAATTAAAAATAAATAAATAGGAATGTAGCTGAGCTTCAGTGCACCTGGACTGCTGAAAATGTAGCCAAAGATGCTATAATTATAGAGTTCTCAGTATTTAAAAAAATCAAACCCAGGACATGGTGTGCTTTTTTGGCTTCGTAACTAAAACAGAGATTTGAAATCAGTTAAGACACTCTCTGTTTGCTGTGGTGAATGTACTTTGCACTAAACCTCAGCACCTGACCAATAAATTACAATGGCATTCTTTTTTATAGAGGAAGAATAATAATGTGAGCTGTGTTTCCACCCAGTCCGTAGTAAGAATCTTGTTTCCTTTTTCCATTACCCGCAAATTCAGAATGACGTAAAATGAGGTTTGGTAAATCATCAACCAAGAAAAGGGAATGTGTGCTTTTTGGGTTGTTTGTTTTTTTGTAAAAATAAAAATGAGGTGCCAGTACTCATGTATTGATAAAAGTGTTGTGGGTGTTAGCAGAAAATCACTGCCATGGGCAGTAAAAAGAAAAGAAAAGAGGCACTGGTGTGTACACACACACACACACACACACACGGTATTATTGATCTGTGCTCCGTCTTAGGGTTAGTGCAACAGTAGCTATAAAAAATTTTGCTCTAATGATTCCTTCAGTCTATGTTGCATCACAAAGAAGTCTGAGCATCATATGAGAAGCAAGGAAGCTTGTGCCGCATGATGCTGTATGATGGGGATGCTGAGCAACAGCACATCTTAGGGTCGCAAATCCAAGTGCTTATGGGGGAATGTGGGAGGGAGCATCCGCTGCCCCCAGGACTCATTTGCCAGTGTACTGTGGGAGGCTGCACCCAGTGGCATCTCATGTGATGCTTGGCTGGCAGATCACAAAAGTATGCAATATAGGGCTAGAGGTATAGGGATATGCGGGTCTTCACTGCTTCACAGTGGAAGAGGGCAGGCAGGGGCCCTTTGCAGGCATCTCTGTCCAAGCAGGTGAGCAAATGGTGACGAGAGCCAGGAGCGGAGGGCAGGCAAGTGCTCCATCCGACTGTTATTGGGATGGCAAATGAGCTGCAAGGACAACTACTACTGCTTGCTCTGTGTTGGGGGCTAGGATGGCAGCAAGGAAGAGGGGCCACTGGAGCAGGGCAAATGCTCCCAGGGCGTCCTAATCCTTGCTATGAACCAGTAAGAGAAAGTGGGTGCTGGCTCATTCCTTCTTAGCAGCTAGGGGATGTTTGGATCCTAGCAACTCCTGCTCAGGGAGGCCAGGCACTCATGGCAGCCATGTCTTTGGTAAGGCTATTAACTTTCATGGCTTCTCTGATGCAAAAGACAATAGTCCACCAGCAACCACCTCCTGGCTGCATCTAACACATAGGATCAAGGGCTAAAATAGATGTTTCATTAGGTTCAGCATCTTTTGAATGGTTAAAAAATGGGGTGGGGAGGGACAACCTTTCATGAAACTTCCTGCTTACTGTCTCGTAATAACATCTTTCATTCTCTTAATATTGAAATTAGCTGTGTGTTGCTCCACATCCCAGTGACATTGTACCTAGTCCTTCCTGACATATTCAGGGGAAGTCAAGCTTCAAACATTTTATTTAATGGTTAAAATCTGCACTGTAATATATATATTTATACGTGTGTGTCTATATATCTATATCTCTGTGTGGTGGAAAGTGCATCTGTTGTAAAACCACAGCTGTATCTCTCTGCAGATACATATATTTCAGTGTGATATATTATGTTTTATAATTAAAATTTTATTGAATTTTAATATAAAAGCAAATACATACATTAAAAATTAAGTAGGGAACAAACATATATTGTATCAAGAGAATACAAGCTGTGGGTACGCTAGGACAACAACATCTAACCCATAAAAAACCACCCTGCTTTAGTTATAAAAGTACCTCTGTGGCAAGGAGTAAAGTGTGATATATTACTGAAGCTCTCTCCACTGTAAGTGGGGTGGGGGTTAAAATAAAACCACCACATCATTTCTTCATTCCTTTTAGCTTCCAGAATCTTTTCTAAGCAAAGCAAATGAGGACACAAGACATCCGATCTACATTCTCTCTGTTTGTGACTTTATTTTGCCGGGCAGGGATTTAGACAAGACTGGTCCCACTTAGAAGCTACAAAGTGCCGTAGTAAAAATCATAATAGAGTGGCACACATGGACTGGAGCGAGTTTTCAGCTCAGCCAAATAGCGTATCTGCCAACCTAACCTACCTTGCAATATGTTTGTGAAAATAAAGCCAGAGATATCTCGATGGGTGCTTCCCTGAGTTCCTTGGGACAGCAGGAAGGGTAAAAGGGTGAAAAGCGGTAATTTCAGCCATGTGAGTGAACACATGAAGGGCTGTTATGGAATAAGTATACACGAGAGTGTGCTCTCAGTTCTTCCTTTGCTATTCTGGCTCGAATTCTTTCTGTTTTGAATTCAACCAGCCTCTCCTTGAACCTTCAGTCACCTGCTGTCAGGTGATCAACAGGTGGCTGGTTCTGCCCACCTGCTAAAGTGGGCTGTGTGGGGAGGGGTTGGCCACTTCTCAATTTGAGCTCCCAGCCAGATCTAATTCCCCACCCTTGCACTGGAGGATGTCAACAATAGGATGACTTACATCCTTATTAGGTATTTGTTGTTGTGGAACATGGAAGGATGACTAACAAACTTGTATGCAGTTGTCAGCTGGGGGGGGGGAGTTTTTCAGGACTTCAGTTGGCAGGAGTGGGGAGGGGGGGCAGGCTGAAGCTGCACAGTGCAGACACTGTGCTTGGAGTGTGGCTTGCACCCCTCAGTGGAGATGCAGGCCAATAAACTTAAGGCATCACAGGCTAATGACATTCTGTCTGCTCTCCAGACGCCTTGTGAATAATTTGACATACTGTACTTTGCCCCATAACTCATTTATTGCACTTAAATGAGACTTCTCATGAGTACTGTGGAACAGAAAGGAATAAATGCTCTACTACTTTATTACCAAAATAGGTAAACATGCAGATAGGAATAGCAGGCATAGCATTACGGTTAAAGAGTTCAAGTTGTCTATTGTATACAGCAGGGGTGTGGAATCTGTGGCCTCCAGATGTTATCGGATGCTATCATCCCCAGACAGCTTGGCCAATGGCCAGGGATGCTAGTATTTGTAGTTTAGCAACTTCTGGACCTACATACGTCTCCCATCCCTGCTACACACGCTTACCTGGGAGTCACACTGAAACCAAAGAGGCTTACCTTTCATAGGAATGTATGGAACTATACTGTTAGTTAATTAGATGACCCTTGGGGTCCCTATGAGTCTATTCTTCTATTTATGATCACATATTTACCTTTTATAAAGTTTAAAATGTAATTACAAATCAGAAACCACCAGGAATGGGATATTCCACTGATTAGCTGAAAGAAGTGTGTGAAGACTCGAGAGTGCAAAAGATTTCCATCTTCAAGACAACAACATCAACAGTTTGACAACACAGCCTTCATGCACTTAATGTGGCCATTGTCCTTTAGCTTTTAACACACTTCCTCAATTAAGCTGTTCAGGGTTAGCACTTAAATAGATAACCCTGCTGCTACAAATTGATTTATTCCCTAGTGACAGCCAGAGCTCCTGATCAAATTGCTAGAGAGAAACTTTCCTTTTAATTTAGGGATGTGTCTGTCTGTCTGAACCTGGCTTTCAGTAGCTTTGTTTAACTGCTTTTAAGAACACCCACCCACCCCATGGATCTAATAAAAGTAAAATATGCCACTGAGATTAGAATGTCAGTCATCTAAATCCTGATTACGTTTCCTGATTTTCCAAATCCATTGCACCAACTTTAGTGCAGCTCTGTTTTTATGCCCCATAAGCACATATGTTAGTTAATTAAAACCCAGGAAAATCAATAGATTCTTACCTGGTGTCAAGAGGACATTCATGTAAAAGGTAGGTGAGTCTCCCTGAAGAAGTAGTCCCATAAATAGGCTGCTGAAACAAAGAAGCACTCTCCTCTGTGGCCAACTACCTCATTTGGGGTGACCTGACCAAGTGTCTCCACATATGATCAAAATACAGGGTGAGTCCGTGGATACAGAATACACATGTTCCACAGGGCCTCTTTTAAAAGACTCACCCTGTATATGAGTAGGTTAATGTGAAAGCAGATATTCCTTTGGGTACCCAGGTCCCAAGCAGTGTAACACTAAAAGGAAAGCTCTGCTGGATCAGACCAAATACTTGCCTAGCCTAGTTTCCTTTTTCACACAGGTGCCAACTACATGTCTATGGCAAGTTCCTAAAAGCAGGATATTGTGTTACTAGATCTCTCCTGCACTCGCTCCCCAATGTCTGGTATTCAGAGGTATGCTACCTCTAATCATTTAGCTAATGATAGTCTTATCCTCCTTGAATTTATCTCAAACTCTTCTAAAGCCATCCAAGTTGGTGGTCATCCCTACAGCTTGTGGTAGTGAATTTCTTTGCTTAACTATGCACTTTGTAAGCACCAGCACTATGAATAAGGCTCAGAAATAGGTCAGTGGAGCTATTTCAGCACAGGAGTTCCAAATGTGTTTTGTCTGCTGATAGCAGTACGGTGGTACCTCTAGTTATGAACTTAATTTGTTCTGGAGGTCCATTCTTAACCTGAAACTGTTCTAGAGGCGTGCTTTTGCTAATGGGGCCTCTTGCTGCCACTGCACCACCGGCACATAATTTGCGTTCTCATCCTGGGACAAAGTTCTCAACTCTTCCAGGTTAGCAGAGTTTGTAACCTGAAGTGTTTGTAACCTGAGGTGTTTGTAACTCGAGGTACCACTGTACTGAGACAAGGCTTGTGTAGGACCATGGACAGCTCCATGCAAGCTTAGACTAGAGACTTCATAAGAGCATAACTCAGATGTTGCTTCAGCACAAGGCATGCTCAAAGTGAGGGTTAAATAGGAGCTGCAGCTCTATCTCATCTGCTAGTTCTGCCTTTGGTGAGAGGAACCTCTTCATTTAAAGGGGCCCAGCCTGCTATAAGAGTTGCCCACTCTGATAGAGTAGGGGAGACTGTAATCCTGCTAGGGCTTCTGAGCTGTAGTCCTCTGAGTCAGAGGTGGGCTATGTGACATCCTCAGTCTGGAGAAGTACTGGCACAACTGCCCCATTTTGCACAAGTGCTTCTGGCTGTTTCTATACATCTGATGTTGTCACTGAGTGCAATTATTTTACCCACTTTGAATCCTCTGTAGAAGAGAAGCCTGACCCCTATGGTCTTGACATTCTGTGCTGCTGAAGCCACTTGGGTCTCTAGTGTCCAGGGAGGCTCAATAATCATACTATAACTGCAGATCTGATCCTTTAGGGGTAGTGGGATAGCACCCAGAACAGAACATAACATAAGCTTTTGGCCTTTATGCAGAGCATTATTAATTCTGAGCACCAATTAGCACTTACCTAAGTCATATATAAGAAGAAGAAGAAGAAGAAGAGTTTGGACTTGATATCCCGCTTTATCACTGCCCTAAGGAGTCTCAAAGCGGCTCACAATCTCCTTTCCCTTCCTCCCCCACAACAAACACTCTGTGAGGTGAGTGGGGCTGAGAGACTTCAGAGAAGTGTGACTGGCCCAAGGTCACCCAGCAGCTGCATGTGGAGGAGCGGAGACGTGAACCCGGTTCCCCAGATTACAAGTCCACCACTCTTAACCACTTCACCACACTGGCTCTCAAGAGTAAAAGAGTAATAAAGCTGGGTGTCATTAGCATATTGATGGCATCCCACTCCAGGCTACTTGATGATCTCGCTCAGTGGGTTTATGTTGAAGACCATGAGGAGCAAGAGAGAACCTTCTTGCAGAAAGGCTGAAGGAGGTCAAGAAGTATTTATTTTATTTATTTATTACTATGTTTCTATTCTGCCTCTCCAAGTAGCTCAGCGTAACATATATGATTCTCCCACCGCATGTTATCCTCATAACAACCCTCTGAGGTAGGTTAGGCTGAGAGATAGTGAATGGACCAAGGTCACCCAGTGCACTTCATGTTTGATTGAGGATTTGAAACTATGTCTCCTCATTTTTTTTTTTAATGATGATGGTTTATAACATTTTGCAAACCTAAAGTCTGATCCTGTGAACGAAAGCAACCACTGAGTTTTCTGGGCCCTAAATAATAGCAGATAATCTATGCAGAGAGGCTACTTAATTTCAATTACTTCATATGTTTGCATTACCTGCATAGAATCTCTGTGCTTTATTTACCACATGCTGAGTTTCTGAAATGTAGGCTCCACTAAAGTCAACAGTAAGTTTTCATGCTCCCTATATATAGTGTGTAGGAAATGTAAGCAGCAATTAAGCATCCAGCTTTACTGAAATAGATTTTAAATTTCAGTCTAATAGAAATAGTTCAAATTGGCTCATTATCAAGACGGAAGATTTTGGCTTCCATACTATGCGTCCTGTGCATGAGCAGAAAACAACACTATTGTGCATGCCCTGTGAGTGGTGTTGCTGAGTATTAACCACCCCCCCCTGGAAGTATCAGTGCTACACTGGTTATGACTTATGACACTTGGACCCAGATAAGTCTTTGGATACATGTGGAACACCATGTATGTTTCATTACCCAGTCTTTGGAAGCAGTTGGATTATTATCATAAGGAGCCTCAAGCTGATAACAAATGTCAAGATGGTCAGGATTCTACCCACCTTGGCCAATGTTGTTCAACTGTTACAGCTTGAAAAGATCATTGCGTTGTTTCTGCACCGGCTTACCCAAAGCCACCTAGCAGAGAATTTTGTAGGCTTTTCAAAAGACTTTAAGACCTTGCAGTTCCCTACTCAAGAATCCTCCAGGCACCACCTCACGTGGTCAGGACTGTGCGTCTGGACTCAAAGTGTTAGCATAAGGCCAGTGGTGGGAATTCTAAGTGGTTTGTGATCACAAGGATGTAGCAAAATAACTGCATCCTCTTAAGCAGAGTGAAATAGATTGAGCAACGAGGCAGGTAATAAGCAAGAGGGAATATGAGAAGATATAATTAGAAATGACTGCATTTCTTAAGCTTGGGAAGAATGAGCAAGGAAACGGTTGGGGAGGACAGTACAGAAAGATCAGCAATGGCTGTTGCAGAAGAGGACGGTGTGTTTTTCTAATGAAGTAGAAAGGTGAAGATGTAAATAAATTATTTGGGTACCTATAATTTCTGTATGCGAATGTTCTCTGGAAGCTTGGAAAAAACAGCCTGCTCTTTGTGTCAAGTTGGAAATGTCTGAGGCAGGGGAAAGAGTGAGGGAGGTAAAAACTATGCCGATAGCAAACTTGGGATTAAATATGAACCATCTATAAGTTAAATATTGGGATAATAAAAGATTTCATTAATGCTTGCTGCTGCCATTTAACAGTGATTGAATGCTATTTGTGTACTAGGGTGTTGTGCATAGAACATGAAGCATGACATAAACAATGGTTGGATCCAGACTAAACCAGCTGTGCTAAATTCCCAATGAAATCAGTGGAACTAAGGGCTTATTCACACTTATCTTTCACCCTGCTCTTTACAGGCACAGGTCCATGCTTAAAAGCTTTGTGTTGAAGCATTTTCTTTTCTTTTTTTTGCCTAATAGCTTTAAGTAAAGGTAAAGGTACCCCTGCCCGTACGGGCCAGTCGTGTCCGACTCTAGGGTTGTGCGCTCATCTCACTTAAGAGGCCGGGAGCCAGCGCTGTCCGGAGACACTTCCGGGTCACGTGGCCAGCGTGACGAAGCTGCTCTGGCGAGCCAGCACCAGCACAGCACACGGAAACACCGTTTACCTTCCCGCTATACAGCGGTACCTATTTATCTACTTGCACTTAGGGGTGCTTTCGAACTGCTAGGTGGGCAGGACCTAATAGCACTAATAGGACCTAATAGTACTGTCTAATAGCTTTACCCCCACACAAAACAATCTATCCTGGAGCACCACAGAAGTAAGGTCAAGCATAACAAAAATCCTTCATGCCACCCAAAGGTAGCTTCTTTTCTTATAAATTGATGAAGAATGGTAGGAAATAATGCAGGAGATATTTTCAGCACAGCACTAATTTCCAGTGCATATATTCACCATACAAAGGAACAAATATATTCCATTAAAGTCCTTCATATTGTCCTTCTGTTGCACCCCAGCTTTCAAAATTAGATGCCTAGTTCTGATAATGAAATAGCCATACCTCACAGCAACCAGAAACAGTAATTCAGTCCACACAACACTTATTACTTACTCATAAACTTCAAAGCTATATAAATATATATAATTTGCTTTAAAAATTACTGGATGCAATTGACAAGTCAAGATTTTTCCATGTTTTAAGTAAGATAGCTTGTGAAAATGACAGTGAAGAAATGGCAATATGGTTCTATAAATTAAATTTGCTTTAGGAATATATTTTTGATTTTTAAAAACAAAACATCACTATGTTCAGAACTAACTTAACCATGCATAGTGCATGAATAATACTCTTGAGAATTTTAAAGGAAATAAAGTTGTCCTGATATTTCTATTCCCTTGGCATCTGTGAAGTTGTTTACTACTTTGCCAAGTAGGTGTAGTACACTGTCATTTCTGCTATAGTACTGTCTTCGCAGGTGTAAATGGAAGCTCAAGTGTGAGGCAATGGAGCATAAGACCTTACATGCCTTAAAAGCTAATGAAAAGAATCTTTCAGCTCCCCCATCTCTTTTGACCAGTCTCTGTGTGCGACAGGACTTGAAAAGCACAAACACGAATCATTCCTTTCAAAGTATGATATATGAATCTCAAATTTAAAAAATCACATGATGAGCTCTAATCATGGATGTCTCAAGTAGCATGGACTTGGACCTCAGTGCATTAGAACCATCTTTCTGAGTCTTGGCCTGTTTAACTTTTTTTTTTTATGAACACAAGATAACTACTTTTCTCCTTTCTACTGACCTCTGTCAGGGTTCGCCCTCCCTCCCTGTTCCTGTTGAACCTTTTAGCCACCAAGGTATTTACTTGGAGTATCTTGTCTGATCACACTTTCTCCAAGTTTCAGTAACCAAATTAATGGTGTGGAGTTGGACACCCATCTAAAATATATCTGTATACAGGTGTACTTATACCATGTCCCAGCAGAATGCTGCCATTATTATTCATTGATACAAGCCAGGGGGTGGGAATTTATGGATTTCTAGATTCTAGTCCCCATGATCCCCAACCACTTCATCCACTCACCAGTCTTTGGATCCAAGTCTATAACTCTAAAGTTCTGTTGAGAAATGAACTGAGTAACAATTTCAAGACCAAACAGAATATATATATTTGTGGGTGGCATCCCACCCAATTGTGCAACAGAAATCCACTTGTACAATAGGTTTCCCACCTCCAGGCTCCTGTACCCACCCAATCTGCTCTGGAGGGTCCCTCAGCACCCTGAAGATGGGTTTGGAGATGTGCAGGGAACTGCAGCTGGGAGGAGAGCAAAGAGAAGCTCTGTTGCGGATGCCTGCTCACACCACGCTGGATCTCATCTTTCATACATATTTGTGGTATCCTCATTTATTAAAGGAAAATCATGATAAAATGACACTTGGCAGGCTGAACAAAATGCATAATGTTAGTGTGGTAGAATGTTGCATATGTGGTCAGAACAAAATGTGTTTTATGCACATATAATGGAACTGTTCAAGTATTAAAACTTTTTGGATGGAGATCAGTAGATATATTATGCAATACCATCGGACCCAAAGGTGATCCTCCTAGAATTAAGATCTAGCAAGAACCTAAGACTATCTGTTAATTAAAAATATAACCATGATGTCAATTGCTTCCAAGCACGCCTGTTGACTCTAGTTCTGTGACTTAACATGAGACACTACATTGGTGAAATGGATAATCTGCATGCACTTTAGAAGAACTTTTAAGGGCTATGCTTATAAAGTATTGAATGTGTTCAATGCAACATTACAGCAGGTATGGCTAATTTGTGGCCTTCCAGATGTCATTGGATTCCACCTCCTATCAGATTCACAGTATTTGGCATGGTCTAAACCACTGAGCCTTGGGTTTGCCGATCAGAAGGTCAGCGGTTCTAATCTGCATGATGGGATGTGTTGGGAAACGCCGAGACTGATGCCTCTCCCCCAACTCAGCGCCGCCCGGGATGATTCCTCACTCCTGTGTCCCGTTGCGCTGATGTGACCCATATCCGAGGACATGAGGACATGACACTAGCAGAGTCCAAACAGAAGCTGAGCCTTGAGGTATGACATCCTGTTGCTCTGTCTCAGCTTCTGCCAGTGCAGAATAGTGCAAATAGGTACTGCTGCGGCAGGAAGGCCAACAGCATTTCCATGTGCTCTGTCTTCTGTCACAGTGTTCTGTTGTGCCAGAAGTGGTTTAGTCATGCTGGCCACGTGATCCGGAAAGCTGTCTATTGACAAATACTGGCTCTCTCAGCCTGAAGCGGGATGAGCGCCGCACCCCATAGTCGTCTTTGACTGGACTTAACCATCCAGGGGTACTTTACCTTTTACCTTACCTACCTTATTTGAACTGATCATATATTGATATATGAAATAATACTTAAGCATCAAGTTTCCAAAATGGGGAAAGCATTGGTTTCCCATCCCCTGATAGTCTAAAAAGTGTGACTTTGAAAGTAAAACTTGAAATAAAATTCCAAGCTAGATATCAAACAGAATTAGCCTTTACTTTGTGTATGCGCTAGGAAGTCTTGCTATATATATATCTAGCCTCGTTGTATTCAGTGGGGCTCCCTCCTTAGGTTATGTGTACAAAGGGTTGCAGTATTGGTTTAACAAGCATTTTAATTTATTCTTCTTTTTCATCTTCGTCTTCGTCGTCTTCTTCGTCTAGGAAGGTTATTTTCTGTTAACAAAGAATTCTTAGCATCTCGCCAGATTACAATTTCAAGGATTCTTTGGGGGTAGGGAAAGAGTGCATCTTCTTGAGTTTTCCTAATCCACAGACTACAATGCACGCTTTCATTTGTAGGGAGAACATTCAACCCCGGAATACAGCATTCCGGATTCCACAATAAATGTAAAGTTGCTCTTTCCTTGCACTGATTTCCACACCCCCCCACCCCACCTCAAACAGGCAAAATGAAAAGTGTTAAGTTATAACAAGAAAGGAAATATCAGCCTGTGAGACAATGGGGCGTCTGTGGAGATGGTGCTGGCAGCTCTCTAAGATGTGTTTACAGCCACTCCTGTGTCATTCAACCTGCTGTTGCTTTCTTCAAATTCTCCGCTACCGCCCCTGTCTCGAGCAACTTTTCTGTCCTTCCCTATCAAGCCATGTAGACCTCCACCCTTTAGGCTGCCACTGTAGAGGATTAACACAGCACAATCAGGAACATCAAACGCCTGTACATTTGTTCACTGGGGGAGCTGGAGGTTCAGCGAAGGAACGTTCAGTCTGATATCTTTACCTTCCTGACTATGTTCAGACATTAAGGAGGGACAATGCATTTTTATCCGTTAATTAGAAACCTGAGCCAGTAGGAGCTCACACTGGCGGGCTGCTTTCGGCTTTTGAAAGTGCAAAGAAATAGTGGTCCCAGCTGCTGTACACTGGCCCCAATCACTCAAACTAGCCAGCAGAGTGAAGCCCTCCTCCCTTCAAACTGCCTATCTTTGATCTCATCAATATCAAACTAGTTAAAGCCTCAGTAGGATGGTAAGCAGGCAGCAGGCACCACAGTAGTTAGTGGTGGCATGTGGCTCAGGGCAAGCACCTTATCTCTGTGCAGTAACATCAGCCTCCGATCTGCAGCACGACATCAAGGCAGGTCCGACTGACTGGCGCGTTAATTAGGAGGCTGAAATTATAATATTATGTTAAAGAACAAAGAGTCTCCAAAGGAAAAAAAATATGTGCTGCATATCTGACAAAGATAAATTGGATTATTCAAAATATTCCTGATGAAATGTTACATTTTGCAACTAATTATCAATCTGTTTTATCTCCAGACCAGCTGGGCATTTTTTTCCCCATGCAGGCAAGACCTGCCTTGCCAATGATCTTAAGATGTCACTGTAGCGTTTACATCTTTTATTTTAAGATTTAAATAACTAGGAAGTAGCTCATATAATTCACTGCTGAGAAGAAAGGGTAGTTAGTTGAATTCTTTCCAAAGTGATCTTCTCCTAATGAACTTCTGTGGACTGTGAGTAATGAGGCTTTATTGAAATAATGCTTTAGAAAAGGTTTTGTCATGTAATTTTAAAAGAACGACCAATGTTTAATACATTTAAAACATCTTTATTCTATACTGCCTCACGTAGAATTAAAATTAGAGGGTGGAGGGGTTGGGTCAAAATTTCACACTGTACTTGTGCATCGCTAGTTTCTTTAAAAAATAAAGTCAATAGAGATAAGGGAAACTTTATAATTAGTTGTAAAAGGTTTGTTGATGTAATGTATCAGACAGAGAACGACTGCATAGTGTTCTGTCTGTCTCTGCTTAATTGCAGTTCATAATCTATATGGAAATAGACAATTCATTCTATATTCTCTCAGATACTTCCTACAGAGCTATGTGAATACAAAGGTATGCTGCCTTCATTGTAACTTTTGTGATCAAGGACATCTATACCACACACACACACACACACACACACACACACACACAGGCTTAAAATACAATTGGTGGACTTAATTCTGTGGAGGATTTATGCTCATGTTAAAATGTCTTAATAGGAAACCAATTTAGTTGAAACACCCACCCACCCGCACCCCCTGTTTATCTAGAAAAGAGTTGTCAGGACTCACCATGAACGCCTCCCTTGTTCTCTTAGAATGGCAATGGTGTCCAGTTCTGGCTGAAAAAAAGCCCCTAAATATTAGGCATACTGGGTTGGATCCTAAGGGGTGTTTGTGTGAGCAGGAGGCACCTCTATTCACCCAAGGAGCTTCTCTGAATCCGTGGGTTGCCTTTTCCAGCTGAAGCCCTTTATACCATGTGCCATGACGTTCTGTTAGCACAGGCATAGGCAAACTCAGCCCTCCAGCCGTTTTGAGACTAAAATTCCCATCACCCCTGACCACTGGTCCTGTTAGCCAGGGATGATGGGAGTTGTAGTCCCAAAACATCTGGAGGGCCGAGGTTGCCTATGCCTGTGCTTGCAGGTCACCCAGCATATTATCTTGCACTCCTTCTAGACTTCAGACAACCCTTTTTTCTACTTTCCTGACATTTCCTTACCTGATAATCTATGCATTTTATGTTATCATTCCTACGACATAAAAGCCACTTGGGGAAATCTAGCATATTCTAGTGGATGTTTACTGCTAATTTCTGTGTGAGTTGCTTCCAGAAAAAACCCCATTTCCAACTCTGTTAACCAGGAAAATCCAAGGAGTTCACATGGTTTTCATGAAGAACATCACCACCACTCATGTGACAAAATTTGGGCCGGTATTCTGGCATACATTTATTTCATGGGGGAAATAATGGGGGAACAGAAGCTTGCATGTGCATACAAGGTGGCGGCGAGGTGTCCAATATCACCTGCTGTTGTGTCATACCACACCTGCAGATACGAATGAAATTTAGAGTGACATGGCAGTATATCGATTAAAAAGCCACAGTTCCATAATGTAACAGGTAATGCAGTATAAAAGTAGTGCACGAAACTGGGACAGAAGTGTTGACATTATAGCTAATGCAAAAAAAAACTGATGTCTGAATGCAACTTGTCCCAAATGTATGACACTATGTAATAAATATGGAAGAATACGTAATTTATTTTTTAAGGCTTTATTCAGTTGGAAGTGTTAGTTTCTGTTTCTCACTGCAGCTGCTGTGAGTCACAGGACTGTGTTTACATTCCAGAGACAGTCCAGGCTATTGGAAGTCTCACGAGAAAGGAGACAGGATGTGACGTTAGTGTGGTTTCCTGTTTCCTTTGTTCCTCAGTTCAGTTGCTCTCTGCTTTCATAGAGAGAGGATGTCTTTTCTGTTCTGCGTAGTTTAGAAATAAAACTCTTTTACAATGTAGCTCATAGTGTCTCATCCTTCCCTGTGCTGGGAACCCTGCTGGATAGAATGTGCCTGGAACCTTATCAAAGGCTCAGGTTATTAAACACGTCAGAGGCGATTTCAAAGGCTCGGTCGAACGGAGCTCCCGACAGGAAGAAGTGTAATCGTATTGAGATGGAAATTGTTTAGGACTGTGTTGTCATTGTATTTCAATACCCAACTTTAGGAAGGTTGTGAGCAGTGCTATTTTTTTAGAAAAGGAGGTGCCAGAGATCACCATGAACTTTTCCCTTGCTCTTTTAGAATGGCGATGACACCCAACTGACAGTTGCCAGAGCTGAGCTCCAGTTGAAAACCTCCCCTGCTTGTGAGGTACTTTTTAGTTTAGGGTTTGACCACAGTCAAACTGAGGGCTTCTCTATGAGAACCAAGGGCCCTCATACAAAAAAGAAAGACACACACAGAAATTGGAATTGTTGAGGTTACATAACATCTGCTTTTCCAATGGAAACTGATGACATTGCTTCCTTTGTATTTTCAAGAAACCTAAATCTATTTCTTAACTAGGAACCCAGATGCCTCTAGAACCCATGATGTCCCACTTGCAGAAAGCTTCTGGTTGTTTAATGTACTTCAATACCATATAAAGTTAAACGAATCCCTTAAAGCTTCTAACACTATTAATCATCAAGAATTATTTCACACTTATATGACTTGAAAATGCAAGCCAAATATTTTCCAGGGAGATTTCAGCCATTCAAGCCAGGATTGATTTTTTTTAATGGCTAGTTTTGGCTACATACCTTACTGTCTCTTGAGCTAAAATCAGTATCATTGGTCATCATATGGATTGGGCTGTTTATTTTATTCAGAGTCTGAGTGAGGTGCTGCTAGTTCCTAGCTTATGGACAACACAGATATATAAAAGAGGAGTGGGAGGCAGTATAGGATTTTACAATGAGATTAAATTTAAGAACAGGATTAAAACAGGAATGAAGACATAGTTAAGTTGACCTCTCTCTAAGGTACGTTAAACGACAGCATTTTCTTGGGCTGAGCTCAAACATTTTGTTTTTCATGGGATAAACTACAGCTCTTGCTAGATTGCTTAAACACGTGGACATTCCGTTCTGGATCAGTTACTGCACATCACTTCCAATTATTGTTTCTCCTAATTAACTTACACAGGTAGGAGAGCTGGGAGTGGCAATCTTATTAAACTTTGCTTTCACTTGTTAAATGATAATTAGAATGATCCAAGGCTCTATGGGGTGCTGCCAGTGAATAATGGACCCCCCATTGTCTGGTTGAGCATTCCCCAACTTGTAGAACAGGGGAATGTCTGAATGTGAGAAACTTTGGGTGTTAATACTGGACTCATTTGAAAGCAGCAAACAGAGCAGCAGCAGCAGCAATCCCTTATTAACTATAGTCCTAAAATGGTGGCCTCTACACCCTAGATTTCTAAACCTGTTGTGGCAAAAGTTTCTCCCCCTGATAATTCTCCACCAAAGGATGAGAAGAGAAATTGCACTCGAAAATTATCAGAGGCGAGAGAAAATTTTAGTTAATTTCTCAAGGGTTCTGATCTGCTTATCTTTTAAGATGGCCGACTGATGTTTGTGAATGTCTATATAGGCCTAGAACTGAGCCAGACCTGGAGGAGATTGGGGCTATGTGTTGTGTGATCCCACTGGGAACTGTAGTACCATTCCCTGCTATCTTCAGTGGTGGTTGGTGCAAGATAGCTGACATGAGACCAGCAGCTTTCTCCGCTTGCAAATTGCCCCAGTGGCTCTAGGAGTAAGACCCGCTGAGCTGTGTCCTGGCTTGAGACTCACAGTGCATTAAACCACCATGACCCCAGTACCTCTTGCCTGGGCAATCACAGGTAGTTCAGATCCCATCAGTGTGTTTAGGATTCTTTTGCCCCACGATTCATTGCTTTGCCCCTGTGAATGCATCCTGAACAGTGAGCCCTCTTTCAGATCACCTTCAGCTCTCTGTAAAATAATTGGCCATCACCAGCCCTGTGCCTCTTCTGCCTCATTCAACAAGGCTGTAGAATTGCCTGGCCGTTATCATCATATACTCTCCGGATTCCCTTGACAATGTTTGCTCCTTCTTTATGAATTCTATCTAATCTGTGTACACACTGTCTTTAGAACATATTCGAAGCACGTTTCCCCCTTCAAAGAATTTTGGGCACTGTCGTTTGTTAAGAGTTGCTGGGAACTGCAAATGTGTAAGGGGTGAACTACAGTACCCAGAATTCTCTGAGGGGGGAAACGTGCTTTGAATGTGCTTTAAAGGTATAGCGTGTACACAGCCTCTCTTTCTTACTCACTTAACTTCCTCTGCTCTCCTCAGAATCCCTACAGTTGCCTTCTTGAATTCCTCACATACAAATACTTCCAGGCTTTTTGGTCAGCATTATCATTTTTGGGGGTGAGTGGGGTGGCTTAAAGCTAATAATTAATTTACGTGACTTTTTCCGTCACATCAGATAGAGCTGGCACTGAGAATTTTTCAGCTCCTATTGAAACATATGGTGAGAAAGACTGGAGAGCGGCATGAGAGTTGCACATAAGTCTTTTGTTTAAATGTTTCATACTGTGTGTTTAAATAGTAATGGTTAGCAAAGAACTTTGATGAGGCAAAGGGCTAATTGGATTTTCTTGTTCTATAATTAAAAGGGTATATATTACATCCATATTAATACCAACAGCGCTCATCGTGATAAATGTTATTACAATGAATAACAAAGGCATCGGCAGCGATTGGTCACTTAGTTTAAAGGGTAGCTGAAGTCATTAAATTGCTTGCCAGAGGGCTTATGAAAGCTTCTTGGATCATTGGGACTAGGCTTTCTGCCACTGGCCTGAATACTAAGGTTTGCCCTTACAAAGTGAGAACAGGTAGTCTGATCCCTTCCTTTATAATTCCTTTGCTGATAGCTAGCTCATTTGAACAAGAAGTGAATTCTATTGTACATGACAATCATCAGATTAGAGAGTCAAGTTCATGAGAAATGGTCTAATGTGTCTTGTTCTATATAGAAGTTGTGCCCTCTGATATCCGACAAATTACAGCTGCTTCCATGGGAAAAAGCAACAGCCCAATGTGCTAAGTGTTCATAGAATCTTATAACTGTAGAGGGACCATGGGGGTCATCTAGTTCAACCCCTGCAATGCAGGAATCTTTTGCCCAACGTGGGGCTTGAACCCAGGACTCTGAGATTAAAAGTCTCATGTTCTACTCAACTGAGTTTTTTTTAATTGACATTTTTGAGAAGCACATACAGTGTTGTTCCAAAACCCAGAGTTGGAATTAGGGGAGAGGAATGGTTGGTATGTCCCAGTAATTAATATTGAAAAAGAAAGTTATTGCAAGATCATCATAGCTGCCTGGAACTTGCATCTTCTGACATGGAAGGCCTATTTCTTAATACAGTGGTACCTCGGGTTACAGACGCTTCAGGTTACAGACGCTTCAGGTTACAGGCTCCACTAACCCAGAAATAGTACCTCAGGTTAAGAACTTTGCTTCAGGATGAGAACAGAAATTGTGTGGCGGTGGCAGGAGGCCCCATTAGCTAAAGTGGTACCTCAGGTTAAGAACAGTTTCAGGTTAAGAGCAGACCTCCAGAACGAATTAAGTTCTTAACCTGAGGTACCACTGTACTACACATGTGAAGCAGGCTGTGTCTCCCCCCCCCCCCAAGTCACGGGGAATATATTTTGTGAATGCTCAGAAGCTTTGGTCCAGTACCGAAAGAGGTCTCAATACTGACTGTATATGTTTTCCTTGAATTTTGGCTCAAGTTAAGTACTATATCTTTATGTGAAAGAGATATCTGTTAAGTAAAAGATTGCCTCCTGTCCCAGAGCACTGCAACTCCTGGATGCCACTTGTCTCAGTAATCTTAAATCCATACACCACGAACTACTATATCTAAAAAATTCTGTAGTTGTCACCACCACAATGAGCAGACTTGCATTTCTGTAGTGTAGAGAACACCTCTGAACATGTCAGCGCACTGTTTTGAAGTCTGCAAGGTGAGGAAGTGAGTAACAAAACTGGATATTTCATAAATAAAAAGGGAAATGAAGACAAATAAAGGAGCTTCAAATGGTGCATTATCTTTGTCTGCTCATTCACTAACTTATCTGGCTGGCTCTAGAGTGTGCCAAAACTGGCTTCCAAATTGGTGAAAGGTCCATTCTGTACTTAACAACTTAGACAGAGGAAGGGAAGAGAAAAGATTTGGTTCAGGCTGGTTCTACCATTAGGCCTCAGGCACCAAATGCTAGTAGGGCAAGCAGCGCCCCCTAGGCTACCGCTGTGAAAATGGAGGCCACAACAGTGTTCAAGTAAGATTTAGCTATTTCTACCAGCTTTTCCTACTGGATTACTGCAAATAGTGAAACACTTGGTACCAGGTTTTCATTTTTCTTTTAAACCTGGTATGGTTCTAAAAAATGTTTAGTGTTTTGATTAAGAACCTTTCAACTTGGCTATCCAGTGGGTGGTGACTGCTTAAAAAAAACTTGATTCCTTGGCTGTGACCTACCATGCCACATGCAAGAGTGGCTAAGAGTAGAGAAATTATGACCAGCCACAGGCATAGAGCATACACACACACACACACACACACACACACACACACACACACAATGTCCCGCTTTCAAGGCTTGCTTTGTGGCTACCTTGGCTTGTGGTCAATGGCCTTATGAATTAGCCCTAAATTAGCATAGCTAGGAGGTATGAGATTTTTGTCTCCCTGCTTATTTAACTTATATGCAGAATTCATCATGCGAAAGGCTGGGCTGGATGAATCCCTAGCCGGAATTAAGATTGCCGGAAGAAATATCAACAACCTCAGATATGCAGATGACACAACCTTGATGGCAGAAAGTGAGGAGGAATTAAAGAACCTTTTATTGAGGGTGAAAGAGGAGAGTGCAAAATATGGTCTGAAGCTCAACATCAAAAAAACGAAGATCATGGCTACTGGTCCCATCACCTCCTGGCAAATAGAAGGGGAAGAAATGGAGGCAGTGAGAGATTTTACTTTCTTGGGCTCCATGATCACTGCAGATGGTGACAGCAGCCACGAAATTAAAAGACGCCTGCTTCTTGGGAGAAGGGCAATGACAGGCCTAGACAGCATCTTGAGAAGTAGAGACATCACCTTGCCAACAAAGGTCCGTATAGTTAAAGCTATGGTTTTCCCAGTAGTGATGTATGGAAGTGAGAGCTGGACCATAAAGAAGGCTGATCGCCGAAGAATTGATGCTTTTGAATTATGGTGCTGGAGGAGACTCTTGAGAGTCCCATGGACTGCAAGAAGATCAAACCTCTCCATTCTGAAGGAAATCAGCCCTGAGTGCTCACTGGAAGGACAGATTGTGAAGCTGAGGCTCCAGTACTTTGGCCACCTCATGAGAAGAGAAGACTCCCTGGAGAAGACCCTGATGTTGGGAAAGATGGAGGGCAGAAGGAGAAGGGGGCGACAGAGGACGAGATGGTTGGATAGTGTTTTCGAGGTTACCAGCATGAGTCTGACCAAGCTGTGGGGGGCAGTGGAGGACAGGAGTGCCTGGCGTTCTCTGGTCCATGGGGTCACGAAGAGTCGGACACGACTAAACGACTAAACAACAAGAAGGGAGGAAGAAAAAAGATATTAAGGGTAATGAAAAAAACCCCACACACTACTCCTCAGTTTGAAGTGTCTCCTTGTTTTCTATGAGCTGCAGATTTTGCTATGAAGAACTGCAACATTAATTTTGACCTTTTCTACAATGCAGATTCTAATTACTTGAGCATATGGTATTCCTGAAATAGTAGTACTATAAACAATTATAATTGAAGATCTCATGGTAGTATATTATACATTTTTTTTTTTAAAATCAGCTCCACAGGATTCCTACAGCACAGTTTGAGAAGAGAAGGCAAACTCCTCTCTAATGGTCTTGCAGCTGGACCCCTGCCTCTTCTTGTTTGATGCTTATTTGGAGCTGATTTATACATTCAGAAAAAGCTTGGGGTGATGCTTTTCTGGACTGGATCACTTGGAAATGAAAGTTTCTAAATGCTGAATGTGTCCATTGCACATAGATGACTAAGGCTGCAGTGCTACCCCTACTTACCAAGGAGTAAGCGCCACTGAATTCGATGGGACTTACATTTTCCCTGTCAAATATGTGTTTTGCTAAGTTTTCAATATGATTTCACTTCCTAAAACACCTAGTTCTTCTATGTGGTGCTTTTGATAGGGTGGAGTAGCAAGGAATGAAATAAAATTTTATAATAATAATAATAATAATAATAATAATAATAATAATAATAATTATTAATATCCCGCCCTCCCCAGCCGAAGCCGGGCTCAGGGCGGCTAACAATAATCAAATAATCAAACAATCAAATAATCACACATTCTAAAAAGAAGATAGAGCATTTCTTCTGTAAACTGTTGCAATCAGTTGATTTTTCAGGCTTTCTTTTTCAGCAATGATGCTATGGCAACACTTTTTAAACAAGGATTGCTGTTGCTAAGTCTGAGTGTCCTGGACTTTAACTAAATCCCAACACACACACAACACACACACTTTTGCAACAGAGAAATTATTTGTTGCATGAATTTTCAAGGATGTGTCTAGCAGCATAGAGTTGGGGGCTGACACAAGAGCTTGGAAGAACACAATAGGAACTCAGTGAAGAGAGTAGACAATAGACAATATTCGTTCAAGGTGTAGTCTTTCACATTTGACAGTAGCTGAAATCTTCAAATAATCTTCAAACAAATAATAATAATACCCAGCTTTGGCTTCTCTCTCTCTCCCCCTCTCCTCCCGCCCCGCCCCCTTCCTTGTCCACTTTAAAATGATTGGAAATTCTTGTCTGCTTGAATACACCTAAAATATTCAAGCTAATTTAAACTAATCTAAAGTTTTATTTCGAGCCTGGCACAAATGGCTCTTCAACTAATGAAAGAGAATCAAAATACAGCTATTCTGTGACCACATTTTGTTTCGAAAGTCATCATAACCTTGGAATGTACCCTACTGTGTGGAAAACAGGAGATCAGTATTATTACTCCAGCTTTCTCCCACCAGAAGAACTCTTTATGGTCCAGCTTTTCATTCTCTTGTGTCCAGATTTAGGTAGTTTATGTTTCTTTATGCTGGTGAAGTCAGCCAAAGGGGACTATGAAGGATCCATTAATTAGATGAAGCGTCTCTAGGTCAAATTCAGTGCTAAATGAATGGGTCACCGCTGAATTGAAGTCGGAGAAATTGCACCTTCTAAATACCCGCATATGTAAAGCTCCTTACTGTGTTAGGAAGTAGCAACCACCGTTTCAAAACAGAGCTCCCTTTACATTCAGCAGGTCTGCAATAGTTAATCTTCTTTCCAAATAGATAAGAAAATATAAAAGAGAGGACATAATTCTCCTTTGGTTATTTCTAATAGTTTGTACTTGTTATATAAAGCTTTAACCCTTAGCATACTATTACCCATAAATGTTGTCTCTTGGCACCAAAATTAATGTAGTGTCATTACACATTTTACATAGCTATGGTTTTTAAAATGGAGTTCTGACATATTTTCTGTCTTTTTACATTTTGGTTTGTGTACCTCTTTCCCAGGATCTGGTTTTTAGTTAAGTGGAAATAATTATGATGGCAATAATAATACACTGCACACTAAAGAGCACATCAAAGCATTTATTTGCAACTTCCAAAAGAGAGTTTATTAATATTACTTCACTTTGGATTATTATCAGTCTCTCCCCCCCCCCCCCAGTGTGAGAATTGGGCTTTAACATTAGTGGTCAATCAAGTGCTTTATTCTCAGGAGGAGGTGAAAAAATCACTTGAAAATGGCTGGAAAAAATTGTGGTTCCAGAAGGAGTTTTGAAAAGGTGGACTCAAGGTCAGTAAAGTGCTAAATGCTGTTTCTGATTCTTGTCAATCCCTTGGTGATCCAGTTCATGCTGCTCGTTGATTAGACCAAACTGAGTTGACTACTTTAAAGATGACTTGCACTGGGCAAAAGTGCATCTCTCAGACTCATATATAGGGCCAGCTGGAATCTATTTCTTGAGATTGCCCAAGGAGGAAAAATGACATGCTTGATGTTTTATATTTTGCTTAAATCCTTAAAAAACTGTCATATGATTTTTTTAAAAAATAATTAAACAAAAAGAGCACTATATTTTCCAAGGTTTAGTAGTAAGATGGGAGATAACCATAGCATGTACCACTGGTGAGGCAGGCCGCAGGTAGGTAGGGTCTCAGCTGGCGTACCAGGTGGAGCTGGTAGACAGCTGCCTTTGACACAGATGTAGGGGGCTGGATTAAAGTCCATGGTGGGGGACAAGGAGGACTTTAGCTCCCTCTGCAGATTCAAATTGACTTGGGCTTCTTGCGTCAGCCATTGGCACTGGGAGAAAACCACTTTCCTATCTACACTGGAGCTTTCCCGTTTTGTTTTTTCCCCCTAGCTTAAAATAGGGGTCAATACACCTTGCAAGGAGTCAATTATCTTCTCTTTTTTTTTGCATCCATTGAGAGAATGTCATTGGCCCACCCCTTTCAGGTTGCTTTTCTTTCTCCTTCCTGCGCCGGTTTCCCCCTCCCACCCTTATACCAAGACAAAAAGAGAGAAAGCAAGACATTGCTTTTTCAGTGGGCTCTGGTTCAAAAAACAAAAATCAGATCCAGTAGAGTTAAATCAAATCCACTTGAATTTCCATAATATTTCATGGGGATTACCAAAAAACACCAGCATTTTATTTTATTTTTGAATTTATATGCCAGTATTTTCTCTAAGGGGTTATAATCACTTAACAAAGTATATCTATGAAAGAAAAGACAGTACAAGTGGAATTGATGATAAAATAGACCGATTGTCAAGTAAACAATTATGGCTTTCTAAACGGTGTGGGGAGGGGTTATTGTGTGTCAATATGGTGTGCATTTATGTGTTTTTGTATTGTAAACTGCCTTGTGATGAAGGGCAGTATAAGAATTTAATAAATAATAATACTAATAACTGGCCCTACCATTAGGCAAAGTGAGGGGGCTGGCTCAAGCAGCTGAGTTTGAATATCATGAAAGGACAGCAAATGGTTAGTTATTTACTATATTATTGTTTCATTCTTACTGTTGCAGAAGGAAGAGATGCATATGGGATTTTTGCCTCAGGGCCAAAATAATTTGGCTGGGCTTGGGAACTTGGGGAAGTGGGGCTTGATCCCGAGGTCACTTCCACTGGTAATATACTCACCCAGACCCTCAGAAAGCTAAACAAACTGTCCAGGTTTATAAGGCTCAGTTGAGGTTGGTGGATAAAAGAAAAAGGTGGGCAGTTAAGTCTCCTGTCATGGGCTTGCTCTGGGAGAAAACTTACCAAATGCAGCTGTTCAATCCTTTTTGAACCATTTCAACTAAGAAGGTTTTGAAAAGTACTTGTCTCAGCAGTCTTTTTTATTATTTTGGTATCTGTAAAGTTTCACGCATATTTATGGGATTTCTAATAAAGGAATAAGAACCAGATGAAGCCATTGAAAGGTTCGTCCAGATGTGTTGCCCGGATTCACAGTGACATCATCGTTGTACCTGGAGGGAGAAGTAATCGAAGGCTGGGCTTGCAGATATTTATTTGTAGGGCTAGAATGAGAGATATGATTGTTGCATCTGAGATGTGATCCTAAAATGTAAGGGAGGAAAAGTTTTTTTTAATGCTAAGGGTTCAAGGAATATGGCAAGATTGGGAAAACTGTCTGGATGCTTTCCACGACAAATATAAATCTTTAAAAAAAGATTGCTAAAGAAATATAAAAAGGAGACCAGCATTGCATCTAACAGAATGGAATGGTTTGGGAGGGCTGCCCTTTTATAACCTTTAAGCATCCTTAGATTTGCTGATGCCTCTAGTCAGGGCTGTCTTAAGTATATCTGGCGCCGCGGTGCAAAGATCCTTCTCCCTCCCCCTGTTTCCCAGAGTTGCCAACCTTTTTATGGTGCTGCCGGCAGCTTTGTGGGGCTGGAGGGCAGCTCCTCTGGCAGGGAAGAGGCGGAGGCTCCTGCTTCAGTGAGGTGGGCGAGGGTGGCAAGCTAATGCCAGGAGGCCCTGCACTCAGCCTCTGCCTCTTCCTGGTGCCCGTGTCGCGGTGGCCATGGCAGGTGGAGGCTCCAGGCACAGCGCTGCTTTGGCGCGGCATGGCGGAGGCAGGCGAGGGCAGCAAGCTGATGCTGGGAGGTGCCGCATCCAGCCTCCGCCTCTTCCGTGGCGCCCTCCAGAACTTGCAAGCTCGGTGCCCCACGCCACTTGCCTCTATGGGCAAGACGCCCCTGCCTCTAGTGCAGAAGGGAGGAACCACAGGCCTGAGATCTAAATCCTCAGTATTCACCAAACATTGACTCTGCACTGTGCCCTCTTCAAGTGCTTTTGTTTTGCTGGATTGTGTCCTTGATAATGCCTCTTTCTTGCCTCAATGGGGGAAGAAGAGGCTGGTGGATCTGTGTGTATGTAGATACCGCTGAACTCAGCATGGCTGGAATGTAGCCTAATGTACAAAGGTGGTTGTCACAAGAAAGTACAGCCACAAGAGAATACCAGATAGATAGATGATAGGTAGGTAGGTAGGTAGATAGATAGATAGATAGATAGATAGATAGATAGATAGATAGATAGATAGACAGATCGATAGATAGATAGATAGATAGATGGAGTATGTTAGCTGGAATAAAAAATTGCACAGAATATGTAATATTAGGAGAAATTTGCGGAAAATGGTGATGAATTTTCATGAGGACTAAAAATAAAAATTAAAAAATGTGAAAATATGGAGAAATGAATTTAAGACTGGAAAAAATGAGAGAAACTCAGATTGACATACTTGCTCATCCCCACTACAAAACGAATAGGAGATAATGAAATTTAAATTGCATCTACTGAAAAATTAGGAGGGTAGGGCTGGTGTGCAGAATGAAATCTCATCATTCTTGCTGCGCATGTGGTTCTTCCATCTAGGTGCTAGTGGCCAAGAGTAGGATTTAGCCCTGGGGGAGTTCTTCCCTCTCCCCTTTGCTGTAGCAACCTATGTACTGGGCTTAACTTCAAATAAAGATAGTTAAGTTTGGGGCTCTTAAGTGTTTAACAGTACCCTTAAATACTATAGAAATCAACGGCATTAAAGTAAACCTTCGTTCGGCTGCATTGTATCCAGAATAATTGACGGAAATGATTTATAACTGAAAAGATGTACTGATCAGTGTCGTGCATTTGAAGTTGAGAAGAGGATTTTGCAACTGATTTTATATTAAAGAATTTCTTGTCGTTTCTTCAAATACATGTAGTTTAGATAATGGTTCTGATATTTGTACTGTGCATACTAAACCCCTGGTTAAAAGGACCTACATGAAAAATGTGATTCCCTCCAAATGTTCAAAGATTGCATGCCAAATTAATTAAGGCAAGACGCTTCAGATTTAATTCAGAGGGGGGTCTGGATTATACTTTACATTCTTACTTAAAGTTTGATCAGAGCTAATGGCGTTCCTTGATTGTAACATAAGGAAGAGTGTATGGCACATAGAGCTGGTGACAAAAATGATGAGTCCATTGCTCTGGTTTGATTTAATGAGAAATGGTATTATTTTCACTACTAAAAGAGAACAAAACTGTGTTTCCCTCAAACACCCAGTGTATATTTTTATACCGTATTGAGCTTTTGGAATGATTTAGCTAGTCCTATGCCAAAATCAATTGCCTGCCAAATTATATAGTAATTCAGTACAGAACTATATAGTTCAATAAAGGAAGAAGAAAAAACTTCCATAGCAATACCTTTCATTTACCTGTGCTCTAGTTACATATCACCCTACAACTCATTAGTTAGAAATATTTGCATCCCAAACTGAGTTCAATAATTGTTTTAAGGCACACAAAAAAGTTAACAGCAGGAAAAATACAATCTGCAGCCTTGTTTACTGTTTCTGGATGTCGAAAGGTTAAACCTCTTCCAGGAAATTCAATCCTATTTTTATATATGTATATATTCCCTGCAGTACAGAGCAGTTAGCTTTCCTCCATTTCTCTGTGCATGTAGGTGTGCAGAAAATGGATGTGTACAACAACCCAACCAATATTTAAGAGAAACACTGTGGAAGAAATAAGGGTTAGGGTTAGAAGCCTTGTTTTCTGAGCTTATGTTTGTGAATCATTTCTGTTTCTGTGGCATGATGAGTTTATTGGTTGCCTGGTACTTTGCTCAAAGCACATCTAAAATGTACAGCTGCCCACTGGGTATCATTTGGACAGAGGTATTGATTGCATATGTGAGCACAGGGGTTTCCTATTTTGGAAACTCTTCCATGCAAGTGGAGCAACTCAACACTTGTAGGGTCCCATTCTCTCTCTCCCTCCCCACCGTACATTGGCATGCATTGCTATAGAACACATAAAATTAATGACTAAATGGACGACATTCATCCGTACTCTGTAAGATTTGTGTTATAGGGTTGGCAGGGATACATAGACACTTATCAGGAGAAAGGGCTGGATTTCCGCCCCCCCCCCCTTTTAGCCACATTCTTGCCACAACTGTAATCTTAGTTAAATTATATGAAACAGAAAACATGAAAAACATTTTAATCCCCCCTCCCCGAAAAATCAAGCTGGTGTGGGCTAGCTGTGTCGATGAACAAGTGACACCCCATTCTCCTGTGGGACAGATGATTGAGAGTTTACATTTAGGGCTCTAATGAGAAGTTGAGTTAATTCCTGGAGCTCACAGATATTGGCACGCGGCAGTGAAGCAGAGATCTGGGAAGCAGGACAGCTTCAGTTTCGGTGCCTGGGCATGTTTTGGAGGCTGGTATGCTGGCACACACAAGTTCTGACAATGCTGGTAGATCAGCCATGGATAATTTCAAATATATGGAGGCCAGGAGGTAGATAGGAAGGAAGCCATCTTTCCCTGACACTTTAGGTTGATCTTTGCCCTGCCTGTTAATATGAGGCAGACACCTCATATTGTACTGTTTCTGATGCCTGTTAATATTTTTATTATTATTAAATAAGCCTATCCAGGCATGTAATTTTCTTACGTATATTTGTTTTTAAAACTGTTGATTTTATTAAATAAGACAAAATAAAAATAAATGTAAGCAGCACCAGTTCAATAGTTTTCTCTGGAAACAAACAGTATTATTGTTATGCTCCTTTAGGATGAGGATGACCCATATATTCAGCTTCCGTTTAATAAGGCAAGCTGTTAAATATCTAAAAACTGCTTTCTTGACCAAAAGGTCAAGTTCTGCCTAAGACAGCCTTCAACAGAGAACAGATGTTGGTGACACATACATCTGGGCTGTGCTGGCAGCTTCCACCAACTGAATAAGGGAACTGTGGAAGGTGTTCAAGGAATTTTTCAACTGTCCAGGACAGATGTGTGAAACCTTTGACTCTCCAGATGTTGCTGTACTACAACTCCCATAATTTCTGGTCATAGGCTGTTCTTGCTGGGATTGATGGGAGTTGACATTCAGCAACATCTGGAGGGTCAAAGGTTATCTAATATCTAATATCTAATAATATAATAACTTTATTGTCAATGTACAACCTGTGTACAATGAAATTAACCGAGCCTTCCTTCCCCACAAACACTCAATCTCATTGCACTCTGTGTGCTTGTCACACAACACACCAACCCTGAAAGTCAGTTGCACTACATTATTTTCCGTTCAGTAGCCTAACAGCCCATGTTTTTTTAGCCTGTTGGTACGACTGATTATACTTCTGTATCTCCTGCCCAAGGGTAGAAGATTAAAGAGGTGCTGGCCGGGTTGTGAATCGTCCCTGAGAATTTTTCTCACTCTCCTAAGGCAACAATTCCTTGTGATGTCATCTAGCGGGCTCAGGGGACAGCCCATGATATCATGTGCTGTGTTCACCACCCTCTGTAAAGACTTTCTGTCCGTGGCTGTCAAGCCAATGTACCACACTGTGATACAATATGAGAGGACACTTTCCATTGTGGACTGGTAGAAGGAGGTCATCAGTTGTTGTTTAACATTGTTCTTTCACAAGACCCTGAGAAAACGGAGTCTCTGTTGGGCCTTCCTAACCACCTGAGTTATATTGTTTTCCCAAGTGAGGTCTTCACTAAGGTAAACTCCCAGGAATTTTAAAGGAAGAGATTCTCTCCACACAACCCCCCCTCCCCCGATATACAATGGGCTAGTTCGCCTCTCTTCCTCTGAAATTGTCTAGGATAACAGTGGCCTAGGATAACAGAAATGGCCTAGGATAACAGTGAGTCCTTACCATGGAGGCTAAAAGGTTGAAGATCGAGTACAGTATTGGCTCTTAATCATTCTCGCCCAGCATGGTAGGATTATAAAATTTGCATTGATGCAGAGGCTGAGTTCCTGATCTGCACAGGTGTGTCTTTATTCAGAACTAGTGGCTGGCCTCATCTCTAAGATTTCACTAGCATGACACTTGGTAGAAATGTGCAATCTTACTTACTAATTAGGCTGCATGAATCAATTGATTAGTCAGGGCAATTCATCAGTTGAAGTGGATTTAAATCAGATTACAACCGTGTTTATGGAAGACAGTCTTACTCGGCTATGAGTGATCGCCAAAGAAGAAGAAGAAGAAGAAGAAGAAATCAGATTACAGCTGAAAGGGTGTTCTGTGTTTATTACATTGTTGTGATCATTCTCTGTCCACCTTTGCATTCAGGTAATGCATGCAGGAGACTTTCCCAAACAATATTTACAGCCTGTTCCCACACATATTTACTCAGAAATAAATCTCAGTATACACAGGACGTAAGCCTTAGTTAAGAGTAGATACGATCATCATTGAATACACCTTTCATATTGAGCTGCTGTGAAGGAAAGTGCTATATAATAGCTTCAAACAAATAAAATTAAAATATTGTGGAATTTATATTTTTTCTGAATGTTAATTAATCCATTGAAAGCAACAGCAAATGGATGACAGTCCTTTTAGCTGCAAAACTCTTATATTATCATTAGTCCAGATCAGTAACCTTGTACATGGGATTATTTGGAGAGGTCCTCTGTGTTAGTGACTCCTTTCTTATAATTGAAACAGGCATGGCTTGAGTGCTTATATCAATTTCTGCCCATCTCCAAGCCTGCAAGGTTGAAGCTTTTCTCCATGTGATTGATGGTTCATGTGGGACGAGGAATGAATGCAGGGCCAGGAAGATCCATACTTCTTCCTTATTTCTTAGACGAAAAGTTAACACAGCTGTTGCTAAAGGTTAAATTTGGAGGTCAGATTGTTATGCTATTAGGAACACTCCGTGTAAGTTTAAACTGTATTAATGCACAACCCTTTCTTTATCCACAGAGTGAGTTAGTCAATGACTACATTGATCCATTGTTGTGTCTTCTTACAGAGGTTCCTGCAATGAAGCAATAGAAATCATTAGGGCTTGTGATAAGGAATTCCTCCTGGTGCAAGCAGACACAGAGTTCACATTTCATTTACTGTCACAGCAGCTAGGCAGCTACCAAGCCTAGAAATTCATGTCAAAGCGGTTTAGGTTAGGGAGACTAAACATGGACCCGTGTTTGGTTGTTCAGTTTGTTAAACTGTATCCCCAAACCTTTAAATCCATCGACTGCATGTTCATAATTTCTCTGCCCTGATGGTATTCTTGGCTGCATTCTCACTACCAGCGTTTATTTCATTACACTTATATATTTATTTCCGTTCACATTGTCTTCCTCCAAAGATCTCAGACCAGCTTACATGCTGTTCGCAGGCTTCTGTCGCTGACAGGTGGCATTTAGTTTAGCTTCAGAAGCACAACTTCATCACATTCTTTTTAAAGAGGTGCCAAATTTATGGTTTTATAGAGATTCATTGGGTTATATCCAGCGCTGTGTGAGTGGCTTCCTCTCGTCTCCTTGTACGCCTCCAAAATATGCTCCAGGGGGGTCCTCCAACTGTTTAGAGCAGATTTTGAGGATGCATGGGGGGGGGGGGCCTGGGGCTGGAGGGGGGGGAATTCTGTTGTGTAAGTGGATCTCTGTGGAATGTGTGCAGCAGCATTCTTTATGCTGTATACTGCTTTATTTTATTTTTTAAAATGAAGTGGTATAAATAAACATTTTAAATTTAAATAAATATCTCCACCAACCACCACTTTCCAGGTGCCATCCATTCATCCATGAAATGGCAGGGTGGTGGGTGGTAGTGTTATTTGATTTTGGGTGTGGGTTTTTTTTAGGTTCTTGCTTTCTCAAGACAAAGTGGCTGAGGGTTCTCACCTCTTCCCCCCCCAAACGTAAACAAACAAACAAACAAAGCAACTTGCTGCCACTTCAAATGGGGTCTTAGCTACTCTCACTAGTCTGCTGAAATTCCAGAGATGGAATATTGCAGCAATGGCCATTTCTGGGCAGGAATAATCTGGCCATAGTGGTCCATGTATTGGTATTCCAAAGACTGGTTATGTGCTCTTAAGCTTGGTTCAGAAGTGGCGGCTTGTGCAAAACACTGCAGTGAGATTGCTGGAGTTGTACAGTTAGTTTAATTGTATTATTTGTGGTATATATTCTGTACTTGTCCCCCCACCCCCATACACTGCTTTGATATTCACAAATGTGAGCAATTTATCAGTATTTATAAAAAAATAAATAATACATGGGGCTATGTAGCACACCATGGGTTCAATAAGATCATCAATGCCTTGACATTCTGGAGACCTTGGAGCATGCATGAGTAAGCCTAGCAAAATTTACCGAATCTGGCAGCACAACTTTGGAGACTAGTAAAGTTATTGAAGAAAATCCCCAAAGAAAAAGAGTTAAAAGTTCAATTGTCCTTGCAGGTGCATTAAAGTTTATTGGGGTACATTGTTGGTGTGCTCACACATTTTAAGTGTTTAATTTGGGTGGTGGTAGCAAAGTATAAAGCAACACTGGGAAACCCTTCAAGCTCAAGAGGCACATTCACTCATGGGCAGCCTTCTGGAGCCTGAATGGTAGTGGTGGACTGGGCTGGAGCCAGAAGTGGGGAAGCCGGAAGCAGAAGTAAGCAGAGCAACTAATGTTAATGTTATGAGTTTGGGGGTCAGTCTGGATGATACGCTGAGTCCTTTCCAGTTCTTGGGATCCTGTATCTGTGGTGGTAGGATGTATGGGAGCAAGCTTGCCAAAGCAGCTCCCTCGTCTATGTAATGGCTTTGGCTGACTAGTTAAGCACCACGATTAGCATAACTGAATAAGTTGCTCTGTAGTGTAGAACAAATGTAGGTGGGTCTTTGACCCTCCTTGCCTAGTGGCTAAGTGGTAGAACAACAGCCAAAGGAGTTGGAAGCAGGTTGGAAGCTGGAGACACAGAGACATGTTCTGTGCTGGATTCAAAGTTGCAGCTAATGGAGAAGTAAGATCTTTTGGGGTGTCAGTGATGTAGGTCCCTTCATCTTATGCTCAGGTTTTATATATGTGTAAATAAAAATATGTATCTTAAAGCCCCCATATTCTCTGCTGAACTGTGGGTGAACTGAACACCAGTGTGTGCTTTCATTTTAAGCAGCAGCAGGATGTTGGAAAATGATTTTCTTCATCTTTTCCCATATACCTTGTATTTCCATGAAAATTCACACTCGTTCTCAGAGTCTGTTTTGCTTTTATTGCCTGATGCTTGTACTTCCTGCTTCCGATTGTTTACTTTTGTTATATGTTTTAAAGTATTCAGAAACCGAAAGTTTTAAAAAAATCCTTTCTGAGTTATAATTTCTACATCAAATGGTCTAAGGTTGCAAGTCCTAGACTTGCTTCCCTTGGAGTACGTAAGCTCCATGGAACACAGTGGGACTTACTTTTGAGTAAATTTGCTTTTGGCTGGCAGCCTTATAAGAGAACCCACTCTCACGAGGTTTTCCAGTCTTATAGACAAAAGCAATTTGGGTAGTGAGATGAATAGCTCTAGGAGGTGTTATCTTACAGATGGCGCCTAAAATCAAGGTCCTGACCATTTGTTGCCATTAAAGATCCCCTAACATTTTTTTTTCATGAGCAAAGGTGTTAGCTGTGGTGTCCTGGACCAATTCCAGCTTTGGGTAATTAAATTCTGTCTTCCTAAATTTCTCCCTTCCCTTATGTAGTTTCAACTCACAATGGTGTTCTTCATTTCCTGTCCTAAACCGTTGTCTAGAATTGCCTTGTGCTGTTAAACAGCTGCCACATTTCACCCCTAAGGAACTACATTTCAGTACTCAGTATATGCCTGTATATTATTTATAGGAGTGTAAGGAAGAGAGAGCGAGGGAACTAATTGTACCTGCAGATGAATATAGGGCATAATGGAAACATACTTCCCCAGCCTGCGTGTGGATGCCATGTTAAGGCACTAATATACTGGATTTCTTTGTCATTTGAAAGCACAAATTTGATTTTTTTTTGGTGAGTGGGGGGACAATAACAGTGAGTCCAAAATAAGCACCCATATTCAATAATTTTATGTCCGTCCATCCCACCACAGGCTTCTATATTCAATAAATAGCCCTCCTTTATTTTTATGTGTGCAATCTAGCCACTATTTATTGCCTTTCTGTGTTGTAAAACGATCCCTTTAAGCCACTCCTTCCCCCCTCTACCTCAGCAACCGTTAAGGAACTAATAAGCTGATATTGTTGCACTTGATTTCTAGATATTGGTCATACCAGGTAAATGGTTTCATTTTCTTAGCTGAGGAAGAAATCTCGAGCCCTCTTCTACTGGGGCTTGTTAAGCTGTTGCCTTGGGGGGCAGTTGATCAGTTCTTAAGTAGTAAGCAGCGTTAGCAGTCAACAGGCATAGGATCCCCTGCAGCTACTGCAGTCTGTCTCGCCTATCATCCTTTATAGTGGTATAGAGAAGTGCTGCCTTATTGTAGTAATAATAAAGATAAAGAATAGGAACAAGATAGCATTCATTGAGTTTTCCATGTGAGGGAATTTAAAGTGTGCGTGCGTATGCGCGCACACACACATGAGAGAGTGCAAGTGCAGCAATTGGCGGGACATAGCAATTTATGTGGATCTGAACTCTTGAGTATGTAATATGAAAAGTATTCCTCATGGCATTTCTGGTAAGACAGGAATCAAAACCTGACACTTCGGTGTGAAAGGATAACATTTTAAAAATTCTGTTAATGTTTCTGTCTGCTCAGGGTGGCCTCATCTGTTGTCGCAACCTTAAGTATAGTTTCATGTGCTGTGAAGGCCCAATTGGCAATTAGCTTTATTAAAAGGGATGTTTTGAGGAGGGGTGGTGGTCCCACCCTCACTGCACGCAGGCAAAATGGAAAACAGAGGGTTGCTCCAGTAACAAAAGAGTAGAGCCTCAGAAAGGTGCTGGGATACACGGTAAACTCTATTTTGGGATATAAAAAGACCAGTGCATTTCAGTCAAAAGCATCTTTAGGGTCAATACACAATTCTTAAAATGATTCAAAAAGGCATCATGAACGATGGTTCTTGATGCAAAACGTATTTTCCCAGAATTCATTTTTTTGTCTCTGAGGAAGGCATGGACTGAAATGAGTTGGGCTTTTTTATATCCCACAATAAAAGCCCCATGTATTCCAGCACCCTTTGGAGGCTCGGCTTCTTTTCCCTGTCCACCTTCAACACAGCCTCCAGTCCCTTTGGTCAAGTGTTCTCTCTCCCCCCCCTACTGGAGAACCAACTGGACCAGATCTGGCCTTGGTACGTCCTGCTACTAATCCCGGCTATAAAAGTATATGTGTATAAAAAGTATAAAGTATAAAGTATAAAAAGTATATGTGACCCAACTCCTGAGAGATTTTAAAAATAAATAAAAATAAATGCCTGCATGCCACAAAATATCACGATGATTGGGTCAAGGCATGCCCTGAGTCCAGGTGGGGCCTCTACCTGGCTGGATTCTCTTCCCCTGATTGCCTCAGTGGGGTGCTTGACACATAGAGGGGATTGGGCTGAGCTAAATAAGGAATTGATCCTTGGCCTACTGCCATGCAAACTCCACTTACTTGCTGTTAGTCAAAGTTTCAGTCTGATTTCACCCAACACTGAGTTACTTCCACTGTACTTGTTAACCACTGGTGTGCACCTGCCTGGGCAAAACACATCTCCTGAATATTGTTGGATTGGGATCAAAACTTTCTCATTACATGGCATTGCCGCTGTCAACGTGTTCCTGACATCTTGAGTTTCAGTCTTCATTTCCCCTCTCCAGTACTGAATGCAACTACTGACACACACAAGGAAACATCAGGGATTGAACCTGGAACTATTTTCTATGCAGAGTATGAGCTCTACTACTGAGATGTGGGCTTTCAGCTTCTGGTGCTGCCTGTCTGCTGGGTCTGGGTGGCCCCTTCTTATCCAAAGCTGTGTGAAAAGAATCCTGTGAACTGTACGTTACCCTTCATAGATTTACAATTCCCACCACACTTAACAAGCTAAAGTTCCCATGATTCTTGGTGTGTGTGTGGATCCTGTGCTTTAAATGTCTAGTGTATAAGCAGTCAGTGTTGGAGTCTGAGCCCAGATGGCTGATCCAGATGGGGGGTCCTTACAGAAGCAAAGGAAATAGTGCTACACCTTAACCTTCCTATTAAGCATTGTTTAGGTAACTGGAATTGCTCCTTCTTCTGTGGAGCTTGCAAGAAGCATCCCCCCCCCTTAAGAGGTGTTCTCATAATCTAAAACATTTCAAATCCATTCAGTTTCTGGAGACAAATGTTTGGGTTTCTGCAAGAAAGCCAACTTAGGTTTTAACATCAAAGCGAAATCAAGGTTGCCCAGGAGTGCAGCTTGAGACCAGCTCATGTTGTCCTGAAAAGCAACATCCTTTGCCTGCTGGATCTTCGGCTCATCAAATGACAGCTCTGGCATTGTTTTTAGAGGGTTAACTAAGATTAATGAGGAAAGAAACATGAAGCCATAGAGGATCAACATTACAAATCAATGCCTGAATAAATTTAACGTGTATTCCATCTGCAGAAAATGTGGTGTGGGTTTGTTTCCTAAGAGTGTATCTTTTATGCTACTAAATAACCCACCAAGACATGAACACTGCATCCAGTTTAATAATGCTTTATTTAAGGTTTATACTGTAGTCAATGTATTGATTGGGGAGGAATTTGTAGAATACAGGAGAATGTTTAATAAGATACAAATAAACTCCAGTGGTGTTTGCAATTCCCAGCCCACAGCATTTGTGAATTGTAACTTCAGCATTTTAATTCACTGAAAGCCATTAGAAAAATGGCCAGTTTGAAAAAGCATACATTCGCTCTGGGTTAAACCACTCTTATGAAAGACGAACTCTTAATTTTTACGGATTTTGCTACCCGACCATCTCCATGATCATCAAATCACTCCTAAAAGCACTTCTTATTTAAAAGAAAAACTGAAAAGAGAATTAATATTTTATTTATTTCTATCTAATTACTGCTTAGAGGCAGAAAATGTGACTGGTGTCTTTGAGAATTACATCCTTTTGTCATTAAACCTTTCGGTGAAGATTTCTCTCTCTCTTTCGCTCCTTTTAATCAAAACACTATTATCTTTAGATTGCCTCTTAAAATTGCTGTTTGTCTAACAAATCTGAAGGAGTTACTTACCTCCTAATAATTACAGTGCAAAAGAAAATAATAATACAAAGAGGAGACCTTTTACGTGTCTGAGTGGTTTCACAGTCCAGTCTCATAATCAGATTCCAGAAATTGAACTTGCAGAAAGTTTGTGCTAGCCTTGTGGATTTTCATTTCAGATGTTGTCAACTCAAGGGCATTTGGACCAATCAATACCTGTCTGTCTTCCTGCACACAGAAAGTTGGCTATTAGAAAAGAGAGGCTTACAGCAGGCTCAGCCAATACCATTAGCCCTAGCCTTAGGGCAGTTCTATCCATGTGCTGGGGTAGACACCTGCCCCCTCCCCTCCCCCACCATTAAGAAGGCCACTTGGGATGTCATTTGGACATAGCGGGCAAAGAGCACTTCTTTATTCTTTCTCTTTTTTACACCCAGACTTCACCAAAAATCAATAAATCTGTTCTTTGCTTATTTTCAGAACTTTACTTCAATATAAGCAAGGACTTTCCTTCCAGCTACAAACTCCAGCAACACCAAGTCATTGTGTGTGTGTGTTTTATTTTCCTTTCTTTGTTCCAATTTGAGAAATAATTGGAAATAATATCAGAATGATGCTCTCTCTTTTCCTTGCTAAAGATTTCATAGATGAAAAGACCTTGATCTGCTGTCTCCTTTCATGATTCAGCAATACACTGGATATTTTTCGCCCTTTATATTCTTGTGGTACTAATGAATTTTATGGAATGACACAACGTTGCCTTTTGTTTTTCCCCACTCAAAAGCACTGCTCTCTACCGCATGTCAATCAGCTTTATTCCAGCCCTCATATAGTCTTTCATTTTATGTAATTGTGGTAAAAACTACAGTTACTTTTTATTAGGAACAAATTCCCAAAGAGTAATCATGTTAGATATTTTGCAGCAAGCAAGACAAAAGAGGTAGTTGTTAAACTGACCCTCTCTTCTTTATTTTTTTGCTTTTTCGCTAGAACACACAATTGCATTTTCACATCTCAGCACAAAAAATGGGTTTTTGAGAAGGTTTTAGCTACGATCTTTCAAGGAAGTAATCCACATTTAACATTTCGGGATTTACTTCCAAGTCAATGTATAGGATTAGGCAATTAGCAGCCACTTGAAAGAATGTGATTTACAGAAGATGCATTCTGTTTGTGTGCTTGTGGTTTTTTGGTTTTTGTTTGGGAAACCTGTTGGCTAGCTGGGATAACGTAGAGTAGGGAGGAAGGAGTATGAGTGACAGCTTATTATTCCCAGAGCAGAACCATGAATCAAACAAAGCTATGGAGGCTGACTCACTAGTACTATAGCAGGCCTAAGAATAGTTAAGAATGGAATTGACATTTGAGGACCTCCTTAAAACCCGCCTCTGCCACAGGCTTACTGTATGGCCCCTGGCAACTCACTTTCTCTTAGGCTCAGTTTTCCATGTGAATAAAGGAGTGCAACCAATGATTTACACCACAGAGTTGTTGTAAAGGGTGAACACAATGGCACAATACTAAAGTGCTAGGTTGTGTGTTGTTAGTTTGTTTGTTTTTTAAAAAATATCCTGCATTAGATGAATAGGTTCTGAATGCCTCTTGCTGAAGTGAATGAAATTTTGCTCTTGAGGAATTAATCTAAAGTACCTCCCATATGTGAATTCATAACTGTAATTAAGCATCAATAGGCCATTACATTTCATGTTTCAATAAAGTTTTAAGGAGAACTTCTGAAATGTCAGATAAGATTGGTTTCTTTTTTTCTGTGAACAAATATCCGAATTTTATACAAATTATTCAGATGTACGTAGTTCATCTCTCTCATCTGCAGTATCTACGTTTGCAACTGTTAATTAATGCTCTTTTCTATTTACTCAGCCCTTTTAAACATTAGTTCAGTGACTATATTGCAAATACTTTCCCCAAATAAAATATTGGATATTAACTATAGGCAGCCTTTTGAGAACAAAAGTTTGCAATAATTGTTCTGTAGTAAGGCAAAAATCTAAATTGATAGCACTTCCTGGTTGAATTTAAACACAATAATATATTTGTGAGTAAAAAAAAGTTCTTTAAGACGATGTTATATTCTGTTACTGTGAATATGATGTATTCCTATGAAGTAACACTGAGCATTCAAATGCCCACTATTTGCCACTTTTAAGAGATCACTAGTGAAAATGGGCAGAAACTCTTTTCACGAATGTTCATTAATTAGGGAATGAAGCAAACGTGGTCTTAGGGGTAAACTAAATGTGATGTTAAAAGTGTAAGTTTTGGCAGAATGGGATGATCTAATCCTCTCCTTTCTCCCACAGATAGATCAAGTGAACAGTGTCTTCTCGCAAATGCATAATAACAATAATAATAATAATAATTTATTATTTATATCCCGCCCATCTGGCTGGGCCTTCCCAGCCACTCTGGGTGGCTTCCATAAAAACCAAAAATACAGTAAAATCACACGTTAAAAACTTCCCTGAACAGGGCTGCCTTAAGATGTCTTCTGAATGTCAGGTAGTTGTTTATCGCTTTGACATCTGCTGGAAGGGCATTCCACAGGGTGGGCGCCACTACCGAGAAGGCCCTCTGCCTGGTTCCCTGTAGCTTTGCTTCTCGCAATGAGGGAACCGCCAGAAGGCCCTCGGCGCTGGACCTCAGCGTCCGGGCAGAATGATGGGGGTGGAGACGCTCCTTCAGGTATACTGGACCGAGGCCGTTTAGGGCTTTAAAGGTCAGCACCAACACTTTGAATTGTGCTCGGAAACATACTGGGAGCCAATGTAGGTCTTTCAAGACCGGTGTTATATGGTCTCGGCGGCCGCTCCCAGTCACCAGTCTAGCTGCCGCATTCTGGATTAGTTGTAGTTTCCGAGTCACCTTCAAAGGTAGCCCCACGTAGAGTGCATTGCAGTAGTCCAAGCGGGAGATAACCAGAGCATGCACCACTCTGGCGAGACAGTCCGCAGGCAGATAGGGTCTCAGCCTACGTACCAGATGGAGCTGGTAAACAGCTGCCCTGGACACAGATTTGACCTGTGCCTCCATGGACAGCTGTGAGTCCAAAATGACTCCCAGGCTGCGCACCTGGTCCTTCAGGGGCACAGTTACCCCATTCAGGACCAGGGAATCCTCCACACCTGCCCGCCTCCTGTCCCCCAGAAACAGTACTTCTGTCTTGTCAGGATTCAACCTCAATCTGTTAGCCGCCATCCATCCTCCAACCGCCTCCAGACACTCACACAGGACCTTCACTGCCCTCACTGGTTCTGATTTAAAAGAGAGGTAGAGCTGGGTATCATCTGCATACTGATGAACACCCAGCCCAAACCTCCTGATGATCTCTCCCAGCGGCTGCATGTAGATGTTGAAAAGCATGGGGGAGAGGACAGAACCCTGAGGCACCCCACAAATGAGAGCCCAGGGGTCTGAACACTCATCCCCCACCACCACTTTCTGAACACGGCCCAGGAGGAAGGAGCGGAACCACTGTAGGACAGTGCCCCCAGCTCCCAGCCCCTCAAGACCGTCCAGAAGGATGTTATGGTCGATGGTATCAAACGCCGCTGAGAGATCCAGCAGAACTAGGAAACAGCTCTCACCTTTGTCCCTAGCCCGCCGGAGATCATCAACCAGTGCGACCAAGGCAGTTTCAGTCCCATGATGAGGCCTGAATCCCGACTGGAAGGGATCCAAATGGTCCGCTTCTTCCAGGCGTGCCTGGAGTTGTTCTGCAACCGCTCGCTCTATCACCTTGCCCAAGAATGGAAGATTTGCGACTGGGCGATAGTTGGCCATTGTGGCCGCATCTAAAGATGGTTTTTTAAGAAGCGGTTTAATAACTGCCTCTTTCAGCGGGTCTGGGAAGGCTCCCTCACGGAGGGAAGCATTCACCACCCCACGAAGCCCATCGCCCAGTCCTTCCCGGCTAGCTTTTATAAGCCAGGATGGGCAAGGATCCAGGAGACAGGTGGTTGGTTTCACTCGTCCAAGCAGCCTGTCCACATCCTCGGAGGTAACAGATTGGAATTGATCCCACTCAACTTGACTAGAAAGAACTCTAGCACTCTCCCGCCCTGGCCCTGCTCCCACGGTGGAGTCTACTTCTTCCCGAATCTGAGCGATTTTATCTGCAAAAAACTTTGCAAAATCATTGCAGGAGAACATGTGGCCCGTACTGGGCCCCGATGTTACAGGTGGTTCCGCTAAATTGTGAACCACCTGAAAAAGTCTCCTGCTGCTGTTTTCTGCAGATGCAATAGAGGCGGTGAAGAAATTCTTCTTCGCCGTCACTATCGCCACTTGGTAGGCTCGACGTTGAGCTCTAACCTGTGTCCGATCAGATTCGGAATGAGTTATCCGCCACCGGCGCTCTAGCCGTCTCAAAGATTGTTTCATTGCCCTCAGATCCGTGGAAAACCACGGGGCTCTCCGGGCTCCATGCAATCGGAGAGGGCGCTCCGGAGCCAAACAGTCAATAGCCCTGGTTAACTCCGCATTCCAGCATGGGTAGTATATGAGCCACACTTCACTTTCAATGTTTTATACGTAGTTGGATGAAGAGCCTGTGAGCCTGAGACCCATTCTTGCACTCCATTAGGTGAAAACATAAGATTGGGTTTTCAGCCAGCCCTGCTAAGAGCTTCAAGATTGCAAGATTAACAACAACAACAACAACAATTTTGGCTTGGTTTCCCCAGCCACTCTGGGCAGCTTACAACATATCCCTAAACAGGACAAGTTCCAAGTTTTTTTTTAATTATAGGATTCAGTTCACTTTCTTTAAAAGTATTCTTCTTGACCTATGCGATGGTACAATCAAAAGTTACAGGGTTAACCAAAAGGCTAATCATTGCTAGTTTAAATTATTGGTGTCAGCCATTGTCTTTGCTGAATGAAAGGAGCCATACTGATACCTAATAGCTGAGGTTCTGATCGCGGGTTTTTAGAAAACCATCTCCATCTCCAACAGGATTGGGGATCCTTCAGGAAAAGCCCTTCTTTTCAAGAGTAGCTTTACTGATATTTCCTGTGTCAAAGAGATCACTGCAAGAAGAACCTTCAGTTGGCATATTTGATTTCTGCTTTGGGTCCTTGTGGAATGGACAGGGATGCTAGAAAATAACAAAGCAAATCTCACTTTTCCAAACCTCAGAGATGTCCTGTGTAGGAGGGGAGAATCAAGCCAGGAAACTTTTGCATGGCTTTTATTGTAGTTGAATTGAACCAGCTCTTAGCAGTTTTCCCACTAGAAAAACCAAACTAAACAAAGGATTTCTAAAATAAAAAACAACCCTGTCCCTATAAAGAAGATCTTGAAATGTCTGCATTTATATATATATAAAAAACATTAGATTTTTTTTTCACATGCTTTTTTTTTTGGGGGGGGGGCAAGATTTTCAGAATCAGTTTCAACATGCCTCCCTGCTATATATCCCTGTCAATCAAATTGTAAAAGCTCTGGAAAACTGACCATGTTGGGTTTGTTATTTCTACAAACCTGATCATTAAAAGTTTACATTTGCACATGCCTTAGAATCCCCCGACTGTCTTCTACATCAGATTGTCCTTCCTGCCCCATTATTTTTGAGTTAGGCTAGGAAGGATTTTCTACCCTTGTAAGACTCTGCATTAACCTCATCTTTTCAAGGAGCGTCCCAGGGAATGATACCATCCAGCTGCTACCAATGGACTGATACAATAATGAGAATGAAGAACTGTCTATTCCTTTACCAGTGACATTGTGGGTAGACTGTAGAGTTAACTTTCCATGAGATTTCAGAGTTTGGCCTGTAGGTGTATTTACAACTATTATACCAAGGAAGAATATTTGGGAGGCATAGTTGAATAAAACAACAACCTGATTTACACTTCCTACCTACACAGCTGTCTTATAAAAACAATAGAAGTTCAAGAAAAAGAAAAGCCAAACTTTTTTTGGGCGGTGGGGAGTCTTCTGTTGTGGGGGAATAGATGAATTTATGTGTCCTTGCTTCTTTATCATATGAACTCAACACTCCATAGACAGGGGAAAGAAGGTGACGCCTATTAAAATTGAGGTTCTCTGTGTCAAGGATGGTCAATGTAGCACCCAGTAGATTGTCCCTATCTCCCAGTGACAATGGGCCCCTTCAAGAATGCTCAAGAACGTCTGCTGCCTTAAAGGCAGGCCTTGGCTGCTATGGTATAGCCTTTTTGAGATTTGATGCATCAAGAAGAGCACATACATGGGCACTTTGTTGGGGATGTGAGATTATAATATAATCTGCAGGAGCTGATCTGCATCCATTTTATCCCCGATTACATCCAGTTGGTTATAAATTTGCCACGTTTCATGTTTCTAATTGGCATAGGCGATGGTTAAAGTTCAGCTGCATTGCCCTCCATAACAGGAGGCATCAGTTTATATGGAGTTTCTGCCTTTTGACCAGATTTCCTTTTAAATTGCAAGAGTTATCACTGCAAAATAAGAAAAGATCAGTTTAATCGTAACCAAAACTGAGGGCGGAAATATGTCTGGGCACATTAAAAATCTCCAAGACTGAAAAAAAAAAAACCTAACCTGAAACAAAATCCCACATTGTATTTGAATCGTTTCTTTGTATCGTTAAACTGAACATTCTGTTGTGTTCGTTCTTTCCCCCAACTTGGCCCTTGTTGTTGCAAATGACTGAGATTTCACACACAAAAGGCAAAAAAGAGACTCTTTCTCCCCACTTTCTTTGGAAGCCTTACATGCTGCAATTTATTCCATTGCACTATTAAAGAAGAGAATGTGCAACATGCCTTCCACCTCAAGGCATCTCTCTGTACATTTTCATCTTTTCCAATACCTGTAGCTTCCTTTCTACACTAACATTTCACTGCGAGCATTTTATACTTTTTGCCAGTTAAGTCTCCCTCAAACGCCCATGGCCGTCTCGTCTCTTGTGGTCACTCACATTGGCCCTTTCAGATCTCTGGTGGGGGGTGCCAAGCACCACAGCGAATGAAATATCAAGCCGGCAGATCAAATGGGAACGTGCGTGCCACCTCTCCTGTCCCCTCCCATAATAAACAGATCATGGAGAAAGCACCCAAAGCTACGACTCCCCACTCTCCCTGCACTTTTCATGTTAGGCCCTTTCTCTGATTAGAAAGAGCTGATGCATTGCTATTCTTATTACTCTTGTTATACCAATGGAGAGTGAAACGTACTGCTTTAATATTAATTAATATTCACTGCAACTTAAGTAGCTGTTGCTATGATTCTTAATTAGAAATGCAGTAGCAGGTAGAGAATGGCCTTATCTGTGCTTGGGGTGGGGGAGCCTCGAACAACATATGCTAACAGTTTTGTTGATGCCTTGAGTCTTGGCTAAAATACAGTTCCTGCTGCATTTCTTCCAGCAGCACAAGCCGAATCTTTTCCCTCATTTGATACAGTGACCTCTCAAGTGCATCATTGCCCTGAGGGCTGAGGGCAGTCCAGCTACTGTTAAACCCCTTGGGTTGATAATCTTCTCCCACATTTGCCCTTAACACCAGACATACCACCATTAGCTACAGCTCCACTGGTGCTCATTAGAGTCGATCAATATAGACTAACATAAAGAATGCTACTGCACCTTCTGTTATTTCTCGGTTACTGCAGATTTACAGACTTTCTCCTTCAATACAAATGCTGTGTTATACAGCTTGGGATAACAATATAACAGCACACACCACTCTCTCTAGATATAATATATATTCTATATATCTGTCTACCTACCTATGCAATATATAATTTCATACAGCAAACTTAATTCATTCATTTTTTGTCCAGCTACTGAACATACACAAGCCTTTGCTTTGGAAGATTTAATACGTGTGTACAATATGTTAGGTTTCTTTCAAAGAAGAACCACATACTAAATATTTTGACGTGTGTAATATGCGTGTGTTAATACGTGCTCATTTCAAAAAGCAACATACATATTTTATCTTCAAGTGTGTGAGAGAGATTCACTCCTGCTCTATAAACTGAACAAGTACTCTGAGCAAATTAATGGATTATTTTACATCTAGGTTTGAACATAGATTTTTGGTAAAATATACTATTTGCAGAGGATTCAGGTGGGAGAAAGAAGAAATCTGTGCTAAGGAATGAAATGAATATAAGGTACTTTTCTGTGTATAAGACTAGGTACTTTTATTCCCAAATCCTGTTAAAAATTTGAGGTCGTCTTATACATGGGTAGTGCATTGTGGGGATGTGGGATTGGTTGTTCCCGCTAGTAGGAGTTTGTTATTTGTGGCTGTGGCAAGGGCTGCTGTTGACTGGCTGTTGTTTTGGCAAATGGGCTGTTGATTTGCTACTTTTGTCGGTGAGGGGACAGTTTGATTTTGCTCTGCGTGCATTTTGGCAATCGCACCTAAAAAAGCTCAACAACTCTGCCCCCCAAAAGCTCAACTACTCTGGGTAATCCTTCCCAAAAGAAGCTCAACAACTTTGAGGGATCTCCTCCCCCCCCATTTTCTTAATTTTGAATCCCCCAAAATAGGGGATGTCTTATACATGGGGACATGTTATACACGGGAAAATACGGTAATATTCTTATTTAAGAATATAAGCCTGCTGGATCAGACCAATCCATGGCTCCCCCCCCCCAACCAGAACTCACCAGAACTCAATTCTGGCACCTCTCAGGTGGGCGCTATTGCCCTCCTAAGAGAACAAGACAGGTGTTCATGGTGAGTTCAGGTACCTCTTTTTCTTGAAAAATGGCACTGCTAAAGACCCATCTGATCCAGCACACTGTTCTCACAATGGCCAACCAGATGCAGGTTTATATTCTTAAATAAGAAAACCTAGAAGCAGGACATGAACACAACAGGGCTCTGCCCACTTTTGCCCCCCAGCAACTGGCATTCAGAGGCATACTGCCTCCAGCAGGGAAGATAGTACTCAGCCATAAAGCCTTATTGTCATTGATAGCCATGAACATATTGCCTGTTTCTAACAGTAGGTGATGCTTTGAGATGACAGCCAGCCATTATTTAAGTTAAAAGCCAGGAATACTTTTTTAAACTCCCTTTTAATTATCTTTGTTATGCAGGACCAGCTTTATCTGTCTAGAAATGTTGCTTCCATATTGCTTAAACACTGAAACAATTGACAATGTTGATAAAATAGCGTAAGTCTTTACAACCCCTGAGAATTTGTTTTCTGCTTAAGACATGGGGCTGTTTCATGAGCAACAACATTTGCTTCATCTCTCCCGCTGCATGCAATCTCCTGGCTCGGAGAAACTTCAGTGTGTTTGTGGAGACATGTAGCCATTTCCATGACGGCAATGCCTGCAGAAAAAATGAAAATGCAGTCACCAAAACAGAGTCCTCCATTCTCTAGTAGTATCAGATCTTGTAGGAAAATTAAGCAGACTTCCCTTATCCAACAATCATTTTATTTGTATGCCGCCTTTCCACAGTTAAAACCATGCTCAAGGCGGCTTACAACATATTTTGAAAAATTACATAGCTACAAGCATAACAAAAATAGTCATAAACAATAAAAATTGAAAAGGATACAGCCGAATAAAACAATTGCCACAGAAATAATAAGACACAAAAAATTATCATCAACAACTGCAAGAAATCCCCAAAACAACCTTCCCCCCAAAAAACAATACCCTAGCCCAAGGGTATCAGCTTCAGCTTGTGCAGCTGGAGTCAGTCCGGGCACTGATCACCCAGGCTTGATAGAAAAAGGCCTGCAGGGCAGGGAGCAGATCTTCCAGGATTCCATCAAGCCCATGTTGTCCCACACCAATGTAACTCCATGTAAGAAGCACCTGTTGTTTTGTTTTTTAAAAAACCCAATCATCTGTTTGCTGTGTGCCACAGGCAGTTTGGATTTTATTATTGTAAACTGTAAAAGTTGCACAATGAAGGTCATGGTTTAAATTCCTGAATAAATGTATTAAGTTTTAAGGCAAATGTATAATTTCTAGCCATATAGGCTCTGATCCAGCAATTTGCTTCAGGCCTAGGGAGAACCAATGGAAGCCAAGAGCTTCTCCAGCAGCAATTGCTTCCTCGTTTGTTTCCATGAAAGAAGCAGCTTTTTGGACATACGGAACTGTCCACTGCATTGAAATGGTCGGGGCATTCTGCTTGTGCATCAGAAGGGATGGCAGCCTCACATTCAAGTCTTCATCTGTGAACTAGCCTAGATTCATCTATTTGATTCTTTCTTTCCTCGTCCCCACTGCCCAGCATTAGGGCTGGGAGGCCGTTTCTTGGGCATGGTGCAGCACTGTGTTTCCTGCATCAAGCATGAGTTAGACAAGATGGCTGTGAGGGTTCCTCCACTTCTATGATAAAAAATGAGGTTTCATGTATAGCAACAGCATATTCTTTGGCTCACTATGAAAGAAAGAAAGAAAGAAAGAAAGAAAGAAAGAAAGAAAGAAAGAGATTCTCCGAAGAGCAAACTGAATGAGCAAACAGTTAAATTGGTCTTCCTAGTGACTCCCAGGAAGTGCCCAGGTAAGACCTCTTTAGCACCCATGGGCACATCACATTTACTTAATAAAATTGTAGAGAAAACACAGCTAAAATCCACGAAGCTGTTAAAAAACACACATAAAATACAACAGTTTCAGGAGATTTAGGCTGTTATCATGTACTTGGGTTTGAACTCGGTTGGGTTTATAATAATAATAATAATAATAATAATAATAATAATTTATTATTTGTACCCCGCCCATCTGGCTGGGTTTCCCCAGCCACTCTGGGCGGCTTCCAACAAAGATGAAAAATACACTAAAATATCACATATTAAAAACTTCCCTGAACAGGGCTGCCTTCAGATGTTTTCTGAATGTCAGGTAGTTGTCCATCGCCTTGACATCCGATGGGAGGGCATTCCACAGGGCGGGCGCCACCACCGAGAAGGCCCTCTGCCTGGTTCCCTGCAACTTGGCCTCTCGCAGTGAGGGAACCGCCAGAAGGCCCTCGGAGCTGGACCTCAGTGTCCGGGCAGACCGATGGGGGAGGAGACGCTCCTTCAGATATACTGGACCGAGGCCATTTAGGGCTTTAAAGGTCAGCACCAACACTTTGAATTGTGCTCGGAAACGTACTGGGAGCCAATGTAGGTCTTTCAAGACCGGTGTTATATGGTCTCGGCGGCCGCTCCCAGTCACCAGTCTAGCTGCCGCATTCTGGATTAGTTGTAGTTTCCGGGTCACCTTCAAAGGTAGCCCCACGTAGAGCGCATTGCAGTAGTTAAACAGTACTATCTTTCTAGAAGAAGAGGTGCTGGGACTCACCACAAACACCATCCTTTCTCTCTTAGAATGGCAATGGCACCTGCCTGAAAGGTGCTGGAACTGAGTTCCATCAAGTTCCGACTGGAAAAATGCCCTGCACCAATTCCAAGTATAGGACTGTGATACTCACCTGGATTGGGAATTGGGATGCTAGTCTCAACAAGGACAAGAAAACTAAAGTAGTTGGATAAGAATGTAAGCACAGCGGTGTGGCTATGGCTGTAAATTTATTGCATTCAGCTGGTTTGCGCCATTAAAAAAAATGAAGGCCCCAGAGTTGCTTGAACACCTCAGCTTCTTTACCAGTTTCAGAGATTTCACATGGATTGCAGAGAGCGAATGCTGCAGTTTCTCATAATGTTAGAGCCAATAAATGGTCATGTAAACAACGACTGTGTAAACAGCTTACAGGATGAACAAAAGCTGGTAAATTGTACAGTACATTAAGTGGGAGATGTGTTGTGTGAATGGGAGTGGGGACTCAATGCAGTGAATTCTAGAAAAACAATACTAACATTAATCGAGTGCACATTGTATTGAAACATTTTATGGATGGTCATTGTGAGAAAGGATGTGAGCAGAACTTAGAATTAATGCAGAGAAGCATTATTCATGTGAGCTCACATGCCTTAGTCCTAGGAATGGCTGGAAATGGGATTTTATGTAATGGATTGAAATTTTGCCATGGGATTCATAACAATTAAAAAAAAAAGGGAAGAGGGAAGGGGGAAGTTGGTGGTTATATAACACATTCATTAACTCTGTAAGGTGTCGAACATAAAAGCACATCCAGGAACCATGCCATGGCAGATGTTATGAAGATTGACTTACTTTGGAACATAAGGAAGAATTTAGAAAACACGGGGATAAATTTAGGGTTTTCTAAAACTGTTCCAGACATCCAGATGGGAGAGGAGGAGATCTAATTATACATTTCACCCTCATTTCCCCTGAAAATTATATAGACAAAAAAGTAAACTGCACAGTAAATGGGGACAAGAGTGAGTTTAGCTATGCTCTTGTATGGACTGGAACCTAATAGTATACCCCTAATAGGATACCATAGTATACCCCATTGCAAGGGGTTGGACTAGATGACCCTTTGGGTCCCTTCCAACTCTACAGTTCTATGGTTTGAGGCAGTGAAGGATACATGACAATAATTAACAGAGCGCCCATCTCTGCTTCCTAATCCACCATACTGGATGGGGCTTGGATGTTGTGAAGGTGCTGCTCTCCTGTTCCTGGGAAGTTCAGCTGCTGCTATGAAGTGCCCTGCTGTGCCCACCTAATGCTCAGCCAAACAGAAGCTTCCATAGGAAGTATTCCTGCTAGCTCTAGCCAGTGTAAGCCCCAGAAACGGCACTTGGGGAAAGGAGCTACCAGCAGTGGACCTGATCTTGGCTCACTGCTGTGCCAGCCTGGAGCTTGTGCAGTGAAAACCAGCACAGTCACTGTGCAAGCATCCCTAGCCACAACTTCCACCCTGACTTCTGTGAGCAGTAGGGATGTGGGTGTGGTGGTGGCTTCACTGCTTGTTCAGCCCTGCTGCTTCCAGCTGGAAGCTTGGATTGTGCCCAGAGTATAAGCCAAAAGAGTCATGTTATTATAGCAATCCCTTACTAGCTGGTTTATGTTTATAATAAATGCATTTTGTTTAAGGTCATAGGTGGGTTGATAAGGAATGTCATGTGGACCCTGACAACCTCAGATGGTGAACCTTTCTATGATGACCCAGAGCTTCTGATGACCAAAGACCCAAGTGAGTAGACACCTCATGCCATCTCTGAAGATTCTGGTATACAGTACCAGGAAGGACTCCCTAGGTCTGCTTCTAGAAAATGACCTGAAAGGACTGTCAGGGTGGGTTCCCAGCCCCTCTGCAGCACAGGAGCCCCCAGTCGAATCAAGTTGACTCACTTCCCAGCCCTTGAGAGTGTCAGCAGCAGAACAATCTATGTCTTTCAACTCCCTGCTTCTGAGTCATTGACTAGCCCTGCTTTGTACTTGATTTCGGTTGTTTCCAGCTTATTGATGCTGTCTCTGGATTACAACTTGATTTGGATCTGACCTCATGTGCTTTGCCTTGACTTTGCTTTCTAGAATCCTCCTGGTACAGTTTGTTGGTATTGGGCCATAGCGGATTCTTTTGGGAGATCTTCTCTTACCTAGCTCATGGACTAATACCTAACCTAGCATGATCAGGATTGGGAGACCCATTTGGCCCCATCCATTGTCCACTGGAGGATCAGCTTCAAGGAGTTTGCTTCACTTTCCCCAGACTCTGCAGAAGGCAAACTCTGGCCTCTGTCACTGGCCAGGAGACCCAGGACAATGGTGAGGCTTCACTCTCTGCCTTCCAAGGAGAATAGCATTATGAGGGGGAGGCCAGCTTGGTTCCATGCATAGGCTGGTGAAGGTGTAGCTGCTCCTTATAAGATTCAACTGTACAAAAGATTATGTTTGGCCCACAGCAGTTAATCACTATTACTACTATTTTAGCATGGGTTTTGGTGTCTAATACTGTATCTGGATTATTTTAAGCGCCACATGTCTTAAGCATATGTGAAATGAAGGTGAAACATATTATTTCAGTTGCCTGTGGTGCTTTCTTTTCAATTTACATACCTTCAATAATATTTTGGCATATATATTAATGACTTCCGCTTGGATATTGAAAGTTGGCTTTAGCTGAACATTGGTCCCCAAAACTTACTCAGAAAGAAGTGTTTGCAGGTGCGTGAGAAGCTGGGCTTTATATTTCATGATTCATAGTCTGCATTTATGACTTTCATCTGTCCATGTCCTTATCTGGAAATATACTCACTTTAGAAATGCATCATTGGCTGAATAGGGAATAAATCACCAGAGGAAACTATGCAGAGAGCTGGAACACAGTCTCTGAACCAGTTAGATGATAAAAAATAACAATAATAATATTCAGATTGGTGGCCTTATTGGCTTTCATGCAAGAGGAAATTTCACTCACAGATCCTTGAAACAAAAAAATTCCTTCCAGTAGCACCTTAAAGACCAACTAAGTCAGTTCTTGGTATGAGCTTTCGTGTGCATGCACACTTCTTCAGATACACAGATGCACATGAAAGCTCATACCAAGAACTGACTTAGTTGGTCTTTAAGGTGCTACTGGAAGGAATTTTTTTGTTTTGACTATGGCAGACCAACACGGCTACCTATCTGTAACTAGATCCTTGAAAGTGCTGCATATCCCTAATGCAGGTGGACTATTGACCATCTAAACCTAACTACAACTCCCATCATCCCCAACAATCATGGCCAATGGTCAAGGATGATGGGAGGCTGTACTCCAAACCATCTGGAGAGCGCTGGGTTGTCTGTTCTAAACTGATGTGAACAATATGAATAGTTTTATTAATATAGCAGCATGATCACCTACAGCCCATTCCAATTAGCATTGGGTACTATATGTAAAAAATACAATTAGATATAATAAAATCACATTTAATACATTGTGAAATGTGGAAAATATCGGTAAAAAGATTGCATCTAAAGAGGATTGGTTCCCACGCCCTTTTGAAAAGGTTCTAGAAACTTGTGAAAAGCAACGAGTCTGAATCACAGGGGGAGATGTGCACGAGAGATTCCCCTTCAGGACAATTCATATATGTCAGACATTTTCCTGTCTTGATTAAATTGAATCCGGAGTGAAGTCTAGAGCTCTCCTTAAAAATCAAATAATTTGGCAACCTCGCTCCCATACCAGCAAGAGCTAGACTGTGTAGAGTTTCTTTGCAAGTAAATTGTCTCTCCATGCCTAGGCAAAACAAATACTAAAAGGGAAAGAGATATAATCTTCCACAAAGATAGTGATATAACTCTTTCCTTAAGAACTCCTGAATGAAACATCAAGACACACGCTATAAGAATTTATTTTGTTACGGCTGGTGAGTATTAAAAAGCCATACCGGCCACGATCTAACGTAAATTAAGCACACGAAGATTTACCTGTAGGCTGCATTCCTGTACACAGTTTCCTGGGAACTCAATAGGATTTATTCAGTGCTATTTTTCTAGAAAAAGAGGTGCTGGAGCTCACCATGAACTTCTCCCTTGTTTTCTTAGAATAGCAATAGCGCCCACCTGAAAGGTGCTGGAGCTGAGGTCTGGTGAGGTCCAGCTGAAAAAAAAAGCCCTGGATTTATTTCTGAATAGGCATGTATTAGATCAACACTGTAACGCTGCAGCCCTCGGCATGCTTGCTTGGGAGTAAGCCCCAGTGAACACAACAGGGCTTCTGATTAAATATGCTTAGAATTGTGTTGCACGTCTCATTTAGTTCAATGAGAGACATTTAACTCTCCCTCGAAAATGGCTTCACATTGCCTAGATTGGCCTCGTATAGTTAGCAACTTCATTTCTGACCTACTTATGTTACCTGTGGCAGCACTCCCTAACCTGGCACCCTCTGCATGTTTCAGATTGCAGCTGTGCTGCCTGAGGCCGATGGGACCAAGCTGGGGAAAGCTGAGCTACGGTAGAGTGGGGCAGGTCGGCGCCCAGCTGAGAAAATGTATTGAAGTGCGATAAAGCACTTGGTTTGCTTATATTCAGGGTTTGTGTGTGTGTGTTTTTCACCTGCGAGTCATTTTTACACGCTGCCAAGAGCGTTATCCCTAGGAAGTGAGAAATAAACACTGTGACTGTGTGGCTTGTTAGCATGACATGTGCACTCTTATTAGAACATTGTTGAGTAATAACTTCACAGTGGCTTCCAAACACATGCTTTATGGCAAGGATGGAAAAACTCATGAGCGCAATCAATGACAGCCTAGCTTTTTATAGAGACATGTGGTCGCTGTCCTGAGAAACTGAGGGAGGGGGGGCGGGAAGATTGGTGCCATTTTCCTTCATGAACTATAAATGATTATAGTGTCAGGCTGAGCTACAAGGCTCTGCCTTAAAAAAAAAAAGGGAAAGCAGAAGAAAAAAGAACAGGACATATTAGCTTATCAAAAGTAGAGAGTGGGGGGAGATGCTTATGGGCTGTTCTCCTCCTTTTACAACTACATATTTATGTTTGAAATCTTGGGATATGTTACCTAAGCGCCTACCTTCCCCCTCATCCATATTCAATTTATAACTCAGCCTGCTAGGGTAAGAAGGACAAGGGAGTAAATATAGGAATATGACACATTTATTTTGATTTGTTTTATGGGTTGGATACCCTGTATGTTTTATGAATTTTTATATCTCCTTACTTCCCCTCCTCCCCTCCTTTGTTTCCATGAAAGTTTTATAATTTTTGTAACTGTACATCTCAGCATTTCAGGAAATTTCACTCTCATATATGGAATATGAGAAATAAGTAACTAAATGTATAAAATTAAAATGTTCCGTCAGATACATCAGAGGGGTAATAATAATAATAATAATAATTGAACAATTCGATGATAAACATGTAAAAGGAGTTACTGAAAAAAGACGCAAAGAGTTACCTGCACGAGTCACAGCTTTTAGGAATGCTTTTGAAGAATTATGTCCAATAGAGGTGATAATGGATGGGTGGAGTTATAAATCTAATTCAAAAAAATAAATAAAAAAATTAACAAGTGATTGCAGCAGGATAGCATTAACCAAAGTATTCTTAAATAATGCAAAAATGAAATGGTTGATCTTTTAACTGAATATGTCACTTATATGTACATATTCGGTATAATTACAGATATTGGAAGCAAGGAGATGGAAAGTATAAAGCAAGACACCTAAGGGATGGCAGAGTTTGAGTGTCATCTAAGGGCAGAAAATTGTTATTTATTTAAGTTATATTTACTGCCAGGAAGAGGGGCACTTATGAGATGTCAAACTTAGGAACATAGGAAGCTGCCTTGTACTTAGTTAGATCGTATAGCTCTGTGTTGTCTACACTGAGTAGCAGCCACTGTCTAGGGTTTCAGGCAGGGTTCTCTCCCAACCCTACCTGCAGATGCTGAGAATTGAGCTCGGGTGTTCTGCCAGATGCTCCCCCACTGAGTTATTGCCTTGAAGCAAGAGAATGAAAATTGTTTTTGGCAAAGCTGGCCAGAGGAAAGGTGTATATATATATATATATATGGGGGGAAACGGGATAGTATTGAAAGGCCAGTGGTGTTGCTGAAGAGAAGTAGGTACTAGTCTGATCAGCGTGATGGGTGTATGGAATGAAACATTGGTTGATCACTTTAAATGCTTCAGACAAACCAGCTGGCAAAAGATCCCAAAGGACATAACACAATTGCTTAGTGACACAAATCTCACGGGCTTTCTGTGTCTCAATATATGTGTTTCCACAGACAAAAGCAGTGATAAAAGCATCCCACAGCAGGATGGAAAATAGCATTTAGGAGACTCAAATCAAAAAGCCAGATCAATTGCTGCCGCTTGCTTAATAATAATAATTATTAATAATTTCCTGCTGCTGAGAAGAACTCTGTGTGGTACCATTACTGGCTCTTCTTGGTTTCAGGACAAGTGCTATAAAGACATACCAGAAATGGGGTCATAGTGAGGGCAGAGATAAAGAGAGATGCTATTTGCACAACATGTTCTCCAGAAAGTTGAAGGAAAGGATTCCAAAGTTCAGTGACAGAAATTCTAGTAATGGCGCACCCTGTCTGACATTCCTGTGGTTGTAATTGACAAGGATCAAGATATAATTTGCATCACACTGTGCATTTGGGGGAGCATGTTAAAAATGAAGGTAGATAATGGGATAGGAACTTTTTTCATGTTTATAGTAAGTATAGAAGGAAATTCACCCCCCACCTCGTACCTATTTGAATTGCAGATGATACCCATGGATCTGAACAGAGATTACCGGAATTTAGTGTGTGTGTTTTATAAATGTTAGTGTATTGATGGTGTATCGATCTTGCTGCTGGGGTGGAGAAGGACAGACCCCACTCCACTCCAGCAAGGGAATGGTAGCCTTTCTCTCAGCCAACCCCAAGCTGTTTGGTAGAGTGGGATGGGTGCAATCTACATGGGGAGGAAGGTGCACAGGGATGTTTCTCCCCATGCCCCTCCCCGTTCAACTGTTTGGCAGCCAGGAAGGAGCCCAATCTGCATTCGATTTCACAGCAGTGGGCAGCTCAGGCACCCATGCAGGCCCCACTGAAGGCCTGAGGCCTGCATGTGACCTGTGGCACAGGTCTTGCCCACATGTGCTTTAGTGTGATGAGAACAAATTGCAGTGAGTTTGAGGCACCCCCCTCCCCTCTGCTCGTCCAGTGGTATCGCAAGGGGGAGTTTGGAAACTTTTGCTTCTGTTTCATTTAACCACAGCTTATCAGGCCATACAAATTGTGGTTCCTGTTAATAGTGGTTTGCCTGAAACGAGTAAACTTCAAAGCACGGTTTGAAGTGAAGGTGTTTTCCTATGCGATGCTAAACATTACAGTGCTACACTATCCTAAAGCTTATAGCCTCTAGTGGTTTTCTTTTGGGCACGAATGAATTAATTAGAAGAGGAAATTGGTTACCACTGACATCTAATGCAGTTTTGCATGTGCATTAAGGGCTGCCTGAAGCCTCATGTGTGAAAATGCTTCCAATCTTTCCATGACAGGGAGTTCAAAACTCAAACAGTAGCTTTCATTTGGTGAAAATTGTCCGTAGTTTTTGACAGCAAGTGAAAAGGCAGTCATGAAATCAACCTGTCTGCCACTGGCCAAGACCTACACTTTTGGTAATAATACCTCCGTGCTGCAGTGATTTGGCAGGCTTCTTGTAAACAGTGTAGCGATGGTTCAGCTAAGCCTTTCGTGTGCACCAATCTATAGCACACATCCATTTGGCACATTTTGCAGCCCAGGACTAGTTCTGCACAGTGGAAGCATAAAGATCTCTTACGCTTAATGTTGCAGGTTAGAGGTTAAAACCATTGGCAGGCAGCATTGAAATGCTTGTGATCCAGCTGCCTCCACAATATTTGATCCAGAGGACCTTGATTTTCCCATGCAACCAAATGCCAATATCAAAATTAAAAGGCAGGCAATTAAAAAGGCAAATTAAAAACACATCTTTATTGCCCTTAAAAAAAAAAAGAAACCGCCATGCCTCAATTTCATGTCCCTTTCTTACTAAATAAAGGCCAGAGGGTAAGTCTGAAGTCAAACTGATAAAACGTGTGTGTGTGTGTGTGTGTGTGTGTAAATGGTTACCAATGGTTCTTAAGTTTGAGAAAAGTGAGGATGTAGCAATTATATGGATTATCATTATTATTCTCCTCTCAGAGGTGAAATCTACTGATTCCCATTAACTTCAATTAACATGACAACAAAAACCACACATCTTATGACTCCCACCAGCTGGCCTGCTCTTGGCTGGAAAGAAAGAATGCCAACATAAATGGTTGCTTATAGCGGGCAAGGGCAGCTAACCTAAGTGCCAACCCATTTGACAGGGACTAAAGCCTCTACGCAGCCCATCTTGTGCACAGGACAAAATGCATCCACATGGACAGACTTGATGTTGTCACAGAAGCGCACTATGCAATTATTTAACATTGTACTAAAGTGAAAGTTCTGCCCAGACTATATCTTTAAAGCTCATTCAAAGCATATTTCCCCCATTGAAGAATTCTGGGAGCTGTCATTTGTGAAGCATTTGCTGGGAATGTTAACTCTGTGGTGGGAAAACTACAGTTCCCAGGATTCTTTGAGGGAAGTCGTGTGCTTTAAATGTGCATTGAATATGCTTTATATCTATAGTGTGGATCTTCCCTAAGTAGGGTGGTTAATGGAAATTTACCTAGGTTACTTGGGTTTATATAATTGATTGTGTACATCAGTGACTAGCAGGCATATGCTGTGTATGAAGGCCATCCAGAATTGAATCTCTACTTTCTGGTTTTCTAGGGATACCTAAGAGATTAGTTTTGAGTTTCTCAGAGGAAGGGTGAGATACATATTTCACTGGATTCTTCACAGAATTCATTGGATACCTCAGCCTGCCCGAGGAAACCAGTAAATGTTAACATGCTGATGTTAACATGGGGAGTGGTGGTGGTAAGGCTGAATCCATACTTTGTGCAATAACAGGGAGGAACTCAGCCTTAGGAACATGTGATCTTTATTAATGCAAAACTCCAGTGTTGGTATCTTTAGTAAATTAAAAACATACTGGGAACGACCCCTTATCTCTTGAATTGTATGAAACCCATTTCCATGAGGCCTGTTTTTCATCAAATTAAAATTAGTTTCATGGGAATACGAGAAGGTTTTTGTAATTAGATAATAGAAGCTTGCCTAGGTTTATCTGCCATGTACTTGGATGTAACCAAAATATGAGGAATGTCATATCAAACCACTGTATCTGCATCTAAATCTGAACTAATTCTAGATCAATAGTTTAGGTCTTATTTTGTAAGCTATCTCCCCTCCCCTCCCCATCACCCTTTAAACCAGTGGGACAATCTCAGTGAAATGTGTAACTTTTATGGGAAAACAATCATTACTGACTTAGAAGTTCTTCTCCAACTTTTTTTGCTGTGATAGATAAAGCTTCCCAGGAGTTGGTGAAGTTTTCAAAGAAAATGACTGATAGCTGATGTATATTTCCCCCTTCCTCGTACTTGATATAGAAATATGATAGGTCATACAGATGGAGTACCAAGGCTACAGCCATTTTTCTCTCAATTAAATCAAAGAGGAAATAAGCAATCCTGCAATGTTTATTTGAAAGGACCACGACTTCTCCCCCTCATGAATGGGCAGCCCCCAAATGACTTATATGATTACTGCGATTTTTCAAGCCTGTCATAGGAATAGAAGCTTCTAGTTCCAATACAAGAGATTCCTTTCTCTTGTGTGATCCAGTGTTTAGCGGAGATTGCTAGCAGTGCTGTAGGTAAGAGCCTGTCAGAGTTCCCATTATAAGGCTCTCTTTTGAAGGATTTATTATAACCAGAGCTGCAGCAAACTATTTCCCCCACATACTGCAAAGTGAGGTGAGCTTGAGGCCAAATGAGTTACTACACAGTGCAACAGAGAGATAGAGCAGGGTGCATTGACAAAGCATTAAAACAGTTTTTAGTTCCTTCCAGCCTCTCAATTAGTTCACAGAAGACTACAATATAAATTCTATTGTTGGCCCAGACACATCAGCAATTCACTCAATTATTTACAAATAAACGGCCTCAAATTTCATGTCAATTGTGCAGTTGTTAAGTATACCCATTTTGAAATGCCGCCTCCTCTCTCTTCTTTCCTTTGGAATGTCAGTGTTGGTATAGCAAAATGTGGGACCTTGGTGTCAATGGGGAAAAGTGACAAATCAAATATACCTGACTAATGGTCAATTGTAGCCAGAGGCATTTGAAAGCAAATGGTTCTAATTTATTACATTAATCAGCCTACCAGGATCTATTGGACTCAGCTTATCTCCATGTGACCTGTCAACCGCAGATGCCAATATTTGTATGCCAAGACTTTTTATGCATATTCCAGTTTTGCTTTGTCATTAAAAGGCTCAATCTCCACTCATTTTTGTTTTATGTTTCGACACACAGTTCTATTTTGACATGTTGTATGCATTTCAGAAGCCTAGAATGCTCCTCAATAAATATAAAGTATCCAAAAAAGTTCAACATTTTACCATTCTCTCCCCTGCCAATGATCACGCTGGATAGTAGTTTGAGCAAAGGGTCACAGTTTTATTAGGGATCTGCAGCAAAGCACACACACCTCCAGTGGGTATATGTGGGCATCAACTAGTCTCAGGAGACCTCAGAGATAGTGTGCAACAAATACAATTGTGATGGTCAAGGTTTTGTATTAAGACATCATAGGAATATTGATACCAGGGCATTTTTTCAGCCAGAACTCACTGGAACTCAGCTCCAGCACCTCTCAGGCAGGCACCATTGTCATTATAAGAGAACAAGGGAGGTGTTCATGGTGAGTTCTAGCACCTCTTTTTCTTAAAAAAAAATAGCACTGATTTAAAGGGTTATGTAGTAGGATGTGTTGCACTGTATAGAAAAAGGCTACGATGCAGAAAGCAGAATAGAACTCTGGGAATTATTGTATGCAAAGACATTACTAGAGGCAGGCCTCTTTTTCCTTATGATGGGGATGGAAAACCTGTTCTCGCTTCCTAAATGCTATTGGACTACAACTCCCATCTTCCCTGACTACACGATGAACTTCCTACGTGAAAATGATTTATGAGAAGAAGTCTACATGGCTACATATTTATTTTCATCAATCATAGTTTTGCAATATGTGCACATATGCCAAAAGGAATAATGTGCATTTGCTGCTTTAGATACTCGCATCTCAGCTTAATAGAATATATGAATGGGCATTTTGTCTGTGCACACAATCCTTTGCTCCTCCCTTCACACAAACCATGGTTAAATCAGGAAGTCTCTAGTTAACTACAGGGAAACTGTGGACACCAGGTTCAGAACATGCCATGATTTAAAATTGTGGTTTGTTGGCCTGTGTTTCTTTTGCTCCAGCAGCCCTTTGGAGAAGATGTTTAAAAACATTTTTAGCTGCAAACACTCCATCAATTTGGATGATATTAACCCTAGAGTTTGTAAAATCACACAAACACAGACACACACACAGAGCTTGAAATTGTTTACCAACTACTGGGAGCAGAATGACAGTAGAGTCCTAAACATCTTTTAGGAGAGACTTGTAAATCTTCACCCACTTCCGCTCTTCTGTAATGTCTTGTAAAATGTATCACGAACAGCAGGATGAAGCAATCCACACATGCTCATATAAAAAAGAAGACTCCCAGAGGAACTTGTGTTAACCGCTGTTTAGAAATAGCAATAGAACGGCAAAGGAGTCCTATTAGTCAAATAATTGCCTTCACCGGAATTTGATTTCTTCTGCCTATGATACATCTAGCTAGCTAGCTGGACTTTCCAGTATTTCAAAAACAAGAAGGCTCTTGCTTGTGTACTCTGGACTTCACGTCTTCCTGATGACGCCCACTTTGCAGAGGTGTGATTGAGTGAAGGTGCAATAAACTGAATTCGTGGTTGCTTTTCATTAGTATGCTCCTAAAATAGACATATGCCCTCCTCTTTTGTACATGTGCCTCTCTTTACATGACGGGGAGCACTGGGAAGAAGAAGAAAAATGCAAACCAAATGTAGGTGTAAAGCTGCCCTAATATCTTCCATATGAGACATGCATTTTACAAGGTCAGACCATTTGCAGACAGGTGCTTTAAAGGAGATAAAACATTTGATATGTTTTGTACAACCATTCAATTAAAATTAGTTTTGCCAGATTATTCTCTTTGTGTAAATATAAGCCTCCATTTTCTCTGGTTTTTATTATGCTACACATTTGGTTGTCTTTCCCACTTCTCCTTTTAACAGTGGAATCGATTCAGTTGGATGTGATAAGTCTTTAACAAAAGAACACATGTTAGAGATCAAATGGGAATTCCCCATTCTCAACCTCTCTACTGAGACTGCCAACACAGGGTCCAATTAGTGTCAGTTGCCGTAATGGTTTCTGTGATGTGGACAACTGGGTTAGTGAGAAATGGTCTGAAACCACCTTGTGCACTCCACACAAGATACAGGGGAGTAACATTGGGTGATAAATAAGTTTTGACCACTTTTGCCTTGAATTTACATTTCTAGCCTGCAGACAAAAGTTCATTTACTTACTCAATGTATTAGCAGCACATCTACTTCTGAAACCTATGTACTTGCTCCGTACAACAACAACAACAAAATAATGAAAGTATGGATCCATATTATTCTTTTATCCTTAACCATTTTTTTCTTTGTTAAACTTGATGCTTGACGCTGAACACTTTCAAAAAGAGGGCAGATCTTACAATGTTGTCCTGAAGTAACCTACATTATACAATTGGCTTGATCCAATGTTCTACCTATAATAAGGACTGTGGCTCATTGGCAGAGCCCATGTTTTGCATGCATAAAGTCCCAGGTTCAGTCCTCGGTATCTCTAGATAGGGCTGGGAGATACCTGATTGCACAAATGGTTTCCTGTCCTGTTGTGTATATGCAGCAGGGAAGTTCGCTTCTCTAGGCAAATCACCCCTTGTTCACTGGAGTGAATTTTGCACGAAAGGATGTCTCAGCTTTCCCAATAGTGGTAACCTAATCCCGTGTTTTTCAACCTTGGGTTACAAGATGTTACTGTACTGTAACTCACATCATCCCCAGCCAGCTTAGCCAATGATTGGAGATGATGACAGGTTGTAGACCAACAGCATCTGGGATGGAAAATGGAATAATACATACCACGAGCATGTGCTTCATTCTCAATCTGAATCTATCAAGTCTAAGCTCAAGCCACATAAAATCTCACTGAGAGAGACACGTTACCGAGTGAAGAGCTGAGCAACATTTGTGGAGGTTGTATGGTATGGACCATATGTAGACATATGTGTGTACTGGTTAAGAATTGAACTGGGGCAGGTATGGGGAGACTTTGGCCCTCAGGATGTTCTGGGGCTCCAACTCCTTGACCATTGATCATGCTTGTTGGAGCTCATGGGAGTTGTAGTTCAGCAACATCTGAAGGTCCAAACATTCCCCACATCTGGACTAGGGGGTGGGCTGTAGCTCAGTAGTAGAAACCCTGGAGAACTGTTGCCAATGAGTGTGAACAATACTGAAGTAGGTGGACCAGTGGTATATGTTTGGTATATGTTTCTATGACTGTGACCCATGTTCACCTCTCCACAAAGTGTCAGTACCAACTCACTGACCTTCATTCTGTCACCATGAGTGCCTGATAGGAAAGATGGGAGTCAAATGCCATAAATAAAAATTATGCTTTAAACAATCTTCATTGCTTTATTTCTTTTCCTTCAAGGTTAGCATCTTTAAAGGCTAGCCATATGAGGAACATCTGGCTTCAGTTAATTTTTGTACCATAAACTCTCTGATATTGTGACTGAAACATAGTAACAAATTAAGAGTATGTGATTAATTTGTGGGGGTTTTTAAGTGTTAAAATTAATTTTCTTAAGAATATTCATAATAATAAGGGACAATAAATTAAAAACCAGCCGGGGGGGTGGTGGTAGAAGAAAGGCAATAATAAGGGTATAATGAGAACAACAGAATAAATAAAGGTCCAGGAGGTAGAAAAATGGGGTTATTCTGGAGCAGCCGTGTGGAATTACATGAGAATAGAACATCCAGCCAGAATGACTCATGAGGTTTAGCATTATGCTGACAGGTTGAGTGTTGGTTAGCATAAGGTATGAATGGATACCAATTCTCAGTGAAATTGTCAGTATGCAGTTGCCCAGTGGGGACATGAATTTCTTTCATGAGCTTGTCCATCAAAGCTAATTTACAGAGGTATTTATGCCATTGGTTAATGTCTGGCATATGTTGTCTTTTCCTGTGTGAAGAAATTTCCAACCTTGCAGCTAGCATGGTGAAGCTTACAAGGTTATTGTAAAGCAGAGGTGGCTAAGGTGTGGTCCTGCAGATTTTGCAGAACTACAGATCCCATCATTCCTGATCATTGGCCATGCTGGCTCAGGCTAAGAGAAACTGTAGTTCAGCAAGGTTTGGAGGGCCACAGGTCCCCCCCACCCTTGCTGTAAGGCAGACACCCCCAAACTCGGCCCTCTAGATGTTTTAGGACTACAACTCCCATCATCCCTAGCTAACAGGACCAGTGGTCAGGGATGATGGGAATTTGGGAATTGTAGTCCCAAAACAGCTGGAGGGCCGAGTTTGGGGATGCCTGCTGTAAGGAATGTGATCTAGATTGTTTGAGAAATATTAAGTAAAGACATTTTTAGGTTAGGTAATATAGGTCTATTTTTGCCCCAAGAAGCATTCAAAAGCATTTGAAGATTTTTATTTGAGTAATTTGTTGGACTATGATGTAAGATTATTAAATTGGAAAAGAGTGCTTATTGGGGAAATGAAGGTTATAGAAGACCCAACAGGGAAAAAAATGCAATACGCAATCCTTGATAGAGATTATTCCTGGTTTCAGATTTTGATGGAGAGTATTGTTTATATTTAATTTAATTTAATTTCTGGTGTCTGGCTGAGAATTAATTGACCAATTGGTGCCATAATGGAAAGCCAACTCTCTAAAATGAATAATGTGGCCATTAGGTGACTCATGGCAAAGGGGATTCCAACTGCTTTCGTATTTTAACCCAGATATGTGAAATCAGAGCTGGCATGCAAGAGCCTCTAAGGAAGACACTTCAGAGATTCCACTATTGTATTTAAATTTTGAATGGGACCGCCTAGGTGGCTCGTCCCATTTACTTCCAGTTAAAAAATATTTTCCATATTCCTTGCAGAGCAACAGAAGCAAAGGCTTGGAAAATATTCAAGGCCAGCCACACTGCAGAATACCATCAACACGTTTCTGCCTCAGCATACCAAAAATCACACATGGGCACACAAATACATAGAGACAACTCCCATTTTAGAAGGAACATGCTGGATGAGCAAGTCTCACATGCACATGGTTTTTTATGGGGTGGAAATGGTTCCCAACAGCACTAGCTCCCTGAAACATTAATGAAATTCCCTCCCAGCAGATGTAATATTTCCCATGTTTTCTTTACATTTCACAGCCCATCTCAGTTTTCATGGTGTGAACTTTACCAATCCTGATTTTTAGTGGGTTTCTGGAGGTAAGCCAGAAGCAATGACTTCCAGGCATCTTCTGCTTCCAAAATTAGATTTCCCGTGACATCCTCTCAGCCTGTGCCACTCCTGATGAATGCACATACAAGAGATGGCTTGGCAGAACATACAGCTCTGCTCACTGAAAGCAAGGGTCTTGCAAATTTTGCATGATCTTTAGAATATTTAAACTGATATAGAGAGAAGGGATGCTAACAATTAGAGGGAGACATTTTAATTCTGCTGCGGGAGGAGTCAGCCAAGCCATAAATGTTGCAGGATGAGATCTGAGTAATCTTGGCATCCCACCTGCAAAATAGCTGTAATACTCTGGGCTAAAGCTATTTGTGTTGGGCATATTGTACCGCTGCAAATTCCAGAATGTACAAGCTTCAACAAATCTGCCAGAATGCCTGCAAGTGCTACATGAATTTGTAAAAAGCCTAAAAAAAGAAGTGTTTCTCCAGGAATGTTTCAGAATGGGTAGAAGAGCAAAATAGATGTGAAAGGGAGACTTCTAAGCATAAAGGAAATGTACACCATTTTATCTGATACGGGTGTATATTCCATGAACAAATTTAACAGTGCTCAATTTACTTATTATCTTAGAACATCTTTTACATTCCTCAAATGGGTCAATGTGCATGATGTAAGACAAGAGGCTGCTAACCTTTTCAAAACATTGGGCACAAGTTTTATGTAGACATGGAACAGATATTTGTTGTTCTCCTGCTACCTCCCCATGCTCGCTCCATCTGTTCATTGTCTTTGTATTATTTGAGCTGAGTTGGCCTTTCTCATGCTTTCTTCATCTTCTTTTAATTATGCTTGTAAGCCATCTAAAACATGCCTGGAAAGGGGTAGTATGAAGTTGCTGTAGTGGCTATTCGTGATACGTAACACTGTGTTAAAATGCCAGTTCTTAGTAGCCTGCTAAAATAACCTTGTTTGTGAATGGTTGTAGAAAGTATACGATGAAATACATGCAGAACAAGAGTTGGAAGCATACAGAGTGATTGTTTTCCTAGGTAAGCTAATGGACTGATCCTATGAGCCACAATGCTGGCAAATGAGTAATAACGTTGAGTACTTAGGTTGTGGTGCACTTAAAGCTGTGGCAATGCACAACCTAGTCCAAACTGATTGTGTTGGAGATGCCATATGACTTGGCGCTGCTGCACCATTACAATCCATTGCTCTGCATATTGCAAGTTATTTTATGGCATAGTTTTCTATAAGAAATGTGTCACAATAATGGTTAAATGTGTGTTTACTGGAGTTAATATGCTTTAAAATATCCTGGAAACATCTACAATGTTTTGTAAACCAGTTTGAGGGTTTGGAGGTGTTGTTGTTTTACAATCAGGTGGTTTATATATTTTATTAAATAAATAAATAAATAAATAAATCTAAATGGGAACATATGTCTTGTAGACTGATTTGATAGACAATGCCTAAGAATGAACCTCTTTTGAGAAGGCAGGCAGGGACTTAAGGAAGAAATGTACATGGACACCAATCCTAACCGTTTTTATCCGATACTAATTCCACTGATTTTATGACAAGCGCACTGAGAATTGCAGCCTAAGGCAAGAAAGGTAGCTGTTAAGTCAGACTGACACAGAAAAGAACAACAGAGCAAACCCCAGTGCTCACATTTTTCACACACCATCATGGACAAAAGAAAGAAAGAGATGTAGATATAGAGCAGAACAACGTTGCTATTGTTTAACTTGCTCACTAAAACAAACCCAATCCAGCCATTGTGCCATTTCTGTCTCAACAAGAATGTATACTTAAGGAGATAGGTTGCATTATGGTCCAAATTCTACCTCTACAAAGCACCCAGGATACAGAAGAAGTGCAGATTATGACCTGTTACAACCAAGCGGTGCTCCATATTCTCAGCTACATCTAATAAAGCTTCCTAGCCTCACTTGCCAACCTGCAGAAGCAAATGATGCAGTTCAGCTATGCCTAGTCTACTGTGGTGCTCTGTAGGGAGCTGGGCATCAAGTCTAGGCTCTCTCAAGTGCATGTTCTTGTGTCAGATCAGAGCTCCTGTGGTGTTGTGGTTAGTGTTAGGCTAGGACCTGAGAGATCAGGGCTCCACCCCCACTTAGCCATGAAGGGCACTCGGTGACCTTGGGCCCAACACTATCACAGCCTAACCTGCCTCACAAGGGTGTTGTGAGGATAAAACAGGGAGGGAAAGATGCCTCATTGAGTTCCTTCAAAGAAAGGTGGGATACAAATGGAGTATGTAAATAAACAGCCTGCTTCTGAAGCATTAAGCTGTAGCAACATTTCACTTTTCTTCTTGAGGTTCTCAGCCATGGTCAGTGATATTCCAACATTCCCCACCACCACAGATTTTGGGAGCATGCAAGTCCGGGGGTGTTGCAGAGCAGGGAGAGGGGAGAAAGGGAAGTCTTGCTCTTATGTGTAGAACTCTGTTGCACAAGTGGATTGGTATTCTGTTGGGTTGGTACTCATAATTTTCCAAAGGAAAGGTGGCTTAAATTTTTGAAAGCAAATACATTACATAATAGCAAGTCTCATAGCATAAAGGCTGCACGGCTAATTCTTTTCAGGAACGGAAGTGAAAATGTGTTGCCTTATATACATACTGGTCACTTGCTTCTACTGCCTATCCTATCCTTTTCTGTTTGTGAGCACTTATTATTTAACTTTGTACCTTATGGCACCAAGCCAAGCATCAATCTGCTTGCTGTATAATTTTGTGCCCTTTCTCAGCAAAGCAAATCACAAATGTGATTGTTTCCTATTTGTGGTGCATCCGCTTAGCTCTCAGTAAATATTTATTAGGGTGAAATTGTTTTTTAAAAATGGCACCCTTTCCCCGTTGCAAAAATGCTTATCTTCTGATGAAGTTGGAAGCAAAAGATTTGCATGAATACTATAAATGCAACCCAGAGGGGGGGAATTGCCCTGCAACTATTGAACATTCACGTGTTCTCTAGTTGATGCTTACAAGTTTTGCTTGAAATTAGTGGGAAAGGTAACAGGTCAAACAGGGTTAACCTAGAGATTGAGCGGATGAGGTGGGTCTGGGAACTCAGGTCTCCAGTGAAAAGCTGAAAAGTGGCATGAGGGTGCACTTTTGAAGAGAGACATGGCAGGCAGTGGTGGGTGAAGAATTGTTGTTGTTGTTGTTTAGTCGTTTAGTTGTGTCTGACTCTTCTTGACCCCATGGATCAGAGCACGCCAGGCACTTCTGTCTTCCACTGCCTCCCGCAGTTTGGTCAAACTCATGCTGGTAGCTTCGAGAACACTGTCCAACCATCTCGTCCTCTGTTGTCCCCTTCTCCTTGTGCCCTCCATCTTTCCCAACATCAGGGTCTTTTCCAGGGAGTCTTCTCTTCTCATGAGGTGGCCAAAGTATTGGAGCCTCAGCTTCAGGATCTGTCCTTCCAGTGAGCACTCAGGGCTGATTTCCTTAAGAATGGAGAGGTTTTTATCTTCTTGCAGTCCATGGGACTCTCAAGAGTCTCCTCCAACACCATAATTCAAAAGCATAATTCAAAATGGCAGGCAGTGGGGGTGAAGAATAAAGGCTACTGATCTAACTCCTACCCACTTTTTTCCACTGTACTCTCTTCTCCAGCTACTTACGCATGATTCAAGTGAAGTATTATGCAGGTGTTCACTGCAGAAGCTCGTGTGTGACTGCCTAATTCGTATGGCCATTTCCTCCCCCCCAAACCCCCCCATTATGTATTATATGCTATTGTCAGTGGAAGGAAAAGTTGCATGAAATTAATATAGAAGGGAGAACATCATTTTCTAACCCGTCTGCATGTGATTTTATAGGTTGGCTTTCACACTGCGGGGCGGGGGGTCACATGCAAGGCAGGAGTTCGTGTTTACTGTTGCTATAAAGGGCCATTGTCACTGAGAAGAGCATCAGGGATTTTGCTTTGCTAATCTCATTTGGCTTGGAGAGTTGTGCTCCTCTGCTTTCCCAGTGCCTGGAAGAGTCATTGGAATGAGAGGTTGATAAGCGGATTTTGACTGAAGCTGATTAGAGTGGCGATGGATAAAAAAAAAAGATGGATTGAAGCTCCATCTATAAAATGAAAGGGTTTAGAACAAAGAGGGGAAGTATCTCTTTAGACAAAGACCCATATTTCTCCCATTTCATGAGTGCTTTTTGTGAGATCTCCTGATTATTCCTGCTTTGAGGAAATTCAAGCACAACCAAGAGCATAGATATTTTTCTTTCTTTATACACCAAATCAAAATCTTCAGCTTACATCTTTGATGTTTACCTTGTTCTGTACATTCTTACCTAACTGATTGGTTTTTGTATTTGTTCTCACAACTACAAGAGTCAAAAAATACCATTCAGAAGGGTCCATCATTGGCCATGCTGGATTATCAAACTTCTGGATAATTGAAAGATGCGTAATTTATAGTGTAATCATTACAGGAAATTAGCCTAACACCTAACAATACAAACTGTGCTTGCACACTTCAATTGTTTGTTTGTTTTTAAATATATTTTTTAATTGATTTTTCAATATCGTTCCAATAACAGCCTCATTATAACAATACCAATTTTATCCAATTACTACAATTATAAATGCCAATTATTCAAATGTCAAATTATACAATTTAATTAAACTGGCCTCCTCGCATGCTAGAGTTGAGGAGTTCATTCTTCTACATTTTAACAATTTCTATTCTATTCCATTCAGATTTAATAATCCCTTATATAACAGCTACAGTCTTGTAATTTCAATTTGTGTTCTTATAATAGGTAATTTATAAAGTTTCAAGTGAGGAACGCTAGCTGTAATCCTTATTCTTTCCCGCATTTAACAATTTTCCTCATAATGTTTTCCTATCCCTGTGTGCTGTTGTATCCTTTATTCTTACAACTGTTGATGGTTCCCGTCATGTCCCGGGAGAAGCTGTTATTTCATAGTTTCCAAAAGTTATCATCATCATCATCATCATCATCATCATTAACTCTCCCTTCACTCTAAGTCCCCAGGGCGGGACACAAAAAATTAAAATACCACACTGAAAGCAGTTTAAAACAAATTACGACTACAAGAATAGGGTGAGCCCTAAAAAGACACATCTCACAAGTCAAAGGTCAGGGTAAAATGGCAAATATTCAGCATACAAAAGAAACTGTGCAGTGAAGATGCACCAGCTGCACCTCTGTGGGGAGCTTTTGACAGCTATTTTAAAGTACTTGGAAAGACAAAAAAGAGGGAGAAAAATCCATAGAAATAATTAATAAGTGCTTCATAATAATAATATTTTGGAAATCCACATCTTATGCCAAATAGTGTGTCTATGGTGACTGCCGATCATGTAAGTACTATGTTCATTTTGGGATCTGACAATACGGGTATATGAAAGCATTTAATTCCTGGCATTCTTGCACTGGAATGATTTTGCAGTCACTTTATTCCATGCAGCAGACATTAACAATGATTTAACAGAGTGAGTGAGTGAGAGAGAGAGAAGTTTAACTGAATATATAAAAGAAATTTAAAAATAAAGGTTGGTATCTTATTACTATGCAAAAGACAAAAAGGAGAAGAAGAGATGTTCAGTGGTCAGCTCCATATCAGACTCTGCGTCTTAGTAATCAGATATGCATCCTATTTTGCCAAGTATCCTGGGCTGTCACATCTGCCGTCACCACCTGTGATAATTTTTTTCCTCTTTAGCACTAAATAATCAATTACAAGAGTCTCTTCTACCCACCTACCCAGCATCATTTATTACAGCTGGCTCAAGATACTGTTTCAGAGAATGCCAAGTAGAGGACTTCTTGGGCATAATAAACATCTGTGTGCTGAACTCTATTCACCAAAGTGTGGAAGGATAGCAAACGTTTTGTTTGCTTTTTAATGCCATTCATTGGAATAACTCAGCATGGTGCATATGAGGAACGAGCAAATGCCTTTGCAATTTGATTTCCAATCAGAATGCTGGGGGTTTGTTGGTTGATTGGTTTGCTTTGGACCATTGAATGCTGTTAATATTAAAACAGCCAAGTTTTCAGGATTTTTATTACTTACTAGTAGTGTTGGTTGAGCTAGCAAGAGTCCATGTTGGCAGTGATCCCTGGTAGTTGTGTTTCTAAGGACTGCCAATTGCGCTCTCTCTCTCTCTCTCTCTCTCTCTCTCTCTCTCTCTCACACACACACACACACACACAGAGTCTCTCCCCCCCATCTAGATATGCTTGCCAAGTGAGCAAATATGATCTCCAATCAGTGAGAGAAAATGAACATGGAATGTGTTCAGAATCAAACTTCATTTTAAAGGCAAATGGATGAAATGAATAAGAAGCTTATGAATGTGCCAAATATAATCATTATTTGTTCTGCCAGTTGTAGTCACTGTTCTTGCGACAACTCTATCTTTGTAGTTCCAGCTAGAATATTCAACTTTGCTGCTAAGGGTAAAGGCTCAGGCAATAAATGGACCAGAGCTCATTGATGCTGTTCTCCTCAATAACTTGAACCCTCAGGGATGATATGCACATTACATTTTTTAAGTGCATGTCGAGGTCACCCTCTAATCAAATTGAGACAGATTGATTTCAGTTGGAGGCATTTATACTTGACTTCCTACCATCGTGGGGGCATCAGTGCCTTAACTTTGGCTGGATATAGCCCCCATTTTAAGAGTCACCCCTTAATGGCTTGGGACCTGAACGTTTGAAGGATTGCCTCTCCTGGGCTGCTCCAACCAGGTTAATAAGATCTGTGGAGGGAGCCCGTCTTGTGGTGCCACCATTGGCTGGGGCTCAAAAGACCCAGAATAGCTGTAAAAGCCTATTTGTGGAACTCGCTGCCCATGGAGGTGTGTCAGGCATCATGTGTAGTTCAGTTTCATCTTCCACTTAAGACACACCTATTCATTCAGGATTTGGGGACCTCCTGATGTTTGGTTGAATAATGTTGTGTTACATTGTGCTGAAGTAGGATGTTTGTGGAATGTATTCTTTCATGGCACAATAATAGTGTGGGTGCCTTTGCGAGTAGTAGAGGACTCTAAACTGTGATGTGACTGAGAGGGCAGGGTTTGTCAGCTTCCCCCAAATTCTCATGTGTTTACTTACATGTGAGGAGTCTGAATGTCCAAATAGATTTAATGTGACCCTGAGAAGTTTGTGTCTGGCAAAATTCCCAGAACCTCCACATATCTTTACCTATGCCATTACAAAAAAGCCAACAGAAATGTGCCGCGACTTCCACAACAAGTTCCCATTGTATCTTCCACACTGCACATGCAGCCTTCATGTACCTCTGCTGAAGAACAAAAAGGTATTGTGAGCAGCAACTCTTGGTGTCCTCTGTAAGTATTATGCTTTTAGAGATATAGAAGACAAATTCCCTGTGAGGACATGGGAGACAGAACATACTACTGTGGAGAAAAACGTAAGACTCACACTTACTTAACACAAAACAGAACTTTCCAATTTATTTAAACGAATCCTGACTGGGGCTGATCCAACTGTACCAACCTTCTCTGTCTCTCATACACACACCCATGTTGAGTTTCTGTTTTTAGCTATCTTTTCCAGAATGCTGTGTGGTGGTGTTGAGGTACGTATGTGGGAAATAAGCAAATGCATCCCTGTTGCCAAGGAATCCATGCTAATGCTTCATATTCATCTCACTCTGGTGAGTTTCAATGCTTGGCAGTTTACTGCACCAAGACAAGGGACATAAACTTGGTTGGTTCGGTAACAGGGACATAGTCCCTCCTCCCACAGCTATGGGTGAATCAGGAAAGCTGTTGTCCTCAGAATGAGTGTTTGTCTGTAACACTTTGTATTTCATGCGTATACTTCAAGGTTTTGCAACAAGCCTGTGAGGTACAACGTGCAAAGAGATAATGTCTTGCCCAAAGTCAGCCACTGAGCTTTATGACCGAAGCTAAGCTGCCATGATTTCAGCCCTAACACCAGATACCTTACACCACAACAGACCCCACCACTGCAGCTACTGAAAGCAGTGACTTTATTGCTCCTGGACACTTATAGACATTGCTTGTGCTTATTTAACATCTCCTGAATTACTTTCCCCATAATCCACTTAGCTTAAAATGTGTTTAAACTGCTAATGCGCTGGGTCATTGGCTTTAACAATGTTCTCACAGTTACATTTAATTATTGTACAAGCTGTTATTTAAGATCACATTTCAGATGGAGAAATGTAATAATGCATTCTTAGATTGCAATAAATTAAGCAACCGCCTAATGTTCCTCAGACAAACAGAGAACGAGCCTTTCTATGAGAAAAAGAGTGAAAGCAAGACGGGGAGGGGTACACATGATTGGTGCAATCAGCTTTGCAAGGGAATATAAATGACGGGATATAGAATAGACTTTGCTTTAATGGACTTTATCTGAGATGCAATTAGGTAGCTAAGAAAAAGAAAAGAAGGGGACCCAGCAGCAAAAGTGAGGAAGGGGTTGTTCAACAAGAAGCCCATTATTGATCATGGATTTCTTCACTGTATCAGTGCATCAAATCTGTGCAATGTATACTCTAATCAGTGGGAGGTTAATAGTTAGCTATATTTTGAAACCTTGTGATTACCTTTTACTTCATGACGAGGTCCGCTTCTTGAGAACACTGTGATTGCAGCAGGCACAGCTTCCACACCAATTTGCTGCTCATTTTGTTTGCTCCTGGGCAGAGATGGGGGAGAAATGTGATCCTGTTTACATGGTGGTAGCATACATCCCAGGGATCGAGGGCAGAGGTATCCCACCTTGTTATTTTTTGTTAATGAAAGTGCAGCGCATAAATTTGTAAAGAAAATAGAAATAGCAACAGAGGCAAATCGATCAAACACACACTTGCCAAAACTATATGAAAGCCAAAACACAGCCATCCTCCTGAATTCATACTTATCTGAATTTTGCAGTGCTCTTATCCAACCAAACAGTATGTACAAAAATGCATATATAAGAGGAAACCATGTATAAAAATGAACACATCACTGAAAATATACAAATAGGTATGCTGGGGGAAATTGCTTGCAAAAACTTATACGTTAGACAAAACTGCATACAAAATACGTTTCCAAAGACAGATTTGCACTGAAATGCTGGTGAATTTTCATGAGAATTGCCATATTTTGCTTCAGAAATATGGACAGCTAAATTTAAATTTTGAAAAAAGAGAAACCCAGGTCTCATCCTCACTCTCTCTTAAAACATATATAATGCAACAATTACACAATTATAGAAAATAAAAATATATATTTAAAGCAATATAACACCATTTAAAACAGTCATGGCTTTCCCCAAGACATCCTATGAGCTGTAGTTTGGGGATGCTGAAAGTTGCTAGGGGAGTCCTATTTCTCACACAGATGTGCAGTTTTCAGAGTGCTTTAGCAGTCAATTCCTCTTCCCCGGGAATTCTGGGAATTGTAGCTCGAGGGGAGGGTTTTCCAACAATTGGTATTCAGAATCATTATTGCCTCTGACCACGGAGGCAGAGCAGAGCCATCATGGCTTGTCGCCATTGATAGCCTGGAACGTGAATGTGGAGATAATGAGGCTTTCGCATTTGTTTGGGATAGATTGGCACAGGAAATGGAGAAAACAGTCAAACAGTGCTGGATTCCTGTTCTGTGACAGGGCCCACAATTCATGCTAGCAGTTTAAATAGCAACACTTCTTTGCAAAGTTGCATTTCTAGCTATAGGTTGGATTTCAGCTCTGACTGAAGACATTTATGAAACCTATGCAATCAGAATTAAGTACCATTAAGCTCAGTGGAGCTTATTCCTAGGAAACTATGCCCAAGACCACAGTCATTCTGCTCCTAATAAATAGGGTTTTATGCTGTGTAGTGAGGCTCTGTAATATTTGTTTGTGTAAAACAGATCAACACAATCACCTACATATTCGGACTCTTCTTGGGGGTATTATTGTGGAGGTTCTCACTTCCAAATTTGCCACTACACCCCTACTGTTTGCCTAAGATATTGGGAAGCTGGTGTCACCACTTTTGGAAATGATGCTAGATGTTGTTGATGTTTTATTAATTAAATTTCTGTACCACCCTTCATCTAAGTATAGAAAAATGATCCGTTGCTACGCAGATTTATATTTTATAAGGAGGGATTGGTTACCACTTTGGACAATACTAGGTAGGCCAACGATCTGATAGCATGAGGCAGCTTCATAGATTATAAGTGGCTGCTTTAGCTGAAGCTATGGTTTCTTCAGCCGCCGTTGCAATAAAACTTTGGGAACAGACTTCTGTGCAACATATATTAATTTCTGTGTTCAAAGGTCAGTCTCTCAGAAATGCAGGGAGCAATTTTGTACGGCCACCAATTATAATATATTAGTTATGTTTTATGCATGTATTTCCGTAAAAAATATTTATATCGCAAAACTTACAGTATGTAACAGCAGGAACAAAACAACTCTGGAAAAAAACTTGCAAAAATAAAATTCTTTTTAGACTGCATCGAAGAACACCTGCTGCTTTCCTTATTTTTTATTTATTATAATTAATATGCTCAAACCGTGCAGCATACAGATGCATTATAAACAAACAGCAGAAGAAATAATGAATACTTTTCATTAGAAAGTTCATTTGAAGTTGAAAAAAAGTGTATGATTAATTAATCAGAACAGAATATCATGCCGTAAAAGCCCATTGACATATGTTTTAAAAGCATCTGCGCAGAAGATACAACAAGGATCATTTACAACCAAAATTGCTAAAAGCATATGCTAACATATTCTGCTTTTGGCATTCAGATGCTGCACATTATTTTTTGACCCTGTAGTCTTATTATGTGGGATGATAGACAGAAGATGGTTAATAGACGAAAGGTAACCTGTGCTGAGTTTCAATAACACCTTAGAGGCAAAATTTCAGTTTCCTTATGAGTTTCCTTGCCTTCAATTCATTTTTTTAAAAAACCAGTTGGATAATTATCCATCCAATTAACATTATCACTGAATGCAAGTCTCTTGTTCACGTGAGAAAGTTAAAAGTCCAGTATCCTAGGGCTAACCCTGCAAGGTGTTTAATATATTCACGCCTGTGATTGCTTGGGAATGTCTAGTTTGTTAGAGATTAGTCTTATGTTTGTAAGTGTTGTGTGTTAAGACCCCAAGACCTTCCTCAATAAATAAAGACACAATTGACATGGAATTTAGTTTAAGGTTATTGACATAATTTTGGCCACAACTTTATTGATTACAGATCGTGAGTGGTTTGTTTAGGCATTGGTTCCCGACTAGCTGCACCTGACCTCAGCAGGACAGCACTGATGCCTGGACTCCGGCAGAGTCAAACATCCTGGAGGAGCATTGGACCAGGTTCAGACTCAAGCTCACCCCAAATGCTCCCAGGGGCTCTGGCGTGGCCCTAACCCCTGGAAGGGGATCGGACAAAAGCAAGGCGAGCCCCTGGATTCCTTTAATGGAATACCCTTTGCGCGTGGAAGGGGCAGGTGTAACAACCTCCCCTCCCCTCCCCTCCACCTTGAACCAATGCCTAACCGCCAAACCTTACAAAATTGTGACAGTTTTCTACGTGGCAAGTGAAATCCAAATGACAACAGCCAATCAGCCAAATGGGAAAATTCCTACCGGGACCCTGCCCCAAAAGCAAATGACCCATGACGGCATAGCAAGGTCATAATGAACCCTAAATATAGGGAAGGGTGGGCGGGTGATCCAATGCACGAGGCAAAAAGAGGAAGTTCAATGCAACGTGCAGCGGTATATAAAGGTCCCTCGGTTAATGCATGAAAATGATCCCATTGGCCAGATTTACCCCAGCAACCGAGAGACCACCAATCGGGTTGTTGTGGCTATCCAATCACTCCCACCCACAACAGCAGTGAGGTCAGTGTTGATGATGTCACCACAACGCGTGCTCTCTGGGAGGAGAACATGATTTACCAACAAACACACAGATTGTCCTGATGGGTTGGACAAATGATTGGATGTAGCTCACCACTGCATTGCCAACAGTTGTGAAGCAGAAGCCTCAGAGAAACCAACAGAGCATGGTGGTTGTAGTAACTTCCACAGTTGTTTACCTCCTGCATCCAAAGTATACTTTGGTCACATGCTAATGACCTGTTTATTGAGCATTTGTTCTGTTTTGTTTGCAAAAAGTTTGTGGAGAGGTTAGATGACATTGGTTTGATGAGGATGATTTGATAGATGATAGCTAGATAGCTAGATAGCTCTTCATCATAAGATTTCAGGGTGGTTCTCAGAAAAAAATACAGGATAAAACAAGCAAATAATTAAAATGAATAGCAAAACAATCATCCTCCACTTCCCACAAACACATTTAAAAGGCTGCCAAATATTAATCAGCCAAAGGCCTGGTTGAGGACAAATGTTTTCGCCTGGCACCTAAAATATATATAATGAAGGTGCCAGGCAATCCTCCCTGGGGAGAGCATTCCACAGACAGGGAGTCACTACAGAGAAGGCCCTTGTTAAGCATAGCCATCATGGCTTAGAGTTATCCACCTTATGGCAAAGGACAGCTGGTGATTCTCTACCAGAAGGGTGACGTTCCATAGTTGTGGCACCACCAAGAAGGCCTGACTCTTTTGCCTTTCTACATGACACAGATCAGGGCTTCTAGTGCCTCTGTTAAGAAACAGTCGGATTCATATGGGAGAAGGTGGTCTTTGAGGCTTTAAAGGTCAATATCAGCACTTTGAACCAAATCTGGAAACAATACAAAGCCAAACAGGAACAATACATGAACAGAAGCACAGCTATCCATTGAAATTCATGTTGCAGTTCTCCAACCAAACAAAAATCTTTATATTGAGGGGAAATGCGCAAAAAAGCAGTATGTGTGTATGTGTGAAAAGAACATGCAAAAATGCATTATATCAGGGGGAAAAGCTTGCAAAATGTGTACATGCATTAAAACTGCATAGAAAAAATTGTTTATTTCTTCAGCTTTCTACAGGTGGAATGACTGCTGTTATCTAGAGAAGCATTTGCACATGAAATGCCTGCAGTCCCAAATTCTACAATGCCTGGAAACTGATGCCAAATGGTTTATCAAAATGTGCAGATCAACTCTTAAATCTAGGATCTAGACTTGCCATTTGCTTCTGTCCCACCTATCCCACCACAAACAAGTGGTGCTGTCAAAGCTGCAGGAGATTACCAAATATCACAGTGTGACAATACAGTCTGTTAACTGTGCATGGGGTTCTGTGAATTGGGATCCAAGAGGGGACACAATTGCATGGCTTTATAAATTACCACGTAATATAATATCCAACCTAAGAAATTGCCTGCCCACAAATAAAGTAATAATAATGATAAAGTACAAGCAAACTTCCAGTAATTAATCTCCTCTGTTTTTTTTAACAATGAAAGAAAAAAGTTGTATTTAAGCTACTTCCACTGCAAGCTTCAAAAATCATAGGATTTTAACATTATTTTGTTTATTTCAAACCAAAAAGGGGATTATAAACAGTTTAAAAGCTGTAGCATTTTAACTTTATTCATCAGAGACTTTAGTGAATACCCAAATGAATGTGAGAATGGACAAGGTTCTGTTTAATTTCTGAAGGGTTCCTGAACCTTCTACATTTCCCCCCTCATGCCTTGAAGTTTGGTGCATATGAAAGGATCCCTAAAGGGGCACTCCCCCCCCCCCAATAGTATATCACAAGCAGATTGGGCGAAGTAAGAATACTGACTTATTTCTGTATTTTTGGTGGTAGGAAGCTGGCTTCTACATTATCTCTCTCGCACATATAAAACATTAAAAGGGGGAATTATGCAGAAAAACATAAATTATGTAGATGATGGAAAGTCTATGCTGAATATGATATATGCACATTTTGGTGAAGTTCCCTAGGGTCTAATTGCATCCTTTGGGTACCTTTTGAAGCATCTGAATATTCAGAAGAAAGCAAATTTATTGTAATTTTTTAAAAAATAAAAATGGATAACATGGTACATACTATAATGGAAGCTCACCACTTTATTCAGCTGACCAAAGAGTAAAATATAATATATTGGAAGTGACAGTATAGTACTATACTCTACGAGGACTTATTTTGCACAATCAAAGCACAGGCAGACTGCAGTTTGGGCTGTTAATTCAAAGTCACTACTTGATATAAACAGCTTCACATAACCAATAATTTTGGATGCTTATAACAATATATTGTGGTTTGTGTTGAACTCTGCAAATTCTAGTTATGTAAGCCCACTTTACACAGTTACATTTTGTGGAAAGCACTTTAGGCTCTTCCAGATTACTTTAGTTTAAATGTCACCAAACTTGAATATACTCTTAATGCAATCAAATCCAGAACTGAAGGCAGTCTTGGAAAAGGCAGCTGCATTTAAAGATACCTGGCTTGATATTCAGTGATTCCTGCCCACTTGTACAATGGGATTTCCAGTTTCTTTTCTCCCCATTCCAGTCTGCACAGGTGCTCCCCAAACCTGTTCCAGAGTACATGGGGGGGCTGAAGGGGGAAGAGTAGCAAGGAGGAGACACATTGCACAAATGGATGCCTGGGCACACTGTGTTGGATCTCACCCATTAGTTCCTTCATATTCCATATCTAAGGCTAGCTATCAAGTCCCTGATCAAGCAGTGATCCAAAGCCAGATGGTAAAATCTTCTGGATCTACAAAGACACAGCAGGGTTTATGGTGGACTGAATTTGGCTCACATCTAGTGCTCAAAGTCGGGTGGAATGTGTAGGATAATGTACACTGGTAGACTTATAATTACCCTACTTCTTTTCAGGTGGGCATAATTGTGTCTGGCCTGTCTCATTTCCTTTCTTTCTTGCTTTGGGCACTGTCTTGATCTGTAGTAATGAAGACCTTGGCTCAGTGTCAAAGTGCATAATCACCAAGTTGCAGATATTTTTATTATTGTTCAATTTATTGAAGTAATGGCACATCTTCTTCCCATAACTGTGAATAAAATATAGAAATATAATGCTCCTACCCAGGCTTTAGCTTTCTCTATGTCCAACAGGGCAAACTGATGATGATTTTTTTTTTTTTTTACATCAGGAAGTAATAATCTGTAGTTAATACAAATGCCCCTGGACCAATTAGAGCTTCCCTTGGTGATCTTCTCCCTATTGAGATGAATAAGCAGGCTTCAGGGAAACTTATGATCACACATCAACATTTCAATCTAGTCATCTGTCTTTGAAAATTCTTTTCTGGTTTGAACTCTAGAGCCAGAAACTAAAGTACAAGAGTGAAGAATTCTTGCATAATCACATTGTAACATTTTTCCAGATGTAGGAGGTTATCATAGTTTTCGTTCAGTAGAAAGCACTTTATCAAAGCCAGAGTAATATGCCCTTAACACTATAGCTGATTGGGTTTATTTTCAGAGTCAAGAGGATATTATCATCTTTCAGATGTTTCTAACTGGGGAATATAGATTATTTGCTACACTTACGTGTGCATTGATTTGCAAATGAGATAATTACTTATCATTATTGTCTGGATCAGTACATATATTTGGTCATATCAGTACAGAGCTGTTGTTTTGGAAAAATAAAGTAAAATAATCAAAGCCCTATTTAGACAGAAGTATTCACTGTATAAAAAGGAAAGCATTATGGATCTTTTAAAATTTATTATGTAGCTATCTGACTTTGTGAGACCCATGCAAGTGTTTATGATAGGAGACTAACAACATTAGCAGTAAATCCATTAATGAACAGCTGAAACCCACCTAACAAATATAAATGAGTAAATGGAACTGAATACATTCCTACTTTTTCAACCTGTTGTTGCCTTTAGCAAGCCTAGTGCAGCCAGATGTGCAAAATCCCCTAGAATTGTTTGTATATAGACAAAGGAGAAAACCAGCCAGTTCCTCAAACTGTTCCGTTGTGGTTCAAATATAATTAAATTTAGGAAGAACCATACAACACTCTTACAATTTCTCAGGATTGAATTGGATCAGTAACTTCTTCAGGAAATGCCAGACTGACAAGTTCTCTGCGTATAAATAGCGCATTTTGCATATTAGATTTCCCAGATCTCTTTCATCTAAGTTTGAAGTTCAGTCATACAATCCAACATTTCTATTTGGTTATAGTTTAGATTGAATGTGAAACTGATGAAATGGCCATCCACAGATGTTGGTAATCATGCAATCACCAACGTGTCAACATTACACTATTAATATTGCCTCTCCATTGATGTGGGCTTGTCATGAAATACTTACTCAGATACCTCTTGGGGGAGTCAGCCTAGTTTGAGCCTGTGAGATGCTTTTCATTTCAGTCAACATGAAACTACACCAAGGGTCATGGAAAAATAATGGTAATCATCTTGGCTCATAAGAAAGACTCAAAAATACATATTTGTGACCAAAACTCTGGTCACAAGCTTTTGTGAGAAAAGAAAGCAAGATGGCTCACTATTTTGTGAAAGTTTGGTTGACCCAATAAAGGTATTGCCCTTGGGAACCTTACTTTTAGGGTGGATTTGACACCAAGTTTTCCTGTACAGAATTGAATTCAAAAATATAGCCACCATATTTTCTCTTTTAAAATATGTGCATTTCATGGGGATGGGCTCAGATCAAGAATGGTGGAGGCTGACAAGGTTCAGTAATAGCTCATTGAGCTGAAGAAAGCCATATAATTGCTGGAGAGTCATGTCCTGGAAAAAGTTAAGAAGAACCTGCTGGATCAGGCCAATGGTCCATCCCATCCCCCATTCTGTTCTCATAGTGGGCAACCAGATGCCTCTGGGAAACACAACAGCATTCTGCGTACATGTGGTTGGTATTCAGAGGCAGAACATACCCCTTGGTCAGGAATATGTTGCGTGCAATGCAGTTTGGTGTGGGGGGTGGGGATGGAACAAAGAAATAAGATTATAATATTCCACGTTTTTGGACTTCAGATACCTAAGGAATTTTTTTTTTATTTGCTCAGGCTTTCACAGTTTGAGGAGTAAGACATGTATTCCTCATGTCATACCCCACAAGTGTCCCAAGGAAGCACAGTGGCCATTTTGGTTGGCAAAATTTCACACAATTTCTCTGTATGATGTCACAGGGGACTGTGATCTTATCTGGCACCCCAAAATGTGTGTTTTGGGGACAATATGAGAGCACAGCCCCCCCAAAGCGCATCTTTTGGACTCTGCAATCTCGTTCAGGTCACGTGATGTGCATGGGAGCATGGATGGGAAAACACACCTCCCGTTTTTGGGACTCAACATGTTAGAGGGTATGTCATGTTACATATTTCTATTTCAATGGAGCTGTACACTTTTTAGTGTGTGGATAGACAGACAGATAGATAGAGAAAAAGAGCTATTTAATGGATTTTGTTCACATGTTCAATGTGCTGGGTTCTTTTTGGGAAAGGCTGGTTTATAAATAAGTAAATGATATCAGTGGATGTCTGTCTTTCCTACAATCTGATCAGCATATGAAGACTCAGATTCAGACATACAGAGAAAGAGTAAACATTTGCAAGAGAGAGATCCATGTGAGTGCATGAAATATCTTTCTTCCATAGAAGAGAAAAAGAAACACATTGAACCTGGTGTTTGGATTATGCCCACATCAAAGTATCATTTTTTCTATATGTATACATTTAAAATATCCATATTTTCTCTCTCAATATATTTTATTTTTATTATGCATAAATTGCCTTTCCCTGCACATTGCTGGCATTACAGTCAAGTTCACCCAAGCTTATATTTTCAAAGGCTTGAAAATGGATGTGCCTAATTCCTGTATTTGATTCTAATACAATGTGCACTGAACTATTTTGTCATTGATTAGGTGAGGAGTCCATGAGGCTGGTAAAAGTTTCTTTGTTATTTTGAGCCTCAGAGGATACAAGATGCACCATGAGTTGTAGGGCAAATGCCTATTTGTGAGACAAATGATGATTGCTTATCAATACATGGGGAAAAGAGCTTTGTCAAGTCAGGAACAAATGTTTGTCAAGATGTCCACTTAAGAAGTATAAAGATATACACGTTTGATTTTGTGCCGTGTCAAACTCAAAAGATAAATGCGGGGGAAAGCAAGAAAACCAAGGTGAACTCAAGGCTGGGTGGCTTTTTAAAAGGGGGGGGGACATGACTTTAAACAGAGATGTAGCAAGGTTCATAAACTCACAGGGAATGATTTTTTTCAGAAGGTCATCAAGGTCTATAAGATGTGATATCTAATTATTGCTATTGATAGACAAATTCCTCTGAGTTGAATTTGAAATGAAACAGAAGCCCTTTTTAGGTATCCTTCTGAGGGCAAGAGAATTAAAACTGTATAGAGGGACAGCAGCAAACAAACAAGCCCCCTCTCAGTGTTGGAGCTCCACTCATACCTTCTCATGTTTAGCATGAAGGTCTGAATAAGGCTCCTGTGCACTTACTGTGAATACACTGAGAAGGTCTGCCATGATCAGGAACCTTGATATGGTTTCTGGAAAGGCTAACAAGCACATCAGCAGACCACATGCAGAAGCCTCATTCAGAACCCAGTACACAATGGTTTGAGAGGAGCTCATGCAAGAATACATTGCAGGCAGGCGGGAAGGTCTCAGGGCAAAATGGCCCTGAGGACCCTGGAAGCAACCCTATATTCCCCTTCCCTTTGCAATGGCTCATGAGGCAGCTTTTCCCCATGAGTGAATTGTAAGGTCAAGATACTGGTCAAAATGTTGCCCAGTATTTTGCTGCAATCTATGGACCCTAGCATGGCTGGGCAATGGCGTCCTGTGCTTATTGGCTGCAGAACGAGGCATATTTTGGGACCATACAATAATTTAGTAACAGAGACATAACTAACATCTAACATTACCAACTAACATAGATGAGAAAGCAGCATTGTGTACTGCAGCTTTAGGCAACATGTTTAAGGAGAATAAATCTGGAAGCACTACAAGAGTGGCTCAGTATAATAGTGGAAATTGTTTTGGGGCAATCCAAGGCTTTTGAAACGTTCAGCTTCTCAAATGGGTGGCAAGGTTAGAATTATAAACTCTGGGCGGAGAACAAAGGTAGTTTTGAGCTTGCGTTGTTTTGGATGGAAGGTTTCAAATAATTCTGAACCTTTCTTATTTTGGCCTCTTAATTTCATCCGTCTGTTTCTCTCGAGAGCCAAGCACTTGTAGACAAAGGGAGGCAGGAACCTGGGGGATAAAAGGGAGTAATATTATTGAGCTTAAAAGAAACCTCTGTCCATCTGTCCATCCATCTGTGAATAAATTGTAATTATTAATATTATGTATGATGTCATGCATTACTTGGCAAGAATGCTGGACCTCAGGGAATGTTCTGGAGCAAGTCACTGCACTGCAAAATAATAAATGCAAAAAAGTCTAATTTTGTATATAGTTGGGGGGAAATCCACTTAGTGGCTCCCACACTTCTCTTGCCAAACCACTCTCACTGGAAGGAGATCAGCATAATGGGCTTTCACATAATCTTCCAGCAAGGTCAGGCTGATACTTTTTCAAAGGAAAACCGAGTGTAAGAGTGCTGAATATTTCTTTAGAAAACATAACACCAGGAGCACACCTGAGGGCTTCAGAACTTCTCAGAATATGATCAGTAAACCTGAACTATTGCCATTTTAGATTATTTTATTTTACATAGAGAAGTGAAAAGGGAACACACATAAAATTTTAGATTAGGTTTTTTTATTCACTGTTTTCTGTAGCAGTGCCGTCCTATACCTGGGTTATTAAAAGTAAGTCCCTTTGATTTCTGTTGGAATTACTACCAAGTAAGTGGTTGAAGGATTGCAGCCTGCATGTATTCATAAGCTAACAAATAATCCACTACATTTCTGTAGGAAGATCTAGTTTATTTATTATAAAGTTTTTATACTGCTTAATATAGCAAAAAAGGAGAAATCTTTAAGCTGTTTAAAAAGAAAAGATGCTGTTCAATAAAATGTTCTAAAAATGAGGCAAAACCAAAACTTTATATAAACAAAAGGCAAAAAACAAAAAACAAAACCTGTACAGTGCACAATAACACAGAATTAATAAGTTAAGCGAGTCCAAGAAAGCTTAAGCAAAGGCATACAATGCCATTACGTTCTTTGCTGCTAGGCATCCACCTGGTCCCAACTTGTTTAGGGCTTTAAATGTGAACAACTAAACCTTAAACCATCAGGTGAGCAGTGCAGAACTTTCAACACCAGTTTAATGCGTGTAATACTCTCCAGCAGCTGCATTTTACAGTAGCTGCAGCTTCTGAACCAGGTGCAGGGGTAGTCCCACATACAGCACATTACAGTAGTCTAATCATGAAGTTATCAATGTATGGAGCACCATGGCAAGGCTAACCCTGTCCAGCAATGGTTGTAGTTGTTGCACCAACCCAAGTTGATGATCCAATAATGTCAGCTGGACCTCCTGGGCTTGGGAACTACCCACCTATAAGGTCTCTGTCTTGTCAGGATTTAGCTGCAGTTTATTAGTCCTCACCAAGCACATGACCAGATCCAGGAACCAGCTTAGCATAGCCTGATTCAGATTTTATAGAGAAATAGAGTTGGGTGTTAGCAGCATGCTGGAGATAACCTTGCCCCAGTTCTCCTAATGACCACCCCTAGTGGCTTCAAAACCCTTGCTATGTACACCACCATAAACATTGATACCAATGCAGAAAACTGGGGGGGGGGGGGAGGTAGGATTGCTGGGAAACCTGGAGAAACACCAGCATTAAGTAGGGTCTTCCACCTATTTTCTGACAAATAACCGAAAGTTGCTTGGAGGAAGGCTTACAGCAGAGCACTGTTTTCTGAGTACATATCTAGCTTCTGTAGGCTGCTTGTAAGGCTGCTATTTGTAAGGTTGCAGGGTGGTTGTTGTCTGAAAGAGGCAGTTTGATTTCTTTCCCCATCCCACCATGAAATATTAGCACAGGGAGACCTTTGCTCATGAAGCTAGGGATCAGGTTGATGATCTTACTTAAGCTTCTGTTTTTAATTATGTTTCTATCCATCTTCCGATCTGTCTATTTAGTCGGTATATAAATTGCTCATCCTTCAAACAAAGCCCAAAGTGGCTCACATTGTAAACATAAAATGAGAAAACCAGTCCCCCCCCCCAAAAAAGCCACCAAAATACTACACAAACAGAATTAACTTCTTCTGGGCCAAGGATTGGCATTTCTCCCCTTTAAACCCCAGTGAAATGGAAGGGAATTCTGTAGGAGGTTTCAGTTCAGGGTGAAATAACCCATATTGTACCTAAATTCTGAAAGGTTTTATTTTATTATGAAAGGCTCTTGCAGCCATTGTAGCATAGGAAATAAATAAATAAATAAATATTCAAATGATTCCCTATTCACAGCACTGGAGGAAGCAAGCACTACCCAAATATTTGCATTCTCAAATCTCATAATTACTAGAAGCTTATAACAGATTCTTAGGATCAGATGTTGTCTTGGGCTAGGGTTAGGAAACTCACCTGCCATTTCCCCCCATTCTTCCTTTCTTCTTCCTTAAACCGCATCCAAAGTCCTGAGGTTGCATATCTCATTTACTTTGCAAGTATATTTCACATTCCACAACAGTCTTTGAAGCCCGTGTCAGTTTATTTAAATTTAAATAAATTTATATAAATAAATAAAGTTAAATAAAGTTAAATCACATACTAAGTGAAGTTATATGTTTCAACTCTTTTAAGAATGCATCTTCAACGTGATTTCTATAAATCAAATGTATGGTCCCCCCTCCCCCTCCCAAAAAAAGCTGAATGGAAAATAGGCAGGGGAAAGCAAAAACCCCAAGTGTTATTTTTGTTTCACATATGGGTAAAAATAAGATTTGGCTTATCAGATCCAGGAAATAGTTTAGTAGAGTACTGGAAGTAATACAAGTAGGCCTGTCTGTAACAAACATATAAAATAAATAGCATGCAGAGAGGATATCCCAAGAAAAGCCCTGCTGGGTCAGATTAAAGTCTGTTTCAGTCGATGAGCAGGAATAAGAATGAGAGAGTGCCTCATCTTCCTATCAGCCAGCACATTTCTCCACCTGAAAGGTAAGGGGGCATCAGTGGCGTAGCGCGAGTTGTCAGCACCCGGGGCAAGGCAAGTAATTTGCGCCCCCTAACCCGTGGATTTGCACCCCCTAACCCTACCCCTAAACCTAACCCCCAGATGTTGCGCCCGGTGCGGCCGGCCCCCCCCGCACCCCCCACGCTACGCCACTGGGGGGCATAATATTCAAGTATAGTCAAAATGGAGAAATCTGTGTAGCTCCAGTTCATATGTTCAAATTTCCAGGTAAAATTTGGGAATCAGCTGCTTCTGCATGTTGAATTTTGCACGTGTGGGTTGTGTTTGAAGTTCAGGGGCATCAGTTGGGCAGGGAGTCAGTGCAGGCATGAGAATGGGTATGAACCAGATCAGGCAAAGGTATCAGCAGATTTTCCATGCCAAAGGTGTTAAATTTGTATCTATAGCTAATATGCAGGTTTTAAAAATGCAAAATTCATCAGCTGAGGGGAGGATGATAATGGATGGGATTAGAACAGACACAGAAGCGGGTAAGTTAACTCTTTCATCTCCTGGTGAAGTCTTGAAGAAAATTACGCTTCTGATGTTATTTGTTTTGAGGGATAAATCCCCCATTGGCCCCAGAGGAGGGGTTTTACTTAGGTTGTTATCAGGGGAGAAAAAGGATAGGGACTGCTCTTATCCCTTTCATGACCAGTCTCCCCAGCATTTTATAATAATAATAATAATAAATTTTAATTTATACCCTGCCCTTCCTGGTTCAGAAAGTCGGGCTCAGGGCGGCTAACAACAAATTGAAAATACTTAACTGATGCAACAAAAATAGCTAATAATAATAATAATAATAATAATAATAATAATAATAATTTATTTACGGTTATCCCACCCTCCCCAGCCGAAGCCGGGCTCAGAGTGGCTAACAACAATAAAAGTAACATAGCATTCTAAAATACAGTATAAAACGTGAATAACTATAAATTCAGAATTCAAAAATCAATTTAGGAGGGAAATCCATCCAATAAACATTAGATGATCACCAGGGCTAGCTGGCTAAATTAGTCCTATTTGGGCCAGTGAAAACAAACAAACAAACAAACAAACAAACAAACAAACAAACAAAAACCAAGCAAACAGCATTTAGAGGCATTAAACATCACATCTACTTTGTCCCTCAGAACACTTCTGACTCAGCAAAGTGAATGCGAGAGATGACAAACGAAACTATTTTTGGGATGGCGAAACATGAAAACAACACTATCTTTTTAATGAATTGTAAGCAATCACTGAGCGTACCATCAGACTGCCAGCATTGCTAGTTGGTTTTTGAAATACCTGAATCCCTGCCTAGATTCAGAAGCTCAACCAACAGCAACATACTGGGGGGAAGCCTGGGAACTGTGGAGGTTGCCGGAAAGAGGTATTGAATGAAATAATAAGATATCTCTATTGTGATTAATTAGGAGATATACACAACAGGGACCGAGATCTGCACAATACCTAATGCTAGCATATGGAAGATCAATGCAAAGCAAAAATTGTTCCCAGCCTGGCCGCCACCCACCCATCCGATGATCAGTCATTTTTCAAAGCATCAGGGTATCTTGCTTTGTAAGAAGAGGTTGTGGATTAATCAGATGCAATGGGAGATGCTGAACATGACCAGCCCTGTCAAGCACAGTGCTGCTTCTGGGGTATGTTTTGTTGGGGGGGGGGGCTCTTTATTGCTAGTTGGAAATTCAACTAAAAAGACTGGGTTGTTTTCAGAAGCTCCTAGGAAGCAAACACTTAGTAGTTTTGCACAGCTCCTGTCCCAGTGTTACTCTTTAGGGTTAGGCTAATGAGCAATGGCTTTTACAGGTATAGTGTGCTGCAATACCCACAGGGGTTGGCATCTTTATCAGACAATTAGATCTCTCCCTCTGTGCAAGCATTTCATAATAAGTAATAAGGCATCTTAATACTGTTTTGAAGCTGGGCAGTGAAGCCATTATTAGCCTGCACTTCTCCGGAGCTAAATTACATTTGCTTATGGAGATATTTGCCATAGATTTACTTGCTATGGATATCCTCATCTATTAAAGCCTGTATTTAGATTTTGTGAACGAGTATGGATTTGTCTTTGACTTCAAAGCATCCTTGTTGCACCAAGCGTCCATTTAATTGGTTCCCGGTGACCTACGGTACCATGTAGTTTCATTCTGATTCATCGTGGATATGGAAGGTGTCACTAAAAATCAAGAGCTGAAAGTAGTCATACACAGTGGTATGTGAGCGGTTGCATCAATGCAAATTATGTATATGCAAGTTATGGGGTCCATAAATATAATGAATGTATATGCATGTTTTTGATGGAATCGATTGTTGTGACCCATTTAATCATTTTCGTTGCCCTTCTGCATCTTTTGCCAAGCCATCCCACCTTACCATCTCTTGTTGGCATAAAATGAGTATGGTGAATACTACTACAATCTTGCGTTGCCAAGTGACAGAATGCTTTGGGCTGAATCTCTTGCTTGCAGTGCATTTAAAACATAGTAAAAATAAAAATAATCCACTCCTTTGTTATACTTGCTGAACATTCAAGGTGAAACATCTGTCCAAAGTATCAATGTGGTTTGGCTAGTTTCATTGCATTCTCCATCCCACCCCACCTTTTGCAACCATGCCTTGATTATGCAGGTTTTAACCATATAATAGCCAGCAGAACACTGCCAGCCAAGTTTCTGAGTACTCAGCGAAACTAGGTTCTGGCCAGTTTGCCAGGAATAAATGTGCTCCCAGTTTAAAAGCCAGAATGAACAGATGTCTTACACTGTGCCTTATAAATAAGCAGGACTTTGGCATCCAGGCCTCAGAAAAGGTACCCTAATCCAAAGCTGTGAAAACTCCACTGAGAGCTTGCTAGTAAGGAAGAACCGACAGCTGAAACAACAAATTTGGCTTGTGGTTTTGGCCTCATCCATTTTTCCCTAGTTAATAGTCATTGATAGACCTATTCTCTCTGAATTTGTCTAATCCAGGCATAGCCAATGTGGTGCTCTCCACATGTGGTTAGGCTGCAGCCAGTGGCGTAGCGTGGGGGGTGCAGGGGGGGCCGGCCGCACCGGGCGCAACACCTGGTGGTTAGGGTTAGGGGGCGCAAATCCACGGGTTAGGGGGTGCAAATCCATGGGTTAGGGGGTGCAAATCCATGGGTTAGGGTGCGCAAATTACTTGCCTTGCCCCGGGTGCTGACAACCCACGCTACGCCACTGGCTGCAGCTCCTCTCATCCCTGATCATTGACCGTGCTTGCTGGGGCTGATGGGAACTGTAGTCCAAGAACATCTGGATGGCACAATGTTGGCTCCCCCTGGTCAAATTCATCTATGCTTGTGGCTATTACAACACAGCATCTTGTCACAATAATTTCTGTACGTTTCCAATCCTAAACTAAAAAGTTATGACCCATGGTCTTAAAAACACACCTATTTTACATAATCATTTTAGTTTCCTTTTTCTCAGCCATTCAATCTTTCAAAATATTTTCAACCCATGATGTTCTAGATATGTGTTCACCATAATGGCTATATGATTGCTGTTTTATGCTCCTGGTAATTACCAAAATTTGCCCTGTACATAGCAAACTGAGCTGATACCCAAAGGATTTTCTGCTGTGTTCCCTAGGTATTTTTATTCGATGGTCTCAGCCAACGTAGACCCCTTCAGTGGATATATGAAGTTAGGATATTCCATCCCTTTGTTTGCCAACTTGTTTGCCAAAGTCATGTGGCATCTCATCTGCCATTTTGATTTCTGTTCATCAAGTTTTGAGACAGTCTTTTTGACCTGTTCACTGTCGTCTTTGGAATTTTACCACCGTGAATCAGTTGGTACCAGCAGTAGGAAGGTAAGAAAAGCCCTGCTAGTCCATCTTGCTCTCACAGTGGCCATCCAGTATACCTTTTGGATGTGAGTACAACAGAATTCCCCTTACTTGTGATTCTCAGCAACTGGTATTCAGAGGCCGCAGCCTCTGTCATTGGAAGAATAACATTGCCATCATTTCTAGCAGTCATTGGTAGCCTTGCCCACCATGAATTTATCTAATCCTCTTTCAAGAAAGATGTTAAGTGAATAAGTTAATACTACGAGAAAAATTGGTTTTGGAAAACTGTTACAATGATATACACTGAAATTCAGCTAGGGGGATTTGAGGAAGTCACTTAACAATGTTACTAAAATTATGATTTATGTTTGTTTGTTTAAAATTTTGGAAAATCAATAAAAAAAATTGAGGAAAAAAGAATTTATCTAATCCTCTTTTACAGCCATCAGAGTTGATGGCCATCGCTACCTCTTGCAGAAGTGAATGTTACCGTTGAACCATGCTCTATCTGTCTTTTGTCTGGATAACCTGAAGTTCTAGTGTTAGTAAGTTTGGCTCCTTGCTACTCCTGTTTAGACATGGCAGTAATTAGAAGGAGTTTCCTTCTAAATAATTTTGTACATCTTTCAGCAGTAAAGATCTAGAATGGGATGGCCTCATATTATCATTACTCCCATACTGTGACAATGCCACACTGACTGCACGAGTTGCCATATGCCTGGATCATTCAAAGTAACAGTGCTATTTTTCTAGAAAAAGAGGTGCTGGAACTCACCAAGAACACTTCCCTTGTTTTCTTATAATGGCAAAGGCGCCCACCTGAGAGGTGCCGGAACTGAGTTCCTGCAAGTTCTGGATTAAAAAAAGCACTGCAAAGTAATTTGCAGAAATATCCATTGGCATGGTGGAAATCAGTTCGAATTCCACACACAGGCAATTTGCAGAGTTGCGTTGATCAAACAATGCCTTCAAAGTGGATACTTAAGCAGTTTAATACTCAAAGGCAGACCTTCTGTGACCCCTCCCATCATGATATCAGAGATGTAGGAGCCACTGAAACTTGGCTCCTTTCTGTTATCAAAGTCCAAGGTGACATGGAGGAGCGCACGCCATGGCTTTTTTACACATCAGTATTCCTAGAAAGGGAAGCAATGCAGAATGTGGGAGAGAGTCATAACCTGGATACCTCCCACCTGACCACTGGCTTCCAAAGTTAATAGGCAGAGAAGGAAGAAGCCACATTGCTGTGGCTCCTACATTATAAGAGCAAATGTCAAATGGAAACCTTAGACATCCCGGGCAATTATGATTTAGGAGTACTTTATTACCTATCCACTTTTGGCAGTAACATCCAGGCAGATTACTTACTATGTGTTTCTAAAGATTTTCTAATAGTTCTGTTTATCATTTAAAGAACTAGATAGGGCAATCTGGTCTATTTCATATGGTTGCTGTTGCTAGGAAACCACTCCCTTAGACTATGTATGTGGAACATGTCTGTATTTGCATTTGGTTCTCAAAAGGAAACACACACACACACACACACACACACACACCAGCATTTAATGGTAGGGGATAAAATGCTCATGATTCTTCTCCCTGCTCGCCTGCCCAAATGTGCCATATGATATATTCTGGATTGCAGATGCTCCTGCTCGCTCGTGTTCTATAGTCCACAAAGAGCCTAAACAAGTCGTGGACTGACCCCCAACGCACTTCATGTGGACTAACATCAGGCAGCATTCTAATGTGCCCTTCTGCTACCTGGATGCTCTGAATGGCGAAAACGCCATATGGGAAGGGCAAAGTGGAGTGTTTGCACGTAGTTACCATTCAAGAGAAACCACTTGCTTAGTATCCATGTGTTTAGCGCAATGCCTCTCTATGCAGGCTTTCACAGGCAAGCTGCTTGATTTACAGGGTTTTGTTTTCAAGAGGCAAAGGGCCTTTTGTCATTCTGGTCATGCTGAACTTCAGCTTGAGGATTGTTAGGAATCTAAAAATAAAGATGAGAAAATTATAAACAGCTGGAGTCGATGTTTATTCAGCACCGAGCCTCGCTTTCCAGGCTGCCTTCCTCTAGGAAACCTAAAGAATCAGAATCAGAATTTTGCCATTATTTCCATGGTTTCCTGTTCTGAACAGAGGCATGGCTAGGTACTTAATGGAGTTAGGGCACGGGGGCTGTGGCTGAAATTTGCATAAAATTTACATATGCTAATTAAGGCATCTGGAAAAATAAGTTGGTGGGTAATTTGCAGTGCATCCAGCCAGCATAGAGCATAGTTTTTTAAAAGTTTGTTAAAGGGGAGAGGGAGGGAGGAAAATAAGTACTTAAGAATAGTTTTACTGAGTCAGACCATCTAGTACAGCATCCTTACAGTGGCCAATCAGAAGTGCCAGATTTATGTAGAAATACTGTTTGTAATGAAGTGAGAGCAGTAGTTTACTTGCTCAAATTAACAAATAAGGAAGTTTTGAGAATTTAAATTCTAGATTAAAATTGATTACTTAACTGAGAAGGGGATTGTAACAAAAACACTGGGGCCTAATTTGAATAGTAGAGTGCCTGGTATCTGGTGGGCAATCTCATCCTTTATTTCCACACTGTGGCTGCAGAACAAAAAACTTGTCATGAGATTCAGGTGAGGATCAGATGCCTTGTCAAATCCAGCAGGTATATAAGAGGCCTTTGCCCTGGCCAGGCTGTTTTTTTAAGAATAACATTACAACTTCATTTCATTGTTAATTTTATGCATTTAAAAAAATCACAATGGTATTTAACATTAATATCTTATGTCCTCTAGAGGAGAAATTGTGAATTGCAGAATTTTAAATACCCGTCATCATCCTTGGCTGGGGAGAGGTCTCACAAGTGGAGTAGCCTAGGGCCTCTCTTCATCTAAATCTGGTCTTGCCAATCAGATGCCGGGACTCCTAGCAGTATGACTTGAGTGCAACAGCACTCTCCACTCCTGTGGTTTCCAGCAACTGGTATTTAGAAACACACTGACTCCAACAGTGGAGGTAGAAAGCAGCCATCAAGTCTAGAAGCCTTCTGGAAATCTGCTTCCTGCAGCAAAAAAAATCGGAGGTTGCTCACCCCGAAACAACACCCCTGCTTCTGGAGCTGAACATTATTTTCCCGCATTCATTTCTTATTTCTTGTGAAAAACCATAGCGTACATAGACCCAAAAAGAATGATTTGCCCAAACCAGTGTGCATTGGAAATATTTGGAAACATGGGACCTAATAATGTAGAGCTTTTATGAATGGAGATATTACTGTAGCAACTGGAAGAAAGATGCACAATGTCAGGGCAGGAAAGGCCAAAGATTTATTACTGGATATTGCAAACTAAATTGAGATGGTGCAGGGAAGTGCCTCTTCATATCAACACAGCAAACCTCTTTGCTCAAGTATTTCTGGTCTGAAAATCTTCCTCTCCTTTTTGTAGATTCCAAGTGGGTAGGCAGGGTCCTGGTTTGTTTTTGTTTTTTTGTTTCACTTTTTATCATTATACAGTACCTACTTAACACTTACAGGTCTTCTCAAACTATAGGTATTAAAATTATTGCAGGTTTTAAAAAATTAAACATAAAAAGAAAAACCCCATGCTTTTAAATTGCCCTGCATCAACAGATGTCAATCTTCCTTTTCTAAAAAAAAATAAGCCTAGATAAGTAGTTTGTGCCAACCTCATAAGCCACATAAGTGGAAGTGTGGATTTGTGAGCCACTGAACGCTAGGAAGTTTCCTAATATATCAAAATTACAGTAACACCTGTGCTAAGTACCTTTGTGCTGCTCTACACTGAGGAGTCACAGGGTGTTCAGTTGCCCTCATTTTGGTATTGTCAACAAGCCACAGGTGTGCACTACATGAATAGATGAAAATGAGATCTGGCAGACTGCGGTGACAGTTCTGGGTCTGTTATGCATTTGTCTTAAGACAGAACAATGCATCTATTAACCATGTTGATGTTTAGTAGCATATATATATATATATATATATATATTATATATATAAAAACATCAACATGGTTAATAGCTGATCAGCCTTCTGATTTACTGAGCAAGCCTGTATGATAACGGATAGGATGCGTCACTACTCCCTTCCCCCAGGAGTAGTGACATAAATGTATGATACCACCTGTCGCTACTGATCAGCTCGCAATCCACCCACGGTTCGCTGTCACAATATAAAATGCACGCACGCACACACACACCAAAAGTTATTTCAGATTTTGATCCTGTATTTTGCTTTGAAAAGCAGTGAGCAAGTGGCTATCTCACAGCGTTCCCCTCCACTTTTCAGAGAGAAGAGTTAGAGAAACTAGAAGAAAGGCAAAAAGGACACTCTGTGGCTGAGGGAATTTGTAAAGACCACTTACGGTTCTCAGCAGCAGAGGCATTCTACTCCCACACAAATTCCTGCATTGCAGGGTGTTGGATCAGATGATCCTTGTGGCCCCTTCCAACTCTACAATTCAATGAATCCATGACCTGTTAAGATAATCTTCAGTTGCCCTTTTCTATGTACTCTTGCCATCTGAGCTTAGGCTGATGGCGACCCTGGAAGGGCCCTTTTGGTAGTAACACCCTGTCTAAAGAACTGCTTTCCCAGAAAGGTTTGTCCTGTCACTAACTCATCTTTTGGTGCCCTGTAAAGTTCTTATTTATTTACCCTTTTTATTTTATTTTAGCTGTAGACTGTAATGGGAATATAATGCAGTAGTAGATCTGATCATTTGCACGTGTTGTTGGAGAATCCCAGGACATTTCCTTGTCCCTGGTGGACTTCAGCATTCATGTCAAAGCCACTATTGGATCAGTTCCAGGCTTCATGACTTCCATGACGACCATGGGGCTATCCCAGTGTGTCATGGTGCCCTTGGTTTGTTTTTCTCTCCCAGGAGGTGGGAGGGACAGTCTGACTGTAAGATGGGTTTAGGTAACCCATTGTCAAAGTCAGAGCACTTCCTGGTAAAGTTTGGGTTTACAGCAAGACACTAGGATACAGCAAGACATTAGGATGGCCGATTCCTGTTAATATATGGAATCCTGTTAATATATGGATTCTGAACTGGTGGATAGAGTTGGAAATGCGGTTGAAGCCAAAGACTCATTTTGGAATGGCATGATGTGGCAGGCCATTGACACAACTGTTCATGAATGTCCTGTCTGGGGGTGTGGAGTCTAGGCTGCCCCTGGCATTCAGGGGAACAATGAGCAACAAAACAGGCTGGACAACAGCTAGAGAATATAATGTGTTGAACTTATCATGACATAGATTATTAGAGCATATAACTGTGCCAGCTTCATAGGTGAGGGCAGCAACGAGGCTAAACTTGCCGCTTCTATTCCATCTTCAGGTAGCTGTCCAACATAACAAGTGGTTCAGAGTTCGCTTTCAACTACCTCAGTGTTGAAGGCCTGTTGTGGAAAATTTGCTAGACCTAGATGCCCTGTTTGTCATAGACTTGAGTGTCCAATGAACACTCTGGGCTGATTTTGTGGGTTCAGTTTCAGTTTGCTAAGGACTGGATAAAGTGCTTGCAGCAGTTTGGTCAGCCATTTGCTCTCTTAAGCCTTGCCTGTCATGGCTGATATAAACTAGCCAAGGCAGGTTGGCTGGCTGGGTCTCAAGTGTGGTGAATGTGTCATATGCGAGGGAGTGTTGCCAGCCACCCTTAAAGTGGCAGTAGTGTGACCACTCTTGAATAAACCTACCCTGGATCCAGACATATTGGAGAACTACTGCCCAGTTTGGGTGGCCTTTGTGGGAAAGGTACTTGAGAAAGTGGTAGTGACCAAGATGAAGGCACTCTTGAAGGACCAATTTCAGTCTGGGTTCAGGCCTGCTTGTGGCATGGAATTAGCCTCAGACACCCTTATAGTTAACTTTTATCAGGAGAGAGACAGGGAGCATGTGACCCTGTTACTCTTGCACAATGTAGGCCTTACGTCCAGAATTTCCCAGACATATCTGGAAATCAGGAAAATGCCCTGGAAAATCCAGATGTATGGCAGCCCATGTCGGCAGTGCCATTTTTGCCGATTTCCCATAGAGAAAGCTATGGCGATTTTGCCCAAAAAAAGCACAACAATTCCCCCCAAAAAGCAACCCTAGCACAACCTCTCAGTGGCTTTTGATATAAGTCACTATGATATCTTACTGGATGGAATTTGTGAGTTGAGAGTGGGGGACTCTGTTCTGTATTGGAATTGTTTTAAATATTGTTTTATTGTTTAATCACTTGCTGTTTGCTGCCCTTGGCTTCTTTGGGAAGAGGAGTGGGATATAAATTTAATAAATAAATAAAATTCAACACAATAAAAAAAAAAAAACACATACCACAATGGCCTGTTGAGAATGTCATGCACTTCAGGTTTCACCTCAGTAAGCTCAACACTTCCTAGAGTAATGGCTTTTGCACACATCCCAATGAAGGTGGGTCTAAATTAAAGTCATTACGGCAATATGGTGCAATACGACAATATGGAGCACTGAAGGGGTGATCAAGAATGCTACAGTGCATGCTAATTTTCAAGCTAATTCTTTTTTATTTGGCATGCCAGTTGAGATGACTATTTTCACTCAAATTATCATGAACTTATGATTTTGCAATAATGTTTTCCTTTTCAAACAAAATCTCCTATAATGATGTTGCGATTTCCAGGCAGTGTGAAGTAACATGTAACAACAACAACAACAATTTCTTCTTGGGAATACAAAAGACTTATGCTACCTTTATGTGTCTAGTCTGGATGGGTACACAAAACTCTGTTCATCAGATAAATAAATAAATACCCCCCCCCCCCCCGCTGAGACAGGAAGCTGAGACACGACACATTTGCCAGTTTTGTAGCAGAATCATTTTCACAAAGTATGGCCTGGGTAAAAGACAGAAATCTATCAAACATTGTACAGATTAACTTATCACCTAGTTAAATGGGCTGTCAGTCTGGGATGACTGTGCTTGGCAGGGTGAATTCAAATGCATGTAAATTTCCCTGGTGGCTGACTAGCAAGTATGGTGGAACTGTCAAATGATGACATGTGAAAATGCATTAACATTGTTTAAAATATATTTGAAGGGTATAGCTTGTATTTTGATAACATCTTCACAGGCAAATGATTCGTCTAGGATCTAAAATAATGACCACATCATTTATTCAGCAGAAACTTTTTGAAATATAAATGGCAACTTGTCGGATATGTTTTGTGTTTGAGAGGAAGCCTCAAAATAATTAACAATTACCACATAAACTGGATGGAGTCCCAAGTGCCACCATTGTATAGAGTCAGTCTTCCGATAGCCTTGCTTGTCAGTTTCACTTGATCTTACAAAAAGTGATTAGAAACTTCAAAAGAACCAATTACACAGTCCATTGTGTTATGAACCTGTGCTTCATCCCCCTCCCTCAGAAAGCACATGATCTTTTGGTCTGCCACTTATCTGGGCACTTAAAAAAATATATCAAGCATTTGAGGGTGGGGTAGATTTCCCAATTATATTTTCACTATGAGAGAACTACATTGCTTCCCTTTTCTGTATCTTCCCTTTCCTTTAGAAATCTGCAGCTTCCTAGCTTCCTTCCTTCCTTCCTTCCTTCCTTCCTTCCTTCCTTCCTTCCTTCTTGAAAGACAGTCTCTGTTCTGGCTAGACATTTCATTGTTTGCAGTTACATACCTGTTACTTGCATTAGGTGGCCTTTAGGTGAGGCCAGAGATAAAGTCCATGTAGGCAAGAGGTCATGTGACAATAACAAGTGTCAACCAAGGTGGAAAAAGCAGAGACTGTCCTGCAGCACATGGCTTCCCCCCCGCCCGATTCTGCAGTCTTTGGAAGTTAAAGGGTAGAGCCTAGCATGGTACAAAAACAGCCGATCTCACAGTTCAGCAATCAACCATGAGGTCTGAGACATGAAAGAATTACTTATGCTGTCAGGTTCCATTATTTACATGATCTTTCTGTGGTCGAGCCTGAGATGTAGATGTGCAATTCAGCTAGAAAAATTGCATATTTACACAGATGGGTACTGGCATGTGACCAGGATTTAGGCAAAATGCATAGTGAGGGATAGAAATCAAACACATGGCAGTGATATACAAGCACTGTTTTTCAGCAGGGTTTGGCTACTATGATATTGAAGACATTTACATGAATTCCAACCCATTTTGAACACAACTGGCTACAGAAAAATGAAAGATTTGGGGTATACAGCATGAAGACCATGAACACTCATATGCAGAGACTGATGGTGATCTTTGCATATCTGAGTGGAGTTTTCTCTTTCTGAATCATGGAGGTCATATGCCAATCACAAAGCAATGCTTTAACTACATTAAATAGTGTATTGTTACAGTCACTGAGGTGCCCAAGTACAGTTTCATATAAATACATTTCATATAAATCCATAGCTGAGGCATGTTTGGTTGGGAAAGCAGAGAAAGGGCCTTCTCAGTGACCATGAGATCTGCCTAAAACTCTTCTTTTCCGACAAGCATTTATTTTGCTGGGAAGCTATTTTTTAAAAAATGTGGTAGACTCTCCTTTTATGATGTTTTAATCTGCCTAACCTGTTTCTAATTTTATGCTGTGTTTCATTTATATTACGGGATCAGGTTCTTTTTTTAAAAAAATGGTCATAATCCACCATGAGCAATACATATAAATGGGAAGGACAGAAGTAGGGATGGACTAATGCATCATTTATGCTTCTGTTTTTCTGTATCAGTTTGCAAAGAGGAGAGAAGTCCTCAAGAAAAATCATTAGTATTGTAAGGCAGAATTATTCTAAAATGCACATTTTTGAATGCAATTTTGCTTGACAAAAACATTTTGGCAAGCAGTTTTCTCTGCTACAACATATTATGTTATTTTCACCAATATATGCATTCTTATGCACACTTTCCTCTAATATACACAGGTTTTTTACACTTCACTTGAATCTGCATCACAAATTTCAGAGAAGTGCAAATTTCAGAGAAGTGGTATTTTTGGTTCACATATTGTTTCAGACAGTAAGAATTGGGTAGGTTCACGCTAAAATACAAACCAAATTTAATTTATCCCCCCTCCCCAAACTCTAGGAAAGAGTATATGGCTTTAAAATAAATAAATTCATACATACATAGCTGGAAGATAATGTAAATATCTGCTGGTGTCAAGATTCTGAGTAAAACCATGGGCGTCTCTTTTTGTGGCAAGGTAAATTCCAGTGTACATTAACAAGTGTGTCTTAAATTGCCATTAAAGGCTGAATCACTGTGAGTGTGGTTGATGCTCTCAGTCCTTTCCAATGGAATTATACATATAAGCTATTTAAGATTAAACCCCATAGTGGTTGGCTGCTTCTGAAACCCTCAAAGCAAGACAAAATAACTTGCCTGCATAGATGCAAAGGACCACATAGTGAAATGTTGCAGTACAAACCAATCTGGGTAGTTCATTTTCGCAGGCAGCTTTTGCGGTTTGACAGCAAGCAAGTGGAACTAATCAAAAAAAGAGCTAGCCACTTCCCCAGACCTCAAACAATGCTGCAAAAATACTTGCAAAAACTCCACAACATAGGAGAATTTATCATATGGCAGAAAGAACCGCCCCCCCAAAAATATTCCAGGTGTTTAATAAAAGGGCAAAAGCCAATAAATGAATGAAAAAGATGGACAGACTGAGCAGGAGCTTAGCAACTTGTAACACTTCCCCTTATTTCACCTCATGTCCAGACAAGAAATCAGAGTAAATTTTTATGAATAACAATATGGATTGGAGCTGAACTGAAAGAAGGTTGGCTTTGTTTAAAAATAAATAAATCATATTTTGAAAGGACATTGCTAATATATATACAGCATTTTGCCAGCTCATGGCAATTTTGTATGTGTTCATCCATAAGTTCATTCTTTCTTGTCTCTGTATTAATCTGTGATTTAAAGAAAACTGTATGAGAAGGCATATTAAAATAAGTATATAAATACATGTCGCATAATACCTTTAACTTTTTTTTTCAAAAAATGGATGGGATTCAACTCTAGAATAGATCCACTAAAGTCAATAGACCTAATTTAGTAATCTCCATTAATTTCAATAGGTCTACTCTGATAAAACTGAAACTACCTAGTGGGTTTCGATACTTTTTCAAGCCGAGAACAGTATCAGAAAAGAAGTGCAAAATCTTAAGGAAAAATATGTTCTAACTGGTGTATTTGTCCAAGAAGTGCAAATTAGGTCAGTGTGATTAAAATGGAGACAGAACAAAATTCTCCTCCATCCCTAAATACACATTCTCAGAAACACAATGCTAGACACTGGCCATCTATGCATGTAATGGTGGCTCAGTGTTCTTGGCTTAATAAATTCAGCCATGATCTCTGTGGAAATTGCCCCCCCCCCCCACTGCAGTTAGCGACAGGAAACATGCTTCCACTGGTGCCAATTGGACATTTTTTCCTATCACTAATCATGGGTGATTCTCATGGAGCCATTAAAGGGATGCGGGTGACGCTGTGGTCTAAACCACTGAGCCTCTTGGGTTTGGCAATCGGACAGTTGGTGGTTCAAATCTGCACAATGGAGTGAGCTCCCATTGCTCTGTCCCAGCTTCTGCCAACCTAGCAGTTCAAAAGACACCAGTACAAGTAAATAAATAGGCACCGCTGTGGTGGGAAGGTAAACGGCATTTCCGTGCGCTCTGGTTTCCAGCATGGTGTTCTGTTGCATCAGAAGCGGTTTAGTCATGCTTGCCACATGACCCAGAAAGTTGTCTGTGGACAAACGCCAGCTCCCTTTGCCTGAAGCAAGATGAGTGCCACACCTCATAGTCATCTTTGACTGGACTTAACCGTCCAGGGGTCCATTACCTTTACCTTTTTTCCATGGACCCATTGAACACACTATTAAATAAAACAAACAAACGCCAGGAAACAATGTGACATGTTTAACATAAGCTGTAGTCAGGCCCTAACTGAGAGGATTTGAACAGAAGCATTTTCTAAAGGCTCTGGCATGATCAGATGACATCATTTTGGGTTGCATATCCTACAATCTTTGTCAAATCCACATGGTATTCTTTCTCATAGAATGTGGTTCAGCCCAGAAGCTCTTATTGAAAATAGTAGGCTAATGCTCTCCTGGGGGTGTTTGTAAATATCCCCAGTGCATTTTGAGCAACAATCTGAAACTTGAGTGGTGCTAACTTTCAGTACTGATGGAAATAATGGAGCTCTTAAAATTACTATAATGATGGTTAAGTGTACACAACAGGCTGCTCTTGAAAAGAGATGGACAGCACAAGCATGTGGGAGCCTATGTGCCATGTATACAAAGAAAAATGAGAAGAAGTGGAGAGGGTTGTGTAGTAGGATGGATTGAATTTGATTTTCAATATGTGGAACCTATTATTCATGCTAGAACCACATCATATAGGCCTCGTAACATGTAACGCTGCAAAACATGTAAATCTGCACAGCTTCTGCTTCTGCTCATAGTTGCTTGGTCAGATAACTGGTCAATAAGGCATGATGGGAGGTATAAAGGAGGCTCAGTTGAAATCCATCAGCCTAGCTCCTTCTGGGCTGATGGATTTCCTCCAAGGTAGGCCTGTATCAATGCTTACTACGCAGCAGCCACATTGACTTTTGCATCTCGTTCTCTCATAGGTCATCCAGTGTGTGCATATGCACACATCCTAGAGTCCAGGAGCAAACACTGCAATGGAAACCATGTGAGACCCAAGCTGGAAACTAGTAAGTGGGTTGAAATACATTGGGGCAGCGGGGTAGGGGAGGAAGACAGAAAAGCAATTGTATGTTTGGAATAGGAGATACTAAAATAATAATGTGAGAGGGGAAAGACTTCTCAAGGAAGAGAGATCGAAATTTGGTAGATACATAGCATGTGATGGGAAGGCAAAACACTAATAACGTGGGTGAAAGAAACCCGCCCTACACTGTTTTCTCTTAAAACTGTGATGCAAATGAACAGTATTTGAATGTTCTTTAGGATAAAGCTCTATCCCAGGAGACACCATGAGATGCTAGAGAATTTAACACATTGAGTAGGTACATAAAATCCATTAAACTTGTTAGTGAACCCCTTGCAAATCAATTGCAAATCCCTTGGTGTTGCACATACATCATTCTAAACAAGATGTCTAGGGCCTAGTTCTACTGAGATGGTAAACATATGTCTAGGATACACCTCTTCTTATTGTAGCCAGGAGCTGATATGACTGGCTTAACCCTCCTCAATGCTAAACCATTTCTCCTTCTCATAGAAAACTAAATGTCTGGGAGATGGGTGCTTCTATCCAAGTCTTCTCCCTGCAATGTTTTTTTGTATGCATTTTTCCATGCATTTGTCTTAATCCTCTTTTTAAAGCCATCAAAGTTGATAGCCATTGCTATATCTCGTGGGAGAAAATTATATTTTTAAACTATGCGCTGTGTGAAAAAGTTGTTTATGTTGTCTGTCTTGAATTTTTCCAACATTCAGCTTCACTGGGTGCCCTGGGTTCAAGTGTTATGAAAGAGGGAGAGAAAAAGTTATCTCTTGCCACTTTCTTCACACCTCTTATCACATCCACCCACTTTCTTTTTCCTAAATAAAATAACACCCAAATGTTGTAACCTTTCCTCCTAAGGGAGTTGCTTCAAGCCCTTGATCATTTTGGTTATCCTTTTCTGAAGCTTTCCCAGCTCTACAATACGAGGTGACAAAACTGTATACAATATTCCTAGCGCAGTCGCACCATCGCTTTATAGGATGACATTATGATATTGGCAGCTTTATCACTAATCCCTTTCATAATGATCTTTAATATGGAAGTTGCCTTTTTCACAGCTGCCACGCATTAGAAATTGCTGATATTCTAGCAAAAATATGCAGCATCATAAAAAATTAGTCTGTTTACTGTTGGGTTGGGAAGAACCACCCCCTCCCCCGTTTCATAAGGTCACTTGTTTTCAGTATTACATATTTCTTTGAGTTAATAAGTTGTTTGTGGAAATTACGTTGGTTAACTATGATTGCGTTTGCTTCCTTACTTCCATTTGTCTCCGAGGCATGTTTCCTTCTTTCCTATAATAGCCTTTTCCCCGTGGACTGTGGCAAATTGCCTGTGGCAGGAGCTGTGACTAGTGGCTGCTGCTAGCAACTGCCAATTTCTTTTCTCAGAATTCCCCAGATACTGCATCATTCTAGCTCACTCTTGAAAAGAGACGGTAGCCATCATAAAATGAAAGGCGGCTCCCAGTGGAGGCCTCCATCCCCCTGAATGTCCTGGAATGACACAATTCCCAGAGGATTATTGGAAATGAAAATGGCAGCTGCCAGCAGCAGCCATTACAGGAGCTCCTGCCAGTGCCAGGGCAGAGAGATAAGTTAAATGTGTATGAAACTGCATAAACTGGCCTATTGTGGAGGATTGTGGGCCAACTGGATCCAAGTCCTAGTCTAATCTCTCTTGTTCCTTTCTGTACAACTGGTTTGCACCAGCAGCACCTTCTTAAGCATGAGGTGGACAATTGGTGAGATGATATGCCTGTCCAGTCACTGCTGGCCAAAGGCTTCCACCAGCTTCTCATTCTCTCTTGATTTACAGCCTTGTAGGATGAACAACTGGGCAGATTCAGAGGCGGAGGGCAGACAAAAACACATGAGCTGCAAGTTTGCCAGTCAAAGCAGGTGTCCAGATTAAGAAGTTTATTTAACAAGGGAATGGGAATTCAATAAGATAGCTGAAAAGAAAAGGCAAAAAATAATTACCGGTATCTATCCACTTACCATCAGTCAGTAAGTCAGTCAGTCAGTCAGTCAGTCAGTCAGTCAAGGAAGGACCTTAGCTTACTGACAGATCACATGCATTGTATGCAGAAATTCCTAGGTTCAACCCCTGACATCTCCCGTCTGAAAACTCGGAGAGTTTCTGCCAGTTAGTGTAACAACATTGAGGTAAATAGATCAAAATTCTGACTTGATAAAAGGCAGCTTTCAACACTTCTTAGGTTCTTCCTACATTTTAACCTACACATTTGAAACATCAAGGTGGGTTCTAGACTTATGGATACTGTCTGGGAGAAGAGTCCTTGGGTGGCAGGAAGGGGTCATCTTTGTGACTGCATACTAAACTCTAAGGAAGGAAGCAGCATTGACAAGGACAACTGCCTGAAGTGAAGCAATCCACAGTAGGAGCTGGCAACGCTGTTGATGTTATCATGTTGATGATTCTTGGGGGTGGTTGTGGAGCCTCTACTTTTTGCCACTTGCCACTCATTCCGTAAATGAGGAACAAGATGTTTGATAAGAAGGCAAATCAGTTTTCCTTTTAGCCATTGGCATTGCAAAAAAGAGCGGGGGGGGGGGGGGGGAGAGGATACAGATTTGCATACAATGTGCATATGCTTTATATGTGCATATTTTTATAAATAGATGCAAATTTATAAATACAATCCATCTCACCCTAAAGGGTAAGGCAATGACCAAGTGATCTGTGTGCCTCCTTAGTCACTAGCCCAGGTACTACCGCATTTTTCCGTCTATAAGATGCCCCCATCTATGACTATCTATTTTGGGGGCCTTAAAATTTAGAAATTTAGAAAATAGGGGGGATTGAGCTTTTGGGGAGGATTATTTGGGGGGAATGCTGAAAATCGCTCACCTGCCAGAGCACAGCATACAACTGCCCCAGTCGCAGCTACCTAATTGCTGCCATTAGCCCTCCTGCTTGCTGCTGGTTTCTGTGACGCGAGCAGTGCAGAAATTTTTGTGGCTCCTCTTGTGTAACGTTGCGCTGCCCACTATTCCATAGTCTCCCCCACCCACGCAAACTCTGTAAACGAAGAGGGAAGGGTGGAAGGCCGCCTGCAAAACAGAGCTGCCAATCAAGCCATTTCTCCCCTCTGTGCCTTTCCTGTGCCTTTCCCATGGAGGAAAGGCACAGAGGGGAGATATATCTTTGATTGGCAGCTCCACTTTGCAGGCGGCCTTCCCCCTTAGTTTACAGAGTTTGCAGAGCTGGGCAAAGACGCTGCATGACAAAAACGAACAGCCTACAGCCTCCCTCCCAGCTGTAGGGCTGTAGGGTGGGCAGAGTGGGAGGAGGCAAGCGGACTACGGAGGCCCCACGGCTCAGCACTGTGCGGCTCAGCACTATCAGGATCTGTGACTGCTAGAGCAAGTACCGTCTTTACTGATATATTTAATTGCTATATTCCATAGATAAGATGCCCCACATTTTTAAACCTTAAAAAAATGGGTAAAAAACCTCGTCTTATAGACGGAAAAATATGGTAAGTGTTCATGGGCCACCAATGCCTCTGTTCTTCATTCTTATGGGTCTTGGTTTTTAAACTGGACTTGCAACACACAGCCCTTCATAGAGAGGACTATGGGGAGCATGGAACTCTGTAATGAAGATGGAGCCTGTCTTCACTGCTGGCTCCTTTAAAGGCATGCCTTCCCAGCCTCAGTCCTGCCCCACACCCCATCGTCTTGCAGGAGTAGCAACACTTCATCATCTGCCAATGCTAATAATAATATTATTTTTATGGCATTTTGCTGCTGTCATTTGCAGGCTCTTCACAAATACTGAAATAGAGAATTCAAGTCCTTAAGAACTGGATGACAGGTCACAAGCAGGATGCAAGAGTTTTCATTAAAGTTACATATTGCAAAATTGAAACTTAAGTGTCAGGTTTTCCTTGCAGTCTGTCTAATGCTTGACAATTAAAATAGCTATTTTTAAAATTTAATGAGACACAATAAGAGCTAAACGCAGGAGAAGCTTGCTCATTTTTACAATAAAAGAGAAACATAACAATTCCATTATATTTCCTTATAAAAATGTCCCATTTACAAAATGCACAATAATCTATATTTAATTAAATTAGGGTATGTCATTTATTACCTGAAGTATATTTATTAATATTTAATTTCAAATTAATTGTCTAAATGAAAGAACACTTAGCACTGCAGAACAGCTTGATGTACTCTACATTGTGCTGGAAGTAAATACAATTGTGCCTTCTTTCTACACACCCCTCCCACCAAGAAGTATTCGGCTTTGGCGTTATCTTAAAACAAGATCCTGGAAAAATAAATGCAATGCAAACAAAATTGAAGGCCTGTTAGTAAACTGGGACTGTAAAAGTATTTTAGTTCTGAATACTGCTATGTTGCTTGATATACAAACCAACCCCAGTACCATTTGTTGTTGTCCAAGTTGCTTTAGCTATTCGTTTTGATGAGGTTAAAAACAACCTCTCAATAAATTTGAATGAATGAATAGACTTTATTTGCGTAGCCGACAGGCCATAGCATCAAAGGACAACCACCGACAAAAATACATTACGAACATAGTTACCATAAAATCTTATGATCTATTAAAACCCATTCATTCATTCAATAAATTTGCATGGATCACATTGGCAACTAATTAACAAATTGTTTCACAATGCTGCAGCACCTTTGCC